>NC_056683.1:30044782-31286282 GCF_018350215.1 Panthera leo | reverse complement strand
TTGGAGTTTGATACAATGAGTTATAATTTTATTGTAATTAAAAATAAAAAAGCACCAATGGTGCCAAAATTGACAGTGGCCAATTCAACGTCCTATGGACCAAGGCTCAGTCATTCCAGCTTTTCACACTGGTCTCTCTCTTCAGGGCCTTTTTATTTCCCAAAAGCTACGCAGTTGATGGTTTTCTCTACTTCTGCTTCACTTAGTCACTGAGCGTCAGTTATTTTCTGGCCTCAATCCTCTGGTGACAACTTTTGTTCTCTGCAATACCTGTCCACCCTGCCCAACCCCCATAGTCACTTCCTCCAAACAGTGCATTCAAGACTCAACCACTGACATTCCCAGCTGAGCCTCTACCCAACACAGCAGCCAACTAGGACTCTGGTCTCTGATGGTAATTTTAGGGAATCATGGTGTCTTCCTTCAAAATGTGTGAGGAGAGACATATCAGAGAAATAAATGATCTATTTTTTATGGCAGATACTTATGGAAGTCATTGAATATTAAAGTACAGCACAATAAATGTATAAATAGATTAAGAGAATTTCGGATTAAACCCAGTGTGAAGGACGTTGACCAGCTCCGAGAATATGTACCTTTTTGTCTCTGTTCTGTTCACCATCCTCCCCAGAAATCAAATGCAGAGCACTTACATTCCCTTAGAACGATCTGTGTTCTCAGATAATTACTCACCGATCACCTTCAGCTCCAAAGTGGCTTCTTGAAATTCACTGCCTTTTTTAAAAAAACACTTGTATATTCCACTGTCTGAGATCCGGAGACTGTAGATTCTCACAGATACTCTTCCCTCAGTGATGTAATCTTTCACCAACTCCGCTCTCCCTTTGAAATCTACCAGCTGTTCTCCCACCTGCTCCATTCCATCCTGATATACATACACAGCCTCTGAGAATTCAGAACGGAACCACCGCAGCTCCATATTCTCTGCACTCATGGCCGGGGACACGTGACAGGGCAGCACTGTGTCCATGCCCAGCATGGCTACAATTGGCTCTGAGGGGCTGATAACCAAGAATGAATCTGTGGAATAGAGCCATAGTGAAAAGAATATCAATGACCTGTCTGGACATTTTGGAATACAGCATCATTATTGGCCCAGTAGAAGCCCGTAGACATTGTCATTCATACACTAGTTTCTGTAGCAAACATTCAGACTGAAGATGGTGGTGCACAAGACAAAGAGTATCTCTACCCAATCAATAGGGTAATCTCTTATTGAACAAATAATTTTTTAATTGCAATGGTGAGAAATTCTATGAAGAAGTAGGGAAGAGTGTTGGGAAATCATGAAACCAGGGTTTTTAATTAGGTCTTGGGCTCAGAAAAATGTGTTCTTCATGAAGCAGAGACCTGAATGAATTAGAAGGCATTAGTGAAATAATTCCAGCTGGTCTTTCTCTCTAAACTAATCATATAATGGCTTATTTGCCCTCATGTATGGGCAGATAAATCATTATATCAAAATGAAGGATTTGTAATTAACCCAGGCATATAGTGATAGGGTAATTTACTCCTTCTGTTCAGAGAATAAAAGAATCCAAGAATATAAAGTATAAAATATAAAATATTCTTACCTGAGCCCCACATGGACACCTGGAGAAGTAGGAGAGAGAAGAAGTCTCTTAGCAGAGACAAGTCCAAGAAACCCACCATCTTTCCCAGAGCAGACAACAGTATGACACAGAGTAAGGTCCTGAAAGTAGCTAGGGTAAAGACAAAAATGGGATCGATAAGGTAAAAAAAAAAAAAAAAAAAAAAAAAAAAAGTCGTAGTTAAGACAATTTGCAGTGATTCTAAGAAATGGCCTCCAGAAGCTCTCAAACAACTGTAGTGTGTCTCTCAGAGAACATCAGAGAAGCCTTTAACACTCCCAAAAAAAAGAACTTTTGTTTCCCTTTTCAAGGAAACAGTCTGTTTTAAAGTTTATTTATTTACTTTGAGAGAGAGAGCAGGGGGAGGAGCAGAGAGAGAAAATCCCAAGCAGGCTCCATGCTGAGCCCCGACACGGGGTTGATCCCACAAACGATGAGACCATGACCTGAGCCGAAATCAAGAGTTGGATGCTTAACCAACTGAGCCACCCAGTGAACAGTCCCTCCAAGTGAACAGTCTTCATCTCAACAGCCAAGTTCTGCAATGACAAATCTGTCCACAATCTCTCTAAATTCTTCTCTAACTCAATATTTTTTCCAATGGACAAAGAGACAGAAGGGAGGCAATGAGCAACCACAGAAAGAGATGGCTTTAGTACAAACATTAATTTGGCTTCAACAAATTCTACTTCCCCTCACCGCCCACCCCCCACCACATTCCTATCTGATGGAGGAGCACATATAACTTGGTTTGTCCTCTGTCAGCCCTTAGGATCCTTGCCCAAATGCTCTCACTTCCCTCTCTCTTGCCCATCACCCACAAAAATGCAACACTCACATCTTTTACATTCTTCTTACAGAAGTGAAGACATTCTGAAACTTCTCAGACTCAGGCCACAGGCACCATGGATAAATACTCTCATCCATTCCTTCCAGTTACCTGCTCTTGGCTGCCAACAGGTATCTCCAAGATGCCAAGAGGATATCAGACTTTGCAAAACATGGGGTCTAGGAGGAAGCCTGGGGTGGTTTTTTAAGGGGGTTGAGACAACTGGAAGAAAGACGGCCCCTACATAGGAATCTCTCAGCAGTATACTTCTCTTTGACGATACTGACACACTCAAAACCGAAAGTAAAATAAGATAAGGAAAGAAAACTTTGACCTGTCATGTATAGTAAATCTATCTAATGATTACTTGCTTATAAAATATAGACAGGATCAAAAGCAAGTCATTTCTTTCTTTCTGAGAAGTATATTGTCTAGGTTAATAGCATAGATATTAGAACTTGACTACCTGAGTTAAGATCCTGGTGAGGCTATTTACAATTTATGATTTTAAGCAAGTTATACAACCTATCTGTGCCTCAGTTTCCTCATGTGACAATGGGTTGGATAATAGTATGTACCCTATTTTGGGTGAGGAGTACACAAGTGTATGTAAAGCACTTAGAAGAGTGTCAATAACTTATAGATTATGTGTAAGTTGTTAGCAATTTTTATTTTAATGTCTTGCTCATTCACCACAAATGTCTGCCATTCTGATGAGAATTTTGGACTCCCTCATTTCATTAGGCAGGGAACTGAGAAGACATGGGCACATTCATACTCTCTAACTCATCTCCCAGAGAGAAATTTTCTCCACTAACATCCAGATTTTATCCATCTCAACAAGGATAAAAGAAAAACAGTATTAAAATTTCCCAAATGATCCTCCTAGATTTTCATCTTCATTCAATGCTATAAATAATGGGAGAGGTAAGGATGAGATTACCGTCCCCTGTCTACATAAATCATTTTTGTTTTGAAGATCCTTTAAGGTCTATGAATTCTAGAATAATTGTTTCTTGCTTAGAATGACAGAAATTCTGAGTTAGAGACTAAAATTTTTTTTTAAAACTCTAATTTAGACTTTTGAAACTCTGTGTCTAAGATTAAATATCTATAAATGGTTTATAAGAGACATAGAGAACAAGAAATAAATACAAACCAGACACATTCTAATACAGTTGTAGATATGGCGCTAGTAATTTTTTAAAAAATAACATTCAGAGAAATTCAAAGAAACAAAATTGTCCTTTCAAATAGATACATTTAGTAACAACACAGACTTTTGAATGGTGCTAATAGCATACAGTTGAATTAAAAAATGCAAAATCAGAAGCTCCTGGGTGGCTCAGTTGGTTAAGCATCCGACTTTGGCTCAGGTCATGATCCCACAGCTTGTGATTTCGAGCCCACATCAGGCTCTGTGCTGACAGCTTGGAGCCTAGAGCCTGCTTCAGATTCTGTGTCTCCCTCTCTCTCTCTGCGCCTCCCCCACTCATGCTCTGTCTCTCTCTCTCTCTCTCTCAAAAATAAATAAACATTAAAAAAATTAAAAAACGCAAAATCAGTTGGGAACTCAAAAAGGAATTTTAGTTATAATTTAGTCAGAAATTAACAGAACTATTATAGAAACATATAAATGAAGTTATAGAAGTTATGTTATATAAACTATGCTATATCAAACCTTTATGACTTTGTGAGATCCAACAATTTCTCTTAATTTTTGATTAATATAAATCCACTGCAGACAATTAACATGGATTAGTAGAAATGACCCAGTGTGACACTGATCTAACTCCTTCCTCCACTGTGCTGGGAGTTCCAGATCTTTTCCAGCTGTTCTTATATAAACAAATACCAAAATATCTGCTTATTTCAAGCATTCTTTTTGAAACTTTCTTAAGTATGTAATCTCAATAGGGATTTGGATTTACATTTTCTAAACAGTCAGGGATTCGACATGAATGTGAATGATACTTGAATTTAAGTTTATGAAATAAGTCACTACCACAGAAAAGCCACACAGTTTCTCTTGGAGGCAACTGCTCTTTTGGGAGAGGCTACCAGAAAAACAAAAACACAAAGTCAGCATGTGGCTCTTCCATTCCTAGGTAGCTAACTTCAGTAGACAACATCTACCAAATCTCCTATCTTTCCACCTTACTCCAACCCAAGTGGAGTAAACAGAGCATGAGATGTATCTCCAAACCTCCCTGCTTCAAGCCCCTGTGGTCAAAACCTCCAACTCTTCACTCTTTACATAAGAGAAGCTTTGTGAGGGGGAAAGTTCTGATTCCTTATTTGTCCAGAAATGTCTTTTGCCCTTACATTTAGATGTTCATTTTGTCACTTAGATAATTCTAGTTTCTACTCAGGGATGTAAAGACTACTTTGAATTGTTTTCTAGCAAATAATTTAACATTCAACATGGCAGATGTATGATGGAATCTGATTCTTCTCTTGTACATGAGGGATTTTTTTGGACTTTGGAAGCTTTGAGATTCTTTTTTATTTGTTTGGGATTCTAAAACTTTTTAAAAATTCATGCATAAGTGACATCTTTTTTCCCTCCAATAATCTAACTCTTTATGAAGTACTCTTTCTTCTGATTCTGGGCCCTAATCTGCTTCCCAGTTTGGAAAACCTATTAGATGAATGTTGAAGTTCTGGATCTAATGCACTTAATTTAACTTATGTTTCTTAGATTTTATCTCTTTGATTTAAAATATCAGATTCTGGAAGAATCCAGTAACCGTTTTTCTAGCCCAATACATTTTTTTTAAGTTTTAATTTAAATTACAGTTAGTTAATATACAGTGTAAGTTTCAGGTGTACCGTTTAGTGATGCAACATTCCATGTTACACCAAGTGCTCTCGCCCAATATTTTGACCTTCAGCAGTGTCTACTCCCATATCTGAGCCTTTCCCTTGGTTTCTACTTTAAGCCAGTTTTTCACTCCCAGGAATGTTGACTGTTTCTTCAGTCCTGCGTTTCCTACAGATGAATCCTTCCTATTGTACTTCACATTTGTATTTTTAAAAATCTTTATATGCATATTATTCTTCACTTTTTTATGTGAGAGAAATTTGAAAATTCAAGATAAGCAAAAATAACAGATAGAAACACCCATATTTGAGAGTCTCTTATGGTTTGGCTCTCTCCCTAACTCTTTTTTTCCTTCCCCTCCCCCATGGTCTTCTGTTAAGTTTCTCAGGATCCACATAAGAGTGAAATGTATGGTATCTGTCTTTCTCTGTATGACTTATTTCACTTAGCATAACACTCTCCAGTTCCATCCACCTTGCTACAAAAGGCCATATTTCATTCTTTCTCATTGCCAAGTAGTATCCCATTGTGTATGTAAACCACAATTTCTTTATCCATGATGGGAGGGTGGGGAGGATGAATGATGGGCATAGAGGAAGGCACCTGTTGATATGAGCACTGGGTGTTGTATGGAAACCAATTTGACAACAAATTTCATATTAAAAAAAAAACACCCATTTTTGGGGCACCTGGATGGCTCAGTAAGTTAAGCGGCCAACTTCGGCTCAGGTCATGATCTCACAGTTTGTGGGTTTAAGCCCTGCATGGGACTCAAGCTCAGAGCTTGGAAACTGCTTCAAATTCTATGTCTCCCTCTCTCTCTCTCTCTCCCCCTCCCCTGTTCACACTCTGTCTCCCTCTGTCTCTCAAAAATGAATAAACATTTAAATATATATATAAAAAAGAAACACCCATATTTGTATCACTCAAAAATAAATACCACAGGATACCTTTTTTTGTGATTTCAATGTCTATCCTTTCATATTTATTGAGCAAATAAGACCATACCGTTCACACTGTCTTAAAACTGCTTTTCGAAATGAATAATATCTTGTAGTGCTCACTTACCCTCCCTCCTCACCTTTCCCCTTAAAAACATTAACACTGCTATAGACATGATGTAATTCCCTTAAAATATTCTCCACAGATTGACTTTCCTCAAACAATTCTCTATTATTGGGAAAAATGTCTTAATATATATATATGAATTTTTCACATTTATTTTCTAGCTTTGTTGGAAATGTATATTGATCTATTTACATTTGGGAACAGAATACACACACAAGCATATTCAGAAATCTCAAAGTAAACAAGAGGTAAGTAGTATCTTTAACCCTCACTTTTTTTCTTTCAGTGTTCTCTTCTCATTCCCAAATACTTCAGACTTAACGTATTAGGTGGATGTCAGAGCTCAGTGCTCAGTGGGGAGGGCTGCCCTACGTGATGGGAGAGGGCTTGAGTGGATGAGTAGGGAGTGAGAGAGGTGGGAAAGCAACCCTGAAAATAACTGTAGAAAAATATATTGTAGGGGCACCTAGTGGCTCAGTCAGTTGAGCATCTGACTTCGGCTCAGGTCATGATCTCATGAGTTCAAGCCCAGCATCAGGCTTTGTGCTGACAGCTCAGAGCCTGGAGCTTGCTTCAGATTCTATGTCTCCCTCTCTCTCTGACCCTCCCCTGCTCACACTCTTGTCTCTCGCTCTCAAAAATAAATAAACATTTTTAAAAAAATTTTTTAAAAAGAACATATTGTACTATAATCAAACAATGCCATATTATGCAGCAATAAAAAAAATTTTAAATGTACTGATACACATGGTTGAATCTCCAAAAAAAAAACATTTTGTTTATCCAAAGAAGCCAAACGCTAAAGCAGACATGCTGTATGATTTTTTTTTTATTGTTTTTGAAGTTTTAGGAAAGGCAATATTAAGCTATCATGATTCATATCAAAATACTGTTTGTTTTTCCTGGAATGAATTGGCTGACAGTAAAGATGAGGGAAATTTTCAGGAGACAAACATGTTCCATATTTTGAGGGAAATGGTAGTTCTATGAGTGTAAGCATTTGTAAGACTTCATTGGCATGTACATTTCAAATCCATACATTCCATTGCATGCAAATTATATCTCCATAAATTTTATTTTTAAAGAGTCAAATGTACCTCACTGTCTCTAGAGAATATTTATTTAGAATCTTGGTATCCCTTTCACCAGACTGCTAGTGGCTTACATACTAATATTTACGCAATTGCTATTTGTGTCCCTAATTATCTGTCAACTTTGTGTGATATGAAAAAACATGACTTGGACTTGGAAAGAATGTGAAATGGAAAGAAACGCCTTTTGAGCACATTCTATGTCTGGGACTGTACAATTGTGTTATTATTTCCATGTTACTTTAGGGAGCCCTAAAGTTTTTGGATATACAGCCCTAAGTTCCTCAGAGTACAGAGCCCTCCATTTCCGACCTCTTGTTTTCCCCTGCACAGCGCAGCATGTGGCTTCCAGTGTCATTTGGGGTGTGATAGGAGGAAGCCTGTATCTGTGGTTCTTGTTCTCTTAATCAGTTAACTTTGTGAGTTAAACATTGGGATGACCAACATCCCTGAATATCACACAGGAAAGGGATTCTCCCTCCCTGAATAATGTGATTTCAGCCCTTTGCAGGTAGGAAGACGTGAGCATTTTTGACCAAAGCACACCTTAGACTTCCTATCATTTTATATCTTAGCCCAGTCCAAAGTCCCCTAGGATTAATTCTATTACCTCTACTTTTCAAAGTAACAGGAAGAGCTGCAGACAGGCTGTGATTTCCTCATTCGACTCCTTCTAGGAGAGGCATTCACCTGTCAGCGCCTCTTGGCAGCTCCATTTGCCCCCTTTCCTAAGTACATTTTCCAATCCAGGGATGGGTTAGAAACTTGCTGCTCCCAGAACCTACAGCCACACCTTTGGATGCTGACCACAAGAACAACCAGGTACCAATTGTCTCTGGAGCTGGGCCTTGTAGTTGCACTGAGGAGATCAGGAGTTTCCAGGAAGCCCCTGGCTCAATCTGGATGTGAGAAAGAAATGTGTGGTGATGTGGAGGTGAGTTTGTGGGAAATATGGATCCCAAAAACAAAAGGGCTTGAGCTCCAGGTCACGTGGAGAGAAAACTCCTTTCTCTTTCTGGAGTTAAGCCACAAACAAATAAATAAATGTATGAATGAATCAGTGAATAAATGCAAGAAGGAGGAAGTTAGATCGGCTAATAGGAGTGGACTAATTTTGTGTCTGCTTTCATTTCTCAAAATGAACTCAGGGTTTTCAATTTCAAGAGAGCTTTGGTGAGAGGATGAGTCCATAGATAAACAAGAGAACCCCCAGGGCACAAGAGAATGGTTTATAGTTTCTCTGCTGGAGAAACAGTTGGTTTTCAGAAAGAAGAGAGGGAAGGAAAACCCATTGGGGAGGGGTTGGAATTGGTAGTGGTCTGTCAGGAATAACAGCCAAAAAACTATGTATGAAAGTAAATCTTTGAACAGGGGATTTTTTTTCCCTAAAAGCCTTCTTCCTGCTAACTTACTCACCAGCTTCTCCTACAGAGTACTTCTTCCTTGTCAGAGTGAATATTTTGTGCTTTTACTTTCTGTTCTGAAGAAGATGGTGGGCTCTCCTGGCTATTATGCTGGCTTCCTCCTTCCTGTCCTCCTTCTCCAGGTGTCTACATGGTACTCAACAGGTCAGTGTTCTCCCTCAGGCTTTTTATTTATTGGCTTGTTTTCAATGGCTCTTCTCAGATGATGAAAATACTTGGTCATTCATCAGTCGCCAGTGTATCTCTTCTCAAAGGCAGTCAATATTGGGGGAAAACCGTGACTGTGTTCACACTAACAGAATGCTGGAAAGTTCTGGCCAAGAATGGGAGTGATCTTTGTATCAACACCCCTTATTACTTTGGGTAGACCTTAAAAAACTCATAGCTATGTTTATCTAAATCTTTATTGAGTATGGGTGATTTTAGCCTGCTTAATTTTGATGTAATTATCAGTTAAAAACATACTTTATAATGTTCACACTGCCAAGAAAACACAAGTCTGAGCATAAAGAATTTGGACTCAGGATCTCTGGGCTCTATCTGGTTATGACGCTTGACAAAAATTTTTTTTTCTGGGACTTGAGTCCTTCCATAAATACGAAGGTCCCTCAGGAAGTTTTCAGACTCCAGGTTTATAGACAAACCAGGCATGAGTTTACAATAATGATATTTTTTTTGTTAACATCTCTAATTTGATGTCAGTTAGGCAGGGAGTATTAAAATGTTTCATTTCTATACATGTTGATTCAGCAATTCTACAAGAATTTATCATAAAGAAAAGGTCTTCCTTGTGTATACGTATATATGTATTAAATGGGAGAACCTGGGAGGCTCAATGAGTTAAGCTACTGACTCTTGATTTCTTCTCTGGTCATGATCTCACAGTGTGGAAATGGAGCCCCAAGTCAGGCTCCATGTTGAATGTGAAGCCTGCTTGGGATTCTTTCTCTCCCTCTCTCTCTGCCCTCCTGCTTGTATGTGCACATGTGTGCATGGGCACACGTGCTCTCTCTCAAAAAAAAAAAAAATCTTAAAAAAAAGAAAAATGCAGTTGGGGCTTTTGTCTCCCCCTCACTCATTCCCCCAATCTGTCTGATTTTCATGCAGTGTCCGGGTTTTCTGTAAAGGGACCGGTTGAGCCAATCGTGGTTCTGCTAGGGGCAGATGCCACTCTGCCTTGCCAGCTGTTGCCTGAGCAGAGTGCAACCCACATGCACATCCGGTGGCACCGAGCCCAACTCTCCCCTGCTGTGCTTGTGTACCAGAATGGACAGGAACAAAGTGGGGAGCAAATGCTGGAATACCGTGGCAGGACAGAGTTGGTGAGGGACTCCATCAGCAAAGGGGGTGTGGCTCTGCTGATCCAACATGTCCGTGCTTCTGATCATGGCCAGTACTGGTGTCATTTTAAAGATGGTCACAGTTCCCAAGAAGCCGTTGTGGAGCTGCATGTTATAGGTACGTCAACTTGGCACAGAAGTGTGCATCATGGTGTAAAGCAAAGAGAAAAATGAGGACATTTGGATTCCTAACGTGGCATTTCTTATGATCTTCCATATATTGATATTGATATGCTAATTTACCTTGCAGGATATCAGTTTCCTAAACTATACAGAGAGGATATGACTACATACTCTATTCACTTTTAAACACCAAAAAGGGCAGTATTTTTAGGGTTGTTTTGGTATCCTAAAAGACTCCAGAAAATAAACTAATATTAATTCAGATCGGTACTGACACGCTCAGACATTAGTAGAATTTTATACATTCAGTAGGAAAAGACAATTTATAGAATTAAACTCCTTCTATAGCTTTAATTATACCTGTTTTTTCCTATCCGTGAAATGACCCCAAAGCTTTCTTGTCCAAACATAGTGCAAAGGCATCAAGTTGATTTCAAAACTGAATCACAGTTTGGCCTAACACTCACTACGAGAGGTTTCTTGACCTCTGAGCTTCAGTTTGCTCATCAGTCTAGTGAGGGCACTTTGGCCTTCAGCCTTAGGGGCTTCTAAACCCCAAGGACCACAGGCCTTAAGAACATGCCTTCTCTCCTCAGGGTTGGGCTCTGTGCCTCGTGTTCACATGATGGGGCCCGAGGATGGTGGGATACGAGTACTGTGCTCTGCAGAAGGCTGGTTCCCAAAACCCAGGGTACAGTGGAGTGACATGATGGGTGTGAAGCTACAGTCTCTCACTGAGTCTCACACCCAAGATGAAGATGGGCTCTTCCATGTGGAAGCATCTCTTGTGGTCACAGACAGCTCTCTGGGCAATGTGACCTGTTCCATCCAGAATCCCCTCTCTGGTCAGGAGAAAGTGTCAGCCATCTTCCTCCCAGGTGAGTGAGGCACAAACCCCAAGGCAGAGTTGAGGTGTGAGGAGGAGAGGGAGGGGGGAAACAGAGTTGAGGGAGCCTTGGAGAAAGGGCAGGATAGCCTCTAGGCTAGTCTCACTGTGTCTTCACATGCCTGTGTCAGAGCCCTTCTTCCCCAGGATGTCTCCATGGAAGGCAGCCCTGGTTGGGACAGTCCCTGTGCTGGTACTCCTCCTCACTGGGATCAGCTACATTGGCTGGAGAGAACACGAAGCCAAAGAAAGAGAAGTAAAGAAAAGGAAGAAAGAATCTCAGGAAAGAGATCAGATGGAGAATGAAAAGGAATTGGCACTTAAGGCGAAAGGTAAATTGGAACAGCAGGACAAATCAGATGTTCATGGAACAGCTGGGGGTATAGGTTGTATAATGTACATGGGAAAATAAAAGGTTGCCAAGGGACCCCAGGGAAAATACAGGGTACCAAGAATTCCATAAAGCTGGGAATCCTATGGAAAGGAGAAAACCATGTGGGAAGCTTGGAGATTTGTGGGCAGTGATCATCAGGCCTCTAAGGTGGGGCTCCTCAAACCACACCATGCCCTTCATGCATCTGTACCCAACCTATGCTGCTGTTTGTCCTTCTGGAAATGTCTTCCCCCATCTTATCCTCCTATTCTTCCTTCAAGAATAAGCTTCTGAAGAACCTAAAAATTCCTACCTTCTCATGAAGCATAGGCCCTCCTTCCTCAGTGACCCCATGACATTTCCCATGTAACTTTTCTTAGCACTTGTCATTTTTAGATTGTCATTTCCTAGCACTTGTCAAGATTAGATTGCTAATCCTTCTCACCTACTTAACTATGGACCCTTAAGGGAAGGCCACATGGAATTGATTCAGCTACTCCATGAACTCAAGAGCAGCGAAAACCCAGTTTGATGGATTTTTTATCTCTTCTTTCAGAGAACCTCAAGGAAGAACTTAGTGAGTCTTGCTTCTTCTCATGCCCTGTATAGAATTTGCTCCCCTGTCGACATCTGTTCTGGGTCTCTCACTGAATGTCATTTCTTTCAGAACAGCGAAAGGCACTATACGATGAAGGTAAGCAACTGGGTTTCCCACACCACTCAATGTTTTGATGTCCAACACTTTCTAAGCTCCCTCTCCTCAGAGGGAAAGACTGAAAGATTTAATAGCGATTGGTGGAAAAAAATAAGGGGGAAGGAGAAGAATGTGAGGCTCCGGATATCTTGGCTTGCCTTAACTGGATTTGTTCTGTTTTAGTTTGGAAGAAGGCCCTGCTGTATCCTGGTAAGTAACTCTCTGACTTAGATCTTTCCATGAGACTCTCATATTCTGAGTATAATAAGCGGAGACATAAACACACACAAGCACACATCCCCTTGCAAGTTGTGAAGATTTATTTGGTACCAATCTATAGTATTTTGTATTTGGGAGCTCAAATGTTCAATTATTTTTCAGAGCTAAAGAGAAATAACTGTTGACTGGTAAATTCCACATGACTAGAGTAGGACTTGACATAAATTGTTAACCTATCCACAATGGAGAAGGAAGAGAAAGAATTCAGAGCGATTTTGATGAGATTTAAGAAGAATAAAGAATAGCCTATATTATATCAGCACTCCTATACTGTGAATAAAGCTCAAAAGAGAAGATAATGTTACATTTCACATTTGGAGAAAAAGATATTATGATTTTATTTATTTTACTATAAATAAGGAAAGTAAAGTTCAGTACACAAGAACAAGGTTTAAGCTTGAAAACAATCTCTCAAAATATTTTAATATTATTTGTAAAAATATGTTTATCTGGTAGTAGAGGGAACTGGCTATTTTATATCTTCTAATACCTGTGCCCATGTACTGTATGTGTTTAAGACAGTGTATGTGCATATGTAATACAGAGTTAGACCTCAAAAGCATACTAGGTCATTCCTTAAACATACAGTTGTGCAATTTTTATATGCCAGATATTGTGTTAGATGTTGGTGCATAGCCATGATCTCTGACCATTTAGAACTTGAATGGTCTTAAACTTGGGGTGGGAGGGGTGAGTAAGCTAACAACCAGGCAAATGCACACAGTCTGGTAAATGCTTTGGTAAGAGAGGATCAAGAAGCCCCTCCCAAAGGCTAAAGTCAGGTAAGCAGTTTCTGTTAAGAGCTTTCTTTCCGGAGCTGCTTTAACATGTTCCATGATTCTACAAGAGAGAGCAAAGTATAGTATAGTAAGGATGAGGATATGTGGGTTTTAGTTCCAAATATATCAGTTAATTACAGCTGAGGAATTCAGTCATTTTTGCTTTCTTTACCTCAGCCTCCTTATTTCTAAGATGAAGAGATTGGAAAACATGATCACAGATGTCCTTCTTGACTCACATATTCATTGATTCTGTATATAGAGTACTACCCTTCTTAGAAGAGGGCTGGTCAGTGAGAGGCCATCAAGAATTATGGATAAGTTCTTATCTGCCTATTGCCCCAAGACACTAAGAGAATATCCAATCTTTAAATAAAATCATAAATCTTATCATAAGAGAAGTGGCCCCAGGCAGAAGCAGATGTAGTTCTATCCCCCATGAGAAATCTGTCTCTGGAGAAAAATATTAAAAATCTGATTACAAGTGTCCAAATAAAAGAGCTTAGTTTAAAAACCTTGGTCATAAATTTAACTCTACTCTGAAGTGGTCATAGGCTGGGAAAACCCTAAAACAACAAAACAAAACAAAACAAAACAAAATATACAATAACATTTTATAACTTTCATCCTCAGTGAGGAGTGCCACAAAAGTCTTAGGTGCCTAGGACACTAGACCCTGCTCCAAGTGTTCTCCAGACTTATTTCTGCAGCATCAGCTCAATTGAGGGGATTGTTTCTAATCTGAGACAGCAGGCAGGAAGTACATCCTTTGTCTTGTAGTTTCTGGACACTGCCGTTGTTCAAGGGGCTCAGCGGAGGACGGAAAGAGAGCTGAGAAGAGACAGCAATGATCCAGGAGAGGAAGTGTGTACCTCATCTTCATTCTGTGGGTATGCTTCCATCACAGTCTCAATTTGTATTGCTCTTTTACAGACTGGAGGAAGGAACAGTTCCAGCCTGGTGAGTGGCTCTTTGTTTACTTTTCTCACTCCTTTCCAACCTACCTGAGGATACCTTATTTTTCCCTCCTAACATTACCTCCTAGTTGAAAAGACAGAAGTACGATTATTCTGGTAAAGAGAAGCAAGAACATGAAGATCATTAACTGTTGGCCTGAACTGAAAGTTGCTGCTGGGATTAGCTACTCTGGTTGCATTTCTGCTTTCATATAATGGCCACGCTTTCTCATCTCTGTGTGTGGATGTGTGTGTGGTGGGGGTTCCACTTGGTTCTGAACAGAAATTGTAGCCCCTGTTGGGGAGATCCCCAACTGAGTAGCAAGTGCTCAAAATGGTGAGAGTAACTCAACCCTTCTTTTTAAAGAGGTCAGCTGACATGGAGTCTGTTACTAATTGAAGAACATGGTTCTAATTTGTAAAGAACATGGAAAAACACTATTCTCAAGTAAACACTACAAGTCTCAGCTCATTCTGGCACTCTGCCAAGACATTGATATTATAACATGGGTAATATAAGAAGAGATAAGTAAATTGCACCCAAGGTGAGAGCACTCCACAGCTCTACCTCCCCCAGTACACACACATTCAGGGGATAGGTGTTCTTTCACTACTTGATCCTGGTTTTCCAAGGTTTTGCTTGCACAACTTTCTGAAATATATAATGTTGGCCCTTCCCTTCCCTTTTCTTTACCCTCAGCCACTGTGACTGTAAATCAGGAAATCTTTCATCAGAATAATTCTGACCCAGAGAGAAAAGAGAACTTCAAAGAGGAAACACACGATCTATCTCTCAGGGATAAGCAAGGAGACTGCAACCTTATCACGCTGAATCAGCAAGACTTCACCTCAGGAAAACATTACTGGGAAGTGGATGTTAAGGACGCTGATGAGTGGACTCTAGGCATTTATGAGAATCCCACAGACAGCAGGGAGTTATCCAAAGATCTAAAAAACAAGAAATTCAGAGTCTTAGAGAAGAAAGGATGTGAATACAGGGCTCTCACCTATTACCTCCAAAACATTTCTCTGCAAGAGTGTCTCTTGATAAAAAAGTGTCCACAAAAGATTGTGACTTTTTTGGATTATGAGGATAATGACATTTCTTTCT
This sequence comes from Panthera leo, assembly GCF_018350215.1. Classification (NCBI taxonomy): domain Eukaryota; kingdom Metazoa; phylum Chordata; class Mammalia; order Carnivora; family Felidae; genus Panthera; species Panthera leo. Next base: position 31,270,892 of record NC_056683.1, on the reverse strand, counting down.
ATGACATGACTGAGGGTACCCACATCTTCTCCTTCACCCAGGCAAGTTTCTCTGGGTCACTCTATCCTTACTTCAACCTTAAATCCATGAAGCTCTCCTTATAGGTGTAACATTAAGTGACTTAGAGGAAGAACCCATACTGTGAGGATAATAGCCCATTCTCTGTAAACTCTAGATTGCTAGGGTGTTTTTTTTTTAAGTTTGTTTATTTATTTTGAGAGAGAGAGAGAGTGGGGGAGGGGGATAGAGGGAGGGAGAGAGAGAGAGAATTTCAAACAGGCTCCACACTGTCAATGCAGAGCCTGATGCAGGGCTTGACCTCACGAAGCATGTGAGTGCCAGAAGACCATGACCTGAGCCAAAGTTAGATGCTTAATCGACTGAGCCACCCAGATTACAGTTCTGATGGGTGACCTCAGGCTCACTGATTATCAGGCCTCTTGGCCTGAAGGTCCATGAGTCCCTGTGACCAGCGTTTCTGACTATATCCAGCAGTGTTTCTGAATTGCAGAGAAGAATCTTTTTGTTGTAGTTGTTATTGTTATAAGTGCTGTTTATTGCTTTATATTTAATATATCACAGACTGATAGTTTTCTAAAACAAATTATTGTAAAAATGAAGTCAATAAAAAACAAATGCATACAATTACAAGTTGTAATTATTGTTAGATTCAACATTCTTAAAATTTCTCTGTCAATTTACTCTAAATGTTAGAAATACTCTATTTCTATATTTATCTTGTAAAGAAGTGGTAAGAAACAGTTAATATAGTTCACTGGTGTGTGAACCATAATTTAAGTAGCACTTCTAAAGCAGTATTCAAAGGAGTAAAAGTTAGATAAACCTCTTCACATTTCCCATTGCAACACTGAATAAAAGTGACAAAATAGTGTTATTTTCAAATGCTGAAGGAGAAAAGTCAAATTATAATTTGATGCAAGCTAAGCTATATCTTAAATGCAAGGATAATTTGAGGAAAGAAAAAATAAATATCAATCACAATCCAATTCTAACAAATGTGATGATGTCAACATGATAGCAGTCTGGGAAAACTAATGCAGTGAGAGCATATTGAAGTATTTATCTTATTAAAGAAAGAGAGAGACATTTTATTACTGCTTTGCCCAAGATATTAATAAGGGAAATAACTATATATTTTGGGGAATTCTAAGTATAGACACCAACAGAGGTAAGGAAAAGGCCTTCTTCTCCTTCCAATCAAAACTGTCATATTAAAATGAAATGACTAGAGGAAACAATAATTAGTGTTTAAATAGGGGTAAGAAGAGAATGTGCTCCTGTGAACTATACTGAAAAACCTGGTAAATTCTGTGGATATGGAGTAGAGTACCCAGAAGAGTCTTGCCCCAGTGGCAGGGAATAATCAGACCTAAACTGATCCAATACTGATGAACAAACCTTAAAAGCAAAGCTCAAGAGGATCAAATTATTTACAAGTATCTAACTTTATTCCAGAGCAGAGTTCAAGTTAAAATTCACAGCCAATCAAAAATTACGAGGCTTGGAAAGAAGCAGGAAATCCAACTCATAATGAACAGAAAATCAATAAATTAAAATTGACATGGAACTGATGAAAGTGTTAGAGATTTAACAGACAAGGAGAGGGGCGCCTGGGTGGCTCAGTCGGCTAAGTGGCCGACTTCAGCTCAGGTCACGATCTTGCAGTTTGTGGGTTGGAGCCCCGCGTCCGGCTCTGTGCTGACAGCTCAGAGATAGGAGCCTGTTTCAGATTCTGTGTCTCCCTCTCTCTCTGACCCACCCCGTTCATACTCTATCTCTCTCTGTCTTAAAAATAAATAAACGTTAAAAAAAAAATTTAAAAAAAATAGACAAGGAGATTAAAACAGATGTTGTAACTATATTCCAGATATTTAAAAAGTTCACTGTATTCTAGATATTCAAAAAGTTCACTAGAAATATGCATTTAAAAGAAAGACCCAAATTCAAATTCTTTAGTTGGAAAAGACCATGAATGAGATGAAAATTACATTGGCTATGACTGGCAGCAGATTAACAGTTACAGAAATAAATGATTAGTAAACTTGAATAAATAAAAATGGAAACGATCCAAAATAAACCGCACATTTTTTTAAAGTATTTTTTAAATAGTATCAGTGAGTTGTGGGAAAACTTTAAAGGACCCAATACAAAGGCAATTGAAGTTTTTGAAAAGAAGAGAAGGGAGGACAGAAAAAGGATTTGAGAAAATAAGAGCCAAATATACATTCTAAATTTGATCATTATAAACTCCAGATCCAAAAAGCTGTCCTAGTCTGTTTGGGGTGCTATAACAAAAATACCACAGACTCAGTGACATACAAACTACAGAAATTCATTTTTCATGATTCTGGAGGCTGAGAATTCTAAGATCAAGGTGCCTTTAGATTTGGTGTCTAGTGAGAGCTAGTTGCCTGGTTTGTAGACGGTTGCCTTCTCACTGTGTCTTCACATGGTTGAAGGGATTATGGAGCTTTGTGGGGTCTCCTTTTTAAGGACACTAATGCCATTCATAAGGGCTCCACTCTCATGTTTTAATTGCTTTCCAAAGGTGGAAATACTAAACACCATCATCACTTTGGGGATTAGGCTTCAACCTATGTATTTTGGGAGAACATAAACATTCATTCCATAGCAAAGTTCAATGAACTCAAAGAACAAAAATACAGAGAATACATAGCATATGCAAATCAAATTGCTTAAAATCAGAGATTTAAAGATGCCAAAGTAAAAAAATTAAATTATGTTCAGAAAAACAAAGATAAAGATGACAACATATTTCTCATCGTAAACAGTGTAAGTGAGAAACATGGAAAAAATATATATCATCAGAATAGCATTTAATACCCAGTGAAAAATTTTCAAAAGCAAATGTGAAATAAAGATGTTTTCATTCATAGACAAGCAAAAAAAAGCAATCATCACCAGCAGACCCACACTACAAGAATGGTAAAAGCAGTCCCTTTAAACAGAAGGAAAATGGTAACCAATGGAAATTTGTATCTATACAAAGGAATTAAGAGCACCAGAAATGGTATCTGTATAAGGAATTATAAAATGATTTCTTTTTCTTGTTTAAAATTTTTAAAAGATAAGAGACACTTTAAACAAAAATAATAACAATTAAGAATGGGATTTATAACAGAAGAAAAAATTTAATGTATAACAACAAGAGCACAAAAACCAGGAGGGAGGACATGAAAAAATACTGCTGTAAGTCTCCTACTAGACATGAAGTAGTATTAACAGCATTTGAGGTTAGAACGTTGTAAGTTAAAAGTGAATGCTATAAACTGTGAACATTCACTAAAATAACAACAAAAGTACAGTTATTAAGCCAGAAATGGAAATAAAATGAATCATTAAAAAATAATCAGCTTGGGGCACCTGGGTGGCTCAGTTGGTTAAACATAGGACTCTTAGTTTTGGCTCAAGTCATGATCTCACAGTCTGTGAGTTTGGGCCCCATATCACGCTCCATGCTGACAGCAAGGGACCTGCTTGGGATTCTGTCTCTCTCCATCTCTCTCTGCCCGTCCCCTGCTCACGCGCTCACGCTCTCTCTCTCTCAAAATAAAATTAAAGATGTGGTTTATATATATAATGGAATACTACTTGGCAAAAAGAAAGAATGAAATCCTGCCATTTGCAGCAACGTGGATGGAACTGGAGGGTATTATGCTAAGTGAAACAAGTCAGTCAGAGAAATACAAATATCATATGTTTCCATTCATATGCAGAACTTGAGAAACTTAACAAAAGACCATGGGGGAAGGAAGGGGGAAAAATAGTTACAAACAGAGGGAAGGAAGCAAACCATAAGAGACAGTTAAATACAGAAAACAAACTGAGGATTGATGAGGGGTAGGGGAGAGGGGAAAATGGGTGATGGGCATTGAGAAGGGCACTTGTTGGGATGAGCACTGAGTGTTGTATGTAAGCGATGAATCATGGGAATCTACCCCCAAAACCAAGAGCTCACTATACACACTGTATGTTAGCCAATTTGGCAATAAATTATATTAATTTTTTTAAATAATCAGCTAACTCAAACAGAAAGAGGAAAAAGTTAATGTAGTATAGATAGAACAAATAGAAAATAAACAAATGATAGACTTGAACCATATCAATAATGACATTAAATACAAAGGCAGATTGTTGGGTTGGTTAAGAAAGTAAATCCCTGGGGCACCTCAGTGAATCAGTTGGTTGGGCGTCCGACTACGGCTTGGGTCATGATCTTACAGTTCGTGAATTCGAGCCCTGTGTCAGGCTCTGTGATGACAGCTCAGAGCCTGGAGCCTGCTTCAGATTCTGTGTCTCCCTCTCTCTCTGCCCCTCCCCCGCGAATGCTGTCTCTCTCTGTCTCTCAAAAATGAATAAACATTAAAAAAAATTTTTTAAAAAAAGAAAATAAATACCCAAATATACGCTGACCACAAGAAAAATAAATATAAAAACACAAATAGGTTAAAATTAAAAGGATGGGAAAAGACATATTATACAAATATTAATGAAAAGATAGCTGGAATGGCTCTATTAACATTAAAGTGGATTACAGAACAAAGAAAGAATATTATCCAGGATAAAGAAGGCCATTCTATAACATTAAAGGGGTCAATTCATCAAGAGAACATTACAATACTAAATGTTTAGATAATAATAATCATTTGCAGTAAACATAAACAATACATGATGAATATTATCTAAGTCATTTAAATTTTATAAATAAAAATCTGATAAAATTAGGAGAAACAGACAAATCCATAAATATAGTCAAAGATTTTAATACCTTTCTCTCAATAATTGATGGAATAAGTAGATTATAAGGACATAGAAGACTTGAATGAAACCACCAACTAACATGACCTAGTTGACATTTATACAACATACCACACAGCAAGAGAAAGCACATTCTATTCATATTCATGCAGAATATTTACAAAGAGAGATCATTTTCTGAGCCATAAATGATATCTCAATATATTTAAAAAGATTCACATTGTAGGAAGTATCTTCTCTGTTCACAGTAAAATTAAATTAGAAAGCAACCTGGGAAGATACCTGCAAAAATCCCCACATATTTTGAAACTAAATAACATACTTCTATAAACTTTGGGACAAATAAGAAATAAGAAAGGAAAGGAAGGAAAGGAAATTAGAATTGGAATCTAGAAAACAGTACATGGTGAAACCCCAAGGCCTAGGACAACAGAGGACAGCAGAAGAAGTTAAAGCCGTTAGTGCCTATGCTACAGAAAACATTAAATACAGGTCAGTTTCTATCAGATTAACATAAATCTTCTCACTAAAGGCCTAATTGCTTTAGTTCCTATTACCTCATCCAACACTTATGACTTTCAGCAAAAAATTGCAAGGCATGCCAAAAGGCAAAAGCAAAACAAAATAACACACACAAATACACAACAAAAAGCAAACAAACAAACAAAAGCCTGAAGAGGCAAATTCAGCATCAGAATGAGACTCAAATATGACATAGAAGTTGTAATTATCAGACAGGAAACTTAGAATAATTATAAATAAAATGGTAAGGGTTCCAGTGGGAAAAAAAAGAAACATGTAATATAAGCAGGGGTACAGAAATTGTAAAAATAAACCCAATGGAAATGCTAGAAGTAAAGGGTACAGTAACAGATATGACGAATGCATTTGATGGCATTTTTTTTTTGTCAGTAAACTCAAAATGGCCAAGGAAAAAGTCAGTGAACCTGAAGAGAGGTGAATAGAAATTTCCCAAATAAAATCCAAGAAAAAAGAAAAAAGAACGACTAAAAGAGAACAGAATATCCAATAATTGTGGCACAATATGTGACATCTGTGCAGTTGGAATACCAGAAGGAGAAAAGAGAAAGCAGGAGAAATATTTGAAGTAATAATGGCTGACAGCTCACCAAACATTTTGACAGACACAGAGACACAGATACAGACAGCTCAAAAAACACCCAAAAAAAGGATAAACACTAAAAACATCACATTTAAGCACATTATAGTCAAACTGTATAAAACCAAAGACAAATAGAAAATTTCAAAGGAAGCTACAGGAGAAAAACATATTGTCCATAGGGGAACAAGGGTAAGAATTACAGCTAACTTCTTGTCGGAAACCATGTAAGCAAGAAGAGAGTGAATTACGGGGCGCTTGGGTGGCTCAGTCAGTTAAGCATCCAACTTCAGCTTAGGTCATGTTCTCACAGTCCGTGAGTTCGAGCCCCGCGTTGGGCTCTGTGCTGACAGTTCAGAGCCTGGAGCCTGCTTCAGATTCTATGTCTCCCTCTCTCTCTCTGCCCCTCCCCTGCTCATGCTCTGTCTCTGTCTCAAAAATAAAAACATTTAAAAAATTAAAAAAAAAAAAAGAGAGAGAGAGTGAATTGGAATCTTTCAGTGGAGTGGAATGAATTATATATCCAGCAAAAACAGTGTGCTAAGTAAAAAAAGCCAGACACAAGAGGTCACAAATGGTACAATGCAATTTATATGAAATATATGGAATGGCTCAGACAAGAAGCAGAGTACTGGTTTCAAGGGATGAAGAGAGGAAGTAATGAAGACTGACTGCTTCGTGAGTAGGAAGTCCCCTTCAGGAGACTGGGATTTTCCCAGGTGATCAGATTGTTTTTCTGAAAGAGCATATTTGTACTCATGTTGACTAGCTGCTGTTCTACATCATATTGTTATTCCTTCTGATAGTGATTCTAGGGTTAATGATGGAACCATCTCAGAACAATTACACATTTTTAGTGGTTTTATAATGTCTTCTAAATCGTGTAATCTAATTTGAGTCAGATGTTAATGTTAATGAGATACTGCAGTAGTAACTGCTATTTTTCTGACAACTGACTGAAATCTTAAAGCCTGCATACCTCTTCTTAAAGCGGTGAGTGTGCAAAATCTGGAGTTCCTCTGCTGTTTCTTTATATAGGTAGATAGGGCTGTCAATTATTTCCCATTTAGTTGTATTGACTTTCATCCATATTTAAATACACAGGTCATTAGCTTATTATAATTTGACTATTTATACTATTTATACTATACTATTTATACTATTTATTTATGTATGTATGTATTTATTTATTTATCTGAGAGAGAGAAAGAGTGTGTGAGCAGGGGAGGGGGCAGAAGGAGAGAGAGAGAGAGAGAGAGAGAGAGAGAGAGAGAGAGAGAATCTTAAGCAGGCTCCAGGCCCAGCACGGAGCCTGACATGGGGCTCGATCCCACTACCCTGAGGTCATAACGTGAGCCGAAATCAAGAGACAGATGCTTAACTGACTGAGCCACCCAGGTGCCCCTATTTACGTTACTTTCAACTTAATGGAGTGTAAATAAAACTTCCAGAGCACACATGAGGTGGATATTGGATACATAGATTAAGATTTGGGGTGGGCTTTCTGTGGGTTATATGTAGAACTCACATATTTAATATTCATTGTTTTAAATGACCAATACTTGGACTATTTTTAAAATAGTGTAATAACCCTAGTCATACTGTTCAATGTTTGCTCTTTAAAATAAGTAGTTACAATTAAGTGTTCTAACCCTTGCATTTCAAAAAAGCTGGTCTTTACTTTCAGTTATCTGTTAGTTCTTTCTTTTTTTTAAGTTTATTCATTTTTGAGAGAGAAAGACAGAGAAAGAGAGTGAGCAGGGGAGGGGCAGAGAGAGGGAGACACAGAATACAGAGCGGGGTTCAGGCTCTGAGCTGTCAGCACAGAGCCCAACTCAGGGCTTGAACTCACAAACTGTGAGATCATGACCTGAGCCAAAGTCAGATGTTTAAGTGACTGAGCCACCCAGGCGCCCCAATGGTCTGTTAGTTCTATTTAAGAGGGATGTTAAAAACTTTGAGTCTGAAAGAATTCTCAACCAAATTTAGTCTTGTCTCTCATCTTGATTAGATTAATTCCACAATGATTCAGTCCACAATAGCTCAGAGGGATGAATAATTTGCCTTTATAAATTACTTTGTTGTTTACTCAACACTTTGGGAGTTGTCAGACCCCAGACTGTCAGTTACTCAAGGGGCAAGAACCATATCTTCTCCAAGCTGTGTAAATGTTCTGAGGTGCTTGGCAGCATTCTGTACCCTGTGGGGTACTCAGGTACTCTGCTTGATGTTGCTCACAAGACTGAAAAACTAATCCCATAAAGTACCTACTATTAAAATGTAGCAAAACTGAAAAAAAAAAAAAAAGATTTACAGACAAACAACAAAGGAATTCACTGTTAGTATACCTGGCCTGCAAAAAAATGTGAAAAGGAGTTTTTCAGGCAGGAAAAAAAAAATGACATAGATCAGAAAATTACATCTGCATAAAAAAAGAAAGGTCAGGGGCACCCAGGTGGCTCAGGCACCTGAGTATTGGGGTTGAATGTCTGACTTCTGCTCAGGTCATGACCTCGAGGTTTCTGAGTTTGAGCTCTGCATTGGGCTCTGTATTGACATCCCAGAGTCTAGAGCCTGTGTTGGATTCTGTGTCACCCCCTCTCTCTGCCCCTCCCATGCTCACGCTGTCTCTCTCTCTCTCTCAAAAATAAGCAAGCATTAAAAAAATTTTTTTAATGAAAATAAAATTAAACCTTCTTTTTTTCTTATTATTAACAGATATAAAATATAACTGCTCAAAGCAATAATAACAGTGTTTTGGGTGATTATAGTATATGGATAAATAAAATGAGTGACAGCAATATCACAAGGTATAGGAAAGAGGATTTGGGAGTACTCTATTACAAAATATTCACATTGTACATGAAGTGATATAGTGTTATTTGAGGTGAGCTTAGATTATTTAAAAATATATATGTTAAGCTTCAGGTAAATCCCTAAAAGGTTTAAAGGAGGTATAAATGATATGCTAAAGGAGACAGTAAAATGCAATCATTTAAAAAGTTCTGTTAAAACCAGAAAAGGCAGAAAAAGGGAAAGGGAGATAAAATAAAAGAAAAATGCAATGAATAGGAAACAGTTACAAAGATAGTAGATACTAATCTGACTATATAAAAAAGTATCCTAAATATGAATGGGCTAAATACACCAATCAAATGACAGCGATTGTCAGCATAGATAAAAAAGACAACACCCAGCTATACATTGTCACTAAGAAACTCACTTTAAATGATAAAGACTCAGATACTTAGAAGCAAAGGGATAAGGAAAGATAAATCATATTAGCATTAGTTGAAAACAAGCCGAAGTATTTAGATTAATTTATATTAATTTTATTAAGGGCAATACATAGGATAAATGAGTTAATTCCCCAAGAAGATATAACAATCCTTAGATGTAAGTGTTGAATCGCTAAATTCTACACCTGAAACTAACATTACACTATGTGTTACCTAACTGGAATTTACATAAAAACTTGAGGAAACAAGAATAATCCTAAACACATATGCACCTACATCAGAATATCAGAGTACATGGGGCAAAAACTTACAGAACTAAATAGAGAAATAGACAAACTATAACAGTTTGAGTTTTAAACACCCTTATAATAGTCTTATATTGCTGTTCTAACAAACTGCCACAAATTTAGTAGCTTGCAAATTATCTCACAAATTATCATATTAAATTTCTGAAGTCTGACAGGTCTCACTGGGCTAAAATCAAGGTGTTGGCAGGTTTCCATTCTTCCCTTCTGGAAGCTGTAGTGTAGAATCTGTCACCTTGGCTTTCCAGCTTCTAAAGGCTGCTCATATTCTTTGGCTCATGGTCTCCATCCTTCATCTTCAAACCAGAAACGGCAGGTTAAGTTCATCTCATATGGCATCACTCTGATCTTTTGTTCTATCTCCATCTCCTTTTTTTTTTTTTTTTTTTTTTTTTAGTATTTATTTTATTTTGAGGACAGAGTAAGAGAGAGCATGCAATGGGAGGGCAGAGAGAGAGAGAGAGAGAGAGAGAGAGAGAGAGAATCCCAAGCAGACTCCACACTATCAGCACAGAGCCTGACATGGGGCTCAGTCCCACGATTGTGGGATCATGACCTGACCTGAAATCAAGAGTAGGAAGTTAAACCAACTGAGCCACCCAGGTGCCCCATCCCTCTTCCACTTTTAAAGATCTTTGTCATAACATTAGGCCCACTCAGATAACCCTGGATAATCTTCTTGGTCAGCTGATTGGCAACGTTAATCTTTTCTGCTATCTTAATCCCTATTTGCTCTGTAATATAACATATTTTTCAGATTCTGAGGATTAGGATGATCCAGATTAAGATCAAGCAATGAAGATTAACATTAAAAGTGATAAGTCATGTTGACTTTATATATCTTCAAAATGATGTGATGAGAACTGTCCTCATTCAACAGAGTGTGGGCTTCATCCACCAATATCTAACTCTTGTCTAATCATTTAAGAAAAATGAAGACAAACCCAAATTGAAAGACATTGTATAAAATGCTTTGTCAGAACTCTTCAAACTGTCAAGGTCATTAAAAATAAAGTCTGAGAAACTATCACAGCCAAGAGTAACCTAGGTTTACATGACAAATTAATGTCATATGGTATTCTGGATAGAATCCTAGAACAGAAAAAGAGAATTACATAAAAACTAAAGAAATCTGAATAAAATATGAACTTCAGTTAATAATAATGCATCAACATTGGTTCATTAGTGGGACTATAGCACCACACAAATGTAAAAAATGCTAATGAGGGGAAAGGAGGATGGAGTAGATGGCAATACCTGCACTCACTCTGAACTCGTCTATAAATCCAAAAACATTCTAAAATTGGGTGGAGGAATGAGCAAAATGGGTGAAGGGGATTAAGAGGTACAAACTTCCAGTCATAAAATAGAGTTATCATGGGGATGGGAAGGACAGCATAGGGAATATAGTTAATAATATTATAATAATATATGGTGACATATAGCAACTACACTTATTGTGATGAGCATTGTGTAATGTATAGAATTGTCAAATCACTATGTTGTACACCTAAATTAATATAATATTGTACACCAACTATACTTCAATAAAAATTTATTATAAATGCATGTAAATAGGCACATAGTGGAGTCCACCATTCTTAAAATTCATTAACTTATTTATAAATTAAGAAAGAATTTATTAAAAATGAGAACAGTAAGAAGAAATAAAAATATTTATACATAATATATTATTATATGTATAATTTATTCATAATTTATATATGTATGATATATATATATAAAGAAATATTCAGCACCTAATAGAAGAGAATCTTCCAGAAATGAGGGAAGATCAGAGTCTTCAGACTGAAAACACTCAACAGATGGCCAGAATACTGGGACAGAGGGAAAACTTCGCCAAGTAAATCTCTATGAAAAAACTACCTATAAAAGGACATGAATCAAACTGGCATCTCGTTTCCCATCAGCAACATTATGTAATAGTAACCAATGGAACAATGTCTTCTAATTTCTGAAGTGTCCAAGAAGTTAATAATTAGCTGGAGTATAAATTAAATAGTATTTTAGGGAAAATAATATTTCAGTTATGTATGGTTACAGAAATTTTACCTACTACATGTGCCTCTAGGAAGATCCTGAAGATAATACTCCAGAGAAATGAGGCCTAAACCAAGAAAATGGATCCAACCCAGTTGAAAACTGAAAAGAATTCCAAAGTAACAAAGAGCCAGAGATTCAGAGGAAAATATTTCAAGTTTGGGGAAACTGTGATTCCATCAATATTATAAACTGAAAAGGAAAGGATCTACTTCTGCCAAGTTTTAGCTACAAAGGTTTGCATTAAAGGATATTACATGGCACACAAACTACTTGGTAATTAGAAAGCTAGACTCTGATGAACATGGGCAGTAATAAAACGCCTCGCCCTCATAGGAGATGTTTAGTGGAAACACCCTGTTTCACCACTGTCTGTATTCCACCAAGATGGGAAAGCCTGTAATGTGGGAAAATTACAATAACTAGGGAGAGTGTTCAAAGACAGTGGAAGACCACAAATGACAACCGTCCAAGATGTAAGTGCATAACATTCAGAGAACAAATTATCCTGAAAAAAAAAAAAAAATATATATATATATATATACACACACACACACACACACACACATATGTAGGAATGGGGAGCTTGGTAGAAAAGATAGTTTGACAAAAATCAAAGTATTTTAAAGAAGTATAAGGCATGATCTTAAGCGATTGCTGAAGTATAAGAACAGATACATGATCTGGTATGATACTAGACTCCATTAGTCTAGTTATGGAGTTATGGCACTGAACCTGGAAAAAAAAAAAAAGCAACTTTTATATAATCATAAAGTGAATGTTTTCTGTCAGTACTCAGATTGGAGGTAACCAGTTAGCAAAAGGGAAGACGTGTGTATACAAAAAAGAATATCAATATTAATATCCTTAACAGTATAGAAGCAAAAGTGTAACTGGTGTAAAATGGGGCAACATCTGACTGGTTCAGTCCACAGAGCATGAGACTCTTGATCTTGGAGACTCATGATTTTGAGCCCCAAGTTAGGTATAGAGATGACTTAAAATATAAATAAATAAACTTACAAAAAAAGACTGGACAAATACGTTTGAGTGGGTGGTAGGGAGAAAATGTGGAGGAAAGTCATAAGGAGTGAAGAGTTGGATAAAATGTACAACTCTGCTCCTTTAGAGCACCTCTTTACTTGCTAGATGGGGTACTCTCTGATTCATGAATTGTTTATTAAAGCTAATTAGATCTTCAAATTTACTTGGTTGAATCTTGTTATTTAACAGTATAAAGTAGGTCTTCTATGAGTAGTAAATTCTGTTTATGTGTAAGACATACACAATAATAATTAGTATATATCCCTGGAATAATGGGAGAAAACTAATGCTGGAAATTTTGGTACTGTTAATAGCAATTTTTATTTTATTTTTAAAAATTTTTAAAGTTTGTGTATTTATTTATTTAATTAATTAATTAATTTATTTTTGAGAGAGAAAGAGAGAGCATAGGGGAGGGGCAGAGAGAAAGGGAGAGAGAGAATCCCAAGCAGGATTCTGTACTGTCTGAGCAGAGCCCGATGCAGGGCTCAAATCCATGAACTGTGAGATCATGACCTGAGTCAAAATCAAGAGTCGGACACTTAACTGACTGAGCCACCTAGGTGCCCCAATAGCACCTTTTAAATTAGGCATTTGAAGGCAGAGTACTAGAGGATGCTTTAATATCTGCTTAGGAAAAAGGAAAAGAGAAAAGAGATAGGTAGTAGAACCATCTATGACAGAAGTGATGCAGGCTGGCTTGGGTCCAAGGACCCAGATGGGGTTCCCTCAGAACCAGCCCAAAGGGTCCTTGGCTTTGCACAGGGTGGAATCAAACATGAGCTGAGAGAAAGTGAGAGCAGAGCTTATTGAAGACATAGAGAGCAGATACAGACAGAGTGTTTGGGAGACTCAGAAAGGAAAGGAGAGAGAGTTTCATCTTTTCTTGGGGCCTGGAGCTTTTACTGAGGATTGTGGTCTGGTGTACCTATCTTCTCAGGTATCCAGGAGCTGCTTAAAACAAAGAGGAGTGTTTAGGTGTCCTCAATAAGCCATTTATGCCTGGGAGCCACGGGTCATGGTGTCAGTGGTCTGGAAAATGTAAATAATGACCCCACCCAGTCACTCCTTAGATGTTATCTATTGCCCTGGAAGACTCCAAAGAAATCATTAACTCCTTGACCTTTATAAGGAAGACATATATTATCTGAACCATAAGGCCTAAGGTGGAGGTGCAGATAAAAACAGTTTATTTTTCATGGAGCCCCTTCAGTTTCCCTATCCCAGAAGGATAAGCAAAGCCCCCAGTGAGAGCCCATAAGAAAGAAGAGGAAACAGCAGGGTTCAAAGACTAAACAGCAGGGTTTTTGACTAAAAAAAATAAAGTTTATATATACACCATGGCCAATGTGAAAGAAGTAGAGCGTGAGTTTTCTAACATTCCATAGTTGGTATTTTCTACTCTGTGTCTTAAAATAAATATGTGTTATATTTTCACACCAAGCATCCTCTCCCAATTTTTCTCCTGAGAACGCCAAAATTCTTTTGAGAAATCTTGTTTTCATATTTTTGACACATGAATTTTGAGTGAGGCTCAAAACCACAGACTTTGGGTTAAATAAGTGATTAAGGCACAGAGCGCCTGGGTGGCTCAGTCGATTCAGCATCCAACTTCAGCTCAGGTCATGACCTCACCATTTGTGAGCCTGATCAGGCTCTGTGCTGATAGCTCAGAGCTTGGAGCCTGCTTCGGATTCTGTCTCACTCTCTTTCTCTGCCCCTTGCCCCCGTCAAAAATAAATAAACATAAAAAATTTTTTTCAATAAAAAATAAGTGATTAAGGCTGAACCAGTTCATGTATCAAATCTCCTCAGCCACAGTAACTATTTTGGGAAGAAGCATTCTATCCAAGTTGATCTCTTCAGAGGGAATTCTGGACTTATGAGAGCTTTAAGATGGAAAGCTCTGTATCTTTTATTGGACTTAAATCTGTTAAGACGTGAGACTAGCAATACTGTGGACTACCCTAAAGATGGACCCTAACTTGATCTGAAGTCCACTTGAAGGACAGCAGAACCAAGAGATGGAGGCATGGTCCTGCCATCATGCCACATCTGGAAGGCATTTCTTTTCTGTCACAGAAGACACCAAATTCATTTTTTGCATAAATTAGATGTTTCATTATTTTAAAAAATATAAATCTCTAGCAGATATATCAATATTATTTATTATTGCTGCTGAATAATTAATACATGGGGAATTATTTTGGTAACTACAAGGATTTTCTTTTCCTTCTGCTTTTTTCAAGCAGTCTATGCCACTGCTTAATGGCAAATGCTGCCAGTGATATCATATAAATCTAGACTCGCTGAAGTCAGTTCTGTGTTCCATATCCCCCACATGAGGGCATTCCACAGTCCCATTTATTTACTTATTTATTTATTTATTTATTTAAAATTTTAATTCCAATATAGTTAACATACAGTGTTATATAGTCTTAGGTGTACAATATTCCACTATACTCTTGATTTTGTAAACCAAAGCTACAATCTCTGCATCAAGATTTTATTTGTGAAAAATCACACTTTTTCCTGAAATATAGTTTGTGTTGTTGGATATCTAAAATCATGTACTATATACTATTTGAACAGGAGTTCTGCCAGTTTAAGAGAAAAAAAATGGTTAACCGTGCAATAAATTTTTTTGGTGAAAATGTCTTGACTGATTTATGAAGTTAACCATTTATTCATTTACTCTAAGAGAGCTATGCAGGTGAATGCATCCTTGGATGCACAGTTATAAAATTGAAAACTTTTGTATTAATAATGAAGTCAGGAAGGAATCAAAGACAAGAACAATATAATTTACCGATAAATTAATGCCAGGCCTTTTTAGGTTGGCTATGGTTCTGATTACATATAAAGTAATAAAAATGGCATTTATATACATTCTCAGATCACTGCTTGCAAAAACGTATAGGTAGTTTGCGATAACTAAACATCAATGGAAGAAATATGCTGAAGAGGCTATTAGCAAAAGAAAAAAAAATTTTTCAAACATGGTCGTGTTCCCTGAAAGGTCAGGGCAAGGGGTCTTACTACATGGATTACCTCATTTTCCTTTGGGAGACTGAGGGCCCTTGTGACAAATCACCTCATTGATGCTGACTGGAAAATTCCAGATAGATTGGCTTAAAATCCTACTCTTGGCAAGTTGAAATTGCAATTAAGTCGTGGTTTGCTGTCCTGGGGGCAAATGACTCCATTTTGGGCCTGTGGATTTCTTGTTAATACCAGTATCCTTTTGACAATTAATAACCAAAGCCAAAACTAATATTCAGTGTTTTCACAGTGCCCAATTAACATTTTTCTATCTTTTTTTTTTTTTTTGAGAGAGAGAGAGGGCATAAGTGAGTGAGGGCCAGAGAGAGAATCCCATGAGGGACAGAGCGGGGGAGGGGAGAGAGAGACAGAGGGAGAGAGAGAGAGAGAAAAAGAGAGAGAAAGAGAGAGAGAGAGAAGCAAGGGTCACCCGAAGCGTGGTGCCTATTGTTTTTTTACCTGAAGTGGGGCTTGTGTTCACCTGAAGTGGGGCTCAAGTTCACCTGAAGAGAGGCTCGAGGTCACCCAAAGCGAGGCTGATGCTCACCTGAAGCAGAGCTCGAGCTCACCTGAAGTGGGTCTCGTGCTCACCCAATGTGGGACTTGAACTCACGAACCATGAGATCAAGACCTAAGCTGAAGTCAGATGCTTAATGACTGAGCTACCCAGGCGCCCAATACTATGTAATTTCATGTATAGCATTTCATTGGATCTTTACAATACCTCGTGAATTTGGTATTATTTCCATTTTATAGGTGAAGAAAGCAAGACTTAAAATGTATAAACTGGAAAATGGTAAATCAAACTCTAACTAGTTCAGCTCCAGCATTCACTATCCACTACAGAGAGGATGTTTAAAACACAGAGAATGCAGCTGTCCTGAGACCAGTAATTCCAAATGTCAGGATGCAGTGCAGACCAATATTTCTTGACCATTGCCATGCAAACCCCTTACTTACTACCGCCCCGTCCTATACTCAAGCATCCATTGTGGACTATTAAAAACAAAACAAAAAACACCAGAAGTGACCCATTATTAAGTAATGATTGAAGCTACATTTATAATTTTGGAAAATCCACGAAGGAAAAAAATCAAGCCATTTGTTCTGGAAATTTAAAAATGGTATCTAAGACATTAGTAGCCTGGCTGGAGTTAGAATTTCTTCCTCTTTTAATAGAAATTCCTCTCTAAGCTTACAAACAGACACAAAAAGGATGTCTGAAATGTTCAGCAGTCTATATTTCAGACCACAACTTTTTAAATCCCCCAATTTTGGTGTAGAGATGGAATTTCAATGGTTATCAGTAGATCTGAGATCACGAGAAGATTTTTCTAAAGGTTACAAGTTGAGATGAAAAACTGTAGACACTCCAATATACTACACTTTACAGAATATTTCCTTCTTTCTTCCTTTTTTTTTCTTTTACAGAATATTTCAAATTAGAAACAATGAAGGTTCTCATCAGAAGATTATCCACAATTTATAAACTTACATGCTAGAATGACAGATAGAGCTCCCAATCTTCTAATTTACCTATAAATAACTCAGAAAAAAATATTATGTTTTATTTATTCATTTGCTTATTTTGTTTTTTAATTTTATTTTAATCCAAGTTAGTTAACATATAGTGCAATAAGATTTCAGGAGTAGAATTAAGTGATTCATCATTTACATATAACACCCAGTGTTCATCCCAACAAGTGCCCTTCTTAACGCCCATCACCCATTTAGCCCATCCCCCCACCAAAACCCCTCCAGTAACCCTCAGTTTGTTCTCTATATTAAAGAGTCCCTTATGGTTTGCCTCCCTCTCTCTTTATTTTTGAGGGTGAGAGCATGAGCAGGGGAGGTGCAGAGGGAGAGGAGGAACAGGGGATCCAAAGTGAACTCTGTGCTGACAGCAGCAAGCCCAATGTGGGGTTCGAACTCATGAACCCTGAGATCATGAACTGAGCTGAAGTCGGATGTTCAAATGACTGAGCTACCCAGGTGCACCTCAGGAAAAAAAAAATTAAGTAGGCTAATTAATATAACAGATATAAGTCATGTGAAATGTTGGGTTCAGTAGCAAATTGTCAAGAAAGAATTCTTCAGAAGTCTTCAGTGCAAAAAGGGTGGCTTTATTAAAGCATGGGTACAAGATGTGTGGGCAGAAAGCTGCACTGGGGTTGTGAGGAGTGACTGTTTATATACTTTCAAGTTGGGAGACGGTTAGGGATAGTGTAAGTCTCTATGGAATTTGGAAGCAAAGTTTTCAGGACCTTGAGGGGTCATCTACTGTGTATGTAAAACCTTAGTCATGAGACACTTCAAATGTATGTCAGTGGGCCATATGTTTAGAGGATGATTGCTATCATATATCTTGGGTGGTAGAGATGAAGGACGTTTCCACAGGGATTTTTACAGGATCTTGGAGATCAGTCTAATGTCAAGCTGAGGTTGCCTTTTGCCTCTAGCAAAGTATTAACATTGACCCAGTTGTGTTCCTGGAAGAGGGTCACCCTGCCTCATCGCAAGTACTTGTCAATGGGCTGTAAGTTATAAGGAAGTTTAATTTTTTTTTCTAGATTTCTTTTGCCTTTGTTCTCATATGGAAGTCTGGACTGGCTTCTCTACATTTATAAGATGGCTATAAATTTTATTTGGTGTAATTACAGAGTAATGACCTTCAGTTTCTTCATAAGCAAGCTCTTATTTGTGCAATCTTATTTCAAAGGTCACTCTTGACTAATGTATTCTTTGAAGTCAAAGTATTTAGAAGATAAAGAAAAGGAAATGACACATTCAAGATGGAACCAAAGGACTCTACCATAACTTTACTCCAAGGCCAGTTATACTTTAATTACCCTGAGGCACCACAGTATCTTTACACTCATGAAGATAGTGATATTGATAAAGAACACTCAGTTAATTGTGGGTGAAGCTCTTAATGAGAAGAACAGAGTTCCAATATTGATAAGAGGGTCCTTGAACTATGCATTCCCTTCCACCTCACTCTGCCTTGAAGGCTCAGCCTAAGCCACTAGATAAAGAATAGGAGGCATGGACATGTCAGCCTAGGTCTGTGGGTGCACAGTAAAATCACTTGAGAATATTTTGTAAATTACCGATTCATAGCCCTAATTTCTGTTTTTCTCCCACAGTCCCAAGAGATTTCTATTTGATTAGTCTGAGGTGGGACCTTGGCAATGGTACTTTTTGTAAAGCTCTTCAGATAAACCTATTAGGAAGTTAGAGTTGAGTACTGCAGATCAAGAAATAGGATTAATATTTCAAACCAGCTGAGTAGCCAAATGGACTTTGATGCCAGGCTTTATTGTGCTGTACCACTTAGAATATATATTTCTAAGCTAGACAATGAAAATTGGTACATGGCTTGTTGGTTGACCAAACATTTAAAAAGTTTTGTATTCTTACTATGCAGAATTTGGGATTAATTTATAATTTTTGAAGGTTGTGATATAGAAGTCTGCAGTTCTTTTCCTAACTCCATTTCCTCTGCCTGCTTTCTCATTCCACCCAAGGCAGATAAGAGATGTTATGAAGTATCCTAATTCAAGAATAATAGGATACATTAGAGGATACTTCCTCTATTAAGATTATTCCTGGCCTTTCTAAAAGGTTAGGAAAGAAAGAAGAAAATAAAGCTTCTGTACATAAAGCCAGACAGGTGAAAATGTTCGAAGAAGGTAAAGCTCCAATTGTCACTGCCTAAGAAAGATTGAGGCAAGTAGCATAGATGAATTCTGTTTTAGGTTTTGGGTGAACATTCTTGGAAAATAACACTGGTGAGTACATTCCTTCCAGGCAAGCATTTCCTTACCATCAATAGGTTAAATAGAGACTTTAAGGGAAAAGAGGAAAAATAACCTTTCTCTTTCAGGTACTGTCAAGAGACCTAAAACATTTTCCATACTTTTGATTGACAACTTACATTTCAAATTAATGGGATAAACCACTTAACTGTGCTGTCCCAAATTATCCTGTGCCTAGGCCGAAGGCATCTATAACTAGGATAGAATGAGGTACAAGGCAAAAATACTTAACAGTCCTATAAGAACTCAGTGTCCTTTCTTTCTCTCATTTTTTTTCCATTATTGACTTAGGCTCTTGGATAGGCATGTAGAACAAGGGAAATTGGCATTTGTGGAGGCAAAATCTCACATAGAAATTACTAGTTATCTATAGTGGAGTGAGTGTCTATGATTTACCAACTAAACCTAGCTTGATGCTAGGATAATGCCATGATAAGCAGTATTTTTTTTTTTTTTTTTAATTTTTTTTTTCAACGTTTATTTATTTTTGGGACAGAGAGAGACAGAGCATGAACGGGGGAGGGACAGAGAGAGAGGGAGACACAGAATCGGAAACAGGCTCCAGGCTCCGAGCCATCAGCCCAGAGCCTGACGCGGGGCTCGAACTCACGGACCGTGAGATCGTGACCTGGCTGAAGTCGGACGGATAAGCAGTATTTTGGAAATAACAGTGAGATTCTTGTATCAGAGGAGATGGGGATTATTTTTTGCAGGTCAAGGCAGGGTATTCTGTGTCTTCAAATATGTAATGTAATTAAGCTGAAAGAAAGTTATATATCAAGTGCAAAGCTGCTACATTTAAAGAAAAAATACTGGATGAATTCTGGACATAGGCAGCATTTCTGGGACCATGATGATAAGTGAGTAACTGTAATCCACAGAAATTATGATGGGATACCAATTAGTTACCTACTACTGTGTAATAAAATACTCCAAAATCTAGTGGCTTAGAAACAACAAATGCATATTATTTCTACTAGTTTCTGACCTGAGTAATCTCAAGGACAGGTTAGCTGGGAAGTTTGGCTTGTAGTCTTTCATAAGGTTGCCATCAAGCTTTTGGCTAGACCTGCAGTCATCTGAAGGCTTGACTGCAGATGGAGGATCTGCTTGTAGGAAAGTTCATTCACGTGGCTATTGACTGAAGACCTCAGTTCCTCAACATGCCTGCCTTTCCACTGAGTTACCTAGAATCTTCAAGACATGCAGTTGAGCAAGTGATGAGAGAAAAAAAGAGATCAGAGGTGTAATGTCTTTTATAGCTTGTTCTTGGAAGTGATATACCATCACTTCTGTTCTTTCAGTTAATCATACAGATGTCCAGACCAGTTTTGGTAAAATGTGGGAGAAGACTTTGCAAGAGTGTCGTTACTGGGAGTTGAGGGACATTGGGACCATTGTGGGGGCTGGTTACCATACCCAAAAAGCAAAACATTTTCATTAGTTGCTGCCCCAGTGGTGACAGTCGCTTTGCATTTTTAAAAATAAACCTTATTCTCCCTGTCTGTATATTCTGTTTCTCACATAAAATAGAGGGATTGCCATATTTTACAAGAAAATCACATCTTACTGCTACAGGACTATAGTAGTAAAATAGGATTTCTTTCTTTTGAAAAGATGATATTCCTAGGGGAGAATTTCAGGGCTTTGTTCCATATTTGTGAAGCAGAATTTTTAAAAATATGAGACTGACGAAATTGCAGATATTCTGCTTTGATTACCATGGTTTTGTGGTAAGATTTTAAATCATAAAGTGTGAGTCCACCATCTTTGAGGGCATATATATACACATATATATATATACACATATATATGTGTATATATATATGTATATATATATACGTGTATATATATATATATATACACATATATATATACATATATATATAAACTGTATTTACTTAGAAGCATTCAGAATGTCAACAAAGCAGCTATAACTTTTTTTTTTCAATTACAGAGCTGTTATTCAGCTAACAGAACAATTATTTCATATAAGTAGCTTTGGAAGATAAGAAAACTACCATCCCCAGTGTAACTAATTTGTGCTATGCACTAACAAGAATCTGCTTTAAATGTCCTTGTCAATTTAAAACCCCTATACTGTACCAGGCAAGGTTAGTGGCTGCTGAAAATACCACCAGGACAGGGCTTTCTAAAGACACATTCAGTAGTGTGTTAATTTATACCAAAAAAGACACTGTGCAGTTTAAAAATATATCTTATACAGTCTTACATTTCAATTTTTTTCTTTAAAAGGACTGAGTGTTGTACAGGGGGTTAAATGCTTTATAGATAAAAAAAAATGTCTAGAACCAACTTCTTCAGCACCATCATATTCTTCATCTTCATCTTCTTCGTCTTCCTCATCCTCCTCCTCTTCCTTCTTTTTCTTGCTTTTTTCAGCCTCGATGACTCCCTTCTTTGCTGCATCAGGCTTTCCTTTAGTTCACTAGGCAGTAATATCCTTTTTATATTTTTCCTTCAGCTTAGCAGCCTTATTATCATAAGACTGCTTGTCATCTGCAACAGTTTTTTCACATCTCTCCCAGTCTTTGCAATGTCACCAATGGATAGGCCAGCATCTTCTCCTTTGGTTTTTGGTTGATACTGAGAACAAAACAAGAGGAAGGCCAAAGGAGGCCTGTTGGGTACATTGGGATTCTTGAACTTCTTTTTTGTTTTCCCTTTAGGGGGGATATAAATTTTCATTTCTCTTTCATAATGGGCCTTGTCTGCCTTTTCCATGTCTTCAACTTTTCCTTTCTCTTTAGTAGACATGATCTTCCAGTTCTCTCAGCACTTCTTAGAAAACTCTGAGAAGTTGACTGAAACATCTATGTGCTTCTTTTTTGTGTCTCTCTTGACAAGTTTGCACAGAGAATGCATATGATGACATTTCCTCTCTGCTTCTTAGGATTTCCTCTGCAAATGTTTAATTATTTTCCTCAGTGAGGCACAGAATTGCCCAGTGCCTCGCTGACTCTCAGTTGCCCTCAAACTATCTCTATTGAGCTCATTGTACTGCAATGGCTATGAGAGTGAGAGCCAGACACAGCATCTTTGTTGCTTTTCAATATTGTTTTAGTTACTTGGCATTTCTTGAAATTCACATAAACCTTAGGATGGCAATGATATTTATTTCTTTTCATGCTTTAAAAATATTATTCCTCTCTCATTTGTCTTACACTATTTTAAGTGAGAAATATGCTGTCATCCTTATATTTTTTCCACTTTATACAATGTTGCTTTTTTCTCTGGATGCTTTTGAGATTTTTTTTAATCCCTGGTTTTGAGAAATTTGATTATAACATGCTTTGGTTTAGTTTTCTTTGTTTTAAGTATTTGTACAGATGATCTATGGACTTAGTCTGCATCGAATTTGAGATAAATTTGGGTCACTATTTTTCAAAACAGATATTTTGGCACATCTGAATTGTCTCACAGCTCACTGATACAATGTTTATTTTTCCCCCAAGTTCTTATTTTCTCAGTATCTCATTTTGTATTGACTCTGTCTTCAAACTCACTAATTTTTTCTTCTGCAATGTCTAACCTGCAGCTAATCACAGCTAATGTAGTTTCCATGTCTAACATTTTAGCTTTCCTACCTAGAATTTTGATTTGGGCCTTTTTAAAGTATCTTCTAGATTTTGACTTAACATGGTCAATCTTTTCTAATCTTCTTGAACATATAAAATATAGTTATACTAACTTTTAATGCCTTTACTAATTCTATTATCTATGTCACTTCTGGTTACTTGCCAATTGGTTGATTTTTCTCCTATTTGTGGGTCATATTTTCTTGCTTCTTTGAATGGTTGATAACTTTCAACTGGATGTCAAACATTGTTAATTTTCCTTATTAGATGATAGATATTTTTGCATTCCATAGTTTTGACATTTGTTCTAAAATACAATTTCTTGGCATGATGTGATCCTTTGGGGCATTATTTTTAGGATTATTAGGCAGAATCAAAAACTGTGTTTAGTGTAGAGCTAAATTCTCCCGACTACTAAGGTAAAACTGTTCTGAGTACTCTACCTGATGTCTCATGAGTTGTGAGGTTTTCCACTTCAACTAATAGAAAGAAGAACTATTCTGGACCCTGTGTGGACTCCATTGATTGTTTCCTCTAATCTTCTCAGGTGGTTCTTCTCCAACCTTGGGTAGTTTCCTCATATATATTCACTGTTCAATGTTCAGTTGAAGACTGAAGGGAAATCTTCTGCAGATTTCTGGGATATTTTCTCCCTGTGTGTGTGCAGTTATTTCTTCTCTGGCACTTTGCAAACTCTAGCAACTTTTGGTTTCCCTGGATTCCTAGATTGATTCATCAAATCAGAGAGAGAAAGTTAGGTTCTTCCAGGGTTCCTGGAAACTTTCTCTAGGCAGTCAGCTGGAATAATTGTAGGACTTCTTTCATTTGTTTTCTACCTCTCAGATATCATTGTCCTTCAATGTCTGACGATGAATGTCTCAAGACAATGTTTCATGTATTTTATTTAGGGTTTTTGTTGTTGTTGTTGTTGTTGTTGTTGTTGTTGTCATTGTCGCTGTTGTTATTTCAAGGCTTTGTTACCCCATCTTGATCGAAAGCAGAAGTCTTATGCTTAGATTTTGATTGAGATTTCATTGAATCCATATACCAATTTTGTGAGAATTTAAATCTCTTTTAATAGTAAATATTTTATTTTATTTTTTTAAATTAATTTATTATTTTTAAATTTACATCCAAGTTAGTTAGCATATAGTGCAACAATGATTTCAGGAGTAGATTTGTCAATGCCCCTTATCCATTTATCCCTTCCTCCCTCCCAAAACCACTCCAGAAACCTGCTCTTTATTCTGTATACTTAAGAGTCTCTTACATTTTGTCCCTGTCTCCATTTTTATATTATTTTTGCTTCTCTTCCCTTATGTTCATCTGTTTTGTATCTTAAATTCCTCATATGAGTGAAGTCATACAATATTTGTTTTCCTCTGACCGACTAATTTCACTTAACATGATATTTTCCAGTTCCATCCACATAGTTGCAAATGGCAAGATTTCATTCTTTTTGATTGCCAAGTAATACTCCATTGTATGTGTGTATATATACATATATATACATATAAGGTATACATATATACCACATCTTCTTTATCCATTCTTCCATTGAGGGACATTTGGGTTCTTCATACTTTGGCTATTGTTGATAGTGCTGCTACAAAACAGCACACCTGTATCCCTTGGATAAATACCTAGTAGTGCAATTACTGGGTTGCAGGGTAGTTCTCTTTTTAATTTTTTGAGGAATCTCCATAATGTGTCCCAGAGTGGCTGCACCAGTTTGCATTCCCACCACCAGTGCAAAAGAGTTCCTCTTTATCTACGTCCTCACCAACATCTATTGTTAACTGAGTTGTTAATGTTAGCCATTCTGACAGGTGTGAGGTGGTATTTCATTGTGGTTTTGATTTGTATTTCCCTAATGATGAGTGATGTTGAGCATTTTTTCACATGTCTGTTAGCTATCTGGATGTCTTATTTGGAAAAGTATCTATTCATGTGTTGTGACCATTTCTTCACTGGATTATTTGTTTTTTGAGTGTTGAGTTTGATAAGTTCTTTATGGATTATGGATACTAACCCTTTGTCTGATATGTCATTTGCAAATATCTTCTCCCAAATATCGGTTGCCTTTTAGTTTTGCTGATTGTTTCCTTCGCTGTGCAGAAGTTTTTTACTTTGATGAGGTCTCAATAGTTCATTTTTGCTTTTGTTTCTCTTGCCTCTGGAGATGTGTTGAGTAAGAGGTTGCTGTGGCCGAGGTCAAAGAGGTTGTTGCCTGTTTTCTCCTCTAGGATTTTGATGGCTTTTTGTATTACATTTAGGTCTTTCATCCATTTTGAGTTTATTATTCTGTATGGTGTAAGAAACTGGTCCAGTTTCGTTCTTCTGCATGTTGGTGACCAGATTTCCCAGCACTGTTTGCAGAAGAGACTGTCTTTATTCTACTGGATATTCTTTCCTGCTTTTGTCAAAGATTAGTTGGCCGTACATTTGTGGGTCCATTTCTGGGTTTTCTATTCTGTTCCATTGATCTTAGTGTCTGTTTTTGTGCCAGTACCATACTGTCTTGATTGCAGCTTTATAATACATCTTGAAGTCTAGGATTGTGATGCCTTCAGCTTTGGATTTTTTTTCAAGATTGTTTTGGCTATTTGTGGTCTTTTCTGGTTCCATACAAATTTTAGGATTGTTTGTTCTAGCTCTGTGAAGAATGCTGGTGTTGTTTTGATATGAACTGCATTGCACATGTAGATTGCTTTGGGTAGTATTGACATTTTAACAATGTTTGTTCTTCTAATCTAGGAGGATGGAGTATTTTTCCTTTTTTGTGTGTGTCTTCTTCAATTTCTTTCATAAGCTTTGTAGAGTTTTCAGTGTATTGATTTTTCACCTCTTTGGTTAGGTTTATTCGTAGGTATTTTATGGTTTTTGGTTTTATTCCATTGTAAATGGGATCGATTCCTTGAATTCTCTTTCTGTTGCTTCATTACCAGTGTATAAGAATGCAACCGATTTTTGTGCATTGATTTTATATCCTGTGACTTTATTGAATTCATGGATCAGTTCTAATAGTTTTTGGGTGGAATCTTTTGGGTTTTCCATACAGAGTATCATGTCATCTGTGAAGAGTGAAAGTTTTACTTCCTCCTAGCTGATTTTGATGCCTTTTATTCCTTTGTGTTACCTGATTGATGACGTTAAGACTTCCAATACTGTGTTGAATGACAGTGGCAAGAGTGCATATCCCTGTCATGTGGGTATCCTGACCTTTGGGGGAAAGCTCTCCGTTCTTCCCCATTGAGAATGATTAGTGGTGGGTCTTTCATTTATGGCTTTTATGATCTTGAGTTATGATCCTTCTATCCCTACTTTCCTGAGGGTTTTTCTCAAGAAAGGATGCTAGATTTTGTCAAATGCTTTCTCTGAATCTTTTAAGAGGATCATGTGGTTTTTGTCCTTTCTTTTATTGATTGATGTATCACATTGATTGTTTTGTGAATAATGAACCAGCTCTGCATCCCAGGTATAAATCCTAGGTGGTCGTGGTGAATAATTCTTTTAATGTATTGTTGGATCTGGTTGGCTAGTATCTTGTTGAGGATTTTTGCATCCATGTTCATCAGGGAAATTGGTCTGTAATTCTCCTTTTTAGTGGGGTCTCTGTCTGGTTTTGGAATGAAGGTAATGCTGGCTTCATAGAAAGAGTTTGTTTCCAGTTTTCCTTCCATTTCTATTTTTTGGAACAGCTTCAAAAGAATAGATGTTAGCTCTTCTTTAAATGTTTGGTAGAATTCCCCTGGAAAGCCATCTGGCCTTGGACTCTTGTTTTTTGGGAGATTTTTAATTACTAATTCAATTTCTTTGCTGGTTATGTATATGTTCAAATTTTCTATTTCTTCCTGTTTCAGTTTTGGTAGTTTATATGTATCTAGGAATTTGTCCCTTTCTTCCAGGTTGCCATTTTATTGGCTTATAATTGCTCATAATATTCTCTTTTTACTTTTTTGTACTTCTGCAGTGTTGGTTGTGATCTCTCCTCTTTCATTCTTGATTTTATTTATTTGGGTCCTTTTTCTTTTTGATCAAATTGGAGAGTGGTTTATTAATTTTGTTAATTCTTTCAAAGAACCAGCTCCTGGTTTCATTGATCTGTTCTACTGTTTTGTTTTGTTTGTTTGTTTGTTTGTTTGTTTGTTTTGGTAGCATTGATGCTCTAATCTTTATTATTTCCTGTCTTCTGCTGGTTTTGGGTCTTATTTGCTGCTCTTTCTCCAGCTCATTAAGGTGTAGGGTTAGGTTGTGTATTGGAGAGCTTTCTTCCTTCTTTAGGAAGGCCTGGATGGCTATATACTTCCCTCTTATGACCACCTTTGCTGCATCCCAGAGGTTTTGGGTTGTGGTGCTATCATTTTCATTGGCTTCCATGTACTTTTTAATTTCCTCTTTAACTTCTTGGTTAGCCCATTAATTCTTTAGTAAGATGTTCTTTAGTCTCCAAGTATTTCTTATCTTTCCAAAATTTTTCTTGTGGTTGATTTCGAGTTTCATAGCGTTGTGGTCTGAAAATATGCGCGGTATGATCTCGATCTTTTTGTACTTGTTAAGGGCTGATTTGTGTCCCAGTATATGATCTATTCTGGAGAATGTTCCATGTGCACTGGAGAAGAATGTGTATTCTGCTGCTTTAAGATAAAATGTTCTGAATATATCTGTTAAATTTATCTGGTCCAGTGCATCATTCAAAGCTATTGTTTCCTTGTTGATTTTTCTGCTGAGATGATCTTTCCATTGTTGTAAGTGGAGTGTTGAAGTCCCCTACTATTATGGTATTATTATCTATGAGTTTCTGTATGTTTGTGATTGATTTACATAGTCGGGTGCTTCTACACTTGGAGCATAAATATTTACAATTGTTAGGTCTTCTTGGTGGATAGACCCCTTAATTATGAAATAATGCCCTTCTTCATCTCTTGTTACCATCTTTATTTTAAAATTTAGATTGTCCCATATAAGTGTGGCTCCTCTGCTGTTTTTGGTGACCGTTAGCATGACTTATAATTCTCCATCCCCTTACTTTCAATTTGAAGGTGTTTTTAGGTCTAAAATGGGTCTTTTGTAAACAGCATATAGATAGCTTCAACAGTCTCTACCAAATGTCCTTCCAGCAGTGGAACCGCTTTTCCTCGTGTGGCCCGAGAACCTCCCAGACCTCACTCTGCTCCTGGGGATTCACTCTTCCCACCAGATCACCACCAGTTATCGAGCTGCGGAGTTTCAGACTCTGCACTCCCCCTGTTTATAAAGTCTTAATTGAATTTAAACCCTCTCCTTTTGCCTTTTTCCCTTTTTTATTCAGTCTCTTGCAGCTGTTGCTACTCTTCCACTTTCTCTCCAGCTGCTTTTGGGGGAGAGGGTGCTTTTTCCATACTCTACCCCCATCTCCATCCTCTCTCTGCATGAAAAATCAGCTCCCTGCCCTCCACAGCTTCTCTCTCCCCCAGTTCACCTCTCCACGCTGTGTACCTGCTGAGTTCCATTGTTCAGGTTGTGCAGATCGTTGTGTTAATCCTCAAATCAGTTTTCTAGGTGTGCAAGGTGGTTTAGTGTTGATCTGGATGCATTTCAGGGATGAGAGACAAGAACTTCTATGCTGTTCCACCATCTTTGTCCCTCCTGTGATCAAATATTTTAAACATAAACTTAGAATATTGAAGTTTTGAGCCTTTTTCTTAGTATTTATTCAAGTGCAAGTGAAATAATTGTATATTTAGCAACTGCAAAAAATTCCACAGTTAAATTATTAGCATTAATGAGTTTATCAAGGTTATTAGATACAAGAATATAACAATAAGATACAAGGTTACATAGATATAAGAATAGATATTAGATATAAGAATATAAATATTATTTCCAAGTATTTTGTAATTTTGATGAAAATGTGAATTGTATCCCTTTTTCAAATTGTATGTTCTGTATATTTTGGTTCTATAGAAGTGCCTTGGTTCTTAAATATTATTCTCATATCTAATAACTTTGGTAAACTCATGAATTCCAATAATTTAACTATGGAATTTTTTTGCAGTTAATAAATATATAATTATTTCAATTGCACATGAGTTTTATTCCCTCTGTTCCAACAATGATTAAAACTCCCAAACTCTATAGTATACCCTTTTATCAGAATTTATGATTGAAATACTAAGATATGCTACATTCCTGTTTTCCAAAAGTTGGGAGATAGAATCAGAACTAAGTCTTGCTAATTGGTTAGACCCAGATACCTGTCATGTGACTGACTTTTCTTATTAGATCATGGCTAAGCCATGTGGGTTTGAGACCAATATTCTGGAAGCTGAAGGGAGGGAAAAGGTATGGGAAATCAAATCAATAGGGAAAGCAAATATTAAAGCAAAGGGGTTAATATTATGATCTACCACACAAGGCCAAGTTACACTCTCATCTAATAAATTCTTATATAAATAATTGCCTTTTAGAAGCCTTCTGATTAGTCAATAAACAACTATGCAATTAGACAGAGGTTTCTTTTCTGGCAACGTCTCACATTTTCTTTCTATTCACCTTTCTTCCTCTCTCCGGTTTTCAGACATTGTCTCAGATGCATCTTAGTCCTTTTAATTCTGGTTGGCATGATATTTCATCCCCATATTTATGTTCTCCTTAATGTCTAGTCATTAAGGGGAAAATCTAAGGGAAAAATTGCTCCAGATTCAACCACAATTCACCACTTTAGCAACCATAAACTAGACAGAGATACCATATATTATTGCCTAGATCACTTTAACAATAGTCTCCTTGTTCTTTTCCTCCCAGTACTGACTAATCTTAATACAACAGCAATAATAACTGTTCAATGTCTTACTAAAGACATAAGTTGGAACCTGTCATTTTTCTATTCAATGACCCAAAACATTCCCTATTTCACTCAAGTTAAAAATCAAAGTTGTTATTAGATTACTAGATGTTATATGATCTGTTACTTTTCTGACCTCTTCTCCAATTACTGTACTCCTGTCTCCTTCACACCAGTCACATGACTCTTTCCATTCCTTAAAAACACCAGACATGTTCCTGTCTTATGAACTTTGTTGTGGTTGCTTCCTCTGACTGGAAAATTCTTCATCTAGAAATCCACTTAGATAAGTCCTTTACGTCCTCCAGTTTTTACTCAAGTATTATCTTCTCACTCAGCCTGTCCAGGCTGATCGATTCAAATTGAACCCCACCTTCTCTTGCAGCTCCCAGTAGTCCCCATTTATTGCTAATATTTTCTTTTCCCTTAGCAGTTAGCACTTTCTAATGTGCTTCATTCCTGAGTGGTATGCTAACTTCAATAATGGTTCAAATTCTTCATCTTTCTCCATATACACGCTCAGAAAAACTCTCAAAATTATAAAATTATACATATGGAGAACAGTTTAGCTATTGCCAGGGGTTAGGAACAGAAGGAAGAGATTGGCACTGGCTATTTAGCATGGCTCTAAAGGGATAGCATGAGTGAAATCCTTATGGTGATGCAACAGCTCCGTGTCATGATCGAGCTGGTGGTTATATGAATTCATACATGTGATAAAATTGCATGGAACTAGACACACACACAAATATAAGTGCATGTAACACTGGTCATATATGAATAAAATGGGTTGTATTCATTGTAATTCTTTGGTTTTTACATTGTACTACAATGAATTCAAACAATGATGTTGGGAATGTAAAATGGTACAACCAGTTGGAATTCAGTTTGTCAGAGTCTTACAAATTTCAACTTATTTCTCTGCTATGAAGTAACAATTTCACTCATGATATTTACCCAAGCAAAATGTAAACAAATATACACAAAAAAAGTTGTACAAGGTTAAGCAGAATTATTCATAAATGCCAAATACTAGAAATAACATAAATGTCTATCAATAGGTAAGTGGATAAGCAATTTTCATATATTCACATGATGAAATAATACCAATAAAGGAAACAAATTTCTGGTAGATTCAACAACATCAACAGTTATGATGAAAGAAATCAGAACAATATTTGCTTCAGGGTAGAGGAGTGGATGGAAATGGGAGTAAGAAAGCTTTCTGGGATGATCAAAATCCCATCACTTTTTTGGGTTGGTAGAAACAGAGGTGTATATATTTGTCAAAACTCAAAAATCTTGAATGTTATTTTAGACGTAAACTAAATCAATACAATTACAATATTAACTTGTTATATGTTTTAATGAAATCTTCCTACATCTTTAACTAAATAATGTCTGTTCAGTTCATAAGTACAGAGTAAATTTTAATAAAACCCATCACAATGGTACTGGTTTTATACATTTTACACTCTTTCAACTGTAATTGTATATGCTGAAATTCTATTATTTGATGCATACGAGCTTAAAAGTGTGTTCATTTCTAGTGAATTGAATTCTTTTTTTAAAAGTTTATTTATTTTGAAGAGAGAGACAGAGACAGAGACAGAGAAAGCATGGGTGCATGAGTGAGGGAGGAGGGCAGAAAGAGGGAGAAAGAGAATCCAAATCTCTCTGCACTGACAGCTTAGAACCTGCCATGGGGCTTCATCTCACAAACCATGAGATCATGACCTGAGCCAAGTCAAGAGTTGTGTGCTTAACCAACTGAGCCGTCCAGGGCCCCTCTAATGAATTGAATTCTTAATATGTCTTGGTTTTTTTTTTATTTTTCAAAATGCTTTTGCCTCAAAGATTAATTTGTTCCATTTACTTAATAAATTTACAACTGCTTTACTTTGGTATATGGTATAACTATAACTCTTCATATAACCCTTTTCTTTAAATGATATAACCATGTGTATTCTTTTATTTTGTAACTTTTGCCTCTTCAGTCTTATGATGGTAATTAATAATATTATGCAGTGTATATTCCAGGAGCTCATTTTTAAAATCTAATATAGATATGTTTGTATTTTATCTGGAGATTTCAATTAAATTACACTTAGTTTTTGTTATCATTTCTTTGTTTAAGCATTTCATATTTGCTTTCTATTTGCCTACTGAATTTTTATTCATTATGTCCTTTGTAATGTTCTAGTACACCCTTTCTCACCTGATCTTCCACAAAAGAATTAGGTCCTACAGAAAATTATTTGAGTGACTATTCTGTCGATCTCAAAGGAACATAGATACAAGGAGGAAGTTAATCCATTACATATAATGTTTTAAGTTACTAGAGCTTAATTTTCTCTTAAAATTTTGATGGAGAAAGGATGGTTAAATAAATAAAACTGACAAAAATATGCAGTATCATTGATAACTAGGATGGTTTAGATTTCAGAGATTATATGGATTCTCATATCAAATACTGTAAGTCAAAGTAGTTATGTATAGAAACATGTCCAAAGCCTTCACTGAAATCTTAGTAATAGATTAGTCTGGAAAAATATAAACTTATTATAGATCAGGGTTTCTTATCATCATGACTATTGACATACTGGTCAACTCCCATGGTCCCTACCCACCAGATGCCTATAGCAATGTCCAAGATATAACAAACAAAACTATCAATAGAAATTGACCAATGTCCCCTGGGTGAGCAAAATCATTTCCATTGAGAACCACTATAGACAACTACTTCAAGGAGTTTGAATAAAAATGTAAGGATTAGATGGTTCAGTCAGTTGAGTGTCCAGCTCATATCAGTTCAAGTCATGATCTCATGGTTATGGGATTAAGCCCTGCATCAGGTTCTGTGCTGAGTGTGGAGTCTGCTTAAGATTTTCCCTTTCTCTGTCCTTCTGCCCCTTTTGCTCTCTCTCTGTCCCTTTTGCAGGGGAGGGGCATAGAGAAGGAGGGAGAGAATCCCAAGCAGGTTCCACACTGTCAGTACAGAACCTGACATAGGGCTTGAACTTATGAACAGTGAGATCATGACCTGAGCCAAAACAGAGTTGGATGCTTAACTGACTGAACCACCCAGATGCCTCTAAAATAAAATAAATTTTAAAAAATGTAAGGATTGGATAAAAAAACATGAGATTTAGATTAGATATATTGACATGTACCCCATTTTCTCTAATGTAATTATTCAGTGCTTTTTTTTTTTCTCTAAGTGTATGGAGACACCACATATAATGGAAAACTTAGTTTTCCCTTTTTCCGTTGATTTTGACTTTTACACAATAAATGTAGTTTATTATTAATAATGTTGTGAACTGAGGACTTTTATGTGAGGAATGAATAGTAAAAGGGATATGGAAAAAAATGAGAAAGATGTTAAGTGATAAAGCAAATTTTAAAGAGAAAATAATCTAAGGAAATAAAATTTTTAATCAAGAAAGGGAAAGAAAATTTATAGGAAGTAGAACATCATTTTCACTGTGAAAGGAAATAAAATAAAAAAGAGACATGAATTTTTGATAGAAGGGCAGAAATTTTAAGAATTTTCCACTAATGTCTTGTATTTCACTGCTCTGCCAGTACTGCCCTTTTTCAGTCAGGCTTGCTCAGTCCCAGTGTAGCAGGCTCTTTACCCATAATACCAGCAGAAACCCTTGCCCACTTCACCTCTACCAACCGGAGAGTTCTGCAGGACTCCAGTTTTACTGGAAGCAGCATTAGGTCTCATTTCACACTTGGCACACTCTGGCCAGGGAAAGAACATTGCCCACTGCAGGAAAGGAGAGCCTCTGCAGAAAGCTGGTCTGAAGGAAAGAGCAGCCAAACACAACAGGAGAGCACACACACACACACACACACCAGAGACAACCTGAAGTGCCAGGCCCTGGAAGCTACATGACCTTTTCTTCATAAAGCCATTACTTTCAGGAATAGGAAACATAACTTTTTTTCTAACACAGAGACAAAGTCAGTGACCTAGACAAAATCCCAAGACAGAGGAATTCAACCCAAATGAAGGAATAAGATAAGGCCATGGCCAGAGTCCTAAGCTAAACAGATTTAATAACATGCCTGATGGATAATTTAAAGCAATAATCATAAGGATACTCACTTGGCTTGAGAAAAGAATGGAAGACTTCAGGAAGACCCTTACCACAGGGATAAAAGAGCTAACAAAGTTTGAGTCAGAAAGGAAGAATGCAATTACTGAGATTGGAAACAGGCTTGATGCAAGGCACAGGATGTCAGAAGAAACAGAGGAATGAATTAGTGATATAGAAGACAAAATAATGGAAAATAATGATGCTGAACAAAAGAGAGAAAGAATTTGGAACATGAAAATAGACTTAGGAACTCAGTGATTCCATCAAATACAATAACTTTGTATAATGAGTCCCAGATGGAGAAGGAAGAAGAGGAAGAAGAAGAAGAAGAAGAAGAAGAAGAAGAAGAAGAAGAAGAAGAAAGAGGAGGAGGAGGAGGAGGAGGAGGAAGAGAGAAGAAAGGGGGCAGAAAGTTTATTTGAGGAAATAATAGCTGAAAACTTCCCTAATCTGGGGAAGGAAAAAAACATCCAGATTTGGTGGCACAAAGAACTCCCATCAAAATCAACAAACGCAGGCCAACAAGAAGACATATTATGATTCAACTTGCAAAATATACTGACAAAGAAAAATCTTAAAAGCAACAAGACAAAAGAAGTCCTTAACTTACAAGAGAAGACCCATAAAGCAAGCTGGAGATTTCTCAATAGAAATTTGTATTTAAATTTGTATGGAACTAAAAAAGACCCCAAATAGCCAAAGCAATCTTGAAAAAGAAAAGCAAAGCTGAAGCATCACACTTCCAGACTTCAATTTATATTACAAAGCTGTAGCAATCAAAACAATATGATAGTGTCACAAAATATACAAATAGCTCAGTAGAACAGAATAGAAAACCTAATTACATGGTCAATCAATTTTCAACAAAGCAGAAAAGAGTACCCAATGGGAAAAAGTCTTTTCAACAAATGGTGTTGGCAAAACTGGACAGCAACATGCAAAAGAATGAAAGTGGATAATTTTCTTACGCTATACACAAAAATAAATTCAAAAGGAATTATAGACCTGGATGTAATACTTTAAAGCATAAAAATCCTAGAAGAGAGCATAGGCAGTAATTTCTCTGACATCAGCCATAGCAACTTTTTTCTAGCTAGATCTCCTGAAGCAAGGGAAACAAAAACAAAAATAAACTGTTGTGGCTACTTCAAAATAAAACTTCTGCACAATGAAGGAAACAATTAACAAGACTAAAAGGCCACTTACAGAATGGCAGAAGATATTTGCCAATGACATAAATGATAAAGGGTTAGTGTCCAAAATCTACAAAGAACTTGTACAAGTCAACTCCCCCCCCCCCAAAAAACCCCAAATTATCCAATTAAGAAAATGGGCAGAAGACACGAACAGACATTTCTCTAAAGAAGACATCCAGATGGCCAACAGACACATGAAAAGATGCTTCCCATCACTTATCATCGGGGAAATGCAAATCAAAACTACAATGAGATATCAGTTCCAATGTGTCAGAATGACTAAAATAAACAACAACAACAACAAACATCAAATGGTGGCTAAGATGTGGAGAAATAAGAACTCTCTTACGCTGTTCTTGGGAACACAAGCTGGCGTACCCACTGTAGAAAAATGTATGGAAGTTACTAAAAAGGTTAAAAATAAAACTACCTTATGATCCAGTAATCACAGTACTGGTATTTACTCTCCCTCCCCAAAATTACAAAAACACTAGTTCAAAGGGATACATGAACCCCTATGTTTATAGCAGCATTATTTACAGTAACCAAAGTACTGAAGTAGCCCAAGTATCCATTGACTGATGAATGGATAAAGAAAATGTGGTATCTATATATCTATATCTATATCTATATCTATATCTATATCTTACTATCCACAAACACACAGACACACACACACACACACACACACACACACACACACACGGAGTACTGTTCAGCCACAGAAAGAATGAAATCTTGTCATTTGCAATGACATGGATGGAGCTAGAGAGTATAATGTTAAGCAAAATAAATCAGAGAAAGACAAATACCATTTTATTTCACCTCTATGTAGAATTCAAGAAACAAAAACAAATAAGCAAAGGGCAAAGAGACAGAGGGAGAAAGAGAGAAGAGAGCAAGAAACAGACTCTTAACTATAAGAGAACAGATGGCTACCAGAGAGGTTGTAGGGTGTAGGTAGGTAAAATAGATGAACAGAATTAAAAAGTGCATTTGTCATGATGAGTATGGAATTGTTGAATCACTATTTTGTACACCTAAAACTAATATAACATTGTGTGTTAACTGTATTGGAATTAAAATAAAAAGAAAAGAAAGATATCACTTGTTCTGGATTGGAAGTATTGATGTTGTTAAAATTTTCATATTATCCAAAGCTGTCTATATTCAATATAATCCCTATCAAAATTCTAAAGGCATTTTTCACAGAAATAGAAAAATAACTCTCAATTTTGTATGGAACCACACAAGATCCCACATTTATCAAAGCAATCTGCAAAGCAACTATGAGAAATAAGAACAATGCTGGAGGCATCATACTTCCTGATTTCAAATTGTACTACAAAGCTATAGTAATCTAAGCAACATGATGCTGGCATAAAAATAGAAATAATGGAACAGAATAAGGAGCTCAGAAATAAACCCCTGCATTTACAGTCAACTAATATTTGACAAAGGAGTCAAGAATACTCAACAGGAAAAGATAATCTTTTCAATAAATGGTGTAGGGGAAACTGGATAACCACATGCAGAAAAATGAAATCAAACCCCTCTCTTATACCATTCATAAAAATTAACTTGACATGGATCAAAAACTTAAACATAAAAGCTGAAACTGTATAACTTCTAGAAGAAAATATAGGTGAAAATATCCTTGGCATTGACCTTGGCAACAATTTTTAGATATGATACACAAAGCACTAGCATCAAGAGCAAAAATAAAAATCAACAAATGGGACTACATCCAACTTCTTCACAACAAAAGAAACAACAAAATAGAAAGTTAACCTACAGAATAGGAGAAAATATTTGTAAACTTTGTCTTGGATAAGGAGTTCATATCCAAAATAAATAAAGAACTCACACAACTCAAAATTTTTTAAATTTAAAAACAAAAAACAAAAAAACAAGCAATCCAATCAAAAAATGCACAGAGGAACTGAATAGACATTTTTCAAATATGGCCTCCAAATGATCAACAGGTGCATTAAAAGATGTTTAATGTTACTAATCATCAGGAAAATGCAAATCAAAACTACAATTAGATATCACCTCACACCTGTTAATACGGCTGTCATCAAAATGATAAGTTATAACAAGTGTCAAGGATGGTGGAGAACAGGGGACCCTTGTGTACTGTTGACAGGAATGTAAACTGAAACAGCCACTATGGAAAGAGTATGACGTTTTCTCAAAAAATTAAAAATAAAACTAACATATGATCAAGTAATCCCACTTCTGAGTATATAAAGGAAATAAAAACAGGATATTGAAGATATATATATACTCCATGGTTTATGGAAGCATTATTCACAATAGCCAAGATATGGAAACAATCTAAGTTGTTTATGAATATCATTCAGCCATGAGAAAGAACGAAATCCTGCCTTTTACAACAACATGGATAGACATTGAGGGCCTTCTAAGTTAAATAAGTCAGGCACAGAAAGATAAATACTGTGTGATATAACTTAAATGTGAGATATAAAAAAAGGTAAACTCAGAAACAGAGCAGAATGGTAGTTACCAGAGGCTAGGAGTGAGTAAATTGGGAAGATACTGGCCAAAGGTTACAAACTTGCAACAACAATATGAATACTTCCTGGAACTCTAATAGTATTCTGATTACATTCAGCAACACTGCAGTATGTATATCTAAGTTATCAAAGAACTAGATCTTATTGAAATTGTGCTGTATATAAAAAGTCTTTCCAGTA
The DNA here is from genome assembly GCF_018350215.1 of Panthera leo. NCBI lineage: Eukaryota > Metazoa > Chordata > Mammalia > Carnivora > Felidae > Panthera > Panthera leo. The sequence goes on along the minus strand of NC_056683.1, from coordinate 31,233,010 downwards.
ACATCTTTCCTTTAGATAAAGGTGATTATAAACGTTAGTGTGGAAGCCTAAGTGAATATCCCTGTGCTTAAGGCCTTGAGAGCAAGAGTGGGGAGAGGCAGAAAGAGAGGGAAAGAGAGAATCCCAAGAAGGCCCCGTGTTGTCAGTGTGGCGCCATGAACCAAGATATCATGACTTGAGTTGAAACCAAGAGTTGGACACATAACCTACTGAGCCACCAAAGTGCTCCATCAGCTCACCACTTATTAAGGACTTGGTATTTACACGTTTGAGAAACTCAGAGAATACACAAGATCTGTACACTTCACCATAGGTAAATTTAACATCAAAAGGGGAAAAAAAACCTACAAATATTAAATTGTAGTTAATTATATGCATACTGAAGTTTTATTGAGAAGTGTATTGGTGACTACAATTTACCTTTAAACTTAATGGATTGGTAAATGAATGGATACAGAGGTAATAAATAAATACAGTAAAATGTTAATGATAGGAATTAGGTTGTGAGTATATGGATGTTTACTGAAAAATTATTTTATCTTTGCCATATTTACAAACTTTTTAAAATTTAAATATGTTTTGGGTAAGTGTAACAATGCAAAATTAACACAAAATTAATAATAAAGATAAAAACTTTTCTTAAAAAGGAAAAGTATGGCTGTGCATGGCATGTTTGTGCTGCATATATATTTTCTATGGCTGGAGACCCAATCTAGAGATAGTTAAACAAGGTTTTGAATACTATGCTATGCATATTGATTGAATTTTGAATCATAGGAACCTACAAATATGAGGAGGTATTTCTTTATATTTGTCTTTAAGTAGGAAAACAGCATAATCAGGCTAACAATTTAAAATTTTATTGTGTCTATAGCGCTAAAATGTATTATAATACTGTGAGGTAAAAAGCCATTGAAAAGTGAAGATACTAGATGATTCTGAAAGCTGAGAATTTGAGAATCTAGGAGAATGATAAGATCCAGGGAGCCTGAACGTACTGAAAAAGAAAGACATCTCCACTGGAACTGCAATGGTAGATAAAAGAGAGAGTGTAACAATGAAAGTTTGGTGTAAGTAAATGATACAACATTTACATGATGTAGTAGAATTTTTCATTGAGTTAAACAAAAAAAGCATTCCAAGAGTTAGTTTATATACATCTCTCTTTGTTAAATGAATTCCTTAACATCTCCACTGCTTAGCTCATAAATCTCACAGGAAGAAGAACTTTAAATGCCTATTTAGACCAATTCATAGAATGTAATCATTAGCCACTGTTGAGGATTGAAGTGTGTCCCTCCACCCCACCCAGTACATTGAAGCCCTAATTTTCAGTACCTGTGAATGTCACCTTATCTAGAAATAAGGTCTTGCTGATGATAGAGTTAAGAGAAGATCATTAGGATGTACCTGAATCAAATAAGACTGTGTCCTTATAAAAAGTGGGAAATTTGGACATAGAGACAAACATATACACAGGGGGAACACAGTGTGGGGATGAAGGCAGCGATAAGAATAAATGCATCTACAAGCCAAGGAGTGCCAAAGATTGCCAGCAAACCACTGGCAATGAGAAACCCTGCTCTTAGACTTCAAGCCTCCAGAATTATGAAACAATAAATTTGCATTGTTTTAAGTCACTCGTCTTGTGGTACTTTAAAACACTCCTGGGGAAATAATGCAGCCACTAATAAAGATGCTCCAGGTTGAGGGAATATAGTGGTGAATGTAGCATAGTTTTTTAATCTTCACGAATTCCTCAAACCCCACCTCCACCCCAACACACACAGCAACTAGTATAGCAAAACCAAAACACATTGACAATGCCTACAACAACACTAGGTGATATTCTGGCAATGTCTTTTCACTGAACTGTCCCCCTTCCCTATGGAAAGGTAAATACTTTCCTATGGAAAAGTATATTTCATATACCCATCCTTCACCTCCACTAATTATAGTCATGAAAGAATCTTTCTCCTACCTTCACTGTGAGAATCAGGTAGCATTCCTGGAGATAAATTCATGAAAATGTGCACCATCCAAAGACTTTACTTTCCAGAACTTTCTTCCTCTCATGCTAGTCCACATTCAGCCTTGAGCAATACATCAAAATTACCATTTAAGTGTCCCTACCAGTTTGTGGCTAGAGTGGCTTCTGCTCCAAATAAGCATATCTCAGCTGTACACCTCTCAAATGGCCTGTCTCTCCAAATATGGGGTGGGAGGGACAAGGAGAGTGTGGACTGTCCTGCAACCGCAATTACTTGATGGTTAGAAGAAAAGTAGTTTGTTTTAGTTTGTTCGGCTTTTCTTGTAATGATAGGAGTAATTTATAATGTATTTACATGTGGGATTAAAATGGAAGGTGTACAATTTTGGTCAGTAGTAACTTGCTATTAACACAATCAAACTTTCTTGGAGAAATAGCTAATTCCAGGCCTACAGAAGGAAATGGATAAAGTCGGAGGAATGAAATGTGCATAAAGGCTTTCAAAAGCTCCCATGTAGTCCTGGGAATCTGGACAACTATGTGCAGGCTCAGTTAGGAACTACACATAGCTGTGTGTATGCACAGAAAAGACCTGAAAAAGAAAATCTAATCTTTCACCTATTGCTGTCCCGGAAGGTTCTGTGCAAACAGAAAGTAGGAACAAGGTAGTGTTGTAAACTGCCTGGCTCAGCACTTAAGGTGTGTCTCAACATACATACACAGCCTCTTGTCAAAGACTGGAATTTGTTGTTGGTGCCAAAAATTTTCTCTGTGCAATCACTAGATAATGAATAAGCAAACTGAACAGAGACGTCAAGGCTATAGTAAACAAAACATGCAAATTTAAGGAATTAGGTCACAAAAGGATTTAAATAAATACACAACTACAACAAGCAGCAACAAAAACAGCCCATAGGCACGGAAGGAATCTGACTTCTAGAATTGAAACATCATAATGTTCCAAATGTCTAGTTTTCAATGAAAATCATGAAGCAGGGTAAGAAACAGAAAGTTGTCAATACACAGGAAAAGGTTTCTCGGATGATGGCGGCTTAGGAGGACGCTGAGCTCACTGTGTCCTGCGGATCACTTAAATTCCACCCACACCTGCCTAAATAACCCAGAAAATCACCAGAAGACTAGCAGAACGGATTCTCTGGAGGCAAGCGTAGACGAGAGGTCCACGGAAGAGGGTAGGAAGGGCAGAGAGGTGGTGGGCACTACACGGACTGGCAGACGGGAGCCGGGGTGGAGGGGCAGCCCGCCAGCAAAGCAGAGCCCCTGAGTCTGGCTTGCAAAAGGGGAGGGGCGGGACAGAGTGTGTTCTGACAGCAAGCGGGATTTGACATCTGGAAGGTTATAAGTTAACAGCTCTGCTCGGAGAACAGGAGAGCTGGAGGACAATGGGAGGGAGAGTTGTTGAGCTCCGGACAACAGAGCACATCTTGGCGGGGAACAAAGGCGGTTGCCAGCACCATCTCCCTCGCCCATCCCCCAGCCAAAATCCCAAAGGGAACCAGTTCCTGCCAGGGAACTTGCTTGCACCGCGCAAACACCCAACGCTGTGCTTCTGTGGATCCATTCCTCCAGTGGGTCTGATTCCCTCCCGGTGCCACAGGGCCCCTCCCAAAGTGAAGCGGATCTCTAAAGGAAAAGCGAGCTGAGCCTGCCCCTCCCGCCCCTGTGCACCTTGCCGATCCACCCAGCTAATAAGCCAGATCCCCAGCACCACAAGCCTGGCAGTGTGCAAGTAGCCCAGATGGGCCACGCCACCCCACAGTGAATCCCGCCCCTAGGAGAGGGGAAGAGAAGGCACACACCAATCTGACTGTGGCCCCAGAGGTGGGCTGGGGCAGACATCAGGTCTGACTGCGACCTCGCCCACCAATGCAAGTTATTCAAGACAGCACAGGGGAAGTGCCCTGCAGTTCCCCACCACTCCAGGGACTATCCAAAATGAGGAAACAGAAGAATTCCCCTCAAAAAAACGTCCCGGAAATAACGACAGCTAACGAACTGATCAAAAAAGATTTAAACAATATAACAGAAAGTGAATTTAGAATAATAGTCATAAAATTAACCGCTGGGCTTGAAAACAGTATAAAGGACAGCAGAGAATCTATTGCTACAGAGATCAAGGGACTAAGGAACAGCCAGGAGGAGCTAAAAAATGCTATCAATGAGCTGCAAAATAAAATGGAGACAACCACAGCTTGGATTGAAGAGGCATAGGAGAGAATAGGTGAACTAGAAGATAAAATTATGGAAACAGAAGACGCTGAGAAAAAGATAAAAACATCCAGGAGTATGAGGGCAAAATTAGAGAAGTAAGTGATGCACTAAAGAGAAATAATCTATGCACAATTGGTATTCCAGAGGAGGAAGAGAGAGGGAAAGGTGCTGAAGCTGTACTTGAAGAAATCATAGCTGAGAACTTCCCTGATCTGGGGAAGGAAAAAGGCATTGAAACCCAAGAGGCACAGAGAACTCCCTTCAAACGTAACTTGAATCGATCTTCTGCATGACATATCATAGTGAAACTGGCAAAATACAAGGATAAAGAGAAAATTCTGAAAGCAGCTAGGGATGAACACGCTCTAACATATAAAGGGAGACCTATAAGACCCGTGACCAATCTCTCTACTGAAACTTGGCAGGCCAGAAAGGAATGGCAGGAGATCTTCAATGTGATGAACAGAAAAAATATGCAGCCGAGAATCCTTTATCCAGCAAGTCTGTCATTTAGAATAGAAGGAGAGATAAAGGTCTTCCCAAACAAACAAAAACTGAAGGAATTTGTCACCACGAAACCAGCCCTACAAGAGATCCTAAGGGGGATCCTGTGAGACAAAGTACCAGAGACATCGCTACAAGCATGAAACCTACAGACATCACAATGACTCTAAACCCATATCTTTCTATAATAACACTGAATGTAAATGGATTAAATGCGCCAACCAAAAGACATAGGGTATCAGAATGGATAAAAAAAAACAAGACCCATCTATTTGCTGTCTACAAGAGACTCATTTTAGACCTGAGGACACCTTCAGATTGAGAGTGAGGGGATGGAGAACTATTTTTCATGCCACTGGAAGTCAAAAGAAAGCTGGAGTAGCCATACTTCTATCAGACAAACTAGACTTTAAATTAAAGGCTGTAACAAGAGATGAAGAAGGGCATTATATAATAATCACAGGGTCTATCCACCAGGAAGAGATAACTATTATAAATGTCTATGCGCCAAATACAGGAGCCCCCAAATATATAAAACAATTACTCACAAACATAAGCAACCTTATTGATAAGAATGTGGTAATTGCAGGGGACTTGAACACTCCACTTACAGAAATGGATAGATCATCTAGACACACGGTCAATAAAGAAACAAGGGCCCTGAATGATACATGGGATCAGATGGACTTGACAGATATATTTAGAACTCTGCATCCCAAAGCAACAGAATAGACTTTCTTCTCGAGTGCACATGGAACATTCTCCAAGATAGATCATATACTGGGTCACAAAACAGCCCTTCATAAGTTTACAAGAATTGAAATTATACCATGCATACTTTCAGACCACAATGCTATGAAGCTTGAAATCAACCACAGGAAAAAGTCTGGAAAACCTCCAAAAGCATGGAGGTTAAAGAACACCCTACTAAAGAATGCATGGGTCAACCAGGCAATTAGAGAAGAAATTAAAACATATATGGAAACAAACGAAAATGAAAATACAACAATCCAAACGCTTTGGGATGCAGCGAAGGCAGTCCTGAGAGGAAAATACATTGCAATCCAGGCCTATCTCAAGAAACAAGAAAAATCCCAAATACAAAATCTAACAGCACACCTAAAGGAAATAGAAGCAGAACAGCAAAGGCAGCCTAAACCCAGCAGAAGAAGAGAAATAATAAAGATCAGAGCAGAAATAAACAATATAGAATCTAAAAAAACTGTAGAGCAGATCAACGAAACCAAGATTTGGTTTTTTGAAAAAATAAATAAAACTGATAAACCTTTAGCCAGGCTTCTCAAAAAGAAAAGGGAGATGACCCAAATAGATAAAATCATGAATGAAAATGGAATGATTACAACCAATCCCTCAGAGATACAAGCAATTATCAGGGAATACTATGAAAAATTATATGCCAGCAAACTGGACAACCTGGAAGCAATGGACAAATTCCTAAACACCCACACTCTTCCAAAACTCAATCAGGAGGAAATAGAAAGCTTGAACAGACCCATAACCAGCGAAGAAATTGAATCAGTCATCAAAAATCTCCCAACAAATAAGAGTCCAGCACCAGATGGCTTCCCAGGGGAGTTCTACCAGACGTTTAAAGCAGAGATAATACCTACCCTTCTCAAGCTATTCCAAAAATTAGAAAGGGAAGGAAAACTTCCAGACTCATTCTATGAAGCCAGTATTACTTTGATTCCTAAACCAGACAGAGACCCATTAAAAAAGAGAACTATAGGCCAATATCCCTGATGAATATGGATACAAGAATTCTCAATAAGATACTAGCAAATCAAATTCAACAGCATATAAAAAGAATTATTCACCATGATCAAGTGGGATTCATTCCTGGGATGCAGGGCTGGTTCAACATTCGCAAATCAATCAACATGATACATCACATTAATAAAAGAAAATATAAGAACCATATGATCCTGTCAATCAATGCAGAAAAGGCCTTTGACAAAATCCAGCAACCTTTCTTAATAAAAACCCTCGAGAAAGTCGGGATAGAAGGAACATACTTAAACATCATAAAAGCCATTTATAAAAAGCCCACAGCTAACATCATCCTCAATGGGGAAAAACTGAGAGCTTTCCCTCTGAGATTAGGAACACGACAGGGATGTCCACTCTCACCGCTGTTGTTTAACATAGTGTTGGAAGTGCTAGCATCAGCAATCAGACAACAAAAGGAAATCAAAGGCATCAAAATTGGCAAAGATGAAGTTAAGCTATCACTTTTTGCAGATGACATGATATTATACATGGAAAATCCCATAGATTCCACCAAAAGTCTGCTAGAACTGATACATGAATTCAGCAAAGTTGCAGGATACAAAATCAATGTACAGAAATCAGTTGCATTCTTATACACTAATAATGAAGCAACAGAAAGACAAATAAAGAAACTGATCCCATTCACAATTGCACCAAGAAGCATAAAATACCTAGGAATAAATCTAACCAAAGATGTACAAGATCTGTATGCTGAAAACTATAGAAAGCTTATGAAGGAAATTGAAGAAGATATAAAGAAATGGAAAAACATTCCGTGCTCATGGATTGGAAGAATATTGTCAAAATGTCAATACTACCCAAAGCTATCTACACATTCAATGCAATCCCAATCAAAATTGCACCAGCATTCTTCTCGAAACTAGAACAAACAATCCTAAAATTCATATGGAACCACAAAAGGCCCCGAATAGCCAAAGTAATTTTGAAGAAGAAGACCAAAGCAGGAGGCATCACAATCCCAGACTTTAGCCTCTACTACAAAGCTGTCATCCTCAAGACAGCATGGTATTGGCACAAAAACAGACACATAGACCAATGGAATAGAGTAGAAACCCGAGAACTAGACCCACAAACGTATGGCCAACTCATCTTTGACAAAGCAGGAAAGAACATACAATGGAAAAAAAAAAAAGTCTCTTTAACAAATGGTGCTGGGAGAACTGGACAGCAACATGCAGAAGGTTGAAACTAGACCACTTTCTCACACCATTCACAAAAATAAACTCAAAATGGATAAAGGACCTGAATGTGAGACAGGAAACCATCAAAACCCTAGAGGAGAAAGCAGGAAAAGACTTCTCTGACCTCAGCTGTAGCAATCTCTTACTTGACACATCCCCAAAGGCAAGGGAATTAAAAGCAAAAATGAACTACTGGGACCTTACTTAGATAAAAAGCTTCTGCACAGCAAAGGAAACAACCAACAAAACTAAAAGGCAACCAACGGAATGGGAAAAGATATTTGCAAATGACATATCAGACAAAGGGCTAGTATCCAAAATCTATAAAGAGCTCACCAAACTCCACACCCGAAAAACAAATAACCCAGTGAAGAAACGGGCAGAAACCATGAATAGACACTTCTCTAAAGAAGACATCCGGATGGCCAACAGGCACATGAAAAGATGCTCAACGTCGCTCCTCATCAGGGAAATACAAATCAAAACCACACTCAGATATCACCTCACGCCAGTCAGAGTGGCCAAAATGAACAAATCAGGAGACTATACATGCTGGAGAGGATGTGGAGAAACAGGAACCCTCTTGCACTGTCGGTGGGAATGCAAATTGGTGCAGCCGCTCTGGAAAGCAGTGTGGAGGTTCCTCAGAAAATTAAAAATAGACCTACCCTATGATCCAGCAATAGCACTGGTAGGAATTTACCCAAGGGATACAGGAGTACTGATGCATAGGGGCACTTGTACCCCAATGTTTATAGCAGCACTCTCAACAATAGCCAAATTATGGAAAGAGCCTAAATGTCCATCAACTGATGAATGGATAAAGAAATTGTGGTTTATATACACAATGGAGTACTATGTGGCAATGAGAAAGAATGAAATATGGCCCTTTGTAGCAATGTGGATGGAACTGGAGAGTGTGATGCTAAGTGAAATAAGCCATACAGAGAAAGACAGATACCATATGGTTTCACTCTTATGTGGATCCTGAGAAACTTAACAGAAATCCATGTGGGAGGGGAAGGAAAAAAAAAGGGGTTAGAGTGGGAGAGAGCCAAAACATAAGAGAGTCTTAAAAACTGAGAACAAACTGAGGGTTGATGGGGAGTGGGAGGGAGAGGAGGGTGGGTGATGGGTACTGAAGAGGGCACCTTTTGGGATGAGCACTGGGTGTTGTATGGAAACCAATTTGACAATAAATTTCATATATTGAAAAAAAACAAAAAAAATAATACACAGGAAAAACAAAAACTCAATAGAAAATATTCCTGAGGAAATCCAGACATTTGATTTGGTAGGTAAAAATTTTATTTTCTTTTCATTTAGAATTATTTTATTAAATTATAAGTGTACAACAGCCTCTCAACTGTACCCATGCACTTACATTGTTTTTTAAGGAAAAATGTTATGCCTTATTACACCATAATCCTAATAGCTTTTCAAAACCTTGAGAAAAATCTTTAAAAAGATTTTACATGTCATCTGAAACTGACAAATTTAACACTATCAAAAAAGAGTGCTTCTATACTCTTACAAAAACCACTAGAAAGAAATAATAATTATAAAGCTAAGAGACTGTGTCAAAGGAACATTTTTTTTAAGCAATTTTTCTTCAACAGTAGGGTAATGGTATTAAATAATTCAATCCATTCACAAAATGGCTCTCTGCATCTGCTCTGGTCTCTTCTGCCTTATCATTGCATATTTATGCATGACTGAGATATGAGTTTCCTTAACATTGTTATTTCAATAACCTGAAGCTGTTCTATTAATTCTGAGAGCTTTCATTCTCTCCTATTTATACAATGAAGCCCATGGCAAATAGGAAGAAGCTGAATTTTGACTTCTTCCCCCATAACCCCCACTTCCTCCACTGCCTGTAGGACCATAGTTGCCTCTAGGACCATAGTTGCCTCCACCATATGGCCTCACATGTTCCTGGTACCACCAAAGATTCCACTTTCATTGGACTATAGTTACAAGGTTACTAGGTATAATTTCCAAAACCATTGTAATTTCCACTTCCATAATTTCCTCCTCCACAGTTGTCATAACCACCTCTGTAGCCCCCATCCTGGTTGCTACATCCAGGTCCCCCACCACTATATCTTCTTCTTCCTCATCCATAACCAGGGCTACCTCTAAAATTGCCACCTGTTGGTTCTCTTCCATACCCATTACAACCATCCCCAAATCCACAACCACTTCATATGCATCAGATCCTCCCCTAAAATTATTTCCTGGTCCTTGTCCAAAATTTCTACCACCACCAGGAGAATCTCCAAAACCAAAGTTTCCTCCTCTTCCACTTCTAGAACTTTGGCCTTCCTGCATTTCTTGTCTACACAAAACCATTCTTACTTTTGCATTATGACCACTGATGGTATAATATTTCTATAACACAATCTTTTTTTTAACGTTTATTTATTTTTGAGACAGAGGGAGACAGAGTGTAAGTGAGGGAGGGACAGAGAAAGAGACACACACAGAATCTGAAACAAGCTTCAGGCTCCGAGCTGTCAGCACAGAGCCCAATGCAGGGCTCGAACCCACAAGCCATGAGATCATGACATGAGCTGAAGTCGGATGCTTAACCAACTGAGCCACCCAGGCGCCCCTGCAACACAATCTTATTCACAGGATCATGATCATCAAAAGTAACAAATCCAAAGCATCTTTTCTTTCAATACTGCCTATCAGTAATTATATCAATGGTATCAATCTTTCCATATTTCTTGAAGTAATCTCTAAGATGATATCCCTACTGTCTTCATTAGTTCCACCAAAAAACAGCTTCTTTACAGTTACATGAGCCCCTGGTTTTCCAGTTTCCTTTTTTGCAACAGCACATTTTGGCTCAACCACTCTCCCATCAATTGAATGAGGTCTTGCAGCCATGGCAGCATCAACCTCAGTCACAGATGAAAAAGTTACAAAACCAAATCCTCTTGATCTTTTGCTCACAGGATCACTCATGACCACACAATCTGGAAGTTTTCCCCATTGCTGGTAGTAGTTCTTCCAATTTTCTTCTGTGGTTTCAAAGCTTAAGCCACCAATAAAGGGTAGATAAAAACTCTAAAGTACAGCATGTCTATAGTGCTAAAGAAAATTATAAGAATGATGTCTCACCAATTTGAGAATATCAGTAAAGAGAAATTGTGAAAAAGAAACAGAAATTCTGGTATAGTTGAAATAATTTACTAGAGAGACTCAACATCAGGTTTCGGAAGGTATAACACAATCAGTGAATTTAAAAGTGGGCCAGTTGAGATTAACCAGTCTGAAGAACAAAAAGAAAAAAAAATAATCAACAGAGCCAAAGAGAAATGTCTGAAACCATCAAGTATATCAATAAATATAATGGGACTTCCAGAAGTAGAAGAGAAAAGAAAGGAGCATAAATAATATTTGAAAGACTAGTGACCAAAACCATTCAAAATTTGATGAAAAATTTTAATCTACACATTCAAAAGGCTGGACAAACTCTAAATAGGATAAACTCAAAGAGAGTCATGCTGAGACACATCATAAACAAACTGCTGAAATTAAAAAAACAAACATAAAAATAATATTTTCACAACAGTAATAATGAAATGACTCACAATGGGGAAGTGATCATCTATAAAATTACCAGCTTATTTCTCATCAGAAGCTATGGAGGCCATAGGGTGCCTGGGCGGCTCAGTCGGTTAAGCATCTGACTTCCGCTAAGGTCATGATCTCACAGTTTGTGGGTTCAAGTCCCACATCAGGCTCTGTGCTGACAGTTCAAAGCCTGGACCCTGCTTCAGATTCCATATCTCCCTCTCTCTGTCCCTCCCCTGCTCCTGCTCTGTCTCTCAAAAATAAATAAATGTTAAAAAAAGTTTTAAAGAAAAAGAAGAAACTATGGAAGTCACAAGCAGTGGAATGACATACTTGAAGAGCTAAAAGCAAAAACTTTTCAAGCAAAAATTTTATATCCAGCAAAACTATCCTTCAAAAAATGAGAGACAAACCAAGACATATTCAAATCTACAAAAACTGAGAGTGTTAGATGCTAATAGGTCTATCCCCCACACACAAAAATGCTAAAATGATAGGATACTAGACAGTGATTCAAATCTATATAAAGAAATAAATAACACTGGTAAAATTAACTACATAGGTAAATTTAAGACAAATATATATGTATTTTTGCTTATAATTCATTGTTCCTATCTGATTTAAAAAGCAGCTGCATAAAACAGTAAATATAAATTAAATTGATGGGCATATAATGCATAAAGATATAATTTGCCATGATAACAGCATAAAAGGAGTGGAGGACCTCAATTTTTTTAAACTATTGAGATCAAATTGCTGTTAATATAAATCAGACTTTTATAAGTTAACAGGTTAGTTGTAGTTCTCAGTGAAATAACTACCAACATAGGCTAAAATTATACAACATGATAACAACAACAAAAAAGAACTAAAATGGCACATTAGACAATATCATTTGTACACAAAGAAGGCATAAATAGAGGCATTGATGGGGAAAATAAGACACACAGAAGAAAAGGCAAAATTGCAGGTCTTTTTTATTAGTAATTACATAAAATGTAGATGATTATACTCTTCTATAAAAGGCAGACTGGCAGAAAGGATTTAAAAACATGACGGGGCGCCTGGGTGGCTCAGTTGGTTAAGCGTCCAACTTTGGCTCAGGTCATGATCTCGCAGTCTGTGAGTTCGAGCCCCGCGTCAGGCTCTGTGCTGACAGCTCAGAGCCTGGAGCCTGTTTCAGATTCTGTGTCTCCCTTTCTCTCTGGCCCTCCCCGTTCATGCTCTGTCTCTCTCTGTCTCTCTCTGTCAAAAAAAAACATGATATAATTACATATTTTCAATAAAGGCTCACTTTATATTCAAGGACATAAATAGATTGAAAATAAAAGACCATGTGAACAATAAATGAAGGAGAGCTAGAGTGGTGACACTAATATCACACTTTAATATACCTTAAAGCAAACATTGTTACAAGAGATAAAGAAAAACATTATATAATTAAAGAGCATCAGTCCATAAATAAGATATAGCAATTATAAACATATATGTACCTAACAATTGAGCCCCAAAATACACGAAGGAGAAACTGACAGGATCAAGGGGAGAAACTGTTCAACAATAATAATTGGAGATTTCCATGTTCCACTTTCAATAGATAGATAAAACAACTAGTTTAATTATAATACGGAAATAGGAGACTTTATAAACCAACTGGACATAATAGACATCTATAGAACACCCCACCTGACAACAGCAGAAAACACATTTACAAGATAGAAAATATGTTAGAAACGGTCTTAATAAATGTAAAAAATTAAAGTCGTAAAAATATGTTCTTTTTTGCAATGAAATGAAATTAAAAATAAGTATCAAAATAAAATTCAGGAAACTTACAAATATGTGGGAATTAAACAGCACACTCATAAAGAACCCATGAGTCAAAGTCACAAGAAGTTAGGAAATACTTTGATATGAACAAAAATTAAAATGAAAAACACCAAAACTTAAGGTATGTAGTGAAAACAGAGCCAAGAGAGAAATTTATAGCTATAAACAGCTACATTAAAAAGGGGAAAAAAAAATAAGATCTCAAACCAATACCCTAAAATTCTACCTTAAGACACTGGGAAATAAAAGAACATACTAAGAGCAAACAGAAAGAAGGAAATAATAAATATTAGAGTGAAGAGACAACAGAAGAATAGAAAAACAGTAGAGAAAATAATGAAACCAGAAGCTGGTTTTCTGAAGATCAGCAGAAGTGATAAACATTTAGCAAAAAATAGATGACCCAAAACACTAAAATCAGGAAAGAAGGAGGAGACATTACTATAAGCCTTACAGAACAGGAACGATTATAAAGGAATACTATGAACAAATGCTGATAAACTAGATCAGATAAACTAAATGAAATGAATTCTTAGAAACAAACTACTAAAGTGACTCCAGAAAAAATGGAAAATATGGATATGCCTATAATAATAGATTAAGTTCATATTTAAAAAACTATCAAAGAAAAAAAAAAGCCCAGCCTAGATGATTTCACTAGTGAATTCGACCAAAGTTTTGAAGAAACATCAACACCAATCTTTCTCAAACTCTTCCAAAAAACAGAAAAGGTGGGAACATTTTTTATTCAATCTATGAAGCCAGATTACCCTGATCTCAAAGCCAGAGAAAGGCATTACAAGAAACAAAAACTATAGACCAGTAGCTGTTATGAATATAGATGCAAAAATCCTCAACAAAATATTAGCAAACTGACTCCAGCAGCATATTAAAAGGATTACACATGATAACAAAGTGGGATTTACCCTAGAAATGCAGAGTTGGCTCAGCATACAAAAACCAATCAATATAATACACCATATTTAATAGAATGAGAAAAAACACATTACCATCTCAATGGATGTAAAAAAAATTTTTGACAAAATCCAATGTCTTTTCCTAATTAAAACAGACAAAATAAAACACTTAATACACTAGAAATAGAAGGGAATGTTTTCAAACTGATGAAGGCCATTTATAAAATAACATCATATTAAATGATGAAAGTCTTGGGGCACCTGGGTGGCTCAGTTAAGCATCCCACTTCAGCTCAGGTAAAGATCTCACCGTTTGTGAGTTCGAGCCCTGCATCGGGCTCTGTGCTGATAGCTCAGAGCCTGGAGCCTGCTTCAGATTCTGTCTCTCTTTCTGCCCCAACCCTGCTCGTGCTCTGTCTCTGTCTCTCTCAAAAACAAATAACATTTAAAAAAATGATGAAAGTCTCAAATCTTTCCTCTAAGGAACAAAAAGGTTATCCACCCTTACCACTTCTATTCAACAATGCACTGGAGATCTAGACACAGGCAAGATAAATTGTGCGTGTATTCGAGTAAGTGAACAATCACAACGAAAATATGTTTTATGATTATATAAGGTCCAGAGTCCAGGGTGTCCTGGCTTCTGGAATAAGTTCATACTCCACCTAACTACAGAACTCAGGAACAGCATACCTTTATGTGACTGACACTTCTGTCTGACCCAGGATATTGCCCTGGGTGGCATAATCTCTCATCCCTGTGCTTGTATAAGGAACACAAAGACATTTCAGAATCCTGCCAACGCAGCTCAGAACAGAGTTGGGAATTTCTTTTAGGCCACGAGTGACGGACCTGAAAAGAACTCCTTCCTAAGATGGTGACTCAGCAAACAGGTCTAGATACAAATTCACTTATGAATAATGAGACACATAAAAGTAAGTTTTACTGCTGTTCCTGCTATTATTGTGTGTGTGTGTGTGTGTGTGTGTGTGTGCACGCGCGCGCGTGTGCGCGTGAAAGCGCGCATGTATGTGAGCTCATATGTCTAGTGCTTCTAAGAAAAGTATTTGAACCACAAAAATAAAGCAGACACTAGGATGCAATTTGCACTAGGGTGCAACTAAGTGTTGGAGCTGTTATTCTCTCAGGGCCGGTCAACCTGACTTCTCATTTCTTCTCATTCCCTAATTACAAACTGTCCCAAAGCTCTCAGTTCAATAATCTCTCATTGCATATTTCTTTTTTTTTTCCCATGTCATTCTCCTTTCTCATTTTTGCCCACGCAAGTTACTTTGGAGAGTCTCTCTGTCCCTATACTTCCCCTCTTCTATCAGCAATGCTCCTGAGTCAGATGCTTTCTGCATGGTTTAAATTTTGCTTTTCTCTCTACTCTAACCTCACAATTCCAACTCCTAGAGTGATCTCACTTCAATCCATCCTTTTCTGCATGTCATTGGAATGCCATTTATTCAAATATATATACAGATATTAACATTTAATAAGTGTGGTATTTACATTCTAAAAGGTGAGAAAGATGACTTTATAGGATTGAAAACCAACACTCTTATACTAACCATTCTGTGTAATAATGTAATAAAAGTTTTTTCAAAGGAACGTGTTGCTATGGAATTCTAAAGGACTATTAATATTCATAGTGAATACATTTTAATGTGCATCAACTCAGGGTTTTAGGACTAGAGTGGAGAGCCAACCTATACTGACTGTAGTTCTGATTGGTAGTAAGTTGGGGAAAATATCAATGTGTAATAAGACTGTGAATAAGTGATTAATTTTTCCTGA
Organism: Panthera leo; assembly: GCF_018350215.1. Taxonomy (NCBI): domain Eukaryota; kingdom Metazoa; phylum Chordata; class Mammalia; order Carnivora; family Felidae; genus Panthera; species Panthera leo. The sequence goes on along the minus strand of NC_056683.1, from coordinate 31,217,156 downwards.
TTGGAAAAATAAATAATCAAGGACTATCCAGATACAGAATGGAAAAAAGTTCTTTCCAGTCATCAGTGGGGTATCATTCAAGTTGTCCTCATATAAGATTTATATTATGCTCCAAAAATGTTTCATGCAAGAATATTATGGCATTGGGCTACTTTGATTTTAACCCCCATGACCTATTCACCTATTCCCCCCACCAATCTTCCTTCTAGTCATCTTCTGTTGGTTCTTTATAGTTAAGAGTCTGTGTTTTGGTTTCTCTCTTTTTTCTTTGTTTTGTTTCTTAAATTCCACATATGAGTGAAATTATATGGTATTTTTCTTTGGCTGACTTATTTTGCTTAGCATTATGCTTTTTAGATCCATTCACATTGTTGTAAATGGCAAGATTTCATTTTTTTTTTTCGCCGAATAGTGTTCCGTTTTGTGTGTGTGTGTGTGTGTGTGTGTGTGTGTGTGTGTATATATATATATATATATATATATATATATATATATATCACTTCTTCTTTATCCATTTATCTATTGATAGGCCCTAGGCCTGCTTCCATAATTTGGCAATTTTAAATACTGCTCACTATAAACATAGGGATGCATGTATCCCTTTGAATTAGTGTTTTTATGTTTTTGGAATAAATACCCAGTAATGTGATTACTGGATCATAGGGTAGTTCTATTTTCATTTTTTTGAGAACCTCTATACTATTTTCCAGAGAGGCTGCATCAGTTTACATTTCCACCAACAGTGCAGGAGGGTTTCTACACATCCTCGCCAAAACTTGTTTCTGTGTTTTTTATTTTAGCCATTGTGATAGGTGTGAAATAATATCTCTTTGTAGTTTGAGTTTGTATTTCCCTGATGATGAATGATGTTGAACATATTTTCATGTGTATATATTCTTTGAAGAAATATCTGTTCATGGCTTCTGTACTTTTAAAATTTTTTTTAATGTTTATTTATTTTTGAGAGGGAGAGAGACAGACAGTACGAGAGTAGGGGAGGGGCGGAGAGAGAGGTGGAGACACAGAATCCAAAGCAGGCTCCAAGCTCTGAGCTGTCAGCACAGAGCTCAACGCAGTGCTCAGAACCACAAACCTGGAGATCATGACCTGAGCCAAAGTCGCACACCTAACTGACTGAGCTCCCCACTTCTGCACACTTTAAAAAAATTTTTTTTAACATTTATTTATTTTTGAGAGACAGAGCACAAGCAGGGGAGGGGCAGAGAGGGAGAGAGACACAGAATCTGAAGCAGGCTCCAGGCTCTGAGCTGTCAGCACAGAGCCTGATGTGGGGCCTGAACCCACCAACTGTGAGATCATGACCTGAGCCAAAGTCAGATGCTCAACCAACTGAGCCATGCAGGCGCCCCTCTGCACACTTTTTAATTGGATTTTTTTGGTTTTTGGCTGTTGAGTTGTATAAGTTCTTTATATATTTTGGATACTAAGTGTTTATCGGATATGTCATTTGCAAATACAGTAAAACCTTGGTTTGCGAGCATAATTCATTCTGGAAACATGTTTGTAATCCAAAACACTTGTATATCAAAAAGGATTTCAAGAACAATTGGCTCAGTTGTGATCATGTGACATTTGGTGTCACGTACCACTAGTATTATAAGACATATTTTGTTTATCAAGTTAAAATTTATTAGACATGTTTGCTCATCTTGCAGAACACTTGCAGAACAAGGTACTTGCAATCCAAGGTTTTACATACTTTATTTAATTCCATAGGTTGCCTTTTAGTTTTGTTTATTGTTTCCTTTACTGTACAGAAGCTTTTTATTTTGATGTAGCCCCAATACTTTTTTTTGCTTTTATTCCTTTTGCCTCAGGAGAAACATCTAGAAAAATGTTATTATGGCAAATGTCAGAAAAATTACTTCCTGTCCTGTCTTCTAGGACTTTTTATGGTTTCAGGTCCCACATTTAGGTCCTTAATCCATTTTGAGTTTATTTTTGTGTATGGTGTAAGAAAGTGGTTCAGTGTCATTCTTTTGCATGTAGCTGTCCAGTTTTCCCAGCACCATGTAGTGAAGAGACTGTCTTTTTCCCATTGGATATTCTTTCCTGCTTTCTCAAAGATTAATTGACCAGGTAGTTGCAGGTTTATTTCTTGGCTTTCTATTCTGTTCTATTGGTCTATGTGTCTGGGTTTTTTGTTTTTTTTTTGTTTTTGTTTTTGTTTTTGTTTTTGTTTTTGTTTTTGCCAGTACCATATTATTTTGATTACTACAGCTGTATAGCATATCTTGAAATCTGGAATTGTGATACCCCCAGTTTTGTTCTTCTTTCTCAAGATTGCTTTGGTTCTTCAGGGTCTTCAGTACTTTCATTAAAAATTTAAGGCTATTTGTTCTAGTTCTGTGAAATGTTGTTGGTATTTTAATAGGGATTGCATTAAATTTGTAGATTTCCTTGGGTACTGTGAACATTTTAACAATATTAATTCTTCCAATCCATGGAATATTCGTGTCATCTTTAATTTCTGTCATCAGTGTTCTATAGACTTCAGACTACAGTTCCTTTGCCTCCTTGGTTAAGTTTATTCCTAGGCATTTTATTATTTTGATGCAATTGTAAATGGGATTGTTTTCTTAATTTCTCTTTCTTCTACTTCATTATTATTGTATAGAAATGCAACAGATTTCTGTACATTGATTTTGTATCCTGTGACTTTACTGGATTCATTTATCAGTTCTGATAGATTTTTGGTGTAGTCTTTTGGGTCTTCTATCTATAATATTATGTCATCTGCAAATTGTGAAAATTTTACATCTTCCTTGCCAATTTGGATGCCTTTTATTCCTTTTTCTTCTCTGATTGCTATGCTGGCCTCCACTGACATTCATTCAGGTGAGGAAGGGACACATTGTTAGTTGAGTGAAGGTGAATGTCTAGGCTCCTCGATCATTGCTGAATAGTGGGAGAGGAGTACCAGTTTTTTCTTTGTGTTTGGTTGGCATAGGAGAGTTCTTGCCTGAAAAGTTTCTGTCTTGCTATGTTGCTCATTTCTGGGCCTTTGGCATCAAATGGCAGCCTTTCCTCAAGGATGATTTGAGGAATCTTTGCCCATTGACATTTCTGGGTGATTGGTTTCTCCAGTATCCAGTCATGGATATTAGGCAAAAGGAAAACCCAGAAAACTCACATGTATCATTTTTTGAGCCTCAAGGTCCCTAGTCTTTCTACCTTTATCTCTCCACATTTCAGAGTATTCTTGTATTTTTTTACATATATTACAGGGTTTTAGGCTGTAGTTATTATGAGGAAAAGAGAAATGCGTGTCTATTCAGTCTTTCCCCAGAACTATATAATGTCTTGGCTTCTTAATTGACTAATGATATTGTTCCCAATGTCTTCAAGTCTTTAAACAAATGTTCTCACCAAAAGACTAATATACTTGTTTATTTTCTCTAGGCAAATTTTTTGGACTGTTTCAATCAAACACAATTTAATTTAGTTCACCATTGGTCAATGCCTTCTCTTGCTTGACTGAAAAATGAGTACCTGAAACTTATTTTGGTTATAGCCTCAATTTTTTTTTTATTTTCATGAAGAAATCCTTCTAACATATTTAATTTAAAATTTTAAAAATTTATCTTAGAGTTGCTTTACCATAATTTGAGAATATTGTGATGAGAGCTACTATGGTAATGCCAATGTATGTTTTTATCTTTTTTTCCAGTTTTTATTTTAAATTTCAGTTAGTTGACATATAATGTAATATTAGTTTCATGTGTATAATATAGTGATTCAACAATTCCATACAATACCCAGTGCTCATCACAAGTGTAGTCCTTATTCCTCATCACCTATTTAATACATTCTCCCACCCACCTCCCCTTTGGTAACCATCAACTTTTTCTCTATAGTTAACAGTCTATTTCTTTTGCCTCTTTCTCTCTTTCCCTTTGCTCATTTGCTTTGTTTCTTAAATTCCACACATGAATGAAATCATTTGGTATTTGTCTTTCTCTGACTTATTTCACTACTGCCTAGTTCCATCCATGTTTTTGCAAGTGGCAAGATTTCATTCTTTTTGATGGCTGAGTAATATTCCTGTGTGTGTGTGTGTGTGTGTGTGTGTGTGTGTGTGTACCACATCTTTATCCACTCATCAATGGACACTTGAGCTATTTCCAAATTTGGCTATTGTAAATAATGTTTCTATAAAGATTGGGATGCATGTACCCCTTAGATTTAGTATTTTTGTATTCTTTGGGTGAATACCTAGTAGTGCAATTGCTGGATCATAAATTAGTTCTATTTTTAATTTTTTACAAACCTCCATACTGTTTTCCAGAGCGACTGCACCACTTTGCACTCCCACCAACAGTGCAAGAAGATTCCCCTTTATCCACATCCTTGCAAACACTTCATTTTTGTGTTGTTGATTTTAGCCATTTTGATAGGTGTCAGGTTGTACTTCACGTTGTTCTAATTTGTATTTCCCTGAAGATGAGTGATGTTGAGCATCTTTTCATGTATCTATTGGTCATTTGGATATTTTCTTTGGAAAAATGTCTATTCATGTCTTCTGCCCATTTTTAAATTGGATTATTTATTTTTGGGTGTCAAGCTTTACTAGTTTTTTTTTAATGTTTATTTTTGAGAGAGAGAGAGAGAAAGTGAGCAGGGGAGGGGCAAAGAGAGAGGGAGACACAGAATCCGAAGAAGGCTCCCAGCTCTGAGCTGTCAGCACAGAGCCTGACACAGCACTCAAACTCACCAACTGTGAGATCATGACCGGAGCCAAAGTTGGTTGGACACTTAACCAACTGAGCCACCCAAGTGTCCTTATACTAGTTCCTAATGTATTTTGCATACTAACCCTTTATTGGATATGTAATTTGCAAATATCTTCTCCTATTCCATAGGTTGTCTTCTCGTTTTGTTGGTTGCTTCATTCTCTATGCAAAAGCTTGTTATTTTGCTGTAGTCACAAGAGTTTATTTTTGCTTTTGTTTCCCTTGCCTCAGGAGACATATCTAGAAAGAAGTTGCTATGCCCAATGTCAGAGAAATTACTATCTGTGCTTTCTTCAGGGAATTTTGTGATTTCAGGTCTCACATTCAGGTCTTTATTACACTTTGAGTTATTTTTGTGTGTGGTGAACGAGAATAGTCCAGTTTCATTCTTTTGCATGTTGCCAGTTTTCACAACATTTGTTGAAGAGATAATCTTTAGCCAGTGGAAATTCTCTCTTGCTTTGTCAGACATTAATTAACCATATACTTGTGGGTTAATTTCTTGGTTTTCTATTCTGTTCTATTGATCAATGTGTCTATTTTTGTGCCAGTACCATACTGTTTTGAATACTACAGATTTGTAATGTAATTTGAAGTCCATAATTGTGATGTCTACAACTTTGCTTTGCTTTTTCAAGGTTGCTTTGCCTATTTGGGGCCTTTTGTGGTTTCATAAAAATTTTAGGATTGCTTGTTTTAGCTCTGTGAAAAATGCTGGTAGTATTTTGGTAGGGATTTCATAACTGTTTAGATTGCTTTGGGTGGTATTGATATTTTAATGATGTTTGTTTTTCTAATCCACAATCATGGAATGTCTTTCCATTTCTCTGTGTCATCTTCAGTTTCTTTCATCAGTGTTTTATAGTTTTCAGGGTACAGTTCTTTCACTTCTTTGGGTAGGCTTATTCCTGGGAATCTTATTGTTTTTGGTGCAACTGTAAATAGGATTGATTTAATTTCTCTTTCTGCTACTTCATTATTGGTGTATAGAAATGAAACAGATTTCTATACATTGATTTTGTGACTTTACTGAATTCATGTATCAGTTCTAGCAGTTTTTTGGTGGAGTCTTTCAAGTTTTCTACATAGAGTATCATGTCATCTGCAAATAATGAGTTTTACTTTTCCTTTGCCTATTTGGATGTCTTTTATTTATTTATTTTTTGTTATTGTTGCCTAATTGCTGTACTAGGACTTCCAGTACTACGTGCATAAAAGTGGTAAGAATGGAAATCCCTGTCTTGTTCCTTAATGTAGAGGAAAAGCTCTCAGTTTTTCCCATTGAGGACAATGTTACCTATGGATTTTCCAGTTATGGCCTTTCTTATGTTGAGGGATGTTCCCTCTAAACCTACTATGTTGAGGGTTTTTATCATGAATGGATGTGTACTTTGTCAAATACTTTTTCTGCATCCATTGAAATGTTCCTATGGTTCTTATGCTTTCTTTCATTAAGGTGGTATATCACATTGATTGATTTGAAAATATTAAACCACCCCTGAAGCCAAGGAATAAATACCACTTCATGGTGGTGAACGAATTTTTAAATGTATTGTTGGATTTGGTTTGTTAGCATTTTGTTGATTTTTTGCACCTATGTTCATCAGAAATATTGGCCTATAGTGCTCTTTTTTGTGTGGTGTTTTTATCTGGCTTGGTATCAGGGAAATGATACTCATAGAATGAATTTGGAGGCTTTCCTTCCTTTAGTAATTTTTAGAATAGTTTTAGAGGAATAGCTATTAACTCTTCTTCAAATGTTTGGTAGAATTCGCCTGTGAAGCCATCTAGCCTTGGACTTTTGTTGGTTGGGAATTTTTAACTTACTGATTCAATTTCTTTGCTGGTTATTGGTCTATTCAAATTTTCTATTTCTTCATGATTCAATTTTGGTAAGTCATATGTTTCTAGCAATTTATCCATTTCTTCCAGGTTGTATAATTTGTTGGCATGTAATTTTTCATTGTGTTCTCTTGTTTGTATTTCTGTGGTGTTGGTTGTTATTTCTCCTCTCTCATTTTTGATTTTCTTTATTTGAGTCTTCTCTCTCTCTCTCTCTCTCTTTCTCTCTCATCTCTCTTATGAGTGTAGTTAGAGGTTTATCAATTTTGCTGATCTTTTCAAAGAACCAGCCCCTGGTTTCATTGATATGTTCTATTGTTTTTTAATTTCTATATCATTTATTTCTGCTCTAATATATATTATTTCCTTCCATCTGCTTGTTTGGGGTTTTGTTTCTTTTTCCTTTTCTAGAGTTTTTAGGTGTAAGATCAGGTTTTCTATTTGAGATTTTTTTCTTTCTTCTTGAGGTAAGCCTGTATTGCAATAAACTTCACTCTTAGTACCACTTTTGCCATGTTCCAAAGGTTTTGGATTATTGTGTTTTCATTTTCATTTGTTTCCATGTACTTTGTGATTTCTTCTTTGATTTCTCGGGTGACACATTCATTGTTTAGTAGTATGTCATTTAACCTCCACATATTTGTGGTCTTTCCAGATATTTTCTTTTGTTGATTTCTAATTTCAGGGAATTGTTGTCAGAAAAGATGCATGGCACAACTTTGATCATTTTAAATTTGTTGACACTTGTTTTGTGCCTTAATATGTGATCTATTCTGGATAATGTTCCATGTGCACCTGAAAGGAATGTGTATTCTGCTGTTTTAGAATAGAATGTTCTGAATATACCTGTTCAGTTCATCTGGCCCAGTGTGTCATTCAATGCTATTGTCTCCTTGATTTATTTTCACTTTAGATGATCCTTCCATTGATATAAGTGGGTTGTTAAAGCCCCTGTTATTATGGATTATTATCCTTTATGTTTGTTATTAATTTGTTTATGTATTTGTATGCTCTCATATTGGGTGTATAAATATTTACAATTATTATATCTTCTTGTATTGTCCTTTTAATTATTATATTGTGTCCTTCCTGGTCTCTTATTATAGTCTTTGTTTTAAAGACCAGTTTGTTTGATATAAATATTGGTATTCTGGCTTTCTTTTGACATTTATTTGTCTGATAAGGGTTTCTGCATCCCCTCACTTTCAATCTGCTGGTATCTTCAGGTCTAAAATGAGTGTCTTGTGGGTAGCCTATGGATAGGTCTTGGGTTTTTTTAATCCATTCTGACACTCTCTGTCTTTTGATTGGAGCATTTAGTCCATTTACATTCAAAGTAATTACTGATAGATATGTATTTCTTGCCATTTTATTACTGTTTTGTGGTTGTTTCTACAGATTTTCTCTGACCTTTTCTTATCTTTCTCTTTCATACTTTGGTGCTTTTCTATAATGGTATATTTGGATTTTCTTTCTCTTTATTCTTTGCATGTTTATTAGTGTTTTTTGATATATGGTTACCATTAGTTTTTGCATATAACAGTCTATATTAAGTTGATGGTCATTTAAGATTGAAGACATTCTTTTCTCCTATCCTCCCCGTTATAGGTGTATGTTACCATATTTTATATCCTTTTATTATGAGTTCCTTAACTGATTTTTTATAGAAATGCTCATTTTAATGTTTTTGTCTTTTCTACTGTCACTTTTGGTCTCTCCTTTCCAATCAAAGAGTTACCTTTAATATTTCTTGCAGGGCTGGTTTAGTGATCATGAACTCCTGTAGTTTTTGTTTGTCTGGGAAACTCTGTATCACTTCTTGTATTCTGAAGGAGAGCTGTACTGGATAGAGTATTCTTGGCTGCAGATTTCTCCCATTCATCACTTTGAATATATCTCTTCTGGTTTGCCAAGTTTCTGTTGAGAAATATCCAGCTAGACTTATGGGTCTTCCCGTCCCAAAAGAAGTTAATAACTGTTTTTTGTCCTGCTGCTTTTAAGATTTTTTTTTACACTATATTTTTCAAATTTATTTACAATATGTCTTGGTATTGGGGCACCTGAGTGGCTCAGTTGGTTGAACATCCTACTTTGCCTCAGGTCATAATCTTGTTATTCATGAGTTCGAGCCCTGCATCAGGCTTGCTGTTGTTAGTGCAGAGCCTACTTCAGATCCTCTGAACCCCCTCTCTCCTTGCCCCTCCCCCACTTTCACTCTCTCTCAAAAATAAATAAACATTTAAAAAAGAAAAAAAACAATATGTCTTGGTGTTCGTCTGCTTTTGTTGATTTTGATGGGAGCTCTCTGTTCCTACCAGATCTGGATGTCTGTTTCCTTCCCCAGATTTGGGAAGTTTTCAGTTATTATTTCTTCAAATAAGTTTTCTGCTTTTCTCTTTGGCAACTCTTATAATACAAATTATGTTTGTTATGTTTGATGGAGTCACTGAGTTCCCTAAGTCTATTCTCCTTTTATATAATTCTTCCTTTTCTCTTTTGTTCAGTTTCATTATTTTCCATTATATTGTTTTCTAGGTTGCTGATTCATTCCTCTGCTTCTTCTAGCCTGCTATGCATTGTGTCAAGCCTGTTTCTAATCTCATTTATTGCATTCTTCGCCTCTGATTCTTTTTTTACTTCTTACATCTGTGGTAATGGTCTCCCTGATGGCTTCTTTTCTCAACCCCAGTGAATATCCTTATGACTGTTGCTTTAAATTCTCCATTAGGCATGTTACTTATATCTATTTCAGTCTAGATCTCTGGCTATGGCTTTATCTTGTTCTTTCATTTGGCATTCCTCCATCTTCACATTTTGTCTCAGTCTCTGCCTTCTTCTCTGTGTTAAAAAAGCCAGTTATGTGTCCTGCCCCTGAAAGTAATGGCCTTATGAAGAAGAGGTCATGCAGTTTCCAGGGCCTGGAACTTCAGGGAATGTCTCTTGTGTGCTGCATGCACTCTGCTGTTGTGTTTTGGCTGCTCTGTCCTTCAGACCAGGAAGTAGTACACAGAGGCTTTCTTTGCCTGCTGTTCGCAATGTTTGGTCCTTGGCCTGAATGTGGCCTGTTTTAACTAGGTGCACTCTGGTCTGCTTGTGAAATGAGACCTGTTACCTCCTCCACTGGAGGAGCTCCAGCTCCACTGGAACTGAAATTCTGCAAAATTCTCTGATTGAGAGACATAATGTGGGCAAAAGTTTGTGCTGTCTTCTGGGGAAGGGTCCTGCTGTGCTGGGATCTAAATGAGCTTGACTGAGAAGGGCAGTTCCACCACAGTACAAGGGGATGGGGCTTGGTGTATGCAAGTTAAGTAACCAGTGATGGCATTGTGCCAGTTACCATATGTTGTATGTCCATAGGTTGTTTGCCTTCTCTCCAAGAGCAGCCCCAATGTCTGCAGGGTCTTCTGGAGCCAAGCCCACTGATGACAATTAAAGTCCAGGGTAAGTTCTGATCACAAGAACTCATGAAATTCAGTCCCTCTCACTTTCCAAGCCAATGGCTATGGGAAACATTCTCCTTGTTTATTCCCCTGTGTGCTCCTCTCTCACACACACACTTCTCCATGGTCAGGGCTCCCTTCCCTTTATAGCAGCCAGTATTCATTTCTCCCCTAAGTCACATCTCTGCATTTCCTACCTTCTTCAATGTGGTCTCTCCTCTACCTTTAGTTGTGGAGTTTGTTCTGCTAGTCTTCAGGTCAATTTCTGAGGTATTTAAAATGATTTGATAGTTATCTAAGTGGCATTCATGGTCTGAGGTAAGCCTAGGGTCCTCTTACTATGCCACCATCTTCCCTCTATGTTGTTTTCTTTTAGAACAGCTTTATAATGCTCTTACATAATAAATACATATAATTCAGTAAGAAAATAACCCACACTCCAATATACTTTAAAATTTTTCATTCAAATCCTACTTTTATCTTCTTTCCTTATTTTGACATGACTGGCATTCCCTGCTAATAAAACAAAGACATATAATAAAGTGTTGCTGTGGTGTGATAGTCTAGCCATTCAAATGATGCTCAATTATAACTGTATCACTGCACTACAAGCAGTCTTGATTGCAGCTACTCATCTTTATTATTGTAGTGCAAAACAGTTATAGACTATACACTAAGATTGAACATAGATGAGTTCTATGGGCACTAAAATTTGAATTTCACATTTTTGCATCACGTTTTTTTCATTTTTTTTCAATGATTTTAAAATGTGAAATCTATTCTGAAATCACAAGCCTTCCAAAAATACGTGTCAGACTTCATTTGGTTTGTGGATCAAAGTCTGACTATATCAATTTTGGCTTCATAGAGTATAGCAAAGTGATGAGGAGACACATGGAATTTGGCAGAGATTCCCTCATTTACTGTGAGGTGTCCGCACTCAGGGTTCTTCAAAACCCATGGGATAACCCTTGGTTTACCCTCAAATACTCAATCCTATGCTGTCTTCTCAGTGGCTGTTGTGATCTGCTGCTGTAGTGTTTGGGAGAAATGGGATCCCTGAGCTTTATCTATAAAGATTGAAACTTGCTCAGAGACCTACGGGTTACCTGAATTATAAAACTTCTATTGTAGAAACAGCAATAAAGTTGGTCCAGATGTCAATAAGGAAATTTTCTGTCATTCATTTTTCAGAATTCCACCCTGAAGCAGATGTAAACACCTATCCTCTCTTACGTCTAGGGATCATCATTTTTATTATTTTCCTGTGCAAAAACGAATATGGTAATAGTGGTAAGTTAGTTAACATGTAAAGTCATGGTATCATAAGGGTTCATTACTCTGACCAATTTTGACATGGTTCCTGAATGATGATTATAACAGAGATGAGGGGAATCTGCCTTCTCATTATAAAAACAGAATTAGAAGTAAGAGATGTGACAGTCTCACTTTATTGTTTACTTTTTACTTTTTCACATTTATTTCTAAGCCACATAATTAAGAGAGATTTTGAAAAACTGCAATTCATCAAGTATTTCATTCTCAAAATTGTAAAGTTTCTCAAAACATGTCTTTAAAATTAACAGTATAAATAATGTTTAACAGGAAAATCTGTAATATTTGAATTACTTATGAAATATTTGATTATTTTGATAATAAGTCATTGAAAGAAGATTCTCTCAGTCTCTCTGTCTTGTTATTTCAACTGTTAGGATTAGAAATAACTTGGGGCACCTGGGTGGCTCAATCAGTTGAGTGTCCAACTCTTGATTTTGGCTCTGGTCATGATCTCACGTTCATGAAATCGAGCCCCATGTCTGGCTCTGCACTGACAGTGTGAAGCTTGCTTGGGAATCTCTCTCTCTCCCTCTCTCTCTGCCCCTACCCTGCTCACATGTGCACCTGTGCTTTCTCTTTTCTCTCGGAAAAATAAGCAAATAAACTTGAAAAAAAAAGAAATAACTGGTTGAAGTTGTAAAGAGTTTGAACTCTAAAGAGTTCTCTAAAGAGCTCTGTAGAGTCCTTTATATATAAAGAAGAATTTTAATAATAGGATCTTTCTCATTATTGAGTATTTTTATAAAGAAATTTCACTACCACTGATAGCATGTAATCAAAATCTTAACGGTCATATAAATAAATTATTTTCTTGATTAGAGAATAGTTCTTCTATTACAGGATGGATTCCTAAGCTAGATGGAGGATTAAAATATATCATAAATAATGTGAAAGTGTAAAAAAGAAATCTTAAAATCTCAAGCAAGATTTATGGGGAAATGTTAAAAAATCTTTACCACATGTTTTTCAGAATTTTTACAATTTATAATTTTTACTATTTGCAAAAAAAAATTCCTACTTAAAAAAGATATACTCTGCAGTGCCTACAAATTAAAAAATCCTGAATATGCATAAATTTACAAGTGAATAAGTTGGGATTTATTTCAATATAGATTCATAGAAGGCAATAGGAATCAGTGATTATTAATGAATGAAATCCTATACAATATATTTTATTCTGAAAACAAACACACTGGATTTAAATAAATGCTATTAAATAAAAGCAAGACAAAATTTTTAAAAAATTCAATTTAAATGAATAAACATATAGTCAACCTAACGATAAAAATGGATATTGATACAAAACAGGAAGCAAAATTTGAATAAATATCTTTTAAAGTTCCTAATAATACAGGGTGCCTGGGGGGCTCAGTCAGTTGAACATCTGACTTTGGCTCAGGTCATGATCTCGCGGTTTGTGAGTTCAAGCCCCGCGTCGGGCTCTGTGCTGACAGCTCAGAGCCTGGAGCAGGCTTCTGATTCTGTGTCTCCCTCTCTCTCTGCCCCTCCCCCACTCACACTCTGTCTCTCTCTCCTTCAAAAATAAATAAACATTAAAAAATTTTTTTTTAAGTTCCTAATACATTAAAACAATAAACATACTATTAGAATCTGGTACAAAGTATATAGTCACACAATCTAATTTAAGGAATCAGGCACAATATCTGTATGAGGACTAATTGCAACTATTTCACTGAAGATGATTATAAAGCAGGCATCAGGAAAGCTGCTGTTCTAAAAGCTGTTGTGAAGGGCACCTGGGCAGGTCAGTCAGTTAAGCGTCCATCCTAAGGTCAGGTCATGAGCTCAAGGCTTGTGGGTCTGAGCCCTGATTCAGGCTCTGTGCTGACAGCTTGGAGCCTGGAGCCTGCCTTGGATTCTGTGTCTCCCTCACTCTCTCTCCCTCCCCGGCTCATGTACTGTCTCTCTCTCTCTCTGTCTCTCTCTCTCTCAAAAAATAAATAAACATTAAAAAAAAATTAAAAGCTGCTGTGATATAAGCAATGGACTGGTTTTTCTTTGTGTGGCTCTTATAAATCATCACAACTCTAATGGGTAATATTCAGACCTATAGCATTGCAAAGATTCTGCACGGTCAACCTTAGATATAAAAATCAACCAGTCATATCCATGTGTTCTTATGTTAGTCTTCACCATGCTGCATATGCACTGGACATGGAACCACTAAAATCCTCCAATGACCTTCTCCATGAAATGGATGGGTTTAGGGCTGGCTTCACAGATACACAACTTATGCAGTTGTTCAGGGCCCACTGCTGAGAATGCCCTCTGCTTGGTATAATGCTGTGCTTTCACTATGCTGGACTTTCAGTAAGTTTGTCTTTGAATATCTGTTTTATAAATAAAGTCCAATGAGGTAATAGACCATGCATATGAGCAGAGGAAGCAGCACACAGTTGTGCTCCAGCAGCAGTCCACACACAGTGGGGTCAGGCCTCTGGCTAACACAGGCAATGCACAAACACTTTAATTGGCGCAATGCGTATCCAAATGCCTGTGGCAAGCAGAATAACATGGGGCCAAGGAAGTGACTGGCACAGGCTTACAAATAGTAACAAAAGTTAAAGACTGTCACATTCAATTTATAAAAGAAACTTATGTTTATACAAAACTTTGGATGGACCAGTTATTAATGAAGACTATATTTAAAACAAATTTTTTAAATGTTTATTTATTTTTGAGAAAGAGAGAGACGGAGCATGAGTGGGGGAGGGGCAGAGAGAGAGGAGACACAGAATTCGAAGCAGGCTCCAGTCTCTGAGCTGTCAGCACAGAGCCCAACATGGTGCCTGAACCCACGAACCGAACCATGAGATCATGACCTGAGGTGAAGTCAGATCCTTAACTGACTGAGTCATCCAAACGCCCCAATGAAGAAGACTATTTTTAAGTTAATTTACCTTGGAATTAAAGATCCAGCATTACAGTGCATAAAAAGACATTTTGAGTTATAAACAAATCATGAAGCCACTTTCAGTTTCTTGTACAGCATACACATTACCGAACATGTCAGAGAAACATCAAAATGCCATTACATAAATTTATCTTTAAGGTCAGGACTTCCTGAATGGCAGAGTGAGGATCTCCATAAATACACTTCTCCAAAAAAAGCAATGAAACACTGGCCAAATGGTCAAAATCAGAACTCTGGAAGTTAACCATGATGTACAACAATTCAGGGAGTATTTATTCAGGAAGAACTGCTGAAATTCTTAAGAACAGTAGGAGTTTGTGCCTTGTAACTTGGCCTGCTCCTAACTTGGCTTGCTCCTATCCCTCTCTCTCCAACTCTGTGGTAGCCTTTAAAATAGCAGCCTTGCAACCATGGTAGCTGTGAAACAGAAGCCTTAAGACAACCAGAATATGGCCAGATTGACCTGTTTCATAGCTCCCTGGAAAAGCACCTTTCACTGGACATTGTCATTATTTGATCTGGTTTAGAAATTCTTTCATTGGAAAAACCCTATCCTCAGGGAATTTGTCAAAAACAATCAACTGCATATTTTTACATCTACCTAAAAATATGATATCAGTCAGGCAAGTAAGAGGCAGAACAAAACTTTTAAAGGAAGATCTGGGCAATGAGATGTCCAAAGGACACTTTGAAAAACTCTTGATTTGGAAATCTAGAAAACTGCATGCATGTGCAGGGCTATGTGCATGTCCAGGAGAGCCTAAGAGGTCCCCAATATCTCAGCTCTGGTTGACTGAGGCTGGAAACGGAAAGCGAAGGCTAAAGCCAAGTTATAAACTTTCTGAGCATCACAGGCATCCCCTAACACACACAGAGCCCCTTAGCAAAAGGTGGGAAATGTTTTGGCTCAAAGCAGTAGTAACAAAATCTCTGACCGATCGTTAACTGACCAGTAAGCTAAGTGCTCAAAGACTTCAGTGGCTACACACTACATGGAATTCAGACTTCACAGAGTTACGAAAACCACTAACCAAATAAAGGGCAGCAACAACAACATGCCTTGGGGGAGGGAGAGGAATCAGATTTCCGGAGTTGACACAGTATATTTTCTAACACTTCTGGTTTTTATCCAAAAATTAGGAGACACAAAGAAGCAGGAAAGTATGGCCCACATGCAGAAAAAAAAAGACAGAAACTGTCCTGGGGTGGAGGGAGTGGGTCAGTGTTGGACTTATTAGACAACGATTTTTAAATAAGTTATTATAAATATATCAAAGCTTGCAAGGAAACCAATTCTTTGAGTTAAATAATTAAAAGCAAGTATGACAGTGATGTCCGTCAAACAGATAATAAAGATAGAGAGTAAAGAGATATTATAGAAACTTTTTGTTGAAAAGTGCAAAAAGAATATTTTCTTTCAAGTGCAAATGAGTATTAAGAAGAATAGACCTTATGCTAACCCATAAAACAAGTACTAATATATTTTAAAAGATGAAATCATATACATGTTCTTTGACTACAGTGAAGTTATTTTACAAATCATCAACAGAAGGAAATTTGAGAACAAACATTAGGCACATAAGTTATTATTTTATTTAATTTTTTAATTTTAATTTTTAAAACTTTATTTATTTGAGAGAGAGAAGGAGTGCACATGTATGCACAGGGAAGGGACATAAAGAGAGGGAGAGAGAGAGAGAGAGAGAGAATCCCAAGCAAGCTCTGCACTGTCAGCACGGAGCCCAATGCGGGGCTCGAACTCACAAACTATGAGATCATGACATCAGCCAAAGTTGGATGCTAAATCAAGTGAGCCACCCAGGCACCCCAGGTACATAGGTTTTTTAAATATCCAATGGGTCAAAGATGAAATTTTAAGGAAAATAAAATATTTTCATTTGAATAAAAATTAAAACACACTTTCATTCAATTTCATGACTGAGAATGGTATATCCATTGCATGGGTGTACCAGATTTGGTTTATCCATTTCTCTGTCAATAGATTCTTCAATTCTTCCTGCATCTTTTGCCTACTGTCAACAGTGCTGCTATGACTATTTCTGAATGAGTGTTTGAATACTTGTTTTTAATATTTCTGGGGCATATACTGAAGAGTAATTTTCTGGGTCATATGGTATTATATGTTTAACTTTTTTGGAGAAACATCAAAGTGTTTTTCACAGCAGCAGCACCACTTTACATTCCCACCAGCAATGTACTAGTTTGGATTTCCCAACATCCTCCAGAACACCTGCTGTTCTCCATTTTACAAAAAATTACAGTAGTCCAATTGCATATGAAGTGGTAACTCATTGTGTTTTGATTTGTATCTTCCTAATGACTAATGATATTGAGCATCTCTTCATGTGCTTATTGACCTCCTTGGACAAATGTCTGTTCAAGTCCTTTACACATTTTTTAAAAAAGGGTTGTGGTTTTTTTATTGATGAGTTATAAGAGTTCTTTATACATTCTTACTACTAGGTTCTTATCAGATATATAATTTCCAAATATTTTCTCTCAGTCTACAGATTGTTTTTTAACTTTTTTTGACAGAATTCTGTGATGCACGAAATTTTTAATTTATGAAGTCTAATTTATCTACTTTTTCTCTTGTGCTTTTTGGTGTTTTTTTTTTCAATATATGAAATTTATTGTCAAATTGGTTTCCATACAACACCCAGTGCTCATCCCAAAAGATGCCCTCTTCAATACCCATCACCCACCTTCCCCTCCCTCCCACTCCCCATCAACCTTCAGTTTGTTCTCAGTTTTTAAGACTCTCTTATGCTTTGGCTCTCTCCCACTCTAACCTTTTTTTTTTTTTCCTTCCCCTCCCCCATGGGTTTCTGTTAAGTTTCTCAGGATCCACATAAGAGTGAAAACATATGGTATCTGTCTTTCTCTGTATGGCTTGTTTCACTCAGCAGAACACTCTCCAGTTCCATCCACGTTGCTACAAACGACCATATTTCGTTCTTTCTCATTGCCATGTAGTACTCCATTGTGTATATAAACCACAAGTTCTTTCTCCATTCATCAGTTGATGGACATTTAGGCTCTTTCCATAATTTGGCTATTGTTGAGAGTGCCGCTATAAACATTGGGGTGCAAGTGTCCCTATGCATCAGTACTCCTGTATCCCTTGGGTAAATTCCTAGCAGTGCTATTTCTGGGTCATAGGGAAGATCTATTTTTAATTTTTTGAGGAACCTCCACACTGTTTTCCAGAGTGGCTGCACCAGTTTTCATTCCCACCAACAGTGCAAGAGGGTTCCCATTTCTCCACATCCTTTCCAGCATCTATAGTCTCCTGATTTGTGTTTGTGCTTTTTGTGCCATTTATAAGAATCCATGGCCAAAGCCAAAGTCATGAAGAGGTATCTCTATGTTTTCTTTTTCTTTTCTTTTTTTAAATTCTTTAATGTTTATTTATTTTAGAGAGGGGGAGAGAGAGAGAGAGAGAGAGAGAGAGAGAGAGAGAGAGAGAAGGGGCAGGGGAGGGGCAGAGAGAGAGGGAGAAACATAGAACTTGAAGTGGGCTCCAGGCTCCATGCTGTCAGCACAGAGCCAGATGTGGGGCTTGAACTCACGAACTGTGAGATCATGACCTGAGCTGAAATCAGACGCTTAACCGATTGAGCCACCCAGGCGCCCCTCTCTATGTCTTCTTATAAAAGCTTTATAATTTTAGTTCCTGAATTTAGGTCTTTGATCCATTTTAAGTTAATGTACTTTATTTGGGGCAGCCAGAGTCCAACTTCGTTCTTTTGCATGTGGACATCTAGTTGTTTCAACACAATTTGTTGAAGAGATTATTCTGTTCTTATAGAATTGCCTTGGCATCTTTATTAAAAACCAGTTGACACTAGATTTATCAGATCATTTTTGAATTTTTGATTCTATTCCATTGGTCTATATATCTATCTTTATCTCAGTACCAGACTGTTTTGATCATTGTTGCTTTGCAGTTAGTATTAAAATCAGAAAGTTTTAGTCCTCCAAGTTTATTTTTTTCTTTTTTATGATTGTTTTGGCTATTTTGGGTCCCTTACACTTTCATAAGAACTCTAGTATCAGTGCTTCCATTACTGTAAAAATAATAATAATAATAATTAATTAATTAATAATTCTTGGGATTTGATAACAATTGCATTGAATCTGTAGATCTCTTTGGGGGTATTGCCATATTAGTAATATGAAGCTTTCCATTCAGTGAACATGGGAGATCTTTACATTTATTTAGGCATATGTTAATTTCTTTTAGAAATGCTTTCTACTTTTAAATGTACAAGACCTCTGCCCCCTTGGTTAAATTTATTCCTTTTTTTTTTTTTCTTTCATGAGCTATTGTTAATGGAATTGTTTTCTTAATCTCAATTTTGGATAGTTTATTGCTTATGTATAGAGGTAAAACCATTTGTATGTTGATCTCATATTCTGCAAATTTGCTGAACTTGTTTAAAAAAATGACCAGAAAAAGGTGGTCTACCAGAACAGAAGAGCTTTTTGACAACACCCGCCTTACTCTAGGGCAAATAACAACTGTTTCCCCCAACTTCCCAATACTTTCAGCTTACTTTAAGGAAGAATTAAGCTTCCACTCCTAGCTAGCAGCATAAGGCAGAAGGAGGCTGTACAAAGATGTATTGGGCAGCACTCTGTTTTCATTCCACACTGGTGTCTGTGGGATCCAGCTAAGCTTTCATCCCTGTATAGCAGAGAGATGAGGTGAGGCCATGCTCTGCTTTCCCCAGGAAAGTATCAGTGGGACTAAGGGATAAGCTGAATTGCATTTCCACTAGTAGCAAATGTGGCAGTGATAGTCAGCACTCTGTTTCTACCTGCAACCAATAGGAAACTGAACTTCCAGTCTCATCCTGGAAACACGTTATACATAAATCGCGTGACTGCCTGCCAGTAAAAAAGAATAAATAGAATCCACAGCCTCACAACTTAATGCCCAAAGTGTCTAGAATAAAATAAAAATTTCACCCTTCATGTCAAAATCAAAGGCAATCACACCTGAACAACAGTGGACAATTGACAGAAACCAACACTGAGATGACACAGGTATTGGAGGTACCTGACATGGATGGCAGAGTTTCAATAATAAAAATGATTCAATGAGCAATTAAAACTCTTGAAATAAGGAAAAATGGAAAAATTTAGGAGAGAAATAGATTTCATAAATAACCAAAGGAAAATTTTAGAACTAAAAAATATAATAACTGAAATAGAAAAATTACTTGATCTCAATGCATGCTAAATTTAAGATGACAGAGGAAGGAAACTAAACTTAAAGATAGATCAATAGAAATTACCTTATCAGGGAAAAAGTGAGAAAACAAAGAAACAGGGACTTGGAACATGTGGACAATATAAAAGTAATCTATTGTTTGTGTTATCAGAGTCCTCAGAGAGATTACAGAGTATGGGGATGAAAACAAATATAGACAAGATAATGGTGAAATGTAAAACTGTACAGATTCAAGATACTGAAATGTCCACAAATGGGATAAACTTAAAGAAACCCACAATGAAATCTCACTACACATCTTTAGAATGGCTAACATTTAAAGACAAAACAGAAAAATATCCAGTGATGGTGAGAGTGTGAGGAAACTAGATTTATAACATTGCTGGTAGGCATGTAAAATGGTACAGCCATCTATTAAATAATGTGGCATTTTCTTATAAAAACAAATATGCACTATTGTGTAAATAAAAAATCACACAGGCATTTATTCTAAAGGATAAAGAAATAAAAACTTATGCTCACACAGAATCTTCTATGCAAATATTCAGAACAATTTTACTTGTATTAGCAAAAAAAAATGGAAACAAAATAAATACCCTTCAATAAATGAATAGTCAAATAAACTGTGGCAAATGAGTACAGTGAATACTATTCAGCAATAAAATGGAGTAGACCATTGATTCATACAACAAATATGATGGACTTCAATGGCATTGTGCTTAGTGGACAAAAAAGTCTATCTCAAAAGATTATGTAATGTATGATTCCATTAGTATAACATCTGAAAAATGACAAAAATACAGAGATAGAATATAGATTAGTGGTTGCCAGGGGACAGGGAAGAGCAAGGGTGGGGAGTGGGAATATAAAGAGACTGCACAAGAGATTTCCTTTGTAGTTATGGGCTAGTTTTATATCTTGATTGTGGTTTCTTGGGTGTATAGATGAGAGAAATTGCATTCACACACACACACGCACACACACACACACATACACATCAATGCATGGAAAAATGATGAAACTCAAATGTGGCATGCTGTATACTTAACAGTATTATACCCATGTCAATTTTTTGGCTTTGATATTTTGCTACAATTATATAAGATGTTTTCTATCATTAGCAGAGTCTGGGTAAAGGATACACAGGGCTTTATACAAACATTTTAAAAAGAGGGGAAAACTATGGTTGCTGTACTACATGAGGTAAATAAAAAGACTAGAAATGAAAGAATGAAAATTCATAGCAGAGAAATAGAAGCTAGAAAAATAGTTAAATCAAAATTTGGGAACTGAAAAATATAATATCTGAAATTTAATTACTGCATTAGCACCATAGCAGAATGTAGATGATAAGCAAAAAGACCAGAAAATGGAATACAAAACCACAGAATTTTCCTATCTGAAGAACAGTAATGAAAATATATTGAAACAATGAACAAAGCTGTGGAGGAAGTGTGAGATAATATTAAAAGTTCTATTATGCTAAGCAAAATAAGTCAGTCAGAGAAAGACAAATGCCATATGATTTCACTCATATGTAGGATTTAAGAAACAAAACAGATGAACATTAAGAGAAAGGAAGGAAAAACAAAATAAAAACAGAGAGGGAGGCAAACCATAAGAATCTCTTAAATACAGAGAACAAACTGAGGGTTGCTGGAGGGGAAGTGGGTGGGGGGGATGGGCTAAATGGGTGATGGGCATTAAGAAGGGCACTTGTTCAGATGAGCACTGGGTGTCATATGTAAGTGATGAATTACTGGTTTCTACTCCTGAAACCAATATTACACTGTAGGTTAAGTAACTGGAATTTAAATAAATAATATTTTTTTTTTAATCTGTAAAAAAGAAAGTTCTAATGCAGGAAACAGTCAACAAAACTAAAAGACAGCCTACTGGATGGGGAAAGATATTTGCAAATGGCATATCTGATAAAGAGTTAGTATCCAAAATACATAAAGAACTTATAAAACTGAACACCCAAAAAATAAATCATGCAATTAAAAAATGAATAGAAGACATAAACAGAAATTTCTCCAAAAAAATATACAGATGGCCAACAGACACATGAAAAAATGCTCAATATCTCTCTTTATCAGGGAAATGCAAATCAAAACTACAATGAGATATTACCTAACACCTGTCAGAATGGCTAAAATGAAAAACCCAAGAAACAACAAGTGTTGGTGAGGATGTAGAGAAAAAGGAACCCTCATGCACTGTTGGTGGGAATGCAAACTGGTACACCCACTCTGGAAAATAGTATGGAAGTTCCTCAAAAAGTTAAAAATGGAACTACCCTATGACCTTGCAATTGTCCTACTGGATATTTACTAAAGAATACAAAAACACTAATTCAAAGTGATGCATGCATGCCTATGTGTAACAGCATTATTTACAATAGCTGAAATTATGGAAGCAGCCCAAGTCTCCATCAATAAATGAATGGATAAAGAAGAAATGGAATACATACACAGTAGAATATTATTCAGCTATAAAAAAGAATGAAAACTTGCCATTTGCAACAACATGGATGGAGCTAGAGAGTATAATGCTAAGCAAAATAGTCAGAGAAAGACAAATACCATAAGATTTCATTCATATGTGGAATTTAAGAAACAAATAAATAAACAAAGTAAAAAAAAGAGACAACCCAAAAAACAGACTCTTAACTGCACAGTAAAACTTTCGATTGTAACTTGTTCTGCGAGTGTTCCACAAGATGAGCAAACATTTCTAATAAATTTTAACATAATAAACGAGTGATGTCTTGCAATACAAGCAGTACATGACACTGAATGTCACATGATCACAACTGAGCCAATGATTCTTGAAATTTGCTTTGATATATGAGTGCTTTGGATTACAAGCATGTTTCTGGAATGAATTATGCTCACAAAGCAAGGTTTTGTAGAGAACAAACAGAGGGTTACCAGAGGGGAGGTGGGTGGAGGGATGGGTAAAATAGATGATGGGGATTAAGAGTGTACTTAACATGATGAGCACTGACTAATGTATAGAGTTGTTGAATTAAAATATTGTACACCTGAAACTAATATAACACTGTATGTTCATTATATTAGAATTAAAGTAGAAAACTTAATAAAAAAGAAAAGAAATATTCATGGTGTGTATACGTTTTCTGAATGAAGATATTTGGTAATTAAAAAAAAAACCTTTTAGCGCATAAATAATGAGCTTCCCAGAATGAGAGAGGAAAGATTGGAGCATAAAATTTATTTGAAGAAGAATGTCAAAATTTTCTCAAACTTGGTAAGAGATTTAAATTTAAGGATGCTTAAATGCTTGGCAAAAGTATAAGCAGAATAAACTCAAAGAATACCTATGTTCCTAGAAGCATTGCAATCATAATTTTTGAAAACCAAGATGAGAAATGACTCTTAAAATTATCTAAAGTAAAACAAAGGAGAAATGATTCAAAACCAGGTGATTTCACACCAGAAATCATAGGAGCAAGAATACAGTAAAGCAAAATCATTAAAATGCTAAAAGAAAAGACTGTCAACCCAGTAGTCTATATATTCAGTGAAAACAGACTTCAGCAGAAAGACAAAGACTAACACATGGAAGAAAGAAAAGTCAAGGAATTAGTTACCAGATTTGTCTCCTAAGAAATGCTAAAGAAACTTCTGCAAGCATGCAAGCATAAGGGAATAACAGAAGGAGCCAATGAGAAGGGAACCACATGTGGATAGAAATGATAGATGAAGAGATTTTGAATCTGAAAATCACAAATTTCTCCTATTTTGTTTTGAAAACGTGAAAAAAGGTGTTTTCTCTTCATCCATAGAGAAAGGATATAATTAATAAATGACCTCATCAATTTTAACTTCTTTTAATTCATTTTTATGTTGTATCTATTAGTTGAAATAAGTTATTTTGTTTAATGCATATATTCAGAGAAAAGGGAGGAATTCAAAGGGAAATTTATCTCCACCAAAATAGAAAACATATCTTTGAAGGAAAACCTGTCCTGGATTATATGAAAACAATGCTCTTGGTACTTTGGCATTTTGTAAAAATAGAGTTTGCCCCTAAAAGAACTAATATTTGATCCTCCATACCATTATTTGTGAATTACTTCATTTTATTTAATCAACATTTCTCATTTGTTTTGCAGAGAAAATAAAAGATGTGAGTTTCAAGTCTTAAATCACTTAGAAATATATTATTGTAGCAAACTCAGCTTCAGACAGTAACAAGAAAAGGGGTTCAGTATCCTCACATTATACCAAATAAAGATTTCTTCATAGTATATCAATCTACTCCCTTGATACTAAGCCCCTAAAAATATATAATTTGCAGATATTTTCTCCCATTATGTACATTATCTCTTCCCTTTCTTACCTTTTGATACAGTTTTCACTTTTTATGAAGTTAGGTTTGTCTATTGTTTATTTTGTTATTTGTGCATTGGTGTTACCTTTAAGAATCCATTCTTAAATCCTAAATCATGAAGATGTACCTCTGAATTTTTTAAAAAGACTTTTATTGTTTTTAGCTCTTATATTTTGGTCTTTCACCCATTTTAAGTAAATACTATAAATGCAGCAGAACATTAAAAAAATGAATAAGACAGTCCTGTCTATATAATTTATTAGTTGGAGGTTTTTGCTGACCATTTTTAGAGCATTTTAAGTGCCCTACTCTAATAGAATAAAAGAAGCATGATGTTAAATTGCTAAATGGATTGTCAAATAAAGTGGCTGAAATAAGAAGATAAAACAATAAGTAGCATACTAGCTTTAAGTTTTTGAGAGTCTGCCAAACCCTTATACATAGTATTGCTCTGTATTACATAGTATTACATAGCAGTACATAGTATTTGGAGACTGCTGCTTTACCCCAATGTTTTGTTCTTTTTTCTTTTACTGAAAATATCTTTCCCGAGTAATATAATATTCACTTTGGAAAAAAATTCCAATTCTGAAATAAAAAACTGGGAAATGCAGCAAGTAATGTAGCCTTGAGCTAATGTTTATTCTTCTGCATAAGTGTCATAACTTCCGAAGAACTTTTGTTGATCAAATGTGATGCTGCTTGCAAAGCATATATCACAGAGCTTAGTGCAAAGAAAGTGCTTAGTGAACGTCAATGGGAATGGTGGTGGTGGTAGTGACAATGGCATTGATGATGATAACAATGATATTATGCCTAAAGAAGACTTTAGGAAATTATTTTGGGGGATGTTGAGCTCAGTCACAATAAATTTAAAATTATTTTTCTACTTTTTACCATTTGATACAAAGCAATGTGGACCCCCATAGGTTTTTCGAGTAAAACATCTAGAAAATAATTCTAATTTTTTTTCTCTGAAGTGTCTAACCAATTATATATTTCACAATAGGTGAAAAGATTTTTTTTGTTCATTTTGTTTCTGCTTCATAGTGATTCTTTTATTACTCCTTTTATTTTTCAGATCAATTTAGTACAAAATTAGTACAAAATTTAGTTCCTATAATCTGTTTCATAGTGATTCTCATATTTCTCTGTTTTATTTTTCAGGTGAACTTAGGAAAGAAAATGGTAAAATTTAATGATTATTTACAAAATATGATGTTCCTACCGTCTGTTTCATAGTGATTCTCATATTTCTCTGTTTTATTTTTCAGGTGACCTTAGGAAAGAAAATGGTAAAATTTAATGATTATTTACAAAATATGATGTTCCTACCGTCTGTTTCATAGTGATTCTCATATTTCTCTGTTTTATTTTTCAGGTGACCTTAGGAAAGAAAATGGTAAAATTTAATGATTATTTACAAAATATGATGTTCCTATCGTCTGTTTCATAGTAATTCTCATATTTCTCTGTTTTATTTTTCAGGTGACCTTAGGAAAGAAAATGGTAAAATTTAATGATTATTTACAAAATATGATGTTCCTATCATCTGTTTCATAGTGATTCTAATATTTCTCTGTTTTATTTTTCAGGTGAACTTAGGAAAGAAAATGGTAAAGTTTAATAACAATTTGTTTATAAAATATGATCTTCCTATATGGATTTGTGCTTGCTTCTTCCTTTTTCTATGTATTATTTTCCTCTGTATAATTTTCTTTCATGATTTTCATTTATGTTTATTATATTACAACTTCCCTTACCTATTTCTTTCTTTGTTCTTCTCCCATTAGTTAACTCACTTCTCACATTCACCCTTATCTTAATTTAATGTATTCTTTTTCAGCTGTCTCCATGATGCTAGCAATAACTTCTTCTAGTGGCTTTGAGATAAGTGAAATCTAATCTGAGAATATATTTGAAAGAGCTCTCATGGTGCTTGCTGTGCCCACAATCTGATTCTAAGTAAAACTGAAATTCTTCTATGCAAGGCACTATTTAAAAAAAAAAATGCAATAGGCTGTTCCTTATATAGGACGTCACTATTCTACCTTTTGACTGAAGCCTCAGCTGGCTTGACCAAACATGGAGGATTATGGCATAATGATTGAGTCTTTAATTTGCAGTTTAACATACCTGGGTTCAAGTCATTGTCCATTTACCAACAGAAACTTCATCATGTTACTGACCCCTTTGATTCTCAGATCTTTATTCTGTAAACAGAAGAGCACTACTTCACCATTATTTTGCTAGTATTCAATTGAGTGATTACATAAAACCATTAGATAATCCCTATCTCATTGGAAGCACTGAAAAAACTATAGCTGTTACTGCACAGATGATGGCTAGCATAACAACATTGCAGGTGAAGATATTCATTAATATCAGCATTATAAACTAGTTCAAAAACAATAAACCACTGGGGGATTTGGTAATTTTCTCTTAGACTTCAACTGTAAGATTATTTATGTAAGCATGTGATATATATTTGTTTTGTTTTGAACAAGTGTTCTAGAAAAGTGAGGTGTTTTTTTTTTTAACCTTAATGAAGTTACTTATTTCATGTGTAATTCTTCTAAGGAACTTTAATTTTTCTTTTCTCTGTGGTATTAAAATGGGGTTTTCATTTTTGTGTTTCAGAAAAATTTCAAATGGAAATTGGTAATTGTATTCTAATAGTTAAAATATTTGCAAGATATTATACTGTGGAAATCATATGCTTTGTTTTATCCTCTCCCTTTAACTCTATTTTGTGTATCTTTCACATTTTCCTATGGCCTCTCTATATTGCAATTATCATGCTAGGAATGATTTACCTGTTTACCTTGATTAACTCCTAAAAAATCCTGTG
Source organism: Panthera leo (assembly GCF_018350215.1). Classification (NCBI taxonomy): domain Eukaryota; kingdom Metazoa; phylum Chordata; class Mammalia; order Carnivora; family Felidae; genus Panthera; species Panthera leo. The sequence goes on along the minus strand of NC_056683.1, from coordinate 31,190,377 downwards.
ATTCAGCTTTATTTTATCCATAAGAAATTTATGAGGGAGCAACAGCTTGCCTAACATGGTAGTGATGATTATGATAAACCCCTCAAAGAATGCCTGTCTTTGGTTTTGCATTTTTATCTTTTTGAGATTCCCAGTCTTCTGTGTACATCTCCTTTCAGATCAAAGAAGAACCCAATTTAGGAATGGTAAGTAACTCAGAAGTTCTTTCATGGCAGTTCTTAAATTCCACAAACAGTAAGACTCCTAACTCCTCTAAACCTCATTCCCAGAAAGAATCAGACATACTCTACCATTGCCTGTGTTCATTGTGTAGGAGCATAAATGGAAGAGAGTCTGTAAAAGTTAATTCACTTTTTCCCTAAGTTGTAATATCCTTTTTTTAATCTCCCTTTCTCAATTTTTATTCCTTCACTCTGTTTTTCCTAATTCCTTCTATTTCCTTCTTCCTTTTCTTCTTCTTTTCTCTACTTTCCTTCCATTTTCCATCTTTCTTTCTTTCCTTTTTTTAATCTCAAACTATCCATCTTTCTGTCATCACTCCTTCATTTTCCGTTTCTATATTCCTTTCTTCTTTTTGTTTTTAGTTTGCCTTTTTTCTGACTTTATATGTTTTCACACATATACACAACTCAATCATTTTGTATTCAGGAAAGGAATGGTCACATGTTTGTGAAGAAGGAAAGGGACAGAGAGATAAATATGTAACTGAATACTGAGAGAATGTCAGTGATGAGGAGAAAAAGAAGGACCATGAAAGGGTAAAAATATTTAATCATTTTGTTCACTCGCAGGCTGGCAGAAGGCATCATTGTACCCTGGTGAGTACATTGTCCTGACCATGATAATTTTCCCTGATTTTGAGGTAGATACTTAACCTCCTAAATTCTATAAGATATCATGCTACTAACTACCACTTGACATAGAAAAATGTATTGTATATAACTCTGTTCCATAGAAAACTTACCAAGAATGGTAACTTATAAATTACTTTTCTTTTTATCTTTTTCTTACCTGTGTCTCATGGGACACTTACAATTTAATTAAAGAAGATCTTAATTAATAAAAACAGTACCTTGTCAGTTTAAAAAACTTATTTTTTCCTTTTTCACAATTCTAAGGAGGTTTTATATTAATGTGAATTACTTCTAGCCACTCTTTCAAATAAACATGAACACTGTATTTCTAATGTATATACAAAGATTCCTGGTTAAGAAGCTCTACTTGGAAGATGTCCTCTAAGCAATGACTTTGATCTGGACTCTTTCCATTGTGTAACTTCTCAATGTTCTAGATGTCCTTCAATTCCTCAAAATTTTTTGAGAAAAATAAATGTGAAGATGACCCAAGAATATAGTGTTTTGTAGCAGGGATTGAAAAGCCATTCACCAGTTCTGCCTACATAGGCCAGTTCTCAGTCATGTGGTTTCACCTAGACACAATGTGAGCTAGGAAAGGTTGTTTAGCTGTTTACTCAGAAAACAGAAAAGCAATAAATATTGCTAGGGTTTTATCATCTCTACAAGCTATCTTTCAGGTAACCAAAGATCAATTTAGTGTTTCTTTCTCAGTATATAACTAACTTGTTCCTTTTTCAAAAAGAGAAGCCAAGGGTCCATGGGGTCACTGCAACTGATTTAAAGGCCAAGATCTCTGAGAGATGCTCTTCTTTCAGTTGATGTAACTCTTCTGGATCTTGTAATCTGTGTACTCAAAGACAGGAATCGTCTGCAGCCTCCATTCCATGCTTAGACAAATGAGGATAAAACATGGAATAAAAATTTCTGTTTAGAATAAGGAGAAAGCACAGCAGGCATCATTTACCAATAGAGTACGGATTCCCACCAGGCCATATTTTGAAGGGCTCTATTCTAAAGGTGGAAGAATTTTCCTGATTATTTAGATCCTTATTTTGCTCTTGAGATCCAACTTGCTTTCTATTGTCCTTAGTGACCCTTGACTCTCCCTCACATCAAATGTATAGTGGCATAGCACACTTCTGGCTTGCGGAAATTTCCTATTACAAAATATGCTTTATAGCTTTCACGCTTACAGAATTGTTTACTCTGAGCTCATTTTTTTGAAAGTGTTATTGGATATAATTTATATACCATACATTTAAGTGTTCACTCATTTTTTAAAAATCAATTCAATAATTTTTAAGTTCATTTACAGAGTTGGGCAACCATCACCAAATCCAGTTTTATAAGGTTTCCATCATCTCCAAAGATCTTTTGTTTCCATTTTCTGCCAATCCTTTCCTAGGCTCAGGCAATCCCTACTCTTCTTACTCTCTACAGCTTTGCCTTTTGGACATGTATAATTGGAATCATGTAATATGTGGTCTTTTATTCTGTTCTTTTCATTTAGCATAAGGTTTTTGAGACTCTTGTTTTAGCATGTTTTAGTATTTTGTTCCTTTATATTGCCAGGTAGTATTCCATTGTATGCATATGCTACATTATGCTCACTCATTCTCCCAGATAATAGGCATTTAGAATACTTCCACTTTTTTTTGCAGTTACAAGTTTTTATTTAAATTCCAGTTAGTTAGCATATAGTGTAATATTAGTTTCAAGAGTAGAACTTAGAGATTCATCATTTGTATAATACCTGGTACCCATCACAAGTAACCTCCTTAATTAATATCCATCACCCATTTAACCCATTCCCCCACCCACCTCCCCTCCAGCAACCCTCAGTTTGTTCTGTATAGTGAAAAGTCGGTTTTGTGGTTTGCCTCTTTTTTTCTCCCCATGTTCATCTGTTTCTTTCTTACATTTCACATATCAATGAAATCATATGGTATTTGTCTTTCTCTGACTGACTTACTTCACTTTGCATAATACATTCTATCTCCATCCATGTTGTTGCAAAATGGCAAGATTTCATTCTTTCTTTTGGCAGAGTAATATTGCTGTGTGTGTGTGTGTGTGTGTGTGTGTGTGTGTGTGTGTGTGTATACACATATATATACATATATATGCCACATCTTCTTTATCTTTCATTAGTCAATGGACATTTGGGCTCTTTCCATAGTTTAGCTATTGTAGATAATGCTGCTATAGACATCAGGGTGCATGTATCCCTGTGAATCTGTATTTTTGTATCCTTTGGGTAAATACCTAGTAGTGCAATTATTGGATTGTAAGGTAGTTTTTTTTTTTAGTTTTCTGAGGAACCTCCATATATTCTCCAGAGTGGCTGCACCAGTTTCTTTGTAATTGTGAATGGAATAGTTTTAATTTCACTTCAGACTGTTCATTGTTAACATATGGTAACATGATTAATTTTTGTATTTTACTTTTTTTAATCCTGTGACCTTACTGAATTCATTAATTTGTTCTAGTTCTAGCAGACTTTTGTGGGCACTTGTATGATAATGCTACAGGAATGATGAGTCAACTGGGAATAAAAGGAGATTTGTTGGGGTGCCTAGGTGGCTCAGTCAGTTAAGCATCCAACTCTTGATCTCAGCTCAGGTCTTGATCTCAGGGTCATGAGTTCAATCCCCATGTTGGAGGTGGAGGCTACTTTAAAAAAAAAAAAAAGGAGATTTCCTTCTTTTTTAAAACTTTAATTCTTTTTTTTAACCTGACTGCATAGAATCTCCATTACAATGCTGAATAGAAATAGCAAAAACAGACGTGCTTGTCTTGATCCCTACTATGGTGTGAAAAATTCATTTATTTGCTATTAAGTATTTTGTTTGTTGTAAATTTTTCATAAATACACTTTATCAGGTTGAAAACTGCTCTTCTAATTTAATGATTTTTTGAAATCACAAATAGGTATTAGATTTTATCAAATGCTTTTTCTGTGCTTATTGAGATGATTATGCCATTTTACTGGTTGTTTTATTAGTATAACTTGCTACATTAATTGATTTTCACACATTAAGCTGATCTTGCATTCTGGGCACAAACCCCATTTGGCAGTGGTCTATAATCTTTTTTGTATGTGTTGTTACACTGTTAATTTTTATTGAGAGTTTTGCACTTCTATTCATGAAGGATATTTGTGTGTCTTTGTCTGGCTTTGGTATCAAGGTAATACTAACTTTTAGAATGAGTTGAGAAATATCTTACCCACTTTTATTTTCTACAAGGTTGTGTTAAATATTGCTATTATTTACTTTTTAAATTTTTGATAAAATACACCAGTAAAGCCAACTGGGCCTGGGAATTTCTTTGTGGGAAGTTTATAATTAATAATTCAAATATCTTACTTGTTAGAGATCTGTCTAGATTTTCTATTTCTTAAGTCATCTTCAGTAATTTGTATTTTAAAGAATTTGTGCATTTCATCTAAGGCTAATTTAGTGACACAGGGATTTTCACAGAAATCCCATTTTAGCCTTCTAATTTCTAAGAGCTCAATAATGATGTCCTCTCTTGCAAAACCCTCTTTTGTGTGTGTGTGTGTGTGTGTGTGTGTGTTGATTGTTGTGCCTTTATTTATTTACTTCTTTATTTTTGCCTTTTTCTTTAAAATTTTTTATTTAAATTCCAGTTTGTACACCTATGGTATAATGTTAGTTTTAGGTGTACAATTTAGTGATTCAACACTGATGTAAAATACTCAGTGCTCATCAAAACAAGTGCCTGGGGGCACCTGGGTGGCTCAGTTGGTTTGGTATCTGACTTCGGCTCAGGTCATGATCTTCTGGTTTGTGAGTTTGAGCCCCGCATTGGGCTCTGTGCTGACAGTGCAGACTCTGGAGCCTGCTTCAGATTCTGTGTCTCCCCTGTTCACGCTCTCTCTCAAAAATAATAAATAAACATTAAGAGATGGAAGCGCCTGTGTTTCTTATTGAGCAGTAAACTATGCTGACTTTTCTAAGAAGGAACATTTATTTAACTGAGAAGGTCAATATTAGACTTAGAGTTTTTTTCATTGATTTCTAATATAATTTTATTATTTTCTCACTTTCAATTGCTTCAAGCTCAGTTTACTCTTCACTTTTTAGTCTCTTCAAGAAGCTTAGTTTATTGGTTTAAGATAATTCTCCTTTTCTATATCAGACATTTAAAACTCTAAATTTCCCTCCAGGCACTGCTGTTAGCCACATCCAATAAGTTTTTGTATGTAGTGTTTTCATTTTCATTCAATTTAAAATATCTTCTAAACTCTCTTTTCATTTTTCTTTGTCTTCCATAGATTATTTATAAATATATTGTTTAATATCAAGGTTTTCTTTAGTTCTAAAATTTGCTCCTGTTTTGCTTATTTCCAACACAATTCCATTGTAATCAGCGAATATCCTTTTATGGACATTCTTTTATTAATCATTTTAAATACTTTTCCCTAAATGAGTGTTTCTCAATTTGCTATGTGCCTTTTTTGATTCCCTTTGCGAATTTCCAGAATTCAAAAATTCCAATTTGAGAACTTTTCCAGTCTTATTGCTGCACTGGGGGAAAGGATTTATGAAGCCATTCATTCAGCCATTCCAGAGATCCTTTGTTTCATGTTATTTTTGACATTTTCCTCCAAATATAGTAAGTTTCTTATACATTTCTCCCAATTAGTTTCATGTATCAATAACCATATCCAAAGTAACTATAGACATATCTGACCATCTAATTTATTTTCTTATATATCTCCCTTTATGTTGGCTCTCTTGAGGCTACTGAAACACCTGTGAAAAGTCCATCATCTTCATTTGTTCTTTTCCTTAATCACTTTGTTCAATAAAGAAATTGCACTATTCCTTTGTGCTAAAACTGTATTTAATTTCATCTCTTCTCTTGGGTGGTCTAGAAAAGTGATTGTCACATCTGTTCTGTGAAGGGCTATATTGTAAATATTTTAGGGTTCATGGGCTATATGGTCTTCTCACAATTACTCAATGGTGCCTTGTAGCACAAAGAAGCCATAGACAATACATAATGAATTAGTATGGCTGTCTTCCAATAAAACTGTGTTTACAAAAAAGTTTGGTGGGCTGATTCTTGGCCTAGAAAATGTCACTTTTTAAAACTCTGATAATTGCCCATTTTGGGGAGTTTTTATTTATTTTGATTTATGCCAGAAAAAAAAAGGTGAACGATTATTTTGAAAATGAATAGTTTTTAATAGAATGTCAATAATAGATTCAATGAATGCTCTCTTCTCAGATCAATTCCTTAAGATCTACAGTCTGTTTAGGACATATGATATGCTTTGCAAATGATCATAAAGGCAACAGTTTTAGCAAATGTTTCTCTGCTTATTATCGATGTCCATATTTGTAGACAGTTTTATCTGTTTTGTCATGTCTATTACCTAATCTCTAAACCAAACCACACATTTTCTTGTTTACAGTACTTCATTTTCATTTTTAGGCAGTACTTTCTGCATTGAGAAGTGTAATTAACTTAGACTTTGATAAAAAGTGACTCCTACATCTCCATGGTTAGCAGAACTGCTTGGTATTCCTCACTCCTGCAAATGATAATATGAATATATCTGGTTCTGTGGCTCTCCTGGGCAACTCTCTTCAAAATAGTAACTCCGAGAGCCAGGACGTTCCTTCTCTTCTGTATTCTCCATTTTTAGGACTTCTACTCTTAGTTTTATAACCTGGGGAAGAAGTGTTATAGTGAAATTGAGAATGAAAAATAATATCATATGAGCTATTTTGTTGTCAAGCCCAGAAATGGTATGGTTCCTTCTGTGCACATTTTTATTGGCCATAACTCAGTCACATGAACTCACTTAAATGCAATGGAGTGGGGAGTAGAGACATGTAATTTCACTGCCTGTTCAAGAAGAGGATAACTATCTTGGGAACATCTCTAGTCTATACCACATAAAGTACAAGTTAGAGGAATTCATTCTTATGGGAATATTTAACAAGAAGAGCAGTAGAAATTTTGGGTCAAGCAAAAGTTACCAAATAAATTTGAAACATTAACAAAATAAGGATTAGAGGGAAGAAATTACCTCTTGTGCCAATAAATTCAAATATGAGTTCTGATAATGAATATTTATGTTTTTTTCAGACTGGAGGAAAGAATTTTTCCAGGCTGGTGAGTCATTCCCTGATGGTCTGGTCTAGGAGGGACTCTACTCATTATGCTCCAGCTCAGTCCCAGAAGTTGGAGGGCAAATGAAAAACTCCAATGAGAATATATACACCTTCCACAGCTACAAGATATCACAGGCTAACACAGCTATCTCTGCTTCCAGGATCATTCTACCCTTTCCAAGAATATTCTGTCTTTCAGAGAATATTATTGTCTTTGCAGTGAATGTTATTCTGGATCCAGCCACAGCCCATGCTGCCCTCGTCTTGTCTGAAGGCAACAAATGTGTAACCTGTGGAGAGGAATCTCAAGATCTACCTAAAGATCCACAGAGATTGAATTCCCTTCCCTGTGTTCTGGGTCACTCAGTATTCACCTCAGGGAGGTGGTACTGGGAAGTAGATGTCAGAGACAGTGGAGCCTGGGACCTGGGAATATGCAGGTCTAATGCAATGAGGCAGGGGAAGATTTGTGTGAAACCTGAGAATGGTTTCTGGGCCATCAGGTCTTACAAGGATGAGTACTGGGTACTCACTTCTCCAGAAATGCAGCTTACTCTAAAAGAGCACCCTACCAGAGTGTGTATTTTCTTAGACTATGAAGGTGGATGTATCTCATTCTACAATATGACGGATAAATCCCACATTTACACCTTCTCTCAAGGTCCTTTTAATGTGTCTCTAAGGCCTTTTTTCAGGCTTTGGCTTGGTTATTCAAAAAGTTTGACCATCTGTCCAGTGCCCAATGCATAATCCTTACTGTGGTCCCTCTCCTGTATTAGGAGCATCCTACCACCTGCAGGTCAGTGTAGATTGAAGCATGAGGTCATGACATGAATTCTCCTATACCAAAAGCAAATTATTTTTTTTTTAATCTTCTTTCTGGTTCTCCCTAACATTTTATCTCCTTCATAAATGACTCCCCAAAGGCATGGGATGGCGTGTTAAAGTATGTTACTTATGCTATGTTTAAAGAAAAAAAAATATTATATATATATATATATATATATATATATATATACATACATTCATATAATCATATTCATATAGGTATGTATATACAATATATATACACACTCATATAATCACATTATTAAACACATTATATACTCACATTATATAATCACATTATTACCATTATTACTATAAATATACACAAGGAACTAGTCTGTGTGATTGCCCATACAATGTTGCAATTTCTTTCATATCTGACAAAGGCAGGGATAGGAGAAGAGCCTTTTATTTTATACTCTTTTGTACCTGTTGGTTTTGTACTATGTTTATAAAGTGATATGCAAAAAAAATAAAGTTAGTTTCAAATACATGAATAATTGAAGTGTTCTCATTTGTCTAATGAGTAAGACATTCACAGGGAAGCAAATATTTTCTAGTTTATCCTTCAACTTATCCTTCTCTTTGCATGAACTTCATCCTTATACTTTTTATCCTCTTCATTCCCTTATGAGAGATTGATTTATTCTTGCCTTTCCTTACCACCATTTATATTTTTAGAGGACATTTTCTTAACTTCTATGCAGTAAAACTGACTTTTTATAGACTCACGTGGCCACACTACATTCAGGAGATAAGACAATGACATAAGTTCCATTATCTCCATAAGTGCTTTTATGTTGTCTTTTTGTAGTCAAACCTTTCATAAATACCCAACCTGGAAAAAATTAATCAGGTTTCTGTCCCTATACTTTTGTATTTTCCAGGATGTCACAAAAATAAAATCATATAGTATGTTGTCTTTTGAGATTGGCTTTTCATTCAGAATGAAGCTTTTGGTTATTCATCCGTATTAATAGGCATTAGTACTTCATTCCTAATATTTGCTGAGGTAGTATTCTATTGAATAAATGCATCACAATCTTTGTTCACCCACTGAATGCCACTTATGCTGTTTCCAGGTTAGGGTTGTTATAAACAAAGCTGCTATAAACAATCATGTATACTTTTTTGTGCAAACATTTTTCACTTTTTTATGGCAAATAGCTAAAAATGGAATTACTAGGTCATCTGGTAAGAGTAGTTTCAACCTTGTATAAAACTGCCAAACTCTTCCCAGAGGAGCTTTACCATTGTGAAGTCCCACTAGAAATGTATGAGAGCTCCAGCTGCTCCACATCATTACCAGCATCTGGTACTTTCATTTTATTTTATTACTTATTCTTATTTATGATAATAATTATATAGTGGTATTTCACTAAGTTTTAACTTCAATTTTTCTAATGGGTAATGATGTGCAACATCTTTTCATGCATTTATTTACCATTTAGGTATCTTCTAGATGAAGTGTCTTCAAATCTATAGTTCATTTTCTAAACATTTCAATAGATATTATTCGGAGAGCAGTTTTAGACTTACCAAAATACTGTGCAGAAAATACAAAAAGTTTACATGTACACAGTTTCACCTAGTAATATCTTGAAGTGGTGAATTTGTTACAATTGATGTTACAATTGATATTACAAATGAATGTGACCTTACTTGAAAGTAGTGCCTTCATGGACACTTGGGAAGAACATTAGATACATTATCATTATACAAAACTAATGACATTTTTATGTTCTACCAACAGGTAATTTAAAAATGAAATTAAATGCAAATTGATGAACCAATTTGATAGATTATTGTTAACTAAATCGCATCATTTACATTAGGCCCGCTCTTTGAGTTGTACCTTCTATGGGGGTTTTGACAAATGGGTAATGTCATGTATCCATCATTACAGTATCATACAGAATAGTTTTGCACTCCTAAATATGCCCGGTGCTCCACCCATCCACTCTTCCTCTCCTTCTTCTGACTTCTGACAACTCCTGATCTTTTTACCATTCTTATAGCTTTGCCTTTTCCTGAATGTCACATAGTTGAAGTCGTACAGATCTGTCGCTTTTTTAGACTGGCTTCTTTCGTTCAGAAAAAAATGCATGTAAGGTTTCTCCATGTCTTTTTGTGGCCTGATAGCACATTTCTTCTTAGTGCTCAATAACATTTCATCATAAAAATCTACCACACTTAGTGTGTGTATCTATCCTCTTGGTGAAGGACATTCTGGATCCTGCCAACTTAAGGCAATTATGAACAAGGCTGATATAACTACTCAAGTGCAGGTCATTTTGTGGACATAAGTTTTCAACTCATTTGGGTAAATATGAGTAGGAGATCCCAGTGCGAGACTCTCAGCAAAGAATTAGAGCTCCCGTTGCTTCATATCCTTGACAGTATTCAGTTTTGGCTTCCAGCCATTCTGATAGGTGTACCATGGTATCTCATCTGTGTTTTAATTTGGAATTCCATAATGACATATGATGTTGGACCTTTTTTCATTCGCTTTTTTAAAAATGTAACGTCTATATGTAGATTCATTTTTTTGTATATAGGTGTCCAGTTGTTCCAGCACCGTTTGTTGAGAAGACTCTCCTTTCTTCATTGAAATGCCTTTACACCTTTGTCAAAGTTCAGTTGACTATGTATGTGTGGATCTGTTTCTGGAAGTAGCCCATTTGAGAAGCATGTTCATTTCTCATTGTTGAGTTTTAAGACTTCTTTATACATTCTAGATACAAGTTCTTTGTTGCATACATAATTTGCAATTATTTTTTCATCAGCCTGAAGCTTGTCTTTTCATTCTCTTAACATTATATTTTGCAGAGAAAAGTTTTTAAGTTCAATTTTATGGATCATGCTTTTTGTGGTGGTTCAAAAACTTTTTTTTTAATCAAAGATTTTATCCTATAATTTTTTTAAAAGTTTAACCATTTAGGGGCGCCTGGATGGCTCAGTCGGTTAAGCGTCCAACTTCAGCTCAGGTCATGATCTCGCGGTCCGTGAGTTCGAGCCCCGCGTCGGGCTCAGGGCTGATGGCTCAGAGCCTGGAGCCTGTTTCAGATTCTGTGTCTCCCTCTCTCTGCCCCTCCCCCATTCATGCTCTGTCTCTCTCTGTCTCAAAAATAAATAAACGTTAAAAAAATTTTAAAAAAAAAGTTTAACCATTTAATATTTTATATTCAGATCTATAACCTATTTTGAATTAGATTTTTGTAAGGTGTAGAGTTTGAGTCAAGTTTAACTTTTTTGCATATGAATATCTGTTATGGATTGAGTTATGTCCCCAAAAAAGATATGTTAAAGTCCTAATCCTTGGTAATGATTGTGACCTTATTTGAAAGTAGTGTCTTCATGGACACTTGGAAAGAACATTAGACACATTATCATTATACAAAACTAATGAAATTTTTATGTTCTACCAACAGGTAATTTAAAAATGAAATTAAATGCAATATAAGTTAACATGATATGAAAAACATGCACTGCCAAAGAATACATAACAAAAGACATGTTATGCACACAAATGGTCAATAAACACATTTAAAAAGTGAGGGGTTTCTTTAGTTTTTATTTTAATCCCAGGTAGCTAACATACATGTTATATTAGTTTCAAGTGTACAATATAATGATTCAACACTTCCATACATCACCTGGTGCTCATCATGCCAAGTGCACTCCCTAATCCCCATCACCTGTTTCACACATCCCTCCACACCCTGCCCCTCCGGTAACCATCAGTTTGTTCTCTATAATTAAGAGTTTGTTTCTTGGTTTGTCTCTTTCTTTGATCATTTGTTTTGTTTCTTAAATTCCACATATGAGTGAAGTCACATGGTATTTGACCTTCTCTGTCATTTCACCTAACATTATACTCTCTAGCTCCATTCATGTCATTGTCAATGGCAAGATTTTATTCTTTTTTATGGCTGAGTAATAGTCTACTGTGGAATCTTCTTTATCCATTCATCAATTGATAGATGTTTGGGCTGCTTCCATTTCTTGGTAAATAATGTAAATAATGCTGTTATAAGTAACACTGCTATAAACATAAGAGTGTATGTATCCATTAAAAAAAAAAGTGTTTAGTACGATGCAAATTAAAACCACACACTACCATAATGAGATGCCACTATCCACCCACCAGTACATGGAATTAAAAAGAGCGACAGCACCAAATGTTGAGAGACTATGAGGCAATGAGAACTTCCATACATTGATGATAGGAATGTATATAAATGATACAAGCACTTTGCACAATATCTGGTAGTTTCTTTAAAAATTGAATATATGCCTGGGAATGCAAGCTGGTGCAGCCACTCTGGAAAACAGTATGGAGGGTCCTCAAAAAACTAAAAATACAATTACCCTACAACCCAGCAATTGCACTACTAGGCATTTATCCAAGGGATACAGGTGTGCTGTTTCAAAGGGACACATGCACCCCCATGTTTATAGCAGCACTATCAACAATAGCCAAAGTATGGAAAGAGCCCAAATGTCCATCGATGGATGAATGGATAAAGAAGATGTGGTATATATATACAATGGAGTCTTACTTGGCAATCAAAAAGAATGAAATCTTGCCATTTGCAACTATGTGGATGGAACTGGAGGGTATTATGCTAAGTGAAATTAGTCAGAGAAAGACAAAAATCATATGACTTCACTCATATGAGGACTTTAAGAGACAAAAACAGATGAACATAAGGGAAGGGAAACAAAAACAATATAAAAACAGGGAGGGGGAAAAAACAGAAGAGACATAAATATGGAGAACAAACCCATAAATATGGGTTACTGGAGGGGTTGTGGGAGGGGGGATAGGATAAACGGGTAAGGGGCACTAAAGAATCTACTCCTGAAATCATTGTTGTACTATACGCTAACTAATTTGGATGTAAATTTTAAAAAATTAAAAATAAAATTTAAAAAAATAGTAAAATAAAAATAAATAAATTAAAAAATTGGATATATGCCTATCATCTGATCCATCAATATCACCATTAGGTATTTACTCCAAATATGAAAACATGTTCATGAAATGACTTGGCTAAATTATCCAGAATATGTTTACTTATCATTCAAGCTATAATAGAAAGACAAAACACAAAAACTAGGTTCAGAATTGCTCACCCATACCACTAATAAACAAAAACATTAGCTGTAGTTTAATAAATCTTTATACCTCCTCATCATTAGCCTGAGAGTATAAACTCAAAATAACTGTATTTAAAAGTTAATCAGATTAATTGTATTTCCTTTCAGCATGCTCATATCATTAATTAGAAATACAGTTAATTGTATTTGTTGCTGTCTGTATTTTAGGGTTATTTTCTCATCTTTGTTGATTTATTTTTAAGTCTATGAGGGAGTAATATGTTTCCAATCAGTTAGAACTGTACAAAATGGGGGCACCTGGGTGGCTCAGTCGGTTGAGCATTCAACTTTGGCTCAGGTCATGATCTCACAGTTTGTGAGTTCGAGCCCCACATCAGGCTCTATGCTGACAGCTCGGAGCCTGGAGCCTGCTTCACATTGTGTCTCCCCATCTCTCGGCCCCTCCCCTGCTCATGCTCTGTCTCTGTCTCTCAATAATAAATAAACGTTAAAAAAAAATTTTTTTAAAGAACTGTACAAATGTATATTATGAGGAAGTTCACACTCTTCCAATAATTCTATCTATATACAGCACTCTTCTTTCCACTCTGATCCCCATCCATCTCCACTAGGAATCCCCTTTGTTAGTTTCTAATTTATCCTACTTTAAAAATAAAGCCACAAGCCCAAAATGGTGTCATTTAGGTTAAGGGTCCAAATCAGTAAATTAAGACTTAATACCTAACTTAACTGTGGTTTCAACACCCCAGAAATGCAACTTTCAACCAGTCAACATGCAATTTTCTGGTCACCACTATCAAATTTACTGTTAGGCCCCTACTGTTCCCCTTAGGGGAATGATCTTATCTAAAACAATAGATTTTTTGCTAGTAATTTCCTTTTTTCCACTCCCTATCTTTAAAAACTTTTCTTTTTTTTCATAGTCTTTTGAAGCTCTCCTCTACTTGCTAGATGTGATACTGCATGATTTAAAATTTACTTGATTGAATTTTTGTTATTTGACAGACTTGGGGTAGTGGTGGGATTTGAAGGGAACTTCCAGCAGCATTTGGAAGCAACAAAAAACACAGGCTTGCTACTTGCAAATCTGCTGAGTTCACTGTCTTTCTTGTGTTTCCGAGGGCTGTGGATAAATGCCCCTCAGTTCTGAGTTCTGCTCTTTTTTGCATTCACCACCCCAATCTAATTGGCTTTCCATTACAGGGCAGGTCCCCTTGAGCTGGCAGATGATTACACCTGGAGCCCAACTGTGCTGGCACACGGGTCTGCACAGAACCAAGTCCCTTCCTATTCAGGCCACAATTTCCCAGGTGGAAAACCTCAGGAAGTTTCCACAGGAATTGTCAATGTTATGCACAGGGCCTTCTTGTGGCCAGGACGCAGTCACCTCTCATGTACTACAGAATTGAGAGGCAGGAGGCAATAATTAAGGTACACATGTTTGTCTTGTGTTGTGTGGATAAAGACTATTGCCAGTAGGGACCTTGGAAACCAACAAGCCACAAAAATTTGTGAGCACAGGTTGAACATTTAAAGGCTGTTAGAATGCTTGCTGCCTTAAGAAGACTCTGTGATAGGATAAGTTGGTCACTGAATGGGTTAGATTGACACTAGATCACCTGCCAACCACAAAAAATCTTTTGTGTAATGAGGTACAGTGTAAAACATGCATAATCCCAACCTTACAACATGTCCCTTTTTAGGTATTAGTGTGGCTCCTGTAAATCCAAAGGCTTTAGCTAACAGGATCCTTAAATTCTAAAGAGTCAAGTGTGTTACTTTCTAGCACATCTGCTTATTTTATGTCTAAGAACTGTAGTCCTAGAAGTTGCAAATATCTAACAAAATGACAAAATTTTACTAAGCTTATTTTGTGTCTTGAGGAATTTGGTTTGGTGTCTGTCAGGTTAAGGGTCCCAAAATACAGCTAGATAGAAATGTTAGTTGCATCCCATTTGCAGCTAGATATAGCTGATGAAGGAGCCAAAGGCAAGCTGAAGGCAAAGCCCACGCTAACATCCTTCGACCCACTCTCCCCTCAGGTGGGCTATGTGTGACATTCCTCTGCCCAAGAACAAAAGAAAGGGAAAAACAAATGGTTAACCAATAGAGATCACAGTCATGAAGGACATGAATCTCCATTACTTTGCAAAAGCCTTAGTGAATTATAAGGAAAAGGCAGTCTTATCAATAGCTTAATCTCTAGAAAACAATAGACTTAATTTCCTTGAGCCCTTAACATCACCCTCCCCTCCACAGTGATGTGGGGAACAAAGGCAAGAAGAAAATGTAGACGAAAATAAATTTCTTTAAAACCTGCAGCCCACTGACAAATACTTGAGATAGGCAGAGTAAAACATTCCTCCAAGAAACTCCCGACTGTCTTCTCTTAATGCCTTACTGGAGGGAAAAATAACTTCAGCTCAACAATAGCTAGACCTCTAGTATCTTATGAGTCTTCATCATAGGAAAATCCTACTGGAAACCTCCCTTTTCCTAACCCACCTCCCAATCCCGTAGTATATGATCTGTCACTCCTCACAACCCCAGTGTAGCTTTTTCTGTCCATGAGTCCTGTCCCCATGCTTTAATAAAATCTACTTTTTGCACCAAAGGTGTCTCAAGAATTCTTTCTTGGCTATTGACTCCAGACCCCACCATCACTACAAAACTACATCATAGCTACACAAAAATGTGGGTTAGTTCAGCTAGGTTCCTACAGGTGGGGTTTTGGAGTGGTGGTGGGGGCTGGAACTGACGGCCAAGAAAGAATTCTTAAGATGTCTTTGGTGCAAAAAAAAAAAAAGAAAGGTGATTTTATTAAAGCACAAGGACAGGATTCACGGGCAGGAAGAGCTGACCTGGGACCATGAGGAGAGACTGAGGGAGGTGGGGGAGGTAAAGTCAAGGGGAAGTTTCCAAAGCGATTTTCATAGCTAAAGAAGACTCACAGGATACTGGAGGTCTAGCTATTGTCAACCTAAGGTTGTTTTTCCCTCTAGAAAGCATTAACATTAAGACAGTAGAGTGTTCCTGGAGAAATGTTTTACTCTGCCTGCTTCAAGTATTTGTCAAGGGGCTGCAGGTTATAAGGAAACTTAATTTTATCTTCTATTTTTTTTTCTGCCTTTGTTTCCCACATCGTAGCAGGATTCTCACACAGAGAGTCTTGACACCGAGACTTTTCTTTCCAGGAAGGAACTTTATTCCTGCTGGCACCGCTAAGTTGGGTTCGTACCCAAAGAACTGAGCCCTGAATGCCACGTGGCGTAGTATTTTATATATTGTTTTCTTCTTTGTCTCCCATATATGGTAACACACAAACCTGCAGTCTGATGAAGTGTTCTCATGTTACAAGGTTATGAGGGATGTTGTCAAGTAAGTGAATAGCAAGGTTGCCTTGAGGTGTTTTTTTTCTCTTTCCTTAGAGAGGGTGAAAGAGCGGACATACGCCAGCTGACTCCATCTTGTTCTGTGTCCTCCACCTTGAGTGACTATGTCCCCAACGTAGCCCCTTTCCGGAAAAATCGCAGAAACCTCAGATCACACCTCCTCCCCTTGAGTAACCTCCCGCTCACCCATTCAAACTTCCCGATCAAAACACGCCCAGCGACCTGCATAACAGGGCTCCGACCCTTCCCCAGCCAATCGGCCGAGGCCACGACCCTTCCCCAGCCAATCGGCTGAGGCCACAGCCATTACCTCACCAACTGCCCCTAGACCCCTATAAAACCTTTGTGCTTTTGAAACTCTCTCTCACGGCATCTCACTGCTGTGTGGGTGCAGGTAGCGGACTGAGCTCGAGCTAGCTCGAATAAAGGCTCTTTTGCTTTTGCATCGGACTCGGCTCCCTGGTGGTCTTTGGGGATCACGAATTCTGGGCATAACAAGGGGACCCTACCACAACATCACTACCAAACTGCTGCCAGCTCTCAGGGGAACTGCAACCCAGAAATACAATGGCCATTGCAGGGAATGGTCCAATTAGATAAGATGATTTAAGAAGTTCACTTGAAAGCAAGAGTTCTCAAATTAAACAAAATGTAATACATGTTTTAGTTGGCAAGCAGAAGCCTAAAAAGGACTCAAAATTTCAAAGCAGTTTCACTGAAAGATTCACTGCAAAAGGCAAATAAAAAATTAAAGATCTTAAGGGGTACCTAAAACAAAAGACTGCGAGACGGATGGAACTCCTATTGTTCTCCTCTTTTCTCCTCTGAGTGTTCATTCTGCCAATTCTCCTGAATTGTTTCCCACTCTGAAAAGACTACACAACTGTAACTAAAAACCCACCACATTAATGGTCTCTCAGACAACCTCATATCTACCTTCAAAGGGGGGCCCCTATCTGGGCCCCTCCCAGAGTTGAAGAAACAGAGATTTTCTGGTAAACTGCAATTTTATTCACTTAAACAGTCTGGTTTAACTCCCTTAAACAGACTGGTAAATGCCAGAGAAGACAGAAGATAGCCTGGAAAAACTGGCAGCCAGCAAAATGTGATAATTCTTAACAGTTTTTTCTGAATCTCTATCTGTAGTGCCCAGTAAAGATGAGGAGGGAGCATAAAGCAAGCTGAAGGCAAAGTACAAGCTAGCATACTCCCCCGACCCCCTACGTGGGTTATCCCTCAGGCACGCCTGGCTGCCCAAGAACAAAGGAAAGGAAAGAAAACAAATGGTTAACTAATAGAGATCACAGTCCTGCAGGACCTGAGTCTCCATCAGTTTACAAGTATCTTATTAAATTACAAGAAAAAAGCAATCTTATCAATAGCCTCATCACCAGAAGCTTGTAGACTCAGTTTCCTGGAACATCTAATACCACCCTCCTCTCCAGAGTGGTGTGGGGAACAAAGGCAAGAAGGAAATGGCAGGTGAAATTAAATATCCTTATAACCTGCAGCTCATTGACAAATACTTGAGGCAAATACAGAGTTTAACACTTCTCCAGGAACTTCCTCCTGTCCTAATGTTAACGCCTTACTTGAAAAACAACCTTATCTTGACAATAGCAAGGCCTCAGGTATCTTAGGAGTCCTCTTTAGTATATCAAAGTTCTTCTGGAGGCCTCCCTTTTGCCTTTACCTGCCCAAATCCATAGTATATAATCAGTCACTCCTCACAACCCCCGTGCAGCTTTTTCTGTCCACAGGTCCTGTCCCTGTGCTTTAATAAAATCACCTTTCTGCACCAAAGATATCAAGAACCCCATGATCACTCCCAAAACACCATCAAAGAGAGGAACATAAAATTGACAATTGACACTTGACAATTCCTATTGTCTCTTCTTTTCCACATCAAGACCTATTGGTTATTTACCTTTTCTCTCCCCGAGATAGATATTGCCTTCTCACTTGTTTTCTCACTTGTCTTCTCACTTGTTTTGTGGAACTGAGCTTGGCTTTCTTCCTGCTCGGAACGTGCAGGTTGTTGGTTCCTTCTTTTGGCTGCCAATGGAAATGACTCTGGATTTGGGGATGGCAATGTCCTTCACGCCCTCTGGAGACTCTTCTTATACCCAACGGGGGTTACTCAATACTGCCAGAAATATTTAAAATTAAAACTATGACCCAGAGGGAAAGAAGCAGGTTGAGGATACTATAGTTGAATAGGTGGATCAGCCCATGATGCCATTTAAGTTACAACCATTGTTTGAAAAAATTGAAAGCAACTTTCCTTATCTTATGAATATTTACTAGAAAACTAGAAATACAACTCTGAAAGCAATTCTACTTATTTCTTTACCAATCCTAATAAGATTATATAATTATAAAATATTATAAAAGTTTCTTTATCCTTTAAATATTAAATTTCATAATAATCTGTGATCCTATTTAGACAAGTGGTTTCAAACCCATTTTGAGGGGCACCTGGGTGGCTCAGTCAGTTAAGCATCCTATTTTGGCTCAGATCTTGATCTCGCAGTTCATGAGTTCAAACCCCAAGTCTGGCTTTGTGGTGCCAGCTCAGAGCCTGGAGCCTGCATCTGATTCTGTGTCTCCCTCTCTCTCTGCCCCTCTCCACTGATGCTCTGTCTCCATCTCTCAAAGATAATTAAACGTAAAAAAATATATATATTAAAACCTGTTTTGATATTTTTGACAAACTTCCAAAAATCAAATTCTATATGAAGTTTTTTTGACCTGGGATATTCCAAAGGATTTGTTAAAGTAATTTGGTTTATTTGATATGTTAAATTACATTGCAAGCAAGTATTGTAAAATAAAAACAGAACCTTTTTTTAAAATGTATTTATAAGACTATGGCACATGTGGATAAAGTCCATTCCTCTTCTGCAAAACATGACTCCTCATTAACAGAGTTTAACCCTGATGTCCTTGTAGCATGACAATAGTTGACTCCTGAATCAGACACATTAAGGTGGATAAACAATGACTAGAAATTAAACTAATAGTCATGGCTATTAGAAAACCAAACACCTGTTTTATTCTTTCTGGCTCCCTGGCAAACCCAATTTTTTTGGTTTTTACATTCCTTCAACCACAACAGGGCATTCAAGATAACTCAAATTATAAGTAGGCAGTGGTGGAGAGACTTCTATAATATTGCAAAAGCAGTCTATCAGCAATATCTGAATTGTCAGGTCCATAATCCTTGAAAAACTGGTTTTGTTCCCAGAGGCTTTCCCCTGGATCCTCTGAATACCCGCAGCTGAATTTCATTCAATTGACACCTATTATGGACGATCAGTATGTTCTTCTTATTGTTTTTATGTCTTCTGGGTGCGTCGAAGCATTTCCCTGCTGCAAGCTTGATGCCCTCAAAGTAGCAAAGGAACTGTTAGAAAATAGATTTCCCACCTAGGGCATACCTTCTATAATCTCCAAGGATTGAGGCACCTTCTTCACTGGGCAAATCATACAAGCTTTAATGAAAGCTTTGCAAATTTCTTTTATCAGAAAAGATTGAAAGAACTAATGGGCTCCTCAAATTTATCTCTAAATGTGATGAAACTACTAGGCTCCCTTTGTCTAAGGTGTTGCCTCTGGCCTCGGTGACTATTCACAGTACTCCCTTTGTGAAACATTAACTCCACAAGAGACAGTCACTAGCAAATCAATGTGTACTGGTATACAACTTTCTGCTGATCCCGTATCTCATACTAATATATGACCAGCAAGTCCCTAAAGTCTTATGTTAAAGCCTATCATCAACAGGATAAAGAAGCCATCCTGATTCCAGTTCAAAGATCCTTTTGGTCAAGTCTAGAGTCTGGTGATTTGTCACAGACTCTGGGTCTGAAGTTGTCTCTTGTCCAGCAAGAGAGCGGATGCAGGATTAAAATGCGAGAGGGACTAGTGTCCGGGAGGAGACAAGAGCCCTGACTAAGGGTCCTTGCTCCATTTTTATTAAGATCAGAAGTCTTACAAGCGTGATGGGAGTGCACAAAGAGACAATGAAACATGAACATTAACTCATGGGCGGGGGGAAAGGGAGGTTTTGGAGACATGCGGTGTTAGGGGTTTGGGTCGATACAAAACAAAATTCTGGTGCTGGGTGGAAGGTTATTTACCGCAAACATGAGGCATCACCTCTGTTTACCTAAACTAGTCTAGGGGACAAGAAAGAGCATGCTACCTCAGAGTCAACAAGGCTAATTGCCTTTCTTTTGCTAATTAGCTCTGCTCTGGGCAACTTCACCCTGCTGTGGTCTAAAGTCCTGTTTTCCTGTTTTTGTCCTTCCATACTGTGAAAGCAGCTTTCTGCTATTGTACTAAATTGGGGGGGGGGGGGGGGGGGAGCGTTTCTGCCCTGAATGCCTAATCTTGTTTACCTCATTTTTGATGCTTTCATTCTGAGGTTTTTCTATTCCTATACCATTGTCCTATACTGAGGGCCTTTGCCCTGTTTATCTAATCTTGTTTACCCAAACTTGGGTGTGTTCATCCTGTGGATTTCTAATTCTTTATGCCTTGTTAACCCATTAGTGCAAGCTCAGGGAATTCCTAAGCTTATTCCCCACAGTGATTGGGTATTCTGGAAATGTCATCAGAGAAAAATCTTTGAACCTTATTGAAAGGGACCATATCAAGTGTTCCTGATGACAGACACTGCTGCAAAAACAGAAGGTACTGAGCCTTGGGTACACATCACATACCCAAGAAGTCCCATACAGATGCTAGAGACTTCTAAATCAGATTGATGAGGAAGATAAAGTAGCTAACTTCATGGTAGACTGCTTCCATCCAAGACAATGAATCAAGACTTCATACTTTAACTAAACATAAAACACTTTCTCCTTCTTTTCCTTTCCTTTACTCTGGCATTGGTCCAGAAAGATAATACCCTTATCTGTATCTCCCCGGTCACTGCTAAGGGAGAGTGAGTAACCTATGGAATCTGAAGCAACCTTTTGTTTCAGGCTATGAAAGAAATCTAACCATGCCTCTAAGTTTTTGCAAACAAAATTAAGATATCTCATTGATCAGCTCTACTAAATTTGCATCATGAGTTAGAAAGGACTTATCAGGAGGTTTTCATGATTCAGGATTCACCCCTTTTGGCAGGTTTCTGCTCCCCTGGTTAAGAATATGTAAATGAGTCTGTGATCAGGTACTTCTCCTTAATTCTTCAAGAATTTCAGAGTTTTTTGTGTGTCTCACGTCCATGAAATACAGCCAGACCAACACTAAACCATCCTACACACCTAGAAAACTGACTGCAGGATCAACACAATAATCTGCACTACCTGAACCACAGAATTCAGCAGGTATGCGGCGCGGAGAAGTGAACTTGGGGAGAGAGGAGGTGCAGGAAGGGAGGTGCTTTTGTGAGAGGAGACAGGACAGAGATGGGGGGGGTAGAATATGGGAAAAGCACCCCTCCCCAAAAGCAGCTGGAGAGAAAGTGGAAAATTGGAAACAGCTGCAGCGACTAAACTAAAAAGGGAGAAAGGAGAAAGGAGAGGGTTTAAATTCCATTAAGAGTGTAAACAAGGGGAGCGCAAAGTCTGCAACTCTGCAGCTCAACACCTGGCGGTGCTCTGGTGGGAAGGGCGAATCCCCAGGAGCAGAGTGGGGTCTGGAAAAGCGGTTGCACTGCTGGAAGGACATTTGGTAGACACTGTTGAAGCCACCTGGTCCCAGCAGACCCCAGAGAATGGCCACATTCGCTGGTGCTGGAACAAGGTCATTAAGGGTGAAGCCTGGTGCCAGATGTGTGTTGTGATTTTCCATAATCCCTGAAACACTGCTGCTACACTATCTCACGAACTTTTTCTGGGGCCAGCTGACATCTGGCCATAGTCTCAGGGCACTGGCAGTAGCAGGGTCCAGCAAGCATTCCTGGGTGCAGCCAATATTCGGCCATTGCTCATTCAGCCAATGCTCGGTGAGATCCTCCCGCAGAAGGGCAGAACAGGGCAAAGCTGCAGTCCTTCAGAAGTAAGGGGCCAGGGAAAACAGCTGCAACTGAGAAAAAACTTGGGAGAGAGATACTGCCTGGGGCCTGGTCACGGAGGGTGAAAAAGCAGGGAGTGGATGAAAGCTGAAGACAGAAAACAGATGCGCGATTGCTGATTCAGGAGAACAGACTGTGCAGCTGGGGGGAGCCATTTTCATTGCTCCTGCCCATGCGCATACACACCTACAAGTGCAGCAACAATCCACCCCAGTAGGCTAGCAGCGCCATCTAGTGGAGAACGCAAACGTTACACTGAGCCCTGCCCAACTGGGCCAACTTCGCTCTCAAGAACACAAGTCTCAAGGCCGGCTTGGTTAATGGACTATAAAGCGCTACATAGACTGACTTCTAGGGGAAAACGAAATAATTTCAGTGCTACTACAATCTGTTAGCAGGTCCATCTATTCAATTTTCTTTTGTTCTTTTTTTTTTCTCTTTGACACTTCTTTTCTTTTTCTTGAATACAGAAAGAGAAAAAATTTATTTTTATTTTCAATTTTTATTAAAAATATTTTTCTTTCATTTTTATTACTATATTTTTTACTTTTGTGTAAACTTTTTCAAATTCTATTTTACTTCCATCATTTCATTTGAGTCTACTTCACTGTATTCACCTTTTCAAATTTTCAAATGATCCTTTTTTCTTCCTTTTTCTTTTTTTCTCTTTTTTGTTTCTTTTCTTTTTCTTGAATGCAGAAAGAGAAAAACTTCATTTTTACTTTCAATTTCTATTAAAATATTTTTCTTGAATTTTTTTACTATATTTTTTGCTTTTTTGTAAATTTTTTCAAATTCTATTTCCTCCCATCATTTTATTTTAGTCTACTACAGTGTATTCACTCTTTCAAATTTTCAAACGATTTCCTTTTTTCTCTCTTTTTAATCTTTTTTCTCTATTTCATTTCTTTTTCTTGAATACAGAAAAAGTAAAGATTCATATTTACTTTTAATTTTTATTAATTTTCCTTAATTTTTTCTACTTTATTCTTTACTTTTGTGTAAAATTTTTCAAATTCTATTTTACTACTCCTATCTTCTCATTTTAGTCTACTTCAGGGTGTTCATTTTTCAAATTCTCAATTTCCTTTTTTTAATTTTTTTAATTTTTTTCTTACCCCTTTTTTTTCTCTAATCTGTCAAACCACTTTCAACACCCAGACAAAACACACCTAGAATCTAGCATCATTTATTCAATTTGTGTGTGTGTGTTTAATTTTTTAATTTTAATATTTTTTTAATTTTAATTTTTTTACTTTAATTTTTCTGCCTCATTAATTCCTTTTCTCCCTTCAAAATGACAAAACGAAGGAATTCACACCAAAAGAAAGAGCATGAAGAAACGACAGCCAGGGATTTAACCAACACAGATACAAGCAAGATGTCTAAACCAGAATTTAGAATCACGATAATAAGAATACTAGCAAGAGTTGAAAATAGATTAGAATCCCTTTCTGCAGAGATAAAAGAAGTAAAAAGTAGCCAGAATGAAATTAAAAATGCTATAAGTGAGCTGCAATCATGGATGGATGCCGTGGCAGCAAGGTTGGATGAGACAGAACAGAGAATCAGCAATATAGAGGACAAATGTATAGAGAATAATGAAGCAGAAAAAAAGATGGAGATGAAGGCAAAAGAGTACGATTTAAGAATTAGAGAAATCAGTGACTCATTAAAAAGGAACAACAACATCAGAATCATAGGGGTCCCAGAAGAGGAAGAGAGAGAAATAGGGGTAGACGGGTTACATGAGCAAATCATAGTGGAAAACTTTCCTAACCTGGGGAAAGACACAGACATCAAAATCCAGGGAGCACAGACGACCCCCATTAGATTCAACAAAAACCATCAACAAGGCATATCATAGTCAAATTCACAAAATACTCAGGCAAGGAGAGAATTATGAAAGCAGCAAGGGGAAAAAAGTCCCTAACCTACAAGGGAAGACAGATGAGGTTTGCAGCAGACCTATCCACAGAAACTTGGCAGGCTAGAAAGGAGTGGCAGGATATATTCAGTGTGCTGAATCAGAAAAATATGCAGCCAAGAATTCTTTATCCAGCAAGGCTGTCATTCAAAATAGAAGGAGAGATAAAAAGTTTCCCAGACAAACAAAAATTAAAGGAGTTTGTGACCACTAAACCAGCCCTGCAAGAAATTTTAAGGGGGACTCTCTGAGGGGAGAAAAGATGAAAATATATATGTATATATATAAATACCAAAAGCAACAAAGATTAGAAAGGACCAGAGAACACCAACAGAAATCCAACTCTACAAGCATCATAATAGCAATAAATTCATATCTTTCAGTACTCACTCTAAACGTCAATGGACTCAATGCTCCAATCAAAAGACATAGGGGAACAGAATGGATAAGAAAACAAGATCTGTAGATATGCTGTTTACAAGAGACCCACTTTAGACCTAAAGACACATTCAGATTGAAAATAAGAGGATGGAAAACCATCTATCATGCTAATGGTCAACAAAAGAAAGCCGGAGTAGCCATACTTGTATCAGACGATGTAGACTTTAAAATAAAGACTATATCAAGAGATGGAGAAGGGCATTATATCATAACCAAGGGGTCTATCCACCATGAAAACCTAACAATTGTAAACATTTATGTGTCAAATGTGGAAGCATGCAAATATATAAATCAATTAATCACAAACATAAAGAAACTCATTGATAATAATACCATAACAGTAGGAGACTTCAACACCCCACTCACAGCAATGGACAGATCATCTAATCAAAAAATCAACAAGGAAACAATGGCGTTGAATGACACACTGGACCAGATGGACTTAACAGATATGTTCACAACATTTCATCCTAAAGCAGCAGAATACACATTCTTCTCCAGTGCACATGTAATGTTCTCCAGAATAGACCATATACTGGGACACAAATCAGCCCTAAGTAAGTACAAAAATATCGAGATCATACCTTGCATATTTTCAGACCATAACGTTATGAAACTCAAAATCAATCACAAGAAAAAATTTGGAAAGGTAACAAATACTTGGAGACTGAAAAACATCCTACTAAAGAATGAATGGGCTAACCAAGAAGTTAAAGAGGAAATTAAAAAGTATATGGAAGTCAATGAAAATGATAGACCACAACCCAAAACCTCTGGGATGCAGCAAAGGCGGTCATAAGAGGAAAGTATATAGCAATCCAGGCTTTGCTAAGGAAGGAAGAAAAATCTCACATACACAACCTAACCTTACACCTTAATGAGCTGGAAAAAGAACAGCAAATAAAACCCAAAACCAGCAGAAGATGGAAAATAACAAAGATTACAGCAGATATTAATGCTATCGAAACCAAAAAAAAAAAACAAAAAACAAAAAACAATAGGCCAGATCAATGAAACCAGAAGCTGGTTCTTTGAAAGAATTAACAAAATTGATAAACCACTAGTCAGTCTGATCAAAAAGAAAAAGGAAAGAACCCAAATAAATAAAATCAAGAGTGAAAGGGGAGAGATCACAACCAACACAGCAGAAATAAAACAATAATAAGAGAATATTATGAGCAATTATATGCCAAAAAATGGGCAATCTGGAAGAAATGGACAAATTCCTAGAAACATATACACTACCAAAACTGAAACAGGAAGAAATAGAAAATTTGAACAAACCCATAACCAGTAAGGAAATCGAATTAGTAATCAAAAGTCTGTCAAAAAACAAGAGTCCAGGGCCAGATAGCTTTCCAGGGGAATTCTACCAAACATTTAAGGAAGAGTTAACACCTATTCTCTTAAAACTGTTCCAAAAAATAGAAATGGAAGGAAAACTTCCAAACTCTTTCTATGAAGCCAGTATTACCTTGATTCCAAAACCAGACAGAGACCCCACTAAAAAGGAGAGCTATAGACCAGTTTCCCTGATGAACACGGATGCAAAAATCTTCAACAAGATATTAGCCAACCGGATCCAACAATACATTAAAAAATTATTCACCATGACCAAGTGGGATTTATACCTGGGATGCAGGGCTGGTTCAATATCTGCAAAACAATTAATGTGATTCATCACATCAATAAAAGAAAGGACAAGAACTATATTAGCCTCTCAATAGATGCAGAGAAAGCATTTGACAAAATACAGCATCCTTTCTTGATAAAAACCCTCAAGAAAGTAGGGATAGAAGGAGCATACCTCAAGATCATAAAATCCATATATGAACAACCCAATGCTAATATTATAACGGGGAAAAACTGAGAGCTTTCCCCCTAAGGTCATGAACAAGACAGGGATGTCCACTCTCACCACTGTTATTCAACATAGTATTGGAAGTCTTAGCCTCTGCAATCAGACAACACAAAGAAATAAAAGGCATCCAAATCGGCCAGGAGGAGGTCAAACTTTCACTGTTTGCAGATGACCTGATACTCTATATGGAAAACCCTAAAGATTCCACAAAAAAACTGCTAGCACTGATTCATGAATTTAGCAAAGTTGCAGGATATAAAATCAACGCACAGAAAATAGTTGTATTCCTATACACCAACAATGAAGCGACAGAAAGAGAAATCAAGGAATTGATCCCATTTACAATTGCACTGCAAACCATAAAATACCACGAATAAATCTAACAAAAGAGGTGAAAAATCTATACACTAAAAACTATAGAAAACCTATGAAAGAAATTGAAGAAGACACAAAGAAATGGAAAAAGATTCCATGCTCCTGGTAGGAAGAACAAATATTGTTAAAATGTCGATACTACCCAAAGTAATCTACATATTCAATGCAATCCCTATCAAAATAACACCAGCATCCTTCACAGAGCTAGAACAAATAATCCTAAAATTTGTATGGAACCAGAAAAGATCCTGAATAGCCAAAGCAATCTTGAAAAAGAAAGCCAAAGCAGGAGGCATCACAATCCCAGACTTCAAGCTATACTACAAAGCTGTAATCATCAAGACAGTATGGTACTGGCACAAGAACAGACACTCAGATCAATGGAACAGAATAGAGAAGCCAGAAATGGACCCACAAATGTATGGCCAACTCATCTTTGACAAAGCAGGAAAGAATATCCAATGGAATAAAGACAGTCTCTTCACCAAGTGGTGCTGGGAAACTGGATAGCACCATGCAGAAGAATGAACCTGGACCACTTTCTTACACCATACACAAAAATAAACTCAAAATGGATGAAAGACCTAAAGGTAAGACAGGAAACCATCAAAATCCTTGAGGAGAAAGCAGGCAAAAACCTCTTTGATCTTGGCCACAGCAACTTCTTATGCAACACGTCTCTGGAGGGAAGGGAAACAAAAGCAAAAATGAACACTGGGGCCTCATCAAAATAAAAAGCTTCTGCACAGCAAAGGAAACCATCAGCAAAACTAAAAGGCAATCGACAGAATGGGAGAAGATATTTGCAAATGACATATCAGGTAAAGGGTTAGTATCCAAAATCTATAAAGAACTTATCAAACTCAATACCCAAAAAACAAATAATCCAGTGAAGAAATGGGCAAAAGACATGAATAGACACTTCTCCAAAGAAGACATCCAGACGGCCAACCGGCACATGAAAAAATGCTCAACATCACTCATCATGAAGGAAATACAAATCAAAACCACAATGAGATACTACCTCATACCTGTCAGAATGGCTCACATTAACAACTCAGGCAACAACAGGTGTTGGTGAGGATGCGGAGAAAGAAGATCTCTTCTGCATTGTTGGCAGGAATGCAAGCTGGTGCAGCCACTCTGGAAAACAGTATGGAGGTTCGTCAAAAAACTAAAAATAGAACTACACCCAGCAATTGCACTACTAGGCATTTATTCAAGGGATACAGGTGTGCTGTTTCAAAGGGACACATGCACCCCCATGTTTATAGCAGCACTATCAACAATAGCCAAAGTATGGAAAGAGCCCAAATGTCCATCGATGGATGAATGGATAAGGAAGATGTGGTATATATATACAATGGAGTCTTACTTGGCAATCAAAAAGAATGAAATCTTGCCATTTGCAATGACGTGGATGGAATTGGAGAGTATCATGCTAAGTGAAATCAGTCAGTCAGAGAAAGACAAAAATCATGACTTCAGTCATGTGAGGACTTTATGAGACAAAACAGATGAACATAAGGGAAGTGTAAAAAAATAATATAAAAACAGGGAGGGGGACAAAACAGAAGAGACTCATAAATATGGAGAACAAACTGAGGGTTACAGGAGGGGTTGTGGGAGGGAGGATGGGATAAATGGGTAAGGGGCACTAAGGAATCTACTCCTGAAATCATTGTGGCACTATATGCTAATTTGGATGTAAATTTAAAAAAGGAAAAAGAAAAAACAATTTCAGAGTGTTAGCCATTAGATGTGCTTAACGCCTTATATTTTCATCATTTCTCAGTTAAGATGAGAGTCTGATCAAGGGGGCGGGGGTAGACAGCTGGGGAATGATGGCAGTAGAATAGGAGGACCCTAGGCTTGCCTGATCCCATGAATACATTTAGATAACTATCAAATCATTCTAAATAACACAGAAATCAACCTGAAGGCTGTCAGAATAAACTCCACAACTAAAGAGAGAAAAGGCCACATTAACGATGGTAGGAAAAGCAGAAATGTGGTTTAGGAGAGAAATGGATCATAGGTGCTTCAGAGAGGAGGGAGTCATGGTTGTGGAGAAGGGTGAGAGAAAGAGAAAGATGAGAGAAACAGAGAGAGAGAGACAGAAAGAGAGAGAGAGAGGAGCACACAGGAGAAGGCAGAAGAAGAACATTTCCCCAAAGCCATTGCCTGGAAAACAAGCCGAATTTCTTGAGTTCTTGTAGCCAGTGGGGCTTAAAGACTGAAGTTTTGGCTTCAACAGGTTTGGCTGGGATAGAGCCCTGAGGGTACAGGCCTGCTTCTGGAGAGAAAACAGGCAAACAACCCATGGGTTCTCAGTTAGTAAGTAATGGGTCTGAAGTCAGGTAACTAGTGAGGTAGTTAAGCCATGATTTGTGACTTCTAATTTCATTCTTCTTCTTCTTCTTGCATAATAAAGTCCATCTTGTGGTAGATGCTGTGTGTGAAACGTGAAATCTGAACAGCAAAGAACAAACTGTAAACTCATGAATAATGGTTCTGCTTCTATTTCCATTTTCAAGGCCAATTGTTTTCAGAGATTATGCCTTGATTATAACAATAATAAATGCTTTATGTTTACATGAGTATTTTTTAATTCTATATCATCTATTTCACAAGGTAGAAATGGGCCCGTCCGCACAATCGTGGGTTGACACCTATTTTGAAGGCATAATGTGGAAAGTTCCTGAGCACAAATGTAAATAGAGGAGTACTCAGTGAATTTGCTAACTAGCTATTCCTGCTGGAAGGATTTGCCTTAATGGCACCCTGTCCTGGACCTAATGGTTCCCAGGTCCATGCTCCCTTCTCCCCACCAAGAGGAACAGCAGCAGCAGCAGCAGCAATTGTTCTGCTTCTGTTGGGGTCCTGGAGAGGAGCTTATTGTTAGGGCTGGGTCATACTCAGTCCCCACAGCATCATAAGGAAGAATGGAACAAGTGGACACGAACCCATCGACTCAGATATATAGGAAGTCCTTGAGGTGATTGAAGTGGTTGCAGGAGGACTTCTCACATGTGGACTCCCTCCTTGTAGTCCCTACAAGCAGTCTTAAATTCTTTCTGAAATCAAGCAATGTTGTGTTGCTCCAGGAAGATTGCCTGCTGGTATATGTGACATTGAGGAGCTACTGCTCAGAGAACTTAATGTCATCCCTCCTGGAAAGCATCTGTGCTGATCTCTATGTGGTCTTGAGACAATTTACCTTTAGGGCCTGGACCCTTGAATCTTCAGCCAAGGGAGCTCTTGGGACGCACTCACATCTCTTTCTTGTTTATTAAAAGCCCTTATGAGAGTACTACCTCTGGGAGAGTGTCAGAATGGTATTTTCCTCACCTGAATCAGAGGGACCCACACATCATAAACGATCCACCTAGAGAAGCACCACACTCTGGGAAACTGACAACCATCCCCCCAAAATCTCAGCTTTTGTGGAAGAGACAAAGCCAAACAGGTGAAGGGTCGGTGTGAATTCAGGACCAGATGGTAGTAAAGCCAGGAGTTTTAAAGGTCAGCATGATGTGGAGACCAAAGGCCAAAGTGGGGGTGATGATGCAGGGAGAAAAAAAACTTCCTTACAACTTGCAGCCCAAGTACAGCCAAGTACTTACAAGTACTTGAGACAGGCAGAGTGATATTCCTCAAGATGCTTATTTGCCTTCACATTAACACTTTGCTAGAGGCAAAAGGCAACCTTAGCTTGATATTAGCCCCACCTCCAAGATCCTATAAAAATCCCTTTGGAAACTTCTTTTATCTCTACCCACCCCCACCCTCCAAGATATATGTTAGCAATCATCCTCCAATCATATGGCCGAATTGATATGCATGTGAAGCGTCTCATGACTAACCTTTTACTAGACAGTAGTAAGTGACCTTTTCCTAACAACAGCTAGCCCCTCAAGGTCCTGGAAACCTTGCTTCCTTAGAGACTTACACTATTCCTAATCCCCTTGCAACTTGAAAGTATATAATTAGTCACTCCTCACAACTCCAGTGCAGCTTTTTCTACCCACAGGTTTTGTACCCTTGCTTTAATAAAACCACACTTTTTGCAGCAAAGACATCTCAAGAATTCTTTGACTGTTTGCTCCTGAACCCCAACATTTCACATCAAGCAGGCTTGGCTGAGATAGAGCCTGGAGGGCACTGTGCTGCTCTTAGAGAAGAGAAGGCAGGCAAACAATGTGGGGGGATAGACAGCATGGGAATAGCAAACTGAAAATCACCCGAGGCACACAGGGGAGAGATTATTTGGTTTTCTGGAAGCACTGCACTGAGAGCAAGTGTTCAGAGTCACCTCTCTGGGCATAAAGGATCTGACCGGCACCATTTCCTTCCCCCTCCCCCAGCACAAACAAAAAGCCACTTGCAGGAAGCAGTGCAGCACTAACACTGGCTGCCTAACTTGATTACACAGAGTCCCCATGCCCCTGTGCTCTGGCAGGACCACACTACTCATTCAAGCTATCCTCAGTCCCAGTGCAGCAAGCCATTCCTTCAAAGGACCAGCACAAACCCCTGCCCCAATCACGTCTGACCAGAGAGTCCTGCAGGGCCTCATTTCCTATGGAATTAGTATCAGGTGTCATTTGTCAAGCAGACCAGAGCGCACTTAATTAAAACTTAACACATTCAGGCCAGGAACCAAGCACTGCCCACCGCAGTTAAGGGGAGTCTCTGCAGACAACCGGCCTGAAGGATAGAGCAGACAAAACACAAGAGCAGAGCATGCACGGCATACAACAGAAATATTCCCTGAAGATCCAGGCCCTGGACCTCTTCTTCATAAAGCCGTTATTTTCAAGAGCAGGAAACATAACAGGCTTTTCTAACACAAAGAAGGCAGAGACATAGATAAAATGTCAAGGCAGAGGAATTTATCCCAAATGAAAGAACTAGGTAAGATCACTAGGTGAGAGGTGTAAGCGAAGCAGATATAAGTAACATGCCTGATGGAGAATTTAAAGCAATAATCATAAGGATACTCACTGGGCTTGAGAAAAGAATAGAAGACATCATGGAGACTCTTACCACTGAGCTAAAAGAGAAGAAAAGAATCAATCTGAGATAAAGAATATAATAAATGACATTGAAAACAGGTTTGAGTCAATAAACAGCAGGTTGGAAGAAGCAGAGGAGCAAATTAGTGACATAGAAGACAAAATAATGGAGAGCTATGAAGCTGAACAAAAGAGAGAGAATAATAACCGAACATGAGAATGGACATAGGGAACTCAATAACTCCATCAAACATAACATATTGTAGGACCCAGAAGAAGAGAGATAAGGGAGCAGACAATTTATTTGAGGAAATAATAAGAGATTATTTCCCTAATCTGGTGAAGGAACAGAAATCCAGATCTCGGAGGCACAAAGAACTGAAAATCAACAAAAGCAGGCCAACACCAAGATATATTGTAACTAAATTTGCAGAATAGAGTGATAAAGAAAAAAAAATCTTAATAGCAATAAGACAGAAGAAGTCCTTAACTTACAAAGAAGACCTTAAGGCTAGCTACAGGTTTCTGAACAGAAACATGGCAAGCCAGAAAGGAATGACATGCTATATTCAAAGTGCTGAATGGGAAAAAATGTGCTGCTAAAAATGCTCTATCCAGCAAAGCTCTCCTTCAGAATAGAAGAGGTAAAGACTTTCCCATATAAACAGAAACATAAGGAGTTCATTACCACCAAACCAGTCCTACAAGAATTAAAGGGGAATCTTTGAGTGGAAAGGAAAGACCAAAAGTGACAAATACAAGAAAGGATCAGAGAAAATTTCCAGAAACAATGACAAAACAAGTAATAAAATGGCACTAACTACATATTTATCAATAATTACTTTGAATAGAAGTGGACTAAATGCTCCAAAGACATGGGGTGTCAAAATGGATTAAAAAAAAAAAGACCCATCTATAGACTCCCTATAAAAGACCCATTTTAGACCTAAAGACACCTGAAGATTGAAAGTGAAGGGATGGAGGGGCTCCTGGGTGGCTCAGTCAGCTGAGTGTCTGACTCTTGATTTTGGTTCAGGGCATGATCTCACAGTTCGTGGATTTGAGCCCCATGGTGGGCTCTGCACTGATGGTGCAGAGCCTGCCGGGGATTCTCTCTTCTCCTTCTCTCTCTACCCTGTTCTTTGTCTCTCTCTAAAGAATAAATAAACATGGGGCTCCTGGGTGGCTCAGTTGGTTAAGCGTCTGACTTTGGCTCAGGTCATGATCTCGTACTTCATGGGTTTGAGTCCCAGGTCAGGCTCTGTGCTGACAGCTTGGAGCCTGGAGCATTTTTCAGATTCTGTGTCTCCCCCTGTCTCTGCTCCTTCCCTACTCACTCTGTCTCTCTCTCAAAAATAAACATTACATTTTTTTAAATCAATAAACATTGAAAAAAAGAAAGTGAGGGGATGGAGAAACATTTATCATGCAAGGATGTCAAAAGAAAGTGGGAGTAGTGATATGTATATCAGAGAAACTAGACATTATTTTTTTAGACTTTGAAACAAAGATTGTAACAAGAGACAAAGAAGGGTACTATATCATAATCACCCAGCATGGAAGCCCCCAAATATATAAAATAATTAAAAACAAACATAAAGAGGAGTGCCTGGGTGGCTCAGTCAGTTAAACATCTGACTCCTTAAATTTTTTTAAAGTTTATCTGTTTTTGAGAGACAGAGAGAGAGAGAAAACATGAGAGGGGGAGGGGCAGGAAGAGAGAGAGACACAGATTCTAAAGCAGGCTCCAGATAAAGTAGGCTCCAGGCTGAGCTGAGCACAAAGCCTGATGCGGGGCTTAAACCGGCCAACCACGAGATCATGACCGGAGCACAAGTCAGAAGCTTAACTGACTGAGCCACCCAGGCATCCCTTCTTCCAACTCTTGATTTCAGCTTAGGTCATGATATCATGGTTTGTGGGTCTGAGCCCCACATTGAACTCTGTGTTGACAGCATGGAGCCTGCTTGGGATTCCCTCTCTTCCCTCTCTCTCTGCTCCTACCCTGCTTGTGTGCTCTCTCTCTCAAAATAAATAAATAAACAAATTAACAAAAATAAAGAAACTTACTGATAATACAGTAAAGGTAGGGGACTTTAACACCCCACTTACATCAATGCACAGACAATATAAACCAAAAATAAACAAGGAAATAATGGCTTTGAATAACACACTAGACCAGATGTAATTAACAGATAAATTCAGAGCATTCCATCTCAAAACAGCAGAATACACATTATTTTCAATGGGCCATTCTTCAGAATAGATCACATAATTAGGTCACCAATCAGGCCTCAATAAATACAAGAAGACTGCAACCATACAATGCATTTTTTTCTGACCACAGCATTATGAAACTAGAAGTCAACCACAAGAAAAAATTCGGAAAGACCACAAATACATGGAGGTGAAACAACACACTACTAAATAATTAATTTGTCAACCAGGAAATCAAAGAAGAAATATAAAATTACAAGGAAACAAATGAAAATGAAAACACAACTGTCCAAAACCTTTGGGATTCAGCAAAAGCTGTTCTAAGAGGGAAGTATATAGCAATACAGGCTTATTTTAAGAAGCAAGGAAAGCCTCATACGAACAACCTAATTTTACACCTAAAAGAGCTAGTAGAAAAACAACAATTAAAGCCTAAAGCCAGTGGAAGGAAGGAAATAATAAATATTAGAGCAGAAAGAAATTATATAGAAACTTTTAAAAAATGATAAAAATAAAATACATCAATGAAACCAGGAGCTGTTCTTTGAAAAAATTAGTAAAATTGATAAACCTCTAACCAGACTTATCAAAAAGAAAAAAGAAAGGATCCAGATAATTGAAATCACAAATGAGAGAGGAGAAATAAATACCAACACCACAGAAATACAAAAAAGTTATAATACAATGTTACGGAAAACTATATGCCAACACAATGGACAACCTGGAAGAAATGGGCAAATTCCTAGAAACAAAACGTACCAAAACTGAAAAAGGAAAAAAATAAAAAAAAAAACTTGAACAGACCAATAACCAGCAAAGAAATTGAATCAGTAAGCAAAAATCTCCCAACAAACTAAGTCCAGGGCCAGATGGCTTCACAGGCATATTCTATCAAATATTTAAAGAAGAATCAATACCTATTCTTCTCAAACTAGTCCAAAATTATAGAAATGGAAGTAAAACTTTCAAATTCATTCCATGAGGCCAGCATTACCCTGATACCAAAACCAGATAAAGACTCCAGTAAAAAAGAGAACTATAGGCCAACATCACCAATGAACACGGATGCAAAAATTCTCAATAAAATGTAAGTACTGAATCCAACAATACATTAAAAAAATCATTTATTATGATCAAGTGGGATTTATTCCTTGGTTGTAAGGGAGGTTCAATGTTTGCAAATCAATCAACATGATGCATCACATTAATAAAAGAAAGGATAAGAACCATGTGATCATTTCAAGACATGCAGAAAAACCACTTGACAAAGTACAACATCTATTCATGAAAAAAAAATCTCAATAAAGTAGTTTTAGAGTGAACATACCTCAACATAATAAAGGCCATATATGAAAAACCCACAAGTAACATCATCCTCAATGGGGAAAAAGTAAGAGCTTTTCCTCTACATTCAGGAGCAAGACAGGGATGTTCACTCTCGCTGCTTTTATTCAATATAGTACTGGAAGTCCTACCCACAGCAGTCAGATGACAAAAAGAAATAAAAAGCATCCAATAGATAAGGGAGAAGTAAAACTTTCCCTATTTGCAGATGACATGGTACTCTATATAGAAAACCTGAAAAGCTCCATCAAAAATTTGTTCAACTGATACATGAATTCAGGAAAGTTGTAGGATACAAAATAAATGTAGAGGAATATGTTGCATTTCTATACATCAATAATGAAGCAGCAGAAAGAAATTAAGGAATTAATCCCATTTACAATTTCACCAAAACCAATAAGATACCTGAGAATAAACCAAACCTAAGAGGTGAAATACCTGTATTCCAAAAACTATATTCCAAAAACCTGTATTCCAAAAACCTTCTTTCTAGATATGTCTCTTGAGGCAAGGGAAACAAAAGCAAAAATGAACTTTTGGGACTTTGTCAAAATAAAAAGCTTCTGCACTGAAGGAACCATCAACAAAAGTAAAAGGCGACCTATGGAATGGGAGAAGGTATTTGCAATGACATATCTGATAAAGGGTTAGTATCCAAAATATATAGAGAACATATACAACTCAACAGTCCAAAACAAATAATCCCATGAAGAAATGGGCAGAAGACATGAATAGATAGATATTTTTCCAAGGAAGACATCCAAAGGGCCATCAGACAAATGAAAAGATGTTCGACATCAGTGACCATTAGGGAAATGTAAATCAAAACTACAATGAAATATCACCTCATACCTGCCAGAATGGCTGAAACCAAAAGCACAAGACAAAACAGATATTGGTGAGGAGGTGGAGAAGAGGAACCCTCTTATACTATTGGGGGGAATGGAAACTGGTGTAGTACTCTGGAAAACAGTATGGAGCTTCCTCAAAAAATTAAAAAGAGAACTACCCTGTGATCCAGCAATCACAGTACTGGGTATTTATCCAAAGAATAACAAGAACACTAATTCAAAGGCATAGATGCACCCCTATGTTTACATAGCCAAATTATGGAAGCAATCCAAGTGTCCATGGATGGATGAAAGGGTAAAGAAGGTATGGTATATATGCACAATGGAATATTATTCAGCCATAAAAAAGAATGAGATCTTGCCATTTGTAATGACATGAAATATAATGCTAGGTGAAATAGATCAGTCAGTGAAAGATAAGTATCATATGATTTCACTCATATGTGAAATCTAAGAAACAAACAAAATAAAACAAGCAATGGAAAAAAAAAATAAGGGAGAGAGGGAGACAAACCAAGAAACCCACTCTTAACTATAGAGAACAAACTGATGGTTACCAGTGGGGAAGTGGGTGGTGGGTGGGTTAACTGGTGATGGGGATTAAGGAGTGCACTTTGTGTCAGAAGCAGTGGGTGATATATGAATTGTTGAATCACTATATTGTATACCTGAAACTAATATAACACTGTATACTGGAATTAAAATCAAATTTAAAAATTAAAAAAAAGTTAAGAGGAAAAGAAAAACCTAAAAGAACATAAGCATGAATATTTACACCCTGCCTGGGAAATAGTGTACCTTCAAAACGTTGAAGAAATTATGCTTAAAGACAGAGATAGAGTTGTCCTTTTAAAAACTCAAGGTGACCTGGGCATTGTAAATCAAAACAAAAATGTTTTAAAAGACAAACTGAGTGTTTATAAAAAGGGAGACGGGCTTTAAAAGGAAAACTGTAGGCCCAAAGTGGTGTCACTTAGTTTAAGGCTCTAAGTCAGTAAGCCATGACTTAATAGCTAACTTAACTGAGGGTTCAGTCCCCCAGAAATGTAATCTTTAACCTGTTAGCATGAAATTTCCTGTTCAGCACTAGGAAGTTTACTGATAGACCCTTTCATTCCTGCCAGGAGGGTAACCTAGCCTAAAACTGGATTCTTTGCTAATAATTTCCTTTTTTCCACTCCTTCTCTACCTTTAAAAATGTTTCTGGTAGCCCTTTGGACCTCCCCTCTTGTTTTTAGATGTGATGCTGCTTGATTCATGAATCAATTAATAAAACCAATTGTATCTTTTAAATTTACTTGTTTGAGGGGCGCCTGGGTGGCTCAGTCGGTTAAGCGTCCGACTTCAGCTCAGGTCATGATCTCACGGTCCGTGAGTTCGAGCCCCGCGTCGGGCTCTGTGCTGACCGCTCAGAGCCTGGAGCCTGTTTCAGATTCTGTGTCTCCCTCTCTCTCTGACCCTCCCCCGTTCATGCTCTGTCTCTCTCTGTCTCAAAAATAAATAAACGTTAAAAAAAAAAAATTAAAAAAAAAAAATAAAAAAATAAATTTACTTGTTTGAATTATTGTTATTTAACACTATTTTTCTTTTTTCAAAAACATATATATTTGCCTTCATTTTTTACACAAAAAAATAGCATACTTTAGATAGACTAGCTTCTTTTCATGTAACCATATATCCTGGAAATCTCTCCATTATCAGTTCTGATACTTTCCTCATTTTTTTTTAAACTGCGGAGGGCTCTATTGTGTGGATGTTCCACAGTTCAATGAACTATTCCAGTGTGTAGGCATTTAGGTTGGTTGAATATTTTATCATTACAAAAGGCATTGCAGTAAATAACTGTACAAAATCATCTTTGTATTGCTGGAGATATAGTAAATTCATGGAAGGGGGATTGCTTGTTTGAAAGATAAATTTACATGCAATTTTGTTAGATATTGTAAAATTTCCTTCATTAGGGTTGTACCAATTAAATCCCCACTAGCATTGATGTTGTCACATATATTGTCACATATTTTAATTTTTTCAATGTGGAATGATAAGAAAATATATCTCACTATAGTTTGTTTACATACATGTTATGAGTCAGCTTGTATATGTTGTCAAATGTAGAGAAAATTTTATACATTATTGTGAATAGATCATTGATGTTCTGCTTATTTTTTTCTAGTGAGTCTTTTGTCATTTTAGTCTTTTTAAATTTTACTTTTTAAATCAGTTTTATAGAGGTTTAATTACAGCTCAAAAGAATGCTCTTTTAAGTGTATAATTCTAAGAATTTTGACAAATATGCTCTGTATATAAACACTGCCCAATCAACATACATACACCCATCATCTTAAAGGTTTTCCATGACCTTTGTTTGTGTCAATCCTCCATCCATGAACCCAGTCATCTACAAATCTGCTTTCTGTCACTAGAGATTCATTCTGTCAATTCCATAGTTTCATTGTGAATAGAATCACTTTCCTTTAGCCTGGCTTCCACCACCCCCACTTTTAATGCTTTTTTACACTGCTACCTATTATCAGTAAGTTATTCATTTTAATGGTGAGTAGTTTTTATAATGTCCAAAACCCATGCAATTTTACTGGAAGAAATTAATATAAATAATTATTAACTGGTAACAGGGAGTGAGCTACTAAGGGTTAAAGAAAGTTCCAAAGAAGATTCAAATAGTGTATCTGATGGTAGCCACTACCTCCAAGACTGAGCAGAATATCTAAAGAAAAAACAAATTTAGAAGAGTAGAGCTCCACCAAGTTCCCCAAACTTCACCGGAGATGGCATGACTGTGGCCCACTGGATAGAGAGAGGTTCACTGAGTTGCTGAAGGATCTGTCTGACAAGCAAGAAACTGTCGATAGGAGGGCTGAAATTCCCTGAAAAACCACTGCTGGATTGCCTTCAAGACTCCCTGTGAAGTCAGGGTGCCTGGGTGGCTCAGTTGGTTATGCGTCCAACTTCAGCTCAGGTCACAATCTCATGGTTTGTTAATTTGAGCCCCGCATGAGGCTCTGCATTGACAGCTCAGAGCCTGCTTGGGGTTCTCTCTCCCTCTCTGCCCCTCCCTCACTTGTGCCCGCGCGCTCTCTCTCTCTCAAAAATAAATAAACAAAAAAAAAAAAAAAAAAAGAAAAGAAAAACTCTCTGTGAAGTCAACTGGAGTGATGGTGGAATTCACCAGGGTTCCACCTGTGGGGACGCCACTGAAACTCCCTGGCAAGTAAGCTCAACTAGCACTTCTGCATGCCACAGGAAAGCAAGGGGAAAAGCCTGGTGAGAAATAGGAAAAGACCTTCTTCTGTTATATGCATTGCAGTGTCCCTCCACCACCTTCTACTAATAAAGCTTAACATTGTGTCTGCTGGAAAACAAGAAAGTTTATAAAATTACAAAGCAAGGCAAAGAAGGATGGATTTGGAAGTCAAAGGGAATAAACTGGTAGTGGATAGATGATAGATGATAGATAGATAGATAGATAGATTTACTTTGTATGAGACTGGAACTGCCAAACTATTTTCAAAAGTGCTCTATTTCCACTCCATCCAGCAATGTATGAGAGTTCTATTCTTTCCAATATTTGATGTTAAGTGTCTAGTTTTAGCCAATCTAGTGAATATATGGTATCTTAATGTGTTTTGTTATTATGAACTTTATTTTATAGAAAAGTTTTAGATTTACAGAAAAATTGAGAAAAGAATATAGAGT
Source organism: Panthera leo (assembly GCF_018350215.1). Taxonomy (NCBI): domain Eukaryota; kingdom Metazoa; phylum Chordata; class Mammalia; order Carnivora; family Felidae; genus Panthera; species Panthera leo. Next base: position 31,150,248 of record NC_056683.1, on the reverse strand, counting down.
TCCCATACATTCTGCACTGTTTCCCCTTTTATTAACATCTTTCAATAGTATTGTCGCAGACTTTGAGTCTGTAGTTCTCTCTTGTCAGCAAGAGAGCGGATGCAGAATTGATACAAGAGACGCTAATGTCCGGGAGAGGATAAGAGCCCCAAACACGGGTTTTGTCTCCCTATTTATTGAGCTCTCAAGGTTTTACATATGTGGTGAATGTACAGAAGAAAACAATAAGTCTTGCCTAGAACACCTATTTGGAGTTCTAATTTAGTTTTGTGTGCTGACAGCATTTAACGCATGGGTATATCTTGGAGAAAACAAACTTGATGATTGTAAATATCTGAGGTAGCTTTTTGCATGGACAGGTTATAAACATTTATGGTGCTTGAGATGTAGAAGAAAAATCAACTACTCTCAACATCCAGGGTAGATTTTCCATAAACTGTAGGATTAATTATGTCAGACTGCAAAAAATTGTAGAGGTAGCAGATATACACAATCCTTATTCTAAAGAAGGTAAATATGTAACCCTGTGAAGCTGGTATGAGAATGTTTCATTTAAATCTCTACTATATGCTGTTATTTTGAAAATAACAATAAAAACAATAAAAGGAAGAAGAAAGGTAGTCTTTCTTCAGAGGGCTTTTAGGGGTGTGTGTGTGTGTGTGTGTGTGTGTGTGTGTGCCCTCATGCTCATATAAACATATAAATATCTGGATTAAATACTATCTTTATAGTCATGTGAGGTCTTTATTACTATCATATAAAAAGAGAAAAGCAACGTGCAGTCCAGAGTCCACTCACTGCTGTCCCATGTCCTTATGTCACTCTCATATCCCTGTTGGTTGTAGTACAGGGAGGAAGACAACTGAATGGCCTGAATGAAGCTTCTAGGTAATAGGTTTAGGTATTTCAGAGGGGGCTCAAGAGGAGAAGAGAGATGTACAGAGTATCCTGAGAAACATATTTTTGGGTTGGTGATTAAGCCAGGTAAGTGAAAAGAAATTTTCATGGTAGGGAAGAAGGGCAGAGTCGGGGAAGGTCAATAGAGACAGCGAACAAATCCAGGGGAAATGGCCTCAATTTAATGTCTTTCACCCTCATGATTTGTTCATCTATGTTCTAATTAGTTCCTTCCTGTAGTTAGAACAATATTGAAGATTCTTCTACAAAGCTATAATCCTCTCCGATCTTAGATACTAGGTGTTCATCTTTCTCTCGTCCTCAGAAATTATGCAGTTTTATCCTATTGGTTCTAAACCATTCCATGGTCCTTATATTATTCCTACATCCCTTAGTTTTCCTATCACTGCCTTTCCAACAGGAACATTTATTTTCTGTCAGATGAGAACACTCTGAGTCTCTTTTCTTACCTGTACTCCCTCCCCAATCTCAATCACTCACCCAAAACCTACTCAAGAATTCGTTCAGGAAAATTAGAATCTTCCCTATGTCTTCTAGCTTTTCATACTTCTTTCAGGAAGATGAGGGTGACAGAAGGCTTATAACTAGGCAGGGCTTCCTATACTCCCCTAAATTAGTGCTGCCAAATGATACTACCTTTCTCAAAGTGCACATCTGACCCAGAACAGAAGCTCCTTCCCACTCTAACTCTGTCCTCAATTTACCCAAAGAATACAAAAGCACTAATACTAAAGGATATATGCATTCCTATGTTTATAGCAGCATTATCTACAACAGCCAAATTATGGAAACAGCTCAAGTGTCCACTGACTGAAGAATGGACAAAGAAGATGTGGTGTGTGTGTGTGTGTGTGTGTGTGTGTGTGTAGCCCATTTTTAGTTGGATTATTCATTTTTTGGTTGTTGAGTTTTGTAAGTTCTTTATAGATTTTGGATATGACCTTAGCTGTGTGTGTGTGTGTGTGTGTGTGTGTGTGTGTGTGTGTTATTATATTGGAGTTGTATATATATATATATGAATTATAATGGAATATTATATATTATTATATATGATATACGTATATATAATGGAATATTACTCAGTCATAAAAAAGAACGAAATTTTGCCATTTGCAATGACATGGATGAAGCTAGAGTATTATGCTAAGTGAAATAAGTGAGTCCAAAAAAGACAAATACTCATATGTGGAATTTAAGAAACAAATGAGCAAAGGTGGGGGGGGGGGAGAGAGAGAGAGAGGCCAAGAAACAGACTATTAACTACCAAGAACAAATTGATGATTGTCAGAGGGGAGGTGAGTGGGGGGATGGATTTAATAGGTGACATTGATTAAGGATTGCACTTGTGATGAGCATCAAGTGTTGTATGGAAATGTGGAATCATTATGTTGTACACTTGAAACTAATATTACACTGTATTGAACTAACTGAAATTTAAATAAAAATTAAAATTAATATTTTATCCCAAACCCTATATTAGCTTTTTATTACCTTAACAATGTAATTTTTAAAAACTTTTTAATACTTATTTATTTGTGAGAGATAGAGAGAGAGAAGGAGTGCAAGTAGGGGGAGAGGCAGAGAGAGAGAGGAAGATACAGAATCCAAATCAGGCTCTGAGCTGTCAGTAGAGTCTGACGCGGGGCTCACATTTGTGAACCATGAGCTCATGACCTGAGCTGAAGTCCGACGCTTAACCGACCGAGCCACCCAGGCACCCCAACAATGTATTGTTGAGAGCAGGATTTCATTTAAAAAATTAATCCTGGAAAAATCTATTAAAAAACAGTTCTTCCATGTATTATCAATTTAGTTTCTTTTGCTTTGCTTTTATGTTAAGTTTATGTTTTCCTATAAATAAATGTACATGGTATGAGATGAGGACAAGGTTGATACTTAAAATATATATTCAGGGGAGCCCGAGTAGCTTACCAACTCTTGATATCGGCTCAGGTAATGATCTCACTGTTCGTGGGATCAAGCCCCTCATTAGGCTCTGCACTGGCAGTGTGGAGCCTGCTTGGGATTCTCTCTCTCCCTTTCTCTCTGCCCCTTCCCCTTCATGCTCTCTCTCTCAAAATAAATAAACACTTAAATATATATATAAATATTTTTAATAAATGACACCTAGATAACTGAATATTCAGTTATTCATTTATTAAAAATGTCATTTATTAAAAATGTCAGTGTCATTTATTAAAAATCTTAATTACCTTGACATCTTTGTAAAAATATCAATTGACTTGGCAAAACTTAATGCTGGTGGTAATGTGGAGTAACAGGAATGAGCATGCATGTCTGGTAAGAATGCAAAATGATACAGTCACTTTGGAAGACAGTTTGGCAGTTTCTTACAAAGCTAAACATCGTCTTACATATACTCCAACAATTGTGCTCTTAGTTATTTACCCAAATGAGTTGATAAGTTATGTCTATACAAAACCTACATATGAATGCTTGTAGCAGTTTTAAACATAATTTACAAACACTGGAAGCAACCAAGTGCTTCAACGGGTGAATGAATAAACAATAATATATTCATAAAATGAAACATTATAAAGCAATACAAAGAAATTAGCCTTTTGCATCAATGTTCATCAGAGATATAGACCTGCAGTTTTCTCCTCTCATGATGTCATTGTCTGGCTTTGGCATCAGGATAATGCTGACCTCATAAAATTAATTTGGAAGTGTTCCCGCTCCTATTGTTTGGAAGAATTTAAGAGTAATTGGTATTCATTCTTTTTTGAATGTTTGGTAGAATTCACCTTTGAAACCATCTGGTCCTAGACCTTTCTTGGGAGGTTTTTGACTACTGCTTCAATCTCCTTATTTATTGGTTTGTTTAAACATTCCATTTCTTCTTGACTCCATCTTGGGAGATTGATGTTTTAGGAATTTATTAATTTCTGCTGCTGTATTATCCAATTTGTTGGCATACAATTGTTTATAATAATATCTTAGGAAACTTTTTTGTTTCTGAGGCATTTGCTTTAATGTTTTCACTTTCACTTCAGATTTTATTTATTTGAGTCTTCTCTGTTTTCTTCTTAACTAATCTAGTCTACCTTTGTGTTTATAAATTATGTTTATCTTTTCAAAAAGCCACTCATTCTTTTGTTCATGTTTTCTATTGTTTATGTATTATTAATTTATCTCTGCTCTGATCTTTACTATTTCCTTCCTTCTGCTAAGTTAGGCATAGTTTGTTCTTCTACTTCCTTGAGATATAACATTAAACTGTTTGAGATCTTTCTTCTTTTTTAGTGTAGGTGTTTATTTCCATAAAATATCCCGCTTAATATTTCCTGAACAGAAATGTAAAAATCCTCAATAAAATATGGCAAACTGAATTCAATAGCACATCAAAAACATTATTCATCAGTATCAAGTGGGATTTATCCCTGGGATACAAGTTTTAAAATACACAAATCAGTCCATGCAACACAACATATTAATCAAGTGGGGTAGGCAAAGCACATGAAGAACATTAAGAGGTATAAACTTCCAATTATAAAATAAATAAGTCATGGGAATAAAATCTAAAGCACAGGGAATATAGTAAATAATATTGTAATAACTTTGGTGATAGATGGTTAACTACACTTATTGTAGTTATTGTTGTATACATGAAACTAATATTATATGCCAATTGTACTTCCATTAAAAATTTTTTAAAAGCCTCTGCCAAAAAAACTTATAGAACTAACAAACAAATTCATCAAATTTGCAAGATACAAAACCAACACAAAAATCAGTAGCATTTATTTACACCAACAATGAAATATCCAAAAAGGAAATCAAGAGAACAATCTCATTTATAAAATCATCAAAAAGAAGAAAATACTTAGCAATAAATTTAACCAGGGAGGTGAAAGATCTGTACCCTGAAAACTATAAAATATTGATGAATGAAATTTAGGAAGACATAAATAGAAAGATACCCCATGTTCATGGATTGGAAGAATTATCAGTGCTAAAATGGCCACATCACCCACAGTGATCTGCAATTATAATACAATCCCTATCAAAGTTTCAATGGCATTTTCACAGAAGTAGAAAAAAAATGCTAAAATCTAATTAAACCAAAAATGACCACAAATAGCCAAAGCAATCTTAGAATAATAAAGTTGGAAGTATCACATTCTTTTATTTCAAATTATACTAATCTAAACAGTATGACACTGGACTACAAGTAGACATATAGATCAATAGAATGAAGTAGAAAGCCCAGAAATAAACCCAAGCATATAGGGTCAACTAATTTTCAGGAAGGATGCCAAGAATACACAATGAGGAAAGAAAAATCTCTTTGACAGTGTTGGGAAAACTATATATTCACATGAAAAACAATGAAATTGGACCTTTATCTTACACAATGTACAAAGATAAACTCAAATGTGCTAAAGAACTAAACGGAAGTCCTGAAACTATAAAACTCACAGAAAAAAAAAGCATAAGGAGAAAGCTCCTTAATAATGCTCTTGTCAACAACTTTTTTGGATATGACACCAAAAGCACAGACAACAAAAGCAAACATAAGCCAAGTAAAGATATATCCAACTAAAAAGCTTTTATACAGTAAAGAAAATAATCAACAGAGTGAAGAGATAACTGACAGAATGAGGAAAAATATTTGCAAACCATGTCAAGGGGTTAATATCCAAAATATATAAAAGACTCAAATAACTCACACATGTTAGAATAGCTACTATCAAAAAGACAAGGGGCACCTTGGTGGCTCAGTTGGTTTGAGTGTCCAACTCTTGATTTCAGCTCAGCTCACGAACCCAGGGTCATGAGATTGAGCCCCACATTGGGTTCCATGCCAGGTATGGAGCCTGCTTTAAATTCTCTCTTTCTCTTCCCTGCCCCTCCCCTGCTCTCTCTCTCCCTTTCTAAAATAATTTTTTTTAATTTTATATATTTTTTAATTTTTTTAATGTTTATCTTTGAGAGCAAGAGAGAGCTCACACACGCACACGTGAGTGGGGGGATGGGCAGAGAGAGCGAGAGAGCGAGAGAGAGCAAGAGAGAGAGAGAGAGAGAGAATCCAAAGCAGACTCCAGGCTCTGAGCTGTCTGCACAGAGCCTGATGCAGGGCTCGAACTCATGAACTGTGAGATCATGACCTGAGCTGAAGTAGGACGCTTAACTGACTGAGCCACCCAGGTGCCCCTAAAATAAAAAAAAAAAATTTAAACACAAAAGATAAGTGTTGGAGAGGGTATGCAGGAAAGGGAACCCTTGTAAACTGTTGGTAGGAATGTAATTAGTAGAGTCATTATAGAAAACAAATAGAGGTTTTTCTTAAAAAATGAAAAATAGAATCACTATATGATTAAGCAATCCCACTTCTGGGTATATATTCAAAGGAAGTAAAATCAGCATGTTGAAGAGGTACCTCCATTTCCACATTCATTGCAGCATTATCCACAATATCCGGATTATGGAATCAACCTGTGTCCATCAAATGATAAATGAATAAAGTAAATATTACATATACGCATATATTCACACACACACACACACAATGGAATAGTATGAAGCCTTAAAAAAAAAGAAAAGAAAGAAAAAAAGAAAAGAAAAGAAAAGAAAAGAAAAAGAAAAGAAAAGAAAAAATCCTGCCACTTGTACCATGTTTGAATGTGAAGGGCATTATGCTGGATGAAATAAGCAAGATAGAGAAAGACAAACATAGATGGCATCACTTACATGTTGAATCTGGAAAAAAAAAAAAGTAAATTTATAGAAACAACAGAATGATAGTTGCCAGGGGTTGGGAAGTGAGGGAAATGGGGAGATGTGAATCAAAGGATACAAGTCCTCAGATATAAATAATTTCTGAAGATCTAATGTACAGCATGGGGACTATGGTTAATAATATTGTATTGCATACTTGAAATTTCCTAACAGAGCAGCTCATAAGCATTCTCATCAATAAATAAATAAATACCAATAATTATATGAACTGACAGATGTATTAATTTAACTTGATCATGATAATTATTTCACAATGTTTACATATGTAAAATCAAAACATTTTACACTTTAAATACATACAATTTTATTTGTAAATTATACCTCAATAAGGCTGAAGAAAGGGAAAAAATAGAAATTAGGTATTATTACACACCTATTGGAACATTTAAAATAAAATTTTTAAAAGTTAGAAATACCAAATGCTGGTAAGGATGTGGAACAAGAATTCCCATTCATTGATCATGGAAAAGAAAAATAGTACAGTATCTTTGGAAATCAGAATTATCAATGAATGATTCAATTGTACAAAATGAAATGGGGAAGAAAAGAGCTGACCTAAATTTATTTACGGTCATAAATATCTTCATAATGTATACTTACATGACTTTAGTATGAATAGAATTTGTAGTGATGTCACATATTAAATAATGAATATCAAATCCTGGTATTTGTAATTTGTACTTTTTTTCCTGATCTTTTCAACTAGAGATCTATTGATATTATTGCTAGAATATTGATTTAGTAAAAAAACAAACTGTGGTTCCTGTTACTTTTTCTATGATATAGTTTTCTATTTCATTGATTTCTGCTCTGATCTTCGTTTACATTCTTTTACATTAATGCTTAATTTTCAGTTTTTTTAATGTGGAAGATAAGGTCCTTAACTTGAGAACTCTCTGCTTTTTTAATATAGGTATTTAATGCTATAATTATTCCTCTGAATACTACATTAGCTACAAGCCACAAATTTTAATATTCTGTATTTTCATTTTCATTCATTAAAATTATGTTTGATGTCATTTTTGCTGTCTGTTTTGGGTCATGGGTTTTTTTTAAATGTAGTATTTGGTTTTCACATATAGAGTGATTATTAAAAAAAAAAAAACTGACCCCAAATTTAATTAGGCTGTGGTAAGAGAACACACTAATTCAGTTATTTAAAATTTATTTGAACTCTGTTGTGTGCATGGTTATGACTTACCTTAATTAATGTGCTAAGTGTACTCTTTGTTCTGGTACTTTTGTTATTGTTGTTGCTGGATATAGTGTTTTATAGATATCTCTTATTTCAATTTGGTTGATAATGTTAGGATCTTTTATATTCTTACTGCTTTTCTTTTTACTTGTCCCATCAATTACAGACAGAAAAGTGTTCAAGTATTCAGCTATAATTGGGGATTTGTCTAATTCTCCTATTAGTTTGGTCAGTTTCTTTTAGTATTTTGAAAGTGTGTGATTAGGTATAAACACACTTCTGTTACATCTTCTGCAGATATGGATCCTTGATCACCATGAAGTGTCCCTTTTTTCTCTTATAATATTTCTTGTTCTGAAGACAATTTGTCAATGTTAATATAGCAAAGTTAATATTCATGTAAAAAAGACATATAAAAGGCCACCACATATACTATATCTACATAATATATTTTCACCTCATTTCTTTTTATTCAAATGTATTCCTTGTAGAAAGCATACAGTTGCTAGCTTCTATGTAAAGTAGGATCCTGATTACACTCGTCACTGATGTGTTTAAACAATTTGTAGTGAATGTAACTATTGATATAATTGGATTTCAATTTGTAATCTAATAGGCCTAGAGAGAGTAGAATGATATGTTTAAAATACTGCCAAATAAGACCAACTGCCAAACAAGACTATTATACCCAGAATTCCTGTACTTCCAAAATAAAGGAGAGATCGAAACACATTCCCAGACAAACAACAGGCGTCCTTCATCACTAGACGTGACTGACAGGAAATGCTCAAGGGAGTTCTTTGAGTTGAAATGAAAGGAAACTAATTAGCAGCATGAAAGTATATGAAAGTATAAAACTTTCATAAAAGTAAAAATATATAACCACTTTTAACTCTACTATAAAATTTGAAAGACAAAAAGATTAAAATAGTTATAACTACAAAAAGTAATTATAACTACAATAATTTATTAATGGATACATAATATAAAAAGATTAAGCTGTGACATCAATAATATACAGTGTAGGGAGGAGGAAAAGTATGTTTTCTAATACAATCAAAGTTAAAAGTTGCTCTTAGTTTAAAATAGACTTATAATTATAAGACATTTTAAGTCAGCCTCATATTTACATATACACAAATGAAAAACTGGTGGTAGATACACAAACTATAAGAGAAAGGAATGAAAGCATATCAGCACAAAGAATCATATTACAAAGGAAGACAGCAAGAGAAGAAGAAAAAAGGAAATAGAAACATTCAGAAAACAAATAACAAGATGGCAAAAATAAGTCCTCACCTATATATAATTGCTTTAAATGTAAATAGATTAAATTTGGCATTAAAAGACTAAAATCTAATTGGCTAAATGGATTTTTTAAAAGACTCAATTATATGCTCCTTACAAGAGACTCACTTTATTTTTTTTAAGTTTATTTATTTTGAGAGAGAAAGAGTGGGCAGGGGAGGGGACAGGAGAGAGGAAAAATCCCAAGCAGTTTCCATGCTGACAGCGTGAGGAGCCTAACACAGGGCTCAAACCCACGACTGAAAGATCACGACCTGAGCTGATATCAAGAGTCACATGCTCAACCGACTGAGCCACTCAGGCACCCCAGCAGACTCACTTTAGATTTGAGGATACACACAGGCTGAATGTGAAGGGATGGGAAGAGATACTCCATAAAAACAGTAAGCAAACAGAGCAGGGTGGCTACACTTCTATCATACAAAATATACTGTAAGTCAAACTGTCAAATGAGACAAAGAAGGTCATTTATTATGATAAAAGGGTTGAATGATTGAGAAAATGTAACACTTTAAAAAATATATGCCCCAACTTTAGAGCCCCTAAATATACAAAGCACATATTAATCAATCTAAAGGGAGAAATAGATGGCAATACAATAATGGTAGGGAAAATCAGTACGCCACTTTCTATAATGGATTGATCATCCACTTAGAAAATCATAAGGAAACAGAAGATTTGACAACACCATAGAATAAATGAATCCACAAACATAGAATATTCGATCTGGCAGTAGTAGAATACACATTATTCTCAAGTCACAAGGAAAAGTCTCTAGGATAGATAATCTGTTAGGTTGAAATAGAAACTAGAGAAACAGTAGGGACTATCAATGAAACTACAAGCTATTTAAAGATAAAATTGACAAATCTTTAGCTAGACTAAGAAAATAGAGAGACAACACTTTTCTATGAATTCTTGATAAGGTGGCCCAGTCAGATCACATCTTAATCTGGGGGTTTTTATTATTCAGAAATTTAAAAATCTTACACAACTAAATTTATTCTATTTTGTGTTTTATTTTTTATTTTTTTAATATATGAAATTTATTGTCAAATTGGTTTCCATACAACACCCAGTGCTCATCCCAAAAGATGCCCTTTTCAATACCCATCACCCACCCTCCCCTCCCTCCCACCCCCCATCAGCCCTCAGTTTGTTCTCATTTTTTAAGAGTCTCTTATGCTTTGGCTCTCTCCCACTCTAACCTCTCTCTTTTTTTTTCCTTCCCCTCCCCCATGGGTTTCTGTTAAGTTTCTCAGGATCCACATAAGAGTGAAAACATATGGTATCTGTCTTTCTCTGTATGGCTTATTTCACTTAGCATCACACTCTCCAGTTCCATCCACGTTGCTACAAAGGGCCATATTTCATTCTTTCTCATTGCCACATAGTACTCCATTGTGTATATAAACCACAATTTCTTTATCCATTCATCAGTTGATGGACATTTAGGCTCTTTCCATAATTTGGCTATCATTGAGAGTGCAGTGCAGCTTTCTTTTGATGTCCATTTGCATGATAAATGTTTTCCCATCCCCTTACTTTTAATCTGCAGGTATCCTTAGGTCTAAAATGAGTCGCTTATAGGAAGCATAGGAGGGGTCTTGCTTTTTTTTTTCTTTAAGCCATTCTGACATCTATATTTATTTATTTTTTTAGTTTATTTATTTGTTGAGAGAGAGAGAGAAAGAGAGAGAGCTTGAGAGGGGGTAGAGGGGCAGAGAGAGAAAGAAAGAATCACAAGCAAATTCCACACTGTCAGTGCAGAGCAGGGCGGGGGCTTAAACTCACAAGCGGTGAGATCATGACCTGAGCTGAAACCTAGAGTTGGACACCAACTGAACCACCCAGGTGCCCTGACCCTATGACTTTGGATTGCAGCATTTCATTCATTTACATTCACAGTAATTACTGATAGATATGTATTTTGTGCCGTTTTATTACTTGTTTTGTCATTGTTTTACTCTGATAATTTCTTTTCTTTGTCACCTTTGACCTTTCAACTCAAAGATTCCCCTTTAATATTTCTTGTAGAACTGGTTTAGTGGTCACCAATTCTTTTAGCTTTTGTTTATCAGGAAAACTTTTTATCACTCATTCTATTCTGAAAGATGGCCTTGCTGATAAGAGTATTCTTAGCTGCAGATTTTTCCCATTCAGCCCATTGAATACATCATGCTCTTCTGGCTTGCTAAGTTTCTGTGGAGAGATCTGCAGCTAGCCTATAGGTCTTCTCTAGTAAGTTAAGGATTTCTTTTGTCTTGCAGCTTTTAGGATTTTTTTCTTTATCACCATATTTTGCAAATTTAATTACATTATGTTTTGGTTTTAACCATGGAAAGAGCTCAAATGTCCATCAACTGATGAATGGACAAAGAAGATGTGGTATATATGTTGTGGAATATTACTCTGTCATCAAAAATAATGAAATATTTCCATTTGCAATGACATGGATGGAGCTAGAGTGTATTATGCTAAGCAAAATGAGTCAGTCAGAGAAAGAAAAATACCATATGATTTCACTCATATGTGGAATTTACGAAACAAAACAGATGAACATATGGGAAAGGAAAAAAGAGAGAGAGAAGGAAGCAAACCATTGAAGACTCTTAACAATAGAGAACAAACCGGGTGGAGGATGGACTAGATGGGTAATGGGTTTTAAGAAGGGCACTTGTTATGGTGAGCACTGGGTGTTGTTTAGAATAATGAATCACTAAATTCTACTCCTGAAACCAATATTGCACTGTATGTTAACTAAAATTTAAATAAATATTTGAAAAATAAACACAACAAAAAACAAACAAAAACACAGGGTATCTTGGTGTTTGCCTGCTTTTATTGATTTTCATGGAAGTTCTCTGTGCCTCCTGGATTTGAATGTCTGTTTCCTTCCCCAGATTAGGGAAGTTTTCAGCTATTATTTCTTCAAACACATTTTCTGCCCCCTTTCTCTCTTCCTGTGGGACTCCTATAATACCAGTGTTGTTATGTTTGATGGAGTCACTAAGTTCCCTAAGTCAATTCTCATGTTGCATAATTGCTCCGTCTTGTTTTTTGTTCAGCTTCATCATTTTCCATTATTTCATCTTCTATATCACTTATTCATTCCTCTACTTCTCCTATCCTTGTGTTCACTGCATCCAGGCTCATTCAATTTTCAGGTATTGTATTTTTCATTTCTGATTAGTTGTTTTTTTAACTCTGTGTGGTAAGGACCTCGCTGAAGTCTGCCATTCTTTTCTCAAGCCCAGTAAGTATCCTTATGATTGTTGCTTTAATTTTTCCATCAGTCATATTATTTATATCTGTTTTGATCAGACCTCTAGCTGTGGCCTTATCTTGTTGTTACGTTTGGGAAGAATTTCACTGTCTTGCTATTTTTTTTTCTAAATCTCTGTCTTCCTCCCTGTGTTACAAAAGCCTGTTATGTTTCCTACTTTTGAGAGTAATGGTTTTATGAAGAGGTCATATAGTGTCCATATAGAGTGTGGAGCTTCAGGAAGTGTCTCTGGTGTATGCTGCAAGCACTCTGTGGCTGTGTTTTGGCTCTATCCTTCAGAACGGATATCTGAAAAGGGTCTCAAAACCTGCAGTGGGCAGTGTTTGGATCTTGGCCACAGCATGGTGAGTTTTCACTAGCTGTGCAGTGGCCTGCTTGTTTAATGAGATCTGATGCTAATTCCACTAGAACTGAAGCTTTGCAGAACTCTCAGGATAGGATACGTGGTGTGGGTGGGGTTTTTTCTGGTCTTCAGGGAAGGTGTTTGCTCTCTTGGGACCGAGGCACACTTTACTGAGAAGGGTACTACCAGCAGAGCATCGGAGGGCACGACTTGTCAGCCAATTAGACAGCCATTGTTGGTGCTGTGTTGTTTACTAAAGGTGGTTTGTCTGAAGGGCAGGGTAGGGAAATGGCACCAGCCAGCTACTTTGTCCCTGGATAGGGATCTCCATGCTTGCTGCACTCAGGCAAGCACTCTCAAGAAGAGCAAATACCTTCCCCTTTGAATCCCAGGTATTTCTCAGATCATTTCCACAGTCTGTGTCCAGACTGTTTGCTTACCTTCTCTCCGGGAGCAGTTCAGCGCCCTCTGGTCTCTATTCCAGTCAAGCTGGCTGATTTTTAAAACTCCAACAAACTTTAGGAATGTGGTATGGGTGGCAGCCTATGCTGGTCTTCTGGGGGAGGGTCTTGCTGAGCTGGTACTCAGAGAGGTTTGATCAAGAGGGCATTCAGGCTACAGCACAGGAAAATGACACATGGAGCAAGCAAGTTTGGCAGGGGGCTCTGCACCTATGCTGAGAACAGGGAGGAGGAAATGGCACCCAGTGGCTCTTTTGTCCTTAGGACGGGTTTCTGTGAACACCACTGTTCACAGATCACTCCAAGAAGAGTGAACAATCGTCCCCCTGTGGCCTTTGGCATTCCTCAAAAGCACTATTTGACTCAGGGTCATTTGCCTGCCTTTTTTCCAGGAACAGGGCAGCATCCTCAGGCTTCTATCCCAGTCAAGCCTGTCAAAATACAAAACTGTAGTCTTCAAACTCTGCTGGTTTCAAATATTCAAAATAATCAGCCCTAGCCAATGGCTTTGGGGAAGTGTTCTCCTTGTGTGTTCCCCTGTGTGTGCTCCTCTCTGTCTCTCCTTCTTTGAGATGAGGACTTCCTTTCTTAGCACCTGTGATACATTTCTCCCCCAAACCACATGTCTGCACCTTCTACCTTCCCTGATGTGGCATCTTGTCTCCTTCTAGTTGTGGTGTTTGTTCTGTCAGTCCTCAGGTCAATTCCTTGGGTATTCAAAATGATTTGATAGTTATCTAGTTGTGTTCAAGAGATGAGACCAGCCCGGGCTCCTGCTACTATGCTGCCATCTTCCATACTCTATTTTACAGTGGTTTCACCAATTTACATTCTCAACAATGCATGAGGATCCCTATTTTCCACATCCTTGCCAGAATTGTTGTTTTGTGTGTGTTTGTTTTTAACCATTCTAACAAGTATGAGGTGATATCTCATTGTAGTTTTGACTTGCGTTTCCCTGATAATAAGTGATGTGGAAGATCTTTTCACGTATCTTTTGGCTATCTGTAGGACGTCTTTGAAAAAAAAAGTCTATTCAGGTCCCCTGCCCATTTTTTGAATCAAATTGTTGGTGTTGAATTCATTTGTAAATATCTTTTCCCATTCATTAGGTTACCTTTTTATTTTGTTAATAGTTTCCTTCAATGTGCATAAGCTTTTTATTTGGTGTAGTCCCAATAGCTTATTTTTAATTTTGTCTCCCTTAACTCAGTAGACATATCAGAAAAATGTTGCTAAGGCAGGCCAATGTCAAAAAGATTACTGCCTATATTTTCTTCAAGGAGTTTTATGGTTTCAGTTTCCACATTTAGGTTTTTCATCCATTTTAAATTTATTTTTGCATATTGTATAAGCAAGTGGTCCATGTGATATAGAGTTTTCTGACCACCATTTATTAAAGAGACTATCTATTCACCATTGGATATGCTTGCCTCCTTTGTAATAGGTTAATTGGCCATATAAGCATGGATTTATATTTAGGCTTTCTAATTCTGTTTCATTGATCTATGGATTTATTTTTGTGTCAGTTATACTCTCTTAATTACTACAGCTTTGTAGTATATCATGAAATCTGGGATTGTGGTGCCACCTGCTTGGTGCTCCTTTCTCAAGATTGTTTTGGGTATTCAAGGTCTTTTGTTGTTCCATAAAAATTGATATTAGTTGTTCTAGTTCTATAAAACATGATATTGGTGGATAAGACCTGGGGAAGATGGCAGCGTAGGAGGATGCTGGGCTCACCGCGTCCTGCTGATCACTTAAGATTCCACCTACACCTGCCTAAATAACCCAGAAAACCAGCAGAAGACTAGCAGAATGGAGTCTCCGGAGCCAAGCACAGACAACAGACCCACGGAAGAGGTTAGGAAGGGCAGAGAGGCTGTGCGTGCTGCACGGACTGGTGGGAGAGAGCCGGGACGGAGGGGCGGCCTGCCGGCCAAGCAGAGTCTGCCTTGCAAAAGCGGAGGGGCCGGACAGAGTGTGTTCTGACAGCAAGTGGGACTTAATATCTGGAAGGTTATAAGCTAACAGCTCTGCTCGGAGAGCGGGAGGGCTGGAAGACAACGGGAGGGAGAGTTGTTGAGCCCCCGACAACAGAGCTCAGTTTGGTGGGGAACAAAGGCACTCACCAGCGCCATCTCCCTCGCCCATCCCCCAGCCAAAATCCCAAAGGGAACCAGTTCCTGCCAGGGAACTTGCTTGCACCGCACAAACACCCAACGCTGTGCTTCTGTGGATCCATCTCTCCAGCTGGTCTGACTCCCTCCCGGTGCCACAGGGCCCCTCCCGAAGCGGATCTCCGAAGGAAAAGCGAGCTGAGCCTGCCCCTCCCGCCCCTGTGCACCTTGCTGATTCACCCCAGCTAATACGCCAGATCCCCAGCACCACAAGCCTGGCGGTGTGCAAGTAGCCGAGTCGGGCCATGCCACCCCACAGTGAATCCTGCCCCTAGGAGAGGGGAAGAGAAGGCACACACCAGTCTGACTGTGGCCACAGCTGTGGGCTGGGGACAGACATCAGGTCTGACTGCAGCCCTGCCCACCAACTCAAGTTATTCAAGACAGCACAGGGGAAGTGCCCCGCAGTCCCGCACCACTCCAGGGACTATCCAAAATGACGAAGTGGAAGAATTCCCTTCAAAAAAAAAACTCCAGGAAATAATGACACCTAATGAACTGATCAAAAAAGATTTAAACAATATAACAGAAAGTGAATTTAGTATAATAGTCATAAAATTAATCGCTGGGCTTGAAAACAGTATAAAGGACAGCAGAGAATCTATTGCTACAGAGATCAAGGGACTAAGGAACAGCCAGGAGGAGCTAAAAAATGCAATCAATGAGCTGCAAAATAAAATGGAGACAACCACGGCTCGGATTGAAGAGGCAGAGGAGAGAACAGGTGAACTAGAAGATAAAATTATGGAAAAAGAAGAAGCTGAGAAACTGAGAGAGAAAAAAATCCAGGAGTATGAGGGGAAAATTAGAGAACTAAGTGATGCACTAAAGAGAAATAATCTACGCATAATTGGTATTCCAGAGGAGGAAGAGAGAGGGAAAGGTGCTGAAGGTGTACTTGAAATCATAGCTGAGAACTTCTCTGATCTGGGGAAGGAAAAAGGCATTGAAATCCAAGAGACACAGAGAACTCCCTTCAGACGTAACTTGAATCGATCTGCACACCATATCATAGTGAAACTGGCAAAATACAAGGATAAAGACAAAATTCTGAAAGCAGCTAGGGATAAACACACTCTAACATATAAAGGGAGACCTATAAGACTCGTGACCAATCTCTCTACTGAAACTTGGCAGGCCAGAAAGGAACGGCAGGAGATCTTCAATGTGTTGAACAGAAAAAAATATGCAACTGAGAATCCTTTATCCAGCAAGTCTGTCATTCAGAACAGAAGGAGAGATAAAGATCTTCCCAAACACACAAAACCTGAAGGAATTCGTCACCACTAAACCAGCCCTACAACAGATCCTAAGGGGGATCCTGTGAGACAAAGTACCAGAGACATCGCTACAAGCATGAAACCTACGGACATCACAATGCTCTAAACCCATATCTTTCTATAATAACACTGAATGTAAATGGACTAAATGCACCAACCAAAAGACATAGGGTATCAGAATGGATAAAAAAACAAGACCCATTTATTTGCTGTCTACAAGAGACTCATTTTAGATCTGAGGACACCTTCAGATTGAGAGTGAGGGGATAGAGAACTATTTATCATGCCACTGGAAGTCAAAAGAAAGCTGGAGTAGCCATACTTCTATCAGACAAACTAGACTTTAAATTAAAGGCTGTAACAAGAGATGAAGAAGGGCATTATATAATAATTACAGGGTCTATCCATCAGGAAGAGCTAACAATTATAAATGTCTATGCGCCGAATATGGGAGCCCCCAAATATATACAATTACTCACAAACATAAGCAACCTTATTGATAAGAATATGGTAATTGCAGGGAACTTTAACACTCCACTTACAGAAATGGATAGATCATCTAGACACACGGTCAATAAAGAAACAAGGGCACTGAATGATACATTGGATCAGATGGACTTGACAGATATATTTAGAACTCTGCATCCCAAAGCAACAGAATAGACTTTCTTCTCGAGTGCACATGGAACATTCTCCAAGATAGATCACATACTGGGTCACAAAACAGCCCTTCATAAGTATACAAGAATTGAAATCATACCATGCATACTTTCAGACCACAATGCTATGAAGCTTGAAATCAACCACAGGAAAAAGTCTGGAAAACCTCCAAAAGCATGGAGGTTAAAGAACACCCTACTAAAGAATGAGTGGGTCAACCAGGCAATTAGAGAAGAAATTTAAAAATATATGGAAACAAACGAAAATGAAAATACAACAATCCAAACGCTTTGGGATGCAGCAAAGGCAGTCCTGAGAGGAAAATACATTGCAATCCAGGCCTATCTCAAGAAACAAGAAAAATCCCAAATACAAAATCTAACAGCGCACCTAAAGGAAATAGAAGCAGAACAGCAAAGACACCCTAAGCCCAGCAGAAGAAGAGGAATAATAAAGATCAGAGCAGAAATAAACAATATAGAATCTAAAAAAAATTGTAGAGCAGATCAACGAAACCAAGAGTTGGTTTTTTGAGAAAATAAACAAAATTGATAAACCTCTAGCCAGGCTTCTCAAAAAGAAAAGGGAGAAAGGGGCGCCTGGGTGGCGCAGTCAGTTAAGCGTCCGACTTCAGCCAGGTCACGATCTCGCGGTCCGTGAGTTCGAGCCCCGCGTCAGGCTCTGGGCTGATGGCTCGGAGCCTGGAGCCTGTTTCCGATTCTGTGTCTCCCTCTCTCTCTGCCCCTCCCCCGTTCATGCTCTGTCTCTCTCTGTCCCAAAAATAAATAAAAAACGTTGAAAAAAAAAAAAAAAAAAAAAAAAAAAGAAAAGGGAGATGACCCAAATCTCCATTTCATGAATGAAAATGGAATGATTACAACCAATCCCTCAGAGATACAAGCAATTATCAGGGAATACTATGAAAAATTATATGTCAACAAATTGGACAACCTGGAAGCAGTGGACAAATTCCTAAACACCCACACGCTTCCAAAACTCAATCAGGAGGAAATAGAAAGCTTGAACAGACCCCTAACCAGTGAAGAAATGGAATCAGTCATCAAAAATCTCCCAACAAATAAGAGTCCAGGACCAGATGGCTTCCCAGGGGAATTCTACCAGACGTTTAAAGCAGAGATAATACCTACCCTTCTCAAGCTATTCCAAAAAATAGAAAGGGAAGGAAAACTTCCAGACTCATTCTATGAAGCCAGTATTACTTTGATTCCTAAACCAGACAGAGACCCAGTAAAAAAAGAGAACTACAGGCGAATATCCCTGATGAATATGGATGCAAAAATTCTCAATAAGATACTAGCAAATATAATTCAACAGCATATAAAAAGAATTATTCACCATGATCAAGTGGGATTCATTCCTGCGATGCAGGGCTGGTTCAACATTCACAAATCAATCACATTAATAAAAGAAATTAATGTATTAATCACATTAATAAAAGAAATTAATTAATTAAAAAGAAATTAATTAAAAGAAATTAATTAATAAAATAAAAGATACATCACATTAATAAAAGACAAGATAAGAACCATATGATCCTGTCAATCAATACAGAAAAGGCCTTTGACAAAATTCAGCAACCTTTCTTAATAAAAACCCTCGAGAAAGTCGGGATAGAAGGAACATACTTAAACATCATAAAAGCCATTTATGAAAAGCCCACAGCTAACATCATCCTCAATGGGGAAAAACTGAGAGCTTTTTCCCTGAGATCAGGAACATGACAGGATGTCCACTCTCACCGCTGTTGTTTAACATAGTGTTGGAAGTGATAGCATCAGCAATCAGACAACAAAAGGAAATCAAAGGCATCAAAATTGGCAAAGATGAAGTTAAGCTTTCACTTTTTGCAGATGACATGATATTATACATGGAAAATCCGATAGACTCCACCAAAGTCTGCTAGAACTGATACATGAATTCAGCAAAGTTGCAGGATACAAAACCAATGTACAGAAATCAGTTGCATTCTTATACACTAACAATGAAGCAACAGAAAGACAAATAAAGAAACTGATCCCATTCATAATTGCACCAAGAAGCATAAAATACCTAGGAATAAATCTAACCAAAGATGTACAAGAGCTGTATGCTGAAAACTATAGAAAGCTTATGAAGGTAATGGAAGAAGATATAAAGAAATGGAAAGACATTCCCTGCTCATGGATTGGAAGAATAAATATTGTCAAAATGTCAATACTACCCAAAGCTATCTACACATTCAATGCAATCCCAATCAAAATTGCACCAGCATTCTTCTCGAAACTAGAACAAGCAATCCTAAAATTCATATGGAACCACAAAAGGCCCCGAATAGCCAAAGTAATTTTGAAGAAGACCAAAGCAGGAGGCATCACAATCCCAGACGTTAGCCTCTACTACAAAGCTGTCATCATCAAGACAGCATGGTATTGGCACAAAAACAGACACATAGACCAATGGAATAGAATAGAAACCCCAGAACTAGACCCACAAACGTATGGCCAACTCATCTTTGACAAAGCAGGAAAGAACATCCAATGGAAAAAAGACAGTCTCTTTAACAAATGGTGCTGGGAGAACTGGACAGCAACATGCAGAAGGTTGAAACTAGACCACTTTCTCACACCATTCACAAAAATAAACTCAAAATGGATAAAGGACCTGAATGTGAGACAGGAAACCATCAAAACCCTAGAGGAGAAAGCAGGAAAAGACCTCTCTGACCTCAGCTGTAGCAATCTCTTACTTGACACATCCCCAAAGGCAAGGGAATTAAAAGCAAAAATGAACTACTGGGACCTTACTTAGATAAAAAGCTTCTGCACAGCAAAGGAAACAACCAACAAAACTAAAAGGCAACCAACGGAATGGGAAAAGATATTTGCAAATGACATATCGGACAAAGGGCTAGAATCCAAAATCTATAAAGAGCTCACCAAACTCCACACCCGAAAAACAAATAACCCAGTGAAGAAATGGGCAGAAACCATGAATAGACACTTCTCTAAAGAAGACATCCGGATGGCCAACAGGCACATGAAAAGATGCTCAACGTCGCTCCTCATCAGGGAAATACAAATCAAAACCACACTCAGATATCACCTCACGCCAGTCAGACTGGCCAAAATGAACAAATCAGGAGACTATAGATGCTGGAGAGGATGTGGAGAAATAGGAACCCTCTTGCACTGTCGGTGGGAATGCAAATTGTTGCAGCCACTCTGGAAAACACTGTGGAGGTTCCTCAAAAAATTAAAAATAGACCTACCCTATGACCCAGCAATAGCACTGCTAGGAATTTACCCAAGGGATACAGGAGTACTGATGCATAGGGGCACTTGTACCCCAATGTTTATAGCAGCACTCTCAACAATAGCCAAATTATGGAAAGAGCCTAAATGTCCATCAACTGATGAATGGATAAAGAAATTGTGGTTTATATACACAATGGAGTACTACGTGGCAATGAGAAAGAATGAAATATGGCCCTTTGTAGCAATGTGGATGGAACTGGAGAGTGTGATGCTAAGTGAAATAAGCCATACAGAGAAATTCAGATACCATATGGTTTCACTCTTATGTGGATCCTGAGAAACTTAACAGAAACCCATGGGGGAGGGGAAGGAAAAAAAAAAGAGGTTAGAGTGGGAGAGAGCCAAAGCATAAGAGACTCTTAAAAACTGAGAACAAACTGAGGGTTGATGGGGGGGGGGGGTGATGGGTATTGAGGAGGGCACCTTTTGGGATGAGCACTGGGTGTTGTATGGAAACCAATTTGAATACAAATTTCATATATTGAAAAAAACATGATATTGGTATTAAATAGGAATTGCATTGAATCTGTGGCTTGCTTGGGTAGTATGGACATTTTGAGCATATTGGTTCTTGCAATTCATAAGCACGGAATATTGTTGCATTTGTTTTGTGCTGTCTTCAATTTTTTTTTCATTATTTTCCTACTGTATATTTAAATATCTATTTATTTAATTTAAAGTTATATAATATATAGTGTAGTAATGGTTTCAGCAGCAAAATTTAGTGATTCATCACTTACATATAACATCTGGTGTTCATCCGAACAAGTGGCCTCCTTAATACCTATCACCCATCTAGTCCATCCCCCACCCCCCCACTTCCCTCCATCAACCCTCAGTTTGTGGTATTTAAGAGTCTCTTATGGTTTGTCTTTATCTCTATTTTATTTTTCCTTCCCTTCTCCTTTGTTCAACTATTTTGTTTCTTAAATTTCCCATGCGAGTGAAATCATATATTTCTCTTTCTCTGACTTATTTTACTTAGCATAATATACTCTAGTTCCATCCATGTTGTTGCAAATGGCAAGATTTCATTCTTTTTGATCACTGAGTAATATTCCATTTGTGTGTGTGTGTGTGTGTATATATATATATATATATATATATATATATATGTATATATATCACATCTTATTCATTCATCATTTGATGGACATTTGGGCTTCACATAATTTGGCTATTGTTGATAGTGTTGCTGTAAACATTGGGATACATATACACCCTTTGAATCAGCATTTTGTATGCTTTGGATAAATACCTAGTAGTGCAATAGCTGGGTCATAGGGCAGCTGTATTTTTATTTTTCTGAGGAAACTCCATACTGTCTTCTAGAGTGGCTGCTTTAGTTTGCATTCCCACCAATACTGCAAAAGTGTTCCCCTTTCTCCACATCTTTGCCAACATCTGTTGTTCCTAAATTGTTAATTTCAGCCAATCTGATAACAGGTGTGAAGTGGTATCTCATTGTGGTTTTATTTTTCATTTGTATTTCCCTGATGAGTGATGCTGAGCATCTTTTCATGTGTCTGTTAACCATCTGCATGTTGTCTTCGGAAAAGTGTCTATTCATGTCTTCTGCCAATTTCTTCACTGGATTATGTTTTTGGGGTGTTGAGTTTGGTAAATTCCTTATAGATTTGGGATACTAACCCTTTATCCAATATGTCATTTGCAAATATCTTCTCCCATCTCGTCAGTTGCCTTTTAGTTTCATTGATTGTTTCCACTGCTGTGCAGAAGCTTTTTATCTCAATGAAGTCACAATAGTTCATTTTTGCTTTTGTTTCCCTTGCCTCGGGAGATATGTCTAGGAAAAAGTTGCTGTGGCCACCAAGGTCAAAGAGGTTGTTGCCTGTTTACTCCTCTGGGATTTTGATAGTTTCATGTCTCACACTTAAGTCTTTCATCCATTTTGAATTTCTTTTTGTGATGGTGTAAAAAAAATGTCCTGTTTCATTCCTCTGCATGTTGCTCTCCAGTTTTCCCCATGCCATTTGAAGAGACTGTCTTTTTTCCATTGGACATTCTTTCCTTCTTTGTCAAAGACTAGTTAGCCATACATTTGTGGGTCCATTTCTGGGTTCTATTATGCTCCATTGATCTGTGTGTCTGTTTTTGTGCCAGTACCATACTGTCTTGATGATTGCAACTTTGTAGTACAGCTTGAATCCCAGAATTGTGATGCCTCCAGCCTTGGTTTTCTCTTTCAACACTACTTTGGCTATTCAGGGTTTTTTTTTCTGGTTCCATACAAATTTTAGGATTGTCTGTTCTAGCTCTGTGAAAAATGCTGGTGTTATTTTAATAGGGATTGCACTGAATGTGTAGATTGTTTTGGGTAGTATTAACATTTTAGCAATGTTTGTTCTTTCAATCCAGGAGCATGGAATGTTTTTCCATTTCTTTGTGTCTTCTTCAATTTCTTTCATAAGCTTTCTATAGTTTTCAGTGTACAGATCTTTTACCTCTTGGTTAGGTTTATTCCCAGGTATCGTAGTTTTTGCCACAGCTGCACACACACCAAAGGGCAGGGATTGCTCCCTGCATGGCCAGCTAAGAGGCTTGGCCGCAGGAAATGTGGGTGTGCTCATGTGCAAGGTTATCTTTTCCCTTCCCCAAGGCAACAGTCATTTTGGAGTGATGCTGGTCCTGGCAAGGGCTGCCTGCTTGATGTGGTAGGGTAGTAGCTGCTTTGGAGAGATGCCTGGCGAAGTGTGTGGTTGGATGGTTGGGTCAGGATGGGAATGCTAGGAGGAGACTTACAGTGCTAGCAAAATACATACAGAGTATTAGCAAGAGCTCCCACAAGTGTCTGACTATCTAGGTTGAGGAAGGGTAGAAAATAGTACCCACTAGATCTTTGTTCCCTAAGTAATCCTCTGCAGACCCTGCCCCACTAGAACACATTATAAGGATAGTCAATAAATCTCCTTCAGATTTATCCCAGTTATCCCTCAAACTGCTGTGTCTGTGCTATATCCCCTTCTGAGTTATTTAGTATGCTTGCACTCTGAGGGCAGGAACTTGGTTTCTTACTGGCCTCCAGCTCTCCTGAGTTAAGCCTGCTGATTTCTAAAGCTCCAGGAGTTACACTTTGCTGGTTTTCAAAGCCAGATATTGTAGGGACTCATTTTCCCAGTGTGGGTCCCCATGGCCATGGGGGCCCAGGGTGGGGTCTGATCTCAGTTTTCTGCGCTTGTAATGTTTCTTTCATTTGTGATTAGCCAGGCTGGGGTTGTGGTTCCCAACCAGACCTCCACATTTTTTTTTACCCTTCTGGATGTGGCCTTCTCTCTACAATTGGCTGTGAAAGATCTGTTCTGCCAGGTCATTCTCAAAGTCTTATAGATGTAGATGTCACCTTGGTGTGTCATGGGATGAGGTGAGCTCAGGATTCTCCTACTATGCCATCCTCCTTGGTTCCTATTTTAATCTTTTTAAGGAGCTTCTATACTATTTTTTATATGGCTATACCAATTTATAATATCACCAAAATAAGATAACTGCTGCTGGGAATATGGGGAAGAGAAGTTATCTTTTTAGTCTGTTGATTGTTTTCTTTACTGTGAAAAATCTTTTTAGTTGATGCAATGCCACTTGCCTATTTTTGCTGTTTTGCTTGTGCTTCCTTTGACGGTCATACCGAAAAAATCATTGCTAACACCAACACAAGAAGCTTTTCCTCTATGTTCTATTCCAGCAGTTTTATACTTCAGGTCTTCTACTTAAGTCTTTGTTCCACTTCAAGTTGGTTTCTGCATGTGATGTGAGGTACAGGTCAATTTTCATTCTTCTTCACAAAGATACACAGTTTTTGGAACAAAATTTATTGAGGACACTATCCTTCCCATATTGTATGTTTTGACACCTTAAAGATCAATTTATTATAAATGTGTGGATTTCTTTTTGGGCTTTCTATTCTCTTCCATTGGTCTATATGTCTGTTTTATGCCAGTATTATGCTGTTTTCATTACTATAGCTTTGGAATATATTTTGAAGTCTTGTGGTGTGATTTCCCCCCGTGTTATTTTTGCTCAACATATCCTTCGCTTCAGTGTTTTTGTGGTTCCAAATGAATTTTAGGATTTTTTTCCTATTTGTTAAGAAATTCATTGGAATTTTGATAGGGATTGCATTGTATCTGTAGATTGCTTTGGGTAATATG
Organism: Panthera leo; assembly: GCF_018350215.1. NCBI lineage: Eukaryota > Metazoa > Chordata > Mammalia > Carnivora > Felidae > Panthera > Panthera leo. Next base: position 31,125,374 of record NC_056683.1, on the reverse strand, counting down.
TACCTTTTAATAATATTAATTTTTCCAATCCATGACATTTGATATTTACTCATTTGTGTCTACTTAAATCTTTTCATTGATGTCTTTTAGTTTTCAGTATAATATCTTTCACCTCTTTGGTTAAATGATCTCCTAGGTATTTTTTTAATACTATTGTAAAGGGATAGTTTTCTTAATTTCTTTTTTAGATAGTTCATTGTTAATGTATAGAAACACAACAGATTTTTGTATGTTATTTTATATCTTGCAACTTTATTGAATTTATTAGTTCTACAGCTTTTAGTTGATCTTTGGGTTATTCTGCATGTACTATCAAGCCATCTGCAAACTGAGTATTTTATTTATTCATTCAGATTCAGATGACTTTTTTTCTTGCCTAATTGCTCTAGTTGAGACTTGTAGTACTATATTCAATAAAATGGTGACTATGGGCATCTTGTCTTGTTCTTGATCTCACAGGAAAAGCTTTTAGCTTTTCACTTGTGAGTATGTTAGCTGTGGGTTTCTCATATAAGGCCTTTATAACGTTGGGGCACCTTTTTACATAAATAACTTGTTGAGAGTTTTACCCTGAAGAGGTGTTGGATCTTGTCATATGCTTTTTTGTGTCTTTTGAAGTGTTCATGTGATTTTTAACCTGATTTCTGTTGATGTGGTGTATTATACTTCTTGATTTGCATATGCTAAATCATCCTTTCATCTCAGGGATAAAACCCACTAGATTATGATTTCTGATACTTTTAATATTCTGTTGAATTCAGATTAATTGCAGTTTGTTGCAGAGTTTTGTATCTATGTTTATCAGTGTATTGACCTATAATTTTCTTGTAGTGCACTGTTCTGCCTTTGTATGAAGATAATGCTGGCTTTAAAAAATAAGTTTGCAAATGTTCCCTCCTCTTAAACTTTTCAGAATAGTTGACAAGGATTGGCATTAATTTTTATCTTAATATTTAATAAAATTCACCTATGAAATTATTATGCCCTGGGCCTTTCTTTATGAGAGGGTTTTGAATACTGATGCAATCTCTTTAGTCCTTACTGGGCAGTCCAGATTTTCTATTTCTTCATGATTCAGTCTTCATAGGTTGTAAGTTTGTAGGAATTTATCCATTTCTTCTAAATTATCTAACTTTTTGGTGTTATTTGTTCATAGTGGCCTCATGATCTTTTGTATTTCTGTTGTATCAGTTGTAAGATCTTCTCTTTCATATATAATTTTTTTACACCTTCTCCCATGTTTCTAAGGTAGTGTAACTAAAGATTTGTCAATTTTGTTAATCTTTCCAAAAACCAAGTCTTAGTTTCATTGACCTTTTCTATTGTTTCTCTAGCTTTTCTTTCATTCATTTCTGCTATGATCGTTAGTATTTCCTTCCTTTACTAATATTGGGTTTAGTTCCTTCTTCTTGTATTTCCATAGAGTGTCCATTTAGGTTGTTTATTTGAGATTTTTCTTCTTTATTTTATTATTTTTAATACTTAATTTTTTTTGAGGGAGAGAGAGGACATGAGTGGGGAGGGGCAGAGAGAGACCCAGAATCCGAAGCAGTCTCCAGGCTCCAAGCTGTCAGCACACAGCCCAAACCGGGGCTTGAACTCACGAGCTGTGAGATCATGACTGAGCCGAAGTCAGACACTTAACCAACTGAGCCACCCAGGCGCCCCTTTCTTCTTTCTTAATGTAGGAATTTATTACTAAGAAATTTCTCTCTCAGAACTGTTTTTGCTATTTCCCTTTGGTTTCTGTATGTTGTGTTTCCATTTTCATATATCATATTTTTGATTTACCTTTTGTTTTCTTTTTTGACCAACTGGCTTCTCAGAATCATGTTGTTTAATCTCATTTGTCAATTTTTCACCTTGCCTCCGGTTATTGACCTCTAGTTTCATATCATTGTCATTGATGAACATTCTTGAGGATAGCAATTTTCTAAATTTGTCAACTTGTCTTGTGATCTAACATATGATTTATCCTGGAAAGTGTTCCTTCTTGAGCTCTGAGAAGAATATGCATTTTAGTGTGTTGAATGGGATGATCTATATATATCTGTTAGGTCCATTTGATATAAAATGTATTTCAAGTCCAATGTTTCCTTATTGACTCCAGGTCTGGGTGATCTATCCATAGAAGAAAGTTGGGCATTGATGTCCCCTACCATGATTGTATTGTTTATTTCTCCCTGGATTTTTGTTTGTAAATCTCCATAATGTGGATGGTTTCTTGGGGATTGAAAACAGCAGAGCTTTTACAAATATTTCCATTCCTTCAATTAACTTATTCCTGTCTTTTTTCTCTCTTCAGTCTCATTCCTGTCCTCTCAATTTACTTTCTTATTTTCTCTTTCTCAGTAGTTTACTTCAGTATGATAATGATTATCATCATGATAGGTGAAAGCAAAACTTGGGGTCACAGGAATAATTGAGGATAAGTAATTTGAAGAACAGCAGAAAGAGAAAAAAGGAAGGATGCACTGAGGAAAGAAGGAACAAAATTATGACAATATTATTTACTTTTGAAAACTTTTCCAGTTAAGTATTCAAAATTATATAGTGATTGTTTCAATTAAATAATTTGTGAAGAATTAACTGACAACTCAATTGGATAGTGCTGCAGTATCTACCAATGTAAAAAAGTGAAAGTGACCAAGGCTGAAAAACGATTTGTATGCATCCATTGCAATTATTCACTTCCTAAGTTCTTATGATGAATTCCAGAACCCTCGGGGTGCTTGGGTGGCTCAGTTGGTTGGAAGTCCGATCATGACTTTGTCTCAGGTCATGATCTCACTGCTTGTGGGTTCGAGCCTCCCGTAGACCTCTGTGCTGACAGCTCACAGCCTGCGACTGCTTCGGATTCAGTGTCTCCGTCTCTCTCTGCCTCCAGCCCACTTGTGCTCTGTCTCTCTTTCTCTCAAAAATAAACATTAAAAACATTTAGTAAAATCCTATGCCAACAGTTGACAAATGAATAATACTTGTGTGTATATATATTATACATACAGATATAACATGTATGTTTAACATATGCTTATATGAATAAACATGTAATTGGTGACTATATATATCATAAATAAATACATATATATATATATATATATATATATACACACACACACACACACATATATATTCCATATATCTCCATATATCCCACATGCACACACACGCAGATCTGTATGTGTGTGTGTGGGTGGGGGGTATATGGAGATAGAAGGATAGATATAGAAAAAGTTAAAGAACTTATTAGGGGAAGAAAGAATGAAAATGTTATAAAAAGATAAAATGTTAATAAAATGTAACCACAAGAACTAATAACCCACATTTATTCTCTAAATTCAGTAAAATCATCACTCTTCTCCCTTCCCTTTTCATTTCCTGGAGAGCATTACGTAAATCAAAGTGAGCTCACCTGCTTCCGTGTGTGTGTGTGTGTGTGTGTGTGTGTGTGTGTGTGTGCGTGTGCATGTGCGTGCAGCATCCTGGTTACTTTTGACTTTACATTCTTATTTTTCAACAAAGTCTAATTTTCTTCTTGTATGTTTACTTTGATATTTACATTAATATCACATTAATCCTTTTGTTTTGTTTTTCAGAAGAACTTCAGAAAAGAAATGTGAGACCTGAAACCATAAAAATCCTTGAAAAGGGCACAAGCAGCAATGTCTCTAACATCAGCCCTAACAACATCTTTCTAGATATCTCTTCTGAGGCAAGGGAAACAAAAGCAAAAATAAACTATTGGGACTACATCAAAGTAAAAACTTTCCATTCCATCCTATGGGATGGAAGAAGATATTTGCAAAGGACCCTATCCAATAAAGGGTAGTATCCAAAATATATAAAGAACTGATACAATTAATATCCAAAACATAATCCAATTACAAAGTCGTAGAAGACATGAACAGACATTTCTCCAAAGAAGACATACAAATGGCTAACAGACATGTGAAAAGATGCTCAACCTTACTCATCATCAGGGAAATGCAAATCAGAACTACAATGAATTATCACCTCACACCTGTCAGAGTAGCTAAAATCAACAAGACAAGAACAACACGTGTTGACGAGGATGTGGAGAAAAATGAACTCTCATTAGCTGTTGGTGGGAATACAAACTGTGGAAAACAGTATGGAGGCCCCTCAAAAAATTAAAAATAGAACTACCCTATGATCCAGCAGTTGTACTATTTGTTATTACCCCCAAAATATACAAAAACACTAATTCAAAGGAATACATGCACCCTTATGTTCATTGCAGCATTATTTACAATAGCCAAACTATGGAAGCAGCCCAAATGTCCATCCATGGATGAGTGGATAAAGATGTGGTATATATATACAATGCAATATTATTCAGCCATAAAAAAAATGAAATCTTGCTATTTGCAACAACATGGATGGACCCAGAGATTCTGATGCTAAGTGAAATCAGACAGAGAGACAAGTACCATATGATTTCACTCATATGTGGAATTTAAGAAACAAAACAAAGGAGCAAAGGAGAAAAAAGAAAGCAAAAGACAAACCAAGAAACAGCCTCTTAACTGCAGAGAACAAAATGATTGTTGCCAGAGGGGAGGTGGGGGGGGTGTAAAAGATAAATCAAAGTAGTCCAGAGCTACCCCAAACCTGGAGGGTGCAGCATCCTCAAAATGGAGGCCATCACTGTGCTCTTCCAGTGGCTGACTGCTTGGCCTGTGACATACTACCACAAATAGCAGGCCCCCAAGATTGAAATGAAATGTGGCTTTGTGAATACAATGTGGGCTCTGGAGTCAGAAACTCTGCCATTTGTTGGCTGGGTGACTTCAGATGTCTCAGCCTTGAAGAGTTTCATTGTAAATGTTATTAAGGATTAAATAAATTGTACGTGTAAAGTATGTGTCTAATATAAAGCCTTAGAGTTCATATAATTTTATTACTCCCCTTGTTGTCTACAGTGGCTTGAAATCCCATTCACTGGCTCTTTTTTCCTAGCACCACAGACCTCTTGACTTTCCCGTACTATCTAATTCCAATGGCTTCCCTTCACCGGTTCACCCTCCATTTGTTTCAAGGCCCTCCTTTTTATAGATATAGGAATTTTTCTCACTTCTAATTATTAAACATTTATTAAGTGCCTATTCTATAGGAAGTTCTCTGCTTCAAAATGTCTGGAAGTTACAAGGATGAAGGAAACAATCTCTGGCCTCAAAATGTCTGGAAAATAAGAACTTATTCAAGAGCCCAAATAGAGTAAATCCCCCTTCAAAATCATAAAATCCCCCTCCAAAATATTCTGAAGTCTTCCCAGCCTCTTGGTCCTCAATTTCCTTTCTTCTTGTCTCTCTGAAGTTCTAGTTCTTTGTTATGACACAGATTCTGGAACTTTCACAGGCCACACTCCTTTAGTCTGCTTAGGTCTGATTAACCTGAGCCACATAGTTCCTCTGTAACCCTCTGCATGTTTGTCTACAAGGACCTCTGCCACATCCAAGTTCATACTGCTCAGAAACAGTGAGCTTGGGGTGTTCCTTTTATCTTGATCTCCCTTTGACAAAGAAGTCCAGATGACACAGAACCCTCTGAAGACAACACCTGAAAAATGGCAGTCTTGGGTATGGACCGACTCCTCTAAGGTCACCCAGACCTTACTGGCTCAGAACTCTTCTCTTCAAAGACTTTAACACACTCCTTATCTGTCTGCTTTCTTTCAAATTCAACATCCTTTCTTTCACTCTCATTGATTCCTCTGGGAGCCTGAGGAAAATCACTCAGAGTCAGCTCAGCTCTAGAGTGAGGACACTGATTTCTTCTTTGGTTTCAAGAGTTTGGACAACTAAAACAAAACAACCGTCCTCTGGAACAATAGGAAAATTTTTTAGCCTGTTGTCTTACTTCTGCTAGTGTTGCTCACTTTATAATGTTTTAACTCTTCCTCTTATTTTCCTCAAAAATGGAGTGGATCATCTTTTGTCTAACAGCCAGAACATTTCAGACACCACTCAAAGGGAGTACTGCCTTCCAGAAGCTTGGTCCAGGTACACCAAGGTACACACCCTTCCTCCTCTAAGGATTACTTCACATCAGTTATGAAATTCTGACTTGCCATGAAAGAGGCCAAACTATTTACTATTCATTTTAGTGGTCCATTAGGAGCAAATCTCTGAAGGTTGTTTTGTTGGGAAATTGTTCTCACGTGACCTAACAGCTGAAAGATTGTGTAGACATATGACTGATTTTCCCCAACTGGAGGTGTTTCATTACATCTTGAGGTGAATTCATCTACTGCTTTCTTGCAGCAGCTTAATCTTGGTGTAATTAATTTTTTTAGCCCTTCATAGTTCAGTTGTCTCAGCATTTATCACTGTCACAGGCAGATTTATGATTGGTTTATTCACTCATTTATTCATTTCTTCCTTCCGCCACCTTCCCTTCCTACATCTTTTTCTTTCTCTTTCTCTTTTTCTCTTTCTTCCTTCCCTCCCTCCCTCTCTTCCTTTCTTCTCCCCAGAGCTCCTCAGTCTCAGTTATTCATAACCGTAGCAAGGTACCTACTTAAGATTTGTCTCTCCAGTTATACATAAACAGATATAGGCTAGCAGTCCCAGCATGGGACTTTGGGAGAAATTCTATTAGCCAAAGTAACAACTGTCACAAATATGTCTTATCATGAGAGGCTTTGTGGGTGATGACTGAAAGGTCTTTCCCAATGATAAGAAATTTCTGTCTTCTGTTGTGGTTTTCGTTAATACGATCATGTTCAGTCAGGGGCCTCTAAAATTTTTGATCGCCTACCCATGTAAAAGTATTTGTACACACACTGCATACACTGCATACACACACACACACACACACACACACACACACGTTGTAAACATACTACTGTACTAATACATGCTTCAAAACAGAAAATCTAGAATTTTAGTTATAATATAAAATTACATAAAAATAGAACTAATATTTTTTCTCACACCCCAGTGAATTACTTTACTTTGTATCAATGATTCCCTCTAACCTTCTGCCTACATAGAGTAAGGGATTCAACTAAGGAGGAAATGTGTCACATTTTCCACTCTCTAAACCAAGGGTACATAGCATCTGAGGTTCTTAGTATCTGACCAATAGGACCAATATAAATAATGAGTAGGGGAAGGAATGTGGAGACAATAAGATAAGGAACATTAAGGAAGAAAGCAGAAAAGGGGGCAGAGGGGAGATGCCTATTTGGTGAAAACAGTTAAGAGGTGACCAGAAGCTCTCTCTGATCATGACACAGTCTAAATAAGAAAGAGTACAGTTGAATTTTTGTTGCAGAAATAACTTTGGCTGTCATCCTGACTCTACTGGGACTTGTTATTCTGGCTATTTTATTAACAAGATGGACACGACGCAAACAAAATGGTGAGTAACAAGTCAAAATGGAAATTCCCTGTGAAAGTCACAGTGGAAGGAATGCCAAGGTTCAGTCTCAGTTTCTACTTAGTTGATAGCTAGAGACTTTGCCAATATTCTGGGAGCCCATGTCAATACATGAAGCACAGAATCTTTGACCTACTAGTGATTCCCCCTGCACTTTTAAACTCCCAAAGCTCACATTACCAACAAGGCCAACCCCCCCAAAAAGCAGACTGAATTTAACAACAGTAACAACAAGAATACTCTAAAATTATCTGAGGAATAAAAATGTAAAAAAGAAGACACTGTGCTAGTATTATATAAAAAGAATTCAAGAATTTTAGTGACTTCATACAGAAGAGATGATAAGAGACAAGTATATAGTATTTGTCAATGAACCCGAGATGGGACTCATGTAGGCAATAACTTATTTCCATGCCACAACATCTCTCTTTCCAGGATTTTCCTTAGTATCTTCCCACCTCCCTTCTAGTCAGCTGCATCCCCTCCTTATTTCTCATCCTAGCACCTATGTGGAGAATTAGTGTGGAGGGATAGGTAGAACAGGGCTGGCTGGAGGTGCTTAAAAGAGGTAGGAACCAGTAATGCATCATATCTAGGGGGCCACCTTGGGAGCAAGAAGCACAGTTTAGAGTGAGGAGAGTTGAGTTAGGAGGAAAAACACCTCTTGCAAGTAGATAATTGTAATATTTTTCCTTGATTCTTCCACAGAAATTGATGTCTCAAGATACAGTTCAGAACAAAGTAAGTACTTAGATCCATGAGAAAAGGAAAAGTTAGAAAGCATAATGGCATTTCTATAAGTCAGGGACCAAATCTGTCTTGTTTATCATTGTATTCCCAGCACCTTGCATAATGCATCATTCCATGAACTGAACTTCTAATTTACTGGGAGAAACCCACCACCAGAGATTTCCATGCAACACTGAGTGTCAAACTGAAACTGGGCAGAATGAACTATTAGGGGGTAGGTCTGCATGATTCTGAGGCATTTTCTACGGCAATGTCTAGTAAGATGCCAAAGTTGCTGAAAGACAGCCCAGGATTAGTAAGAGAAGAAAAACAGGAGTTAAGTGCTGGAGTACCAAGAAGGAAAAGTATTCTGAGGCCCTTCTGATTACTATGTAGCCCAGTGAAACTGATGACCGGCACGGTCACTTACCATCTGCTCCTGCTATGCACAGTCCTAGTTCCTGCAAAAAAAATTAATTCCTATTATTATTCACTATCAGGAGTTCATGTCTACATTAGCTCTCAGTCTTAAAGCTCCACTCATTTTCAAGAGGCAAAACCATGGAGCACTCTCTCCTTTTTTCTCCAGGTGCTGGTCTTCTGGACTATGAAGATGGTAGAGGTAAATAGATTAGGAACTACCTCAGAATTAATGGAAGAATGTGTTCCTTAGAGCATAAAATGAACTCATCTCCCTTTGAGTATGATTTAAGTCAGCACATCTTTTCCTGTCATACTATCTAACTGCCAATCCATCTGTGTGTGTGCATGTATGTGTATATATGTATATAAATAAGATTTCAGCACTTTTCTCAGAAAAGACAAATAGGTCTCCTTCCTAAGACCATTAAAAAAATCCCTTCCAACTCCTGTTTATCCCAAAATCATGGAAAGGCTAAGAAACCTCTCTGAAACAATTTCCTGGATGGGTAAAATAGGGATAAAGTACATAAAATTCATGAGTTGTCATAAAGTCTGAATACTCTGCATAAAAAGATGCTTTGTAAAGCTATAAAGTACAATAGGTGAGCACAACTTATATTATCTTCATTTTAGAAGAGGAAATTGATACTCAAAAGGTTATGAGACTTACCCAAATTCACCTAGCAAAAGGAGTTGGATAGAAAATCCAGGTTTGTGGCCCTGAGTCCAGCACTCATATTCTCAATTACACTATCCCCACTTGGTTAAGACAAAAGGCTCATTTTATACTGAATTTCAGTATTTATTATTAATATTACTAATATTAATCAATATTAACCAAATCAGGACATGTGGTCTAATGTAACTGAAAAATAACATAAAGCTTATTTGAAATAAAACATCCAGAAACCTAATGGTTCTAAGTAGATTCCAAGGCACTCTACTTTTTTGTAGCGACACACACATGCACGCATGCATACACATGCGCACACACACACACGCACACACACACACACTACAAGTATACGGATTGGTATTTCCAAAAGGAGAGAGGAAGTAGCTTGATCACGCTGCTTGCTGTCATGCCCCACACTTGGCCTCTTGGTCCATGCCTCCTCCTCTTACTTCTATGATTCATCTGTCATGAACAACAGAGTGAGGAGCAAAGCATATGGCATCCTTCCTTTCTTTTCTGAAATGGAATCCAAAGAAAATGGGAATATCTGGGAAGGGAGAAAAATCTTCCTGGCTGGATTTAGACATACGATGAAACATTTCTTGATGTGCTGTTAGTAAATTTAATCTGTTTCTTTTCTCCAAAAGATTTTCCCTCTCAGAGATCTAAAAGAGGAAGAGGTAAACAGATTTTTACCTAATAAGAAAACGATGCAGACATAGTTGTCAAGGTAGAATCTCATTATGTTTTCATGTTGTCTTTCAGGATTCCGACATTTATATTCAACAGAAAGTGGTAAATAAATTATATGCTGAATTGCTAAGAAATTAATATAGAAATCCATTTATGAGAAATTAAGAATCTTATGTTTTTCCTTCAACCCTCTAGACACTTCATATGATGATCGAGGTAAGTATATTTAGAGATTATGGTAAAATTATAAAGGAAAATCAATGCTTTTTAAACTGTTATAACAGGAGGTGCTTTAAAACCTAGGTAAAATAACAGGAAACCAAAGTAACAAATAGAGGATTCTGAGAAGTATTCATAAATGTTTCCCTTCACACTGTGCATTATTTTTACCCCTAGTACTATCCAATTCCTCTTTTATCCACCTACTAATAGGCTAAAAGTAATCTGAGAACTCAAGAAAAATTCAAATGCTAGCCACTCAGTGTGCCTTTATTCACATAAATGTTAAGAAATGGAGGAATAAACCCCTGAAAATTCATCACATTACAGTTTGACCTGTGTACTAAAATTCCAAGAGCACAAAGAAGGGCTGCTCTTGTCTACTGTTGTCATTTACATCTCCTGTTTCTTGGGAAACCCCCTCAGAATAGTTTATCTTCATGACACCACATTAAATCAGTGCAAGAAGCTAATGTAAGGGTACACAGATAAGTAAAATGCAATATACAGTATAGGAGAGGAAGAGAATTAAGATGCACTCGGTACTTCCTATGTGCTAGCCACTCATGTGGATGTTTTTCGTTTTATTTTAATATCTACAAGTGACCCTGTGAACCACACAAGGGTGAACTACCCCAAAAGCCCCTGTGTCCGTTCAGGGCCTCTTCAGGTTAGCCTACAGGTTGCTTTGGTACAAATTAAAGAGTGCTCCTTTCTCTAGGCAGATGCAGCCCCACTCAAGAATACTGCTGGGATTTCAGTCCCCAAATCCCTCTGTGCTCTGAACAACCTATACAACCATAATACAGTGGTCCTGAATATATAGGAGAGGTATCTCACTCTTAACATGTCCAAAACCTAAGGCTTGATCCTGCTACTTACAGATATGGACACCTGCATTCCCCCAGGTGCTCAGGCCATCTACCTCTTTAACTTCTTAATTTCACTTTCCTCATCCAATCCACCAGGAAATCACATCCCCACTACTTTCAAATTATATTCCAAATTAGACTTTTCACCATGATGGCAATCTTGGCCCAAGCATCAACATCTCTTCCTTGAACTACTTTAACTGACCCCTAACTGGTTTCTCTCTACTCTTGCCCTCTTATAGTCTGTTTTCCTCATAATAAAGATAATCCTTAATAAACAGTTCTTAAATCAATTAACTTGCTATGTATTGTTATCCCAAATTTACAGAAGAGAAATATATGCATGAAAAATCTTAGTGACTTGCCTAAAGCTATAGTGACTTGCAAGCCACTCAACCTGATAGAAATTCGAATTGTCTGACTCTAGATTTCATGTAGTTTATTTTTACACAATTTAATAATATCTTATTAATTTCTTGCTATGGATCTTTAGTGTAGAGTCTGTAATCTTAGCTTCTTTCTATTCCAGGCAAACCTTGTATTCTTAGGGAAAACCTGGATCAGTAAGCATTTTATTGTCCATTTTATTTGTGAACCGAAAAAGCCACAATTTAAAATTCATAAAGCCAAATGGCAACTTATTTCTTCAATTTCCTAATCACCTCTAAGGTGGCCCTATAAATCCCAGTCATCTTGTTTCTAAGTTTCCAAGCTCTACCACTCTTCCCTCTATCATCTCTGGACACAGAAATATAAATGTGGTGGTCAACTAGAGACTACAAAAATCTTCTGACAGGAAAACATTGGACAAGGTCATTGTATCAGTTTAAGTGCATGGAATTTAGTAAATTGTAAATTTTAAATTTTGGTATTTAAATATATCACATGTTATATCTATTTTTCAGTTTTTAAACAATTTTTTACAGTTTATATATTTATTTTGAGAGAGAGAGAGAGAGAGCATGTGAGCAGGGGCAGGGCAGAGAGAGAATCCAAAGCAAGCTGTGCACTGTCAGTACAGAACCCAAAGCAGGGCTTGAACTCACAAACTGCAACATCATGACCTGAGCTGAAACTAAGAGTCGGATGCTCAACTGACTGAGCCACCGAGGTGCCCCACATCTTATATGTTAAAGTTGCCATGATAATTCAAAAGTTTTGAAAGGCACTGAATTTATTTTTAATGTTACTAATTTTTACAGCAAGTGTAAGTGCAGCACATCAAAGTGTTCAGCACCTTAGTATTTTCTGTTTTTAAAATACCAGCAGAGGCCCCTGAGTGGCTCAGGTGGTTAAGCATCTGACTCTTGATTTTGGCTCAGCCCATGATCTCACGGTTTGTGAGTTTGAGGGCCCACCCCTTAGTTGGGCCCTGCGCTACAAGCACAGGGCCTACTTGGGATTCTCTCTGCCCCTCCCCCACTCACACAGGCATGCTCTGTCTCTAAAAATAAATAGATCAATCAATCAATCAATCAATCAAATACAAAACCAGGAGAAACAAGTAACATTAATGTAAACCAGAAGATTTTGTGTTTCTTGGACTTAATCACACTCAAGTATGTAAGGAAAGCACTCATTTTATTTTTTTTTAATTTTTTTCCAATATATGAAATTTATTGTCAAATTGGTTTCCATACAACACCCAGTGCTCATCCCAAAAGGTGCCCTCCTCAATACCCATCACCCACCCTCCCCTCCCTCCCACCCCCCATCAACCCTCAGTTTGTTCTCAGTTTTTAACAGTCTCTTATGCTTTGGCTCTCTCCCACTCTAACCTCTTTTTTTTTTCCTTCCCCTCCCCCATGGGTTTCTGTTAAGTTTCTCAGGATCCACATAAGAGTGAAACCATATGGTATCTGTCTTTCTCTGTATGGCTTATTTCACTTAGCATCACACTCTCCAGTTCCATCCACGTTGCTACAAACGGCCATATTTCGTTCTTTCTCATTGCCACGTAGTACTCCATTGTGTATATAAACCACAATTTCTTTCTCCATTCATCAGTTGATGGACATTTAGGCTCTTTCCATAATTTGGCTATTGTTGACAGTGCTGCTATAAACACTGGGGTACAAGTGCCCCTATGCATCAGCACTCCTGTATCCCTTGGGTAAATTCCTAGCAGTGCTATTGCTGGGTCATAGGGTAGGTCTATTTTTAATTTTCTGAGGAACCTCCACACTGTTTTCCAGAGTGGCTGCACCAATTTGCATTCCCACCAACAGTGCAAGAGGGTTCCCGTTTCTCCACATCCTCTCCAGCATCTATAGTCTCCTGATTTGTTCATTTTGGCCACTCTGACTGGCGTGAGGTGATATCTGAGTGTGGTTTGGAAAGCACTCATTTTAAGAAAGGGGATGAGAAAAAAAATACATGCTGTCTTTACATTTCTGGGTAGATCTTTACTTATACATTAGGAAAATATCAAATTAGACCATCATGCAACATAATTTAAGTCACTTCCAGCTTGTTGGTATTATTTATTTTTACACTTTTCATTAAAACAATAGCAACAATAGCATGACAACTTTTTGTGTAATTTGCTTTGTCTGTCTCCAGGTCTTTTAGAAAATGTTTCCATGACATCACTAAGAAATAAGTTTTAAGCTATAGGATGCACATCCAATCACAATAGATATGTGTGTGTGCGTGTGTGTGTGTGTGTGTGTATTCATTATAATTTCCCATCTCTTCATTAAACTTGAATTCTCAGTCAGCTGAGTCAATATTTTGCCATTTTTCTCTTACTTGGCCTCAACTTACTTTATAACTAATATATTCGTCTGCTTCAGTGTTTCTTTCCATGTATAGTTTGTTATTTCTTCTCACTACATATTTACCTTCATTAACCTTTGCCTGCTTTGTCTTGTCATTTGACTCATAAATTAAGCCATGAAAAGATTTTGCCTCTAGTTTCTTGACTATTTGACTCTTTGACGGTGTTGATTGGATAATCCTCTCTGATGATATCAAAACTACAGAAATAGAATATCCAAACTGATTTTTCTTGGTTTTACTTGTGTTTTCAGAGGGATCCAAAGGAGATTACAGTTAAGTATTGTCTTGTTTTTCAACAAAATTCAACAAAAATTTGCTTCCCATCAGTAATACTTCTCTAGATTGTAAACACTTTGAGGAAAGAGAGAAACCATCAGTTCCTACGAATATTAAGCAACAGATAAAGTCTCCGAACGCTGGTTTAGAATAGTCTGACAATAATAAACTGTCAGTTTCCAAACTTGGTCTGTTAGTTTCCATACTGACTGAGAGGAAAGGGAAAAAAAATAGAGGAAATGATGAGTGAGAAAAAAGGAAAGAAATAGAAATAAAATAGAAGAAAAGAAAAGGGGATGGAAAGGAGGGAGGGAGAGAGAAGGACAGAGAAAAATGTAAGCCACAGAGTTTCGTAGAAATAACATCTGTCTACTAAAAGTAGAAAAACCCTTATTAGAAACTGAAAGGATGAAGTTGGGAGTGGCCTCCAGTTCTCACCACCAGGTCAGTGGGTCTCCCTGGGCCTGGGCCTGGGCCTGGGCTTCAACTCCTAAGAGGGCATGATGACTGACACTGATATGGAAAGGTCAGGAATCAAAATTCTGATGATTCACCTCACGCTTCTGTATGTTTTAGCACCATCATTCAATTCCCTAGGTAAGTTCCTTGTGGCTTTTCCACTGTCATCTGGTTTGCACACCTTGTAGTTTTTGTATTTGTCGTTTTGTCTCTTGAAGAAATTTTTAAATTAAAGTGCAAAAATAATTGACACTTGTAAATCCACACCCTAGGTTTCACAACTGATATTTTGTCATATTTCTCAAGTGACAGATAATCTAGAAATCCTTTTTGTCCCCATCCCTATACCCATTCCACTCTCTCCACTTCCCAAACTCTATAACGTACCATAATCTTAAATTTATTTTCATCTGTTTATATAATCTCTATGTATCACTGAACAATATATAGTATTGTATGTATTTCTTTAAAATTTTTACTAAAATGACATCATTTTGAAAGTATCATTACAGCTTGCTTTTTTCCTCCAAAATATTGTAATACTGAAAATATATAGAAATCCAAGGTATGCATTTTAAGTGCTAAATAAATATTCCAACTTACAAATACGTTTTTTTCTATTCTGTCTCCTACTGAGGCATTCTCAATGTTTGCAATTTCTGCTATCATAAATATTGCTTGCGAAATGTCCTTAAGTAATTTGGAAAACAGTTTATCCAGAGTAGACACGCTGTAATGGGATTAATGAATTGTCATGTATATAACATTTATGTAACTTAAGCACATTTTTACTATACTATCTGTTGTTTAATTGAATTCCATGGTAGTTACATAGCAGGCACACCAAAATGTGTAAAAGTTTCCCACTTCCCTGAATTAATAACCCCAATTCCATCATACTTCTACAATATTGCCACTTTGATAGGTATAAAATTTTTAATTTGCATTTTCCTGCTCATTCCTGAAACTGAGAATTTTCTTGTATGTATGTTACCCACTTAGGCTTCACCTTACACAAACTATTCATTCACTGATTTATCCATTAGGTTATTGATTGCAGAAATTCTTTATAATTTTGAAAACTAATCTTTTATATTTTGTTAAATATTTAGAAATGTTTCCTCAAATTCTCTTACTTTTAAAATTTTGTGGTGTCTCTTGACATTTAGAAGGTTCCATTCTCCCTCCTCTCCAACCACATACACAATTTGTTGTAATAATATTTGTCAATCTTTTGTTTTCTTTTATATTTTGTGCTTTTTTTGGTCTTTCTTTCCTAGATATCACAAAGATGTTATACTATGCTTTCTCTTAATAGTTACAAAGTTTCTCTTTCTACATATAGAACCTTAATCCAAATGGAGGTTTCTGCATTTGGGATTTTTTTGTTTGTTTATAAATATAAAGGTCTAATTTTTCTAAAGAAAAATTTTCTTCTGGAAACCAACTATTCCAACTGAATTTATTAACTCACACATTCTTTCTCCACTGATTTGTAACACCTCTTTTATCTCATGCTTAGTTTTTCCCTGATTTTCTCTTCTGTTTCAGTGAACTTTTGTCTTTTGCTTAATAGATCTTAAATTTCTTCCATTACTAAAGCTTCAAGACATGTATTATGAGGAACAGCACATTCTCTTTGTTGTTCTTTTCAGAAATGTTTTGGCTATTCTTGGACCTTTATTTTTAAACAAATTTTAGAATCCATTTCTCAGGGCGCCTGGGTGGCTCAGTCAGTTAAGCACTGACTTCGGCTTGTGAGTTCACACTCACAAGCCCTGAGTTGGGCTCTGTGCTGACACCTCAGAGTCTGGAGCCTGCTTCGGATCCTGTGTCTCCCTCTCTTTCTGCCCCTCCCCCACACTTGTTCTCTGTCTCAATCTCTCTCTCTCTCTCTCAAAAATAAAATAAACATTAAAAAATTCTATTAAAAAAAAGAATCCATTTCTGAAGTTCATATGAGTCACACTAGGACTTCATTGGAATTTCACTGAGTCTATACATTTATAAAATCAGTTCTTCCCATGCATTAATACGATGATGTATCTATTATTCAAATCTTCTTATATGACCTTCAATAATGTTCTATAATTTTCTCTAAAGGGTCTGGAGCATCTATTGTTATATTAATTCCTGTGCACATATTTGTTTTTGTTGTCAATGACATTTTTTTCTACTGGATTTTACAAATAATTATTGCCACTATATAAATAATTGTATGTTGTACTTTTGGAAGAGATTTTGGATCTAGCCAGCCTGCTGAGCTCTAGGAGTTTTAATAATTTAGAGTCTCTTGGATTTTGTATATAAAATCCTATCTCCAAAACTAACAATTTTGAGTTTTCTTTCCAGTTCTTAAAACTGTTTCCTTATTTTATTGTTTTGCCCAAAATATCCAACACAATGTTAATACCAGCAATGATCATAGGCATCCCTCTTGGTATCTGACTTTAGCAGGAATGCCTCTGGTTTCACCATTAAATGTGATGCTTGCTTCCATTTGGCAGCTCCCTTTTATTGGGTTAAGACAATTCCTTTCAATTTCTAGTTTGCTAACAAAAATCTTATTAATAAGTTTGAATGTATTTTAATTAATTTTTTTTTATTTAATGTCATAAAATTATTTCATTATTCTAAAAATTGTTCACTCTATCTATGGACATGTCCTATTTTTGTTCCTAGCATCACTGGGCTTGTGCCTTCTTTCTTTGATCATTCATGCCAAAGATAGTTGTTCCTACCTATTAATCTATTAAAAGCTCAATGGTGGGGGCCCTGGGGTGGCTCAGTCAGTCAAGCATGCAACTCTTGGTTTCAGCTCAGGGCACAATCTCACGGTTCATGGGTTTGAGCTGCACGTTGGACTCCACACTGACAGCACGGAGCCTGCTTGAGATTTTTTCTTCCTCTCTGCTCCTCTACCTCCTCAAAATAAATAAATAAATAAAAACTTAAAAAAGCAAAAATAAATTTTGGTTTTGTTAAACATCTACTAATTATTTTTCCCTATCTTATTAGTTTCTGTTTTTATTTTTAGTATTTCCTTCTTTCTACTTTTTCTTCCTTTTCCTAGTTTAATATGTGAAACTCTGCATAAATTTTAAGACTTTCTTATTTTCTTATAAGCATTTAGATCCATTCTGATGCTACTAAAAGCTGTGATATATAGCATTGTCTTTGACTTTCAGTTTAAACATTTCATAATTTCCATAATTTTAACAAATAAGTTACATAAAAAGTGTTTTAGTTTAATCCATTTTAGCTTTATTATTGATTTAAAATTGTATTGTATTATGATACAAAAGTGGGATGTGTATAATTTAGATTCTCTGAAGTGTGTTGAGACTTTTGAGTATCTGGAAGTAAACTTTCAAAGAATATTTTTTATTGGTTTGGGCTCAGGATTTTACCTCAGGATTTTACACAGATGTACTATCAGCCCAAACTTATTAATATTCAAATGTTCTCTATTGTTATTCTTTTTCATGATATACTAGTTTCAAAAAGATGTTTAAGACAACTACAACTGTCTCCTTTTGATGTCATTTTTCTTTTTAATACTTCCCATTTTTCCTTTACATATTTTGATTTTTGTTAGATGTATACAAGTTCATAATTGTTCTTTTTTATGAAATTTTGCTTTGTTCAATGATACCATGTCCATTCATAGACTCAGTAACACTTCTGGCTAAGTTCCACATTATCTGATACCAGTATTGCTCCAACATCTTTGTTGTAATATGTATCTGCCTGTTATTTATTTTTCTATCCTTTTATTTTCAACTTCACAGTTTGTTTTTGTCTCACTTGTATCTTTTTTAAATAGCATATTGCATGACTATGCATATTAACCATTATAAAATTTTTTCTCAAATAAATTTAGTCCATTTTACATTTATTGTAAATTGCTGATATATTTCATCTAAGTTATGCCAGTTTTATTGCATTTTCTATTTACCAGGTTTTGTTCTTTTATTTTTTAAATCTTCTTTCCTACTTTCTATTAGATTGCTAGATTTTGTTCCTTTTGCTTTATCTGTTTGGTAGCTTTTGTTTGCTTCATCCTTACATTTGTAACATGCATACTTCTTGATTTTTGCAAAAAAACACAAAAAAAAACAAAAAACAAAAAACTAATCAGTATCTTTTTCTTCCTCCAAGAGTAGACAATAGCCTCTTCAGACTGTCTTCCCTTTCAACATCTTCCATATAGTATGATTTAAAAAAAATTTTTTTAATGTTTATTTTTGAAAGAGAGACAGAGTGTGAAAGGGAAGGGGCAGAGAGAGAAGGAGACACAGAATCTGAAGCAGGCTCCAGGCTCTGCTGTCAGCAGAGAACCCAATGTGGGGCTTGAACCCACGGGCTGTAAGATCATGACCTGAGCCAAAGTCAGATGCTTAACTGACTGAGCCACACAGGTGCCCCTATAGTATGATTTTCAAAAACAAAATTTTATACAAAATTGACTCTTTTATAAATAGACTTTAAAAAAATGTCAGCATTTTCTCTGTTTATAATTGTTTGTCATAGCCTGTGCCTTCTTCTCCTTAATTCTTGCCCAAGTATAATCCTTTAGTCATTCTTAAGGTCCTATATGTGTGTGAAAATTTCTTTAAGCCCTTTATGAGTTAAAATACCTTTACTTCACCCTCAATCGTGAGAGTTTATCTAAGTATATAATTAACATTTCTTTTCTCTCAAGATTTTGAAGATTTGTTCCATTTCCTTCTGGCATTTCTTATTGTTGATAACAATCTGCTACTAGTTTGATGGTTCCTAAGTAAATATGGCTTTAAGATTTTCTCTTTATCCTTGTATTCTTCATTTTAATTATGATGTATCTGGGTTTGAGATTAACTTCGTTTATCTTGCTCACGACTCAAGATTTTCCATTCTGTGGACTCGTATCTTTCTTTAATTATAGAAAATTCTTGACATTAACTGCTATGAATATATCCCATTTTTATAACTACCTCTATACTTATCTAACAAACTATAGTCTCTCCTTTTTTTATTTTCTATTTAAATTTTAGTTAACATACTGTGCAATATTGGTTTCAGGAGCAGAATTCAGTAATTCATCACTTACATACAACACCCGGTGCTTCTCACAAGTGCCCTACAGTCTCTCCTAAGATTACTATCAAATATATGTAAAGATTCTCCTCTCATCTTTCTGGCCTGTTAACTTCTCTTTTGTCTATCTCATCTTTATTAATTTAGTCTGTGACCTTGTAACAGATGAATCTTAAAATCTCAGTGGTTCTATTCATAAAATTCTTTTATTATGTAAAATCAGGGATGCCTGATTGGTAGTTGGCTCTCCTCTCAGCAATGACTTAAGCAAGCAAGTTCATCTTTTTTTTTAAGTTTATTTATTTTGAGAGAGAGAGATTGAGAGAGAGAGAGAGAGAGAGAGAGAGAGAGAGAGAGGAAGAGAACCCATGCAGGGCAGACAGAGAGGGAGAGAGAGAAAATCCCAAACAGGCCTCACTGTCAGCACAGAGCCGGATGCAGGGCTCAAACTCAAGAACCATGAGATCATGACCTGAGCTGAAATCAAAAGTCAGACCCTTAAGTGACTAAGCCACTCAGGTGCCCCCAAGAAAGTTCATCTTATCCTATGTATTTCCACCATTTTCAACTAACGGCTTCTAGGTTTATCACATCTATCTATCTTAAGTGAGCACAGGAGAAGAAGAGTAGACAGCATGAGTGGGAGGGTTTTATGGGGAAGCCTGGATGTTATTGTACATATCACTTTGACAATTACATTGGCTACAACTCAAAAGTATAGCCCCACCTAACTGCAAGAGAATCTGGGGGAAATAGTTTAACCATGTTGTATTAGTTTGCTTTTGCTACTGAAACAAATTACCACAAACTTAATGGCCTAAAACAATGCAAATTTATTATCTTAGTTCTACATGTTAGAAATGTGACACATGTCTCACTGGGCTAGGGTGTCAGCAGGGCTGCATTGCTTCTGAAATTCTAGGAGCAAACCTGTTTCTTTGCTTTTTCAGTTTCTAGATATTCCTTGCTTCATGGTCCCCCATTCCCCATCTTCAGAACTAGCAAAAATTAACCAACCCACACCCACACAACACTCTAGCCTTCTTCCATTGTCATGTCTTTTTATCTGACACCTTTTAATCCTCTGCTTCCAATTTCAAAGAGTCTCATGATTCCATTGAGCCCACACAGATAATCCAGGATAATATATATCCCTATTTAAGGTCAACTGATTAGCAGCCTCAATTCCATCTGTAGCCTTAAATCCCTTTTGCCATGTAGCCTAACATATTCAGGTTCCATGGACAGGGATTAGGACAGGGACAACTCGGGGGGCGGTGGGGATCCTATCCACCACATATGTGCCTTGGAGAAAAAGGAAATTACTTTGGTGAACAGCAAAGCAATCTCTATCACACTATCTCCTTATTTCTTGATACTCGTTCCTGGATAATTTCCCTCATATTTACCATTCATTAATTCTTTCTTCAGTTAAGTCTCTTTTCTTTGTTTTCTCACCTAATGATTTTATAATTTAATGACTGTATTTTCTATATCTGCTATTTCCATTTTGCCCTTTATCAAATGTATTTGCTCCTGATTAATGCTTTCTTAAAGTTTTATGGACTCCATTCCTTCTTTCACATCTCCAAATATACTAAACACACTTGGTTAAAAATTCCTTTTGAATTCCCCTTTTTATATGTGTTACCCCAACTGTTGTGGCTATCAGTCATGTCATTAAGTCTCTTCAAATGTATTTTTTTTTTTTTTTCTAATTTTTTTTTTTCAACGTTTTTTATTTATTTTTGGGACAGAGAGAGACAGAGCATGAACGGGGGAGGGGCAGAGAGAGGGAGACACAGAATCGGAAACAGGCTCCAGGCTCCGAGCCATCAGCCCAGAGCCCGACGCGGGGCTCGAACTCACGGACCGCGAGATCGTGACCTGGCTGAAGTCGGATGCTTAACCAACTGCGCCACCCAGGCGCCCCTCTTCAAATGTATTTTAACTTTAGTCTGTGAGCTCATTAGTTACCACTTGTTTGAATTCCTCATAAACTTCCCATTGTGTAATAATCCTATTAATGCATAGATTTCATAGGTTAGTTTTTATGACTGTTTCTGCATTCATAGTTTCTTCCCTACATGAATGTAGGGAAACTACACGAATGGTTCAAATGTAAGCCTTATACCTGAACTTGGCTTACCCTGAGAGTTCTATGATTGCTAGAGACTCAATTTCCAGCCATAGCCTGGTGCAAACAGATCACTTCCTGACAAACCCTGACAAACAGATCTAGATTAATGGTGCCTTTTTCACAGATAGTGCTTATGTGAGCCTTAGATATACAAGATGGCTAGTTCCAGGTTCTTCCAAGGCATGAGGTCTGTGGCCTTAATTTTCACTCCTGATTATGTGTTGAAAACCCAACCTCTCAAAAAGATATATGGGTGATGAAACCTCTTACTCGCTATTGAAATTATGGGTTCCCTCTTGATATAGGACTTTTGGAGACTTCTCTTACTAGTTTGCAAGTTAAGCTTCATATTTTAAAACTTTAAAAAATACTGTGCCCAACTTTTCCAAGTGATTAGAGGAGAGGGTGAAATATCCATCTTGATAGCAAGCAATGCCATTTTCCCTGCCCTGACTCTTTATCTTCTAATATCTAAGGATGTCCTGATTTTGTTTTCTTGGTATTAAACATCCCACAGGAAACAAATGATTTTTGAAAAAAGTAGAGACCCCTTGTTGAAGCTATTAAGTAGCAATAGTTTGCTGCAAAAGATCTTTCAAACAAAGGGGAAAAAAGAGAAAAAACTGAGATAGAAGAGGAGGAGAAAGATAGGTAGAGAAGGAAAACAGAACAAAAACAGCAGGATCTGGAAAGAAGAAAAACAAAGAGGCAGAAAAGTTTCCATGGACTAAGAAACTAGCAATCTCCCTAAACATTGTTATTCTCTTACTAGGAGAACTTAAAAGATAGGTTGAGGAGGTCTTGCAATCCTACCCTACCATAAGAGTATTACTGAGGAAATACACAAAAGCCTAAAATTTATACCCCAAAACGAGTCCTTAAATGGATATCCATCTGCCCACAACACTGCATTGCACCTGATCATAGAAAACGGGATGTGACCCATGGCAGTCTTCTTTCCCACAACCTCTTCCTTATATAGTAGCTGTGGAATCTGAAGTTCTCCCTGAAACACAAAGATCTCATTCTTACTTTGTTTTCTTTTAGCACTGTCTCAATCAAGTATTGGTAAGTTCCTTTACTTTTCTCCAATCCAATTCAAGGTGCCCCCAGGTTTAAATGGCAACAATGAAGATATCTAATCCCCTACCTCCTTGAGCCACCACTGACACTCAGGGGTTGGTGCTCCCAGGGGTTCCCTATTCTGATACTCCCCAAATCAAAAACAGCAACAAAAAATGCCAAACAGCCAGGAGAACAAAGGGGTAAGTTCCTTTTCTGTTTCTCAATTCTATTCTCTTTGGTGTATCACAGACCTGGGGATCATGTCCTAACTGTGGTTAGCCTTGTCCCTCATCTTCTTTTCCTTCTCCATCATTGAGCATTTTACCTGAAATTAATGAGAGCTTTAGAAAATAAAAAGTCCATTGATTAAGAATGAAGAGAGAATTCAAATGGTTTTAGCTGCCTACAATGATTTCAGGAAAACAAAATATCTTCTTTCACTCAGAAGCAACAGGAAGGAAGGAGGTTGTTAAAAGGGCAGAGAATGGGAGAAAAGAGGAGAGTTGTAATTCAAAAAGCCATGTTTGTTGAGTCTATATTTACCGGTATTAGAGATGAGAAAAGTGAAGTTCAAGGACATTATCTAACCAAAAGGCACATAGCTCATAGAAAGTAAAATTGAAGTTCTAAACACTGACTTTTCGACTCTAAATCCCATGCTTGTCCAACTACCCCCAGGACATGATTGAAAATATTTAATTTTTCAGGGGCACTTGGATGACTCAGTTCAGTTGAGCATCCTACTCTTGATTTCGGCTCAGGTCATGATCCCAGGGTCGTGGGATCAAGTCCTGCTTCAGACTCCATGCTGAGCATAAAGCTTGCTTAAGATTCTCTCTCTCCCTCTGCACCCCCTCCCAGTTCATGCTCTCTCTTAAAGAAAATTAATTTTTCAATTTAAAGTTATCTTCCTGAAACTGATCCCATTCACAATTGCATCAAGAAGCATAAAATACCTAGGAATAAATCTAACCAAAGATGTAAAAGATCTGTATGCTGAAAACTATAGAAAGCTTATGCAGGTAATTGAAGAAGATATAAAGAAATGGAAAGACATTCCCTGCTCATGGATTGGAAGAATAAATATTGTCAAAATGTCAATACTACCCAAAGCTATCTACACATTCAATGCAATCCCAATCAAAATTGCACCAGCATTCTTCTCGAAACTAGAACAAGCAATCCTAAAATTCATATGGAACCACAAAAGGCCCCGAATAGCCAAAGTAATTTTGAAGAAGAAGACCAAAGCAGGAGGCATCACAATCCCAGACTTTAGCCTCTACTACAAAGCTGTCATCATCAAGACAGCATGGTATTGGCACAAAAACAGACACATAGACCAATGGAATAGAATAGAAACCCCAGAACTAGACCCACAAACGTATCGCCAACTAATCTTTGACAAAGCAGGAAAGAACATACAATGGAAAAAAGACAGTCTCTTTAACAAATGGTGCTGGGAGAACTGGACAGCAACATGCAGAAGGTTGAAACTAGACCACTTTCTCACACCATTCACAAAAATAAACTCAAAATGGATAAAGGACCTGAATGTGAGACAGGAAACCATCAAAACCTTAGAGGAGAAAGCAGGAAAAGACCTCTCTGACCTCAGCCGTAGCAATCTCTTACTCAGCACATCCCCAAAGGCAAGGGAATTAAAAGCAAAAGTGAATTACTGGGACCTTATGAAGATAAAAAGCTTCTGCACAGCAAAGGAAACAACCAACAAAACTAAAAGGCAACCAACGGAATGGGAAAAGATATTTGCAAATGACACATCGGACAAAGGGCTAGTATCCAAAATCTATAAAGAGCTCACCAAACTCCACACCCGAAAAACAAATAACCCAGTGAAGAAATGGGCAGAAAACATGAATAGACACTTCTCTAAAGAAGACATCCGGATGGCCAACAGGAACATGAAAAGATGTTCAACGTCACTCCTTATCAGGGAAATACAAATCAAAACCACACTCAGATATCACCTCACGCCAGTCAGAGTGGCCAAAATGAACAAATCAGGAGACTATAGATGCTGGAGAGGATGTGGAGAAACGGGAACCCTCTTGCACTGTTGGTGGGAATGCAAATTGGTGCAGCCGCTCTGGAAAGCAGTGTGGAGGTTCCTCAGAAAATTAAAAATAGACCTACCCTATGACCCAGCAATAGCACTGCTAGGAATTTATCCAAGGGATACAGGAGTACTGATGCATAGGGGCACTTGTACCCCAATGTTTATAACAGCACTCTCAACAATAGCCAAATTATGGAAAGAGCCTAAATGTCCATCAACTGATGAATGGATAAAGAAATTGTGGTTTATATACACAATGGAATACTACGTGGCAATGAGAAAAAATGAAATATGGCCTTTTGTAGCAACGTGGATGGAACTGGAGAGTGTGATGCTAAGTGAAATAAGCCATACAGAGAAAGACAGATACCATATGGTTTCACTCTTATGTGGATCCTGAGAAACGTAACAGAAACCCATGGGGGAAGGGAAGGAAAAAAAAAGAGGTTAGAGTGGGAGAGAGCCAAAGCATAAGAGACTGTTAAAAACTGAGAACGAACTGAGGGTTGATGGGGGGTGGGAGGGAGGGGAGGGTGGGTGATGGGTATTGAGGAGGGCACCTTTTGGGATGAGCACTGGGTGTTGTATGGAAACCAATTTGACAGTAAATTTCATATATTAAAAAAATAAAAAATAAAAAATAAATAAAAAAATAAAAAATAAATAAATATAAAAAAAAAAAAGTTATCTTCCTGAAATAAAAAGTCTCAAGAAATTTAGGATATTATGCATATATGAAAAAATTTTCCTTCAATTTTTAAAACATAATTCAAAATGCAAAAAATGTGAATTAATCTGAATCTCAAAATTATTTTGCTACTGGGTGTTGTATGGAAACCAATTTGACAGTAAATTTCATATATTAAAAAATAAAAAAAAATAATAATAATAAAAAAAAAATAAAAAATAAAAAAATAATAAAAAAAAATAAAAAAACTGAGAACAAACTGAGGGTTGATGGGGGGTGGGAGGGAGGGCAGGGGGGGAGGGAGGGCAGGGGGGGTGATGGGTATTGAGGAGGGCACCTTTTGGGATGAGCACTGGGTGTTGTATGGAAACCAATTTGACAGTAAATTTCATATATTAAAAAATAAAAAAAAATAAATAAATAAAAAATAATAAAAAAAAATAAAAAAAATAAAAAAAATAAAATAAATAAAATAAAAAAATTATTTTGCTAGTCTACTACTGTGGCATAACTGCATCCCATGAATGAGGCTGTTTTATGACATATATATGTAATATATATAAATATATACATATTACATATATATGTCATATATATATATACACATATATATATAGTATGGGATCAAAAAATAGACATTGTTCAGCGGGCTGCAAGAGACTCAATATTTTATTTTATTTTTTATTACTTTTTAAAAGTTTATTTATTTTGAGAGACAGAGACAGAGCACTAGTGGGGGAGGGGAAGAAAGAGCAGGAGACACAGAATCCGAAGCAGGCTCCAAGCAGTGTGATGGGATTTTAGACAGTAAGGAAGAAAATCAAATCAGGAGTTATACTAATGATTATGATAATATGCTTCTTAAGATGAGAATTATCCTCTGATGGTAAATAAGGTAAATAAATATGTGATACATATTGGGTTTAATCTCAAAGGAAGGGAGTAATTAGTTATTATAAATAGTATTTAGCTGAAAGATGCATGGGGCCATTCATCCCTGAAGTTCAATATGCTGTGTGGTTCTACAGGATGAATGAGGCCCTCCTGAGATGTACCTATACAAGCATACATAGATAAGGACTGCAATTCAAAACAATAATATAAAAATATGTACAGAGTTTATGTGCCAAGCTGTATCCTAAGCATAACAATCCTATGAAGTAGATATTATTATACATCTTGTATTTAAAATGAATAATCTTAGGCACAAAAACGTCAAGTAACTTGTGCAAGGTCACACCGCTATAAGGTAGAGCAACTAGGATTCAAATCCAAGTATTTTAGCATCTGATCTCCCACTGTACTTCATGAAAACTAATCAGAACCCCCTTTCTGTTAAATCAATTAATCCAGACTCCTGTGGATTTTTGTTATTATTCTTCAGTGTCGACTCCAGAAATGGTATTTAAGTCTCTTTCTATTTCTCAGTTCAGGAAGGAGAAATGTGAGTAAGCAGGAGGTCAAAAGAAAGGAGTATATAAGGCAGCTAATGAAGGTTTAACCAAGACCTAGGTCTTCTGAGTTCCCTTAAGAGTTTCAATCTTCACACAGGCTGAAAAGAAAGAGTAAATGGCCTCCCTGCTCATCACCAGTCCTACAAGTCTTTCTGGGCCTCCATCACAGCACCAAAACACAGTACCCTTACACTATCCATGACTAAATCACACCGCAGGTGGCATAGAGGATTTGGTAATTCCTGGAGATGCCAGTGTGAGAGCTTCTCTCTGAAGCTTCTCTTCAAAGGGTATTAATTCTGACGACTTTAAGCAGGAGACCTCAGGAATTTATCTGTGTGTCCATTTAGCAGTTTACTAGGGAACCGAGCACGTCCTGATTGCTTCTCTGTCATGAAACCTTGGTATCTGGAGGCTTTTTCCCTGTCTTCTCTCTCCTAGGCAGGCCCTAAATTTAGAATGTGAGCCCCATGGAGCACCTGAGTGGCTCAGTCAGTTAAGCCTCTGACTTTGACTCCAGTCATGATCTCACGGTTTGTGAGTTCCATCCCCGTGTCAGGCTCTGTGCTGACAGCTAGGAGCTTGGAGCCTGCTTCGGATTCTGTCTCCCTCTCTCTCTACTCCTCCCCCACTTGTGCTCTGTCTCTCAAAAATATATAAATGTAAAAAAAAAATTTAGAATGTCAGCCCTTTTGCTTCCCCATTATCCTAGATTTTATCAGCTGAGGCTGAAAGACCCAGGAATAACAAGACTACAAGTGTGTAGATTTAGACTAATTGAATCATTAAAAGTTGAGCTGAACAGAGCATTGTTAAACCCTGTTGTTTTAGAGATTGGTTAAATAAGGTCCCCAAAAGATGATGGAAATAATCAAAGATCATACTTTAAATTAGAGAAATTTAACCTCCAACGTAAGACAAATAAGGCAAATGCTTCCTTCTTTCATTCTTTTTTTCATCCTTCCTTCAATGAATATAGTGGGGTTCATTCAATAGTAGTCTATATTTCTGTACTGTCATAATTTTTATTAAAAGTTACACAAATCTTCCCTATCATTTAGATCATTTTATAAGAGGAACACTCTAGAGATTAATAAAAAGAACAGAAAAAAATTGGGAGAGTCAATATGTAGGAAAGAAGTTAATTTACTTCATAAAGGAATATTCCAAAAGGAACAGAAAGAGAAAACTGTGTGAGGTACAGAGGAAAGTGCACTGAACCAAAGTCAGAAAAATTGGAGACTAAAACTGCATATAATTTTTATTTAAAAAAAATTTTCTGATGTTTATTTTTGAAAGAGAGACACACAGAGTGTGGGGGGGGGGGGCAGGGGGGCGGGCAGAGAGAGAGGGAGACACAGAATCTAAAGCAGGCTCCAGGCTCTGAGCTGTCAGCCCAGAGCCTGACACGGGGCTCAATCCCACGAACCATGAGATCATGACCTGAGCCAAAGTCGGACACTTAACTGAATGAGCCACCCAGGCACCCCATAAATGACTGCATATAATTTTTAGCACACTCGGCCACAGACCTTCTCTTCTCTCAGCCTCAGTTTTCTTTTTTTATAAAATTAGAAATTTTTTTTTTTAGAGTGAGAGAGCACATGCAAGTCAGGGCAGGAGAGGGCAGGAAGGGTGTGGGGGGAGAGAGAGAGAGAGAGAGAGAGAGAGAGAGAGAGAATCACAAGTAGGCTCCATGCTCAGCACAGAGCCTGATGCGATCTCCAGGCTGGATCTCATGACCCTGAGATCATGACCTGAGCTGAAATCATGTGTCAGATGCTTAACTGGCTGAGCCACCCAGAAGCCCCAAATTGGAACCTTTCTAACATTGCCTTTCTTTGGTTCTTGAAGCTATTACATTATGGAGAGGAGATTTTCCAAACTGAGAAAAGAAAGAATGAGGGAGAAATGGAAAATAGGGGAAAGAAAAGATGCTGAATGAAATCAGAATATTGAAAATATAGTAAACCTGGATTCTCTCCTGACCACTTTTACTCCTGGAATAGTGTCCAAGGGGGAAGAAGGTTCAAGACCTGCAAGCGTGGTAATAATCCATGTGCCTGTGGGGGAATGAAGGGTCTAAGGTGTCCTGAGGGTACAATTTCCAGAAAGACTCCTGGGAAATGGGTGGATTATTTAAACCATTAACTCTACTGATCTGAATATTTATTGTTCTTTAGCTTTGGTGCAAGGATCCATGAGTAAGTTTTTCTTTTCCTTTCAAAATCTGGTATTGTAGGGCTCCCACAGTAGGCAGAGGATGTCTCCCTGTCTTATTTGTTCCCTGCTATGTCAGAGTGGCAGGGCTTGAAGCTCATCATTCTCTGCCTTCTCCTTCATTAGGTATCTTACCTACGTCAGGCGTACCTGTCTCCCCTTCTTGTCTTGAAGTAAATTCCTCCACTTATGTCCAGTTATAGGACCTCATCTACCAGCCCAACCTTCTCTTCAGCAGTCACAGCTTCTCCCTTCTATATCTTTGTATTTTCCTCTTCCAGTAACTCCCTCTCCTTAAAGTATAGAGCAGGTTTGGTTTTCTTCCACCCCAAACAGATCCTCCCTTGATTCTGTGTCCCTCTCTAACTACAAGCCCCCCAGGCCCACAAAGAAGGAAATTATACTGTTTACTTTGGCTGTGGGCTTGGGAATAAGTTACTGTTTCACCTCTACTATTGAAAAAAATGCATTATTTCTCCATGAATTGACAGTGGTACAATAAGACTTTTAAAAAACCACTTTAAAAATAAGCCTGCTTACTTATTAATGTATTATAAATAAACAGAGAGACCGTTACATAACTCAGGTTCTGGAGCCAGGTCGCCTGGAATTGCATTCCAGCTCCCTATTTACTGGTTCTTCGAACACAGGAAGTTATTTAATCTTTCATTAAGCTTTTAAATTCAACAACCAATTGAAAAACTAACAGAACAGAACACAGACGTGAGTAAAAATAGAAGACATGAATACAGAAGGAAGAAAACTCAAGATAATGCTTAAATCAGTCTCCTGGAACTGATTTCCACTTATTGCCAAACTGAGATGAACACATTTTCTAAACAAATGAAGAGTGAGAGAGGAATGAGGTACAGAAAAGTAAGGCAATCAGAGAAGATCACACACACACACACACACACACACACACACACACACACACACAAATTCAGAAGTGAGAAACAATCCTGGTTGGACAGATTTTTTTCTTCTAAGTTTATGTGCTTCTGATAAAATTTTTCATATTGAATATTTACTTTTGGTCATACTTACAGCAAGTAAAACTGTTTCTTGTTCAAAGATAATAATTTCATGATTTTCTCCAAAAAGTATCACAACTTCCAGGTGCTTCACAACCTCAATAGGTTTGTCAATCACAGGTTTGAATTAAATGTGACCCGACCAATACCTGTGATTAAATTAATGGAAAAAAAGGGATTCATTTGGTCTATCTCAGCTCAGCCACAGCCTGTGGTGACACTGATCTCACACCACACTGTTGTGGAAGAATGTAGGGTGCGCACTTAAATCCCTTCCTTTTTCAAAGTAAAGCTCCCAAACTGGCAATCCATTGGTCCAATGCCACCTGTATATTGGCTGACCAATAAAGCATTATTTTAAATCTTGCATTTGAATGCTTCTAGATAGGGTATGCACTTTTCAAATGACCAACTTCTTTACTACCCTGTATAGCTGACAGATTCACAATTCAGGAGACTTGCTGAGGCAACAGAGCATACGACCCCCCACAAAGACAACCAGTATTTCCATTTAGTATGGAAATTTTGGTACTCTCTACAAGAACTAATTCTGATATTTTCATTCAGAAGATTATCCACAGAAGTGAGGTCCTTAATCTAAAATTATATAATACTTAGTATTTTGTCAGGATACTCAAATCTTATAATTAAGTTTTTTTTATCTGCTTCTTCACTCTGAAAGTAAGTGAAACCTTTCACTGTTGTGCCTGTTTTCAACCAGGCAAGGCCACAAATTTTCAGTTCAAAACTTCTTGAAAATATATGATATACATTCCACCTCTGCTTATGCCTTTGCCTGTGGCAGGTATCAGTAGGTAAGCGTACTTCTCTTTCCTGCTCAGCCTACATACAATCTAAAATTCTCACCTCCAGAGTGTTGCTACGAATTGATCAGACTTAGTACATTAACTCAAATATATTTGCCATTTCTGATATGGATTAATATCCTTAAATATTAAATATATGGGAGCTGTCTTTTATAAATTATCTCTGTTTAGTAGTGGGAATGGCTGTATGCTACCTTAGTCTACAATACATAGAAAAGGTTGTATCTCTTCCCAAGTGCTGAGATCTTATCATTTCTGTGAAAAGCTATTAGTTTCTTCCAAACATAATAACAAACAAAATTGAGTCATAAATATACAAGAACTATATTTAATTATTTCAAGAGAAATAAATTACATTTTTCAACTCACTAAAAGCTTTCTAAGTGTAATTTTTTTAAAATAATACTTTAGCATTTAAAGAATGCTCAACAAAGAGAAATAAAAGTACATAAAGAAAAGATCTGAATAGGTAAAAGAAGAAAGTGTGGGAAGGAAAGCAATAGGAAGGTAGAATTTCAGTGAAAATCTCCAGAACAGGAAAATGGAAGACCAAAATAGGTTCTAAAAGTCCAAATCATAGTTTCACACATACAGAAAACCTTTGAAATTCCACGGGAAAATTAGCTCATCTCATAAACAAACTTGTTTCAGTAAAGAGGCTTTCAACATCTTCAAATAAGATTGGTTACTCTCAAGGCAGAAGCAATGGTTCTCAACTGATGTCAAATCTCACTGCAATGTCAGCTTGCGTAACTACGGTACTGAGGTAACTAAGGAATACCAAAGTATATTTTTTTAAGAGTTGAATCACACAGATTAACAAATAAACAAAGAACACAGAGAAATACTCATGAAAATGCCCTGTCACCAGCATTCAAAACTTTCCAAATGACGGTAAGGAAAAGAGGGAAAAATAGAGAAAGTAGAAAGTAAACTAAAGCTTAATGCCTTAAACACAGTGAAACTTTCTACTTTGCAGAAGTTTCATTCCTTTGTAGTCCCTGAATATTTCTTTCATAACAATTTTGATAGAACTTTTCAGCTTTCCATCCATTATTACTCTTGATTTTTCACTGCAGCCATTTGATGTAAGAAAGGAGATATAATTTTCATTTTAAAGATTAGAAAAGTAATGTTCCAAAGGTTTAGTGACTTACCTAGTCATAGAGCTACAGAATAGTAAAGCTGATGAGACTCTAGTCTTGGCTCTTTAACCTCAAGACTATTTGTACCTCACATGTGGGGAGGAGGGAATAGGACTGCCTACATTTCATGCTCTCTGAAAGTCTAAATCTAGATAAGATTATATTTGTCTTTTTTTTTTTTTTTGCTTAAACAACAAACATTTATGTCTCATAGTTCTTCGCAATTTTCATTACAGGTAATACAAAAGCCTTCAAAGCAACTTCAGAACCTTTATGTAAGTTTCTCCTATTTCTCAACTCAGTTCTTTTTGATCTTCTACAAAGTGCCTACCATTGGGGGAGTTGGGTGGGGGCTAAGGAGGCACAAAAAAAAGGAAGAGGAAAGGAGAACAACCTACTATTTAACTGTTCTCCTTTGCCTTTACCAGTATGAGGAACTTGAGGCTGATTTCAGGACCCCCCTAAGTAACTGATGATTTTCTTATTTAGCAAAGTGGAAACTCTGCTAATAAAATTAATTAATAAGTGAAAGGAAAAATCCTGTGATTAGATGAAGGTGTTTGTCAAAAACAAATAGTTCTAGAAATATCTGACAACAGAAAGATAGCAAAAATTGAAAACAAGAAAAATAACTGCAGGAAATATGATGTTATGGGTCTCCTGGGTGGGGGGGTGGGGGGTGGAGGGGGGTGGGGAGGGAAAATACTGACTGACCTTCTTACAGCTTTTCATGTAAATGTAATATGTAGTAAATGCTTGACCTGAATCTCCCTGAAATGTACATCCTTCATGCATGCACTCTCCAGACTTACCTTTTTGTGTTTGTGTTTTAGCAGGCAGTGCAGCACCCATAAGTAAGTTTCTTTGCTGTGCTTTAATTCCCATGTGCTTTGCTTTACTACACTGTTAGAATATGTAATATGTAAGACACTCCTATTCATGGATGTTTTTATTTCCTACTGCAAAAATTGCCAATTCTTTTGTCCTTCTTTATTTCCTATTCTTTTTTTAAAGTTTATTTATTTTGAGAGAGATAGAGAAGGAGAGACAGAATCCCAAGCAGGCTCTGCACTGTCAGCACAGAGCCCAATGAGGGGCTCAAACTCACAAAACATGAGATCATGACCTGAGCCTAAGTCAAACACTTAACTGACTGAGCCACTTAGGCGCCCCAATGCTTCCTATTCTTATTCTAATAAGCTGGGAGCTTCCGTGAGGAAGTATTATCACTTTTAGTTTTCTCAAAATCTTGAGATTCAATAGCAAAGAGAAAAGTGTTAACAACAAAAGTGTTAGAAAGGTAGGAAGGTCCCTTGCTAAAAATCCCAGTCACACCAAGAGGAAGGGAGCAGTGAGTCCCAGCTCACTGAGTGAGGGTCCCTAGGCTGCTGTGGATGGTGGTGTGGAATGTATATGCCCTGCTATTAGGCCCTGATGTTAACAAAGAATCAGTCTGGAAGAAGTGTCCAGATTGCATCTGAAAGGACATTACATCAAACATCTCTGGCAGAAGCACTGGTAGAGGACAAAGAATGAGGGATGGGTGAGAAGCAGCTGATTTAGAAAAGAAAAAAAATGATAAATGGACACAGTGATATATAAATGCTCTGACCTTTTACCCATCTGTTAATGGCCTTGCCGCTTAAAGTGGGTCCAAGGATCTGTATCAGCATCACCTTGAAGTTTGTTAGAAATGCAGAATCTCCACCTAATGCCTACCAAATCAGAATCTGCATTTTAACAAGATCTCCAGATGGTTTAGAACCATTACTTGGCAGAGTTTCAATCCTCTGTATGTAGAAAACAAATGTAAAGTTGAGTGTTCTTGATCTAAGTTTAACCAGCTCCTCCATTCCTTCAGATTCTCCACAAGAAGAGTAGCCCTAATGCCAGTGACAAGAAAAATGAAACTCACCAAGGTTTCGTTCATTTCTTAACATATTTCTGTCCATCGCCTCTAAGGACATTCAGACCTTGAGCTCCTGGGTCAGAGCCAACACTAAAGGAAGAGGAAGAATGATTTGAGGGTTAGAGCTCAAGGCAAATCACACTCTGTGTCTACACCTCCTGGAGCATTTATACACATGAAACATGATTTAAAAAATCAAAAGTCAATCAAGAGTAAACACTGAGCAAGTGTCACTAAAGCACATGTAGCCCAAGAGATACAGAGAGGTGTCTGTGCAAATGTGTTTGTAAAAGAGAAGGCTGTTATTGCTAAGCATGTGGGTCTAGTTAGTGCCTCAATCCCTTTACCCACTAACTTCACCTACAAAAGTCTTGAACCTACCCAAGAGTTTCTATTCCCTCTTATGCTAAGATATTGCAGGCCAAGTTACTCTGATGACTAAGGCAGTCAAAGGTCACCCACAGGAGACTGAAATTCCCACTGTCTCCTTCAGAAGATGAGGCTATAGATTCTGGCTACCCGAGTTCAAATTAGACCAGTTGAAAGAAAGGCAATTATCTATGGAATCTACTGAGTTACAAACAGTGACCCATCAAGACAGGAACCTTGACCACTGCATCCCTCCAGCTCCACCCATCAGATCCCAGTAGTTATGAGGGTCCTCCAAGGTGGGGAATGAAGAATAAAGCTTATTTGCTCCTCTGGTGAAATAGAAATATTGTTCCTTGTGTCTGTTTTTTATAATGTTTTCCCCAAAATAATTTCAACTCAAACTAAATTTTCTATGCCAAAGAACCATACTAATTAGTCTGTCTTGCTTTTCCCATATTTTAGCTGGAGCCATTGGACCCATAAGTGAGTTCCTTTTCTGTTTCCTAATTCTGACACTCTTTGGTCTTCTGTGAGGTATGGGACCTCTCCTCACCCAAGCTCTTTCCATTTCTAGGCCTTCCCACCCATGCTTCTTGAGTACATCTGAATTACTGACACCCCTAATGCCCAAACCTTCAGGGGGTGAAAAAAAACCCAGCCTGAACTGACACTAAGTTTAAGACAAAGGAAAACTAAATCATTCATATTTAAAATAACGCCCCAGAAAAAACATTCTCTCAACTATGATAAAAATGATTAAAACAATTATTGTGGACTTTTGCTAAACTGAAGGTAATGCTACAAGAAGAGCAAGTGGTTCTAGAAGGTGAAAGAATAAGCACCATAAAGACCAAAGAGGAGGGTGATGAAAAATGGCCAAAAGACATCCTAACTACCCCTGGAGTGTCAATCCTTTGAGACAGCTGAGTGTTGGGCAGGGCAAAGAAGGAAAGAGAGGAGAGATGAAAGTGAAGGAGACTAACAACCTTCAGCCCAGGTTCTATACGTTTCCCTCTGCCATTTAAGATGAACACTGAATGACTTGATCTGGTGGGAGGGGTATGGGGCTCCTTTGCTAAAATTACCTACCTATCTGCAGTAGTAATTCTCCCTCTGAGTTGCTTCACTGGGTTCTTTAAAAAAGAATATTGGTGGCATGAGCATTCTAATAATGTCAAACCACACTGATTTTCCTCTTCTTTGTATTTTAGTGCAATTCACAGCACCAATTCGTAAGTATCGAATTTGTTTCTCCACTCTGGTTCCTTTCACTTCTTACCTTCAAAGTCTTAAGTATTGACCTACCCTGTTTTCTTGATACCATGTTTCTCAACTTCCCTAGCATTCCTATTACACAGATTTCAAAGAAGCTATGCATGAAATAGACAGACTGCAAAGCCCACCGGCTAACATAAGAAAAGAAAAAAGGACCCTCTTAATAGCAGCCATAATGCCCTGGCAGTAGGGAAGGTTCACTTTTCAATTAACAGTAAGCCCCTAATGAAATGAGAAAGAGAGAGAGAGAGAGAGAGAGAGAGAGAGAGAGAGAGAGAGAGAGGAAATTTTTTAAAGGAGACATTATAAATTAGTATGAATGAGTCTATCCCAATCCTCTAAAGGTTTCAAACATCACTGAAAACAAGGCTGGTGGAGGGGGTGGTCTATTCCTATAAGTCCCTTATATTGTACAACAGGGAACCTATTCAAAGATTGCCAGGCAAACAACCCCATGATGTTCCTAGGGTTTCTACTTATGACACTCCCTCTAGAGTAAGTTTTGGGGAATGGCTATTTCCTTCACAGTGATGAAGCATACTGATTTTCTCCCTCTCTGTTTCTCAGCTGGCGGTACAGGACCTATCAGTAAGTTTACTGTCTGATTCTTCACTGTAAATAATTTTAATTTCCTGCAGTATCTTAGGGACCTTTCCTTGAATCCCATGTTGGGATTTCAGGGGTTTGTGGGTCCACATTTTCTTGGCCTTTTTTGTTTTCTTCTACCTAGCATTTCCATTAAGTCATTAATAATCATGTGAATGTACATTCCACCACTAAACACAAACTGTAAAGTGGAGGATGAACCCTTAAAGGTTTCCAGTGGCTTATCAACATCAGCAAGGGATTTTTAAAAACAGAGTGAAATGAAAAGAAGTGAAATAATAGGAGAGAGGAAGAAAATTAAGTTTAAACAGAGAAGGATTTTTCCAACCATCTACAGGGGTTTAAATAGGCCAAAGTAGGGTCCCCTACTTAGTACCTTTGCTACTTACCCTCTCAGTGGATGCATTAGGTAAAGAGGCCCTTATATATATTAGATTGTCTTAGCATCTTAGCAAAAAAACAAACAACAACAAAAAAAAAACACACCTCAACTTCCCTACTACCCCACTGCAGCTGAGCCCAAATTTAGTGGTACAGATTCTTACCAGGAAAAGCATATAAATGAGAACTATGGCCTCCAGAGCCCAAGAGCACCTACTAATTTATTCTCTCTTTTCTTTTATTTATTTATTTTTTAGAGCTGTCTCAAAAAACCATTGGTAAGTCACCTAAACCTCAATTACAATGCTTTTTGGTCCTTTACAATGTTTAGAATGTCAGTCAATTTCTATTTCAATGACTCGTGCTCACAAACCCCAGGATCAAGTGTTTCCACTGTCTCATTATCCCACTCAGAATTCCCAGAGGTTAGATTCAACCAGGTTCTTCAATAAAAAGATATTAACTATGAAGCTGAAATACAATATCAAAAAATAACCCCCTAGGAATGGTCTTTTCTAAGTTATATAATCTAGCTTTACTACCAACCTGTAATAAAGATTTAGAACACAGTACCTAAACTTCTTGCTTTTCCTGCAAATAATTTGTTACTAGATTATGTTCAAAATAACGCAAATCTTAAATTCTTTTTATTTCTAATTGCTCTGAAAAGTTCTCTCCAGGACACATGGGTTTATTGTCACCAATTTTTAGCAACTTACCCTATTGCATTTTTCCATAGAAACATTATAAGTAACAGGTTCCAAGATATAGTCGTTCATAATTACATATTTTTAAACTAAGAGCAAATAGTTGTATCTTCACACACTGGATTACAGTATTCCTAATAAAAATTAGGAATTTTTGAAATTAGAAAAGTAAAGAAATATGACTTGAGGTTCCCCACATTCACCTGACAGAATGAATATAAGTCCTGTATAGGTACCTGGTCATTCTTTGCATGATTCCTTCAGGAATTTGTGAGTCATCCTTGCATAGGGGCCATGCTAATCTTCTCTGTATCACTCCAATTTTTGTATATGTGCTGCTGAAGTGAGCACTCTGTGATTCCTGTAACGGCTTACAGTTTTTCTACCCCTCACATGCATTATTTTGTTGGGCCTACCAACATTTCAATGGTGGTAGGTAAAGCAGATATTATACCCATCTTTAGAGATGGAAAAATTGTTTCCCATAAAAATTTGTTTACTCCCAAATAAGGGGAGGAGGACAATTAATAATGAAGTTAGGACTGAAGTTGTGCTGACTCTTAGTTGAGTTGTTTCCACTACTATTTTGAGTGCTCTAATAGGTTATTAGCAAGAGAAACCATGAACTTCTAATATTAGAAACCAGGGACACAAAGACTTATGGGGAGAGGAAGTGAGAGAAAATGCAACAAAAGTAACACACAGACAATGAAGATGTTAAAAAGACAAAAATCAAAAGAAATTTAAAAGAACAAAAGTAGGAACAATACTGGAAGAAGAAAGATTAAGTGAGCTGGAGGCAGGAGAAGAGTAAATATAAATAAAACTGAAAAAGAGAAGAAAAGGAAAGCTACAAGGACTCACAAACTAAAAAAAAAAAGTAAGAAAATATAGGAAAACTGAAGAAACAAATAAAATTTGAAATGATTTTCTCTCCAAAGATTTTAGTGGCTTATACCAAAGGCAGGTGTCCTAGGAGTTTTATTCCAGGATCAAGGGCAATTTTTTTATAGATACCAGTCAAAGCCAACAAATTATTTTTGCAAAATAACCTAAATTTCTAGCTTGTCTACAACTCATAGCCCAGGATATCCATAACTGGTAAGACACCTTCTAGCTTTTTCACATAGAAAAAAAATATATCAAAATTAAAGGTTTAGGGGTTTATGGGTCAGAACTGAGATATTTCCCATCATGAGTGCCATGAAGCTATGGAGGAGAAAGACAATGAAACACCCACTGGGAAGACGGGTGGTCTATTTAGAAAAAATATTTAATCCTGCAATAAACCATGCAGACTCACAAGATGATCCCAGTCCTCACCTGGCACCAGGCTACTCAGCAGAACTTAAGGCAGGAAGCACAGCTTGCCACCAAGGCAGCATCAGCCATCCCTCTTTCGTGGCAGTAGTCCTCGAAGCTGTCTATGCAGGGGTCTACAGAGCCACCCAGCAACTATTGTCTTTGGCTGTCCATAGCTATGTACAGGAGCTGCCCTGACTTAGAAGCCCCGGGAGCTAAGATATCCTGTAAAAACTCCACATATATAAACTGCAGGGATCCTATAAGGAACATGCCCAAATACATGGTCACTACACTCAGGGAAGCCCAAAGATATGGCCTTCTAACAGGTATTTATAGTTCTCCCAGTTCACAAGCAGTTTACCAACCAAGGATCATTCTTAAAGAAAAGGAATGTTACAAGTAAGACAGTAGGTGTAATCAGAGCTGGAAAATCAACCGAAGGCCAAATTCTCATTAAAAAGTGAAGGTGTTGTTGACCCTTTCTTTGCCCAGAGACACTCAAGCTAATCAAAGCGATAGTCAATAAGCTGAAAGCTATCCACCTTCACACCTACCCTAGAGCATATTAGTTGGTCAGAAATATTTTAGTACAAGTATGGTGCAGTCCACTTAAAAAGTAGTATCTTCTGTTACTGACAAGAAAGAAAAGTGTAAAGTTTCAAACTTTAATGTCTTGAACCTCTCCTAGGTTGACAAGGATTCTAGAGAGACCCTCATCTCAGGCAATATAGGCTAAATATCTCTTTTGTTGTATAGTTATCATAACCAGTTTAGTTCTCCCTAATGTTCTAATTCTGTTATCACTTCCTCTCCCTTACTCTACCTCCCAAAGCCCCATCCCTAGAATAAAATTAAAAATTTATTCTTCAAACACCCATACTAATATGTCAATTTGGATCTCTTTTTAGTGCAAACTCCAGGACCTATTGGTAAGTTGCCTATTTATATATAACAATTCATATATATCACTCAAATTCATAATAGATAGCATAACATTTTTCTAGTAATGATTATAGTAGCTTGTCTATAATCATCAGAAGAATATTCCAAAGCAAAGGTGCAATAGAGAGAATCTGGGGGAGGATATAAGAAATGAGAAAGAAGACAAAAGAAGGATAGCCAAGAGAGTGGAAAAAAAGTGACATGAGAGAAAAAAGATGGGGAAAAGCAGAAGGAAAGGAATACAATAAAGATTTTACTTCAAACACCTGTAGTAGTCAAGGGCAAGAATGAAGTGGTTC
This sequence comes from Panthera leo, assembly GCF_018350215.1. NCBI lineage: Eukaryota > Metazoa > Chordata > Mammalia > Carnivora > Felidae > Panthera > Panthera leo. The sequence goes on along the minus strand of NC_056683.1, from coordinate 31,085,314 downwards.
TCCTTCCAACTAAAACAGGGTTACAAGTCTCCTAGAATAAGATCTGATTTTTATGGAGAGGATATAGTCCAATAAAAATATTTAATCCTGAAGACTGGGATTTAGTAATTCTGGGACATTATTTAACTGTCCCCTTTGGAAAACATCAATAGTATGTGTGTTTATCATGTTCAACAACCACAGTAATTTATGTTTGTTTCTATTTTTAGTGCAATATACTGGGCCCAATGGTAAGTCCCTTATCTATCTTTTTCCTCTGGTGTACTCTGATCTTCTACAGTGTATAGATGGCCTATCTCCAGTCCCAAATGTAACCATTACCATAAGGATAGTGTGTTTTTAGGCATGTTTCCATGCATCCCAGTTTCCACTTGCTGAGAATTCTCCAGGGTTATTTTTTTAAAGAAAAAAGTAAGAACATTTCCCCAGTAATGGTCAGAATGGCTTCCATAGCAATACAGAATTTTCTAAAGTAAGAGAAAGAATAAGGGTAGCTTTCCATTTCTGAAGTGCTTTGTAGTTCATAAAGGGCCTACTCAAACACAATAGAGATAATATAAAGAAAATGAAAAACGGAAAGCAAATTTTAAAAACAAATGTAAAAGACGGAAAAAACAAATTTAAATAAACTGAGGTCTGATCAGGTTTCCTCCTCGTTTCCTAGGAAAGGTATACCAGGGAATACTACTAAGGATCCAACGTACCCTGAGTTCTCCAACCTTCTCTCTCAATGCCATTTTCCTCATGTCCTATCCTGTCCACCTGCCCCAAATACCCAACACACACACACACACACACACACACACACACACACACACACACAGCTTCAGGGAACAGGATATGACAGGAGGTGGGCTGCCAACTACAGGAACTGGCAGATGCATCAGGTATTCACAAACCATAAGTGAAAGACAGTGAAAGGTAAACTCATATTGTGACTAGCCAGGGCAAAAACAGTGTCAAATTCTAGAATATCAAAACAAACTTTGGTTCATTGGGAATTCTGAGTCTGGAAATTAAGTGATAACATTCCAGAGTGTAAGCTAAACAAGAACATTATCAGAAGGCAAGTCAGATGTACTCAAACATTCCTTCAACTAGGTGAGCTCTTGTATCAGAAACTGAGCTGAGGCCTGGAGACAAAGTCATGAATAAAAAAGAGAAAGATTTGGCTGATCTCTTGCGACATGGAGTTTACAGTCCTATAAGACACCTTAAGGAAAGGAACTCAAAACATGGAGAGGGCAGGCAGTCTCCCACACAACCACACTATGACCACTAAAACTGGATGCTGCCTGCTCTAAACACTGGTTCTAAATACCTTCCTGTTATAAATGAACATAAGCCATCATTTCTCAACTATTCTCCTAAATCAGGGTTTCCTTTCTCAGTACTCTTAATTATCACCAAGACTTACAGCCTTAGAAGTTCTCAAAGGGGCGCCTGGGTGGCTCAGTCAGTTAAGCGTCTGACTTGGGCTCAGGTCATGATTTCACAGTCTGTGAGTTCAAGCCCCGTGTCAGGCTCTATGCTGTCAGTTCGGAGCCTGGAGCCTGCTTTGGATTCTGTATCTCCCTTTCTCTCTGCCCTTCCCCATTCATGCTCTGTCTCTCTCTGTCTCGCAAAAAATGAATAAATGTTTAAAAAAATTTTTAAAAAGTTCTCATAATTCTTATAAGGGAGAAACCATAAGCCAGCTCACCTCAGAGGACCTCACTGAGGCTAAAGGAAGGGTTTCATTTGGCCCAAAGTCCCCAAATAACTACCATGTGCCTGAGAATCTATATGGGTACATGGATTCCCTTTCCCTTTTCTTTCCTGCATAATCCCCTCTCCCCTATGTGTAAACACTTAAAACAAAGAGTAATATATAAATGAAAATTATACTTCTACATTTATTCATTCCTAGCTTTCCCTTAAATTACAGGTCATTTGGAGAAAATGAAAAATGCACTGATTATTTTTTTTAATGAACAAAAATGAGTGCTTCAGATGGGAGTAGTAAAAAAAGAAAGGAGTGGGAAGAAAACTTTTCAGATCAACTAAACAGTTAGGTGGGAAAAAGAGATAAATGAAAATGAAAATGACAAAAGTGCACAGAAGTACAAATTTAAGACATTATGAACCCCTAGAAAGTTCAAGCATTTACCACCCCAGAAAGGAGTGGACTGGAAGGAGCACAGCCACTCTCCTGCCCCAGACCAGCAGAAGGAAGCCTGAGGATGCAAAGCACAGAGGTGGGAGCTTAAGTCCAGACATCACAATGAGCTAACAGGCAGGTTTTACAGCTCCCTGCATCCTCTCTACAGTTACCCTTTTTAAGCTCATCATAGGAGAACTGAGTTCACTTAGTTCTACACACACTAATTTCTCTCTTTTCTTTCCCTTCCATTTTTCCACCAGTGGAAACTTCAGAAATGACCAGTAAGTTCCATACCTGCTCCTATATAATAGTTTCCTTTGGCTTCCTACAGGGTCTACAATCCTTTACTTCTGTCTCGTAGGTAAAGACTTTCAGGTTTCTCCATCATTTGCTTATTCCACTACCTAGCTGCACCCCCACCCAAGGAATGAATGAATTAAGGGGAATACAGGGGCGCCTGGGTGGCTCAGTCGGTTAAGCATCCGACTTCGGCTCAGGTCATGATCTCGCGGTTCATGAGTTCAAGCCCCGCGTCAGGCTCTGTGCTGATGGCTCAGAGCCTGGATCCTGTTTCAGATTCTGTGTCTTCCTCTCTCTCTGACCCTCCCCCGTTCATGCTCTGTCTCTCTCTGCCTCAAAAATAAATAAACGTTAAAAAAAATTTTTTTAAAAAAAGAAGGGGAATACAAACCCCACTTAATAACCCAAACTACTGTGAATAATATATATTGTATAAATAAAAAAATCGGATGAAAACATCTGAAGTTTATTATGACTTGTCAACAAAGGAGGGAGGACATTTGTACGAGTGTGTGGATATGTGAAAGTTTACACAGGATAGCAGAAATAGGGAGAAGAAAAGTAAAAACAGCAGTTTAAATTACCAGTCCCCTGTAGGATTTTAAGCAGTTACCAGTCACTGCAAAGGGGAAGAGAAAAATCATCTCCCTTTCCTGAAGCCTCTCAGACTAAGCAGGAGGCAGAATCCCACAAGGCATGATGGCAGCTGTGTTCCCCAGCACTGTGCACTGCAATACCTATAAGGGTTTGATGCTCCCTCCGTGAGCATTTCTGATATTCCCTCTCAGAAAACTAGCAGAAAACTAATTTCAGCAGCCTTTCCTCACTAACATCTCTCTTTGTTTTTCAGCTACAGAATCCTCTCGTAAGTCTCCTTTCATGATGGAACTCAATTACCTCCAGCAGTGCCTAACAGACCTACTTGAACAAAAATGTGTCCATCCACATTGTGATCGCAGTAGTTCAAAGCTCCTATTTCCTTGACCCCTATTTTTCCATTACTCAGAATTCTACTAGGTTATTAATAAGTTTCTAAAATGTTCACTGAGTCACATAACAATTAAAGAACAGAGAAAAAAGTTTCTCCATGGCTCTAAAGACTGTCAGGGACCCTCTCTATATAGAAGGAGAAAAAAATGAACAGGGAAAACAAAGATGCAGATAATATTTCTGTTTACCAGCTGGGTCACCTATTCAAGCAGTTAGTAAGTTGTATATTTGTTTCTTTGCTGTGCACTTACCAAAGTCCAGTGATATATATTAAAACTTGAGTTCAAGTATAGGAACTTTAAACTCATTTTCTTAGCTTTTGCTTCTCCATTAACCAGAATTCCACCAGCTGATTTTAAGTTTTCTGGAAAGTTCAGATACGCCTGATCAGAAAACCTTTTCAAGCAGTTACATCACTAGAAAATTTACCAATTTCTACATCACTAGAAAAAAATGAATAGGACAGTAAATGAGGAGGGTGCAATAAGAAATCTTTCTGCTTATTTTTCAGTGGAATCAACTCCTCACACAAACAGTAAGTCTTGTGTTTTCATTTAATTCTGTCACAGGGTTCAATTGGTTTCTAGTGAGGTCCAAGACCTCTTTATCTGGACATGATGGTATGCGAAGGGCTTGAGGTAACTCTTGGCCCCTTGCTTCTCTCATTGTCAAAGTCCCTCTGAGTTATTAATGATGTACTAGAAAGTTCTAACACTACTGATTTATATAAACATAAAGAGGAAAGAAAAAAAGTTTTGCTTCGTTATAAAGACCATCAATGAGAGGCGATCTACAGAAAAGGAAAAAATGATGTAAGAAGAACAGTTTTTCATTTGGAAATGAAAATTTTATGATTTACATACAAAATAAAGATCAGAGGGGAACATTTCCCAGAAGTTAAAAATGACATGTTATAAGGGACTTGACAAATTGAAAAACTGAATGAGGAAAAAAAGAAAAGGAGATAACAATTTTCTCTGTTCTGTTTTCCAGAGGGAGCAGTTCCACCTGCCCTCAGTAAGTCTTTCCATGTTTCCTCCACTGTGGGGTCCTATAACTTCTTTCTCTGACAATGTTGGCATTTCTGGACATGGGTACATACTTCCTAAACTACTTGCCTTCCCGTCGCCAAATCCCATGGTTATTAATGCTTTTTGGAAAGTTCAAATCCTGCTGATTTATATTAAAAGTAAATGAAGACCAAAGGGTACATTGTCCCTATTGTTATAATGACCTAGTGAACAAGAACTCTCTACACAGAGAGGAAAAAAATAGTGAGAGAGAAAAGGCTTGTAAAGATACTTCTCTGTCTTTCAGCTGGTCCACCACCTTCAGTGCACAGTGGTAAGTTCAGTCTGTTCTTTTACTGTTTTCTGTTGTTGTTGTTGTTCTTTATGAGGCCTATGAACCTGTGATTACCCTACTCATTTCTCATCCCTGTGCAGCCACCTGAGACTCATAGTTCTCATCTTCCTTTGCTTTCTGCTTATCCTGTGAAGTAAACTTACATTTACTTAATATCAAGCATATGTTTACTTTGCATCTCCTCAGTGATAAGAACTACATAGGTGCTTTAACTACTACATGATATCCCATTTAATCCTTGGGGTAAATCAATTGATCTCTTTGTAATGGCTAAGAAACTGAAGCCACATACTTGCCTAAGAACACGCTCACTGAACAACAGTTTGAACCAAGAGCTGTGTGACTACCAAACTTCTTCACCACACAAATATGCTTCCCTAGAAAGATATTTGTTCCTTTCAAACAATTATTCACTGATATCTAATTTGTTGTTTAAGGTTTGCCCTTGGCACCAATAAGTAAGTATTGTATTTGTTTCTCTACTATAGTTCTCTGTGCAGTCTTCTTCAAAGTCTAAGGAACTTTGTTCTGTTAAAGTGATTTGAGTTTCTCACTGCTCTTGCATTCTGGGTAATAAGCTATTACCCAGCTTCCCCCTATAGTATAGACAATTTAAGAAAATACTGATTAAAAGAAAAGGAGTAAAGTAGCATTGGTTGACAACAACAAAAACCTGAAAAATACTAAAAACCCTGAAAAAAAATAGCAGGGGTAGGCAAAAAGTTTGAGACAGGAAGTCCAAAAGGATGTTTAAATGGAGAGAGATTTTTGAGTGTTCCCTGAAAGTATGCTTTCTCGTATGTCTACCCAAGTCCTCCCCTCAGAGACACCAGTGGAATGTATTAGATAATACTATGTTTTCTCTATTTAAGAAAAATTAATGGATATTTTTTTGCTTTTTTTTAGTGATTTCACAAAGAACCTCAAGTAAGTTCTTTACTTCTCAGCCTGTCAAATATGAGACCTTTTCTGAGCACAGATATTATATTTTTAAAGTGCACCAAGGATTGAGATTCATGTCTCCATACTTTTTGCTTTCACATTACCCACAGGCCTCCCAATTAGAACTGCAAGACAATCTTTTCGATTCATAACTGTAGGAGTTCCCATTACTTCAGTTATTAACTCAACTTCCCAGGAAACCGATACCAACAGTGACTCAATATTTAAACCAGATCAAGTACTGACAACAAGGTGGTATTTAACATAGAAGTCGCCTTTAACACTATGTCCTACATTCTATAATTCAAATCTGGTCCTCATATCTATGTTACAAATGATTTTTATATAATACCAATATCCCTTGGGGTTCCTCAGACTGGAATTAAGTCACATTAATATTAAAACCCCAAGATTTAATTCAGACTAATATTCAGATGCCAACAGAGCCCAGGCAGATAATGAAAATGAACAGGTGAAGAACACCACCTGGGAATAGTGGAAAGATCATGTACAGTCTAAAGAGGGTGGCTGCCACTCAGCTCCAGCCAGTTTCTCCACACAAGAACACATATCTAGAGCATTTGAAATTTTTCAATAATGTCAGGACACATTTGGAACTGTTAACAGAGACATTCTACACATTCTTTCTGAGTCCTGAGCAAGGAAGATGACCAGCTAAACAGTCTCACTGACAGATGAAAATACTGAGCCCATGGAGTCAATGACGCAGACCCAAGGATGAGGTTGGAAACCTCAGATGTCCATGTTTGAGAACAGACCCTACAACTGTGAACACTTGAGTTCAGCAGAAGGGATTATTGGTTTCGCAGCTAGAAATTATAATCCAGAAGCTAGACTGAAATAATTTAGTGTCTTTTTTCAGTGGAGGCACCAGAAAGGGTAGAAGGAAAGAATTTTAAAATCCAAAACCCAAGGGATTGGGAGAGGGAAAACAGGTAGAACAAAGGCACTAAAGGATAGTGCCTTCTTTCGGGCTGTTTTGGTCTTGGCTGCTATGTATTTTTATCATTAAAAGTACACAGCAGAGCTTAAGCATAAAAAGAGGTCCTATGGGGTAGAATGATTTCCAAGGGGGCAGAAACTGAATAGGAAAACATTGTAAGGAAAAACGAACATTAAGTTCTTGGCATTTTGTTGAGAAAATTTAAACAGGAAAAAAAGGAAAAACACAAATGTAGGAATAAAAAAGGAACTTACCTACATACACAGTAAAATTTTTTTAATCATAAAACAATACACTAAAAAACTCTATGGGAATACATTAAAAACAAAATTACCAATTAAAAAAATACATGAATTACCAAAACTGACTCAAAGAAATATAAAACCCCCAAATTATCCATAATTAGAAAATAAAATGAACAGTGAGTCAAATAAACTTTCACCTAAAAAGCCCCAGAAAAGATAGTTTTACAGGGAAGGACTTTCAAGGAACAAATTTTCAAGGAACAAATCATTCCTATATTTGGAACTGTTCCAAAGAATACAAAAGAAATGAAACTCACTTCAACTCATTTTATGATGTTGTTATTCCTTAATTTCAAAGTAAGGCAAAGATTGTAAGAAAAAAATGCATAGACATATTTTACTTAGAAACACAGATACAAATTTCCTAAATAAACAGTGCAATGTTACACCGATCATAAACACAGTGATACAGAATTTATTTTTAATGACTCATAACTATGATAGAAATTATAGAAAATTTATCAATAAATTCACTAAATTCATGGATAAAAAAGAAAAGGTATGATCATTTATAAAAATAAAGAAAAATTATTGTATAAAATTCAACACAGAATCCTAACCAGAATTCTTTTTGGAAGAAATAAAAATTTTCTTAAAAGGGAATAGATAAGAACTTCTTTAATCTAATTAAGGAGATCCATTCCTTTATCATTCTTAAGAATTCTAAAAAACAAGGGGTGCCTAGGTGGCTCAGTTGGTTAAGCATCTGACTCTTGATTTGGCTCAGGTCATGATCTCCCGGTTTGTTGGATCAAGCCCCATGTCAGGCTCTGTGCTGTCAGCTTGGGATTCTCTCTCTCCCTATCTCTCTGCCCCATTCCTGCTCTTTCTCTCTCAAAATAAATAAATATATAACAAAAAAAATTCTAAGAAATAAAATTTTAGAAGCATTGCCACTCAAGTCAAAATCAATAACAAGATGACTACTACCAATTTATACCAGTCTGTGCAATAAAATAAAGGCAAAAGATATAAAGACACAAAGAGAAGGGAGAAATTCATCATTATTTTCAGATTATGATTATCTGCATAAAAACTACAAAAAATGAACAAACTACTAATACTTAATATGAAGTCAGCAAAGTTGCTACATAACAAAACAGCAAACAAAACTTAAAACATTGTTTATGCCAGCAACAGCAATTCAGAAAACAGAATTTAAAAACAAAATTATACCATTCACTAAAGAAGCAAAATATAAATCTCCTAAGAATAAACTTCTAAAAAATGTGTTGTCTTATAGAGAGAGCATGACAAATATTGAGAAAGCAAACTGAACCCCTTGTTTTTTAACCTAGCCAGGTCAGTCATTTTGCCTGAGCACTTGACATTACACAAGATGAAAAAATCTTATATCCTGAGATAAACTGAGAGAGAAATATGGGGAGGTAAGAAAAGTAGGCGAACAGAAGGAAGAAGGAAGTAAGGAAGAAGGAAAAAAGGGAGGGACAGAAGAGAAGCCATCCATCCAACTGGTCTTGTCTACTCTTAAATAGCTCAGTTTAGCACAAGGACCTAAAATAAAACTTTAAGCCCATTTGCTCTATACTGCTGCCTCCCTAATGGAAATAATTTTAGTGCTGACTTTAACAATGTCAATACATATAGATGGGTAGTGACCTTTGTCAATACATAATTATAATGCAGAATTTATTTATTTGCTAATGATAACAATGAGAAAGCTGACTACAACTTTGTAGATTGTTCCCCTTATATTCCTGCTGTATCTTTTATTTATGTGAGCAGTTCTTCTGAATCAAGTCTCCCTCCAAGCATTGCAACTTGAAAGAAAGAAAGAAGAGAAAGATATTTCTAGGCGTTCACTTTGCCTCTAGCTTTTGACAATACCTTTAAAAAACATAATATAAGACCTGAAAATAGATAAACTATTTTTAAAGACAGGGAAATTCAACAACATATAAATGTTAATTCTCCCCCAACTAATTTGTAATTCAATAAATTCAAATAAAATCACCAATAGGATTTTTTGTGGATCTTGACAAATCCATTCTATAATTCATATAAAAGAGAAAAACATCCAAGAATAAATCACATATTTATAAACATGAAGTTCCCAAGAGGGAAGGCTCACCCTAGGTATTTCATTTGATTATCAAGTCATTTAAAACACTATAGTGATTGAATGCATCTGGTCTTAGCATAAGAAAAACTAATCAATGGAGGTATACTAACCAGTGGGGGTAAAGGAGAGTGACGTCAGCAAAATGGCAGCAATGAAATTTCTAGCACTTGTCTCTCCAGAAACAGCAATGTGAACAATTATCCACATATGAGAATACCTTCAAGAAGCCAAGGATTCCAGATGAGGGACTACAGCACCTGGGTAAAGTACAGAAATTAGACCCACTGAGGAAGGAAGGAGAGACAGATTCACATTACTCACATCACCCCTCTTTCATGCACAGGTGGCCCAGCAGAGAGGGAGACACTTAGGGGAGGAGAGTCCTCAGGTCCTCAGCTCACTCTGGCACACACCAACGAACTCCTATGGCATCAAGCTCCTGATAAACTCCCATGAATCAGACTCCCCACACACCTTAGCACTGGTGAGCTCCTGTGGCCTGAGACTCCAGGACAGCCTTATCACTGAGCCATTTCCCTTCGACCCCAGCTGCCACACCCAGTCCCATGAAACCAGGCTCCAAGCCCATTCCTGTACTGGACCAACATCCACGGACTAAGACGCTAGACATAACTCAATGGTTACCAATGCCTGATTGGTAGCTATGGACACAGGATCTAGATCTGCCCATGCTGACCCAGGTCACAGTCCCTTCATCACATTCAAGGACCAGGCCCAGGCTTGCTCCCACAGACCCAGGTACCTGGCTGGTCTCCATGTACCCAAAAACAGGCTTACCTATCTGCTGACCCATGAACCAGATCTGCTTTCTTGAAAACTCTAGCAGCAAGTCTGCTCATGGCATCACAAGCAGGCCTACCCAGAATCTCTTAATGGCCTGAATGGTGGAGTTTTGCTGCCAAATCCATTCTGTAAAGACTGGAAGTGGTGCCTACTCCCTCAAATACATAGACACCAAAACAAGGCCACAACAATCATTAATCAAGAAAACATGACTCCATCAAAGGAAACTAATAAAAATCCAATAACTGACCCTAAAGAAATGACAATCTATGTACTATTTGACAAAACATTCAGAATAACCATCTTAAAGAAATTCAGTGGACTATACAATAGACAACTACTGAAAATAAGAAAACAATGCATAAACAAAGTGAGAAATTCAACAAAGTAATAGAAACCATTTTTAAAAAAACAACTTGGAGCTGAAGAAAAAATTGAACTGAAGAATTCAATACAGAGGCTCCGTAAGAATTCAGCCAAGTAGAAGGTATAGAATAGTGAACTAAAAGACAGGTCATTTGAAATCATCCAGTCAGAAGAGCAAAAAAAAAAAAAAAAAAGAATGAAAACTAGTGAAGAAAGCCCACCTGAATTACTGACAGGACACAAAAGAAACAATCTGCACATTCTTGAAGTCTCAGAAAAAGAGGGGGGAAAAGAGCAGAAAGCTTATTTAGAGAAATAATGACATAAAACTTCCCAATCTGGGAAGAAATTTGGAAATCCAAATTCATGAAGCTAGTTAGTCACCTCAAAATTTCAACCCAAAACATTCTTGTCCAAGGCACATTATTTACAGATATCTAAAATCAATACTAAGAATTTTATTTAATTTTAAACTATGATGGCTTTATTTTTTTAAGTTTATTTATTTATTTTTGAGAGAGAGAGAGAGAGAGAGAGAGAGAGAAAGAGCAAGGGAGGGTCAGAGAGAGAGTAGAGGGAGAATCCCAAGCAGGATATGCATCACCAGCACAGAGCCCACTGTGGGGCTCAAACCCATGAACCATGAGCCTGTGCCAGTTGGATGCTCAACTGGCTGAGCCACCTAGGCACCCCAATACTAAGAATTTTAAAAGCAGCGAGAGAAAAAAACGGAATCCTCCTAAGGCTTTCAATTAATTTCTCAGCATAAATCTTTCAGGCCAGGAAAGTAGATTGATATATTCAAAGTGCTAAAAGGAAAACACTGCAAACCAGAATACTTTACACAGCAAAGTTGCCTTTTAGGAATGAAGAAGAGAGAAAGACTCTCAAACAAACAAAAATGAAGGAGTTCATCACTACTATATCTGACTTACAAGAAATTCTGAAAGGAATCCTTCGGGGTGAAATGAAATGCTACTTATTAGTAATACTAAAATATAAGACACTCTGATAAAGTTAAGCATGTAGCCAAATTCAGAATATTCTATTACTAATACATTGTGGTGTGTTAATCACTTAAATCTAGTATAAAGTTTTAAAGGATAAAAGTATTAAAGTAACTGTAGCTACAATAATTCGTTATGGGTATGCAATATGAAGAAGTTAATTATGATATCAAAAATATAAACTATAGGAGAAAATAAAAAGATAGAGTTTTGTACAGGATTGAAAATATCAGCTTAAAATAGAATGCTATAAAATGTTTTATGTAAGCTTCATGATAACCACAAGGCAAAACCCTACAGTATATTCATAAAAGATAAAGAGAAGGGGGATCAAATCATACCACTTGGGAAAATTTTCCATTCACAAAGAAAGACAGCAAAAGAGGAATACAGAAATAAGGGGCTTAAAAAAAAACAGCCAAAAAACCAGTAAGATGGCATTAGTAAATCCTTACCTATCAATATTTACCCTAAATATAATTAGATTAAATTCCTCAATAAAGCAGAAATGATTAAGAAAATAAGACCCAAGTATATGCTACTTATAAGAAACTCACTTCACCTTTAAGGATACACTTAGGCTTACAGTGAAGGATGACAAAAGACATTACATGCATGAGGAAATGAAAAGAGAACAGAGAGGTAGCTGTACCTCTATCAGACAAAATAGACTTTAAACAAAGACTATTACAAGAGACAAAGAAGTTCATTATATAATTATAAAGTGATCAATTCTTCAAAAGGATATAACAATTATAAATATATATGCACCAAACTTTGGAGTAGCTAAATATATTCAGCAACTATTAACAGATATTAAGCAAATACTAAGAGGGAGAAATTGACAATAATACTATAATAGTAGGGGACTTCAACACCTCACTTTCAAAGTGGAAAGATCATACACAGACTGAAAATCAATAAGGAAACACTGGATTTGAAATAATATCTTAGACTAATGAACCCAAACATTTGTATATACAAAACATTGCACCCAACAGCTGAATAAACATTCTTCTCAAGTGCACACATATATTCTCCAGATATATAGGTCACATCTTAGGTCACAATTTAAGGCTTAGCAAACACAGAACACTGAATCATATCAAATACCTTTTCCAGCCAAAATGCTGTGAAACTAGAAATCAACACTAAGGGGAAAACAAGAAAATTCACAAATGTGTGGACATTAAACAACAGGCTGCTGAATAATCAATGGGTCACAGAAGAAATTGAAAGGCAAACCAAAAAATATCATAAGACAAAAAGTAGAAAAACAACATATCAAAATTTATGAGATGCAGCAAAAGCAGTTCTCAGGGGGAAGTTTCATAATGAAAAACACCTATGTTAAGAAAACAACCCACAAACAACCTAACTTTCCACCTCAAAGAATTACAGAAAGAACAAACTAAGCCAAACTTAGCAGAAGGGAAGAAATACTAAAGATAAGATCAGAAATAAATAGAGACCAGGAAAACAATAGAGAAGACCAAGGAAACTAAGAGCTATTTTTCTGAGAAAATAAACAAAATTGACAAACTATTGGCTAGAATAAGTGAAAAAGACTCAAAATCAGAAATGAAACAGGAGCCATTACAACTGAAACCACAGAAACACAAAGATCAGAAAAGACTACTATGAATATTTATATGTCAACAACTGGATAACCTAGCAGAGGTGGATGTTACTAGAACCATACAACCCACCAAGACTGAAACAGGAAGTAATAACATTTGAACAGACCAATAATGTGTAAGGAAACTGAAGCAGTAATCAAAACCTCCCAACAAAGAAATGCCCAACACCTGATTGTTTCATTGGTCAATTACATCAAACACTTAAAAAGAGGTGACACTAATCTCTCTCAAATTCTTTCCCAAAAGATGAAGTGGAGGAACACTCAAATTTTATGAGGCCAGCATTAACCTCACAACAAAGCCAAATGAAGCCACTATAATAAAAGAAAACTACAAACCAATATCCCTGATAAAAAAGATGCAAAAAATCTAAACAAAATACTAGGAAACTAAATTCACCATCACATTTATAAGATCATACACCATGATAAGGTAGGATTTACCCCTAGGATATAGGGATGGCTCAACACATACAAACCAATAAATGTGATACATCTCATTAATAGAATGAAAGATAAAAATCATACGATCATCTCAAGAAATGCAAAATAAAAAAAAGCATTGGATGAAATTCACCATCCTTTCATAATAAAAATTCTCAGCAAATTAGATGTAGAAGAAATATACCTCAACATAATAAAGGCCATATAGGAAAAACCGCAAATAACAACATACTCCATAGTAAAAGGTTGAAAGCTTTTCCTCTAATATCAAGAATAGGGCAAGAGTGCCTACTGTCACCACTCCTATTCAGTGTAGTGCTGGAAGTCCTGGCCAGAGTGATTAGCTAAGGATAAGAAATTGAAGGCATTCAAATTGGAAAGGAAGAAGCAAAACTGTCTTGCATGTATAGGATATGATTTTATATACAGAAAACCTTAAAGACTCCACTGAAAATCTGTTAAAACTAATAAACTCAGTAAAGTTGCTGGATACAAAATAAACACACAAAATCAGTTGCATTTCTATACACTAACAATGAAACATCTGGAAAAAATGAAACAATCCCATTTACAATAGCATCAAAAACAATAAAATACTCAGGGATAAGTTTAAGCAAGAATGTCAAAGATCTGTTCTAAAAATTACAGGATGCTGATGAAAGAACTTGAAGAGGACATAAATATATGGAAAAATATCATGTGTTTACACACTAGAAGAATTAATATTGTTAAAAGTCCATACTACCCAAAGCCACTTATAGAGTCAATGCAATTCCTATCAATTTTCCAATGGCAATTTTCCCAAAAATAGAAAATACAATTCTAAAATTTGTATGGTACCACAAAAGACTGTGAATAACCAAAGGAATCCTGAGTAAGAAGAACAAAGCTGAAAGGCATCACATCTCCTGATTTGAAACACTGTTACAAAGCTATAGTAATCAAAACAGTATGTTGTGGCATAAAACACTGACCAGTGGAATAGAATTGAGAGCCCAGAAATAAACCCGGTCATATACAGCTATCTAATATTTGACAAGAGAGCCAAGAATATTCAAAAGCAAAAGGATAGTCTCTTCAATAAATGGTGCTGGGAAAACAACATATCCACATGCAAACTAGACTCCTATCTTACCCCATTTGCAAAAATAAACTCAAAATTGATAAGAGCAAACACTGTAAAATTATTAGGAGAAAATCAAGGGAAAAACTCCTTAACATAGACAAAATAAAAAGGTGGAAATACACCAAACTAAAAGGCTACTGCATAGCAAAAGAAACAATCTGCAAAATGAAAAGGCAACTTATAGAATTAGAAAAAAAATACCTGCAAACCCCCTAGTTGATAACAGATTCATTTCATTCATATATCTCATGTATTATATAGAAATCAACTCAATAGCAAAAATTCTGATTTAAAAATGAGTAGCAGAATTGAATTGAGATTTTTTCAGAGAAAACATACAATGGCTAGCAGGTACATGAAAAGATGTTCAACATCACTGAGATGCAAATCAAAAGTACAATGAGATATCACCTCACATCTGTTATAATGGCTATTATGGTAAAGAAAAGAAACAAGTGTTAGTGAGGTTATGGAGAAAAGGGAACCTTGTCCACTGTTGGTAGTTCACACTATGAGGTTCCTAGAAAATTAAAAACAGAACTACAATACGATCCAGCAATCCTATATCCAAATATATATCTGAAGGAAATAAAATCATTATCTCAAAGAGATATCTGTACCCTTATGTTCACTGCATGTGGTACTGTAAGGGTCATTTACAATAGCTAAGACATGGAAACTATCTCAGTGTCCATCAACAGATGAATGGGTACATATATATTACCATTTATGATACCATTATAAATTTTAGAATTGTGGTCTATGCACACGCACACACACACACACTGAAAAATTATTCAGCCATTAAAAAAGAATATCCTGCCTTTTGTGACATGGATGGACCTTGAGGGCATTATGCTAAGTGAGATAAGCAGACAGAAAAAGACAAATACTATATGTTCTCATTTATATGTGGAATCCAAAAAAGCTGAATTCAGAAGTAGAGAGTAGAATAATGGTTGCCAGAGGCTGGAGTGTGGTTGGAGAAATAGGGAGATGGTGGTCAAAGGGTACAAACTTCCAGCTGTAAGACGAATAAGTTCTGGAGATCTAATGTACAGCATGGTCACCAAAGTTAACATTACTGTACTGTATACTTGAAAATTGTTGAGCTCTTAAATGTTATCACCACACACACACACACACACACACACACACACACACACACACACACAAAGGGTAATTATGTGAGGGACTAGAAGTGTTAACCTTATTGTGGTAATCTCACCACAATGTGTATGTGTATTAAGCCACCACATTGTACACCTTAAACCTACATGTTTATATGTCAATAATATCTCAGTGAAGCTGGAAAAAAAATCAGTGAGACAAAATCAAAAACCCAGAGATAGATCCTTATTGTATGAGAAAGTTGAGCTCATAACAGATGAAGAATTCAATAATTAGTCTCAGGTCAAAAGATGTTCTACCTCATACTTTCCTAAAGTAAATCCAGCTGAATTAAATACCTAAATATCTATTACCATTTAAGAAAACATAATAGAATTGATATATGACTCAGATAGGAAGGAGGCTTCCTTCTAAAATACCCAGAAAAAAAGGTAAAATAAATGTTGACTAACAAAAACTC
Organism: Panthera leo; assembly: GCF_018350215.1. Lineage (NCBI taxonomy): Eukaryota > Metazoa > Chordata > Mammalia > Carnivora > Felidae > Panthera > Panthera leo. Next base: position 31,069,245 of record NC_056683.1, on the reverse strand, counting down.
AAAACTTCTTATGGACCAAACACAGTACAAACAAAGTTAAAAGACAAGAGGGAGTTGGTTGAGAGAAAATTTTTGCAGTGTGCATAGTTATCAATGTTATACAGCATTAAGAATATAAATGAAATCCCACAATCGGTAAGAAAAATAAATTACATGACTTAAGGACAAGAATAAACAGTTCACAAAATAGGGAAATTGAATGCCTAATAAACATAAATTGTCAAATCTCATTAATGATCAAAAATACAACATGAAAATGAGATATTGCTTTTCTCAAAATATACTGGCCAAAATTTTAAAGCTTGACAAGATCAAATATTTATTGAGATATGTGGTTAAGTGTCAACTCTCTCTGAACAGCAATTTGTCAATATCTAAATTAAATCTAAAGCATACTCTGAATTCTACTTCTGGGTATAAACACTAAAGTCATACATATGTACATAAAATGTCACGTACAAAGATGTTTGTTGTGACTTTTTAATAATCAAAAGTCAAAAATAAATTAACATATGTATACTGATAGGATAATACACAGCAGCTTAAAATAAACTACGTATCTATGTGTATATAAGCAACATCTCAAATCATACTGTTGAATGAAACAAACCAGATGCAAAATGACATCTCTTGATACAAAATGATACTAAAAGATGACACGCAAATTAAAGCAAAAATATTCAAACCCACCATATTCCTTAAGTATCCACATATATATGAAAGTACCTTTAAAAATAATTGGATATACATTGAACTCATAATTGAGGGAAGAAAATGAACCTGGGGTTGGTGATTCAAAGGAATTTTATCCATCCCTGTATTATTTTCTTTCTTAGAAGAAAAGTTGGGAACAAATATGACAAATGTTACATGATAGGTAGTATGATTATTGATTCCTGAGGTATTATTATTTTTTACAATATCTCAAAGAGAAGGCAGGTCATCATGAAAAAGCCACTGATCTTCAGAGTGCCTCAGGGTGCTGGGTCCAAGAAAAATAAAATTTTCATACTCTGCACTGATACTTATAACCTGAGCTCCAAAACGGCACAGATTGAGTTCAGTCTCATAACACTACTTCAGTGAAATTGCTGCTTACTCAACTGTAAACAAGAATACACACACACACACACACACACACACACACACACACACACACATTCTTACACACTCAAGGAACAGTTTTCACCATTAGCACAATCCAAGTTCATACATAGAAAACAATAATCTAGAAGCGCCTGGGTGGCTCAATCGGTTAAGCGTCCTACTTCAGCTTAGGTCATGATCTCATGGCTTGTGGATTCGAGCCCCGCATCAGGCTCTGTGCTGACAGCTCAGAGCCTGGAGCCTGCTACAGATTCTGTGTATCCCTCTCTCTCTGTCCCTCTCCTGCTCATGCTCTCTCTCAAAAATAAACAAACATTAAAAAAATTTAAAAAAAAGAAAGAAAGAAAACAATAATCTTTGTGGGTTTTCCATTCTTACACATAGTTTGATTACTTGGAGTCATAGTGTATCAGATATCTCCTTTTCAAATCTCACTTTGTCATGTGATCTCTGCTTTGTTTTTTTCATACGTGGCCCTTTTAATGATTTCCTAGAAAAAAAGAACAAGCTGCCCCAAATGTGTATTAATTATTTCAACTCTTGCTAGATTTAAAACAAAAAACAAAAAAACAAAAACATAACTTGGAACTTATTGTTCCTGGTCTGATTAAGTTTTCAAAATCTTACAGCGGAAAACCTTCCAGGGCTTAGGCACAAAACGTCATATGATCACCCCTCTCCCAGCAGTCTCTTCTGCTCACCCTCATACATCTTATAGCAGAGATCACTGTGTGCCTTCAAATACCCCGTACCTGTTTCACCTGCAAGGCACAGAACCTTCTTAATGGGTGCTTGAAGAGAACAGAGGGAAAGGGGGAGCAACCTGATGCTGGCTACAGTAGGGAGAATTTCTTCCTTGATTCAGCAAAGATTTGTTAAGTGTCTGCTCTCTCAGAGACCATGCTGAGTGTGGGGTTTGATGAAGAGAAGATAGAACCTGCTATCATAGAAGGGAGTGACAGTATGGGCAAACCAAGTAAGGAACAATGGCAAGGACTGCAGAGATGGAGAATGTGGGTAGAGATTAGAAAAGAAAAATGACAGAGGAAGAGAAAGAAAGTAACTCAATTAAAATAGGTTGGGATACGACACATTTCCTGATTTCACACAATCAGAGACCTAGATGGGAAAGGGAAAAGTGAGCTCCGTCACTGGCTCTGTATCCTTCCTTCCAGAACATTCCCAAGGCAAATGCCCCTTGTCACTACTGTTCAGTGTGTGATGCTTCTACTGGAATGACGTCAGTGAAAATGTGTTTCTGTTTCATCAGACAACCACACTAATTTGTTTGTTTGTCTTTTTTTTATTAAAGCAAGACCTGAGAAATCTAAGAGTAAGTCCCATGTTTCTCTCAATTACATTATTATCATTGGTGTTTTATGGTATGTAGAGGCCCTTTTGTGTCCTGTTTTTAGTGTGAATCTACCAAAATTTAAGATTTATATTCCTGCCTCTGGTTTTATTAATATTTCCAGCATTCTTTGCCTTCTAGCTTCTTGTTTTCTTATTCCTATTTCCAGTGACTTGTTCCATTTTCAACTATCCATGTCCATTTGGAGGCTATAATTAAAATTGGTACTTAATATGGTGGTAGTATAATAATAAATAATACTTATTCAGTAATTACAGTGTGTCAGGGACTTTATTCAGGGCCTTATATGTGCGTATACATTATATCAGGTAAGTATTGTTATTCCTATTACAAAGAGAAGAAAATAGTGAAACTAAGTAACTTGCCCATGATCCCACAATTAATGAGCAGCAGAGGCTGGGAATCTAATCTGGACTCAAAAAGTCTGGCAGTGCCTCCATCCCAGTGAGAAATATGGTCACCCAGCCCTAAGATACTTATGCTTACAGGGAAAAGAGAAACCTTTCTAAAATGAACATAATGAACAGTAATTAGCCAACAAGAATCACAGTAATGATCATGATAAACCAATACAATCATCCCAAAGAAATGATGGGAAGAGAGGAATAATAATAAGAAAACAAAGCGTAAGTGAGAAAAATCTTACCCATCAATGGGTTTTTCAAAATACTTATTTAGGGGCGCCTGGGTGGCTCAATCAGTTAAGAGTCCGACTTCGGCTCAGGTCATGATCTCACGGTCCGTAGGTTCGAGCCCTGCATCGGGCTCTGTGCTGACCGCTCAGAGCCTGGAGCCTGTTTCAAATTCTGTGTCTCCCTCTCTCTCTGACCATCCCCCATTCATGCTCTGTCTCTCTCTGTCTCAAAAATAAATAAACGTTAAAAAAAATATTTATTTTTTGAGGAGGGGAGGTTCAGAGAGGGAAAGAGAGAGAGAATCACAAGCAGGTTCCACACTGTCAGTGCAGAGCCTGAGGCGGGGGCTTGAACTCACGAACCATGAGATCAAGACCTGAGGTGAAAATCAGAGTCGGATGCTAAACCGACAGAGCCACACAGGCACCCGCCCCATCAGTCAATGTTTTTTTGAGAGTTTGAATTAGCAGACAGAAACCAGAAGGAAGAAATAGCATCTCCCAATGATTCCATTCTTAACCTTTCTTTCCAAAAAGGCACTCAAATTAAGAAAGACTGGGGCAGAGTGATCTGAAAGATATTTATTCTCGCATCATAGTGAATTGATTCTAAATACAGATTTGGTAGTTTCTCAAAGTCCTATTTCTAAAACTTCCAGCATAAAGTTTAAGAAGTAACTCCATTGTTCATCCAGAAACCTTTCACTCATTTATTTATTTGATTTTTTTTTTCCACAGTAAGACAAAAATACCCAAGTAAGTTCTATATCTATTCATCAATTCTGGGGTTGGTTCCCATACCTGTTATATCCTTTTCTGGACATGAAAGACCCTGACATTCAAAATTCTGAAGTTTGTCTCTCCTGTTTTTGTATTAAATAACTTCCTCTAAAGTAAATGATGAATACTTTAGAAAGAAAAAAACCCATAGATGGCAGATCAAATAATGAAATGGCTAACGCTGACCTGGAATTAGAAATAATACTTCTGAACATTTTTTGTAAATTGTCACCTATAGAAAAATATGCTAGTTGTTACTACTTTCACTACTAGAGTCTTTAAATGCTTTTGGTAGAAAATTTAATGACAGAAATAAAATTGAGTTGGCAAAGTTAAATTGAGATCTTACTCATTCAAATATATATATATTTATTGAGGGCCTACCCTGTGCCAGGCACTGGGAATACAGCAGGGAGAAGAGAAGAGAATAACTGCCCTCCTGGAGTTTGCATATGAATTTAAACATTCCTGACATGCTTCTTATTCAGTGAAGTTGAGGAGAATATAAAGAAAAAGTAGTTCATTTCTCTCCACTTCCGAAAATGGAGCTCTTGCATCTGACAAATAATGCTTTGGTAATAAAAGAGAGTATATTTCTGTCTTCACCCATTGAACAGTATCAATGACAGCCATGTTCTCTGTATCCACTTTAAGACGCTGCAATTCTAAGAAACTCCCTTTCTGTTTGATATTTCTGTTATGCACTCACTGTGGGTATTTTTCCTAAACGTAGCTGTTTCCATTTCAAAAGAAAGATTGACATTTCTATTTCTCACACCCTCTCCTCAGAATTCTACTGGAATATTTATCATTTTTCACAAAACACAAACCACAGATTGGTGGAAAAAGCAATCATGTTGATTTTTTTTCCTAGTAAGCTAAAATGTCCTACCTAAAGCAAGACTTTACATGCTTAACACTCATGATAAGGACATAACAGAGATCATAAACTATTGCCTGAGGAAGGAGGCAGGAAAAGTAGGATTTATCCTCATTTCTGACTGGCTGGAGCTGTTCCTGTGCACTGATCTTTGCTTACACCTCAACCAACGTTTTGTCTCTTGGATTACTGAATAACATCTGGAAAATGAAACTGATAAAAAGAAATAATTAAGAGTGAGAGGAAAATCTCTTCGGATTGACTCTACTTTTCAACAAAATACATTTTCAACTAAATATAAGGTATAAATGACGGAGAAAAGTGGGAAAACTCAGAGTAAGCAAATGAAAGAAGGGAGTAGAATGAAAATGAAAGCAAAAATATATAGAAAATAAGGCTTTTCCAGCTCTGTGGTATTCAATTTCCAAAAGAAACTGGATGATAAAAGGAAAACCAGTCAGTTCCTTGCCACTCTTTCAAAATGACTATGTTACTGGAAAAGAGAGACTAAGATAACTCATGTGAAAGGCTAGAGTTTGCTTTCCCTTTTTCATTCTAGAAATTCCCGTCTGGAAACAGTATCAGTAAGATTAATGTCAATGTAAATTTTGTTATCAATATCAACCTATCCTAATAACTTGTGTTTGGATTTTAGCATATGTAGCAGTACCTATCAATAAGTTCTGTTTCTCTTCCTAAATCTGGTACAAGATGAGTTCCCAAAATAAGGAGAAAATTTTTTCTAACTCTGACCATTTCCATTCAATTCTTGTGTTTATAAATATTTCCTCTCCCTCTTGGCAACCTACTAGGTTATTACTCAATAGAAAGAATAAACATTTAACTAAGGGACTATAAAAGAAACAAATTTTGTTTTCTAAAACCAATTTCAAATAGCTTTTAATAACAAATAAAAGGAAAGATACATAAGATGGAATATCACAAATGTGGAAATACCAACAAGGGACAGAGGAAAAATCAGGAAGATATCTTAGGTGTAAAAAGGAAAAAGAGTAACAATAATTAGCATTCAAATTTACAATTTAACAGTTCTCTGTGGGATTTAAATCCTCCATACGAGGCGATAAAGAAAAAGAATGACCTAAGGACATGTATTCTAGCCTACTCTGCCTTTCTACTAAAATGAAATATAAGAAAGCCAGTTACATGAGAATGAAACTATTCCTGTACCACAAAAGAAATACTAATCCTTCTTATTTCATTACGGATGTTTTTACTGGGGGGGTTGGCCGTCTTCCAAACATCTATTTGCTAATATCTTGGGAAAAGAAAAAAAGGAAACTATATTCTTGATCCAAAAACTCTGTTAGTATATTTTTGTTTCATATTATTCTGCCAGTTACTCCAATACCTATTGGTAAGTGATCATTCACCTATTTCTTAATTCCAGTGTCCTTTAGAAAAATTTCCTTTAAGTAAAGGATTTCACATTCACATTCTCAACCCCCTTTATATCCCCATTATGTAGTACTTCTTTAAGTTACGGATGAATTTAGAAACTATAGTATGCCCAATGTTTAGATAGATAGATAGATAGATGAATATCAAAACACTGAGGTAGTATTTCTCAGCTAATAAAAAGAAAATTTTAAATATGATAAGCAATGACAGCAATGCTTTGGGAAAAATTATACATTCATCATACACCACTGACCCCATTTAAATTTCTGTAACCTTTTAGAAAGCAAACTTTCAGTATGTTGCAAGGTACAATGAAATACAGTATCCCTTAAACTCATAATTCCATTTCAAGAGAGATGCTCTAAGGAATAATTCTAAATATGGAATAAAACCATTTGCATGATATTATTTGGGGGGTTTTGCATGATATTAATTTGTAAAAATTATTTTTAAAAAAAATTATTTGCATGATATTAATCTGTAAAAAAAAATGCTAAGGTAATATACTGCAATGGTTAATCAGGTAATCAGATGGACCTAGGTTCAAATCCCAGCTAAAACATTTAACCAGATATGTGCTTTGGGTGAATTATTTAATTTCTCTAAAGCTTTAATTTGTGTTATCTCTAGTATCTTCTCTCAGCCAAAAGAGAAAGGGCATGAAAGTCGAAAGCTAAGTTCAAATGTGGCAACACCTGATTCCTTCCTCCTACTAGTGCTTCAAAGTGTCTACTTTAGCATATTTTCAGTGGATGATTTTCAAGAGAAACACTTTTTCAAAACTCACCCACGAATGTGGAATTTTTTCCCAATCTCCTAAGAATTGTGTATATTTCCCTATCCTTATCTATATCACCTAAAATAGACTTAAAGTTTTTATGCTCTAGTTACTGAAGGATGATGACTTCACTCAATTAGGCAGAGAGACTATATTACTTTTTGAAAAAAATTGTTTAATGTTTATCCATTTTTGAGAGAGAAAGAGAGAGACAGAGTGCAGGCGTGGGAGGGGCAGAGAGAAAGGGAGACACAGAATCCCAAGCAGGCTCCAGGCTCTGAGCTGTTAGCACCAGAGTCCTACGAGGGGCTCAAACTCATGAGCCATGAGATCATGACCTGAGCTGAAGTCGGACGCTTAACCGACTGAGCCACCCGGGCGCCCCATGTTACTCTTCTAAAATAATCCTTCCAAAGAGGACCTATAAGGTTTTTTTCTAAATTATCAACTTTTTATTTATTATTATTTTCTTATTTTATCTATTATTTATTTATACTATTATTTAAGTATTATTTATTAAGGTTTTTTTATTAATCTTTCCAAAGAGGACCTATTTTTTTTTCTCTATTAAGGTACATTGACACACAATGTTACATTAGTTTCAAGTATACAACACGGTGATTGGAAAACTCTACACATTATGCTACCATCTGTCACAATATCATTGACTATGTTCCCTATGCTGTATATTTTTATGTGTTTGATGGAGGATTGTGAAGTACCTCTAGTAGTTTTAGCCCTTTATTTGGGAGTCATAAAGAGCCTCAAAGTTGAAATAAGCTAGTGCAATCACTTTAAGTATTGTGAAAGAGCTGGGTATTTTTATCAGATTATATAACATTTGCCCATTCTTACTATTTTTAAGAGCACTAGAATTAAGACAAATTCTGTTCAAGACACTAGGTGGAGGTATGACTTTGACTTGGATAAAACTTTCTGTATAAACTCACCAGCTGCCTATCTCTCAGCAGCTTTCCATATTCCCTCCACCTCAAAAAAAGCCAGCCATTTTTATCTAATGACTGTATTTCAACTCTTTTCTAAATGACCTATAAGCAAAGAATAAATTTTTAATTTATTGTAACAGTCTTTACAGTCACTATTAGCTTAAAACTCATAAGTAATGCTTATCATTATACAAAATTAATATTTGATACTAACTGGAAACTAATATCTATTAATAACTCCTAATAGCATAACAATAATAGTTACTGCATGCCATCCCCCACCACTCTGCTGCAGTTTATACAAAGTTGGGGATATACTGACGCCTCCAGCTTTGCCCTTTGGCCTAAAGCTACCGAACAAAACAATGGAAGAGCGGATTTACTGTATTTCTTGGCAGCTTCCTTCTTAGGAAGGAGGACAGTTTCAGGAATTCTTTTCCTCATCTGCTATAAAGAATATGATTAGTTACTGAATTTTGGTGAGCTTAAATTTTGTGTTAGGTTGATTAGTTTTTTCCCCAAACCCACCAATACTGCTGCTTGGCAAGTCTAGCATCCTTTGGACTCCCACAGGGTTCAGGTTTCATGCCGTCATGGGCTGAAATTGCTTCTGTTAATGCAAACTTAAGTGGCATACTTTTCCATCTTCTCTTTGCTGTCAGATTTTTCTGCATTTCCTAAAATTACTGATTTTAAGTGAAAAATCTACTGATCCAAAGGATAAGGAGGACAGATATTATATGGACTTATTTAAAAAATAGAACAAATTTCCTAAAATAGTAAGACTTTACTTCAGGTATTTTTTAAGTATGACAAGGAATCAGTAAATAAAAGATGGACCTAGAATAATAATATTATGGAAAGTGAAGAACAGAACAAAGACATTATGAGATAAGAGATCGAAACAGGAAAGAAATAAATGAGTGAAATCTAAATAATCATTGCTAGCTCTTGTAGAGTTTTAAATTCGCATAAAAACTGATAATGAAGAGCAGCTAAACTCGACTCCATTTTGCTGACACTAAAGATAATTACCTTGAAAGATTTAGGACTGTTAAAGAGGATCAGGAAATTGAAGCTTTGGGGATTTCTCACTTATGATAATAGTTATAATCCTTACTGTATCCTATTCTACACTTACTGTCTAACTCATTCTACTTTTTACTGTCTACTTCTTACTGTCTACTTCTTACTGTCTAACTCATTCTACTTCTGTTTTTTCTTAATTTAAATTTTAGTTAGTTAATGTAGACTGCAATATTGGTTTCAGGAGTAGAATTCAACACCCAGTGCTCATCACATGTGCCCTTCTTAGTACCCATCACCCATCTAAGCCCATGCCCCACCCGCCTCCTTCCATCCTCCAGCCCCCTTCCACCCTCAGTTTTTTCTCTATTGTTAAGTCTCTTGTGGTTTGTTTCCCTCACTTTTCTTCCCCACCCCCTACTTCCCACAACTGTTTTGTTTCTTAAATTCCACATATGAATGAAATCATATGGCATTTGTCTCTGATTGACTTAGTTTGCTTAGCATAATACATTCAAGTTCCATCCACGTTGTTACAAATGGCAAGAATTCATTCTTTTGGATGGCTGAGTAATACTCCATTGTACATACATGCCACATCTTCTTTATCCGTTCATCAGTTGATGGACATTTGGGCTCTCTCCAGAGTTTGGCTATTATTGATAATGCTGCTATAAATATTGGGGAGCATGTACCTCTTTTAATATGTATTTTTGTATCCTTTGGATAAATACCTAATATTGCAATTGCTGGATTGTACGGTAGCTGTATTTTTAGGTTTTTGAGGAACCTCCATACTATTCTCCAAAGTAGCTGCACTAGTTTGTATTCCCACCAGCAGTGCAAGAGGGTTCCCCTTTCTCTGCATCTTGCAAACACCTGTTGTTTCCTGTATTGTTAATTTTAACCAATCTGACAGGTGTGAGGTGGTATCTCATTGTGGTTTTGATTTGTATTTCCCTGATGATAAGTCATGTTGAGCATCTTTTCATGTGTCTTGATGGCCATTTGTATGTCGTCTTTAGAAAAGTGTCTATTCATTTCTTCTACCTATTTCTTAACTAGATTGTCTGGTTTTTGGGTGTTGAGTTTGAGAAGGTCTTTAGAGATTTTGGATACTAACCCTTTATCAGATATGTGGTTTGCAAATATCTTCTATTCTGTAGGCTGCTTTTTAGTTTTATTGTTTCCTTTGCTGTGCAGAAGCATTTTAACTTGATGAAGTCCCAATAGTTCCATGTTTGCTTTTGTTTCCCTTGCCTTCAGCAACATGTCCAGTAAAAAGTTGCTCTGCTTGAGTTCAGACAGGGTGCTGTTTTTGTTCTCCTCTAAGATTTTGATGGTTTCCTGTCTCACATTTAGGTCTTTCATCCATTTTGAATTTATTTTTGTGTATGGTATAAGAGAATGGTCCAATCTCATTCTTCTGCATGTTGCTGTCCAGTTTTCCCAATGCCATTTGTTGAAGAGCCTGTTTCTTTTTCCATTGGATAAACTTTCCTGCTTTGTCAAAGATGAGTTGGCCACATAATTGTGGGTCCATTTCTGGGTTATCTATTCTGTTCCATTGAACTATATAGGTCTGCTTTTGTGCCAGTATCATACTGTCTTGATGACTACAGCTTTATAATAAAGTTTGAAACCTGGAATTGCGATGCCTCCAGTTTTGTTTTCCTTTTTCAGGACTGCTTTGGCTATTCAGGGTCTTTTGTGGTTCCATAAATTTTTGGATTGTTTGTTCTAGCTCTGCAAAAACTGCTGATGGTTTTTGTTAGGGATTGCATTAAATGTGTAGGTTGCTTTGGGTGATATAGACATTTTAACAATGTTTGTTCTTCCAATCCATGAGCATGGAAAGTTTTTCCATTTCTTTGTCTTCAATTTCTTTCATAAGCGTTCTATAGTTTTCAGAGTACAGATCTGATTTTACCTCTTTTGTTAGGTTTATTTCTCGGTATCTTATTATTTTGTTGCAATTGCAAATGGGATTGATTCCTTGATTTCTTTTTCTGCTGCCTCATTACTGGTGAATAGAAATGCAACAGATTTTTACATATTGATTTTTATATCCTATAACATTGCTGAATTTATGACTCATGCCACCTCTTAAAATGGATTTAGAATCTGGATTTAACCCTAGAGATTATCAGAAAGGAAAAAAAAACAGAGATGAATGATCATGAGAAAAGTTTTTAAATTGATAGTTAAAATAATCTTTCTATACTGCAAAACGGAATACAACGAAAGCTGACATGGTGATAGAGGTTTGCAAGGGAGATAAAATGTTGAAATACAGTGAAGAAGATGAAGAAGGAACTTTAGTAACCTTTAACTGGTAACCAGTCTCCTTCAAGGCTGTGACCCTTGGCATGGTTAAGGGTGTTTAAAAAATATATTTCATTAAAAAAACTAAGTTTTACTCATATAATCCACCAAACAGGTCTTCCAAAAAATTCTACCTATTTACATTATTAAAGTGTAGCTAATATTGAATTAATAAGGGATAGCATATTTATATAAGATTTAATGTTTCCCAATAGTCCTTTTCCAATATTCCAAGTAGATTTTCAATAGGAACTGAGTACATAATTTTAAAAACTAATAATGTATTTTATTTTCTTTTTTAGTAATTGGTCCAGTATCAGCTGGTAAGTTCTAATTGTCTTTCTCAGTTTCCTCTGGTCCTCTGTAACATCTGGGTTGCTTTATTCACACTGATACTTTTGACACCTGGCCACTCTGAACCTGGAAAGTTAGATTATATTCCATCTCTTCTCCTCCATACTTTCTAATATTCCTTTAATTTACAAATAATTTGGGGGTAATTGGTGGTATAACAAAGTCCCAGAGAAGGGCAAGAACAAAGAAAAAAAGTTGTTAACCTGGTTACACTATTAAGTTACAGAAGAGGAACAAAGGGAAACAATGTTCATAAAATATGTTGGGGTCAGATCACAGGAAAGACCATGGAAATAGCACACTAAGAAATTTATATTTCAATCTGAAACTTTATGGTCACAAAACAAAATTCAAAAGATAAAAAGTGGAAAATATATAATGAGAAGATAATGAATGTAAGTGAGAGTTTTAGGAAGGACAGACTGCACATGGAAACAAAGAAAACACTAACTAGAATAGAGTTGAACACAAAAAGAAAGGCTTTTTCTTTGTCTTCTCCTTCATAAAGTACCTAAATCTGAACCACCACTGCTGTTCAGAGAAAAAGGGTAAAGAGCAGTACTTCGAAAGCCTTTTCTGACTTCTCCTTGAAAGAATCTTTTGGGACTTGCCATTCATACCAGTCAGGCAAACTACAAAAATTTGTGTTTCCATCAAAAAAACCCACAAATCTATTGGTCTAAATGTACCAATTAAAAAACAAAGACTAACAAAACTCTTATAAATAGAACCAAAGAAAAACCAAATAAATAGCTATTCCATGTTCATGAATAGGAAGACTCAATATTGTCACGATATCAATTCTTCACAACTTAATCTATAGATTCAGTGTAATGCCATCAAAATCCCAGCAAGATATTTTTTGGATATTGGCAAACTGATTGTAAAATTTATGTGAAAAATCCAAAGACCCAGAACAGCCAATACAATGTTGAAGGAGAACAAAGTTGGAGGACTGATACTACTCTCCCTCAAGATTTACCTGATAAAGCTACAGTAATCCAGATAGCGTGGTACTGTTGAACACATAGACAAAAAAACCAGTGGAACAGAACAGGCATCTCAGAAACAGTCCCACATAAATATAGTTAACTTAACTTTGACAAAGAAGCAAAGGCAATACTATGGAGCAAAGATATTATTTTCAACAAATGATGTTAGGACAACTGGACATTCACTTAAAGAAAACAAATATCTTCTCCCATACCTTACACGCTTCAAAAAAATTACCTCAAAATGGATCACAGACCTAAATGTAAAACTTAAAACTATAACACTCCTAGAAAATAACATCAGAGAAAAGCCAGATAACTTTGGGTATGGGTAATGGCTTTTCAGATATAATACCAAAAGCATGACTCACGAAAGAAATAATTGATAAGCTGTTACTCAATAAAATTAAGAACTTCTGGAGACAGACAATCTAATTTAAAAATGGGCAGAGAATTAACTAAATATTTTTCTAAGGAAGAGATACAGATGGCCAACAGATACATGAAAAGATGTTCAATGCCACTAATTATCAGGGAAACAAATCAAAACCACAATGAGATATCACCTTACACTTGTCAGAATGGCTAAAATCAAAACCACAAGAAATAACAAGTGTTGAGGATGTGGAAAAAAAGAAATCCTGCTGCACTATTGTAAATTGTTTTGAACCGTGAAAAACAGTATGGAGGTTCCTCAAAAAATTAAAAGAAATATCATGTGATCCAATAATCTACCCAAAGGAAACAAAACATTAACTTGAAAAGGTATATGCACCCCTGTTTATCGCAGAATCATTTACAATAGTCAAGATACAGAAGCAACCTAAGTGACGATCAATAGACAAATGAACAAGAAAAAGGTGATATACAGAGAGAATATTATACAGCCACAAAAAGGATGTGATCATGCCATGTGCAACACCACGGGTAAACCTAGAAGATACTATGTTGAGTACATAATTTTAAAAAATAACAATGTCAAGTAAGTCAAAGAAGACAAATACCATATTATTTCACTTATATGGAGATTCTAAAAAAACAGAACAAATGAATAAACAAACAAAAGCAGAATCAGGCCTATAAATACAGAGAACAAACTGATGGTTGCTAGAGAGAAGTGGGGCTGGGGGGTGAAAAAAATGAGTGAAAGGGGTATGGGAGATATAGTCTTCCAGTTATGAAATGAATAAGTCACAGAGATAAAAGGTACAGCACAGGGAATACAATCAATGTTTCTGTAATAGCATTGTATGCTGATACAATTTTAAAAATACAATTTAAAAAAAATACAATTTAAAAAAAAATTACAAACTTCTGTTACCAAACAATCCAGCAACCATGCTTCTTGGTATTTACCCAAAGAAGCTGAAAACCTATAACCACATGAAACCTACACACAGATGTTGACATCAACTTTATTCATAGTTGGTAAAAACTTGGAAGCACCAAAAGGTCCTTCAGTAGCTACATGGATAAATAAACTGTGGTACATCTGGAAAATGGAATGTTATTCAGTGCTAAAAAGAAAAGAGCTATCAAGTAATGAAAAGACAGAGCAAAAACTTAAATGCATATTACCAGGTAAAAGAAGCCAATCTGAAAAAGCTACATACTATATGATTCCAATTACATGACATTCTGAAAAGGCAAAACTACTAGGACAATAAAAAGATCAGTGGTTGCCAGGTGGAGTAGAGGAATAAGGATGGATAAAGAGGCAGAGCACAGATTATTTTCAGGGCGGTAACAATACTCTGTATGATATTATAATGATGTATACATGTTACTATATATTTATGCAAACACACAGAATGTACAACACCAAGAGTAAACCATAATGCAAACTATAGAGTTTGAATGATCACTATGTGTCAATATAGGTTGATTAATTGTGACAAATGTACCACTCTAGTGGGAGACAATAATGGGCAGGCTGTGCAATTGCATGTGGGCAGGGGGCATATGGGAAATCTCTATACCATCCTCTTAATATTGCTGTTAACCTAAAAGTGTTCTTAAAAAGTAATCGCTTTTAAAAAATTATCAGAGCAGATTTAAAACACTGACCCAACTCAACCCCCAAAAAAATGAATAATCCAATTAAAAAATGGACAGAAGACATAGACATTTTTCCAAAGACATACAGATGGCCAACAGACACATGAAAAGATGGTCAACATCACTCATCATCAGGGGAATGCAAATCAAAATCACAATGAGGTATCACCTCACACCTGTCAGAATGGCTATAATCAACAACACAAGAAACAACAGACGTTGGCAAAGATGTGGAGAAAGGGGAACCCTCTTGCACTGTTGGTGGGAATGCAAACTGGTGCAGCCACTCTGGAAAACTGTATGTTAAAGTTAAAAATTAACTTTAAATTAAAAACAGTTAAAAACAGAACTACCCTACAATCCAGCAATCACACTACTGGGTATTTATTCAAAGGATACAGAGACACTAATTCAAGTGGATATATGCACCTCTATGTTTATAGTAACACTATAATTATGGAAACAGCCCAAGTAACCATCAATTGATGAATGAATGGATAAAGAAGATATGTATGTTTACACACACACACACACACACACACACACACACACACTGGAATATTACTCAACCATAAAAAAGAATGAAATCTTGCTATTTGCAAGGACATGGATGCAGCTAGTGTATTATGCTAAATGAAATAAGTCACAGAAAGACAAATACCATACGATTTCACTGATATGCAGAATTTAAGAAACAAAACAAATGAGCAAAGGGACAAAAAAAAGAGACAGAGGCAAACCAAAAAACAGATTATTTTTAAAAAATATTTACTTATGTTTAAGAGAGCGCATGCAGGGCAGGGGCAGAGAGAGAGAGAGGGACAGAAGATCCAAAGGAAGCTCTGCACTGACAGGCTAACAGCTAATGAGCCCAACGTGGGGCTGGAACTCACAAACCGTGAGATCATGACCTGAGCTGAAGTCAGATGCTCAACCGACTGAGGTACCCAGGTGCCCCCAAAATACATTCTTAACTATAGAGAACAAACCGATGCTTACCAGAGGAGAAGTGGGTGGGGGCACTGGTTATATAGGTAATGGAGATTAAGGAGGGCACTTGGGGATTAAGGCACTTACATTACATTAAAACTTCTAAAAATAAGTAAAATAAATAAAATTTTAAAATTTAATAAAATAAATCAAAATTTAAAAATGACCCAGCTATATGCTATCTGTAAGAAACTCCAAATTTTACAATAAAGAGAAAATGACAGAAAATGTATACAATGGAAGCATTAATTTTTTTAAAAGCAGGAGTAGCTATATTAATATCACATAAAGTAGACCTCAGAGTAAAAATTTACCAGAAACAAGAAGGGATATTACATAATGATTTTAAAAAATCCAACACGAAGACCTAGAAATCCCAAATGTGTATGCACAAAACAAGACAGCTTCAAAATATATGGAAGAAAAACTGATAGAACTGAAAAGAGAAAGAGAAAAAACTCAGTTATAGCTGGGAAATTCAATACCCCATTCTCAGCAATTGATAAAACTACTATATAGAACATGAAAGAAGTGAGAGGATCAGCCATGTGGATATCTGAGTGGAGAATAATTTAGGCAGAGAGGACAAGGAGTAAACCAGTCTGGAGTAGGAATGTTTTTAGACTATTTGAGGGATAGCAAGAAAGCAAGGGTGGCTGGTATAGAATAAAATAATACAATGAAGATAAGCTATTAGTGAGTTATAGGGAACAGATCTTCCAGTATTTTCTTCTGAGAGGTGCTGTAATGGCTTTGACTGTAAATCAAGAAAGATGAAAAGTTATAAGTGAATCATAATCAGAGGGGTGACATGAATCTTAAAAGGATCCCTGTGGCTGCTATATTGGGACTCACTGGAAGGCAAGGGTGAAATCAAAGCAATCAGAGAGATGAAAGTAACTTGGATCACAATGAGAGTCATAAAGGTAGTGAGTAGTAGCAGGTTCTTACATCATACTGAGGGATCTGCTGTCCTACTAAAGCACTGTATCCTGCTAGGAGTCTTGAATGGTACTTAGAACAAAGAATTAGGGAAATGGGAATACAGAACTGTGTTTCTAATCCAAAAACACTACCATTAATATACCTTCTTGTTTCGACTTTCAGAAATGCCTTAAGTACCTCGTAGTAAGTTCCTAATCTATTTCTAATACTTTAGTTTCTTTTAGGGCAGAGATGGGCAAACTTTTCTGTAGAGGGACAGATAATAAATATTTTAAGCCTTGCAAGCCATAAAGTTTCTGTCATAACTACTCAACTCTGCTGCCATAGCACATAAGTAGTCATAGACAATATGTAAAAGAAAAAACATGGATGTGTCACAATAGAACATTATTTGTAGACAATGAAACTTGGATTTCATATAATTTTCTCATGTCACAAAATACCATTCTTATTTTTGCAACCATTTAAAAATGTAGATCCATCCTTAACCCATAAGACATACAAAAACAGGTAGCGAGCTGGATTTGTTCCATGGGTTATACCTTGGCAACCCCAGATCCTTGAGTTTAAATACATACTTTTATCCCTGATAAACATAATCTTGGGGTTTCTGTTTCTCACAATGTTATGCTTTTTTTTAAATTACTTTGTGCTCTCTAATATTAGATGTAACCAAGTAACATGAACATAAGAGATACACACACATATCAGTACCTGGCAAAAAAGTACCTTAACGATTTCATAAATAGTGTCACCATTCATCATCTAAGCAAGACCATTAGTGCATCCCCTATTTTATAAATTTTAATTGTGCAACTCTAGACAAAATTGCTAATGATTAATTAAAAGTAAAGGCAATTTGGGGCACCTGGGTGGCTCAGTAGGTTAAGTGTCTGACTCTTGATTTTGGCTCAGGGCATGATATCATGGTTGTGAGTACAAGCCCCGTGTAGGGTTCTGCACCATCAGTGTGAAGCTTGCTTGGGATTCTCTTTCCCTCTCTCTCTGCCCCTCCCCTGTTCATTCTTGCTCTCTCCCTCTCTCAAAAGAAATAAACTTAAAAAAAAAAAAGTAAAGGCAATTAAAGTAGCTAATCACAGTGACATCTGCATCAGGTCAGTTATTCCTTTTTCCCTTCCCCTTAGATTTACAACTAATTAGACATCCACAATGAACCTGAACTTCCTCTGGACAGTGTAATAATATCCAGGAGTTTCTACCCATCTGTACCTCCAAAAGTGGGCAGATAGGACCTCAGTGGGGACAGCGGATCCAAAAGAGTACATGAGCCTGCCCCACCATCACTCCCCACACTCAAGAATAAGGGAACCAGGAGAATACAAAACTGGGCAGATACCCACAGCCAATAGAGAATTTTTTGAGGTCAATTTTACCTCACCAGGGAATCTAGCACACCATCATAGTGGGATAGAGACAAGGCATGGGAAATGGAGGAAATCACCAAACTGGCCCCACTCCCTAGGGTGTCTGCAAGGCACTGGGCTTTCAATAGTATCAGAAGCAACTTCTGCACAGGAGATGGAAAGCAAAAGTAGTGACTGACCATCTGGCTACTCCAGTTGTGTGGGCTGCACCTAGAGGAAGGACCTCTATGACTGGGGAAATATCACAGGGCACTTGAAAGAATGCATTTCCTGCTCTCTGCTTTTAGATTTAAGCAGGAGGTCTGCCCATGGACTGCTGGTAGTGTCTTGCCTCACTAAGGATCCCCCTACTGGGCTAGCAGCAGGCACCCTCCAAAGTATCTATCCCTGTCCATTCCCACCCACCCACCTTCCCCATGAGGCCCCAGGTGCTAATCACAGCTCCTCCCACTCTGTTGACAGTTCTTTGTATGTGCTGCCAAGTGCAGCCCTGAGGAGAAACACCACCTTCTGGAATACAAAAGAAAGATTTTCTAATTGCCTGACCCCTGAATTGCAAGAAACAAAGTTACCATAAATTCTTAACTAAAGAAGGTGTCTGCTACTTCAAATGTGAACACAAAAACACACATTGTCAAATACTATGAAAAATCAAGGAAATAGGTATCATTTTAAAAAATGATAATTCTCTAGCAAACAAACTGTAAGGCATGGAATATTGTGTTTTAGCTGATAAAAGAATTCAAAATAGCTGTTATGATGAAATTCAATGAGTTACAAGAAAACTCAGAAAGGCAATTCACTAAATTCATAAATAAAATTATTGAAGAGAATGAATTCTTTACCTAAGGAATTGAAATTATTTTTAAAAAACAAATTCTAAAGCTGAAGAATTCATAAGTGAAATGAAGATGCAACAGAGCTTAAGTAACAGGGCAGACCAGATGGAAGAAGGAATAGATGACTTGGAGAACAGGAATAGAGAAATATTTTAGTTACAAGAAAATAAAGGAGAAGAGAAGGAGAAGGAAATACAGAGTTTATTTAAAGAAATATTAACTGAGAACTTCCAAACCTTGAGAAGGAACTGGACATACAAGTCCACAAAGCTAACAGAACACCTATTACCTCAAAGCAAAAAGACCTCCAAGACACATGACAGTGGAACTGTCAAAATCAATGATAAAAAAAAGAATCTTAAAGTCAGGCAGAGAGTGGAAAAAAAGTTACCCCCATTAGGCTATCAGCAGATTTCTTGGCAGAAACTCTATAGGCCAGGATAGAATGAAATGATCTATTCAAAATATTGAAAGTTAAAAATTGCCAGCCAAGAATATTTTACCTGGCAAAGTTATTTTTCAGACATGATGGCGAAATAAAGGCTCTTCTAGAAAAACAAAAGCTGAAGGACTTCCCAGCACTAGATCTGCCTTGCAAGAAATACTGAAAGGAGTCCTTCATCTGAAGTGAAAAGACACTAAATAGCAACATAAAAACATATGAAAGTACACAACACCCTGGGAAAGGTGAGAAATAAACAGAATTAAAAGATGGTAATGCTATATTAGAATGGTGTGTTAAGCACTTAACTATAATGTAAAGGTTAAAGGAAAAATGTATTAAAAATAACTAAGCTACTTCAATTTGTTAATGAATTTGTTAGTAGAAAGACCTAAATTGTGACATCAAAAATATAACAGAACAGAATAAAGCCTTTATAGGCAAATGAAAATAAGTTGTCATTAGTATAAAGTGGATTATTGTATCTATGAGATGCTTTATGTAAGCCTCATGGTAACCACAAAGCAAAAGTCTAGAGATTTACAAAAAATAAAAAAGAAGAGATTGAGCATGTCACCATTGTAAATCACCAGTTTACAAAAGTAAGCAGAAACAGGTGGAAAAAAACAATGGAGATACAAAAACAAAAACAAAAAAACAAACAAAAACAATAAGATGGCAGTAAGTCCTTACATGTCAATAATCGCTCTAAATGTAAATGGATCAAATTCACCAATCAAAAGGCATAGAGTGGCTAAATAGATACAAAAACTAAACCCAACCATATGTTGTCCACAGGAGACTCGTTTCTGCTCTAAAGACACACATAGGCTCAAATTGAAGAGTTGGAAAGAGATATTCCATGCAAATGGTAACCAAAAGAAAATGGAAATAGCTATGTTTATATCACACAAAAGAGACTTTAAACCCAAAACAGTAACAAAGACAAATAAAGTCATTATATAATGACAAAGGGGTCAATACATCAAGAAAATATAACAATCTTAAATATATACACTGCCAACACTGAAGTGCCTAAATATATTAAGCAAATACTAGCAGATCTGAAGGGAAAAATAGACAACAATACCACAAAAGTAGGGTATTTCAATACCCCACTGTCAGCAATGGATAGATCATGCAAAAAGAAATCAACAAGAAAACACTGAAATTGAACCCTACTTTAGATTAAACAGATTTAGAAAAAATATATCGAATATTCTATCCAACAAAAGCAGAATACACAGTCTTCACAACTGCTCATGGAACATTCTCACAAAATAAATCTTGGCAAATTTTGGAAGACTGAAATAATAACCAACAATGTTTTCTGATATAAATGGTATGAAACCAGAAATCAACAATAAAAGGAAAGCTGTAAAATCTACAACTCTGGAAACTAAATTCACTTCTGAACTACCAACAGGTTGAAGAAGAAGTCAAAGGGGAAATTTAAAAAATTATCTGAAAACATGTCAAAACTTATGGGATATGGCAAAAGCAGTTCTGAGAAAAAAATTATAGAATAAATGCATATATTAAGAAATTAGAAAGACCTCAAATAAACAAACTAACTTTATACCACAAAAAACTAGAAAAAGAACTAATTAAGCCCAAACTTAGCAGAAGGAAGAAAATAATAAAGATCAGAGTGGAAATAAATGAAATAGAGAACAGAAAAACATACCACCAACAAAACTAAGAGATGGTTTTTTGAAAAGGTTAAAAAAATTGACAAACCAGGGGCACCTAAGTGGCTCATTCAGTTAAGCATCTGACTTTAGCTCAGGTCATGATCTCACCATGCATGAGTTCAAGCCCTGCATCAGGCTCTGTGCTGATAGCTCAGAGCCTGGAGCCCACTTCAGATTCTGTGTCTCCCTCCCTCTCTGCCCCTTCCCCACTCACACTGTCTTTCTCTCTGAAAAATAAATAAACATTAAAAAAAATTGACAAACCTTTAGCTAGATTAAGAAAAAAAACTCAAAAAAATAAAACTAAAAATTAAACAGGAGACATTACAATGAATACTATTGAAATATATAGGATCATAAGAGACTACTATATGCCAACAAATGATATAATCTAAAAAAAAATGAAAAAAAAATCCTAGAAGCATGGAAAGAAATACGAAGAAAAAAAAATCTGAACAGACTAATGACAAGTACAGAGACTGAATCAGGCATCAAAAACCTCACAACACAGAAAACCACGACCAGATGGTTTCACCAGTAAATTCTACCAAATATTTAAAGAATCAATGCCAATCCCTCACAAACTCTTCCCAAAATTTGAAGAGGAAGGAACACTTTGGACCATTCTATGAGACCAGCATTACCCTCATAACAAAGCCAGGTAACACTACTACAAGAAAAGATCATCAATATCCCTAATAAATATACATGCAAAAATTCTAAACAAAATATTAGCAAATTGAATTTAAGAACACACTAAAATGATTATATACCATGACGAAGTGAGATTTTATGTGGAATGCATGTCTGATTCCATACACATAAATCAATAAATTTAATACATCACTTTCATAGAAAGATAAAAATCACATGATCATCTCAATACATGCAGAAAAAGCACTTGACAAAACACAACTTCCTTTCATGATAAAAACACTGCACAAATTGGATATACAAAGAATATACCTCAACATAATGAAGGCTACATATGACAAATCCACAGCTAAGATTATACTGAACAGTGAAAAACTTGAAGCTTTTCCTCTAAGATCAGAAACAAGACAATGATGCCTACTCTCACCATTCTCATTCAATAATAGTACTAGAAGCTGTGGCTAGATCAATTAGGCCAAAGAAATAAAGGCATCCAAACTGCAAAGGAACAAGTAATACTGTCACCATTTGCAGATGATATGATTTAATATATAGAAAATCCCAAAGACTAAAGCCAAAAACTGTTGGAACTAATCAACCATTTCAGTAAAGCTGCAAGATATGAAATCAGCATGCATTATTTCTACACACAAATAATGAAATATCTAAAAGTAATAAAAAAAACTATCCCATTCACAACACATCAAAAACAATAAAATACCTAGGAATAAATTTAACCAAGGAAGTGAAAACTACAGGATTTAGCTGAAAGAAATCCAAACAGATACAAATGAAAAAATATCCTATGTTCATGGACTGGAAGAATTAATACTGTTAAAATGCTCATACTACCCAAAGCCATATATCAATTCAATGTAAGACCCACTTAAATACAAATAGCATTTAAGAAATAGACAAAACAGTCCTAAAATTTGTATGGAACCACAGAAAAACCTGAATAGCCAAAGCAATCTGGGGGGAAGGTAGAGGGGGAGTGGAGGTATCACACTTCCTTAATTTAAACTATACTATAAATGGTAATAGTAATAAAAACTGTACATGAATGTAGACACATAACCAACAGAACAGAGAGTCCAGAATTAACCCCCCACATATAAAGTCAACTAATACTCAAGGAGCCAAAAACAATAGAAAAAGAATAGTCTCTTTAACAATGGTGCTGGGAAAACAAGATAAATACATGCAGAACAACAATAATAGTAGGAGATTTTAACACCCCACTTACATCCAAGGACAGATTATCTAACCAGAAAATCAACAAGGAAACAATGGCTTTGAATGACACACTGGACCAGATAGATTTAACAAATACATTCATGGCATGCCTGAGTGGCTCAGTCGGTTAAGTGTCCGACTGAGGCTCAGGTCATGATCTCACGGTTCGTAGGTTCGAGCCCCATGTCAGGCTCTGGGCTGACAGCTCAGAGCCTGGAGCCCACTTCAGATTCCATGTCAACCACAAGAAAAATCTGGAAAGACCACATATAGCTGGAGGCCAAATAATATGCTACTACACAATGAATGGGTCCACCAGAAAATAAAAGAAAATTTTAGAAGTACATGGAAACAAATGAAAGTGAAAACACAATGGTCCAAAACCTGTGGGATCTGGCAAAAGTGGTTACAAGAAGGAAGTTACTTCAAGAAACAAGAAAAATCTCAAATAAACAAAGTAAACTTACATCTAAAGGAGCAAGAAAAAAACAACAACGAACAAAACCCCAAAGCAGCAGAAGGAAGGAAATTATAAAGATTACAACAGAAATAAATGACATAGAAACTAAAAAAAAAAAAAAAAATAGATCAATGAAACCAGGAGCTGGTTCTTTGAAAATAAAATCAGTAAGATTGATAAACCTCTGGCCATACTTATCAACAAAAAAGAGAAAGGACTCAAATAAATAAAATCACAAAGAAGAGAGGAGAAAGAACCAACACCACAGAAATATAATCACAAGAGAATATTAAGAAAAACTATATGCCAAACTATATGCCAACAATTGGACAAACTAGAAGAAATGGATATAAATACCTAGAAACATATAACCTACCAAAACTGAAAGAAGAAATAGAATATCTGAGCAGACTAATATCCAGCAACAAAAATGAATCAGCAATAAAAAAAAAAAAATAACAACAAACGAAAGCCCAGGGTCAGATGGCTTCACAGGCAAATGCTACTAAACATTTAAAGAAGATATATATTCTTCTCAAAATATTCCAAAAAAACAGAAAAGGAAGGAAATTCCAAATTCATTCAAATTCAAATTCATTCCAAATTCATTCAATGAGGGCAGCATTACCAAAACCAGTTAAGGACACCATGAAAAAAAGAGAACTACAGACCAATATTTCTGATAAGCATAGATGCAAAATTCCTCAACAAAATACTAGCAAACCAAATCCAAATCCATTAATAAAATCACTCACCATGACCAAGGGGGATTTATTCCTGGGCTGCAAGGGTGGTCCAATATTTGCAAATAAATCAGTGTGATACATCACATCAATAAGAGAAAGCATAAGAACCATATGACCATTTCAATAGACACAGAAAAAGCATTTGACAAAGTAAATGCTTTTCACGATAAAACAAACCTCAACAAAGTAAGTTTAGAGGAAATATACCTCAACATAATAAAGGGCATATATGAAAAACCCACAGCTAACATCATCCTCAATGGGGAAAAACTGAGAGCTTTTCCCCTAAGGTCAGGAACAAAATAAGGATGTCCACTCTCACTACTTTCATTCAACACACTACTGGAAGTCCTAGCCACAGCAATCAGACAATACAAAGAAATAAAAGACATCCAAATTTATAAGGAAGAAGTAACACTTTCACTATTTTCAGATGACATGATACGATATATAGAAAACCCTAAATATTCCACTAAAAAAATACTACTAGAACTGAAAAATGAATTAAGTAACATCACAGGATACAAAATCAATGCACAGAAATGTGTTGCATTTCTCTAGACTGGGATAATGAAGAAGCAGAAAGAGAAATTAAGAGGGCAATCCCATTTACAATTGCACCCAAAATAATAAGATACCTAAGCATACATCTAACCAAAGAGGTGAAAGACCTCTATTCTGAAAACAATAAAACACTGATGAAAGAAATTGAAGATAAAACAAATGGAAAGACATTCCATGCTCATGAATTAGAAGAGTAAACATTGTTAAACTATCTATACTTCTCAAAGCAATCTACACATTTAATGCAATCTCCATCAAAATACCAACAGCATTTTTCACAGGGCTAGAATAAACAGTGCTAAAAACTGTACAGAACCACAAAAGACACTGAATAGCCAAAGAAATCTTGAAGAACCAAAGCTGGAGGCTTCGTTTCACAAATTCTGGACTTCAAGTTATATTACAAAGTTGTAGTCATCAAAATAGTATGGTACTGGCACAAAAATAGTATGGTACTGGCACAAAAACATCTTCGACAAAAGCAGAAAAGACCATCCAATGGAAAAAAAAGACCGTCTCTTCAACAGAAAGTGTTGGGAAAAACTGGACAGCTACATGCAAAAGAATGAACCTGGACCACATTCTTACACCATACACAAAATAAATTCAAACTGGATCGAATTCCTAAATGTGAAACCCGAAACCATACAAATCCTAGAAGAGAACACAGGCAGTAACTTCTTTGACATCAGCTGTAGCAACATTTTTCTAGATACGTCTTGAGTCAAGGGAACCAAAGTAAATATAAACTATTGTAACAAAATCAAAATAAAAAGCTGCTACACAGCAAAGGAAACAAGCAACAAAACTAAAAGGCAACCTACAGAATGGGAGACAATATTTACAAATGATATATCTAATAAAGGGTTAGTGTCAAAAACATATAAAGAACTTATAAAGTTCAAGGATCAAAAAACAAATACTCCAATTAAAAATGGGCAGAAGACATGAATAGACATTTTTTCCAAAGAAGACATCCAGATGGTCAACATATACGTGAAGAGATTTTCATCATCACTCATCATCAGGGAAATGCAAATCAAAACTACAATGAGATATCACCTCTCACCTGTCAGAATGGCTAAAATCAACAACACAAGAAACAAAAGATGTTAGTGAGGATGTGGAGAAAAAGGAGCACTCATGCACTGTTAGTGGAAAGGCAAACTGGTACAGCCACTGTGGAAAACAATATGGAGGTTACTTAGAAAGTTAAAAATAGAACTACTCTATGATCCAGCAATCTTGCTACTGGGTATTTATCTAAAGAATACAAAAATACTAATTCAACTGGATATATGCACCCCTATGTGTATAGCAGCATTATTTACAATAGCCCAATTATGGAAGTAACCCAAGTGTCCATCAATTGATGAATGGGTAAAAGAAGAAGTGAGACTAGAAAGATAGATGATAGACAGAGATAGAGATACCTAGATAAAGACAAAGTGATATATATATATATATATATATATATATATATATATATTGGAATGTTATTCAACCATAAAAAAGAATGAAATATTGCCATTTGCAACAATACGGATGGAGCTGGAGAGTACAATCTTAAACAGAATAAGTCAGTCAGAGAAAGCTAAATACCATATGATTTCACTTATATGTGGAATTTAAGAAACAAAAGTGCAAAAGGGAAAAAAGAAAAGAGAGACAAACCAAGAAACAGACTTCATTACAGAGAACAAACTGATGCTTACCAGAGGGGAGGTTGGTGGGAAGATAGATTAACAGGCGATGGGGATTAAGGAATGCATTTGTCAGGATGAGTATCTGGTAATGTATGGAATTGCTGAATCACTATATTGTACACCTGGAATTAACATAACACTGTATATTAAGTAACTTGATTAAAAGTAAAAACTAAAAAAAAACATAAAGAACAATTAAATTAAGCCCCTGTCTTACACCACTCACAAAAATTAACTTGAAATGGACCACTGATTTTAACACAGACCCTGATACCATATAGCTCCTAGAAAAAACTGTAGGGAAGAAGCTCCTCAGTGTTGGTCTTGGCATTGATTTTTCTAGACATGACACCAGAAGCACAAACAACAAAAACCAAAACCAACAAGTTGCACTACATCAAACCTAAAGGTTTCCACACATCAACCGAAAAAATTTTAAAAAGGAAAAGACCACCCATGGAATGGGAAAAACTTTTTGCAAACCATATATTAGATAATGCGTTAATATCTAAAATATATAAAGAACTCTTACAACTCCATAACAAAGAAGAATCTGATTGCAAAATTGGCAGAGGAACTAAATAGAAATTTTTCCAAAGACATCCAAGTGGCCAACAGACACATGAAAGAATGGTCAGCAACACTAATCATCAAGAGAAATGCAATCAAAACCATAATGAGATATCAAGTCACACCTGCCAGAATGGCTCTCATCAAGAACACAAGAGGTTAAGTTTTGGCAAGGATACAGAGAAAAGGGAACCGTTGTATACTGTTAGCAGAAATGTAAATTGGCTCAACCACTATGGAAAACAACATGAAGGTTCATCAAAAAGTTGGCACATATTCTAGGTATATATCCAAAGGAAATGATAACAAGATATCAATAAATACATATGCTCTCATATTTACTGCATCATTATTCACAGTAGCCAAGATATGGAAACAATCTAACTGCCCACACCAATGGATGAATGGATAAAGAACATGTGAGATACACACACACACATACACACACACACACACACACACACACACACACACACACACACACTGCAATAGTATTTGACCATGAGAAAGGACATCTTTCCATTTGCAGCATCATAGACGGACCTTGGGCATATTATGCTGAATGAATAAGTCTGACAGAAGACAAGCACTGTATGGTATCATTTATATGTGGAATCTAACATAGCCAACCTTAGAAAGTAAAATGGCAGTTACCAGGGAATTGCCGGGGAGGGGGGGAAGGACGGGGTTGGACAGGTGTTGTTCAAAGGTACAAACTTGCAACACATAGTAAATAAGCCCTAGAAATCTAATGTATATTATAGTGAACATAGACAATAATATTGTATGATAATCATCAAGCTTGCTAAGAGACCACATCTTAATGATTCTAACCACAAGAAAGGATCATTATGTAATGTGATAGAGGTTCTAATTATTGCTATAATGGCAGTTATATTACTATATACAAATCCATCAAATTTACACGTTATACACTTTAAATTTGTACAATGTTATATGCCAAACATATTTTAATAAAAAATTTTTAAATAAAATAGCTAATCACAAGATCTTTCTAAAACTACAATAGGCTAAAAGAAGGGGGAGGGAAGATGGAGTTTCCCTATTAATTAAAAGGAACTTCATTGTTTACGACACAGATTCCATCCAGTGCAGAAGCTTGGGGGTTGGTGAAGAAGGAAAAGCCCAATATCTACTGATATTTTTTTCTTTGTCTCTTTCAGTGGACAGTTCTGGAAAAATCAGTAAGTTTGGGTCATTTCTTTGCTTTACCTATTTCTGTGTCCAGAACCTTTGAGTTTTTGTTACTCAATTGTTTTGTATTTCAAGTTCTTTTACCTTAGAAGAGTCAATATTTTAAATAAGTGATTTTCTCATACTTTGATTTCCCCTTTTCTATCTCCCTTTTGGAACAAAATACAATGGTCTTGTATTATATCTTGGTTATTTACTACCAAAGATTATTAGGAGCATATATTCCCAGCTAGTTTACCACAAGGCATCTGTTTTCTTTGTGGTATCATCTGGCAATGGATAATTTTTACTAAAAAAAGAAATTCACCTAAAATTGACATATAAAGAATAAATGTCAGGACAAGATGGTGATTTTGATAAATAACCAACAATACACATTTATTTTCAAACTGATCTAAAAGAGAGTGGGTTAAAAAATGATTTGTGACAGAACAATGAAAGTAGGAAGTGCAATCATTTGAATTTTGATAAAATAGATATTCCCTACCTAAGTATTCAATGAATACTCTGTGAAGTAGGATGTGGAGCCTTTGCACTCCTGAGGGTGAAACAGAGGGATATTTTACAATGCC
This sequence comes from Panthera leo, assembly GCF_018350215.1. Classification (NCBI taxonomy): domain Eukaryota; kingdom Metazoa; phylum Chordata; class Mammalia; order Carnivora; family Felidae; genus Panthera; species Panthera leo. The sequence continues at coordinate 31,040,552 of NC_056683.1, read as the reverse complement.
TGGAGGTCCTGCTTCTGCATTCACCTATATAGGGTATTCTTGGAAGTAGGGTTTTCCTTGAGTTAGAAAATTCACACTGATTGATTAATCTTCTGTGTTTTATTTTTTAGCACTAACTCCTATGGGTAAGTTCTTTATTCTCAACTGTGAAATTTTACATTGTTTATAGGTATTTTCTGGACTTGCTGTTTCTACTCCCAAAATAGAGACTTGTGTTTCTAAGGTTATTTTAAATGTTCCCATCCTCGAGAATCTTCCAATATTTTAAATTACTACTTTTAGAGATACTGCTGCAGAGGAGATGAAGTTCATAGAAAAGGATGCCATAATCTCTGGCCATCTTCTAGGCTCTGAAAAACAATCTCCTTTCTGACTCCCAGCAAAATATAATGAAAGAAAGATTGGTTCCTAAATTCTGTTGAGTTCTTTGCTGGTAATTGAGAACTCTTTTTTAGTTATAAGTGAAGGCTCACTGAATCATACTAATAGAAAAAGTAGTTAAGAACAAAACTTTATTTTTTCTTGGCTTCTAAGTAACTTTACTTTTGAGGAATAGTAGGCATTGAGCACCTACTATATACTGTATACTCTGCTAGGCATTTTCAAAAACAGTATCTCATTTTTACCATAGCCTGCCTGGTAGCTATTGTTATTCCCCACTTTACAGATCAGTAAATTGGCTCAGACACTTGACCAAGATTAAGGAGTTGGTAAGAAGCAGTGTCAGGATCTAAACCTAGGACTTCCCATCTCCAAAGTACATACTCTTCCCACACCAACACATTGCCTTCTTTACTGAACCACAAATGCCTTTTTGGTGATTAGTCCTGAAACCATATCTATAAATAAAATGTTTGTTAATATAAAGGTACTTCCACTAGTGAAGCTATATAATTAAATGTACACAGAAGAACCATTTTAAAAATAAAAGACATCCCATTTAAATCAATGTTGGGCTTTTAACTGTCTTCTAAATTCAGATTTCTTATTAGGATTGTGTAATGCCTCAGCTCTTCAAGACAATCATATGAAACAGAATAATAATTCTTAAAACTCTGTAAATATACAATCATAAGAAGCAAGTAAAACTTAAATTTAGTAAGATACAGTTCAAGAATCTCAAACACTGTAAATACCGACAAACACAAAATATGCCTTTATATTCAGTCTTTCTTCTTTTTCAGTTCACACTAGAAGGAGAGTGGGTTTGTGAGTGGCAGTGGGGAGTTGGAGGAGGTGAAGTTAAAAGGGACAATTGTTTTCTTTGGATTTATAGTACAAGAAACAATATGCATTCAAGCAATCATGACATATCTACATTCTTCATATGCCCTCCCCACATGGGGAAGGTGATAAGTGTATGTTTTCCTTATAAAACGAAAGAGGGCTTTTGAGAAGGGATCATAGGCCAAGTCCCTCCCTGGAGGTGAATTCATCTTTAATGAATATGCTTTTTTTTTTAATTGCCAGAACAAAAATCAGTTCAATCTTTTAAAATGCTTTCTTGTAAAAGATATATTCTTGTTGACAATATTTCAAACATATTCTTCTCAATTGATATTTTTAGCAAAAAGTGATTAAGGTTTAATTCATTGTTTAAAAAAGATTTAAGACAGAACAGTGCATCAAATTCACCACCCTCTCAAGTTAAGTCTCTTTATTTCTCACCTCCACAATCAGCTAATTAAGTATATGATTTTTTTTTTTTCTTTTTTTTCAACGTTTTTTTTTTTATTTTTATTTTTGGGACAGAGAGAGACAGAGCATGAACGGGGGAGGGGCAGAGAGAGAGGGAGACACAGAATCAGAAACAGGCTCCAGGCTCCGAGCCATCAGCCCAGAGCCTGACGCGGGGCTCGAACTCACAGACCGCGAGATCGTGACCTGGCTGAAGTCGGACGCCTAACCGACTGCGCCACCCAGGCGCCCCTATGATTTTTTTTTTAATGCTAATTCATGGCCTGAGATCTATAATGAGTCATCTCCTTAATGCTGAACAGATCTTTATGGTCTAGACAGCTCCCTGATAGCCAGTGGATTAAGAACCTAATAGGATTAGTTTTGTTGTTTCCTTTGTGATACAGAAGCTTTTGATCTTGAGTTTAAATAAAAATAATAATAAACATTAAGAAAATAAAAATTAAAAAATTTAATGTTTATTTATTTTTGAGAGAGAGAAAGACAGAGTGTGAGTGGGGGAGGGGCAGAGACAGAGGGAGACACACAATCTGATGCAGGCTCCAGGCTCTGAGCTGTCAGCACGGAGCCCGACACGGGGCTTGAACCCACAAACCGTGAGATCATGACCTGAGCTGAAGTTGGATGCTTAACCGACTGAGCCATCCAGGCGCCCCTAAAATAAAAGTTTTTTAAAAGAACCCAATAGGATTAGTTTCCTAATAAAGGCCATAGTCTAGTTGCTGCATTATTTTAAGTATTGCATAATTAGAATTATTACTATGATCGCTAATTCATCTTTCAGCTTTAACAAAAATTAATCCAGTTTAAAATCTTTAAGCAGCCTGAATACAATACAATGACCGCCAAGGTCTTGATTAAATCTTTCCCTTAAAATTAGAATTTTGCTGTACAGGTTACTATCTGCAGTAAACGGACTTTGAGCCAGGACTTACAAATATTTATACTATGGAGATTATGAGATCCAAAGGGAAAAAAAGATGTATGCACTATCTAAAAATTTAAAAGAAGGGAGAGAAGAACTTAGAATTTGGTGGACTAATGATTTGTGGCTTACTTCTGCAATGCTATTAAGTTCAAGATGGAAAATATACAGCAAAAACACTAAACCAAGGATATGAAGATACTATTAGAAATGACTAGAAGTACTTTTCAGTTTAGTGGGAAAAAGAATAAAATTCTTTAAAATTCTGTAAAATTAGGAAAAGTGTAGCTAGAATAGACATTGATTGTTTCATCAAACCCCAGAATATTTACCTTTGATTAACAAAATCCATACAATTTAGGAGATAAAGTTTGCTTAAAATGAGTCCTGCAGTAGTAATATACACAGTACGAAACGTGAAACAAATACTCCCAAGAGATGGTATAAAACTAAAAATATTCCCATATTTGAAAAAACCCAGCTTGTTTAGGAGTACATTCCACAGAATTTGTCAGGTTGGAAGCATCAGTGGAAACACATACTCTTCTCCACACCACACACCACACACCACACCCCCCGCTTCAAAAATAAGTAGCCACTGGTGGTACTGTCAGGTATCAGAATATTGTGAACTCTTTCTCAGTACAAAAATGCTTAGGATATATTACCACTGATTTTCATTAGTAAATTGGAAATGAGTTTGTCTAGAATAAAATGTCGGTACTCATAGCTTATTAAATAAGCACTAGGGAGGAAAAAATACACAGAAGGTTCAGAAAGCATTACTGCAAGATTCTTACTGTTTTTATTTTGGTGCCAGTTGAAAATATCAAACAGAAAGCACTAAACTGCAGCATCCCGTCGGATTTATAGTTACCTTATTACCTAACGTAGGAATGTCTCACTTTTTACAACTTGTTATTCAGTTGTGTGTGGATCAGTATTTCAGACGTCAAACCCTAAACATACCAAAAGGCTTTCTCTGTAACAAAAAAAAAAAAGAGTCAACTTTTAAGCAAGAAATCTTCCGGTAATGCAATTTACCATTCCCCTAAAGTATTTGGTTGGAACTAAGAATGCCTTATCTTGATAGATCAGAGAGAGTTTTTGCCTGTATTATCTCATTTGGTAGTAGTAATAGCCAATACTTACTGCACTACTCACCATGTTCCATGCACTGTACTGAGTGCTTTACTTAGATAATATTATTTAATCCTCATAACACTTCGGTGAAGTAGCTACTACTATTGCTCCCATTTTGCAGATAAGAAAGTAAAGTTTGCCCAAGTTAGTTAGGTATGAAGCCAGGATTTGAAGCAGTCTGTCTGTAAAAGCCATGCTCCTTAAACATTTGTCTAGAATCTTTAAATTACTCTACAAAGTGGGCAGAGCAGTAAGTCTTTAGGGAGTAACTGATTACATTAGGGAGTAGCCCAAATAAACCCAGCTGGCAAGAATACTAAACCCAAGTGTTCTGATTCAGCTTTTAAATTCAGTATCCTTTCTACTGCATTAAATATTTAAATAGGTTTTCTTAAGGCAAGGCATCCCATTGCTTCACAGCAAGAACCCACAGAATTCTTCTTAGTAGCATAGATAATTTTTTTTCTTAATCTGGGGAACCAAATCACTAAAAAAAAAGAAGAAAAAAAAAAGCAGAAGCTAACAAATTCAAGTTTATTAGATCTCACAGAAATTGAGAAACAGCAGAGCTAATTGACCTATACTTGGAAAAAGGGACCAGAAACTCGTGAGTTTGCAGGTATCATAAGAAGCAGTCTAAAGTATCGGTTAAGACTGAACTCTGGAGTCTGACTCTTCAGGCTCAAATCCCAGCTCCACCACTTACTAACTCTATGACCATATTCACATTCATTTAAGCTTTTTGTACCTCAAGTTTCTTCATCTGTAAAATGGGGATAATAAAATGCCCTATATGGTTGTTGTGAGGATTAAATGAGTTAATAGTTCATATAAAATGCTCAGAACACTGAGTGCCTGATGTACGGTGAGCACCCAATAATTATCAGCTAGTACTATTATTACTTTTGAATAATGAGATATCCTTATAGTCAATATGCAATGCATATTTAGAGTTTTTTTTCTATTTTAAGAAACAATTATTGCTTATTTCCAAACTTTTTTCTACAAATAAATTCCATTTCTTTTCAGAATACATTCTCCTCTAGCTATTAAGCATTAATCATTAGCCATAATATACTGAACAAATGCCAGCCAGTTCATTTATAGTACATTTTAGCTCTTCTTTGATTAATATTCCAGTTTATTGAAGAGAGTCTGGAATATTACCAATACTTACACAATTTTAAGTGCAGAGTTCCACCATTTTCTACTTTCAGGAAATCTCAAGTTATCTCTGGTTTGTCATCTTTAAGACAAAAAATAAAGAAACGAATATCAGGGGGAAAGTAGGAATAAAGAGAAAGTACCTGATATCTGAAATGTGCACTTTTGTTGTGTGCTCAGTTATATTTCCAGGTTACACGGATGCACAAGTTGCAAAAAAATCAGATTTCAAGGCCCAGACTCTAAAAAATGAAGGCACTACAAAGACTGAGAACAGCCAAGAAGAAAACAAGAAAACATTAAAGAAGAAAATCTTATTTACAGATTCTGATGAATCCTTGACCTTAAGGCACAAAACAGAGTCAAAAAGCAAAGCAAAAGGCATTGAGTTGGAGGACGGTGAGATAGGTATGGAGGTTGAGAAAAAGGAAAGTGACACCACCATGCTGGGAGAAGAAGACCAAATAAAGGGGCGTGACATAGGAATACCAATAGGAGAGGAAGCCCAAGTAAAGAGAAGTGAATCCAGAATACCACAAGAACAGGAAGCCCAAGTAAAGATGAATGACACTGGGACACCACAGGGACAGGGGTTTCAAATAAAGCAGAGTGAGTTAAGAACACAAGAAGGACAGGGGTCTCAAGTAGAGAAGAGTGAGTCCAAAATACCACAAGAGCAGGAGTCTCAAGTAGAGAAGAGTGAGTCTGAAATACCACAAACACAGGGCTCCCAAATAGAGAAGAGTGACACCAGAATACCACAAAGACAGGAGTCCCAAGTAAAGAAGAGTGAGTCTAGAATGCCACAAGCACAAGGGTCCCAAGTAAAAAAAGAGAGTTCTGAGAATAAAGGAAAGCAGGACAAAGACAAGGGAGATGCAAGGAAGAAGAAAGATACAGGAGAAAATGATACTATGAAGAAAAGTGATGAAGGAAAGCACAAAGTTAAAGGAAAGAAAGAATTAGAAGTCAAGGGTAAAAAAACAGAAGGTTCAGTAAGGGGCAAAGTCAACTGATTATTATGATTCCCATCCTCCAAATACAAGTCATAACCCAGTTATTGCCTAAATGGATCATAATTACAGAATCCCTTTAATTTATACATCCACAGAGTGTCTACTGTAGTTCTTTCACCATTTTTAGTCCTCTCAGCCACAAATCTCAGCTTCCAATTGTTTGTTTTCTAAGTTGATAATTATGACTTAATCAAGAAAGACTGGATACTTTCTGAAATAAACATTTTGACTAAAGAAATGTATAATTTTCTTTGACAACTATTACATTAATTCAGCCTAACCAATCAACCAACCAGGGCTTCTCATAAAACACTTTTTTTTATTTTTTAAAAAAAATTTTTTATTAACATTTATTTATTTTTGAGACAGAGAGAGACAGAGCATGAACAGGGGAGGGGCAGAGAGAGAGAGAGACACAGAATGTGAAACGGGCTCCAGGCTCTGAGCTGTCAGCACAGAGCCTGACGCGGGGCTCGAACTCACGGACTGTGAGATCATGACCTGAGCCGAAGTCGAACGCCCAACCGACTGAGCCACCCAGGCGCCCCAAAACATTTTGATTAAAGAAATGTATAATCTCCTTTGACAACTACTACATTAACTTAGTGATAGACTAACCAATCAATGCTCCTGATGGTAGGCTGAATGTTCACGAGCACTCTTCCAGCAGTAATGGGTACATAAAAATATAAGTCAAGCTCCTTTGCAATCAAGTAGGGTTTAACACATACAGTGATACAATATATGTATACATGACAATTTTTTAAAAGTAAAATCTGAGTGTCGAAATGTAGTTTAGATGGATAGTATAATACAAGTTAGCAACCTGTTGGAATGAGAAGATTAAGGGGATAACAGCTTCATGGAGAAAGGAATGGTGGTAGATAGGTCTCAAAAGATGGATAAGATGTTGCTACACTGAGTGAGGTAGGAAGAGTACAAAAAAAGGCAAAGGGATTCAAAACTGCCACACCACACTCTAGGAGAAGTAGGCAATTATGTGACATAGGCTCATGAGAAGCATTCTAGAGTACTATTTTGAAAAGGAGGGTTAGAGAAGATACTGAAGAATATGAAAAACAAACCAGGAATTTATATTTTACTCATCAGGCAACTGGAAGGCTTCTGGGGTATTTGGGAAGTACAGTTAGGTGAATAAGGTTGCATTACCAATGTGTTAATCTCGTGATTGCACAAAATACACTGAAGAGGAGCAATGCCATAGGTAGCAAATCTAGTAAAGAGGTGTTTGGAGTAATAAGTGATGGAAACAGAATAAATAGAAGGGGTAGATATGAACTGTTTTTCAAAGAAGAAATCATTACCTCATGATGACTAACCAAATATGAGCAAGGAAAAGAAATAAAAACAATCGATGACTCCCTAACTCTTGAAACTGGACGAGAGAAAATCAATAACTAGGACCTAGTGTGTGGCACAGGGAGGGAAAAACAAATTGCTGAGTTTAAGGGAACAAACTAACACTTGTCATTTGATAGGGGGTCTGAAGTCAATCCAGTAGAGAGAATGTGAAGCCACAGAGTAAATGAGTTCCCCAAAAAAGAAAGTACAAAGCTAGCAAAAGCACAGGTCCAAGAACTGGGCCTGTTAGATATAATAGGTTGAAGAAAAAAATTAAGGTATGGGAAGATGTAAGGAATACCTGTAGAACAAATGTTCTGATAATTAAAGAAGATGAGAATTTAGAGAAAGGGTGTTTAAAGGATAGCCAAGATTTCAAGGAGAGAAAGGACAGAAAAAGACCACTGTGGCTGCTATCTGGAGGTGACTGATGAACTTCCAAAGAGAGGCAACCAGGGGAAGGAATGGAAGAAGGCAGAAAATAGAAACACAAGCAAGTAGCTGCAGGATATGCCTTTCAATAAAACCAATTTTAGTCTGCTTTTTAAGTATTGTTTTTAGGAATTTCATCTTTATAGTACTCTATTCTGTGCTAGTTGGCCCATAGTCTGAATATTACATTGAGTTCTGTCAGAGGATGTGGATCAAGTACAGGGCCTTCAGAAGAGAAGGGCTATGATGCAAAGGGATTCAAATCCTTTCAAGTGAGCAGTTTTACCTAGTGCAGAAAACACAGAAGAACACAATGAGAATTATCTTCATATACTAGATTATGATTATAGATTAGATTAGAATTTTTGTATGGCTCCCAAGAAAATAAGGAAATAAGAATAGAAGAAATAAGAAATTAAGGAAATAAGAAAATAAGGAAAATAAGAGTAGAAGGATCCAAGTAACAAATCTGTATCTCAGTATAAGGGCAAGTGGGATCCCTAAAAGTGCTGGAGGGAGAGCTTAAGATTGCAATAATCACTGGGTGGAAATGCTGCAGAGGAGATTTTTAGGAATCAGCTGGGTAGTTGGAGCAGGTAATCTTTATGGTTCCTTTAAAATATAAGCCCATAATTCAAAGTATAAAATTCTTTTGGACTAACTAGATGTCTTCCAATGAACCTTTCACACTAATCTAATATGCTAGGATTCTTTAGAGGTTTCCTCCTCTCTCTCTCTCTCTCTCTCTCTCTCTCTCTCTCTCTCTCACACACACACACACACACACACACACACACACACAAAGAGAAATCAGACTTTAGTCCCTGCTGCCCAAAGTATAAAACATTTCATAAATATACCTAACCACAAGCTAAAGAAAGCAGTTCCATAACTTCTAGCACAATCCAAACCACTACACGGATCTCTACTGTGTGCCCAGAGTCCTGCCACAGGTCTAGAAGCCTAAGTCAATTTTAGAAGTCACAAAACCCTGAGGCCTTTGATGAACCACATAGATTTAGCAAAACTGAACTGAAAAAAAAAGGAGGGGAGAGACGGGAGGACAAATATGAACATGAGATTTTTATATTGTAAATTACTTCTATGTCTCTGGAATATACACATTACAGATTTTATCAGTATTAGTTGACATATCTCTTACATATATTATGCTGTTACCAGGGGAAAATGTGACCAGAAGGCTTTTCATATAGTTAAAAATATTTAGGTTTTCATGATCCTATATAATTTTCTACAGCTCTCTCTGGTCCATCTGGCAGCAAGCTATTAGGTTTTAGAGCTATAACAAAAGCAGCTTTTCTCAGATTTCCGCTAAAAAGCACAGATCCTATCAAGGCAACTACTGAAAAGCAGTAAGACTTTAGCGAACATGCTTATTAGCTGGCTACATATCTGAATGTATACCCCACTGAACAAAGGATTCAGAAGAGACGGATCCATTGAATCTTCCCTGTATCTTCTCCATAACATCTAACTTGCAGTCAAAACATTTTCATTCCCACCAAGTCTTGAAGGCAAATAAGTCACATAATAGGAAACACCAACTATCATAACCATATATGCTATTCTCTAAAGGCCATCAAAAAGCAGGCCAGTTAAAAACAATTGCTAAATTTCCCTTAAAGAAACAGGCATGGAAATCTTAAAGGATCCCAGAAAAAGGAAGGGGAGCTATCAAAACAATACCATGTTTACCAAAATAATGCAAATACTAGGAAAATGAATAAAGATATGCAATTTTCAGAAATTTGGATATAAAGATAGTCAAGTGGGACTTAAAAAAATCAACGGTAAATTTTGTTTCACACATAAGCTAATATAAACATCACCTCCCCTGTTCACAGGAGAGGCCCTGTTTAGATCTTAAAAGTTCTCATCACAAGGAAAAAATCTTTAACTATCTGAGATGACAGATGTTAACTAAACTTATTCTTGTAATCATTTCACAATATGTACATATATCATTAGGTTGTACACCTTAAACGTACATAATGTTGTATGACAGTTACATCTCCACAAAACTGGGGGGAGGGCAAAGGAATCAAGTCTTACACCTCAAATATGTGCAGTTTTTATTGTCAGTTTTACCTGAATAAAGACAGAAAGAAAAAAGAATGAATGGAAGTCTTACCATAAGTCATTTTACGTGTGGGAAAAAGCATATGAAAAGCAGGAAAATGACTTTAGAGATAACAAAGCTGAAGAAATGCCAAGATAGGGGTGCCTGGGTGGCTGAGTCCATTGGGTGTCCAACTCTTGATGTCGGCTCATGTTCGTGGGAGCAAGCCCTTGGTTAGGCTCTGCACTAACAACATGGAGCCTGCCTAGGATTCTCTCTCCCTCTCTCTCTCCCCCACTCCTCTGCTCACACATGCTCTCTCTCAAAATAAAACAAACATTTAAAAACACCATAAAATTAGTCATAATTATATTTAATTACACTTAAATACATTTAATTATATTTATTTTGACTTATTCATATATTTACTCATCTATTTGCTCACTATTTCTCCTTGTATCTTAATCCTTGCTTTGTGGATTGATTTCCTTCTTCTAGACATGCATCCTTTATGTTTTTTATCCAGGTCTATGAATAATAAACTCCTTTGACTTTTTATGAAAAATTTTTCAACTTCACTTTCATTATCAAATAATATCTTTGCTGACTAAGGAATTCTGGGTTGGCAATTTATTTTCTCTAAGCTAATTGAAGTTACTATCCATTGTCTTTTGGCCTTTGTTTTTGCTCTTTACAAATCCTCTAAATACCCAGTTTGGAAGTTACTTTGGCATTTTCTGACTGCTGACATTTAGAATTTTCTCTTTGTTTCGGTGTTCCAGTTTCACTACTATGTATGCAGTACATTCTCATTATTCCTGCTTTGAAAGTACTCATCTGAAACCTTCAGAGTCATGTCTTTTATCAATTTTGAAAAATTCTTGGACATCGTCTCTTTGAACTTTTGTTTTCCTCCATGCTTTCTACATTCTCCTTCTGGAACCCATATTAAATGGATTTTGGACCTTCTCATTCAAATCTCTTTCTGTTAACCTTGCTCTCATATTTTAAAACTCTCTCCGTAATGAAATATAGGTCCTTTCCTCAGGTCTGCCTTGCAGTTCATTATTTGTCTCTTCAGTATCTATGTTCTGAGCAGCTCATTGAGTTTTTAGTCACTTAGTAACATTTATCATTTCTAGAAGTCCCATTTAATCCTCCTAATGGTTTATCCGTTGTGTGTGTCTTGGACTTTTTTATGGTTTTTATTCTCTTAATTCTCTTCATGATTGTGCTATAGTAAATATTGGTAAACTTTTTCTGTAAATGGTTAGATAATAAATAATTTTCAGCTTTGCAAGCCGTACACTCTCTATCTCAACTACTAAACTTTATAGTTATAATGCAAACGTAGCTATAGGCAACATATAAACCACTGGGCATGGCTGGATTTTGCCTGTGGTGGGCTGCATTTGACCCATGGGCCAGAGTTTGCCAACTCTTACTCTATTATCTCAAATTCATAAAGTACTGATCATCCTTTCCAATCCTAGTTTGCTGTCAGCAACTTTGTCAAATGCTATTTCTACATCCTATTGAGTACCATAAAAATTTCCTTTTATTTTGTTGATATTAAGAATTACATTAGTTGATATGATTTTTAAATGTCACACCAACTTTGTATGACTGGCTCATAGTGTAGTAAACTCTTCATGTATTGCTGGATTCAAAAATATTTTATTAAGGAATTTTCCATCTACGTTCATAAAGGGATATTGGTCTAATTTACTTCTCTTATAATTAGTCTTTCTTTGGTGTTGGTAATGTTGACCTAGTAAAATTAGTAGGAAGATGTTCAGTCTTCTATTTTCTGATAAAGTTTTTATAGAATTGGTATTATTTCTTCTTCAAATATTTAACAGAATTCATAGTGAATCTATGTGGATCCAAAGTTTTCTTTGTTGGAAGGGAACGTTTTCAGTTGGGAATGCAATTTGAATCAGGACTACAGAAATACTCAAATTTGTGTCTTTCAAGGGACACGTCCATTTCATTTTAGTTGTCAGGTTTATTGGCCTAAAGTTATTCATAATACCTCCCTATCTAAAGGATCTGTAGTGACTGCCCTTTTTCATTCCTGATATTGGTAACTGTGTCATGTCTTTTCTCAATAATCTAACTCTAGAGGTTTATCAATTGAATTAATATTTTTAAATAGCTTTTGATTACATTAGTTTTGTTTCATTAATTTCTGCTCTTTTGTTAGTCCTTCTTTCTGCCTATTTTGGGTTTATTTACTAGTTTCATAAATTTGCTAGTTTCATAAATTTAAATCATTGGTTTTGACTTTATTCTTTGCTAAAGTAAAAAGTTAAGGTTATAAATGTCCCTCAACACTGCTTTAGCTGCATACCAAATATTTTGATATGTTGTATTTTCATTTCTATTTAAAATATTTTTTAATTTTTCTTTATTAATTTATTTTTAATTTCTTCTTTAACTTATGGGTTCCCAGTATTTGGGGTTTTTTTTCCCAGATATATTTCTGTTATTGATTAGTAACTTAAAACTGTTGTTACATTTACAACATACACACAATTTCAGTCTTCTTAAATTTACTGAGACTTGTTTTATGGCCAATCTTATATAGTCGATCTTAGTGAATGCACTTAGTGAATCTTAGTGTTAAGTGGATTTTCTATAAATGTCAATTAGGACTCAGTTGACTGATAACATTGTTCTTCTATATCCTTACTAATTTTCTGCCTATTTATCAATTAATGTTAGAGGAGTGATGAAATACCCCATCTAAAATTTTAATTTGTCTATTTCTCCCTTTGATTTGTTAGTTTTGGATATACACACATCTGGTATTGGTATCTCTTCTTGATTTTTACCACTTTATCACTAGAAATTGTCCCTGTTTAACTCTGGTAATATTCCTTGTTGTGATTTCTACTTAGTTTGATATTAATGTAGCTACTCCAACTTTCTTATGATTAGTTTTTTTATGGTGTATCTTTTTCTGTCATTTTAATCTGTCTGTATCTTTATAATAAAGGATTATTTTCCTTAATGAGCATATAGTTGGTCTTACTTTTTTTTAACCTACAGTCTCTGTCTTTCAAATGGAGTGTTTATGCCATTCGTATATAATGTGATTATTGATATGCTAGGATCATGTCTACCATTTCAGTATTTGCTTTCTATTTACCCATCTGCTCTTTGGGCCTTTGTCCTCTTTTCCTGCTTCATTCCAGATTAATTGGATACTACTTAATGTTTCCAGTGTGTCTCAACTATTTACCTACTATTAATCTTTTTCTTGGTGTATGCTACAGGATTTAATATATATGTGTGTGTATGTTTGTGTATTCATGTGTGTAAGTGTGTGTCTTTAATTTACTATGGTCTACCTCAATGATATATCACTTTATATATAATGTAAGAACCTTAACTATATTTCCATTTCCCATTCCTATCTTTTGTGACATTTTTATTATATATTTCACTCCCACATGTATTTTAAACCGCATGATACATTATTACTATTTTGTTAGTCAATTATTTTATTTAAAAAATTTTTAAGAGAAAACAAGATATAGGTATATAGAGAGATATGTATACACACACACACACACACATATTAACCAATTCTGGAATTCCTCTTTCTGCTGTGTGGTTCTTTTTTCTTAGTTTTTTAAAATATTTATTCATTTTTGGGAGGGAGAAAGACACAGCACGAGGAGGGGAAAGGTAGAGAGAGAGGGAGACACAGAATCCGAAGCAGGCGCCAGGCTCTGAGCTGTCAGCACAGAGCCCAACACAAGGCTCAAACTCATATAAGTCATGAGATCATGACCTGAGCCGAAGTCAGACATAGCTGACTGAGCCACCCAGGTGCCCCATCTGCTGTGTGATTCTTAATTTAAATCTAGTATAAATTTTTGTTTTCACTTTGGAACTTCTTTATTATGTTCTACATGAAAGTTTGCTGTACACAAATTCACCTTTTACCAATTACAAAAAAATCCATTTCACCTTCAGATTTTGGGGGTTTTTTTTAATTTTTAATGTTTATTTTTGAGAGAGAGAGACACAGCATGAGCAGGGGAGGGGAAATAGAGAGGGAGACACAGAATCTGAAGCAGGCTCCAGGCTCTGTGCTGACAGCTCAGACATGGGGCTTGAACTCACAAACTGTGAGATCATCACCTGAGTTGAAGTCGGACACTTAACCGACTGAGCCACCCAGGTGCCCCACACCTTCCGTTTTGAAAGATATTGTTTCTGAGTGTAGAATTCTAAGTTGACTTCTTTCCCAGTACTTTCTTTCCCAGTACTTTAAAGATGCTATTCCACTGACTTTGGCTTTAGAAGATTCTGACAAGATATCTATGACAGTATTTATGTTTGTTCTTCTGTGTGCAATGTGACTTTTTTCCTCAGACTGCTTTAAAGATTTTGTCTTTATTGCTGAATTTATTACGTACCTTGGTGTAGCTTTCTTCATATCCTTCTCCTTGAGATTTATTGAGCATCATGGACCTATGAGTTTAGTTTTCTACAAATCTGAAAAATCTCTTGACCATTATTTCTTTAAGTATTTTTTTTCTGTCTCCACCTCCATTCCCTATCATTTCTGGAATTGTGGAATTACAAATCTAGAATAACACATAAATTAGACTGTTGAATACTGTCCCAAAGATCACTAAGACTGTTCAATTTTTTTCCTCTTTGTGCTTGTATTGCATATTATCTATTGTAATGTCTTCAAGTTCACTGGCCTTTTCTGTTGTTCTGCCTAATTGCTATTAATCCTACCCATTACTTTTTACCTTATATATATACTCTTTTATCACTAAAAGTTGCATCGGGTTTTTTTTAACTTTTAATTTCTCTCCTCACAATGTTCACATTTTTCTTTAAATAATATATAATAGATGTTTTAATGTCTTTTTTGCTTACTTTCTTTGTTTCATTAAACTCCATGTTGCCTGTTGTCCAATGACTGATAACACTGATTTATTTTGTCCAGTTGACTAGTTGTTTACTGTGGAAAAGAAAATCCAATCTGTTACTCCATCATGGCTCAAAGCAGAAATCTTTCATTATCATTTTTATATGCATTTCTGTGACTGCTACATTTTCATGTTTATTAGCTATTTGGATAGGCTCTTTTAAAAATGGCTCAAGCATCTTGGCCATTATTAGTGGGCTGTCTCTTTTACTTACTGACGGTGAATATTGTTCATATAGCTAATTAAGTATCTTATTTCATTTATATGTGATGTATGTGTTTTCTCCAACTCTCTGGCTTACTTTTTCAATCATTTTATGATTTCCTTTGATAAATACAAATTCTTCATTATAACATGATCCCTATCTTTTCTTATTATTAATGTTTTTTGTGTACTATTCAAGAAAGATTTTCCTACCCTTAGTCCATGAAGATCTGCTCATACACTATTTTCAAGAAGCTATATTGTCTTATCTTCAATACATTTAGATCTATAATCCAACTAGAATTTTTTTTTCTCCCAGATATCCAGTTAACCCAACATCATTTGAAAAGACTTTTCTAATCCATAGTTCTGTATTGCACCATTTGTTACAAATCAATTGAGGGTCTACTGCAGGGCTTTTCTGTTCCATTGATAAATAAATTTTTACCTTTGCACCAACATCACACTTTTTTTACAGCCGTTTTGAAATGTGCCCAGCCATTATGTGAAAGAGACTAATTTCTTAATTTTAAAGCATTGACCTAAAGTGCATGTGCCTGTTGGATATTCTCTGGGGATGGTGACTGGTGACTACCATCTTCCTATCCTCCTCCCATCTTGCTAAAGTCAGTGGGTACCATCTTCTTCCCATTTTTTCCTTTTCTTTTTTTCTATTTCTTTCTTCTTTTTTTTTTTGTTTATTTGTTTTTGAGAGAGAGAGAGAGAGAGAGGCAGAGTGTGAGCAGGGGAGGAGCAGAGAGAGAGAGGGAGACACAGAATCCAAAGCAGGCTCTAAGCTCTGAGCTGTCAGCACAAAGCCCAACGTGGGGCTCGGGGCTCGAACCCACAAACCGTGAGATCATGACCTGAGCTGAAGTCGGACACTTAAATGACTGAGCCATCCAGGCGCCCCTCTTACTTCTTTTTTTAAAAATGTTTACTTGTTTATTTTGAGACAGAGAGCACTTGCACGGGAAAGGGAGGGGCAGAGAGAGACAGAGAGAGAGAGAGAGAGAGAGAGAGAGAGAGAGAGGATACCCAGCAGGCTCCAGGCTAACCGCCTGGAGCCCCACGTGAGGCTTGATATCAGGAATCATGAGATCATGACCTGAGACGAAATCAAGAGTCTGATGCTTACCAACTAAGCCACCCAGGAGCCCCTTTCTTCTTCTTTTTTTAATCTCTTTTTTCTTTTTTCTTTTTATGACCCTCCCTTGGTCCCTTTTAGCCAATGGGCACCATCTTTGCACTCTCCCTCTGGCACACTACAGTGCCAGTATCTACCAGAGGGGAGTTTCTACACACATCTCGTGCTTCAGTTTGTTTTTTACCTAGTGACCCAGGTTTTGCAACTGCTGCCCAGAGGATGCCACCTGCTTGCCTGGCTCTGGAGACCATGGAGGCTTGCTTTCCTGGGTTCCATGAGACTTTAACAATTGGAGAAACAGCTTGAGGCAGACTACCAAGCCCAAGGCACTGCAGAGACAGCAGACTGAAATAATACCCCCAGTCCTTCCGAGAAAGAGCCTTATTTGCTTGTTCAGGAGCTTTGGCCTCAGGGACGTGCTCTAGTTTGATATACTTTAGGAGCCTACAGAGGTGCTCTCAGGGAATGGAGGCCAGTGGATATAATCTTTGTGCTTTCCCTCTGCCTTGCTCCAGCTCACTGGTATCTTACAGAAAGGAGCCTATACCCTTCTCTGGTACCCGGATATTTGCGGCTACAAGGGAACACTTCTACATCACCTGGCTTTGGGGACCAGCAGGGCCCATTCACACAAGTCCCACAGGGTTGTAACCAATGAAGAAAGGGCTCTTAAACAGCTACTACCTCCAAGGCAGAGCAACAAACTCAGGAGCTTCATCTTTCTGTGACAGATTGAGAGGGACAGGATGCTAGTTAAACATATATCTAAGAGCTGACTGTAAACCTTTCCTGAGACTTCAGCAGGTAAGCACTATCTTCAGAGTAGTAGCATCTCTCAGTGGGGAGCTCTTATAGATGCCTAGTGTCCCTCTTTTTATATCTGGTGCCCTGGTTTTTGCATCCAGTGCCCAGGGGACACCTGTTTGTCACCTGGCTCTGAGGGCCAAGAGAGCTTGCCTTCCTAGGTCCCATTAGACTGTAACATTCAGAGATAGCTCTTGGTAGGCTATAACCCCAGTGTATTGCACGGACAGCACTGAAACACAACCCCAGCCTTTGTGGGAAAGAGGCCTATTTGCATGTCCTAGAGATTCAGACTTAGGGGTGGACATCACCTCTGGCACACATCTAGAGGCTACAGAGGCACTCTCAGGAAACTTAAGCCAGACAATACCATCTCTGCAGTCTCCTTCTACCTCACTACACCTAACCATTATCTCCTACAAGGGAGCTTATACACTCCTCTAGACCAGTGATTTTCACAACTGCTGTCCAGGGGACACCTCCAGATCACCTGGCTTTGGAAGTCTTGTAGTCCCACAAGACTGTACATAATTGCATTCATTAACAGCTGCTCTGTGAGGGTCTGGCTTCCAATCAGCCTGACTCTAGGTGCTGACTGAGATCCTCCCCTTTGGGACACTGACTACTCTTGGCACACCCTCAATTACTGGGAGTTATTAAAAGTAAAATAGTCTGCTTGGACAATCATAAAGGCTTGAGAGACAACCAAGAGCCAAAGCAGGATGGAGTGATAAGGTTCATCTCCTGCACAAGAGGCAAACCTTTCAAGATTCTGAGAAGTAGCTAATGCCTAGAAACCAACACAGAGAGTCAAAGCAAAATGAAGAAAAAAAGAGGAATATGTTTCAAATGAAAGAAAAAAAAACCTCAGGGGGGAAAAAAGATAAAACCTCAGGAGAAAAAACAATGAAACAGAGACAGATAATTTACTTGATAAAGAGTTCAAAGTAATTCATAAAGATAGTCTCCAACCTTGAGAGAATGAATGAATAAAGTGAAAACTTCAGAGAGAAGGACAGAACTGAAGAACACAATAACTGAACTGAAAAATACACTAGAGGAGTTCAAAAGCAGGTCAGATGAAGCAGAAGAAAGGAGCAGTCAACTCAGAGACAGGGCAGTGGAATTCAACCAATCAGAATAGCAAAAAGAAAAATAAGAATGAAAAAATATATATATTTGGATTTTATTTCTTAATCTAGTCTGAAAATACTTCCATTTAATGGAAATAATTAGACCATTTGCATGCAGTTAAATAGTTAGACCATTTGTTCATATATTTGTACTTTTTAAATCATGTTGCTAACAGTTTACTAATGCTCTGTCTTGTTTCTTTTCTTTTTTGCCTTCTTTTGAAATGATTTGTTTTTATAATTCTATTTTCCTCATCTCATAGCATGTTAGCTACACATTATCTTATAATTCTTTTAGGGATTACCATAGAGATGACAACATTCATCCTTGTCTTATAAAACTTTTATATAAATTACTACATTTAACACTGCAATTTAACAAGATGATTTAAAAGCTATAAGAACCTTTGAGGGGGCGTCTGGGTGGCTCAGTCATTTAAACGTCCGACTTCGGCTCAGGTCACAATCTCGGGGTTCATGGGTTCAAGCCTTGTGCTGGGCTCTGTGCTGGCAGCTCAGAGGCTGGAGCCTGCTTTGGATTCTGTGTCTCCCTCTCTCTCTCTGTCCTTCCCACACTCGTGCTCTCTCTCTCTCTCTCTCTGTCTCTTCTCTCTCAAAAATAAGTAAACATTAAAAAGAAGAACATTTGAACATTCTTTTCTCTTACGTATCTACGTTCTCGTCATGCTCATTAAAACTGCATTTACTTTAACCCCTCGATATATCACCATCACCATCATCATCATTTTAGTCAGTCACTATCTGCTTAAGTTCAGCCACATATTACTTTTCTGTTACCTTCATTCCATTCTGTATTTCCATCCTTCCATCAGACATTTTTACTTTTATTACCTCAACATTTCCTTTAGTGTTTTCCCCAATATCACTCTCATCCTTCTATGACTAAAATTTCCTATTTGTTACATGACTTTGCCACACCCCATGTGTCTCCTATACTCTTTTCTGAGGTCTCTTGTGTCTTACACTTGTCACTTGCAGACACTCAGATCCCAGTGATACTTAGGTTCCCTGCCCCATAGCCCTCCCACATGTGATTCACAACCAGGCAGCTTCTCCAAAGCCAGAATCTATCATTCCAGTCAGTCAACAGTGAGTCTTAACAATGTAACATTATCAAGTGACTACACTGTTGCACTGTCCATGTTCTTTTGCCAGAAGCAAGCTCCAGGTTCTTCCCTCACTCAAGGGGAGGGCACTTAACAATGAATGGGTGACTGCTTAGGGGTCATCACAGAATTCTGCCTATCACAGGAAGGAAAAGGAGGTGAAGTATTAAGTGGAAGAATAGGAAGGCCTCATCTTTCAGAGTTTAAAGTTAGTAGATACGATATAAAACTACAGTCGGGGTGCCTGGATGACTCAGTCGATTGAGCATCTGACTTCAGCTCAGGTCATGATCTCACGTTCATGGGTTCAAGCCCTGCATCAGGCTCTGTGCTGACAGCTAGGAGCCTGGAGCCTGCTTCAGATTCTGTGTATCCCTCACTCTCTGCCCCTCCCCTGCTTGTACTCTGTCTCTCTCACTCTCAAAAATAAACATTTTAAAAAATAAAAAATCAAAAACCTAAAGTCAAGAAATCACATTTTAAAAAAGCTATTTACTGCAGAAAGAGCCTACATTTAAATATGAAATAGATATAATTCAGGAGAACAAATCTGATTGCAAATGGCTGCGGTGAGGAACAGATGTTTTTTGTTATAAGCATGCCACATTAGTGTTTTAAAATGTAGGTTTTATTATTATTCATGAATGGTAATGCCAATAGTAAAGACGAGAGATGACTGCATTGAAAACAGTTTGTTTCTCACAGCTTCTCAGTGCCCATGAAGAGAGGGCATGCCATGCCAGGCAGGGCCACATGGGGAAGCACCAGGGTCATTCAGGGGGCATAAGGAGTGACGGGGGAAGGTGGACAAGAGTCTTTACTATGGTTTTCAGGGGAGGAAATGAGCAAGATGTGGAAAGCAAGCTAAGCAGGTTTAGGAAAAATATAAAAGGCACAAACCTATAAAAAGTTGTGTAGGTTTGTTTGAATAATTTCAGCAGGCTGCAGGGTATAGTAGTTGACACTAATTGTCTAAGTCCTGGCCTCCGGGAGATTAGGGCACACAAATAGTGGGCCAGGGTGTAAGAGCCCAATAAGGGAACAGGCTCTGGATTTGTCAGTTTGCAGATGAAAGTGTGCTGGCAGGAGAATTAATTTTAAGATCCTTAGGAATTGGCTAGACACAGAAGGGGCAGTTTTTCTACAGTCACCAAGTCCCCAGATGTCTAAGCATCAGAAATACAGAAAATAGAGAGGCATGATTAATACAATTAACCAGTTTTAAATTTTGAAAATATAGCACTTTGATTACAACAATTATTTAATGTATTAAATTAATTAATTAATTAATAATTAAATAAATGTATTAAATGTATTAATTAATAATACATCTGATTAAGTCAATGCTGCACTGTACTCACTATGAAAAGTCTATTGGAGAAACTAGTCTTTTTTGCAGGATCAGATAACAATTTTGTGTTTGTTTTGTGTTTCAGTTAAGACTCCAGAATCCAGTGGTAAGCCAATTTTCAAACTTTCACATAGGTTTCAGTCTCCCAGATAGAAAGAAGCCTTCCCCCTTTGCAGGTTGTCAAACTAAATTTACAGTTTTTTCATTCCTCTAGACTAGATTAGAGAATGAAAATGTTAATCTCCTCTCAGGCAAATTACACTTAGGTTATTATTTATATTCTAGGAAAGACCCTGGACCTATCAGGGTCTTTCTGTTTCTAATCTGTAGGCTCCCTTCTAGAGTTTGGTTAAATGGCTAAGAAAATTATAAGCAGCACAAACCTGTAAAACCGTCTAGGAAAACAAGAAATACTGCAAAAACTAACTGCAGAAAAAAGAAAAATTTACACAGAAAAGCTGGCATATAACACAGCTCTAAAGATTACTTACATGGGCATGATATTAATAACATATTAATATATTTTTTAAATGTGACATGTTCTATTTGTTGGAGAAATAGGAAAAGGAGAAAGAAGGGGGAAAAGGGTAGAAAAAGAAGTGAAACCTTGGTTCCCACAAGAGGAAACTAGTGTACCTTGTCCAAATTGGAGAAATCATAAAATATTAGGTAGGGATTCTAGAACTAAATATTTGTCAACAGCTTCCTCCCCTTAACACACAAATCATGAAAAGGAAACTGAGGATAAGATTTGATGGGCCAGAAGCCTAGTGTTTTAATTTATGTGAATTTAATTTACATAAAACAATTTGACTTTAAATATAAGTACATATATTGATACATTAAAAATTAAACTTAAATACAACTCATATAAATTTCACATTCTAGTGCATACCTTTATAAAGATATAAAGCAAAATTAATCTGCTTCTAATGAGCAAACACCACCTAACACTTATTTGCCATCCTGTTTCAGTTATGTCTTCCAAATGTGTCAATAAGTTGATTTTCAAATACTATGTGCATTTATTACCAACTTACATGGGGGTCCTGCATTCTCTGGCTGTCGTCATGTCTACCATTGTAAATTCTTATTTTAGAGAAACAAAGAAAATGGCAATCTCATCTCTAATTTAGCTAAATGTTTGTTGTGTTTGTTTTCCCGGAAACAGCTCAGAACAAAGCAGTAAGCTCCTTTTCTGTCCCTTATCTCTAGTAGGCTTGGTTTCTTAGAAAGAGGTATTTTTTCTCCAGAAATTGAGTGTAACAGTCTTATCAAGACATTCATTAAAAAAATATAATTGTGAGATTGAAGTTACACATGAAAATTTGAAAAACTTAATTTTCCTTCCTGAATTCTGAAATCACTCTACATTGAGAGAAAGTATAGTTTTGAAAGGCAAAACTTAAAAGTCTAAAAAAGTGACATAAACCATAGGTAGATGAAAATTTAAAACAAATGTTAAAGCATTGGGATGCCTGGGTGGCTCAGTCGGTTGAGCGGCCAACTTCGGCTCAGGTCATGATCTCGCGGTTTATGAGTTCAAGCCCCACATAGGGCTCTGTGCTGACAACTGGGAGCCTGGAGCCTGTTTTGGATTCTGTGTCTCCCCCTCTCTCTGCCCCTCCCCTGCTCATGCTCTGTCTCTCTGTCTCTCAATAATAAAAACGTTAAAAAAAATGTTAAAGCGTAAACAGCTAGATTAGTTATTACTTATATATGATACACAAAAAACTTATAGATGATATACAAAACACCAATCCTTAGTAAATTCAAGAGGCCTAATCATAAACAGCACAAACCAGACTGACCCAGGATTATCAGGTACCAGGTAAGATTTAAGCCAGAGATGTAAAGATGTGGCTAAGGAAAGGATAATTTTGAAAAAATTGTTTAAGTAGATCTATATAAATCATCTCCTCCACCAGGCTTCCACTCTGGTACCTATAACATACCAGAGTAGAAGAAAAGGGGTTAATCCTAAGGACAGGTTGAATCAAAGGAACTCTGGCTACAAGGCCTCTATGTACAGGTAAAAACAGAGAAACATCCTGATAACAGAAAACAAAATGTACTGAAAGAACTTTGACAGTTTTATTGTCCATACCTAAGGAGGATACATGACTCTTCAAAGGAGAAAGTGAACTACCTTAGAAGAAAGACCTACAGATTCTGATATTGGGGGTTACCCAGAGAAAGCCAACTGATTTGGGTGACAATCATTATCCATGCGCACATGATCAGCTATTTAGAATTAAATTCTTCAATATGAATGGACTTCCAATGATCACTAGATACTGCAGAACAGACTCTACCTTAAAAATGAAGAATGAATTATACAGAATATAGGTAATTAGAGGAAACCAAGAAAATTCAGCAAAACAGTGAAAAGATTTTTTAAAGCATTTTAGACACCTAAGCAGATACTGATCTTGGAAAAAGGGCAGGATGATATAAAAAAGTGACACTCAGAGAACAAAAATGAGCTACAGAATATTAAAAATAGAAGCAGGTGACTTAATAATATTCTGTAAAATGGTTGGAATATAATGTCAAAGAAACTTCCAGAAAACAAAATGAAGCAAAAAAATATTTTTTTAAAGCAGAAAATAGAAATAAAAAGAAAATTAAAAAAAAAAATCAGTTCAAGAGGATGTACTGCACAATAATAGAAGTGCCAGACAAGAGATTTTTTTTTAATGGTGGGAAGAAAAAAGGAAAAACAGGTATGAGAAAATCACCTTGATTTTAATACCACAAGAATCAAAATTGAAAAAGCCCACTAAGGTCCCTGAACAATGAACAGTGAAAAAAAGGCACACATCAAATTACAGCATGTGTTCTCAAAATATGCTAGGAATGAAGAAAAATTGACACATATAAAAGAGCAATCACAATGGCATCATATTTCTCAAGAGTAACCACGAAATCTAGAAAACAATGGAGCAAATGCTTCTCAATTCTAAAAGACTCCCAACGGGTTAATCTGAACCCCCAAGAAATCTATCGAGCAAATGTAAACATTGAATGATTTACGGTCTCAAAATTTTCATCTTCCATGCATTCCTTCTCCAGGAAAAACTGGAGAATATACTCCGTCAAAACAAACAATGTAAACCACGGAAGAAGAAATCAAGAAATCTAAAAACATGCAATTTAGTACAGAAAGTCAAAATGTGGATTCCCAATTGTTATGGTCTTTTGATGTCAAATAGGCTAGGGATAATCCCAGTTCTTCAAACACTACTCTAGGTGTTGCTGTAAAGATACTTTGTAGATATGATTAAAGTCTGTAATCGGGTTGGCTTTAAATAAGAGAGACTATTCTAGATAATCTGGGTGGCCCTGATTCAATCAGTTGGATGGCCTTTAAGAGCACAGCTGAATGACAGCCAAAGCAGGAATCAGAACAGTCTGACTCTCACAGATCTAAGACCTTGGCTAGTTGATAATGGTGTCCCTAGAAAAGAAATGGACAGTTTTCTGGATTCTTACTTTATCTATATTAACGTAAGAGTTCTAGGTCTAGCGAATAGAAGTCCAACTTGAATCACTAAAGTGCAAAGCTCTTCAATGAGTTCTCAGACAGGAGCCAGTTTGCAGATCTAGAATTCAGAGAATGAAGTGGAGACCAGATCCCCTTGAGGACAGACCTTGCTATATTGCCAAGTGTTTAATATTAATCTTTCCTCAAGCCTTTCACAAAGGGACCTAGGGCCAATTTCCAGAAATACTCTATATTAGGGAAAGGGAAATAATCACTTTTCAGGGATTACTGTCCACTAGCTCTGAACTGACGCTAATTCTTAAAGACCCAAAACATCACTATGGTCCATCAGTCAGAGTAGGGGCTTATGAAGGTAAGGGATTAATGGATTTTAGCTCAGGTCTATCTCACAGTGGGACCAATGGGTCCCCAAATCCATCCTATGGTTATTTATCCAATTTCAGAATGCACAATGAGAATAGATATATTTAAAAACTTGTCAGAATTACAATATTGGTTCCTGTGGAGTAAGGACTATTATGCTAGCAATGGCCAAGTGGAACCTACTAAAACTGCTCGCTGTACCTAGGAAAATGGTAAACCAAAGGCAGTACCACATTCCCAGAGGATAGCAGCCATTGTTGCCACCGCCAAAAACTTGATCCTCATTTAACTCACCTATTTGGCCTATGCAGAAAATTAACAGGTCTTGAAAAATGGAAGTAGATTATCATAAATTTAATCAAATAATGACTCAAACTGCAATGCTGTTCCAGTTATGGTTTCATTGCTTGAACAAACCAACACATCCCTGTTACCATGCAGCTACCAAACTGCCAGGTAATTCTTTTTCTCTGTACTTCTTAGTAAGGACCACCTGAGGCAGTTTGCTTTCAGTTGACAAGATAATCAGTATGCTTACACTGTCCTACTTCAGTTCATGTCAACTCTACAGCCCTGTATTATAATTTAGTCTGCAGGAACTGTCATCACTTTTCCCTTCTCTAATGTAGTTCGTTATATTGGTGACACCATGCTGACTAGACCTGGCAAATAAGGGGAAGGAACTACTGTAGATAAAACATAAGTAGGTCAGAAGTAGAAAATAAATCCAACAGTAATTCAGGGGCCTTCCATCTCAGTAAAATTTGATGGGGTGCAGCATTGTGGGCATGTCAAGATAGATCTTCCATGGCAAGGGCTAAGTTGTTGCCTCTGGACCCTCCTACCAATGGGAAAAAAACAAACAAACAGAACACAATGCTTAGTGGCCCTCTTTGTATTTCAAAGGCAACCTGATACCCATTTGAGTGGGCTACTTCAGCTCACTTACAGAGTGATCTGAAAAGCTGCTAGTTTTGAGTGGGCCCCAGAACAAGTAAAGGCAAAGCGACAGATTCAGGCAACTTGCACAGGGAACATGCCATGCAAGTTGCTCAGCCACCTAGGCTGTATGATCCAGCAGATATGATGTGCTTGAAGTGGTAGTGGTAGTTAGTGGTAGAAAATGCTGTTTGGAGCCTTTGGCAAGCCCTTAGGATTTTAAAGTAAATATCTGCCATCCTCTGCAAGTACTATTCTCATTTTGAGAAAAAGCTTTTGGATTGCCACTAAATCTTGGTAGAGACCGAATATTTAACCAAGGGCTACCAAGGTGCCATGAGACCTGAGCTGCCAATCATGAACTGGCTGTTTGTTGTCTGAACCACCAAGCCATAAAGTTGGACATGCACAATGGCCCTATATCCCCTTTCTGAGACGTATTTGAAGGCACATGAAGGGAAGTCCTTCCAGTGGACAGAACTTCGAGCAGTACACCTGATTGTTTAATGTGTCTGAAAAGGGAAATAGCCAGATATAAGAGTCTATGTAAATTCGTAGGCTGTGGCCAATGGTTTGGCTGGATGATCAGGGATTTGGAAGGAACACTGGGAGACGGATAACAAAGAAGTGTGAGAAAGAAGTATGTGGATAGATGTCTCTGAATGGGAAAATAATATAAAAAGATTTATGGCCCATGTGAATGATCACAAGAGTAACCTCATCAGACAAGGATCTTAATAAAATGGATAGAGTGAACCATTCTGTGGATACCAGTTATCCTTTTTTGCCCAGTAGGATCATGAACAAAGGGATCATGATGGCAGGTTATGCATGGACTCAGCAACATGGATGTTTCCTCACCAAGGCCAACCTAGCTATAGCCACTGCCAGCTGCACAATTTGCCAGTAGGAGAAAATAGCACTGAGTCTATAATATGACAACATGCTATGGGGGGGTTAGCCAGCTACCAGGTGGCATGTTAAATGCCCTGGACCGCTTACATCATGGAAGGAGTAGCACTTTGTTCTTACTGGAATAGATAACCACTCTGGATATGGTTTGTCCTTCTCTGTATGCAAAACACCAACAGTGGATTTTCAAAATGTCTTATCCACCACCATGGTTACCACACAGCATTGCTTCTGATCAAGAAACTCACTTTACAGCAAATGACGTCTAACAATGGGCCCCTTCTGAGGGAAGTCACGTGTCCTTTCATGTTTCCCATCATCTTAATGCAGCTGGCTTGACAGAGGAGTTTAAGGTATTTGAGGATTCAGTTACAGTGCCAACTAGATGACGATACCTGGTCTGGCTGAGGTAATGTCCTGTAGGATGTTATACATACTCTAAATCACTGTCCAATATACAGCGAGGAATTAAATGGAATTGGCTTCATTGACTATTAGTCCTAGTGATCCACGAGCAAAAAGTTTGCCTTCCATCACCATGAACTTGGGCTTTGTTAGTCTAGAGATCATAGATCCAAAGGAAAAAATGCTTCCACAAGGATACAACAATTCCACCGAACTGGAACTAGAGAATACCAACTAGCTACTTTGGGTTCCTCATGCCTTTGAATCAAAAAGCAAACAAACGGATTATTTACTTTGGAGTGACCAATCCCAATTACCAAGGGGGAACCGGGCTCCTACAATGCAATGGCAGTAAAAATATCTCTTAGGTATCTCTTAGTATTACTATACCCTCTGATTTAAGTCAGTGGAAAACTAAAACAACTCCATGCAAGCAGGACTGATAATGGCCCAGAACTCTCAAAATGAAAGTTTGGGTCACCCGGCCAGGAAAAGAACAAAGACCAGTTGAACTGTTTGCTGAAGGCAAAGAAAATATGGAATGAGTGGTGGAATAAGGTAGTTATCAATACCCACAATAACTACAACCACGTAACCAGTTGCAGAAACAAGGATTATGAGTATTTTTTCCTTATTTTTTATGTTTATATACACATTAACCAAGTATTTTTATTTTTTATCTTATCCACTTAACATCTAATACAAGATAGATTAACAAAGTTAAGTTAATTTCACAGAATTTAATATCAAAGAAGAGTGAACTACACCCAAGGACCTTGCACACTCTTCTGGGGAAAACTGAGCATGTTTTTGGTTGTATGCAAGTTGTATCATGTGAACTGGAAATATATAACCTTGTTATTATCTTTAGTAGGAGATTAAGTATAGTTTAAGGTAATGTGTATTGGTGCTAAAATGACAAGGAGTGGACTGCAATTGTCTTTTGAGGCTTCAGTCTCAAATTATTCAAACATGAAGCGAAGTATTGCTGGGAAAGTATTTTGTAGATGTGGTTCAAGTTCATAATCTAATTCCAAGTAAATCTGAGTGGGCCTGATTCAATCAGCTGAAAAGCCCTAAGAGTCCATCTGAGGCTTCCCTAATGAAAAAGAAATTCCCCAGTGGACAACAATCTCAGGCTGAGCTTAAGTATTTCAGCCACCCCCAGCAGATGGCCTAGCTTTAAATTTTCAGAATTGTCAAGCCAGCCCACACAATCACATAAACCAATGGCTTACAATAAGGCTCTAACACACACACACATATAAATACACACACAGATATGCACACACACTGCGGAATATTACTCAGCCATGAAAAAGAATGAAATCTTGCCATTTTCAAAAAAATGGATGGATCTAGAGGGTAAAATGCTAAGCAAAGTAAGTCAGAGAAAGAAAGGCAAATACCATATGGTTTCACTCATATGGAATTTAAGAAGCAAAACAAACTAACAAACAAAAACAGAGAGACAAACCAAAAACAAAAACAAAAACAAAAACTCTTACATACAGAGAACGAACTGATGGTTGCCAGAAGGGAGGTGGGCCGGTGGGTGGATGGCTGAAACAGACAAAGAGGATTAAACTACACTTAATAGCACTGAGAAATATACAGAATTGTTGAATCACTGTATTGTACACTTGAAACTAATGTAACACTGCATGTTAAGTGTATGTCACTAAAAGAAGAAAGAAAGAAAGTGGGCATTTTATTCTCTTTCCTTCAGAAATCCACTAAAATGACTGGCAAAGAATAATAAAAGGCATAAACATGAAAAAATGCTCAACGAAGTCTCCCAAAATGTCAATAATCAACTGGAGAGAAAAGAAAACTTCGAGTAGGAAAGCTCTTATAATACATTACTCAATAATGAACATTATTTACATGGTCAACATTATGTACATAGTTATATTGCTAACACAATATACTGATTTACCATAAAAACTGAGCCAGGCTTATTGGATAAATAGGGAGAGGGGAAGTGAATTGAGAAAGGGTATAAAAGGAGGTAAATACTTACTGCCCATAGCTGAAATCCAACATCCATTATCCAAATTTGAGGAATCATGAAGTATCATACAGACATTGTACAACTAAATATTAGTTCTAGAGCCCCCCCCCCCCCAGTTAAGTGTAAGTTAAAAGGAAACAGGAAGTAAGAAGGGATGGGTCAGAGAACTGTTGGTTTTATTTACATCAAGTAATTTGACTTTTAAAATAATTACATGTACTTTGATATAAAAGAAATTAAAAAATTCATGTAAATTTTGCATTCTACAGATTGATTTTAGAAAGATATTAAGGAAAGCTAATCTTCTAATAGACAATCAATGTATATTTTTGTTTTCTATTTCAGTTGTGACTTCAAAACTTGTCAGTTAGTTCTTTCAAATCTCAAATATTCTATGCTGTCATAACATCCTACAAGAGATTCTTGTATACTTTGGCTATCATCCTTAATAGCTTTGTAAATTTGCTGTTTAGAGAATTAGAGAAAAACAGTAATAACATCTTTAAGTTAGCCCATATGTTTGTTTTTGTTTGTTTCTGTAGAGACGATCTCAGGACAAACAGGTAAGTTCCTTTTCTATCTCTTATTGCTAGTATACTCTGGTATCTAAGGAATGGAAAAAATATTTGCTCTGATAGCGACTGTCATAACAGTTTAAATCCTGTCATTGTAAGTATTACTGGGGTACTGAAAAACTTCATTTTCCTCCATGCACTCTTGGAAACACATTCAATTGAAAGAAAATATTTTTTAAGGCAAAACTATGATATCTAAGAAATAGCAACAGAAACAAGCAGATGAAAATTTGAAACAAAACTATTACAGCTGAAGTGCAGACAGATGAGTAATAATTAAAATATCCACAAAACATGAATCCTAAGCAAATTCAAGAGGGCTAATGGTAGACAGTAGAATGAGAAGGCTCAGGATTTCCTGGGACCAGGTAACATTTCAGTCAAGCATGTTAAGG
This sequence comes from Panthera leo, assembly GCF_018350215.1. Taxonomy (NCBI): domain Eukaryota; kingdom Metazoa; phylum Chordata; class Mammalia; order Carnivora; family Felidae; genus Panthera; species Panthera leo. The sequence goes on along the minus strand of NC_056683.1, from coordinate 31,010,894 downwards.
TGGATATTAAGACTATCCACCTATTAAGAAGGTGGATGATCAGCTGGTAATATGTTAAAATAACTCTATAAAATCATCTCTTCCATTCCTCTCAATCAAGCTTCTACTTTGGTCCCACACTGCAGAGGAGAAGAAAAATGGTGTATGCTCAAGAGAGGTTAGATCAAAGGAACCCTGGATACAGGGAGTTTCTATACATTTAAAATCAGGATGATATCTGACAACAGAGGGACAAAGTAAGAGCCAGGTCCTACACCTGTTCCCAATGTACTCAGAAAACTCAGAAAGTATAGATAACCCATGTTTGGAGAAAATGAACTACCACAGGGAAAATACTGATTCTTTTTTTTTTTAATGTTTATTTTTGAGAGAGATATAGCGTGAACGGGGGAGGGGCAGACAGAGAGGGGGACAGAGGATCTGAAGTGGGCTCTGTGCTGACAGCACAGAGCCAGATGCGGGTCTCAAACTCATAAACCATGAAATCGTGACCTGAGCCAAAGTCAGATGCTTAACCGACTGAGCCACCCAGGTGCCCCAAAACTGACTCTTATATGAAGGGTTGTTCAGAGAAATCTAACTAGCCCAGGTGGTGATCTGCAGCCATGCGCACATTTAATATAAATGGACTCCCAAGGATCATAAGACTCTGTAAGACAGACTTTAAACCAAAAGACCAAAATTAAGCCATCATAAAATAAATAGGAAATCAGGGAAATCAAGAAAGTTTGGAGAAAAATGTTGACCTAAAAATATATTTAAGATACATGAGATAATTCGCTCATAAATCAAGAGTAAGGTGATATAAAGTACATTCAAGGAAAAAGAGAGGTAGGATATTAAAGGTAAAAGTGACACAATAATCTATAAAATGGCTGTAACATGATACACATATTTTTAAGAGCTTCTGGTGGGTTGGTGAACACAAGGAAGAAGCGCAGGAAGGGCAGTGGGCCCCTTCCCACATACCTTGCCCTGCATGTCTCTTTCATCCAGACATCATCTCCATTCAATGGGGACATGCACCAGCAGATACAATTTCATTACAGAGGATACTACAAGACTGGTAACTCCTTGAGGGAATAGATTTTTCTTCAATTCCAAGTGGCTACTAGTAAGGAGGAGAGTAGTGTGGATAAGATTTCTTAACATGTACCTGAAAAATCCTTTTAGCCAGCATTGTTATTAAGAGAAAAAAATCCGAAATTAACATTGCCTCTGCAAATCTGTGACATAACAAAGGAGCAGTCTTTGGTAACAAAACAAAACAAAACAACACAACACAAAACGTCCAGAGAGGCAAATGAAATAAAACACAGAAGATGGGAATAAAACAAAGTAATGGCTCCAAAAGATCTGTTCTTCTTTAACAGGAGAGCAGGACATTTGTGAATCAACAACAGAGTGGTATGAAAAGCATATTAGAAGAAAACAAGAGGTGTAGGATATTAAAAATATGAAAGAACTAAATAGTAATATTCCGTACAATGCTTGGAAAATGATGTCAGTAAAATTCTACAAAGTCAACTGAATAAAAAAAAAAACAGACAGAAAATAGGAATTAAGAGAAAAGAAAAGAACAATTTAGGAAGATTTACTCCACATTAACAAAAGTACCAGTCATAGAGCAAACATTTTTTTGATCAAAACAAACCATTTTTGTTGGGGGTTGGGGAGAGAACAGTCACCCAGATTTTCATACCATGAAAGTTAAAATTGAAAGAGTCCACCAGGGCTCTTCACAGTATGTGGGGAAAGGCACACACCAAGACATCGCATCATGTATTTTTGGAACACTGAAAATAAAGAAAAGTTCACAAATACCAGGGATCAGGATTCAGAATGGCATCAGATTGCTCAATAGCAACAGTCAAAATTAGAAAACAAGGGACCACTGTTTTCAAATTCCAATGTAAATAATTCCAATGGAGAATTCTGTATCCCCCATAATCTTATCAAACAAATGTGGTCAAATGGTGTTATTTTCATAAATGCAAGGTCATAAAATTTTCATCTCCCATGGCCTCCTTATTCAGAAGAAACAGGTGAATGTACTCCATGAAAACAAAGATATAATCCAAGGAAGAGAAACTCAAGAGATCCAAAACACATGCAATTCAATACAAAGGTTAAATTGTGTCTTCCCAGCTCATTAGTGACAAAAATCCCAAAATGACTATTATTCTGCAAAAGATTGAACAGTCCTGTTGAAATACTGAGAAATTTATGGAAGATGTCTTTGAAAGACAAGAAACTGGACAGATGCTCAGATGTGTTTCAACAAATTAAAAGACTATACGATCCTCGGAAGATGGCGGCGTAGGAGGACGCGGGGCTCACAGCGCGTCCTGCCGATCACTTAGATTCCACCTACACCTGCCCAAAGAACCCAGAAAACCGCCAGAGGATTAGCAGAAGGGAGTCTCCGGAGTCAAGCGCAGACTAGAGGCCCACGGAAGAGGGTAGGAAGGGCGGCGAGGCGGTGCGCGCTCCACGGACTGGCGGGAGGGAGCCGGGGCGGAGGGGTGGCTCGCCGGCCAAGCAGAGCCCCCGAGTCTGGCTGGCAAAAGCGGAGGGGCCGGACAGACTGTGTTCCGACAGCAAGCGCGACTTAGCGTCTGGGAGGTCATAAGTTAACAGCTCTGCTCGGAAAGCGGGAAGGCTGGAGGACAAAGGGAGGGAGAGCTGCTGAGCCCCCGGACGGCAGAGCTCAGCTTGGCGGGGAACAAAGGCGCCAGCGCCATCCCCCCCGCCCATCCCCCAGCCAAAATCCCAAAGGGAACCAGTTCCTGCCAGGGAACTTGCTCCCTCTGCGCAAACACCCAATTCTGTGCTTCTGCGGAGCCAAACCTCCGGCAGCGGATCTGACTCCCTCCCGCTGCCACAGAGCTCCTCCTGAAGTGGATCACCTGAGGAGAAGCGAGCTAAGCCTGCCCCTCCACCCCCCGTGCACCTTGCCTACCCACCCCAGCTAATTCGCCAGATCCCCAGCAACACAAGCCTGGCAGTGTGCAAGTAGCCCAGACGGGACACGCCACCCCACAGTGAATCCCGCCCCTAGGAGAGGGGAAGAGAAGGCACACACCAGTCTGACTGTGGCCCCAGCAGTGGGCTGGGGGCAGACATCGGGTCGGACTGCGGCCCCGCCCACTAACTCCAGTTATACACCACAGCACAGGGGAAGTGCCCTGCAGGTCCTCACCACGCCAGGGACTCTCCAAAATGACCAAACGGAAGAATTCCCCTCAGAAGAATCTCCAGGAAATAACAACAGCTAATGAACTGATCAAAAAGGATTTAAATAATATAACAGAAAGTGAATTTAGAATAATAGTCATAAAATTAATCGCTGGGCTTGAAAACAGTATACAGGACAGCAGAGAATCTCTTGCCACAAAGATCGAGGGACTAAGGAACAGTCACGAGGAGTTGAAAAACGCTTTAAACGAAATGCAAAACAAAATGGAATCCACGATGGCTCGGCTTGAAGAGGCAGAGGAGAGAATAGGTGAACTAGAAGATAAAGTTATGGAGAAAGAGGAAGCCGAAAGAAAGAGAGATAAAAAAATCCAGGAGTATGAGGGGAAAATTAGAGAACTAAGTGATACACTAAAAAAAAATAATATACGCATAATTGGTATCCCAGAGGAGGAAGAGAGAGGGAAAGGTGCTGAAGGGGTACTTGAACAAATTATAGCTGAGAACTTCCCTGAACTGGGGAAGGAAAAAGGCATTGAAATCCAAGAGGCACAGAGAACTCCCTTCAGACGTAACTTGAATCGATCTTCTGCACGACATATCATAGTGAAACTGGCAAAATACAAGGATAAAGAGAAAATTCTGAAAGCAGCAAGGGATAAACGTGCCCTCACATATAAAGGGAGACCTATAAGACTCGTGACTGATCTCTCCTTTGAAACTTGGCAGGCCAGAAAGGCTTGGCACGATATCTACAGTGTGCTAAACAGAAAAAATATGCAGCCGAGAATCCTTTATCCAGCAAGTCTGTCATTTAGAATAGAAGGAGAGATAAAGGTCTTCCCAAACAAACAAAAACTGAAGGAATTTGTCACCACGAAACCAGCCCTACAAGAGATCCTAAGGGGGATCCTGTGAGACAAAGTACCAGAGACATCACTACAAGCATAAAACATACAGACATCACAATGACTCTAAACCCATATCTTTCTATAATAACACTGAATGTAAATGGATTAAATGCGCCAACTAAAAGACATAGGGTATCAGAATGGATAAAAAAACAAGACCCATCTATTTGCTGTCTACAAGAGACTCATTTTAGATCTGAGGACACCTTTAGATTGAGAGTGAGGGGATGGAGAACTATTTATCATGCTCCTGGAAGCCAAAAGAAAGCTGGAGTAGCCATACTTATATCAGACAAACTAGACTTTAAATTAAAGGCTGTAACAAGAGATGAAGAAGGGCATTATATAATAATCACAGGGTCTATCCACCAGGAAGAGCTAACTATTATAAATGTCTATGCGCCAAATACCCGAGCCCCCAGATATATAAAACAATTACTCATAAACATAAGCAACCTTATTGATAAGAATGTGGTCATTGCAGGGGACTTTAACACCCCACTTACAGAAATGGATAGATCATCTAGACACACAGTCAATAAAGAAACAAGGGCCCTGAATGATACATTGGATCAGATGGACTTGACAGATATATTTAGAACTCTGCATCCCAAAGCAACAGAATAGACTTTCTTCTCGAGTGCACATGGAACATTCTCCAAGATAGATCATATACTGGGTCACAAAACAGCCCTTCATAAGTTTACAAGAATTGAAATTATACCATGCATACTTTCAGACCACAATGCTATGAAGCTTGAAATCAACCACAGGAAAAAGTCTGGAAAACCTCCAAAAGCATGGAGGTTAAAGAACACCCTACTAACGAATGAGTGGGTCAACCAGGCAATTAGAGAAGAAATTAAAATATATATGGAAACAAACGAAAATGAAAATACAACAATCCAAACGCTTTGGGATGCAGCGAAGGCAGTCCTGAGAGGAAAATACATTGCAATCCAGGCCTATCTCAAGAAACAAGAAAAATCCCAAATGCAAAATCTAACAGCACACCTAAAGGAAATAGAAGCAGAACAGCAAAGGCAGCCTAAACCCAGCAGAAGAAGAGAAATAATAAAGATCAGAGCAGAAATAAACAATATAGAATCTAAAAAAACTGTAGAGCAGATCAACGAAACCAAGAGTTGGTTTTTTGAAAAAATAAACAAAATTGACAAACCTCTAGCCAGGCTTCTCAAAAAGAAAAGGGAGATGACCCAAATAGATAAAATCATGAATGAAAATGGAATGATTACAACCAATCCCTCAGAGATACAAACAATTATCAGGGAATACTATGAAAAATTATATGCCAGCAAATTGGACAACCTGGAAGAAATGGACAAATTTCTAAACACCCACACTCTTCCAAAACTCAATCAGGAGGAAATAGAAAGCTTGAACAGACCCATAACCAGCAAAGAAATTGAATCGGTTATCAAAAATCTCCCAACAAATAAGAGTCCAGGACCAGATGGCTTCCCAGGGGAGTTCTACCAGACATTTAAAGCAGAGATAATACCTATCCTTCTCAAGCTATTCCAAGAAATAGAAAGGGAAGGAAAACTTCCAGACTCATTCTATGAAGCCAGTATTACTTTGATTCCTAAACCAGACAGAGACCCAGTAAAAAAAGAGAACTACAGGCCAATATCCCTGATGAATATGGATGCAAAAATTCTTAATAAGATACTAGCAAATCGAATTCAACAGCATATAAAAAGAATTATTCACCATGATCAAGTGGGATTCATTCCTGGGATGCAGGGCTGGTTCAACATTTGCAAATCGATCAACGTGATACATCACATTAACAAAAAAAAAGAGAAGAACCATATGATCCTGTCAATCGATGCAGAAAAGGCCTTTGACAAAATCCAGCACCCTTTCTTAATAAAAACCCTTGAGAAAGTCGGGATAGAAGGAACATACTTAAAGATCATAAAGGCCATTTATGAAAAGCCCACAGCTAACATCATCCTCAACGGGGAAAAACTGAGAGCTTTTTCCCTGAGATCAGGAACACGACAGGGATGCCCACTGTCACCGCTGTTGTTTAATATAGTGCTGGAAGTTCTAGCATCAGCAATCAGACAACAAAAGGAAATCAAAGGCATCAAAATTGGCAAAGATGAAGTCAAGCTTTCGCTTTTTGCAGATGACATGATATTATACATGGAAAATCCGATAGACTCCACCAAAAGTCTGCTAGAACTGATACATGAATTCAGCAAAGTTGCAGGATACAAAATCAATGTGCAGAAATCAGTTGCATTCTTATACACTAACAATGAAGCAACAGAAAGACAAATGAAGAAACTGATCCCATTCACAATTGCACCAAGAAGCATAAAATACCTAGGAATAAATCTAACCAAAGATGTAAAAGATCTGTATGCTGAAAACTATAGAAAGCTTATGCAGGTAATTGAAGAAGATATAAAGAGATGGAAAGACATTCCCTGCTCATGGATTGGAAGAATAAATATTGTCAAAATGTCAATACTACCCAAAGCTATCTACACATTCAATGCAATCCCAATCAAAATTGCACCAGCATTCTTCTCGAAACTAGAACAAGCAATCCTAAAATTCATATGGAACCACAAAAGGCCCCGAATAGCCAAAGTAATTTTGAAGAAGAAGACCAAAGCAGGAGGCATCACAATCCCAGACTTTAGCCTCTACTACAAAGCTGTCATCATCAAGACAGCATGGTATTGGCATAAAAACAGACACATAGACCAATGGAATAGAATAGAAACCCCAGAACTAGACCCACAAACGTATGGCCAACTCATCTTTGACAAAGCAGGAAAGAACATCCAATGGAAAAAAGACAGTCTCTTTAACAAATGGTGCTGGGAAAACTGGACAGCAACATGCAGAAGGTTGAAACTAGACCACTTTCTCACACCATTCACAAAAATAAACTCAAAATGGATAAAGGACCTGAATGTGAGACAGGAAACCATCAAAACCTTAGAGGAGAAAGCAGGAAAAGACCTCTCTGACCTCAGCCGTAGCAATCTCTTACTCGGCACATCCCCAAAGGCAAGGGAATTAAAAGCAAAAGTGAATTACTGGGACCTTATGAAGATAAAAAGCTTCTGCACAGCAAAGGAAACAACCAACAAAACTAAAAGGCAACCAACGGAATGGGAAAAGATATGTGCAAATGACACATCGGACAAAGGGCTAGTATCCAAAATCTATAAAGAGCTCATCAAACTCCACACCCGAAAAACAAATAACCCAGTGAAGAAATGGGCAGAAAACATGAATAGACACTTCTCTAAAGAAGACATCCGGATGGCCAACAGGCACATGAAAAGATGTTCAACGTCGCTCCTTATCAGGGAAATACAAATCAAAACCACACTCAGATACCACCTCACGCCAGTCAGAGTGGCCAAAATGAAGAAATCAGGAGACTATAGATGCTGGAGAGGATGTGGAGAAACAGGAACCCTCTTGCACTGTTGGTGGGAATGCAAATTGGTGCAGCCGCTCTGGAAAGCAGTGTGGAGGTTCCTCAGAAAATTAAAAATAGACCTACCCTATGACCCAGCAATAGCACTGCTAGGAATTTATCCAAGGGATACAGGAGTACTGATGCATAGGGGCACCTGTACCCCAATGTTTATAGCGGCACTCTCAACAATAGCCAAATTATGGAAAGAGCCTAAATGTCCATCAACTGATGAATGGATAAAGAAATTGTGGTTTATATACACAATGGAATACTACGTGGCAATGAGAAAAAATGAAATATGGCCTTTTGTAGCAACATGGATGGAACTGGAGAGTGTGATGCTAAGTGAAATAAGCCATACAGAGAAAGACAGATACCATATGGTTTCACTCTTATGTGGATCCTGAGAAACATAACAGAAACCCATGGGGGAGGGGAAGGAAAAAAAAAAAAAAAAAAGAGGTTAGAGTGGGAGAGAGCCAAAGCATAAGAGACTGTTAAAAACTGAGAACAAACTGAGGGTTGATGGGGGGTGGGAGGGAGGGCAGGGTGGGTGATGGGTATTGAGGAGGGCACCTTTTGGGATGAGCACTGGGTGTTGTATGGAATCCAATTTGACAGTAAATTTCATATATTAAAAAATAAAAAAAAATAAATAAAAAAATAAAAAAAAAAGACTATACACTTCAGGCATTAATTTTGGAGCTACATTAGTGATTACTGCAAAGAAAATTAAATGAAAAAATAAAAGAATATAAATTCTCGGTAATGCTAAAACTTTTTGAAGAGCTGAAGTTCTTTACTGATAAGTTGGTGGCACTTTAATACTATTTATCTGGTTACAGTAAGCAAACACAGAACAATGATTTTTAGCAGAAGTTGTGATATGCAAAATGAGAAAAGTGAAGCATATGGTGTGGTAGGTTCAAAAAACAGAGCTACACGGCATCATGTAGAACCTACTGAGATGTCTCATTTTTCACTCCTAATACTGGTAAATTTGTGTTCTCTTTTTAGCATTCTTGCCAGTGGGTTAATACCTTCTTTAGTCATCTTTCAAAGAACCAATTTTGGGCCAAAAGAAAATATTGAGAATAAATTAAAGCATATCAGAGTAATACCAGTTACAGAGAAAAGATCAAACATCTGCATAATTGATATGCCAGAGGAGAAAAGAGAAAGAACAGGGACCGGGGAATACTGTAAGAAGGAATTTCCCAATACCAGAAAGATACGCTACCACATCTGGTAAAAATCACTATAAACTCCAAACTAGATAAATTTAAAAACAAAATAAGATCTAGGATACCAGAATAATACTGCTAAGAAAGTTAAAAAGCCGGTCTTAAAACCTTCAGAGTATACCTTCAGATTGATAAACCGTAAGATTGAGAGCTCTCTCCTCAACAGTAACCAGAATAAAAGAAAATGAAACCTTCAACATACTGAAAGAAAAAAACTGCCAACATTTAATTACATACAAAACCTAAATATTGTTAATATGAAGCTGAAATAAAAGCAATTCCAGGCCAAAAAAAAAAGTAAAATTAATTACAAAATTCCTTCTAAATCTCCTAGATTAAAGTTCCAAAACTGCTGTAAGGCATATCAAACCTGAAAAGGTAAATACACAATCTGAATAACTACTGACTGCAAAACAATAACATCCTGAGGGTTTTTAACATAGATGCTAATGTTTATATTTGTGTGTAATTAAAATAAATGAGTAATAACATATAAGCAGAGACAAGGATAAATAAAGTGTGCTTGTTTTCTACAGAGATAAAAATACTAATTTTATCAGACTTTGATAAACCAAGGTTGCAGTTTGTACTCTCTATAGTAACAACTAGAAAAATACTACAGTAATATAAAATATAAAGCTAAAGAGGCAGAAAATGAAAAAATTAGACAGTCCACCAGTAAAAGAAGAGAAGACAGGAAAGAGGAGGAATTAACCAGTAAGGGAGGGAGGGAACAAAGCTGGGGAAGGAGAGAAAAATATTACAGGTATTATGGATGGAAAGCATGTAGTAAGATGGTTTTAAAGTCAATTATACCAATAATTCCTTGAATTACAAATGGATCAACTGATTCCATTTAAAACACAAGGATAATCAGACTGGATTAAAACACATGTTTACAAGAGACAAATCTAAAATATGAGGATGGCAAAAGGTTAAATTTAAAAGATGGAAAATACCACAGAAACTCTAATCTAAAGAGAGTAGTTATTGATATATTAATTTCAGGAATCTAAGGCAAAAAGCATTAGCGATTAAGATAAACATTACACGATAATAGGTTCAACTGGCCAGAAAAATACAGCAATTCTAAACTTGTATACCAGGGGACCCTTGAACACCTGCAGACCCTGTGCGGCAGAAAATCTGGTTCTAACTTTTGACTCCCTAAAAACTCAATAACCTGTTGAGCTGCAGCCTCATCGATAACATAAATAATCAAACACATATTTTGTATTCTCCATATTATATACTATATTCTTACAACAAAAGTAAGCTAGAGCAAAGAAAATGTTATTAAGTAAACCAGAAGGAAAAGAAAAACGTGTACAATACTGTACCCTAAAAAATCCGGAATAGAGCCACGGCAGGCGAGGAGCAGAGCCGCTGCCAAACCACGAGGCCAGAAACAGCCAACTCCGGGGCCTCCCTGGGAACCTCGCTCGGAGCCCCACCTACCAGGCGAGGGCAGAGCAGTGGCTCAGCGGGCGGTGTGGCAGCAGTAAACCAGCGGCGATGAAGGAACTCATGCCCGCCCCCCCCTCCCCGCGCCCAGAAGGCCCGGCCTGCAGCCGGCGCCGAGCTGGCCCCGCCCCTCGCTGCGCCTCTCCCGCCGCGGCAGCCCCAGCGACCCGGGTGACCCTGGTAGCCACGCTCCCAGGGAGAGGGCCGGGATAGGCGCCGCAAGCGGCCGAGGCTCAGCTTGGAGGGCGCCGCCACGCTGTCGCTGGACGTCTTGCATTACCGAGACTGGTGAAGCGCACAGGAGGCTACCACTACGGAGCCGTCCTCTGAAATTTTGGCCTCAGCGCACCTGCACACCTTCACTGCAACTGCAGGATTTGCGAGAAGCAGGATACACACTTCATTGTCCCAGCTCCTGAAGGGGAGCCCGGATAGTAACTACATACACAGTCGGCACTCTCAAAGCGCAGCACACCTTCTGTGTAACAGATGTGACGTTCAGAGCTTTTGCACTCACCACTCAGACCCTGGAGGTTTCCCAGTCGCCCCACAACGCCAGATGGGGGCACCACCCAGAGTGTGGTCACTGAGAAATTCAATAGTAGAAACTGGGAGAATACAGAAAGGGCCACAAGACCATGAAGCTCATGTCTAAACAATGAGCTCCTGCTTCTCCTTTACTGAAAAGGAGGAATAATTGGGACCAACAGCTTTGATGTCCACACGGCACCTCGGTGGTGCTCATCCATGTGGCTGACCCAGACTTCTGGTGCCATTGGCCCATTGCCGTCTCAATTTCTACACTTTGCTCCAGCTATCAGTTTCTTTAGGCAGCTCTTTGTCCTTCCTCAGCCCAAATTTTGACGGTAGGCTAGTTGACATACTTCTTTCTCTTCCCAACTTTTGTGTGATCTTTTAGAAAAATAAATATTTTTAACAATAGCAAAAAAAAAAAATCCATGTGTAAGTGGACCCATTGTAGTTCAAACATGTGTTGTTCAAGACTCAACTGTATATATAATAGCTTAGTCTCATATATAAAGCAAATCACGAAAGCATAAAAAGAGAGAAATCCACAATCATTTGGGAGATTTATATGTTTTTCTTTCACTGACTGATAAAATGTGTACACCCAGGCACAAACAGAATAGGAAAGATTTTAACATGATTAACAGATTTGATACTGTAAGTGTATATAAAATCTTACATCCTACAACAGCAGAAGGTATATGATTTTCAAATAGAAACAGAACATTAAAAAAATGACCATACGCTACACCATAGATGAAGTCTCAACAATTTTCAGAGGAAAAATTACAAAGTATTTTTTCTCTTACATATGTCACCAACTTAGATTTATTCTAATAATCCAAGATTGCTTTATCATCCAACATCAATCAATGTGATTCACCACATATGTTAAATAGAATAATACTCCCCCTTACCCCAAACACATCCATGTCCTGATCTCTGGAACCCCTATGATACCTTGTATGGCAAAAAGGACTGTACAGATGTGATTCATTTGGGATCTTGAGATGGGAAGATTAGCCTGAGTTATCCAGCTGGGCCCAATGTAATCACAAGAATCCTTATAAGAGGGAGGCAGGAGGATCAGAGTCAGAGAAGAGGCACAGAATGATGCACTTTGAACATAGAAGGGGCCATGAGACAAGGAAAGCAAGTAGTCTCTAGAAGCTAGAGAAAGCAAGGAAACAGATTCTCCCCTAGAGTCCCCAGAAGAACACAGCCCTGTCAATGACATGATTGTGGCCCACTAAGCCTGACTTTGGAGTCAGAACCTCAGGGTTGTTAAGTCACTAAATTTGTGGCAATTTGTTACAGAAGCAGTAAGAAACCAATATAGCACAGATTGGTGTATTGGGGGAAAAAAAAAACTTGTTTAGCAAACCAGAAATAGAAGAGGACTTCCTTAATCTGAAAAGGCTTTTTTAAAAACTTCAGGCAATCTCATATTTAATTTCAAAAACTTTTAAGTTCTTCTCAGAAATAAAAAACAAGGATGCCCAGTATTATCTCTTCTAACCAAGTAGACCTGGAGGTCTGAACCATTCAATGAGATTTTTTTAATGAAATATAAAGCATTGACATTTGAAAGAAAAAAAAATCAACCTCATTTTTTCAGACAATATGATTATGCATATAAGAAATCCAAAAGACTCCACAGATAAATTTTTAGAATGAATAAGACAGTTTAACAATGTTGCTAAATGAAAAGTCATTATCAACAAACTACTATTTTTATACACATGTAAAGAAAAATTAGAAAATGAAATTTTAAGAAATAATACCATGTATAGTAGCATCAAAGTAATAAATACCTAGATGTGAATCTAATAAAAGGTGTGCATAGCCTCTACATAGAAAACTACAACACTTCACTAAGAGAAATTAAAGAAGACTTAAATAAATAGTAGTCCTATTCATCAATTGGAAAACTCCGTATTATAAAAATGATAATATTTCAAAGCATAAACTCTAGATTCAAGGTAATCAAAAACCAAAGAAGTTTGGTTTTGTCAAAAATTACGGATTCTAAAACATACTTATCAAAAAGTATCATTTAAGGGGAAGCAAAGAATCATGGAGTACAAGACTTAAAGAAAAGCAAGCAGGAAAACTTAGATTCTATCAGGTATTGTCTTATTATAAAGCAACTGTAATTAAAACAGACTAATATTGGGGTGAAGACAGACAAATGGATCAGGGGAACAGAAATGTGGATTCAGAAACAATTCCATGAATAACTGAAAACAATTTTATGAATAAGGTGTTGCCTCATAGTATTGAGACAAGGAAAGTCTTTTTTCAATAAATAGTACTGGATCAATTTAATATCAATAGGGAAAATAAACCTTGACTCCTCATTAATGTAACTAACTTGTCTCATTTGCTCTGAACTTTTCTGGTTTGGCACTGAAAGTTTTGCATCCTAGGAATTCCATTCAGTTCCTGGCTAACTGGGATGGTCACTCAATCTGTAAGTCACATCATACACAAAATCCATTCTAGCCAGATTAGCTCTAAATGTGAAAAGTGAAACAAAAATGCTTACAGAAGGATTACATAGAATAGCTTGATGACCTTAGGTTAGGTAAGAGCAGAAGACAAAAAGCAGTAACCCTAAAAAAGTGATGTTGATATATATTAAAAGTAAGAACTGTTCATCAAAAAGTACTTCCACAGTTAAAGGGGAAGACACAGAGTTGGAGAAAATATGTATAACCCATACACCTGAAAATGCACCAATATCCACAAAACAAAGGATTCTATAAATCAGTATGAAAAGGATAGATAGCTCAATAGAAAAATCACCAAGAGGTTTGAAAATGTACTTTACTAAAAGGAATATGCAAATGGTCTCAAGAAAATAAATGAAAGAAAGCATATAAAAAGGAGAGGTGCTTAGTAGCTTAGCCATCAGGAAAATACAAATATTGATCACAATGAGATACCTTACACACTTACGAGGATGGCTACAATTAAAAAGATGAACAATTCCATGTGTTGCTGAGAATAGGAAGCAGTAGAAACTACTGCTAATGGGAGTATAACTGATATATTTATTTTGGGGGGAAAAAAGGTATGATACCATACACTAAAGTTAAACCACTTTATGACCAAGAAACTCTACTTCTAGATTTATCCAAAGCTTATTAGCTATATACATTGCACACCAAGATAAATGGGCAGAAATGATCAAAGTAGCATTATTCTTAATAGTCAAATACTAAAAATAACCCAGGATTGCCTGGGTGGCTGAGTGGGTTAAATCACCAACTCTTGATTTCGCTCAGGTCATGATTTGATGATTTGCGGTTGGTGGGATCTAGCCCCACGTGGGGCTCCAGGCTGACAGCACTGAAACTGCTTGGGATTCTCTCTCTCCCTTTCTCTCTGCCCTTCCCCCGCTTGTTCACGTATGCTCTCTCTCTCTCCAAATAAATAAATAAACATTATATTTTATTATATATATATATATATATATATATATATATATATATATGACCCAAATGTCTACCAACAGTAGAAAGGATAAATAAATTGTGGTATATTCGTACAATGGAATATTATATCACAATGAAAATAAACTATACTAAAAAGCAATAGCAGGAGAATCTCATGAACCTAATGTCAAATGAAAGACACTAGATCAAAGGGGGAAAATGGGTACTCCATGATTGCAGTCATATAACGTTCAAAACCTATGGTTTTAGAAGTCAAACTATTATTACCTTTGGAGGAAGGAGAGTGGAGTCAGTGATTTGAAGATGCCTGAAAGATGAACTACCATTAATTGTTCTATTTCTAAATATGGGTGGCGGTTACATAGGTATGCTCACACTGGGATACTTCATTGATAGAATAGGCACAGATATAGAAAGAATAGATATTTCTGATGTGGGCACTATTCTCTCTGTATTTATACTTAAATATAGAAGTTTTTAAATTTTTGTTTAACGTTTATTTATTTTTTTGGACAGAGAGAGACAGAGCATGAACCAGGGAGGGTCAGAGAGAGAGGGAGACACAGAACCCGAAACAGGCTCCAGGCTCCGAGCTATCGGCACAGAGCCCGATGCAGGCCCCGAACTCACAGACCGTGAGATCGTGACCTGACCTGAAGTCGGACGCTCAACTGGCTAAGCCACCCAGGCGCCCCTATACAGAAGTTTTTTAAAAGATGGAATTACACGAGATGTTTACTACAAAACACATTTTAAAAACTTTTACACTTGTTACTATTACAGAAATAAAAGCTAAATAATTTAGAAATCCACGTAAAGTTTATAATGTACTTCATAATTTTTACCATAAATTATCATAAGAGAAAACTATATTCCATCCTTGGGAAACTTAAAATATTCTATTTATTTGTGTTTATGTTTTAGTTCAGAACATAGCCACATGTTCCTTATCTCTGATATTCTACAGATTTGTGTACATGAATTTTGAACTCTGATCATTACCAACTTCAGTCATAAAACTGGAAAAGTATTAAAGTGTTATTCAAGTTTACTTTAGCACTCTAAACATATATGTTTTCCTCTCCTCTATCCTGAAGCCTTGCTAAAATTATTATAGTAGAAGGATATAATGGGCCATAAATTCATACAGATAAACCAAGTAAAGAAAAAGAGAGAGAGTGAGAGAGAGAGAGAGAGAGGCAGAGATAAACTTCACAAAAATTTTTTAAAATTAGTAAAAGAAATAAGGAAATGTGACCAAGTATACTTTTTTTGGCTCAAGAGTGAAGGGTATTTACATAGACAAAAGAGCACTAACACTGACTATTGACTTAACCAAAAATTATGACTAGGTGACACCAGAAGAAAAAGAGAGAGGAGCACATGAGTGGCAGGTAGAGTAAGATTAAAGACACATCAATGCATAATAGTAAATCAATAAGTAATCTGTAAATTTGAAGAATCAAGAAATAGCAATTTAAGAATTTTAAAAAAGATGAAAGTGATATCAAAAAAACAAAACAACATCTAAAAGATTTGGAAGTGTTCTCCTCCAAGGGGAGGGAATTGGGGATATGAAATCATGGCCACGGGAAATGGGCCTAGGAAATAATGGGCCAAGGAAACTTTTAATTTTTAAAGCCTATATACATTTAGTATGAAAAATTCGATTTAAAAATTTTTTCATGTGGGGCACCTGAGTGGGTAGGTCGGTTAAGCGTCCAACTTCGGCTCAGGTCATGATCTCACAGTTTGTGAGTTCAAGCCCCACAATGGGGTCTGTGCCGACAGCTCAGAACCTGGAGCCTGCTTCAGATTCTGTGTCTCCTTTTCTCTCTGCTCCTCCCCTGCTCACACTATCTGTCTCTCTCAAAAATAAATAAACAGCAAAACACTTAAAAAAATTTTTTTTCACGTGAATTTTATATTTTGCTGTAAAAAAGACTAGCAAGATACCTGTATTGTCCTCTTCATAGAATAACATTTATTTACCTTATTTGTATTTGTATTTCAGTTAAAACTAAAGAACCACTCATAAGTAAGTTCCTTTTCTGTTTCTCATATTATATTGGTCTCCTAGTTGTTTGAAAATCATTTTGCTCTCTCTGATCATTATTTCTGGTTTTAAAAATTACCCTGAAAATAATTCTTCAGAAGAAAAGAAAGTCTTCTTTCAATCAGACTATGCTTAGTCTTTTATTTTTGTCTGCACTTTAGTTAAGTCCCTACAATCCATTACTCAGTTCCTTTTTCAACTTTTATCTCTAATGTGCTTTAGTCTACTGATGATGGGAAAGGCTTTTTTTGCACCCTCAGGCTTTTACCATCTCCAACTGCAAAACCACAGAAGAGTAGAGTATTAAAGTGGGCTTCAGGAGGAAACAATTCAAGCACATTCATTTCATCCACTCCTAGGAGCACAGAAAGTGACAGCTAAGGCAATAAAATGGCATAAAACCCAAAGGACCAATTAAGCAGTCTGTTAAAAAAAAAAAAAAAGGAAAAGATTAAGTATTGGCAATACAAAGAGTTGTACATTAAGCACAATATAACCACAATGCAGTATATTCCTTAGCTGTGGACATATGCTGGTGATACATTATGACAATGTATCACTGGATATATTAATTTATCAAAAATCATGACAAACCATATTGGGAGGATTGGAGGAGGGAATGTGCATGGTAGGGGAAAGAGGAGACAGTAAGATTTAAAAAGTTGGTAAGAAAAGAATACAAACACTAACTCAAAAAGAGACATGCACCCTTATGTTTATTGTAGCATTATTTACAATAGCTTAATTATGGAATACATATATGCACACACACATACAATGAAATACTACTCAGCCATCAAAAGCAATGAAATATTGCCATTTACAATAACATGGGTGGACCTAGAGGCTATAATGCTAAGTGAAGAAAGTCAGAGAAAGACAAAATACCATATGATTTCATTCATATGTGGAATTTAGATATAAAACAAAAGAACGAAGAAAAAAGAGACAAACCAAGAGGCAAACACCAAACTATAGAGGACAAATTGATAATAACCAGAAGGGAGGTGGGTAGAGGGATGGGTGAAATAGGAGAAGGGGAATACAAGTACATTTATTGTGATGAGCACTGAGCAACGTATAGAATTGTTGACTCACTAGGTGGTACACCTGAAACTAATATACTACTGTATGTTAACTATACTGGAATTAAAATTTATTTTTATTTTTTAAATTTATTTATTTTGAGAAAAAGAGAGAGAGAGAGAGAGCAGGGGAGAGGCAGAGAGAGAGAAAGAGAGAGAGAGAGAGAGAGAGAGAGAGAGAGAGATTGAATCCCAAGTAGGCTCTCCACTGTCAGCACAGAATCCAACACAGGGCTCAGTCTCACCAACCATGAGATCATGACCTGAGCAGGTATCAAGAGTCTGAAGCTGAACCGATTGAGCCACCAAGACACCCCTGGAACTAAAATTATTTTAAAAATTTCAAGCCTGGTAAGAAGTCAAAAATTAAGACAGAATTTTATAAAGCAATGCAAAGCTCTATAAATATGTTATTTAGAAAAGCAGACATAAAAACTCAAGAAAATAATAATAGAATGTTAAAAGTGGTTCCTTTCAAAAGTGAAAAATTGGAAAAAAAGGGGTGGGTCAGGATATTGCAGTATTTCTTATGTTTATAAAATGAAATGAAGTTTTAAAATATATATTACTTTCATAAAATTAAATTTTAGAATCAGGTGAAGTTTTAATCTATTGCATTTTTAAAGGATTTAGGAAAAAGTCTAATCTCCTCTTAGAACAAAAACACCTATATCTCTAAGTATTGTATTTCAGCAAATACAAAGGAACCCAGAGAAAGTTCCTTTCCAAGTATACTTTGATCTTCTACAGTGTCTGAGGGTGTTCATTTCTTGTTTTTTTAATTAAAAAAAATTTTTAATGTTTATTTATTATTTTGAGGGAGAAACACACACAGAGCATGATGGGGGAGGGGCAGAGAGAGAGGGAGACACAGATTCCCAAGCAGATTCCAGACTCTAAGCTGTCAGCACAGAGCTGATGCGGGACTCAAACCCACGAACTGTGAGATCATGACCTGAGCCGAAGTCAGATGCTCAACCAACTGAGCCACCCAGGTGCCCCAAGAGGCTTTCATTTCTAACCTTCCACATGTTTAATATTCACTCCTATCTCCTCATTCCTCAGAATTCTGCTGTATTGTTAATATTTTTAAATGTAATTATTTCTTACTTATAAAAACAGTGTGGAATAACATTGGTCTGTAAAAGGGATTCTTAAGAAAGTCAGTATAAACCAACACTTGCCATTTGGGAAACAAATGTGTGTAAATAGAAAAAAATCATAAAGGGGAAAAATTTTAGGGATATGAAAGAGACTACTAGGCAGATGGAGAAAAGTGAAGGCTTTTCTCCCCATGAAATGAACTCTAACCATTTATTCTTCCTGACTGTAGTTTTTCCAGGCTAAGGACCATGGAATCCCATAATGGGTTGGTTCAGAATTACATGGGGTACCAATCTCTTACGATGTCACGGTCACTCATGGAGAAGAAATTGACCTTCTGTAAATGTCCCTTTTTTTATGTTTCTACCAGAGGAATATTACAAAAAGTAGTTACTAACCCACAAAATACAGCACTAATCTTTCTGGGCTAATTCCTGTGTATTTGTTTTCTCTTTCAGAAACTTGTTCAACATACAGCAGTAAGTTGCTCAATTCTTACTCTTTTGAAACATATGAGAACCAATGTACATCCTAACCATTTTCTAGTCTGGCTCTGAATAATCTGACACATGGTTCTCTATTTCCTTTGGTTTCATATTATATAAAGTCATCTGTACTCATTTTGAATTTGAAAGACAAAATCACAATGACTGAACAAAAGAATAGATGCAAGAGAAATCTTTCCAGGAGTGCCTGGGTGGCTCAGTCAGTTAAGCATCCGACTTCAGTCCAGGTCCTGATCTCACAGTTTGTGGGTTCAAGCCCCATATTGGGTTCTGTGCTGACAGCTCAGAGCCTGGAGTCTGCTTAGGATTCTGTGTCCCCTCTCTTTCTCTGCCCCACCCCAGCTCACACTGTGTGTGTGTCTCTTTCTCTGAAAAAATTTTTAAAAAAAAAATTAAGAAAAGAAACCTCTCCAAAGGTTGATTGAAATGGGTTATTAATTGACTGAAAAATAAAATAATGAGGAAGAAAAAAAGAAGATAGGACTTAAAAATAAGAGAAGAAAGAGAGAGACATAAAAAACAAGGGGAGAAGATTTTTAAGTGAGACAGATTTTAACAGTCAATAAACAGTCTTCAAAACCTGAAAGAAAAAAAGAGAAGGATGATTCTCTTTCCTGGTAGAGACTATAACACCACAGACTCTGTAGTGAAGGATTTGATGGTCCTATGAAAAGAATATTGTCAACACATATTATTTTCACCATGTTTTAGATGGAAGAGATTTTTTAAAGTGTTTTATTTTTAAAATATCTGTAGTAACTCCCAATAACTTCCCTTTCTCTATTGATGTACATAGTAGAATACTCTGAACATTGTATGAAAAACCAACATTGTCACACAAAAGATTTAGATTGCAAGTCTCCTCTTTCTGCTGACATGTAATTGATACATTTAGAAAGTAAAAACATCTCTGACATGAAAGGGTACATTCCCTGATAAAGCTGAAAATAGTTCCTAAACAATAAAAATAAGCACTACATACATTCCTGTATTTAGAGAGAAGACAAAGAAATTGATGATGATAGAAAAAACAGTGAGAAGCAGAGATACACTAAATGTTTTCAGTTCGTTGTAAAGTTTTTTAACTCTGGGCTAAAAAAAAACCAAGGTGAAAAACTAGAAAAAACTGCCCCCACTGATCTCACTTCTGGGTCTACCAAACTCAGTGCTCATAGGAAGTCAAGAATTAGAGCAATTCTTACGTTATAGTCAGAGACGCTGCCCTCAGCATGCTGTTACCACCAAGTAATTCTGAAGATGAGGCACTCCCTGAAGGTGGACATGTTTCCCAGGCAAAGACTAGATAAGATGTGGGTAACTGATCCAGAAAACAAAACCTTATTGATTTCTTTGCCTTACTTTTAGGCATATCTTCAGCATCTGATAGTAAGTTTTGTTGTTTTTTGTTGTTATTTTGTTTTATTTTGTTTTTCATTCTCAAACATGGTTTTCTCAAAACTTTTTGGGGAATTGTTTGAATTTTCTATTTTCACTTCTGGATAGATTCAAATTTTTATTTACCCTATTTTACTTTACCCTGTTTTGGTTACACATAACCAGAATTTCATTTGACTATTTCTAAATGTTTAGCAAATGAAAATCCCACTCATAAAAAAAATGAAGAGTAAATCAGGAAGGATTGAAGCAAAATTCAGGACGATGGTTAATACAAGCAAGAGCTATGGAGGTATAATGGGGGGATAAAATGCAATCAGCGAAGGAACATGGCTAGAGGCACCTGGATGTTGGGTGGACGAACATCATTCTTTTATTTTTAATTATTTTTAATTCAAGTTAGTTAACATCCAGTATAGTCTTGGCTTCAGGAGTAGAAACCAATGATTCACCTTTTATTCATGACACCCAGTGCTCAACCCAAAAAGTGCCCTCATTAACGCCCATCACCCATTTAACCCGTCCCCCAACACACCTCCACCCCAGCAACCTTCAGTTTGTTCTCTGTATTTAAGAGTTTCTTATGGTTTACCTCCCTCTCTGTTTTTATCTTATTTTTCCTTACCTTCCCCTATGTTCATCTGCTATGATTCTCCAATTCCACATATCAGAGGAATCATATGATATCTGTCTTTCTCTGGCTTTCTTATTTCGCTTAGCATAATACCCTCTAGTTTCATCCACGTTGTTACAAATGGCAAGATTTCATTCTTTTTTATTGCTGACTGGTATTCCATTGTGTGTGTGTGTGTGTGTGTGTGTGTGTGTGTGTGTGTGTGTGTGTATCCCACATCTTCTTTATCCATTCATTAATCAGTGGACATTTGGGGTCTTTACATAATTTGGCTATTGTGGATAGTGCTGCTATAAACATTGGGGTGCATGTGCCCCTTCAACTCAGCATTTTTGCATCCTTTGGATGAATACCTAGTAGTACATTTACAGGGTTGTAGTGTAGCCCTATTTTTAAGTTTTTGAGGAACCTCTATATTGTTTTCCAGAGTGGCTGCACCAGTTTACATTCCCATCAGCAGTGCAAAAGTGTTCTCTTTTCTCTGCATCCTCACCAACATCTGTTGTTTCCTGAGTTGTTAATTTTAGCCATCTGACAGGTGTGAGGTGGTATCTCATTGTGGTTTTGATTTGTATTTCACTGATGATGAGTGATGTTCAATATTTTTTCATGTGTCCATTAGCCATCTGGATGTCTTCTTTGGAAAGGTGTCTATTCATGTCTTCTGCCCATTTCTTCACTGGATTATTTGTTTCTCGGGTGTGGAGTTTGATAAGTTCTTTATAGATTTTGGATACTCTTTATCTGATATGTCATTTGCAAATATCTTCTCCCATTCTGTTAGTTGCCTTTTAGTTTTGTTGATTGTTTCCTTTGCAGTGCAGAAGCTTTTCATCTTGATGAGATCCCAATAGTTTTGCTTTTATTTGCCTTGCCCCTGGAGACATGTCAAGTAAGAAGTTGCTGTGGCTGAGGTCAAAGACATTGCTGCCTGTTTTCTCCTCTAGGATTTTGATGGTTTTCTGTCTCACATTTTGGTCTTTCATCCATTTTGAATTTATTTTTGTGTATGATGTAAGAAACTGATCCAGTTTCATTCTTCTGCATGTCCATGTCCAGATTTCCCAGCACCATATGGTGAAGAGACTGTCTTTATTCCATTGGATATTCTTTCCTGCTTTGTTGAAGATTAGTTGGCTATATATTTGTGGATCCTTTTCTGGGTTCTCTATTCTGTTCCATTGATCTATGTGTCTGTTTTTGTGTCATTACCATACTGGCTTTATGACTAAAGCTTTGTAACACAGCTTAAAGTCTGGAATTTTGATGCCTCCAGCTTTGTGTTTCTTTTTCAACATTACTTTGGCTATTCAGTCTTTTCTGGTTCCAATACATTTTAGAATTGTTTGTTCTGGCTCAGTGAAAAATGCTGGTGTTAGTTTGATAGGGGTTGCATGGAATGCATTGAATTGCTTCGGGTAGTATCAACATTTTAACGATATTTTTTCTTCAGACCCATGAGTGTGGAATGCTTTTCCATTGCTTTGTGTGTTCTTCATTTCCTTCGTAAGATTTCTATAGTTTTCAGCATACAGATCTTTTGCCTGTTTGGTTAGGTTTATTCCTAGGTATCTTATGGTTTTGGGTACAATTGTAAATGAGATCAATTCTTTGATATCTTTTTCTGCTGATTCATTATTGGTATATAAAATTCAGCTGATTTCTGTACATTGATTTTATATGCTGCAACTCTGCTGAATTCATGTATCAGCTCTAGCAGTTTTTGGGTGGAGTCTTTTGGGTTTTCCACATGGAGTAACATGTCACCTGTGAAGAGTGAAAAGTTTGACTTCTTCGTTGCTGATTTGATGCCTTTCATTTCTTTTTGTTGCCTGATTGCTGAGGCTAGGATTTCCAACACTATGTTGAACAACAGTGGTGAGAGTAGAATTCCCTGTCATGTTCCTGATCTTAGGGGAAGAGCTCTCAGTTTTTCCCCATTGAGGATGATATTAGCTGTGGGCCTGTCATATATGGCTTTTATGATGTTGAGGTATGTTCCTTCTATCCCTACTTTCCTGAGGGTTTCTATCAAGAATGGATGCTGTATTTTTTCAAAAGCTCTTTCTGCATCTATTGAAAGGATCATATGGTTCTTATCCTTTCCTCTATTAATGTGGTGTACCATGTTGATTGATTTGCAAATATTGAACCAGGCTTGCAGCCCAGGAATAAATCCCACTTGATCATGGAGAATAATTCTTTTTTTTTTTTTAATTTTTTTTAACGTTTATTTATTTTTGAGACAGAGAGAGACAGAGCATGAATGGGGGAGGGGCAGAGAGAGAGTGAGACACAGAATCGGAAGCAGGCTCCAGGCTCTGAGCCATCAGCCCAGAGCCCAGATGCGGGGCTCGAACTCATGGACCGTGAGATCGTGACCTGAGCTGAAGTCGGAGGCTTAACCGACTGAGCCACCCAGGCTCCCCGGATAATAATTCTTTTAATGAACATTTGCTAGAATATTTTTGAGAATTTTTGCATCCATGTTCATCACGGATATTGGTCTGTAGTTCTTATTAGTTGGTCTTTGTCTGGTTTTGGAATCAAGATAATGCTGGCTTCATAGAATGAGTACGGATGCTTTCCTTCCATTTCTATTTTTTGGAACTGTTTGAGATGAATAGGTATTAACTCTTCTTTAAATGCCTGTTAGAATTCCCCTGGGAAGCCATCTGGTCCAGGACTCTTATTTGTTGGGAAATTTTTGATAACCGATTTGATTTCTTTATGGTTTATGGAACTGTTAAAATTTTCTATTTCTTCCTGTTTGAGTTTTAGTAGTGTGAGAGTGTCTAGCAATTTTTCCATTTCCTCCAGATTGTCCGATTGTTGGCATATAATTTTTCATAGTGTTCTCTTATAATTATTTGTATTTCTGTGTTATTGATTGTGATCTCTCCTCTTTCATACTTGATTTTATCTTTTTGGGTCCTCTCTCTTTTCTTTTTGAGAAGTCTGGCTAGGTGTTCATCATTTTTGTTTCTTCTTTCAAAAAACCAGCTCTTAGTTTTATTAGATTCTGTATCATTTATTTCTGCTCTAATCTTTATTACTTCCCTTCCTTTTCTGGCTTTGGGCTTGATTTGCTGCTCCTTTTCCAGCTTCTTAGGAGTAAGGTTGGGTTGTGTATTTGGGACCTTTCTTGCAATGTATTTTCCTCTTAGGACTCCTGTTGTTGCATCCCAAAGGGTTTGGACTGTTGTGTTTTCATTTTCATTGGCTTCCATGTATTTTTTAATTTCTTCTTTAATTTCCTGGTTAACCTGTTCATTCATAACTTGATATAATCATATATGTCAGTTTTTCACATTATGGTTTTTTACCCAACCTAAACCTCATGAAGATATTCTTGTACAATTTCTTCCATTACTTTTACCTTTCATTTTGACTTTAATGCATCTACCAATACCATTCCCATTGTACCATGCTGTATCCCCTCCCTATCCCTTGTTAACGAAATATCCTTTCATTATAACCAAGCTGTCTTCCATAAGAGAAGAGCTCAAAAATTTCCAAAATGTATCAACACATTAAGAGAGATTGAGAAGAAGGTGTAAGAGTACCACTTCTTCCTCTGTGTTCCTAAAGCACCCTGTCCACAATTGTATTAGAGTATTTAGTACACTGATGTAATAATTTATTGAGATGGCTGATTCCTTTTGTAGAAATCTCCTCTTGAAAAAAATTGGAAATAGATTGAATTACATGAAGACTCTAGAGTATAACAAACCTAGATACCAGTTCCAGGTTTACCCTTAAAAATAACAATAAAGGAAATGGGAGTATAACATTACAAAAAAAAAAAAAGTCTAAGAGACTCAGACCAATACTGACATAATGATGCCAAATTGACCAAAAAGTAATTTTCAAAGCAAGACTAGATCCTGGATTCTTGGGGGCAGCTTCTGGCTCCACTAATTATTAGCTGTGTGACCTTGGGTAACCTCTATGTGCAGAATCTTCATCATAGGGATGCTGAAGATTAAATAATTTCAATCACATAAATCTCTTATACAAGTGCTTGGCACATGGGAATTTAATCAATATAAGTGACCTGATATTAGTGCCCCAAGATAATTTAAGCCTAAATGAAGTTCTTATCAAGCATGCTAGCAAACCACACCACACTTACTCTCTTATGTTTTATTTTAGGAAAATATTCAGCAACAACAGGTAAGTTTTGCATTCATTAACTAATGCCCTTTACCATTTAGAATTATGAGAAACTTTTGCAGACTCTACCTTACATAATTTCAGCTTTTCACATATAATAGTGCTTATTTGTTTTAACTTCTCTCTTCCTTTCTCAGAAACTTATTTAGCATAAAATTTTAATCGTACTCATAAAATGAAAAAGAATAAATACAATCTAACTGTAAAGATAAAGACTTCTTGCCATTGGCTCATAGTACCAAGTATTGGAAGGTTTGGAGTGTTATTCTTGACAGAGATAAGAATGTTAAGAAGATCCTTAATCTTCTATCAGTCAAACCACCCTAATTTATTTATTTGTGTTTGTATTTTAGGAAATATTGAGAGCATCCTCAGTAAGTTCCATTCCTATTTCTCAGTTTGAATGGTTTCTGAGCACCAAAATGTATGAAGACCTTTAGCAAAATCTGATCATTAGCATATCAAGCTCTGCAAATCTTAGTATTACTTCTCATTCCACACTATTTCCCATTAGTCAGCATTTTGTAGATTACTGATAGTATCCAGGAAAATTTAATTGCATTGATTAACTAAGAGAACAACAGAAAACTTAATAGCCATTTTAAAAAATACACATTCTAGGGGTGCCTGGGTGGCTCAGTCGGTTAAGCTTCCAACTTCGTCTCAGGTTATGATCTCACCTTTCATGAGTGTAAGCCCCACGTCAGGCTCCATGCTGACAGCTCAGAGCTTGGAGCCTGCTTCAGATTCTGTGTCTCCATCTCTCTTCCCTCTCCCGCTCATTCTTTCTCTCTCTCTCTCTCAAAAATAAACATTAAAAAATTTATAACTCAGTCAGTTAAGCATCTGACTCTTGGTTTCCACTCAGGTCATGATCTCACGGTTCATGAGTTCCAGCCCCACATCAGGCTCTGTGCTGATGGTGCAGAGTCTGCTTGGAATTCTCTCTCTTTCCCTCTCTCTCTGCCCCTCCACTGCTCACTCCCTCTCAAAATAAATAAACTTAAGTTTTTTTTTAAATAAATAAAAATATATATTCTATATACTATAAATGAAGAGAGTCCAGTTTGGAGAAAAAAGAAAGGGGTGATGGAAAAGAGCATAATGTTCTACCTACCACTTTCCCTAATTTCAACCTTATCTTTGCACTGGATAGAATGCAAAAGTGTGCTAAAGCTTATATCTTCAAAAGCAGAAAGAGAAAGCACAGTGAAAGCCACCAAATGGGTCAACTTTTTAAATGATAGGAAGCTTTCAACTCTTTTAATTATCTTTTAAAAAACATAATTTTCTCCCATTAAAAAAATTATTTGCATATCTCTTTTGTGAGGTGCCCACTGAAGTCCATGACTGACAACTTTGTTCTAATCCTGAAGCCTATATTAATTCCTTTATTTTATACCTTCCCATGTCCTAAACATATTCTTTTTTTTTTTTTCCTTTTTGGTTTTAGTTTTTTTTTTCTTTTTGGTTTTAGTTCTTACCAGAAACTCGATCATCCATTAGTAAATTACCTTCCAAAGTCCATTAGATTTGAATTTCTTTTTTTTCCCTTATTTCTGTTTCTGGTTCCTATTGGGAAAAAAATTATTTATTCCTTAGCAATCTCTGCATTCAATAAATAGAACAAAATCTTAAGGAAAAATTAAAGTGTACTAATTAATAGATGGTACTAATAAGAGAAGTGTTGTCCTAGGTAGTTAATTCATATAACAGAAAATGCTAACAGAAATAGAACTATTAAGTCTCTACTTTTGCTGAGGAAATATGACTTAAATATGCAATGACTTAATATCTATCATTTTTAGATTA
Organism: Panthera leo; assembly: GCF_018350215.1. Taxonomy (NCBI): domain Eukaryota; kingdom Metazoa; phylum Chordata; class Mammalia; order Carnivora; family Felidae; genus Panthera; species Panthera leo. Next base: position 30,983,845 of record NC_056683.1, on the reverse strand, counting down.
ACAAAACTCAGTGTTGGTGGGGTTATAAGGAAATAGATATATTCATGTTTTTAAGAGAAAATACTGTATACTACAACAAAATCTAGCAAAGATCTTAAACACATAGCTCTAGAGGAATAGCTAAGCAGAATGTAGTTAAATAATCCAACTTACTATTATATTATAATTAGGAATGACAATTGTGAAGATGGTTAAGTCTAGACTCTACAATGTAATAAAAGGTAGAAAAGAGCTTAAATGTATGTGTACACTGTAATCAAAATAGGAAAACATGCACCCAGTGTTTATAGCAGCATTATCAACAATAGCCAAAATTATGGAATAGCCAAATACCCATTGACTGATGAATGGACAAAGAAGACATGGAATAAATTGTGTCTTTATAAACTTTGGAAATCTTATCGTGTTTTATTACATTGTGAATTCATACAAAAGATTTTTAAAATTACTGATATTTGGGGCTTTCCTCTAATATTTTTATTGTTCAACCAATTACATACATAATTTAAAAATGTTATAGGGGCGCCTGGGTGGCGCAGTCGGTTGAGCGTCCGACTTCAGCCAGGTCACGATCTCGCGGTCCGTGAGTTCGAGCCCCGCGTCAGGCTCTGGGCTGATGGCTCGGAGCCTGGAGCCTGTTTCCGATTCTGTGTCTCCCTCTCTCTCTGCCCCTCCCCCGTTCATGCTCTGTCTCTCTCTGTCCCAAAAATAAATAAAAGAAGTTGAAAAAAAAAAATGTTATGGAATTATAGTAAGGTACATCAATTTCCTACAGCAGCTATTTGACTCATTAGAATTACTTCTTAATATTCCATGTTCTACTATATTCTTTTTGTTTGTTTTTTTTACTGATTTTATTATTTATCTGTAATGGTATTTGTTTTTTCTATTTTAAATTTTTAGACATCCCAAAAGTTGTACATAATTTATGTACCCAACTTATGAATTTGGAGATAAGTATACATCCATGAAACCATCACCACAATATATGCCATTAACCATCAAAAGTTTCATCTCTCTTCTTTATCTCTCTCTCTCTCAATCTCTTTTTTTTTCTTTTTGGTAATAAGAACACTTAATGTAAGATCTACCCTTGAAACACATTTTGAAGCATACAATACAATATTGTTGACCATAGGCACTATGCTGCACAGAACTCTAGGACTTATTCATTTTATATAACCAAAAGTTGTACCCTTTGACTAATTAATATCTCCCTATTTCTCCCTTCTTAGCCCCTGGCAATCACCATTCCACTATTGCTATTATGAGCTTGGCTATTTTAGATTTTACATGTAATTAAGATCATGCGGTATTTGTACTTCTATGTCTAACTTACTTCACTTAGCATAATGTCCTCTGATTTTATTCATGTCACAAACAGCAGGATTGTCTTCTAATGGCAGAATAATACTCAGTTGTGTATATATTCCACATATTCTTTATCCTTTCATTTATCATTATATTGCTTCCATGAATTGGCTACTGTGAATAATGCTGCAGTAAACATGGGGGTGCAGGGTTCTCTTTGAGATACTGATTTCAATTTTCTGGATAATACTAGAATTAGGATTGATGGATCATTTGGTGGTTTCATTTTTTGCTTCTTGAGAAAACTCCATTGTGTTTTCTATAGTAGCTGTAGAATTTACATTCCCACCAACAGTGTATGAAGGGTCCCTTCATATATATATATGTATACATATATATATATATATATATATGTATACATATATATATATATATATATATATATATATGCCATTAAAACAGATGTAAAGTGCTATCTCATTATGGTTTTTATTTGCATTTTCCTGATTATTAGTGACATTGAGAACATTTTCATACATGTTGGCCATTTGTATGTCTTCTTTTGAGAAATATCTGTCCAGGGCCTTTGTTTATTTTTTAATCTGCTTATTTTGGGTTGTTGTTGTTGAGTTGTATGAGTTCCTTTAATATTTTGGACATTAACCCTTTATCAGATACATAATTGGCAAAATTTTCTCCTAATTTGTTGGTGAAAACTACTTCATTATTTAATATGTGGATATCCACTTTTCCCAACATCACTGATTGAGGAAACTATTCTTTCCCCACTGTGTGTTCTTGGTACTCTTGTCAAAGATCAGTTAACCATATATGCGTGAGATTATTTCTGGACTTTCTTCTGTTCCATTGGTCTGTATATCCATTTTTATACCAGTATCACACTATAGTTTTGTGTTATATTTGGAAATTGGAAAGTGTATTCCTCCAGCTTTGTTATTGCCCAAAATTTCTTTGGCTATTCAAGGTCTTCTGTAGTTCCATATCAAGTTTAGCATTATTTTCTGGGGGAAAAAAAGTGTCATTGGGATTTTGATGGGGATTAAATTGAACCTGTAGATCAGATTGCTTTGGGTAATACAGACATTTTAACAATATTAATTCTTCCAATTCATGAAAATAAATATCCTTCCTTTTATATGTGCCTTCTTTAATTTCTTTCATCAGTGTTTTAAAGTTTTCACTATATAAGTATTTTTACCTTCGTGATTAAGTTTATTCCTAAGTATTTTTATCTTTTTGATACAATTGTAAATGATATAGTTTCTTAATTTCCTTTTCAGGTAAATCATTATTTGATATAGTTTCTTAATTTCCTTTTCAGGTAAATCATTATTAGTGTATACAAATGCAACTGATTTTTGCATGTTGATATTCTATCCTGTAATTTTGCTGACTTCATTTATCAATACTAATAGTTTTGTGAAGGGTTTTGTGAAGTCTTTAGGGTTTTCGACATATTAGCTCATATCATCTGCAAGCAGAGACCATTTTACTTCTTCCTTTCAGATTTGGACATTTTCCATTTCTTTTTATTTTCTATTGCTCTGGCTAGGACTTCTAGTACTATGTTAAATAGAAGTGGTGAGAAAGAGGGGAGCTTGGGTTGGTTAAGCATCCAACTTCAGCTCATCACTATTTGTGAGTTTGAGCCTCTCAATGGGCTCTCTGCTATCAAAATGGAAACCACTTTGGAGCCTCTGTCACCCCCCACCTCTCTCTCTCTCTCTCTGCACCTTCCTCCACACTCTCTCTCTTTAAAAAATAAATAAACATTTTAAAAGAAGAAGTGGTGAGAAAGAGAGAGAAAAATCAAGAGGTGTCCATCAAAGGATGCAAAGTTTCAGTTATGCAAAATAATTCAGTTCTAGAAATTTACTGTATAACCTAAGGTCTATTATTGACAATAGCTATTGTATACTTAAACTTTTGCTAAGAGGGTAAATCTTATGTTAAGTGCTTTAACCATGAAAATAGAAAATAAATTTTATATATATAATTTTTTTGATCAAGCATTTTTATTCTATTCTTTCTCCACCTTCTTTCTTCTTCTTCTTCTTTATTTTCCTCCCTCTTTATCTTGATTTAGCCTTATATCTTTTTTATTCTCTATTTGGATTTCTTTTCTCCCCTTTTATTTTTCTCTTTTTATGGGATCAGACCCACTCCCCTCTCCTTTTTTCCCCAGGGTTACTTCAACAAACAAATTAAAGCACATCTGTGAAGGTCCAAACATTCCACCACTACAAGCAAGAAGGAGCTCTGCAGAGGACTGAGCTCTGCAGATCTCTGCAGTGGGATAGAGTAGCCAAAACACAACAAAGTGCATACCACATACACCAAAACCACTTCTATGAGTGCCAGGCCCTGGCAGTATATGACCCATTTTTAATATAAAGGTACTCTAAGGTGCAGGACACATAACACACTTTTAAAACACACAAAAGAGAGAAATGTAGCCAAAATTACAAAATGGAGAAATTCTCCCCAAAAGAAAGTTCAAAAAGAAATCATAGCCAGAGATTGTTGCTCTGTACCATTGTGTTATCTGTAATTTCATGTTCCTGGTGATGTACTCTGGTCCTTTGTAGTCTTTGCTGATTTCCACTGATTTATTGTTCAAAACAGATAAAATTAATATATCTGCACAACAATATATGATAACAGTCATCAGACTACTAGCTGGTCTTGAAAAGAGCATAGAAGACACCAGAGAAACTCTTACTGCAGAGATCAAAGACTAAGAACTAGTTAGGATGAATTTCAAAATGCTATAATTGAGATGCAAAGTAAACTAGGTACAGTGACAGCAGGATTGAAGAAGTAGAGGAGAGAATAGGTGAAAGAGAAGATAAAATTATGAAAAATAATGAAGCTGAAAAAAAGAGGGAAAGGGAATTACTAGATCATGAGGGGAGACTTAGAGAACTAAGTGATTCCATGAAACAAAACAATTATCTGTATCATAAGACTTCCAGAAGAAGAGTGAGAGAAAGGGGCAAAAAGTTTATTGGAACAAATGATAGTTGAGAACTTCCCTAATCTGGGGAAGGAAACAGGCATCCAAGTCCTAGAGGCACAGAGAACTTCCTTTAAATCAACAAAAATAGGTCAACACATGACATATCATATCATAGTGAAAGTGGCAATATACAAAAGTAAAGAAAGAATTCTGAAAACAGCTAGGGACAAATAGACCTTAATCTACAAAGGTAGACACATAAGGTTAGTAGCATTCCTGTCCTCTGAAACTTGGGAGGCCAGAAAGGAGTGGCAGGAAATATTCAATGTGCTGATAGGAAAAATATGTAGCCAAGAATCCTTTATCCAGAGAGGCTGTCATTCTGAATAGAGTAGAGGTAAAGACTTTCCCAGACAAAGAAAAAATGAAGTTTGTGACCACTAAACCAGCCCTGCAAGAGATCCTAAGTGGGATTCTCTGAGTGGAAATCAGCAAAGACTACAAAGGACCAGAGAATGTCACCAGAAACATGAAATTACAGGTAACACAATGGTACTGAGTTCATATCTTTCAATAATCACTCTGAATGTAAGTGGACTAAATGCCCCAATAAAAAGACATAGGGCAGCAGAATCGATAAGCAAAAATAAGATCCATGCATATGCTGCTGCCTACAAGAGACTCACTTTAGACATGAGGACATCTGCAGATTGAAAGTGAGGGGGGTGGAGAACCATCTACCATGTTACTGGATGTCAAAAGAAAGCCAGAATAGTCATACTTAGACAAACTATATTTTGAAACAAAGACTATAACAAGAGATAAAGAAGGGCATATCATAATTAAGGAGTCTATCCATCAAGAAAAACTAACAATTATATATTTGTGACCCAATGTGGAAGCCCCCAAATATATAAATTAATTAATCACAAATATAAGCAAAATTATTGATAATAGCACCATAATTGTAGAAGACTTTAATACTCCACTTAACAGCAATGGAAAGATCATCTAGGCAAAAAATCAATAAGGAAACAACAGTTCTCAATGACACATTGGACCAGATGGACTTAACAGATATATTCAGAATATTTAATCCTAATGCAGTAGAATACACATTCTTTTTGACTACATATGGAACATTCTCCAAAATAAATCACAGATGGGGCCACAAATCAGCCCTCAACAGGTACAAAAAGATTGAGATCATACCATGTATATTTTCAGATCACAACACTATGAAACTTGAAATCAACCAAAGAAAAAGTTTGGAAAGCCCCTAAATACATGGAGGTTAAAGAACATCCTACTGAAGAATGAATGGGTTGACCAGGAAATTAAAGAAGAAATTTAAAAATACATGGAAGCCAATGAAAATGAAAACACAACAGCCCAAACCCTTTAGGATGTAGCAAAGGCAGTCCTAAGAGGAAAATACATTGCAATTCAGGCCTATCTCAGGAAGCAAGAAAGGTCCCAAATACACAACCTAACCTTACATCTAAAGGAGCTAGAAAAGCAGCAGCAAATAAAGCCCAAAGCCAGCAGAAGAAGATGAATAATAAAGATTGTAGCAGAAATAAATGTTATAGAATCAAAAAAACAAAAACAAAAAACCTTGTAGAACATATCAATAAAACTAAGAGCTGGCTTTTTGAATGAATACACAAAATTGATAAACTCCTAATCAGACTTCTCAAAAAGAAAAGACAGAGGATCCCCCAAAATAAAATTACATATGAAAGAGGAAAGATCACAACCAATAATACAGAAATACAAAGAATTACAAGAATACTAAGAAAAATCATATGCAAACAAACTGGACAATATGGAAGAAATGGAAAATTCTTATACACTCATACACTTCCAAAACTCAAATGGGAAGAAGTAGAAAATTTGAACAGAGCCATAACCATAAAGAAATTGAATTGATTATCAAAAATCTCCCAACAAATAAGAGTCCTGAGTCAGATGGTTTCCAGGGGAATTTTACCAGACATTTAAAGGAAAGTTAGTATCTATTCTTCTCAAACTACTCCAAAAAATCGAAATGGAGGAAAAGCTTCCAAACTCATTCTATAAATCCAGCATTACTTTGATCCCAAAACCAAAGACCCCACTAACAAGGAGAATTATAGGCCAAGGTCCTTGAGGAAGATGGGTGCAAAAATTCTCAACAAGATACCAGCAAATTGAATTTGACAGTACATTAAAATAATTATTCACCATGATCAAGGGAAATTTATTCCTGGGATGCAGGGCTGCTTCAACATTTGCAAATCAATCAATGTGATACATCATGTTAATAGAAGAAAGGATAAGAACCATATGATCCTTTCAATAGATGTAGAAAAAGCTTTCAGTAAAACATAGCATCCTTGATAAAAACCTTCAAGAAAGTCAAGATAGAAAGAACATATCTTAACATCATAAAAGCCATACATGACAGGCCCACAGCTAATATCATCCTCAATGGGGAAAAACTGAGAGCTCTTCCCCTAAGATCAGGAACATGACAGGGAAATCTACTCTCACCACTGTTGTTCAACATAGTGTTGGAAATCCTAGCCTCAGCAATCAGGCAACAAAAAGAAATGAAAGGCATCAAATCAGCAACGAAGAAGTCAAACTTTTCACTCTTCACAGGTGACATGTTACTCCATGTGGAAAACCCAAAAGACTCCACCCAAAAACTGCTAGAGCTGATACATGAATTCAGCAGAGTTGCAGCATGTAAAATCAATGTACAGAAATCAGTTGCATTTTATACACCAATAATGAATCAGCAGAAAAAGATATCAAAGAATTGATCTCATTTACAATTGTACCCAAAACCATAAGATACCTAGGAATAAACCTAACCAAACAGGCAAAAGATCTGTATGCTGAAAACTATAGAAATCTTATGAAGGAATTGAAGAACACACAAAGCAATGGAAAAGCATTCCACACTCATGGATCTGAAGAACAAATATTGTTAAAATGTTGATACTACCCAGAGCAATTCAATGCATTCAATGCAACCCCTATCAAAATAACACCAGCATTCTTCACAGAGCTAGAATGAACAGTCTTAAAATTTTTATGGGACCAGAAAAGACCAAAATAGCCAAAATGATGTTGGAAAAGAAAACCAAAACTGGGAGCATCAAAATCCTGGACTTTAACCTATATTACCAAGCTTTAGTCATCAAGACGGTATGGATTGGCATGAATACAGGCACATAGATTGATGGAATAGAATACAGAACCCTGTATAAGACCCACAAATATACTGCAAACTAATCTTCAACAAAGCAAGAAAGAGTATCCGATTGAAAAAAGAGTTTATAGAGACTCTAGTAAATGGTGCTGATAGAACTATACAGCAACAGGCAGAAGAATGAAATTGAACAGCTTTATTACCCTATACACAAAAATAAATTCATAATGGATGAAAGACCTAAATGTGAGACAGGAAACCATCAAAATCCTAGAGGAGAAAACAGGCAGCAACCTCTGTGACCTAAGCTGCAGCAACTTCCTACTTGACATGTCTCTGGAGGCAAGGGAAACAAAAGCAAAAATGAACTATTGGGACCTCATCAAGATGAAAAGCTTCTGCACAGCAAAGGGAACAATCAATTAAACAAGAAGGCAACCGACAGATGGGAGAAGATATTTGCAAATGACATATCAGACAAAGGGTTAGTATCCAAAATCTATAAAGTACTTACCAAACTCAACATTCCCCTAAAAACAAGTAATCCAGTGGAAAAATAGGCAGAAGACATGAACAGACACTTTTCCAAAGAAGACATCCAGATGGCTAATGGACACATGAAAAGATGCTCAGCAGCATTCATCCTCAGGGAAATTAAAATTAAAACCACAGTGAGATACCACCTCACACCTGTCAGATGGCTAAAATTAACAACTCGGGAAACAACAGATATTGGCCAGGATATAGAGAAAGGGGAACACTTTTGCACTGATGGTGGGAATGCAAACTGGTGCAGGCATTCTGGAAAACCATATGGAGATTCCTCAAAAATTTTCAAGAGAACTACCCTATGACCTAGCAACTACATTACTAGGAATTTATCCAAAGGGTACAAAAATGCTGATTTGAAGGGGCATATGCACCCCAATGTTTATAGCAGCACTATCAACAATAGCAAAAGTATGGAAAGAGCACAAATGTCCACCACTGATGAATGGAAAAAGAATATATACATATGTGTGTGTGTGTGTGTGTGTGTGTGTGTGTGTGTGTATGTGTATATATATATATACACAGCAATGAAAAAGAATGAAATCTTGCCATCTGCAACAACATGGATGGGACTGGAAGGTATTATGCTAAGCAAAATAAGTCAGTCAGAGAAAGACAGATATCATGATTCTTCTGATAGGTGGAATTGGAGAATCATAGCGGATGAACATAAGCGGATGAAAAATAAAATAAAAATGGAGAGGGAGGCAAAATATAAGAGACTCTTAAATACAGAGAACAAACTGAGGGTTGTTGGAAAAGGGGGTTAGTGGTGGGGGGGGGGGGTTAAGTGGGTGATTGGGCATTAAGGAGGGCACTTTTTGGGATGAGTACTGAGTGTCATATGTAAGAGATGAATCACTGGATTCTGCTCCTGAAACTAAGACTACAGTGAATGCTAACTAACTCGAATATAAAAAAAATAAAATAAAATAGAAAATAAATAGCACCAGAAAACAAAAGAGAGAAGGGAAAGATGATGGCAGATTAGGAGGACCCTAGGCTCACCTATTCCCATGAATACAACAAAATAACTGTCAAATCATCCTAAATACCCCAGAAATCAACCTGAAGACTGGCAGAACAAACTGTACAACTAAAGGTAGAGACGAAGCCACATCAAAGAAGGTAGGAAGTGCAGAGACATACCTTAAGTGAGAAACAGATCATGGCTACTGTGGTGGAGAGGGAGTTGTGGTCACAGAGAAGGGTGAAAGACCGGCTAGCACACAGGGGAGCCAACAGTGGAAGAAGAATCCCCATAGCAATAAGCTTGCAAAAATTAGAGGGATCAAATTTTATGAGTTTTTGCACCAGTGTCCTTTAGAACCAGAGTTCTAAAGGTCAGTGTGTTGGCTGTGTGAGAGCTCAGAGGGCATTTGGGCTGCTCTTGGAAAAAGGCAGTGCAAACAATCCACGGATGTATAGCATGGAAACAGTAATCTGAAGAGCACCTGGGGCACACAGTGGGGAGGTTAGTTGCCTGACTTGGAGCATGTCCCAGAAGGCAACATTCACAGAGAAACAACTCCAGAAACAAAGGAACTGGCAGGCACCATTTTCCTCCCCTTATCCTCAGCATAAATACATAAATACAGCATAAATACACCTAAAGTAACCAGCACAGCACCAACACTTACAACCTAACCAGGTTATACAAAGCCCTGCCACCCCTCCCATGCACTGGTAGAACTGCCCTTCCCACTCATGCTTGCCTCAGTCCAAGCAATGGGGGCTGCCTGCCCCAGAAGACCCTACCCAACATGCATCTCCTGACTTGGGAGTTTTGTTGAGCCTCCATTTTGGTGGCAATAGTGACAAGTCTAATTTCATAAGCAGACCAGAGCACACCTAGTTAAAAACACACCACATTCAGACCAGGGACCAAACACTGCTCACAACAGGTAAAAAAAAAAAAGCCTCTGCAGATGACTGGCCTGAAGGATAAAGTGGCTAGGACATAACAGAGCACACACATCATATATTGGAGACACTCCCAGAAGTTCCAGGCCCTGTGGAATAGGGTATACTGCACCTCAGGGCACTACGGACCTCTTCTTCCGAGTCTTTGTGCTTGAGAATAGGAGACAAAGCTGACTTCCCTAACACAGAGACTACAGGGCATAGACACTTAGACAAAATGAGAAGACAGAGGAATTTGTACCAAGTGAAAGAACAGGACAAGGTCATGGTCACAGAACTAAGTAAAACAGATATATGTAATATGCCTGATAGATAATTTAAAGCAATAATAAGGATACTCGCTGAACTTACAAAAAGCATGGAGAACATCAGTGAGACCATTAACACAGACATAAGAAATAACATAGCAGAGATGACAGGCTCAATAAACAAAATGAGAAACATGCTTGATGAAATGGACAACAGGTTTGAAGACGCAGAGAAACAAAACAGTGACCTAGAAGACATAGTAAGGGAAGCTATAAAGCTGAACAAAAGAGACAGAAAAGAATTATGCAAAATGAGAATAGACTTAGGGAATGCAGTGACTCCATCAAATGTAATAACATTTGTACAATAGGAATCCCAGAAGAAGAGAGAGAAAAGGGGGCAGAAAATGTTTTGAGGAAATAGTAGCTAAGAACATCCCTAAATCTGGGGGAAGAAAACAGGTATCCAGATCCAGAAGGCACAGACAGTCCCCATTGAAATCAGTGGAAGCAGATCCAAATCACGACATTGTAATTAAAATGGAAAGTAGTAGTGATAAAGAAAAAATATTAAAACCAGCAAGCAAAAGAAGACAGTTACATACAAAGGATACCCCACAGACCATCAGGGATTTTCAGCAAAAAACTTCCAAGCCAAAAAGGAGTGGCATAATATATTCAAAGTGCTAAATGGGAAAAACTTGCTGCCAACAATACTCTATGTAACAAGATTATCATGGAATGAGAGATTAAAGAGTTTCCCAGGCAAACAGAAATTAGAGTTCATGACCACTAAACCACCCCTTCAAGAAATATTAAATGGGACTCCCTAAGTGGAAATGAGAGACCGGAAATGACAGTAGGGATGTAAGAAACACAAAAGCAGTAAAAATGAATATTTCCATTAAAAATATCAGTCAAGGAACTCACAAAATTAAAGGATGTAAAATATGACACATATACCTAAAATGTGGAGAGGAGAGGAGAAAAGAATGGAGTCAAACTTAAATGAGCATCAACTTAATACAGACTATTATATGCAAAAGAGGTTATATACAAACCTAATGGTAACCCTGTATCAAAAACCACTAATAAATATGCAAAGAATAAAGAGAAAGAAATCCAAACACACTATTAAAGAAAAACAGAAAACCATGAGAACAAGAAAGATAAGAAAGGATCAGGGAAAATCTTCAGAAACAACCACAAAATAAGTAATAAAATGGCAATGAATACATATCAATAATTACTTGGAATTTAAATGAACTAAATGCTTCAATCAAAAGAGAGAGTGGCAGAATGGATTTAAAAATAAGACCCATCTGTATTTTGTCTACAGGAGACTTGTTTCAGACCTAAAGACACCTGCAGATTGAAAGTGAGAGGATGGAGAAACACTTATGCAAATGGGTATCAAAAGAAAGCCAGAGTACCAATACTTATTTCAAACAAACAAGACCTTGAAACAAAGACTGAAACAAGAGACAAAGAAGGACACTAAGTGATAATAAAAGGAACAATCTAACAAAAAGATATAACAATTGTAAAGTTGTATGCAACCAATGCGGAAACACCCAAATACACAAAACAATGAATAACAAACATAAAGGAACTAATCTACAATAACACAATAATAGTAGGGACAGCTGGGTGACTCAGTCAGTTAAGTATCTGACTCTTGATTTCAGCTTAGTTAATGATCTCATGGTTCATGAGTTCGAGACCTGTATCAAGGCTCTACACTGACAGTGTGGGACCTGCTTGGGATTCTCTCTCTCCCTCTCTTTTTCTCTGCCCCTCCTTTGCTCACTCTCCCTCTCTCTCTCTCTCTCTCTCTCTCTCTCTTTTTGAAAGAAAGAAAGAAAGAAAGAAAGAAAGAAAGAAAGAGAAAGAAAGAAAAAAATATACAATAATAGTGCAGACTTTAACACTCCCCTTACAGCAATGGACAGATCATCTAAACAGAAAATCAACAAAGAAATAATAGCTTTGAATGACACACTGGAATACTTGAATTTAACAGATACATTGAGAACCTTTCATCTTTAAATAGCAGAATACACATTCTTTTCAAATATAGGTGGAACATTCTCCAGAATAGATAACATATTAGGCCACAAAAGAAGCTGCAACATATTTCAGAAGATTGAAGTCATACCATGCATCTTTTCTGACCTCAACACTATGAAACTAGAGGTCAACCACAAGAAAAAGGCTGGAAAACCAAAAATACATGGAGGTTAAATGACATGGAGGTTGTATGACATGCCACTTAAACCTAATGGTAAACCTATATCAAAAACCACAATAAATATGCAAGGAATAAAGAGAAAGAAATCCAAATACATCACTAAAGAAAAACATAAAACCATGAGAGCAAGAAAGATGAGAAAGGATCAGAGAATCTTCAGAAACAACCAGAAAATAAGTGACAAAATGGGTCAACCAGTAGATCAAAGAAGAAATAAAAAACTAATGGAACCAAATGAAAATGAAAAAAATGATTCAAAACCACTTGGATTCAGCAAAAGTAATTCTAAGAGAAAAGTCTATAGTAATACAGATTCACCTCAAGAATCAAGAAAATCACAAAAATCTAACCTCACACATAAAGGAGCTAGAAAAAGAAAAACAAAAGAAGCCTAAAGCCAGGAGAAAGAAAGAAGGAAGGAAATAATAATGATTATAGCAGACATAAATTATATAGAAACTAAAAAAACAAAAAAAAAACAAAAAACAAAAACAAAAAACACAACAATAGAAAAGATCAATGAAACCAAAAGCTGGTTCTTTGAAAAAATCAATAGAATTGATAAAGTTGTAGAGAAAAAGAACCCAAATACATAAAATCACAAATGAGAGGGAAGAAATAACAACTAATACCACAGAATTATAAGATATTATAAAAAAGTACATGCCAAAAAATTACACAATTTCCAAGAAATGGATAAATTCCTAGAAATATACAAACTACAAAAACTGAAGCAGAAAGAAATAGAAAATTTTAACAGACCAATTACCAGCAAAGAAATTAAATCAACAATCGAAAAACTTCCAACAGGAGTGCTTGGGTGGCTCAATCAGTTATAAATCCAATACTTGACTTCAGTTAAAGTTATGATTTCATGGTTCATGAGATTGGGCCCCATGTCTCTTCATCAGGCTCTGCACTGACAGTACAGAGCTTGCTTGAGATTCTCTCTCCCTCTCTCTTTGTCCCTTTCCTGCTCTTTCTCACTCCTTCTCTCTCTCAAGATAAATAAATAAACATTAAAAAAAAAACCTCCTAACAAACCAATGTCCAGGACCAGGTGGATTCACAGTCAAATTCCACTAAAGATTTAAAGAATTAGTACATATTCTTCAAAAATTATCCCCCCCAAAAAAAGAAAAAAAAAACCTTCTAAATTTATGTTATAAAAAAAAAACCTTCTAAAACCAGCATGACTCTGTTACCAAAATCAGATAAAGACTTGATAAACAAACAAACAAACTACAGACCAATATCTCTGATGAACAGTGATGCAAAAATCCTCAACAAAATACTAGCAAACAGAATCCAACAATACATTAAAGAAATCTTCACCCATTCACCACAATCATTTGGAATTTAATCCTGGGTTGCAAGTGTGGTCCGACATTCTCAAATCAATCAACGTGATACATCACATCAATAAGAGAAAGGATAAGAACCATATGGTTCTTTCAATAGATGTAAAATCATCTGACAAAGTAAAATATCCATGTATCATAAAAGCCTCAACAATATAGGTTTAGAGGGTATCTACCTCAACATAATTAGGGCCATATATGAAAAACCCACAGCTAACATCATCTTTGATAGGGAAAAACTGAGAACTTTCCCCCTAAGGTCAGGAACAAGACAAGGATGTCTACTCTCCCCACTTTTATTCATTTATGCTGTGGAAGTCTTAGCCACAGCAGTCAGACAACACAAAGATATAAAAGATATGGAAATTGGTGAGAAAGAATGAAAACTTACCTTATTTGAAGATGACATGATACTCTATATAGAATACCTGAATGATTCCACCAAAAAATTTGCTAGAACTGATACATGAAGTCAGTAAAGTCACAATGTACAAAATCAATGTACAGACAACTATTTCATTTCTATACAATAATAATGAGGCATCAGAAAGAGAAATTAAGAAAATAATCCCATTTATAATTGGACCCCAAATAATAAGATGCCTAGGAATAAAGCTAATCAAAAAAGTAAAAAACCTATACTCTGAAAAATATAAAACATTGATGAACAAAGTTGAAGAGGACACAAAGAAATAGAAAGACATTCCACACTTATGGATTAGGAGAACAAATATTTTTAAAATATCCACACTATTCAAAGCATTGTACACATTTAATGCAATCCCTACCAAAATACCAACATTTTTCCAACATTTTTCACAGAAATAGAACAATCTTAAAATTTGTATGGAACCACAAAAGACCCCAAATACCCAAAGTAGTCTGGAAAAAAAGGGGCAAGGCTGGAGGCCTCACAATTCCCAACTTCAAGTTATATTACAAACCTGTGGTAATCAAGTCAGTATGGCACTAGCACAAAAATAGACACATAAATCAATAGAACAGAACAGAAAGCTCAGAAATAAACCCGCAATTATATAGTCACTTAATCTTGACAATGAAGGAAAGAATATCCAATGGGAAAAAGACAGTCTTTTCAACAAATAGTGTTGGTAAAACTGGAAGACATTTTTCCAAAGAAGACATACAGATGGCCAACAGACACATGAACAGATGCTCATTATCACTTATAATCAGAGAAATGCAAAACAAACTACAATGAAATATCATCTCACACTGGTCAGAATGGCTAAAATCAACAACACAAGAAACAACAAGTGTTGGCAAGGATGTGGAGAAAAAGGAGCTCTGTTGCACTGTTGGTGGGAATGCAAAATCATGCAACCACTGTGGAAAACAGTATGGAGTTTCCTCAAAAAGTAAAAAATACAACTACCCTATAATCCAGCAATTGCACTATTGGGTATTTACGCAAAGAATGCAAAAACACTAATTCAGGATGACTGGGTGGCTCAGTCAGTTAAGTGTCCAACTTAGGCTCAGGTCATGATCTCATTGCTCATGAGTTCAAGCCCTGCATTGCGCTCTGTGCTGACTGTTCAGAGCCTGGAGCCTGCTTTGGATTCTGTGTCTCCCTCTGTCTCTGCCCCTCCCCCCCCCATCTCTCTCTGTCTCTCAAATATAAATAAAAACAGTAAAAAATAAATTTAAAAAACAGTAATTCAAAAGGATGTGTGCACCGTATGTTTTTTATAGCAGCATTATTTGCAATACCCAAAATAAAGAAGTAGCCCAAGCATCCATTGATTCGTGAATGGATAAAGAAGATATGGCATATATATACAATCAAATATTATTCAGCCATAGAATGAAATCTTGCCATTTGCAACATGGATGGAGCTAGATGGTATAATGCTAAGAGAAATAAGTCAGAGAAAGACAAATCTTATATGATTTCACTCATATGTGAAATTTATGAAATGAAACAAGTGAGGAAAAGGAAATAAGGATAGTGAGAGCAAGGTAAACCAAGAAACAAATTCATATCTATAGAGAACAAACTGATAGTTACCAGAGGGGAGGTGGGTGGGAAGATGGATAAAATAGGTGATGGAGATTAGGGAGTCACTTGTCATGAGGAGCACCAGGTGATTAAAATTTAAAAATTTTAAATTTTAAAAAGAATGCAAAAAAAGAAAAGAAAATAGCAAAAGGTGCAGGAGGAAACTTTTGCAGGTGATGGATAATTTCATGGCATTGATTGTGATGATCCTTCATTGGTGTATACTTATCTCCAAACACTTAATGTCTACATGAAATGTCTATGATATTTTATATCAATTATACACATAGCATGAAAAGTACAGCATAGGGAATATAGTCAATAGTGTTATAATAACATTATATAATGGTAAAAGGTAACTAGACTTATGGTGAGCATATTGTGATGTATATATCATTGATGAATCACTATGTTGTACACTTGAAACTAATACAATATTGTATGTCAACTATATTTCTATTTAGAAAAGAAAACACTGGTCAACAAAAATGATTAGGAGCTGGAAAAAAATATTCTATCCACTAAAAAAAAATAAATTTCCAAACCAATAATGTGTAGCCAGAATAGAAGAGGAAGATGGGGGTACCTGGGTGGCTCAGTTGGTTGAGTGGCCAATTTCAGCTCAGGTCATGATCTCACAGTTTGTGGGTTTGAGCCCTGCATCAGGCTCTGTACTTGTAGCTCAGAGTCTGGAGACTGCTTCAGATTCTGTGTTTTCCTCTCTCTCTGCCCTTCTTCCATTCACTCTCTCTCTCTCTAAAATAAATAAACATTAAAAAAAAGAATAGAAGAAGAAGTAAAGTGACTGAATAGGAAAAGAGAAAAGTAAGAATTAAAAAAAAATGAAAGAGTTTTTCCCAGAGCAAAACATAAATATAAATAAAACGTATGCATAAACTGAAATGGAAGAATTTTAAATGCATATATATTAATTTTATATCTCTCAGCTCTATTTAAGGATAGAAAGGCATGGCTAAGGGGAATTATATGTCTTCATTTAGATCTCATGCATAGACTTATCACTTGGTACAGATACTACACAGGGGACAAAATAACATTTGGGTTCCTCAAGGTCATTTCCACTCTTTGTATGTCTATTAATACATGAAGGACTCTTATCTGGTCAACAGCTTCAAGTCAAATGATGCAAATATTTTGGCACCTTGTTAGTGTCATTTTCAAAGTGCATCTTAGAAAAAATTATTGATAGACATTATGATGTATATATAAAGATTAACTAAAAACATATTTTTGTGTTGTGTTTCAGAAAAAAATGCACCACCTACTGGTAAGTTATTTTACTATTTAATAACTATAAAGTACAAATGTGTGGTAAAGGATTTTAGTCACACTGGCTATTTTCATTCATAACTGTGCAAAAACTAAGCATTTCAATGAGTTATTAAAAACACCTTTGATATTTAACTCCACTGATTTCCAGAAAGAATACATTGATAATTAAGTCAACTGACTTGTCAATAATAAATTAGAATTTTTTACTAAGAAGAAACATATACAAAAGTATTTAAGGAAATAAGATGGGCTCAGAATCCAGGCAGAGATAAAGGAAAATAAAGTTTAAATAAAACTTTGAAAAGAACAAATACATCTTATGCACAGTAACTATAGGGTTGTTGAAAGGCTGGGCAACATTATGAGGAAGGAAAAAGAAGGTTGGATATGCTTATGATCCTTCAGATTAACAGATAATAATTTAAAAACAGAATAGAGAAAAGAAATTAAGAAAAGTAATAACATGGTGGTGGTGGTGGTGGTGGTGGTGATAAACAGTAAAAGAAGTGGTAGGGAAGAAAACTGAAAAAGTAGAGTTTGCAAAAAATAAACTGAGGATAGTTTTCCAGTAGGAGAAGTTTAAAAACTGCTTCTCTGGACGTGTTCCAACTGAGACAAATTGTATGAATCAGTGAAAATGATGAGTACCTAGGGAAAATGATCACATGAGCTTACATATTTTTTAAATAAGAAGAAAGAAAGAAAACCAAATATCAAACATATCTACCTGGGTAGATATGTTTTAAAGGGCAGATTTTAAGAATTTCAGAAAATAAATGTAACATACTTTGTCACAAATCCCATAAACCAATTCCTTTATTACTATAGTCCCTGAAATCCTAGAAGAGTAACTTATGAAAATGAATAAAGAAAAAAATTAAAAATATGAATTGATATGGAATCAGTAATCAAAAAAATCTTTCTCCATAACCAGATGTCTTCTCTGATGAGTTCTACCAAATATTCAAAGAAAAAATACTTCAAATCCTGCATGGAGTTTTCTTGAAAATAGAAAAAGAGGGTACAGACCCAAGTCATTCTGTAAGGCTATGTTAACAAATACCGAGATGAACAGAATGATAAAGAAATTTGAGAAACTCAGAAATGCATTACACAAATGTTCACATCATGTTCACATAATCGTAAATGTTCACAAATGTTGACATATGACAAAACTTCCCTGCAGAACAGTGGATAAAGTCTTTTTCATAAATGACTTTGTGACAAGTAGATAACCATACAGAAAAGAAAGGAAGAAAGCATATCCCTACCTCACATCAAACTTCAGTTCCAGTGAATTACATATAAATATGAAAGACAAAAAATAGTTTTTATAAAATAATATAGAAATAATCACCATGAACTTGGAGTACAAAAAGATTTCTTTAAAAACACTCAAAACCTACTTACTATAAGAAAATAACATGATACATGTGGGAGGGATTCATAATCAAGAACATTTGTTCATCAAATGCCACAAAGTGAAAAGGCAACATTAAGTAGAAAAGCATATTTACAACACATAAAAAAATAAAAAACATTTTAAGACTAGTATCAGAATATGAAGAATTCCCACAGAAAGAAAACAATTTGGAAGGGCCAAGACGGTGGAGCAGCATGAAGTTCTTGGCTTCTCTCATCCCTGAATGCAGCTAGATCAGCACCAAACCATTTTGTACACCTAGGACATTGTACTGAGGATTAACACCACAATCTGCATAACTTAAGCCACAGAACTCAGCAGGTACACAGTGTGGAGAGGTGAACTGGGGGAGAGAGAAGCCGCAGAGGGTGGGGAGCTGTTTTTGTGGAGACAGGACAGAGAAAGGTGGGGAGAGTGTGGCACACCAGGAGAGTACAAAAAAAGTACTCCTCCAAAAGTAGCTGGAGAGAAAAAGAGTGGAGACGCTCACAAAGGACTGAACAAGAAATCTGTTCCCTAAAAACACTGATGGGGAGAAATGAGAGGATTTCAATACCACTAGGACTCTATAAATAGGAGACTGTAGAGTCGGAAATTCTGGAAATCAATACCTGGCAGTGCTCAAGTGGAGAGGAAGGGTGAATCCCCAGGAGGAGGCAATGAGGTCTGAGGGGTCAGTGGGCCACCTGGGGAGAAGGACTTCCCCCGCTTGGAGGACATTTGGAAGAGGCCGTTTGGCCTCCCCATTGGCAAAGGTCCCAGCAGACCCCAGAAAACAGCCACATTTGCTGGTATTGGAACAAAGATGGCAGCGTGTGATGAAACTTGGCGCCAGTTATTTGTTGTGATTTGCCATAATCTCTGAACTGCTGCCACTGTGCAATCACATGAATTTTTGCTGGGGCAAGCTGGCACCCGGCCACAATCTCTGAACCTCTGCTACAGTGCAATCTCATGAACGCCATCACAGTAATGTTCTCTGGGGCAAGCCAGTACCCAGCCACTGCTCAGTGAGGCCCTCCCCAACGGGTCAGAGCAGGTCCAAGCCACAAGGTTCTCAGAAGTTACAGGTTTGGAAACATAGCCCTATGTGAGATAAAATTCAGGAGAGAGGTGACGCCTAGCAGGCTGATGGCTTGGACACAGTGTAGAAACAGGGAGTGGATGGAAGCTGGAGACAAAGAGAGGTGCTTGATTACCAGTAAGTGAGAGCTGAGTTCCTGTGCCAGAGACTGGGAAGCTGAGTGAAGCCATTTTCACCTCTCTTGTGCATGCACAAACATGCGCAAGTGCACATGTGCCACACTGATCCACCTCAGTAAGCTAAGCAGCTTACTAGTGGAAAACGAAGCCATCACACCAAGTCCTGCCCAACTGTACCCACCAAGCACATGCCCTAGAGGACCACCACACACCCCTCTGCCTGCTTAGTGTACAAACTATAAAGTGCTTCATAGTTTGACTTCTAGGGGAAACTGGATGTAATTTCTTTTGGATTTCATTCTGTTTGCTGGTCCATCTATTCATTTCTTTCTTTCTTTCTTTCTTTCTTTCTTTCTTTTTCTTTCTTTCTTTTTTTGCTTTCGTTTAAATTTTTTTCCCTCCTTCCTTTTTCTTGGATACAGAAAGAGAAAATTTTATTTTTATTTTTATTTTCCATTTTTTAAATTTCTTTTTACTATTTTTTTATTTTTGTAAATGTTTTTATTCTATTTCACTTTCTTCATTTCATTTTATTCTATTTTATTGTATAATTTTTTTAAATTTTAAACTTTTTCTTACTTTTTTTCTTCTTCTTTCCTTTTTTCTCTATTCTACCAAGTTTCATTCAACAATCCGACCAAAACACACCTAGGATCTAGCTTTCTTTATTTGATTTTTTGTGTGTTTTTTTAAATTTTTTTAATTTTAATTTTAATTTTATTAGTTCTTTTTCTTCCTGCAAAATGACAAAATTAAGGAATTTGCCCCAAAAGAAAGAACACGAAGAAATGACAGCCAGCAGGTTAATCAACACAGATATAAGCAAGATGTCTGAACCACACCTTAGAATCACAATAATAATACTAGCTGGGGTTGAAAAAAGCACAAAACCCTTTTCAGAGGATATGAAAGAAGTAAAATCTAGTCAGGATGAAATTAAAAATGCTATAGCCAAGATGCAATTTTGAATGGTGCCACAGCAGCAAGGATGGATGAAGGAGAGCAGCAAATCAGTGATAAAGAAGACAAAATTATGAAGAACAATGAAACAGGAATAACAGAGGGAAACTAAGGCAAAAGAGCACAATACAAGAATTAGAGAACTCAGTGACTTATTAAAAAGGAATAATATCTGAATCATAGGAGTCCCAGAAGATGAAGAGAAAGACAACATGGTAGAAGGTTTATGTGAGCAAATTACAGCAGAAAACTTTCCTAATCTGGGGAAAGACACAGATATCAAAATCCAGGAAGCACAGAGAACTCCCATTAGATTCAATGAAGACTGACCATCAACAAGGCATATCATAGTCAAATTCACAAAATACACAGACAAGGAAAGATATATGAAAAAAACAAGGGAAAAAAGTCCTCAACATATAAGGGAAGATAGATCAGGTTCACAGCATACCTATTCACAGAAACTTGGCAGGCTGGAAAACTGGCAGGATATATTCAGTGTGCTGAATTGGAAAAATATGCAGCCAAGAATTCTTAATCCAGGAAGGCTGTCATTCAAAATAGGACAGATAAAGAGTTTCCCAGACAAACAAAAACTAAAGGAGTCCATGATCACTAAACCAGCTCTGCAAGAAATTTTAAGGGGGATTCTCTGAGGGGAGAAAAGATGAAACAAAACAAAAAAGCCAAAAGCAACAAAGACTAGAAAGGACCAGAGAACACCACCAGAAACTCCAACTCTACAGGCAACACAATCGCAATAAATTCATATCTTTCAGTACACACTAGAAATGTCAATTAACTAAATGCTTCAATCAAAAGACATAGAGTATCAGAATGGATAATAAAACATGATTTTAGAAACCCATTTCACAAGAGACCCATTTTAGACTAAAGACAACTTCAGACTGAAAGTAAGGGGATAGAGAACCATCTATCATTGTAATGGTCACCAAAAGAAAGCCGGAGTAGCCATACTTATATCAGACAAATTAGATTTTAAAATAAAGACTAACAAGAGATGATAGGGCATTTTGTCAAAATTAAGGGGTCTATCCACCAAGAAGATCTAACAATTCTGAACATTTATACCTCTAATGTGAAGCACTGAAATATATAAAGCAATTAATCACAAATATACAGAAACCGATTGATAATAATACCATAATAATAGGGAACTTAAACACCCCACCTACACCAATGGACAGATCAGCTAAACAGAAAATCAACAAGGAAACAATGACTTTGAATGACACACTGGACTGGATGGACTTAACAAATATATTCAGAACATTTCATCCTAAAGCAGCAGAATACACATTCTTCTCAAGTGCACATGTAACATTTTCCAGATTAGATCACATACTGGAACACAAATCAGCCCTCAACAAATACAAAAAATCAAGATCATACCATGCATATTTTCAGACCACAATGCTACAAAACTCGAAATCAACCACAAAAAAACTTTGAAAAGACCATGAATACCTGGACATTAAAGAACATCCTACTAAGGAATGAATGGGTTAACCAAGAAATTAAAGAGAAAGTTAAAAAGTACACGGAAGTCAATGAAAATGATAACACGACAGCCCCAAATCTCTGGAATACAGCAAAAGCAGTCATAAGAGGGAAGTATATAGCAATCCAGGCATTCCTAAAGAAGGAAGAAAGTCTCAAACACACAACCTAACCTTATACCTTAAAGAGCTGGAAAAGGAATAGCAGAGAAAGCCCCAAACCAGCAGAAGATGGAAAATAATAAAGATTAGAGTAGAAATCAATGATCTCAAAATCAAAAAAATAGTAGAATATATCAACGAAACCAGGAGCTGATTCTTTGAAAGAATTAACAGAATTGATAAAACCCTAGCCAGTTTGATCAAAAAGAAAAGGGAAAGGACCCAAATAAAATCAAGAATTAAAGAAGAGAGCACAACCAACACTGCAGAAATACAAACAATAATAAGAGAATATTTTGAGCAATTACATGACAATAAATTGGGAAATCTGGAAGAAATGGACAAATTCCTAGAAACAGATAAACTGCCCAAACTGAAATAGGAAGAAATAGAAAATTTCAACAGACCCATAACCAGTAAAGAAATTGAATTAGTAATCAAGTCTCATAACAAACAAGAGTCCAGAGCTGGGTGGCTTTCCAGGGGAATTCTACCAAACATTTAAAGAGTTAACACCTATTCTTTCTAATATGTTCCCAAAAATAGAAATGGAAGGAAAACTTCCAAACTCATTCTATGAGGGCAGCATTATCTTGATTCCAAAAACAAAGACCCCACTAAAAAGGATAACTAAAGACCAAGTTCCTTGATGAACATGGATGCAAAAATTCTCAACAAGATACTAGCCAGTCAGATCCAACAATACATTAAAATAATTATTCACCACAATCAAGTAGGATTTATACCTGGGATGCAGGGCTCATTCAATATCCACAAATCAATCAATGTGATACCTTACATTAATAAAAGAAAGGACAAGAACCACATGTTCCTCTCAAAAGATGCAAAAAAAGCATGTGAAAAAATACAGCATCTTTCTCGATAAAAACCCTCAAGAAAGTAGGAATAGAAGGAGCATACCTCAAGATCATAACAGCCATGCATGAAAGACCCACCACTAATATCACCCTCAATGGCGAAAAACTGAGAGTTTTCCCCCTAAGGTCAGGAACACAACAAGGATGTCCATTCTCACCACTGTTACTCAACATAGTGTTGGAAATCCCAGGCTTAGCACTCAGACAACACACACAAAAAAATAAAAGGCACCCAAATCAGCAAGGAAGAAGTCAAACTTTCACTCTTCACAGATGACATGATACTCTATGTGAAAAACCCAAAAAGTTACACACGCACACACACACACAAAAACTGCTAGAACTGATCCATGCATTCAATAAAGTTACAGGATATAACAATGCACAGAAGTCAGTTGCATTTCTATACACCAATAATGAAGCCTCAGAAAGAGAAATCAAGAAATCAATCCCATTTACAATTGCACCAAAACCCATAAAATACCTAGGAATAAACCCAACCAAGGAAATGAAAAATCTATACACTTAAAACTATAGAAATCTCATGAAAGAAACTGAAGAAGACACAAAAAAAATGTAAAATATTCCATGTTCATGGATTGGAAGAACAAATATTGTTAAAATGTCAATTCTACCCAAAGCAATCTACATATTCAAAGCAGTCCCTATCAAAATAACACCAGCATTCTTCACAGAGCTAGAACAAACAATCTTAAAATTTGTATGGAACCAGAAAAGACCCCAAATAGCCAAAGCAACACTGAAAGAGAAAGCCAAAGCTGGAGGCCTCATATTTCCGGAATTGTGTATTACAAAGCTGTTATCATCAAGACAGTATGGTACTGACACAAAAACAGACACTTAGATCAATGGAACAAAATAGAGAACCCAGAAATGTACCCACAAACATACGGCCAACTAATATTTGACAAAGCAGGAAAGAATGTCCGATGGAATAAAGACAGTCTCTTCAGCAAGTGGTGCTGGGAAAACTGGACAGCGACATGCAGAATGACCCTGGACCACTTTCTTACACCACACACAAAAATAAACTCAAAATGGATGAAAGACCTCAATGTAAGACAGGAAGCCATCAAAATCCTTGACGAGAAAGCAGGCAAAAACCTCTTTGATCTTGGCCATAGCAACTTCTTACCCAACACGTCTCCGGATGCAAGGGAAACAAAAGCAAAAATGAACTACTGGGACCTCATCAAAATAAAAAGCTTCTGCACAGAGAAGGAAACAATCAGCAAAACTAAAAGGCAACCGACAGAATGGGAGAAGATATTTGCAAATGACATATCAGATAAAAGGTTACTATCCAAAATCTATAAAAAACTTATCAGACTCAATGCCCAAAGTTTTTTGGCATAATCCAGTGAAGAAATGGGAAAAAGACAGGAATAGACACTTCTCCAAAGAAGACATCCAGATGCCTAACAGACTCATGAAGAAATGCTCAACATCACTCATTATCAGGGAAATACAAATCAAAACCACAATGAGATACCACCTCACACTGGCTAAAATTAACAACTCAGGAAATAATAGCTATCGGTCAGGATATAGAGAGAAGGGAACCCTTTTGCACTGTTGGAATGCAAACTGGTGCAGCCACTCTGAAAAACCATATGGAGGTTCCTCAAGATATTAAAGCTAGAACTACCCTACATCCCAGCAATTGCACTACTAGGTATTTATCCAAAGTATATAGATGTGCTGTTTTGAAGGGCACATGCACCCCAATGTTTATAGCAGAGGTATTGACAGAAATATGGAAAGAGTCCAAATGTCCGTCAAATGATGAATGGATAAAGAAGTGATATATATATACAATGGAAGATTACTTGGCAATCAAAAAGAATGATATCTTGCCATTTGCAACACCATGGTTGGAACTAGAGTGTATTATGCAAAGTGAAATTAGTCAGTCAGAGAAAGACAAATATCATATGACTCATTCATATGTGTAATTTAAGATACAAAACAGATGAACGTAAGGGAAGGGAAACAAAAATAATATAAAAACTGGGAGGGGGAGAAAACCTAAGACAAATACAGAGAATAAACTGAAGGTTGCTGGAGGGGTTTGGGGTGGGGACTGGTCTAAATGGGGGATGGACATTAAGGAGGGACTAGCTGGGATGAGCACTGGGTGTTATATGTAGGGGATGAATCACTGGATTCTATTCCTGAAATCATTATTGCACTATATGCTAACTAACTTGGATATAAATTTTTAAAAATAAATTTAAAAAAATAAAAAATTAAAAAATAAAGAATTCCTACAAATCAATTACCAGAAGATGGATAGCCCAATAGAAAAAATATTCTTGAACAGGTATTTCAAAAAGAAGACCAATTTATGGGGCGCCTGGGTGGCGCAGTCGGTTAAGCGTCCGACTTCAGCCAGGTCACGATCTCGCGGCCCGTGAGTTCGAGCCCCGCGTCAGGCTCTGGGCTGATGGCTCGGAGCCTGGAGCCTGTTTCCGATTCTGTGTCTCCATCTCTCTCTGCCCCTCCCCCGTTCATGCTCTGTCTCTCTCTGTCCCAAAAATAAATAAAAAACGTTGAAAAAAAAAAAATTAAAAAAAAAAAAAAAAAAAGAAGACCAATTTATGGTCTAGAAGAACAAAAAGATGTTAGCATTAAGGGAAGCTGGGTAAAATCCACTGTCTGTAATATCTTTATAACTCTTATGTAAAACAAAAGCTACTTAAAAATAATAACTTAAGAAAAATTCACCCAAAGAGGGGGAAAAAATTAAGATATCATTTAAAGATAGTGACTAGTCAAGAATTAGAAAGCTGGATAATGTCAAGTTTTGGCAGGGATATGGAAAAGTAAAATATTTATGCATTTCTGATATGAGTCTTAATTGCTTTAGGTCAGTGCATGCTAGCAAATTGGTAACAGCTGGCTCTGTGTGCATGTTCATATGTGTGTGTGTGTGTGCGTGTGTGTATGTTTAACAAATTATATTGATAGGATATATAGCACACACTGCAAAATAATAAAATATACAATAATTTTATTGATAAAACAGCCAATAAATATATTAAAATGTGTCTAATTTCATAAATAATCAAGGCAATGTCAATTTAAAATTATAATAAAATGTAAGTATCTACTCACCAGATTGGCAAAAATGTTAAAGTATGATCAACCTGCTAGCAAGGAGATGGAGTAATGGGAACTCACAGTTTTAACAGTAAATGTAAATTGGTACGACCATTTTGGAAGATGGTTTGTTATTATCTAGTTGAAGATACATATATTTTACAACCTAGTAATTCCATTCAGAAAAATGCTACAGAGAAATTCATGCATGTGTGGAAAACGTATAAAAATATGCACAGCAGCACTAGTCATAATAGTCAAAAACCAAAAACAATCCCAATGCCAACTAATTATAAAATAAATAAATATTGTGGCATAAGCATACAATAAACTCTCTAGAGCAATAAAACAATACAAATGAATCATAAGGGCATAATGTGGCTCATAGGAAGCATAACACAAAAGAATATATCCAGTATGATTCAATTTATGTAACTTCCTAAATAAGCCAAACTTAAGCTATATTGCTTAGAGGTTGCAACTAGGTGATAACATTAAAAAGTGAGAATATCATTTAAAAAAAAAAAAACAAGAAAACAGTTACCTCAGAGTAGAGGAAAGGAGTTATGATACATAGTGGTGGGAAGAGAGGATGCGGGCAAAATAATATTTCTTAACCTAGATGATATTAATATATATGTTTATTTTGTACTTGTTAATGTATACATTTACAGTTCATGCACTTTTCAGGATATGTGTTTTATTTTCCAATTCAAAACATTAAATGGAAAAATACTTTATTCTTAATTGCACTCATAGAAAAAGAAAAGTTGCTCACCTTGCCATAGCAGCTGAGAGGAAAATGAAACAAGGGAGATTGTGTCCTTTGATCATTCTTCAAAATCTGCATGAAACAAAGGAAAAACCACTGTACTTCTCAAAGGATTCTATTTCTAATACCCTTGCCCTGGATCTATAATCTCTATGAACATAGGCAGTGTTGATTTTGTTTCTTGCAGCACCCTCAGTGCCTTGCACAGTGCCCGGAACATCCTGAATGAATATTCACTGAAAGATAAATGAATATTCATTGCAGGATAAATGAATGCCTGAATGAAGGGGAAGGCTGTCAATACAAACTAATATGTTATACACGAATTGCACTGAAATATTTGTGTTTCTATTTTAGAAGGAATAACATTATAATTCATTGGTTCCTTGGCTATTTCGTCTCTATAACATTCCCCAATCTTCCTAATACCTGAGGGTTATCATTTCCAGTCTTTGAAAATCTTGATACTTCTTTTTTTTCTGTTTCCCATCATTACTTAGAATTTTCCTATACCAATGACAATTTTTAACAGGAAGAATAGTATGAAGTAACATTGTCCTGGGGAAACAATTAAAAATTTTTATATCAGTGACAAAGAAGACTTTCCATTCTGGAAAATGTATTTGAGGTTGGACATTAGCATAGAAAGATGACATCTTAGAGATATAAATGATGTAGAAGTGATGAAAAAGAATTCAAGAAAACAAATGGAATGAAGACAAAGGAAGGCAATTTTATACACTGAGAATCGTACCTGTTCCAGAAAGATTTTCTCTAGAAACAGGTGGGGAAGAAATTGAAGGACAGAATAATCTCCCTCTACCAACCCCTCCTATCTTTGTCAGCTAGGGTTGCACAGCAAAATACCCTAGACTCAGTAATTTAAACAACAGAAATTTATTTTCTCATAGTTCTAGAGGCAGGAAGTCTAAAATCAGGGTCCCAGCATAGTGGAGTTCCAAAAAGGGCCCTCTTCCTTGCTTGCAGATGATTGCCTTCTCACTATGTCATCACAAGGCAGAGAAAGAGAGAGCATAGTCTGGTGTGTCTTCTTATAAAGGCACTTAATATGTTCCTCCTAGGACAATATTAGAAGAAGCGGTTGTTAATTCAGTGAACCCAATGCAAATACATTGCATGCACACTTACTTGCATATCTGTGTTTTCTTCACAAAGAAAGAATTTCAGAATTTAAAAGTAAGATTTTTTTTCCCTATTTATTTCTGATATATTTCAGTCTCTCATAAAGTCTGAGGCTATGGCTCTACATGACCAGAGGCTCAGACTTCATAATATGTGAAATCCTCTCATTTTGTTACTGATTTCCCAGAAAGTAAAATTTCCATTGCTTTAACAGACCAATGTTAAATTGTTAAATTCACATTTTATACCAAAATTATTCGGTGACAGAAAGAAAAATGAAGATATAGCTGGAAAATGACAAAGATAAATAGCAAGAAGAAGGGATATATTAGATATTTGTAAGTAATTTTCTTAAAGGGAGCTTAGAGCTCAGAGATAAGTAAAAAACTGTAATGGAATGTCCCATCCCAATCCCCTGGGGGGGGGGGGGTTGTAATTGAATGTTGACAGAAATCAAAGAATTAGAGCTATTCTCACAGGAAAGCAGAGAATGCTAAAACTCCAGTGCATTTGCCCCAAATCTGTGACTTGGGAGTTTGTGCTCTACCTTAAGAAAGTAAAAACATTTGTAATGTTTCTGTAGAAAAAAATAACTAGGAATTGTGTTATTAAACTGGATTATTATTGTGTAAATTTTTTCACTGTGCTATTTTTAGGCATGACTTCTCCTTCCCCTGGTAAGTAATTTTTTTAAATTTATTTATTTTTGAGGGGGGTAGAGGGGAGGAGAGAGAGAATCCCAAGCAGGCTCCATTCTGTCAGTGCAGAGCCCATCATGGGCTCCATCTCAAGAAGCATGAGATTATGACCTGAGCTGAAATCAAGGGTCAATCGCTTAACAGGCTGAGCCATCCAGGCACCCCTCCCCTGGTAAGTATTTTTAATCTCATTTATAGTGTTCTCAAATACTCTAAGACCCTTTCCTGCACTTTCTCTTTTTATTTATATTTATAAAACTTTGAGACTTCTGTTTTGACCTGAATTTTTAGAGAGTGAAAAGTCCAGTGGGGAAGGGCACAGGGTATAGGGAAGGAGTAATATGTTTATTTCAGCAGTGTCCTGGGATTGGTTATTTGGCCTAGCAACCAAAATCAGTACATTTTGTGATTATGATTTGAAAGTAAAGGTGGAAAGAAATAACAAAAGAAGTAAGCCTAAGTGAAAATCCATGTTAACAGTGTGGAAATAACATAAGAACTGAACAACAGAGGTGATGTGGGTCACTACCAATTATCAACTGTGCAAAATTGTGTCATAAATTAGACTGTTTAATCTTTCCGTGATCAGTTTCTTGCTGTAGAAAATTGGGGTAGTAATAGTTCCATATCTATAGGATTAAATCAGTTAAATGACAAGAAATAGTTGGAACAATGTCTGCCATATAATTAGACATTATGATAATGGTAATTATGATTACCATTAGAGCTCAGGAAAAAACAAATATATTAGAGTACAGATAGTACTTTAGAACTTAGGAAAAACCAATACTAAGATCTTTAGTGTCCTCAGAGGTAAACCCAACCACATTCATCTCCTTGTCTTTTATTTTAGGAAAAGTTGTAAAATCTACAGGTGAGTTCATTTTTCTATTATTTAATTCAAGAAAGAAATCTAGGCCAAAGAGAAAAATTTGGAATTTGTCAGCATACAAATGGTACTTAAACCCTTATGACCAAGATGAGAATATCTAGGATGTTAGTGTAGGTAGAGAAGAGAGAGAACTAAGTCCTAAAGCCTTCTAACACAAAAATTGAGAACTAAAAGAACAGACAGCAAAGGAGACCAGAAGAAGCAGCCAGTGAGCGAGAACATATGGTCTCTGTAGAGAGTGGTGTCCCAGAAGCCAAAGGAGAAAATGCTAAGGTAGGAGTGATTAACTCTTCACTCACACTTTCTCTCTTCCATAGTCACAATCCTATTAATTTGTAGGAAATTTTAAAACTCACCGATAAAAATAAATAAATACAGCCAAACACTGCTTTGGCTTTTCTCTGCTCATCTACAGTATTAGGTATGAAAATTAAAGGATCTTCAAATATTAGGCATTGAAACAACTCATAGAATAATAATATGAGTCTTAATCTCCTATCAAATCATACTATTTATTTATCTTAGAGACTGATATAGACTTTATCAGTAATTTCAATTTCTTCTCCTCCAATTTGAGTGGTTTATGATACCTAAGTACATGAAGATATCCAGCTCTGAAAACCTCAAAATTATTTTTTTTTCAAAATTCTTAAAATTCTTATCTTGCATTCTTAGTTACTCTCCCATTAATCAGAATTTTGGAAGCTATTGAAAGGAAAGTTGTAGGCACTGATTAACTAAAAGAATAAATACATACAACAAATACAATCCTTTATTTTAAAATATGATTGGAGTTAATTTATCTTGACTTGGCATGAAGAGGCTACATTTGACCTGAGACCTAAACAAAGTCATGAAAACACCTAGCGATAAAGTATTCCAGGGAAAGGGAACAAGCTCAAAGGCCATAGAAGGAAATGAGATTAATAGAAGACAGCCAATATTAACCTTTCGTCCAAATCCTCAACACTTAGTATTTTCCAAGTGCTACCACACTGTTCAGTATCAAAGAGATACTTTATACTTTCAACATTATTTCCATTATTACTGGAGATGTCAAATATCTCTGCATATATCTGTTTTCCTTTTGTGAATTTTTTTAATTCATGTTATTTCTTTTTCTATTGAGTTTCCTGACTCTCGTGGATTTTCAGGGATTCATTGTATAATCTAGTTAATAATCCTTTGTGATTTTTAGACACTACAAATACCTTTTCGTGGTCTATCATATGTCTTTGAAATTTATCTATGATCCTTTCATAAAATAAATAATTAATTTATATTTATTCAGTTGTTCACATGCAGTTTTTTGCTTTGAGAATATTAAAAAGTCCTTCCCTACCTTCAAGGTCGTGAAATATTTCACACAATTTCTTCCATTATTATTATAGCTTTGTCTTTGAAATTTAGGACTTGAATCTATTCGTCCATATTTTTCCCACTGCACCATGCTGATTTCAATAAAGACATATTAAGCCATTACCAGGTTTCTTTCATACATGAAGATCCCAATGATTCTGTAGAGAGACCTAAGATCAAGGAGAATGAGGAGTATCGCTTCCTCCTCAGTAATCCTGTAAAACTTCTGACACAAATATAACTGTTTGTTAATGTGACAAGTCAACTGCTGAGTCCTTAAGAGAAGCAAAGCCTTGCTCTACTCACTGCACATCTGCAGCATCTGAGTATCTGAATCATGGCAGACATGCAAAGGACACTTGTTTTTTTCTTATTACTTTTGTACAACTTAGAATGAGATAGGATGTTGTGGAGTCAAACAAACCTAGACTCCAGTACCAGATCTGTCACTTATTTGGTCTGTTACTGAGCTAGGATAATAGTCCTCTTCTGCCTTAAAGAATGGCAAAGCCAGTGTAAGAGAAAATGAAGAAAATTGGAGTAATAAAGTGAATGAAAAAAGTCAAGGAAGTAAAGTTTAAAGAAAGATATTTAGAGCTCTAGTAATACATTGCCAGCATGGAACTCTGAGGAGGAGACAACATAATGCAGAGAGGGGTTTGCTCTGGAACTAGGTTGCTTGATTTTCAAATTCTGGTGGGATTTTGGCTGTGTGATTTTGGTGATAAAAATGAGGTGAGGGGCACCTGGGTGGCTCAGTTGGTTAAGTGTCTGACTTCAGCTCAGGTCATGGTCTCATAGTTTATGGGTTCTAGCCCTGCATGGGACTCTGTGAGGATAGCTCAGAGCCTGGAGCCTGCTTCAGGTTCTGTGTCTCCCTCTCTCTCTGCCCCTCCCTACTGGTGTTCTGTCTCTGTCAAAAACAAAAAACAAAAAAAAAAAGAGATAATATTAGTAAGATAGGAGTACTCTTTGAATTAAAAAACTCTAAGAATAATGCCAGGGGACTAGAAAGTGGTCAATATAAATTAACTACTATTATCGTTCATTCTATAAAGGAACTAAAGGCCCAGACAAATGTACTATAAAGAATTTAGATTTCTTCCAATCAACCAAAGACATTCACTTGTTTCTGGCTTATGTTGACTAATATAGGAGAAGCAAGAGTAAGCTGGCTTTTTATTTATCTCTGTATTCTATAATATTTTATAGTAA
Source organism: Panthera leo (assembly GCF_018350215.1). Lineage (NCBI taxonomy): Eukaryota > Metazoa > Chordata > Mammalia > Carnivora > Felidae > Panthera > Panthera leo. The sequence goes on along the minus strand of NC_056683.1, from coordinate 30,951,353 downwards.
GGATTTTTTTTTCTCTCCCTGAATGCTACCAATATCCACCACTGGCAATATAAACTTCTTTCTTCTTTCTTCCCTCCTAAGAATATTTTAAGAAACCCAAAACAAAACAAAAAAATTAACTGCAAAGTTGAGGTTTTTTTAATGACAAATGTGATCAAACCACACACCTACATATATTTTCTTGTTATACCATTGTAGCAAGGGTGGAAGACTCTATATTATAATGAACTGAGATATTGAAACTCAACCTGAAGATGTATTTTAGAGAGATATTTAGATGGATGTGTTGGTATTTTATAAACTACCAAAGGAACCTCCAAAACCTCTTACATTTCTTAATTAAAGCAATTTTGGGGCAATCAAGTACATGAAGGATTTTTGCTTAATCAGCCTGTTACAAAACCCAGCTTTGCATATCCCAATATTTTATAAAAATCTGTATTCTCCTTCCATTAATCTCCATTTTTGGAGGGTATTGTCAGTTTGTGGGGAAACTTAAATGCAGTAATTAAGTAAACAAATAACCAAAATAAAAATAATCTTTCCCCCAAAAGACAAATTGATATAGGAGAGTTTAGATAGAAATAATGGACAAGAACCCAATAAACCACATCAATTAATGGATTGCATATTTTAAAAGAAATACTGTTCTAAATTTAGTTTAAATTCCTTGCCAAAAACGGGGCGCCTAGGTGGCTCAATTTGTTGGGCGATTGACTTCGGCTCGGGTCATGATCTCATGGTTTGTGAGTTCAAGCCCTGCATTGGGCTGTGTGCTGGCAGCTCAGAGCCTGGAGTTTGCTTCAGATTCTGTGTCTCCCTCTCTCTCTCTGCCCCTCCCCCACTCATGCTCGATCTCTCTCTGTCTTAGAAATAAATAAACATTAAAAAAATTCCTTGTCAAAAGCAAACAAAAACAAAATACTAACAGGTGGAATTCACAAGTATTAAGCAAAGAATATTAAACAAATAATGAAACAATTTCATTAAATTAATGAAAATATAGTATAACGGAAAGTAGGGAATTTAAATGGCATGACTTCTTCCAAGACTTCCAAATATAACTCACTGCAACATATAGGCAATGTTTCAACCCACTGCAATGTTTGAAGAGAAGAGGCTTAAATCAATTCCTCTTTTAGGGTTCCTGGACCCAATTCCAATGTGGGGTGTTCCCCCACACTTAATTCTGACATTACCTACCCAAGGATCACATCAGATTCTATAGGTTAAGGGTTCAGTCCTAGAAGAGTGCTCCCTATCCCCACAGTCGTAAGCCTAGGCTGTTACCTGCGCTCCTGACCCACCAGCTACAGACAGCTACAGACTCACCAGCTACAGTGACCTCCTCCTCATGTTTGATTAATTTGCTCTCTCAGCATATAGAATTCAGAGACACACTTACAGACATTTACCAGTTAACTAAAGGATAAGATAAAAGAAAAAAGTCAACAGCCAGATGAAAAAATACATAGAGCAGGGTCCTAAACAAAGGAACACAAAGTCCTTGTGTTTGTGGAGCTTGGGGCCCAGCTTAGAAACACAAAGAAGCACACACATCAGATGATTAAAGATAAAACTCAGTGTTGGTGATGCCAAACCGGCCAAGGCCCCAAGAGGGAGCGCTTCAGAGGGTTCTTGGCTTTGCCCAAGAAAGAATTCAAGAGTAAGCCTTTTAGAGAAATGGATCAAGATTTATTAAGTATAGAAGTGAAAAAAGGAGACACTTTATAAACAAAGTAGTAGTTTCTCCTCCCAGGTAAGGAAGAGGACCCCTTTTTGCTTCTAACAAAGGGTTTTATATGTTTTTTTAAATTAGCTAATCATACAGAGAAGAGGCTTACTTTTTAACTTTGGGTATATCACTCCCATTGGGCAGTTAGTTTTTCCATGGTCTTAGGGTTATAGAATTACCCATAGGGAGTGATTTCAAGAATGTCCAATCTATGTGGCTTTTACTACCAGAAGGAGTAGGGTCTTGTAGTTTTCTACGAGTCATATCTTGTGACTCTTTTTATGACCTGCTGACTTTTAGGTTAAAGGTCAGCCTAAAATCCAAAATGGCTTTACTTTGGTCAGCTTATCTCCTGAACCTCCCTTCCCTCCTGCCTCAATAGTAAGGTTATAAAAACAAATAGACAAATTTCTAAGGATAACAGCAAGTCCACAAAATGACTAGATATCTTGACCAAGTAACCACACATTATGTAGGAGTCAAGAAAATAACACAAGGGGAAACAAAAATAAAAATAAAAATAAAAATAAGCTATAAATATAGCCTAAGGTATAGGAAAGAAGCCAAATGTTCACCCGTGGAGAAATAATTGGGCTGTTAACATAATAAGGCAATAAATTACAATTAGTAATGTCAATTTTTTTCCTTTCTAAATTAGAAGTTGTGGGACTAGACAATAAGTTATTTAGCTGTTTCTCACTTTGTTAGGTCAGTTAGCTCCAGATGAATGTGAGATTCATTTTTTCAATGTTTTTTTTTTAAATTTCTGTATGCAAAAACTGATTTTCTTTTTAATTGCTTTTCGTTCCAAATAACAAAAATCAACCTGAAGATAAGAAAAGACTACCAGTTTAAAAAGTAAATAAAAAGATTAGGAAAGACAAAGATTGACATTACTTATACTTTAGTATTTGAATTATTGGAAGATTGTGGAATAAAAGTAACTAGAGAAACAAAGTAGGGGAGCAGGAAACAAGAACAGTGAAGAGAATGAAAAAGTAAAGCTGTCAGGTTTAAATGACTAGTGTTTTTCCAAGTTATGAAAGGTTTTCTAGTCCCAGAGAGAACAGAAAGAAACTCCAACATTTATTTATGAACTTTGTGCTAACCAGTCTAGGCCCAAGAAAAAATGGTGACCATTGAGTGGAATGAGCCTCCCTTTGATAGAGACACAAGCATAAGCTTCTCACTTGGTGGGGACTCTCCAGAGGGATGCAACGGAGTTTAGTAGCTAGATCATGAACACCTAGCATGCCTTCCAGTTCTAGACAGAATATATTTTTTTATAAAAGAATCCCTTTCCTTGGGTTAAAGCATCAAAGTAATTGATGCAGGGGCTCCTGGGTGGCTCAGTCGGTTGAGGGTCTGACTTCGGCTCAGGTCATGATCTTAAGGTTCATGAGTTGGAGCCTCACATCAGGCTCTGTGCTGACAGCTCAGAGCCTGGAGCCTGCTTCAGGTTCTGTGTTTCCTTCTCTCTCTGCTCCTCTCCCACTCATGCTCGTCTCTCTCTGTCTCTCAAAAATAAATAAACATTAAACAAATTTTTTTAAAAAAGCAAAGTAATTGATGCAGCAGTTTTGATGGTTATTGGGTATTATTTTAAAAGACCCCTAGGGAGGGTCACCTGGATGGCCCAGTCAGTTAAACGTAGGACTTCCATTCATGTCATGATCTCACTAGTTCATGAGTTCCAGCCCCGTGTCTGTTGAACCTAACATCAGGGTCTGAGCTGACAGCATAGAGCCTACCTCAGATCCTCTGTCTCCCTCTCTCTGTGCCCCTCCTGTGCTCTCATGTGCTCTTTCTCTCAAAAACAAATGAATATTTAAAATGTATTTAAAAGACCCCTGGAGAAAGATTAACAATGGGTAAATGTATTGTACACACAAAAGACTGACAATGTTTTTGCTTGTATTTGTATTTCAGCAAAATCAGCTCCACTCTTAAGTAAGTTTATTATCTTTTTTGTAATTTTCATATATACTGCAGTATTACAGACTTTTATTAAACTGAGTTTTCCTTTTCAGTAGCATAAAAGATAACATTGTACCAAATTTTAATGATGTGCTTAAAATTTAATCTTACTGAATAAATTGAGGACTTTGTTAAATCAACTCTCTTTCCAGTGTCAAAAAAGGTTCACCCCAGGAAAAGATACAAACCATGAAATTTTGGGTGAGATGAATTGGAAGCAGGAAAAGGAAGCTAGCCAGGGAAATAAAGAGGCAAAAAACAAGAAATAAGTCATGAAAAGTAAACTGTGGAAGCAACCAATAAACTCTAAATGTAGCACCCTAATGTATTACTATTAAAAAGCTAGACAGCAGGGGGAGTGAATTTTTGAATTGACCATTAACAGTATCTCCACCAGGAATTCCAAATTACTTGGTTCTCATTATAGAGGAATAAGAATTCAGGGAGAGTAAAATATAGGAGGTGAAGGTAGTAGCAAGGTTGAAACCAAGTGAGCTTTGATAAGTTTCTAAAGTACTTCTTCTGTTAGAATCTCAGAGAAAAGGAGAGAGGATGGCTCTTTCATCTCAGCTAATAGAAGGTTTAGTGTGCAGCAGACGGATACAATCTCCTTCCCCAGAGGGCTATCAGTGATAACGTTCTACAACTCACAAGGGGAAAAAAGTAATGTGCTTCTTTGTCTTTGAATTATACAAAATGTTCCAGCATATAGTAAACTGTTTTCAACTTCCAATTTCTGGTTTATTTTACATTTTCCAGTTGCCAGAATGTTCCCTCTCCCTGGCATTTTCAATTCTAGATAAATTCATATTATTCAATCCCACTCTTTTTGTTACAGAATCTATTATTAAAGATTATGGGGAAATATAAACTATACTGAAAGTAAGGATACTTAATAAACATTTGTGAAATGGCAGAGGCTTACCATTCTCACTTTTCCCACTACAATAATAGGTCAGTAACATATATAAAGTTCACATCAAATAAAGAACAATACTCATGGGGTACAAAAAATTAAAAGGTTAAGTAAGTAAATTAGCAAGGAGAAAAAAGAAATAGAAATTAAGATTACAAATATTTAATGTTGATAATATCATTAGGATGCCTGAACTTTGCAGTGTATATGGAAGGAATTAAAAGAATAGAGATTTTGCCTACCAAAATACTTTGTCCTCGTCCTTTCCCTTCAATGATAGACTCCAAAGGTGGCACCAAATCCCTGAAGTCCCAAACAACACAGAGGTCAACCATCTAGCCCTTGTCATTTCATGTGTCCAGGAGGGATTTCTCTAGAATTTATACCAATAGACAGTCTTTTTATTTCCAGTTGTTTGCAGAATGCAACAATTTACACATATTCCAACTGTAAGAGAAAGTGTCCCTCACCCCACATCTTTTACACATCTTACTGTTTTGTTGGATGCCACCATAAGTAATCTCATATTTTTTTCCTTGGGGTTTTCATTTTCTTAAAAAATCATCAATGATCTTTAGGAATGCCACAGATGTAAAACAGTTTGAAGTACAGAACTCTGGTGGTCAGAGTGAAAATAGCAGGTGCAGGAACATTAATTTCTGCTTTTCTGATGGGTACTTCCTCCTTCCTGGTTGTTTTAATTTACATTTCCTTGACCACTTCCAAGGTGAAGCACTTCTCTACACGTACTTATTGGCCACTCAGGCTTTTACCTTTTAAAAGTAATCCAGTCGCATCCTTTGCCCATTTTCCTATTACATTTCTGGAACCTTTCTTATTGATTTTCTGGCATTTTATGCATTCCAGGGATTCATTCTGTGTGATTCTTAACACATTGAAAATATTTTCTCCCAATGAATCATGTGTCCCTGAACTTTATCTAAAGTGAACGGTCTTGAACAAAAATCCTGAGGTCAAATACATCAACTTTTCATAATACTGTTTGTGATTGAAAGTTTTAAGAAAGTTTCAAGACCAATAAGAGCGTCCACCTTTTCTTTTTTCCCGCAGTTTCACCTTCCACATTCGTGTCTTTATGCCATATATTCATACTCTTTCCACTGCACTAAGCCCCAAGGCATCTTTACATTGAACCGGGCTCTCCTACCTAAGAAGTGGTCTTAAAAGATATCCTAACTGGGGTCCTCTTTAGTGTTCCACTAGTACCTTGCTCCACACTTTAATAAAGTAATTACACATTTCTGTAATCATTTAACATAACTGCCGACTTCAACTTTATGACACTATCAAGTCCTTCAAGGGTAGGTTCACTCTGCTCTACTCTTTTCAGTACCAAGGATGGTGCCTGGACCTTGGCAGATACTTAATAAACATTTGTGAAATGGCAGAGGCTTACCATTCTCACTTTTCCCACTACTAGAAAGCTTGAAGAGGGATAGAAACATGGGGGAAACCTAAGAATAGAACAAACCCAATTTGAATCCCAGATCTGGCATTAATTAGGTTTGACAGGCTCCTAGTTTACAATTCTGTGGCCTCTCAGAAAGGCCAAAAGAGGCCAAAAGGCCATTTAATTTTAAAAATAAAAATGAGGGAGAAAGCGTGACTTTTCTTTTTTATTTTATTATTTTTTTTTTATTTTAGAGAGAGTGTGTGTGTGTAAGTGGGGGAGAGGAGGGCAGATGGACAGAGAGAGAATCTTTTTTTATTTTTTTAATGTTTATTTATTTTTGAGAGAGAGAGACAAAGCGTGAACAGTAGAGGAAGGGGAAAGAGAGGGAGACACAAAATTTGAAGCAGGCTCCAGGCTCTGAGCTGTCAGCACAGAACCCAATGTGGGGCTCAAAACCATGAACCATGAGATCATGACTCGAATCGAAGTTGGACGCTCAACCCACTGAGCCACCCAGGGGCCCCAGACAGAGAGAGAGTCTTAAGCAGGCTCCACACTCAGTATGGAGTCTGGCATGGGGCTGGATCCCCTGGCCCCAGGATCATGACCTGAGCTGAAATCAAGAGTCAGACACTCAACGAACAGAGCCACCCAGATGCCCCAAAAGTGTGACTTTTAAACATCTACAAAATAAAGTGTTTCAAAAAAGAAAGACAAAGCTGCAATATTATAGCACCGACACAGCTAACTGGGATGCAGGGAAGCAGTTCCGCATGCTGGAAGGCAGGCTCACAGAGGCTTGGATGCTTTAGCTCAAATTAAAAACCGTGTGACTTCAGGCAACTTACTTTACCTTACTGGACCCAGTTTTCTTATCAGTAAAACGGGAAGAATAATAGGATTGTTGTGAAGAGTAGAACAACACCTAGCAAGTGATTTATAAAATTAACTATTATGATTTTATGCTGTACTTTTGCTAAAGGCCAGTGTAATCAAAACCTGAAGCCTCCTCCCAGGCATGTGTTTCTGCCTTAACTTAGGAAGAGCTGAGAAAAGTTGGAATTAATTCTTAGTTATATGATTTGCTTTTGTTAATGCTAGCTCCTAAGATGTCCAGCTTTATATATATCCATGTTTTATTTCTCCTTCTGCCTTTCCTTCATACTAAGATCTTTTGTTTTTGTAATTAGCAAGAAAGTTTAACAACTAACATAAACATAATGCATACACCTAAGTGTAAAGCAATATTTCTGTCCCTACTTGGCCATGACAGCAGGACTCCAAGCTGTGGGGCACTAAGGAATTAGATATTAAAGCTCACCTTGAAAAACACAATAGGGAGACCATTAGTCAATCCACCACACTCTTCTATTTGTTTTTGTATTTTAAGAATCTCTAAGAAGCTTACAGTAAGTCATTTTCATTTATCTCAATCTGAATATTTCAAAAACAAGTATATGAAGACCTGTATAATATCACTTTGCAAATCATAATATTACTTTCCATTTTAGGTTACACATCTATTAATCAGAACTTTTTAGATTGTGAGGGTTTACAAGAGAGTTTAAATACCAGGTTAACTAACAGAAACACACATCCATGCAAAATAAAAATAAAACCTTGCCTCACTGTTATATACTGGAATCTATAGAGAGAGTCCAATTTGAGACATAAGAAGTTTGTTTTTGTTTTTAAAATTGAAATGTTTAAACAACTTACTACTTTTCTAATAGCTTTTCTACCTTCTTCCTGCAGTAGATGGGGACATAAGGGCACCCAAAGGAATTTGCCCACTTCTACAGAGGTTTCAGCAGATGTCCTCCAACAAAGAACACAAAGGTCAGTAAAATGGGTCAAGTAGTAAAAAGAGCTTTCACTCTACTCTCGTTTTCTGTATTCTAAGACATCTTCTGGGAAGTGAAAAAATAGTAACTTTGATTTTAATCCAGGAAACCTACCATGCCTCTAAGAAGGCATTCATGTCCTAGACAAGTAACATTTTTTGTTATGTTTTCTTTGTATCTGAGAAGATCCTGAAACACCCATCCATGAGTCTGTTCATTTTCTGAATTAAGCATACTGACTATTGGATGATATGAGTTATGAGAAATTCTAATCAACTAAATTTCTTATCAACATCAAACATAATTTAATCCTGAATTCAAAGTGAATAGAAGTGGAATGAGCAGGGAATCTAAATAAGATTTTTGCTAGGCTCCTAAGTGGTTTTTAGCCACAGCAAAAGGTGAAGAATATAAATTAAATGGTCCCCAGAAAGAAAATTCACTTTTTTTCCCCCACAAAAGTGAGACCATGAAATAATCATATTCAGAAGAAAAAAGCATGTTATCTGTGAGAAGCCAGATTCAGTCCATTTGGAATCTCAAATGTTGTCATTGTATGTCAACAAGGAACATATGGAGATTCATGTAGTTAATGAACATGAGCCCTGAAATCAGTCAAGAGAAAAATTTCAAGAATAAACATTAAGCATTAAATAAATGCAATTTATAACTTCATTAATTTATGATTTAGTGCTTATTAAATGAGTGAGACTAGGGGCACCTGGGTAGCTCAGTTGGTTGAACATCTGACTTCAGCTCAGGTCATGATCTCAAGGTTCCCTGGTTTGAGCCCCACATCAAGCTTACTGCTGTCAGCACAGAACCCACTTGGGATCCTCTGACTCCTCTCTGTACCCTTTCCCCACTCATGCTCTCTCAAAAATAAATAAATAAATAAATAAATAAATAAATAAATAAGTAAATAAATAAACATTAAAAAAATAAGTGAGGGGCCTCTGGGTGACTCAGTCGGTTGAGCATCCGACTTCAGCTCAGGTCATGATCTTGCTGTCCGTGAGTTCAAGCCCTGCGTCAGGCTCTGTGCTGACAGCTCAGAGCCTGTTTCAGATACTGTGTCTCTCTCTCTCTCTACCCCTCCCCCACTCATGCTCTGTCTCTCTCTCTGTCAAAAATAAATAAACATTAAAAAAATAAAAAAAATAAGTGAGCAAGGCTAAAAATGTTGTAGGAGTAGGAAAGACACTATGTTTTTCTTCAAGGTAACTAACAAGACTTCAAAATCATTAACCTCTAGCTACTCACTGAACATGAACCAAGAAAATAGTACAAAAGAAAAAAATTGTAGCAAGCTATTTGCAACTGCATGAGATGTTTTAAGCATAATTTAGGAAAAGTCCCAAGTAGCAAACTATAGCTAGCCTGCTAAGGTAATAAAATATTATATTTTAATAATAAATGGCAATTGTTTTTCTATAAATTAAGATTTTCTGAATCAGCCAACAAGTCGTCATTTGTTTGGCTTTTTTTTTTTTTTAATTATTGAGTGCTTCAAGCTGAAAGAAGAGTCAAAACTGATTACTTTGGCATTATATTCCATGATTATGTTATGCAGAAACAGATCTAATTTTCATTGACTTCCATTCCAACTTCCAAGCATCCCCCATTGAATTTTTCCTGACAAGGAAAAAAAGTCTACTAGTTCTTAAAGGGAGAAATGAAACACAGACTAAAAGCATTTTGGTATTAGTCCACTTTTTAAATTCAAAATAATAGAGGACACCTGGAAAAAAAGGAAAATAAAAAAGGAAATGAAAAAATAAATGCACTAAAATAGCAAACAACCAAGGTTAGATAAGCAGTGGTTTTCCAGTCTCTGAAAGTTCTCAGAGGCTGGGAAGAAAAACTTAATCAGTCACTGTGATGTGTGTGTGGAGGCGGGGGGGGAGAGAGTTAAATATATTTTGAGCACACAGACTTCATTCCTCTAATATTCTTTCCTATCCCAGGACTGTGTATTTTACACCCCTAATAGACAGCTTCCTTCTCTGGATTTACAAGGACAAGATGACAGTAGTTTTGGTATTTCTGGCACATCATTTCAAAAGATACCCAAGTGTTTAAGTCCAATAATAAGTTAATGAAAAGGGCTAATGTTTACTTGTTTTGTATTTCAGGTAGAGCTGTACCACTTCCCAGTAAGTTTTTGTCTTATTTGTAACACCCGTATGTACTAGACTCCTGCAACGTGCATAACATTTTATTCATAGATTTTTCACTTTCAGAAGATCAAAAGTTAATTTAGAGTCATCAGTGATTAACAACTGGTTTGTACAACTGGTTTGTAGAAAGAATAAACTGAGAAATACACTGTTCTTTTTATATCAAGAGAACTGGTTTGTATATTTAAAAAAATTAAATGTCCATACTAGGACAGAAAAAAATACCAACATTTTAGGTGAAATGCAATGGACACAGGGAAGGAAATTAGTCTTTGAATTAAAGGAGAGGGAAGGAAGAAGGAATTAAAGAGATAAATAAACTTTACATACAGTACAGTAAACGTCAGTAAAGACATTGAGGAGGAGGTGAATACAAGAATAGTCCACAGACCTATGTTTCTGCAAGAAATTCCAAAATGAAAGATCATCGTAGATGGCTTAGAAGCTAGATGTTAAAACAACACAAAGGAGTATTTTGGGGAGGCCTATGATAGTAGGTCAAACCAATCTCCCTTATTTGTTTTTGTTTTTCAGGAACCATTGAGAACATTTCCAGTAAGTTACTTTTATGTGGATACTATCTGGAAAAATATGTGCCTAAAGATCTTTTGATAAATAAGTCTGGCATAGCCATAATCCACTTTGCAAATCTTAATGTTATTGTTTTACTTCCCGTATTCCTCTCACATTAGTGAGCCTTTTTTAGAGATTACTGATAATTTGCAGGAAAGCTTAAAAGCATTTATTATATGACTAAAGATCACAAAGCAAATAAAAATCCTTTTCAAAACAAAATGTATAAGGAATCGGTAAAGAAAACAAGAGTCCAGTTTTGAAAGAAAAAGATAGAGTGATAGATACTACTGTAACATCATCCCACCTTCCTAAAAGATTTGAATATTTCTTTGCCCTGGATAAGAAAGATGAAATACACAAAGAAGAGTCTGTCTCAACAGAGGTCCTTCAAACAGAACATTCAAATGTCCAGGATTAATCATGTATTAAAATAATCTTTCATTAAACACAAGTAGTTTCAATTGTTTTGAAATCCCTTTGCATTTCTTTTTGGAGGCACCCTCTGAAAATTGCATAAGTAACAATTTTGTTCTGACTCAAAACGTAGAGAAATTCCTTTATTGGGTATATTTTCATATACTACACCTTATTTATGTCTTTATTTTTCTGTTTTTTTTCCCTTCTGTTTTAAAGAACCTGCATCATCCATTAGTAAGTTCCTTTTGAAATCCTAAAATTCATAGAATGTAAACTAGTTTTACTCCCTATTGCTATTACCATGTCAATGGTCTAAAACTCAATTCTAATATTTCTCTACTCTTCCTCTCTGTGTGATAGTGATAAATAATAAATGATATTGTAAAAAATTAAGAATAAAAATTAGTAGATCATACATATTAAAAGAAATGCCATTATCAAACTTGTCTTTGATACCAAATCCAATGTGATATTCATAAACATAAGCAAACAGATGGGGAAAGTTAACAAAAAATATAATAAGAATAGAGACTAAGAGGTATAACTTCTTGACTTGCTCAAAAATGATATAAACCTGTTGTAATAGGCAATAATGTAAGAGCTTAATAGGCTCCAGAAAGACCATTTGCTTTGTTCTTCTACCAGAGTAAGGAGACCCTAACCCTAACCATCCAGATCTTCCCTTAGAACACAGCAGGGACACCAACAACACCAACTATGTAGAAATAATACTGTAGATGCTAGTGCAAGTTTGACCTACCAAAAATGTTTGTGTCATTTTTATAGGTTAGCAACATTCCTATTGAGAAACAGTAGAACATGTACAGTTAATTCACCCAACAGAAAAGTCAAACTAAATATCTGGAGAATGTCCAAGCCTCAAAGGTCACTAAATGAATTCCAATTGTAACTACTCTGATATGTTTCTTAATTTGTATTTCATGAGCATAAACAGATCAGAGAGGTTATCGGACAAAAAAATGTATGTTTTTGTATGTATGTTTCTAGATTTAGTTACCTCTAGATTTTTTTTTTTAATTTTTTTAGCGTTTATTTATTTTTGAGAGAGAGAGAGAGAAAGACAATGCGAGTGGGGGAGGAGCAGAGAGAGGGGGAGACACAGAATCCGAAGCAGGCTCCAGGCTCCGAGCTGTCAGCACAGAGCCCGATGTGGGGCCCGAACTCACAAACCGTGAGATCATGACCTGAGCAGAAGTCGGATGCTGAACCAACTGAGCCACCCAGGCGCCCCTAGTTACCTCTAGATTTACAAGTAACAACTTGGGGCACCTGAGTGGCCCAGTCGTTAAGCATCCGACTTCAGCTCATGTCATTATCTCACCATTTGTGGGTTTGAGTCCTACATTGGGCTCTGTGCTGACAGCTCAAAGCCTGGAGCCTGCTTCGGGTTCTTTGTCTCCCTCTCTCTCTCTCTCTCTCTACCCCTCCCCCTCTCGCACTCTGTCTCTCTCTCTCAAAAAAAACATTAAAAAAAATTTTTTAAGGAACAAGTCTTTAAAATAATTAATTATGCATATATTTTAGCCCAAAATTCCAATTTGGGCATTATTAATAATATAAAACAAAGGAAAATAATTTCTGAAAATATATTTGCAATGAATATGGCTAAAATCTAAAAAAGAGTCCAGACACTTAGCCACAGGAAAATTGTTTGTTAATATGATAATATATGACATTATAATTAGAACTGACAGTAGTTTTTTCTCTGAATCAGGATTTGCTGAACCAATTGGTAAGGTTTTTTTTCCTTTTCCTCTATTATTATATTTTCAGTTTAAATAATAGTCTAGAATTTATGCCAATAGTTTTTTATTTAGAAATAATTAATATTTAACATGATATTAGTTATATGCATACCATATAATGATTGGATATTTCTACATATTTCAAAATGATCACAATAGGTCTAGTTAACATTGATCACTATACATAGTTACAAATCTTTTTTCTTGTCATGAAAACTTGTAAGACCTACTTTCTTAGCATTTTCAAATATACCTGAGTATTATTAACTGTAGTCATCATTCTGTACATTACATACCCATGACTCCTTTTTTTTTTTTTTTTTAGGTTCATTTATTTTGAAAGAGAGAGAGAGGAGGAAGGGTAGGGACAGAAGAGAGAAAGAGAAATAATCCCAAGCAGGCTCCATATCGTCAGTGCAGAACTTGACCCGGGGCTCCTTCTCACGAACTGTGAGATCATGACCTGAGTTGAAATCAAGGGTCTGTTGCTTAACTGACAGAAGCCACCCAGGCACACCCCCCCTGACTTCTTTATTTAATAATAGCTAGATGTTTGTGTTTTTAACCACCTTCACCCATATTACCCACTCTCTATACTATCGCTGGCAACTACAGGATGTTTTCTGTATCCAAGAGTTCAGGTTTTTGTTTGTCTAGATTCCTCATATAAGTGAGATCATGCATTATTTGTCATTCTCTGAGTTATTTCATTGAGCATAAGGCCCTGAAAGTCCATTCATGTTGTTGCAAATGCAAGATTTCCTTCTTTTTTGTGGCTGAATAATATTCCTCTGTGTGTGTGTGCATGTGTGTGTGTACCACATTTTCTTTTTTTTAGCTGGGGCACCCCTTGCAAACTTATTTCTTGAAGTATTGGTGAAAGATAGGTCTTCTGGACCCTCGCAGGATGGGTTTGTATTTAAATTGCAGTTAGGTAACATATGGTGTAATATTAATTTCAGGTGTACAATATTCTGATTCAACACTTGCATGTGATACTTGGTGCTCATCACATCAAGGACATTCCTTAATCCTCATCACCTATTTCACCCATCACCCCATCCTCCTGCCTTCTGGTAACCATCACTTTGTTCTTTATACTTAAGAATCTGTTTCTTGGTTTGCCTCTCTCTCTTTTTTCCTTTACTTGTTTGTTTTGTTTCTTAAATGCCACATATGAGAGAAAGCATATGGTATTTATCTTTCTCTGACATTTTATTTAGCATAATACTCTCTAGCTCCATCCATGTCATTTGAAATGGCAGGATTCCATTCTTTTCAAAGGCTGAGTATTATTCCATTGTGTATGTATACTACATCTTCTTTATCCATTCATCAGTTTGAACTGTTTCCATAATTTGCCTATTGTAGACAATGCTGCTATAAACAGGGTACATGTATCCCGTTGAATTAGTATTTTTCTATTCTTTGGGTAAATACCTAGTAGTGCAATTGCTGGATCATAAGGTAGTTTCATTTTTAACTTTTTGAGGAACCTGCATACTGCTGTCCAGTTTTCATAACACCATTTGTTGAAGAGACTCTCTTTTTCCCATTGTATATTTTTTACTGCTTTGTTGAACATTAATTGACTATACAGTTGTGGATTCATTTCTGGGTTTTCTATTCTGTTCCATCGACCTGTATGCCTATTTTTCTGCCAGCATTGTACTATTTTGATCGCTATAGCTTTGGAATATAACTTGAAGTCTGGAATTGTGATGCGTCCAGAGTTGCTTTTCTTTTTCAAGGTTGCTTGGGCTATTTGGGGTCTTTTGAAGTTCTATACAAATTTTTCTAAAATGTGCATAGAAATTTTTCTAAAATTTGTATAGAAAATGCTGTTGGTATTTTGATAGGGACTGAATTAAACATGCAGATTATGAGGAGATACAACATGACAGAGAAGTAGGGGGACCCAAAGTTCCCTGGTCCCTCAAACACAGCAGTGTTGAGGCCAAAGAACTTTGAATTTCAAGAGTCCAGGCTGCAGAGTGACAAAGATGTCTCCAGGAGCCCAAGGGGACAATCTGGCAGGCCATAGGTACATGAGTGCAAACTGGGTAGAGATAAAATGGGCTGCAGAAGCACAGATGGGAGGGATCCCCTTCTGTGGAGAGACAAAGGGAAGAGAAAGAGAAGCTGGGGGGAGTATAGGACTGTATCTGGACAAAAGAAAAACCACTGACCGGAATGGACAAAGATCCATTATCTAACTGAGGGGCTTGCTCTGGACTGGGGCTGGCTGCCCTGTTCCCACCTTTGAGGAGGAGGGGAGCCAGTCTGGGCTAACTAGTTCAGAGGCACAGTCCACAGTGGGAAAAAGCAATCCCTTCTCTGGAGTACTGTGGGAAGAGGGTATATAACGGTTCAAAGGGCAAGACTGCTTGTGCCCGCCAGCCAGAAGCCATATATCAGCGGCATGGAGCAGCACTTCTCCGGAACCAGGGTGCACAGTGTGAGACCCTTTAAGACATCCGGGATTTACATCCCAGCTGAGCACCAGGGAGGCACTGGAGTGGTCGGAATGAGACAAACCGCCTCATTCGTGCCCAGGGCACTGTGAGGATGGCCTGTACAGAATAGTTTGGGACAACTGGTTCATGGAGGAAAGTGGGGTGTTGCCATTTTTCTCCCCATCACCAGTAAGGCGGGGCTTCAGGGAAGGGACAGTGAGCCCACAATAGAGGTGGGACCCGCTTACACCAAACCACACCCCTCCTTGCCTGGTAACTTCATGTCTAGTGGAATGGAATGGACACTGATAAACCAGACAGCCCCTCCTCCAGACCAGCACTGCCACGAGTTGCAAGGCACCCAATGGTTTTGCATTTTCTGATTTAATTCTCAGACAATTCTTATTATACATATATATTTTTTTCTCCCTTTTATCCTTCTTATTTCTTCCCTCTCCTAGTCTGGTTATTCTGGTTATTGGTTTGTTTAAGCAGACATATTTAATCTATTCTCTTTATACCTGTTCTGTTCTATAACTCCTTCTTTATTTCTCTTTCTCTCTCTCTCTCTCTCTTTCTGGATTAAACCATATAGTTTCTCTGCCTGGTCAATGATCTTGTCTTTTTCTGAGCCCCTGTCATTTCTCTCTTTGTATGGGATAAGGCCTCTTCCATCAACAATGCCCCCACCCCGTTGTTTTTCTGTAGTTGGTGTTTTTGGTTTTTTCTGTTTTGTTTTGTTTTGTTTTTGTATGTTTATTTTCTTTTCCAGGGCTACTTCAATCATCAAATCAAAGCACACCAGGTGGAGGGTTCAAAACATCACTACCAGTACAGAGATAAAGCAACCAGAGTCACACCAACAGAGAACAAGTAACACACTCCAAAAAACACCTCCTGGAGGGCCAGGCCCTGTACAGTGTATGATCCCTCTTTAATATAGTAGTGCTTGCAGGTGCAGGATACATCACAAGCTTTTAAAATGCATGAGGGACAGAAAACTAGCCAAAATAATGAAACAGAAGAATTCTCCTCAAAAGAAATTCCAGGAAGAAATGACAACTAAAGAATTGATCAAAACAGATATAAACAGTATAACTGAACAAGAATTTAAAATAATAGTCATAAAATTAATTGATGGGCTTGGAAAAAGCATAGAAGACAGCAGAGAATCTATTGCTGCAGAGGTCAAGGAACTAAAAAATAGTCATGATGAATTAAAAAATGCTTGTAGGGGCGCCTGGGTGGTGCAGTCGGTTAAGCGTCCGACTTCAGCCAGGTCACGATCTCACGGTCCGTGAGTTCGAGCCCTGCGTCAGGCTCTGGGCTGATGGCTCACAGCCTGGAGCCTGTTTCCGATTCTGTGTCTCCCTCTCTCTCTGCCCCTCCCCCGTTCATGCTCTGTCTCTCTCTGTCCCAAAAATAAATAAACGTTGAAAAAATAAAAATAGGGGCGCCTGGGTGGCTCAGTCGGTTAAGCGTCCAACTTCGGCCCAGGTCATGATCTCGCGGTCCGTGAGTTCGAGCCCCGCGTCGGGCTCTGTGCTGACAGCTCAGAGCCTGGAGCCTGTTTCAGATTCTGTGTCTCCCTCTCTCTGACCCTCCCCCATTCATGCTTTGTCTCTCTGTCTCAAAAATAAATAAACGTTAAAAAAAATTTAAAAAAAAAAAAAAAAAAAAAAAAAAAAAGAAAAAATAAAAATAAAAATAAAAATAAAAAATGCTTGTAAGTGAGGTGCAAAATAAACTAGAGATGGTGAAAGTGAGGATTGAAGAGGCAAAGGGGAGTAAGTGAAATGGAAGATAAAATTATGGAAAAAGATGAAGTTGAGGAAAAAGATAAAAAAAATTCTGGACCATGAGGGGAGAATTAGAGAACTAAGTGATTCAATGACATAATAATACCCATATCATAGGAGTTACAGAAGAAGACAAAGAGGCCAAAGTTGTGCTTGAACAAATCATAGCTGAGAACTGCCCCAAACGGGAAGGAAACAGACATTGAAATCCAAGAGGCACAGAGAACACCCTACAGACATAACTTGAATTGATCTTCTGCATGACATATCACAGTGAAACTGAAAAATACAAAGATAAAGAGAGAATTCTGAAAGCAGCTAGGGACAAACGGACCTTAACCTACAAGGGTAGGCACATAAGGGTAGTAGGAGACCTAACTACTGAAACTTGGCAGGCCAGAAAGGAGTGGCAGGAAATTTCAATGTGCTGAATAGGAAAAATATGCAACCAAGAATCCTTTATTCAGCAAGCCTGTCATTCAGAATAGAAGGAGAGATAATAGAAGGTTTTCCCAGACAAACAAAAACTGAAGGACCTCATCACCACTAAACCAGTCCTACAAGAGATCCTAAGGGGGACTCTGTGAGTGGAATGTTGCAAAGACCACAAGAGACCAGAGACATCACTACAAACATGAAATCTACAGATAACACAATGACTCTAAACCCATATCTTTCAATAATAACACCGAATGTAATTGGACTAACTGCTCCAATCAAAAGACATAGGGTACCCAAATAGATTTTAAAAAAAAAGATCCATCTATTTGCTGTCTACAAGAGACACATTTCAGACTTAAGGACACCTTCAGATTCAAAGTGAGGGGGTGAGAACCATCTATTATACTCCTGGAAGTCAAAAGAAAGCTGGAGTAGCCATATTTATATCAGACAAACTAGATTTTAAACTAAAGGCTATAACAAGAGATGAATAAGGGCATTATATAATAATTATGGGGTCTACCCATCAAGAAAAGCTAACAATTACAAATGTCTATGCATCCAATTCAGGGACACCTAAATATATAAAACAATTAATCACACACATAAGCAATCTTATTAGTAAGAATGTGGTTAATACTCTACTTACAACAATGGACAGATCATCTAGACAGAAAATTGATAAAGAAAGAATGGCCCTGAATGATGCACTGGACCAGATGGACTTGACAGATATATTCAGAAATTTTCATTCTAAAGCAGCAGAATGCACATTCTTCTCGAGAGCACATGGATCATTCTCCATATAGATTGCATACTGGGTCACAAAACAGCCCTCAATAAATATAAAAGAATTGAGATCATACCATACATACTTTCAGATCACAATGCTATGAAACCTGAAATCAACCACAAGAAAAGGTCTGGAAAACCTCCAAATGTATGGAGGTTAAAGAACATCCTACTAAAGAATGAATGGATCAACCAGGCAATTAAAGAAGAAATTCAAAAACATATGGAAACAAATGAACATGAATAGTCCAACACTTTGGACTATTATCAAAAATCTCCCAACAAACAAAAATCCTGGGCCACATGGCTTCCCAGGGGCATTCTACCAGACATTTAAAGCAGAGTTAGTATTTATCCTTCTCAAGCTGTTCCAAAAACTATAAATGGAAGGAAAACTTCCAGACTCATTCTATGTAGCCAGCATTACTTTGATTCCCAAGCCAGACCAAGACCCCACAAAAAAGGAGAACTACAGGCCAATATCCCTGATGAGCATGGATGCAAAAATTCTCAACAAGATACTAGCAAATTGAATTCAACAGCATATAAAAAGAATTATTCACCATGATCAAGTGGGATTCATTCCCGGGCTGCAGAGCTGGTTCAATATTCACAAAGCAATCAATGTGATACATCACATTAATAAAAGAAAGGATAAGAACCATATGATCCTGTCAATAGATGCAGAAAAAGCATTTGACAAAATATAGCATCCTTTCTTAATAAAAACCCTCAAGAAAGTCAGGATCGAAAGAACATACTTAAAAATCATAAACACCATATATGAAAAGCCCACAGTTAATATCATCCTCAATGGAGAAAAACTGAGAGCTTTCTCCGTGAGATCAGGAACGTGACAGGGATGCCCACTCTCATCACTGTTGTTTAACATAGTGTTGGATGTCCTAGCATCAGCAATCAGACAACAAAATTAAATCAAAAGCATCAAATTGGCAAAGAAGTCATCAAACTTTCACTTTTCACAGACGCCATGATACTCTACATGGAAAACCTGAAAGACTCACCAAAAGGCTGCTAGAACTGATACATCAATTCAGCTAAGTTGCAGGGTACAAAATCAGTGTACAGAAGTTGGTTGCATTTCTATACACCAATACTGACACAACAGTAAGAGAAATAAAGAAACTGATCCCATTCACAATTGCACCAAGAATCATAAAATACCTAGGACTAAACCTAACCAAAGAGGCAAAGATCTGTATGCTGACAACCATAGAAAACTTATGAAGGAAATTAAAGAAGACACAAAAAAATGGATAAACATTCCGTGCTCATGGATTGGAAGAATAAATATTGTTAAAATGTCAATACTACCCAAAGCAACCTACACATTCAATGCAATCCCTATCAAAATTGCACCAGCATTCTTCTCAAAGCTAGAACAAACAGTCCTAAAATTTGTATGGAACCACAAAAGAGCCCAAATAGCCAAAATAATATTGAAGAAGAAAACCAAAGTGGGAGGCATCACAATCCCAGACTTTTGCCTCTACCCCAAAGCTGTAATCATCAAGACAGCATGGTATTGGCACAAAAAACAGACACATAGACCAATGGACCAGAATAGAGAACCGAGAATTGGACCCACAAATGTATGGCCAACTAATCTTTGACAAAGCAGGAAAGAGTATCCAATGTAAAAAAAGACAGTCTCTTTAGCAAATGGTGCTAGGAGAACTGTACAGCAACATGCAGAAGAATGAAACTAGACCACTTTCTTACAGCATTCACAAAAATAAACTCAAAATGGATGAAAGACCTAAATGGGAGACAGGAAACCATCAAAACCCTAGAGGAGAAAGTAGGCAACAACCTTTTAGACCTCAGCCACAGCAATTTCTTACTCAACACATCCCCAAAGGCGAGGGAATTAAAAGCAAAAATGAACTATTGGGACCTCACCAAGATAAAATCTTCTGCATTGCAAAAGAAACAACCAACAAAACTAAAAGGCAACCGACAGAATGGGAAAAGATACTTGCAAATGACATATCAGATAAAGGGTTAGTATCCAAAATATATTTAAAAAAACTTACCAAACTCCACACGTGAAAAACAAATAATCCAGTGAAGAAATGGGCAGAAGACATGAATAGACACTTTTCCAAAGAAGACATCCAGATGACCAACAGACACATGAAACGATGCTCAACGTCACTCATCCTCAGGGAAATACAAATCAAAGCCACACTGAGATACCAACTCACACTGGTCAGAATGGCTAAAATGAACTCAGGAAACTACAGATGCTGACGAGGATGTGGAGAAATGGGAACCCTCTTGCACTGTTGGTGGGAATGTTTTCCACTCTGGAAAACAGTGTGGAGGTTCCTCAAAAAATTAAAATAGAACTACCCTACAACCCAGCAATAGCACCACTAGGAATTTATCCAGAGGACACAGGAGTGCTGATTCATAGGGGCACATGTACCCAATGTTTATAGCCACACTTTCAACAATAGCCAAATTATTGAAAGAGCTTAAATGTCCATCAACTGATTAATGGATAAAGAAGATGTGGTTTACATATACAGTGAAATACTACTTGGCAATGAGAAAGAATGAAATCATGCCATTTGCAGCAACATGGATTTAACTGGAAGGTATTGTGCTGAGTGAAATAAGTCAGTCAGAAAAAGACAGATATCTTATGTTTGCACTCATATATGGATCTTGAGAAACTTAACAGAAGACCATGGGGCAAGGGAAGGGAAAAAAATAGTTACAGAGAGAGAGGGAGGCAAATAATAAGAAACTCTTAAATACAGAGAACAAACTGAGGGTGGATGGGGGAGGTGGGAGAGAAGGGAAAATGGGTGATGGGCATTGAGGAGGGCACTTGTTGGACAGGAATCTACCCCAAAAACCAGAAGCACACTTTACACACTGTATGTTAGCCAATTTGACAATAAATCATGTATTTTAAAAAATAAAATTAAATAATAAACTTAAAATTAAAAAATAATTTTTTTTAAATTTTTTTTTAACATTTATTTATTTTTGAGACAGAGAGAGAGCATGAACGGGGGAGGGTCAGAGAGAGAGGGAGACACAGAATCTGAAACAGGCTCCAGGCTCTGAGCAGTCAGCACAGAGCCCGACACGGGGCTTGAACTCACGGACCGTGAGATCATGACCTGAGCCGAAGTCAGCCACCTAACCGACTGAGCCACCCAGGCGCCCCAAAAATAATTTTAAACATAAAAAAAAATGCAGGTTGCTTTGGGTAGTATAGACACTTTAACAATATTTGTCTTTTCAATCCATGAGTGTGGAATGTCTTTCCATTTCTTTGTGTCATCTTCAATTTTTCATTAATGTTTTGTAGTTTTCGGAGTACAAGTCTTTCAATTCTTTGGTTAGGTTTATTCTTAGGCCTCTTATTACTTTGGGTAGAACTATAAATGGGATTCATTCCTTAATTTCTCCTCTTACTGTTTCATTATTGGTGTACAGAAATGCAGCAGATTTCTGTATGTTGATTTTGTATCCTGGAACTTTACTGTTTGTTAAATAATTTCTAGCAGTTTTTTTTGGTGGAGTCTTTTGGGTTTTCTTTATGGAATATCGTGTCATCTCTGCAAATAGCAACAATTTGACTTCTTTCTTGCTGATTTGGATGTCTTTTATTTCTTTTTGTTGTCTGATTGCTGAGGCTAGGATTTCCAGTACTATGTTAAATAAAAGTGCTGAGAGCAGACATCCCTGTCTTGTTCCTGACCTAAGAGGAAAAGTTCTCAGTTTTTTCCCATTGAGAGTGATGTTAACTGTAGGTTTTTCATAGATGGCCTTTATTGTGTTGAGGTATGTTTCCTCTAAACCTATTTTGTTGAGGGTTTTATCATGAGTGGGTGTTGTACTTTGTCAAATGCTTTTTCTGCATCTCTTGAAAGGATCACATGATTCTCTCCCTTTCTTTCATTAATGTGGTTATCATGTTGATTGATTTGCAAATATTGAACCATACCTGCAACCCTGGAAGAAATCCCAGTTGATTATGTTGAATGATTTTTTTTAAACATATTGTTTGCTAGTATTTTAAATTTATTTATTTAAATTCAAGTTAGTTAACATACAGTGTAGTATTGGTTTCAGGAGTAGCACTCAGTGATTTATCACCTACATGTAACACCCAGCGCTCATCCCAACAAGTGCCCTCCTTAATGCCCATCACTCATTTAGCCCATCCCCCTACCTTCAGCAACCCTCAGTTTATTCTCTGTATTTAAGAGTCTGTATGGTTTGCCTCCCCTCTTTTTTTTTTTTATCTTATTTTTCCTTCCCTTCCCCTACGTGCATCTGTTGTGTGATACAGGGGCAAGTCCAGAATTGTGATGCCTCCAGCTTGGGTTTTGTTTTTGAACATTACTTTGAGTATTTGGGGTCTTTCCTGGTTCCATACAAATTTTAGAGTTGTTTGTTCTAGCTCTGTGAAGAATGCTGGTGTTATTTTGATAAGGATTGCATTAAATGTGTAGGTTGCTTTGGGTGGTATAGATATTTTAACAATATTTGTTCTTCTAATCCATGTGCATGGAATTTTTACCCATTTCTTTGTATCTTCTTCACTTTCTTTCATGAGCTTTCTATAGTTTTCAGCATATAGGTCTTTTACCTCTAAGTTTATTCCTATGTATTTTATGGTTTTCAGTGAAATTGTAAATGGGATCAATTCCTTGATTTCCCTTTCTGCTACTTCATTACTGGTAATAGAAACGCCACTGATTTCTGTACATAGATTTTCTATCCTGCGACTTAGCTGAATTCACATATCAGCTCTAGCAGTTTTTTGGTGAAGTCTTTGGATTTTCCATGTAGGCAATCATGTCATCTGTGAAGAGTGAAAGTTTGACTTCTTCCTTGATCATTGGAATGTCTTTTATTTCTTTTTGTTGTCTGATTGCTGAGGCTAGAACTTTCAATGCTACATTGAACAACAGTGGTGAGAGTGGACATCCCTGTCATATCCCTGAAGTTAGGGGGGAAATTTTCAGTTTTTCCTTATTAAGTATACTAGTTGTGCATCTTTCACATATGGCCTTTATGATCTTGAGGTTTGTTTCTTCTATCCCTACTTTCTTGAGCGTTTTTATCAAGAAACGATGCTGTATTTTGTCAAATGCTTTTTCTGCGTTTATTGAGAATATCATATGGTTCTTATCCTTTTTTTTTAATTAATATGGTGTATCACGTTGATTGATTTGCAGATATTGAACTAGCCCGGCATCCCAGGAATAAATTCCATTTGATCATAGTGAATAATTATTTTAATGTACTGTTGAATTCAATTTGCTAGAATCTTGAGAATTTTTCCAACCAGCTTCATCAGGGATATTGGCCTTTAATTCTTTTTAGTGGGGTCTTTGTCTGGTTTTGGAATCAAGGTAATGCTGGCTTCATAGAATGAGTTTGGAAGCTTTCCTTCCATTTCTTTTTTTTTTTTTTTAGTTTAGTTTTATTTATTTTGAGAAAAAGATAAAGAGCAAGCAGAGGAGGGGCAGAGAGAGAAGGAGACAGAATCCAAAGCAGGCTCCACGCTGCCACCATAGAGCATGATTTCACGAACTGTGAGATCATGACCTGGGCTAAAGTTAAAGTCAGACACTTAACCAACTGAGCCACCCAGGCACCCCTTCTTTCCTTCCATTTCTATTTTTTGGAAAAGTTTGAGAATAGGTATTAACTCTTCTTTAAATATCTGGTGAAAGCCATCTGGCCCAGGACTCTTGTTTGTTGGGAGATTTTTGATAACCGATTCAATTACTTTGCTTGTTATGGATCTGTCCAAATTTTCTATTTCTTCCTGTTTCAATTTGGTAGTTTGTGAGTTTCTAGGAATTTGACCATTTTTCCAGATCGCCCAGTTTTTTGGCATATAATTTTTCATAGTATGCTCTTATAATTCCTTGTATTTGTATGGTGTTGTTGGTGATCTCTCCTCTTTCATTAGTAATTTTATCTATTTGCATTCTTTATCTTTTATTTTTGATAAATCTGGCTTGGGGGTTATCAATTTTGTTTATTCTTTCAAAAGATCAGCTCTTAGTTTCATTTTCTGTTCTACCAGAGTTTTTTAGGTTTGTTCCTATATTATTTATTTCTTCTCTAATCTTTATTACTTCCTTTCTTCTGCTAGCTTTAGGTTTTTTTGCTACTCCTTTTCTAGCTCCTTCAGGTGTAAGATTAGATTGTGTTTTGGTGACCTTTCTTGCTTCTTGAGATAGGACTGAATTGCAACATAATTTCCTCCTAGAACTGTCTTTGCTGCATCCCAAAGGGTTTGGACTGTCGTTTTTTTCATTTTCATTGGCTCCCATGTATTTTTTTTTAATTTCTTCTTTAATTTCCAAGTTGTCCCATTCATTCTTTAGTAGGATGTTCTTTAACCTCCATGTATTTGATGGTTTTCAATTTTTTTTCTTGTGGTTGATTTTAAGTTCATAGCATGTTGTGATCTGAAAATATGCATGGTGTGATCTCGATCTTTTTGTACCCATGGAGGGCTGATTTGTGATCCAGTATGTGATTTATCCTGAAGAATATTCCATATACAACTGAGAAGAATGTGTAATTCTGCTGCTTTTTAATGAAATGTTCTGAATATATCTGTTAAGTCCATCTGGTCCAGTGTGTCATTCAAAGCCATCGTTTCCTTATTGATTTTTTGCTTAGGTGATCTGTCCTTTTCTGTAAGTGGGGTACTATTATGGTATTATTATCAGTGAGTTTCTTTGTATTTGTTATTAATTGATTTATATATTCGGGTGTTTTCAATTTGGGGACATAAATATTTACAAATGTTGGATCTTCCTTTTTTTAATTTTTTAAAGTTTGTTTGTCTATGTGGAGAGAGAGGGAGAGAGAGAGAAACAAAAAACCCAGAGAATTGAAAAACTATATGCTGATTCCGAAAGAAAAAAAGAAAGAAAGAAAGGAAATAAAAGAAAGAAAGAAAAGAAAGAAAAGAAAAGAAAAGAAAAGAAAAAGTAAAGACAAAGAAGCCTGAACGGGGGCAGTGTTGGTGGGGGGGAGGAATGAAATGAAAAAAACAAACAAGAAACTATAAGCCTAATTGCAAAGGAAAAAAAAAAAGAAGAAAGAAAAAAAAAGAAAGAAGAAAAGAATGAAAGCCTGGTCCTATTTCCACAAAAACTGCAGGTGTCATTTTGAAGCACTGGATTTTCAGTACCCTTGGTGCATGCGGTGTCCTGGCTGTTCTGGAGGAGAGGCCTGCTGCATTGGCTCAGAGTCAGTCTTGCCCCAGCAAATAATTAGTTGCAGGCATAGAGATTTGGGATTTTGTGTAAGCGCATCTTGCCCCCACTGGGGGCTGCTGTGTTGCTTTTTGACATCCCTCCATGTTGGTGTTGGGAGAAAATGGTGCTACCTCAACCTCCATCTCTGGACAGGGGATCTCACACCCTCCACTGTTCAGGCAGCCTTCACAGAATAGTCATCTCACCCTGTGCCTCAATTCTCTGGTGTTTTTCTGTGGCATGTAGCTGGCACTCAAAACTTGAAGCCTTAAAGTGCCCAGAACCTAATGGATCCACCCCCCTCTTTCTTTGGAGTAGAGCCTCTCCATTAATTGTCTCAAGTCCTTTGTCCCTGAAAAACCGTCTCAAGCCAGCGTAGTACATGGAATTGATGATGTAATACCACTAAAAGCAGCAAAGGTTATATTCCTTCTGAGTGTGCCTCTGTCCCCTGCTGATGAAAGGCCTTTGGCTGGCACCTGCGGGGCCTTTTGTCCTTGGGAAGGGAATATATCCTCTTCCAAAAGTACTGCAGAAAGGGGAAAGTTCTCTCCCAATGCACCCCTGAGATAGCTACACTGTGCTATGCACTCAGGGGCCAGCTCCCTCCTCCGCAGGAGCACTCCCCACAGCTCCACTCCAGAGAAAGTCATGCATTTCCAAAACCTCATAGTTTGAGCTCCAAAATCTGTTTGCAAAAAAGAACTGGGACATTCAATACTTCTGACTCCCAGTCTGTGATCCAGAGAGGTTTTCCTCTTGTGCTAATTCAATGTTGCACTACATCAAAGCCTCTCTCTTTCTCTCCCTTTTGTCTTTCCATGGAAAGCGTTCCTCCTCTCCATGGCACTACTGTTTGTCTCTCCCCCATTGGACTTTCTTGTACCTTGCACCTGATACTCTTCCCCTCCAACTATAGAGATTCTTTTTCCAGATCAATTTCCTGTGTGTTTCAAGTGATCTGACCTCAATACATCTGTGTTTGAGGGACTAGGAAAGCCCAGGGTCCCCCTATTTCTTCACAATCTTAACTCTGCCCTACAACTATCTTTAAAATAGGTAGTTTTGTTTGGGGATCAAAGGTGGTTTTGATCATTTTTAAAAAAGTATGTTGATTGAGAACTAGTCTAATTCCCTACTTTTTTCACTTATCACTTTATTTTTGAGATCTATTTATATCACTTTATAATTACTTTGTTAGTTGCTTTGAACTATATTTTCAAAAATCTATCCTTGGACTCACTAGTTGTTTCTAAGTACTGCATACTATTTACTGCCCCATATACATCAACCACAGTGTATTTATTCACTCCTTTTTCCACAGATGGCATGGTCTCTACAACTCTCAGCTCACATCAGTGATCTGGAGTGTGTCCTCTTTATATCTTGTGAGTTATTTCTCTAGAAGTTATACTTGGGAGTAGTTCCACTGATAAGATGTACAGATACTTAATTTCATCATTAGATTGCTTTCCAGAACTAATGTAACAATCCATACTCTCACTAGTTGTTGGAGGAATGTTCCCTTCATCTCACATCTTGTACAGCACTTCATTTTATCTATCTCCCTAGTTGGCCATCTGGTTGGTACAAGAAAGCTCCTTGTTGTTATTTTAATTTGCTTTCTGGTGTCTACTGGTGAGTTCGTATATCTAGCCATTCAGGCTTTCTTTTTCTAAGTTGCCTATTCATATCCTCTGCCCATTTTTCCATTCATGTTTCCAGTTCTTTCTTTTTACATGGCAGGCACCTCTTGCATATTGTGGATATAATCTTTTACTATTTTTTATACTTTGAAAATATCTTCTCTTAATTTGTTACATGTCTGTGAACTTAATGGTGTTCTTGGTTAAACAGAAACAATTCTGTTGGAGTTAAATATACTTGTTTTTTCACATTATGTGTTTTGGGGATTCAAAGAAAGACTTTGCTCCACACAACACCATTAGAGGTGTTTTCCACAATTTTATTTTATTATATTTAAAGTTTTATCTCCACATTTAGGATTTTAATATACCTCTTAATGCTCTTATGCCAAAGACTGGCCACTAAAGACAGATATCCCAGCACACTAGCTGTCTTCCATAAAGGATCTTAGTAATTCCTTAAGGGTTTTGATACCTTATAGATTGAGTGTTCCTTTAGTTTGAATTTCACTTTGGTGAAACTATTTTTTAATGTTGCTTATTCCTTTACTTAACTGTTATATCTGCAAGTACAGGAACAGTGTTCTTCTGTTCATTTCTCCATCCCCAGTATATATTATACTACCACATACAATATGGTAGACACTTAAGCATTTGTTTTAGAGAAAGAAGAAAATTACGTTCTTTTCATTTGCCTATAAATCTCAGAAAGAGGTAGAATGATGTGTAGTCAAACCTGGATTCCCAGAACAGATTTATCACCTCTTTGTTTTTTACTAAAGAGAGGTTAACAATCCTCTCTGGATTGAAAGAATGCCAGACAGCAGAACAGAACAGAAAGAAGAAGAGAGAGAAATTAAAAATCATGTACAGAAAAAGTGTCAGAGAAGTAAAATTCAAAGAAAGAGATTTGGAAGTCAGGGATTAAAGTGTCAAAGGAGTCAACATGGAGTTGGGGAGAAGATGGGGATAAAACAGCAGTGTCAGAGGCAAGCGTTTTGGAACCAAGCTTCTAGGGTTCAAATCCAATTAAGAGTTAGGGAACTTTAGGCAATTTGCTACATGAGTGAAATGCAGATAATGTTAGTCATCACATAAACTTACTCTGAAAGCAGACTTCAAATATCTGATCCTAAGTATGGATAGTTTTGTTAGAAATCTGAGAATCCCTGTGTCCCGGGGGTAATAAAACAACTTAAAATGATACAGGAGGCAGTAAAGATCATTTGGAGAGAAGCATCTAGGATGTTACTGAGAAAAGACATTATATACTTCATGAAAGTCAGGCAATGTCTTGCTCTAAGTCTATCTCAGTGAGAGAAACACTCACTAAAATTTTATAAACTGAATGTACTCAAGTTCTCAATATCCTCTCCCTTGATTCTGTGTTGGGTTCAGAGACTGGTAAAGGGAGGGAGGTGTGGGTGTCAGAAAGAAAGAAGTCTGGAGTAGTGTATAGGGAGTAATTATGAAGGATTTCATAAGTCATACTAGGAGTTTGGGTCTTGGAAGAAGTTTTCAAAGAATAAATGATCAGAATTGCATTTTAAAAAAATGACTCTGAAATGTGTCATTAGACTCAGAGGACAGCCACTTACATGATCAGATGACCTCTCTCATGGAAAATAAAGTGGATTTTGACATGGAACCATGTTTCATTGCTTGTGATGGGAAAGGGGTGGAATTAAAGTGGGATATCCTAGGAAGCATAAGCCAAAGATCGTAAAGAGGTCAGCAGAAGGATGTAAAATCTACCTTAGGACGACTTTCATAAGAAACCATTCTCTCGGTGCCGGGGGCGAGGGGGAAGGGGAGGGGAGACCTGATTAATAGAATGAATATAGAATTAAAAATGTAACTCTCCTATGGCTACCTATAATAGACTGATAATAATAAAAAGAGCAGATGTTCCATTTAAATGTAGTTTATGAAAAGAATAAAGAAAAAGATGAAGGAAGCGAGAAAGCAAATGGAAGAAGAAAACTGTAACTGATGCTTCAATTTAGGAGAGCCTGAATTTCAATTCACTATTGAGGAGTGCTGAGCAAACTCATCTTTGCTTCATGAAATAACCTAGGGTCTTATTTCAGAATGGAAACACAGCTGACTGTGTATAGCCATTTCTAAAATAAAAGACCAGGATATTATCATTTTCATCCCTTTGAAATACTGCT
This sequence comes from Panthera leo, assembly GCF_018350215.1. Classification (NCBI taxonomy): domain Eukaryota; kingdom Metazoa; phylum Chordata; class Mammalia; order Carnivora; family Felidae; genus Panthera; species Panthera leo. The sequence continues at coordinate 30,921,943 of NC_056683.1, read as the reverse complement.
AGTTTTCCTATTTGTTTTTCCATTCAACTGAATACTAAATTAAAGGTACAAAAATATACATTTATGGATTCAATGAAACTATTTTCACTTTGAATTTTAATTTTACCCTAAATAGAAGTGAAAAATCTCTGCAAATGTCCTGAAGCTTAAGCCTAACACCTCTGTTTAAAAGCTCCTGAAAGACAGAAAATTTGTAATTCTCACTCACAGCTGGGTCCCTTGTGCTGGGCACAGTACCTGGAACACAAGGGATGGTTAACAAATATTTCTTGAATTAACATTGAAAGAATGGAGGAAAGAAGGAACAGAAGATAACCAGTATCAATTATATTCAATATATGCCAGACAAAGTGACCTCAAATAGTTCTGTTTTTCTTTTGAGAGAATTAGTGTTACTCGTTGGCTCCCTTGCTGTTGTCTCCTTATGATATATTTTGGTATTCCATACTATCTAAGGAGTGCCATTTCTAGCCCTTGGAACGCTCTTCTAATTGTTTTGAAATACATAGATTGCTGATAAATTCCAGAAAGCATGTACTCCTTATTAATAGAAAAATACATGTATTCACTGTGGTGTGTAATAACATCACCAGGGAAAATGTGTTAAGCCTATTTGTAAGCAACATCTTAATTTTCCACTCTGTGACCCATGTATGATAAATAAATAAATAAACAAAGAAACAAACAAGTAAACAAAAGTCAAATGAATCCCCAGGCTAAGAAAGGGGGAAGGAACAGACTACATGAGGAAAACTGAGAGAATTAAGTGATGGTAAGAAAATTCAAATGTTGAAAAATTTTACTTCATAAATAGTTCAATTAAAAGTGAAATAGTTAAGAGGTGCCTGGGTGGCTCAGTCAGTTGAGCATCCGACTTCGGCTCAGGTCATGATCTCAGTTTGTGGGTTTGAGCCCTACATCAGGCTCTGTACTGACAGCTCACAGCCTGGAGCCTGCTTCAGATTCTGTCTCCCTCTCTCTCTGCCCCCTGCTCATTCTCTCTCTCTCTCTCAAAAATAAACATTAAAAAAATTTTTTTAATGAAATAGTTAAATGGTAAAAAATATATGAAGAAAGTGTAGAATAAGTGCTATATACTGTCTTTCTCCTAAGCCCATCAAAATAGCCAGATTATTTTAAAAATACAAATAAGGTTGATCTGGTGCTCTGTAAGTGTCCTGCTTAAAAAAAAATTCTTTCTGAAAAATATAGTAGAAAACAGTGTATTATACCCAAAAAAGGTATATTTTTATTTTGACTATATTATTCTTGGTTTTGTTTTTTAGGATCGACTCCAGTACCCACAAGTAATTTCCTTTGCATCTCTCAATTGTAGTATATGTCAATCGCCTATAGAATCCAGGGAACTTTTCACAAAATGCCTATTTCAACTCAGGCTTACATATCTCGGTCTCCTTTCCTTTCTTTTTATCCAGAAGTCCCATAGTTCATTGAGAAATTTTTAGAAAGTGAAATGTTAAAATCACTAACTGGAAAAACAAGAAATACCAGAAGCATTTCCTAATATTTAACACAGTGTATTTACATGTTTAAAAAGAATAGAGGTAAAAGGTTAACTTGAAAATAAGATAATTGAAAGAAATTAATTGATGTATTTAGGGAAATTGGTTAAAGTAAGACAACAGTTACAATATTCCAGAGTATCAATTTCCAATAAGGTGGTGAGGTGAAAAAAGGTGATTGTTGGGGAATAGCGATAGCCTCCTGCCCAGCCCTCTTAAGTTCTATCTATGACAGGACTAAAACCCGCCATGGGATCAAGACTACTGATGTTCTTAACAAAAGAAGATTATCAACATTAAATAATCACCATGTGCAAGAATAAAACATTAAAATTAAAATTTTTACTTAATTTTTTTCTTTTTTTTATATATTTTAACTTTATTTTTTATTTTTTAAAATTTACATCCAAATTAGTATATAGTGAAGCAATGATTTCAGGAGTAGATTCTTAATGCCCCTTACCCATTTAACCCATCCCCCCTCCCACAACCCCTCCAGCAACCCTCAGTTTCTTCTCCATATTTATGAGTCTCTTCTGTTTTGTCCCCCTCCCTGTTTTTATATTATTTTTGTTTCCCTTCTCTTATGTTCATCTGTTTTGTCTCTTAAAGTCCTCATATGAGTGAAGTCATATGATTTTGGTCTTTCTCTGACTAATTTCACTTAGCACAATACCCTCCAGTTCCATCCACGTTGTTGCAAATGGCAAGATTTCATTCTTTTTGATTGCCAAGTAATACTCCATTGTATATATATACCACATCTTCTTTACCCATTCATCCATCGATGGACATTTGGGCTCTTTCCATACTTTGGCTATTGTTGATAGTGCTGCTATAAACATAGGAGTGCATGTGTCCCTTCGAAACAGCACACCTGTATCCCGTGGATAAATGCCTAGTAGTGCAATTGCTGGGTTGTAGCATAGTTCTATTTTTAGTTTTTTGAGGAACCTCCATACTGTTTTCCAGAGTGGCTGCACCAGCTTGCATTGCCACCAACAATGCAAAAGAGATCCTCTTTCTCTGCATCCTTGCCAACATCTGTTGTTGCCTGAGTTGTTAAAGTGAGCCATTCTGACAGGTGTCAGGTGGTATCTTATGGTGGTTTTGATTTGTATTTCTCTGATGATGAGTGATGTTGAGCATTTTTTCATGCATCGGTTGGCCATCTGGATGTCTTCTTTGGAGAAGTGTCTATTCATGTCTTTTGCCCATTTCTTCATTGGAATATTTGATTTTGGGTGTTGAGTTTGATAAGTTCTTTATAGATTTTGGATACTAACCCTTTATCTGATATGTCATTTGCAAATATCATCTCCCATTCTGTCGGTGGCCTTTTAGTTTTATTGATTGTTTCCTTCCCTGTGCAGAAGATTTTTATTTTGATGAGGTCCCAGTAGTTCATTTTTGCTTTTGTTTCCCTTGCCTCCAGAAACGTGTTGAGTAAGAAGTTGCTGTGGCCAAGATCAAAGAGTTTTTTGCCTGCTTTCTCCTTGAGGATTTTGATGGCTTCCTGTCTTACATTGAGGTCTTTCATCCATTTTGAGTTTATTTTGTTTATGGTGTAAGAAAGTGGTCCAGGTTCATTCTTCTGCATGGCGCTGTCCAGTTTCCCTAGCACCACTTGCTGAAGAGACTGTCTTTATTCCATTGGGTATTCTTTTCTGCTTTGTCAAAGATTAGTTGGCCATATGTTTGTGGGTCCATTTATGGGTTCTCTATTCTGTTCCATTGATCTGAGTGTCTGTTCTTGTGCCAGTACCATATTGTCTTGATGATTACAGCTTTGTAGTATAGCTTGAAGTCTGTGATTGTGATGCCTCCTGCTTTGGTTTTCTTTTTCTTTTTTTTTTTTTTTCTTTTATTTTTTTTATTTTTTTTATTTTTTTTTTATTTTTGAGACAGAGAGAGACAGAGCATGAACAGGGGAGGGGCAGAGAGAGAGGGAGACACAGAATCGGAAGCAGGCTCCAGGCTCCAAGCCATCAGCCCAGAGCCCGACGCAGGGCTCAAACTCACGGACCGTGAGATCGTGACCTGAGCTGAAGTTGGACGCTTAACCAACTGAGCCACCCAGGCGCCCCTTCTTTTTCAAGATCGTTTTGGCTATTTGGGTTCTTTTCTGGTTCCATACAAATTTTAGGATTATTTGTTCTAGCTCTGTGAAAAATGCTAGTGTTACTTTGATAAGGATTGTGTTGAATATATAGATTGCTTTGGGTAGTATCGACATTTTAACAATATTTGTTCTTATCCAGGAGCATGGAATCTTTTTCCATTTCTTTTTTTTTTTTAATTTTTTTTAACATTTATTCATTTTTGAAAGGCAGAGAGAGAGCACAAATGGGGAAGGGGCAGAGAGAGAGGGAGACACAGAAACAGAAGCAGGCTCCAGGCTCTGAGCTGTCAGCACAGAGCCCAATGCAGGGCTTGAACTCACAGACCATGAGATCATGACCTGAGCCGAAGTCGGCCAATTAACCGACTGAGCCACCCAGGCACCCCAATCTTTTTCCATTTCTTTGTGTCTTCTTCAATTTCTTTCATAAGCTTTCTATAGTTGTCAGTGTATAGATTTTTCACCTCTTTGGTTAGATTTATTCCTAGGTATTTTATGGTTTTTATGCAACTGTAAATGGGATCAATGCCTTGATTTCTCTTTCTGTTGCTTCATTGTTGGTGTATAGGAATGCAACCGATTTCTGTGCATTGATTTTATATCCTGCAACTTTGCTGAATTCATGAATCAGTTCTAGCAGTTTTTTCAAACTCTTTTGGGTTTTCCATATAGATTATCATGCCATCTGCGAAGAGTGAAAGTTTGATCTCCTCCTGGCCGATTTGGATGCCTGAAAATTTTCACTTTAGAGAAGTCTGTAGTAATGCCAAATCATTTTTTCTTCCATGTCTTAGTGTAAAAGTACCTTGGTCCAAAGCAGTGTTAAGAGACTAGTATTATTATCACTTATGCAGGGAAAATGAGAACTCATAATTCCCTTTTCCTGAAGTAGTGCCATTTTTAAAAAAATTCACTCGTGATTAAAAAGAAAATTAATATTGGGGCACCTAGGTGGCTCAGTCAGTTGAGCATCTGACTTCAGCCTAGGTCATGATCTCCCGGTTCATGAGTTCAAGCCCCACATTGGGCTCTGTGCTGACAGCTCAGAGCCTGGATCCTGCTTCAGATTCTGTGTCTCCCTCTCTCTCTGCCCTTCCCTACTCACATTCTCTCTCTCAAAAATAAACATTTAAAAAATTTTTAAAAATAAACATATAAAAAATTACGTTACTCAGTTCTCATTGTGATGAGTGTACTCACCATCTGTCACCATACAATGTTCTTACAATATTCTTGACTATATTCCTTATGCTGTACTTTTCACTTCCATGACTTATTTATTTTATAACTAGAAGTTTGTACTCTTAATCCTCTTCACCTATTTCACACCTTTGCCCACACAATTCTCCTTTGGCAAGCCACCAATTTGTTCTCTGTATTTAAAAGCCTGGGGTTGTTTGTTTGTTCATGAGTTTTGTTTTCTGAATTATTTTCTAGATTCCACAAATAAGTGAAATCATATGGTATTTGTCTTTCTCTGTCTGACTTATTTTACTTACCATAATACCTCTAGGTCCATCCATGTTGTTGCAAATAGAAGACTTCATTCTTTTTTATGGCTGAATAATACTCCATTTTATATGTATATGTATACATTGTATACATCTATGTATGTATATACACATGTATACATACAATATTTATATATATGCAATGTTCATATATACATATACAATATGCATATATACAATGTGTATATATATATACATATATATATATATATATATATATATATATACATACATATCACCTTCTTTATCTGTTCACCTATTGATTATACTTAGGTTACTTCCACATTTTGGCTATTATAAATAATGTTGCAGTAAAAATGAGGGTGCATATATCGTTTCAAATTAATATTTTTATTTTCTTTGGGTAAATACTCAGCAGTAGAATTACTGAATCATATGGTATTTCTATTTTTAATTTTTCAAAAATGATTATTAGATCATTGACGCACATTATAAAATAATTTTTACTTTGTAAACTAACATTTTACAGTGCTCTCTTGACAAAGTTATTTTCTAAGAATGATATAAAATATAGAAACTATAATTTAAAATATGATTGAGGAGGAATTCTAAGATGGTGGAGAGGAGGAGTTAAGATGGTGAAGGAGTAGGGGAACCCTAAGCTTGCCTCCTCCCTCAAACACAGCTAAATAATTATCATATCATTCTGGACATGCAAGAAATCAATCTGAGGACTGAGAGAACAAAACTGTAAGTCTACAAGTAGAAAAGTGACCACCTTCTGAAAGGTAGGAAGTGGGGAGAGTTGATTTGGGGGACATAAGAACTGCAGTTGAAGAGGACGGGAGGGAGCCCTGCTTACAGAAGCTACCACAAGGTATTATAAGCAGCAGAGCACAAAATCTGATTTTAGAAGTTCACCACTACAGGGGCCATGCCTGGCTTAAAGGTGCTCTGGTAGAGAGAGGGTGGATACCCAGGAGCAGACAGCATGTTCTAAGGATTCTCTGGGTTGCAAGAAGAATGGGTGCCAACATGCTGCACTGTTTACAGGCATAGGAGCAGAGAATGCCTGGAGAGTACAGAGAGCCTAGGTGCCAGATTTTGGATACCCCTTTATCTCAAACTCTGAACTCCTGTGCAGTTGTGTATCTGCTTTCCTGGAACAGGCTGGCAAATAGCAAAAGTATAGCAAATGATCTACACAGGTTTGCACCATGGGAAGCTATAAAAGTTGGAGTTCAGAAATGCAGTCATGTGCCTGGGATAAAACAGGAGTAAGATGCCACCTGGAAGTGGATGGCTTGGACCCAGAAAGAGCAAAGGCAAAGATCAGAGGAAAGCCAGGGACACAAGAGGCATGATTGCTTGCTCTTTTGTGAGAGCTTCCCAAAGAGTATCAGGCTCAAACTCTCTGCTCCTGGGAAAAGAGTGCACAGCAAAACTATTTAGCACCCCTCCCATCATCAAGCACTGATCTCACTGAGCTAAATAACACCACCAATTGGAGACCCGAGCTGCTTACACAAAGCCCCATGTCCCTGGACCACATGGGTGCATCTGCACGAGGGCAAGTTCTCCTGAAAATCAATGTAAAAAACCCTCCCCCAGAAGACCAGCACAAACCCTTCTCATGCACTGTCTACTGATCATATAGTGCTGCAAAGTTTCAGCTCTAGGGGAAATAGGGTCTAGCATCCTTTTTATCTTTTTTAAATTTTTTTAATTGTTTAAAATTTTCTTTTATTCCTTCTTATTTATATATATAAAGGTTATTCATTTATTTTGAGAGGCAGGGAGAGCAAGCAAGGAGGGGAAGAGAGAGAGGGAGAGAGAATCCTAAGCAGGCTCTATTCTTTTAGCACAGAGCCTGACACAGAACTCAATCCCACCACCCATGAGTTCATGACCTGAGACAAAACCTAGCTTATTTTAATAATCAGACCAAAACACACCTAGGATCTAGCTTTTTTTTTTTGGGGGGGGGGGGTGGGTTCTGGACAAAATGGCAAGATGGAGGAATTCATCCCAAAAGAAAGAACAGAAAGTAGAAATAATGGCCAGGGATTATATATATATATATATATATATATATATATATGCTATCTGAACTTGAATTTAAAATAATAATTGTAACGATACTATCTGGGCTTGAAAAAATAACATAGAAGACACTAAATAATCCATTACTGTAGAGATAAAAGAAATCTGACTAAAATCTAGTCAGGCTGAAATTAAAAATGCTGTAATTGAGATGCAAACTTAAATGGATGCCATAACAACAAAGATGGATGAAGTAGTCGACCGAATTAGTGATGTAGAAGATAAAATTATGGAAAATAATGAAGCTGAAAAAAGGAGGAAACAAAGATAATGGATCATGTAGGCAGACTTAAGAAACTCAGCAACTTATTAAAATGGAATAATATTTGTACCATAGGAGTTCCAGAAGATGAAGAGAGAGGAAAAGGGGGAAGAAAGTTTATTTGAGCAAATTATAACTGAAAACGTCCCTAATCTGGGGAAGAACACACATCAAATCCAAGAAGCACAGAGAACTCACGTTAACTTCAACAAAAGCGAGCCATCGTCAAGGCATATAATATTAATGAAATACACAGCCAAGGAAAGAATCCTGAAAGCAACAAGGAAAAAGAAGTCTTTAACCTACAAAGGAAGACAGATCATGTTAGCAGCAGATATTTCCACAGAAACTTGGTAGGTCAAAAGGGCACTTCTGTGCTGAATGGGAAAAATATGCAACCAAGAATATTTTATCCAAGGCTGCCATTCAGAACAGAAGGAGAGATTTCCAGACAAACAAAAACTAAACCACTAAAAACTAACTACTAAACCAGTCCCACAAAAAATATTACAGGGAACTCTTAGAGTGAGGGACAAAAAAACCCAAAAGCAACAAAGACTATAAAGGAACAGAGAAAATCCCAGAAACACCAAATTTACAGGTAACACAATGGCACTAAAGTCATATCTTTCAATAATCACCCTGAATGTAAATGGGCTAAATGATCCAATTAGAAGACATAGGGTATCAGAATGGATTTTAAAAAGCAAGATCCATGTATATACTGCCTACAAGGAACACATTTTATACTAAAGACATCTACAAATTGAAAGTGAGAGAATGGAGAATCATCTCTCATACTAAGGGACACCAAAAGAAAACTGGAAAAGTCATATTTACATCATACAAACTGGATTTTAAAACAAAGACTGTAATAAAAGATGAAGAAGGGCATTATATCATAATGAATGGGTCTATCCATCAAGAAGATCTAACAGTTGTAAATATTTATGCCTCCAACATGAGAGCACCTAAATATATAAATCAATAACAAACTTAAAGAAACTCATTGATAATAATACAATAATAGGAGGGGACTTTAATACCCCACTTACAACAAAGGACAGGTCATCTAAGCAGAAAATCAGCAATGAAACAATAGCTTTGAATGGCACACTGGACTGGATGGACTTAACAGATATATTCAGAACATTATATCCTAAAGCAACAGAAAACGCATTTTTTTAGTGCATACAGAACATTCTCCAGAATAGATCACATACTGGGTCACAAATCAGCCCTCAACAAGTGTGAAAAGATTGAGATAATACCATGCATATTTTCAGATCACAGTGCTATGAAACCTGAGGTCAACCACAGGAAAAATTTTGGAAAGACAACAAATACTTGAAGGTTAAAGAACATCCTACAAAAGTCACCTGAGTGGTGCAGTCAGCTAAGTGTCTGACTCATGCTTTTGGCTCAGGTCATGAGATCAAACCCCAAGTTGGACTCAGCATGGGCATGGAGCCTGCTGATGATTCTCTCTCTTTTTCTATGTGGCCCTCCCCCTGCTCATATTCTCTCTACTCTCTCTCTAAAAAGAAAAGAAAAAAAGAACATCCTACTAAAAATGAATTTGTTAACCAGAAACTAAAGAAGAAATAGAAAAAAATACATGGAAGCAAATGAAACTGAAAACACGATAGTCCAAAACCTTTGGAATACAGCAAACACAGTTATTATAGGGAAATATATTGGAACACAGGCCTACCTCAAGAAGAAAGAAAGCTCTCAAATATACAACCTAAACTTATACCTAAAGGAGCTAGAAAAGGAAGAGCAAATAAAGCCTAAAGCCAGCAGAAGAAAGTAAATAAAAACTAGACCAGAAATAAATGATATAGAAACAAACAAACAAACAAAAAACCCAGTAGACTAGATCAAAGAAACTAAGAGCTGGTTCTTTGAAAGAATTCATAACATTGATAACCCCCTAGCCAAACTTATCAAAAAGAAAAGGGAAAGGACCCAAATAAAATCATGATGAAATAAGAGATATTATAACCAACACTAAAGTAATAAAATTATAAGAGAATACTATGAGAAATTATATGCCAACAAACTGGGAAACCTGGAAAAAATGGATAAATTCCTAGAAACTTACACACTACCAAAACTGAAACAGAAAAATATGGAAAATTTGAACAGACCATAACCAGCAAAACACTGAATTAGTAATCAAAAATCTCCCAATAAACAAAAGTCCAGGGTCAGATGACTTCCCTGGGGAATTCTACCAAACATTTAAAGAGAGGTTAATACATATTCTTCTCAAACTGTTTCAAAAAATAGAAATGGAAGGAAAACTTCCAAACTCATTCTACAAGGCCAGGATTACCTTGATTCCAAATCAGACAAAGACCCCACCAAAATGGAGAATTACAGGCCAATATCCCTGATTAACCTGGATGCAAAAATTCTCAAAAAGATACTAGCAAATCAAATTCAACAATTCATTAAAAGAATTATCCACCATGATCAAGTAAGATTTATTCCTGGGCTTCAGGTCTGGTTCAATATTTGCAAATCAATGAATGGGATAAAGCACACCAATAAAAGAAAGGATTAAGAACCACACAATCCTCTTAACAGATACAGAAAAATCTTTTGACAAATTATAACATCAAATTTTGGTAAAAATCCTCAAGAAAGTAGGGATAGAAGGAACAAACCTCAACATCATAAAGGCCATATGCAAAAGACCCACAGCTAATATCAACTTCACTGGGAAAAACTGAGAGCCTTTCCCCTAGGGTCAGGAATAAGGCAAGAATGCCCATTCTCACCATACTACTTCATATATTACTGGACGTCTTAGCCTCAGCAATCAGACAATAAAAAGAAATAAGAGGCATCCAACTGACAAAGAAGAAGTCAAGCTTCCACTATTTGCAGATGACATTATATTTTATGTAGAAAACCCAAAAAACTCCAATAAAAAACTGTTACAGCTAATACATAAATTCAGCAAAGTTGCAGGATATGACATAAAAGTACAGAAATCTGTTGCAGTTCTATATACCAATAACCAATTAGCAAAAGAAGAAATCAAGGAATTGATTCCATTTGCAATTACACCAAAAACAACTAGATACCTGAGAATGAACCTAACCAAAGAGGTAAAAGATCCATACTCTGAGGAGCACCTGAGTGGCTCAGTCAGTTGAGTGCCTGGCTTTGGCTCAGGTCATGATCTCACAGCTTGTGAGTTCGAGCCCCACGTCAGGCTCTGTGCTGACAGCTCGGAGCCTGGAGCCTGCTTCCGATTCTGTGTCTCCTTCTCTCTCTGCCCCTCCCCCGACTTGTTCTCTGTCTCTCTGTCTAAATAAATAAAATGTAAAATAAATAAATGTAAAAAAAAATTTTTAAAAACAACAGATCCATACTCTGAAAACTATACAAAAAAATTTGAAGAGAACATAAAGAAAAGGAAAAGCATTCCATGCTCAGGGATTGAAAGAACAAATACTGTTAAAATGTCTATACTACCTATAGGAATCTACACATTTAATGCAATCCCCATCAAAATATCACCAGCATTTTTCACAGAGCTAGAACAAACAATCCTAAAATTTGTATGGAAACACAAAAGACCCTGAATAGCCAAAGCAATCCAGAAAAATAAAAACAAAACTGGAAGCATCATAATTCTGGATTTCAATCTATAGTATAAAGCTATAATCATTAAGACAGTATAGTACTCACACAAAAACAGACACATAGATCAATGAAACAGAATAAAGAACCCAGAAATGGGCCCACAGCTATATGGTTAACTAATCTTTGACAAAACATGAAAGAATATCCAATGGAAAAAAGAGTCTATTCAACAAATGGTTTTGGGAAATCTGGTCAACAACATAGAGAAGAATTAAACTGTACCACTTTCTTACACAATATATAAAAATAAATTCAAAATGGATGGAAGACCTAAATGTGAGATAGGAAACTATCAAAATCTTAGAGGATAACACAGGCAGCAACCACTTTGACCTCAGCTGTAGCAACTTCTTACCAGACACGTAGTCAGAGGCAAGGGAATAAAGCAAAAACCAACTATTGGGACTTCACCAAAATAAAAAGATTCTCACAGAGAAGAAAACAATCACCAAAACTAAAAGGCAGCTTACAGAATGGGAGAGTATATTTGTAAATGACATATCTACTAAAGGGTTAGTATCCAAACTCTATAAAAAACTTAGCAAACTCAACACCCAAAAAGTGAATAATCCACTTAAGGAATTGTTAGAAACCAGGGAGGAGCCAAGATGGCAGAATAGCAATGAATTTTTTTTTTGCATCTCACATCCATGAAATACAGCCAGATCAACACTAAACCATCCTGCACACCTAGAAAACTGATTTGAGGATTAACACAACAATCTGCACAACCTGAACCACAGAACTCAGCAGGTATGCAGTGCAAAGAGGTGAACTGGGGGAGAGACAAGCTGCGGAGAGCAGGGAATTGTTTTTGCTTGCGGAGAGAGGAAGGAGATAGGGGGAGAATTTGGGGAAAGCACCACCCGAAAAGCAGCTGGAAAGAAAAGTGGAAATGTGGAAACAGCCACAGGGACTGAACTAAAAAGGGAGAAAGGGGAGGGTTTAAATTCCATCAAGACCCTATAAACAGGGGGAGAACAGCATCTGAAACTCTGCAACTCAATACCTGGCAGTGTTCTGGTGGGAAGGGCGAATCCCCAGGAGCAGAGTAGGGTCCAGAAAGTTCTCAGGCTATATGGGGAGAAGAAGTTCCAGTGCTGGAAAGACATTTGGTAGAGGTTGTGAGGCCACCCAGTCCCAGGTGACCCCAGAGAACAACCATGTTTGCTGGTGCTGGAACAAGTTCATTAAAGGTGAAGCTTGGTGCTAGATGTGTGTTGTGATTTTCCATTTGTAATTTTTTCAAATTCTATTTTACTTCCATCATTTCATTTTATTCCACTTCATTGTATTCATTTTCTCAAATTTTCAAATGTTTTCCTATTTCCTTTTCCCTTTTTTCCCTAATCTATCAAGCTCCTTTCAGTAACCACCAAAACACACCTAGAATCTACCATCATTTATTTGATTTGTATGTGTGTGTGTGTTGTTTTTAATTTTTTAATTTTAATTTTTTTCTCATCAATTCCTTTTCTCCCTTCAAAATGATGAAATGAAGAAATTCACCCCAAAAGAAAGAGCAGAAAGAAACAGCCATGGACTTAATAAACACAGATACAAGTGAGATGTCCAAACCAGAATTTTAGAATCACCATAATAAGAATACCAGTGGGAGTCGAAAATAGATTAGAATCCCTCTCTGCAGAGATAGAAGTGAAAACTAGTCAGGATGAAATAAAAAATGCTATAACTGAGCTGCAAGCTCGAATGGATGTCACGGCAGCAAGGATGGATGAGGCAGAACAGTGAATCAGCAATATAGAGGGCAAACTTATGGAGAATAATGAAGCAGAAAAAAAAGGGAGACTAAGGCAAAAGAGCACAATTTAAGAATTCGAGAACTCAGTGGCTCATTAAAAAGGAACATTAGACTTAAAGGGGTCCCAGAAAATGAAAACAGAGAAAAAGTGGTAGAAGAGTTATGTGAGCAAATCATAGTGGAAAACTTTCCTAACCTGGGAAAATCCAGGAAGCACAGTGACTCCCATAAGATTCAACAAAACCGACCATCAACAAGGCATATTATAGTCAAATTCACAAAATACTCAGGCAAGGAAAGAATCATGAAAGCAGCAAGGGAAAAAAGCCCTTAACCTATAAGGGAAGAGAGATCAGGTTAGCAGCAGACCTATCTACTGAAACTTGGCAGGTCAGAAAGGAGTGGCAGGATATATTCAATGTGCTGCATCAGAAAACTATGTAGACAAGAATTCTTTAGCCAGCAAGGTTGTCATTCAAAATAGGAGAGATAAAAAAAGTTTCTCAGACAAACAAAAATTAAAGGAATTCGTGACTACTAAACCCTCCTTGCAAGATATTTTAAGGGGTACTCTCTGAGGGGAGAAAAGATGAAGAAAAAAAAAAGACCAAGAGCAACAAAGACTAGAAAGGACCAGAGAACACCACCAGAAACTCCAACTGTACAACAAACATAATGGCAATAAACTCATGGCTTTCAGTACTCAGTCTAAATGCCAATGGACTCAATGCTCCAATCAAAAGACATAGGGTAACTGAAAGGATAAGAAAACAAGATCCATCTATATGCTGTTTACAAGAGACACACTTTAGACCTAAAGACACCTTCAGATTGAAAGTAAGGGGATGGAGAACCATCTATCATGCTAATGGTCAACAAAAGAAAGCCAGAGTAGCCATACTTATATCAGACAATCTAGACTTCAAAATAAAGACTGTAACAAGAGATGAAGAAGGGCATTACATCATAATTAATGGGTCTAACCACCAACAAGACTTAACAATTGTAAACATTTATGCTCCAAATAAGAAAGCACCCAAATACATAAGTCAATTAATCACAAACATAAACTCATTGATAATAATACCATAATAGTAGGGGACTTCAACACCCACTTACAGCAATGGACAGGTCATCTAAACAAAAAATCAACAAAGGAAACAATGGCTTTGAAGGACACACTGGACCAGATGGACTTCACAGATATATTCAGAACATTTCATCCTAAAGTTGTGGAATATACATTCTTCTCCAGTGCACAGGGAACATTCTCCAGAATAGATCACATACTGGAACACAAAGCAGACTTCAACAAGTACAAAAATATCAAGATCATACCATGCATATTCTCAGACCACAACACTATGAAACTCAAAATCAACCACAAGAAAATTTGGAAACATAGCAAATACTTGGAGACTAAAGAACATCCTACTAAAGAAGGAATGGGCTAACCAAGAAGTTAAAGAGGAAATTAAAACGTATATGGAAGCCAATGAAAATGATAACTTCACAGCCAAAAACCTCTGGGACTCAGCAAAGGTGGTCATAGGAGGGAAGTATATAGCAATCCAGGCCTTCGTAAAAAAGAAAGAAAGGTCTCAGATACACAACCTAACCATACACCTTGAAGAGCTGGAAAAAGAACAGCAAATAAAAGCCAAAACAAGCAGAAGGCAGGAAATAATATAGATTATAGCAGAAATAAGCTATCAAAACAAAAAAAACAAGAAACAGTAGAACAGATCAGTGAAACCAGAAGGTGGTTCTTTGAAAGAATTAACAAAATTGGTAAACCACTAGCCAGTTTGATCAAAAAGAAAAAGGAAAGAACCCAAATAAATAAAATCAAGAATGATAGAGGAGAGATCACAACCAACACAGCAGAAATAAAAACAATAATAAAAGAATATTATGAGCAACTATATGCCAATAAAATGGGCAATATGGAAGAAATGGACAAATTCCTAGAAACATTTACACTACCAAAACTGAAACAGGAAGAAATAGAAAATTTGAACAGACCCATAACCAGGAAAGAAATTGAATTAGTAATCAAAATTGTTTCCAAAAAAAAGTCCAGGGCCAGATGGCACTCCAGGGGAATTCTACCAAACATTTAAAGAAGAGTTGGGGCTCCTGGGTGGCTCAGTCGGTTGAGCGTCTGACTTCAGCTTAGGTCATGATCTCATGGTCTGTGAGTTTGAGTCCCGCGTTGGGCTCTGTGCTGACAGCTCAGAGCCTGGAGCCTGCTTTGGATTCTGTCTCCCTCTCTCTTTGCCCCTCCCCTGCTCATGCTCTGTCTCTCTCTGTCAAAAATAAACATTAAAAAATATTTTAAAAAAAGAAGAGCTAACACTTGTTGTCTTGAAACTGTTCCAAAAAAATAGAAATGGAAGGAAAACTTCCAAACTCTTTCTATGAAGCCACCATTACCTTGATTCCAAAACCAGAGACCCCACTAAAAAGGAGAACTAACGACCAATTTCCCTGATGAACATGGATGCAAAAATCCTCAACAAGATATTAACCAACTGGATCCAACAATACATTAAAAAAATTATTCACCATGACCAAGTGGGATTTACACCTAGGATGCAGCACTGGTTCAATATCTGCAAAACAATTACTGTGATTCATCACATCAATAAAAGAAAGGAAAAGAGCCACATGATCCTCTCAATGGATGCAGAGAAAGCATATGAAAAAATACTTTCTTGATAAAACCCCTCAAGAAAGTAGGGATAGAAGGATCATACCTCGAGATCATAAAAGCCATATATGAAAGATTCAACACTAATATCATCCTCAGTGGGGAAAAACTGAGAGCTTTTCCCCTAAGGTCAGGAACAAGACAGGGATGTCCACTCTCGCCACTGTTATTCAACATAGTATTGGAAGCCTTAGCCTCTGCAATGAGACAACACAAAGAAATAAAAGGCATTCAAATTGGCCAGGGGGAGGTCAAACTTTCACTCTTCTCAGATGACATGATACTCTATATGGAAAACCCAAAAGATTCCATCAAAAAACTGCTAGAATTGATTCATAAATTCAGCAAAGTTGCAGGATATAAAATCAATGCACAGAAATTGGTTGCATTCCTATACACCATCAATGAAGTGACAGAAAGAGAAATCAAGGAATCCATCCCATTTACAGTTGCACAAAAAACATGAACTACCTAGGAATAAATCTAACCAAAGAGGTGAAAAATCTATACACTGAAAACTATAGAAATCTTATGAAAGAAATTGAAGAAGACACAAAAAATTGGAAAAAGATTCCATGCTCCTGGATAAGAAGGACAAATATTGTTACAATGTCAATAGTACCCAAAGCAATCTACATATTCAATGCAATCCCTATCAAAATAACACCAGCATTCTTCACAGAGCTAGAACAAATAATCCTAAAATGTGTATGGAAGCAGAAAAGACCCCGAATAGCCAAAGCGATCTTGAAAAAGAAAACCAAAGCTGGAGGCATCACAATCCCAGACTTCAAGCTGTTACAAAGCTGTAAGCATCAAGACAGTATGGTACTGGCACAGGAATAGACACTCAGATCAATGGAACAGAATAGAGAGCCCATAAATGGACCCACAAACGTATGACCAACTAATCTTTGACAAAGCAGAAAAGAATATCCAATGGAATAAAGACAGTCTCTTCAGTAAGTTTTCCTGGGAAAACTGGACAGTGACATGCAGAAAAATGAACCTGGACCACTTTCCTGGACCATATACAAAAATAAACTCAAAATGGATGAAAGACCTGAACGTGACAGGAAACCATCAAAATCCTCAAGGAGAAAGCAGGCAAAAACCTCTTTGACCTTGGCCACAGCAATTTCTTACTCAACACGTTTCTGGAGGCAGGGAAACAAAAACAAAAATGAGCTACTGGGACCTCATCAAGATAAAAAGCTTCTGAACAGCAAGGGAAACAATCAGCAAAACTAAAAGGCAACCGACAGAATGGGAGAAGATATTTGCAAATGACATGTCAGATAAAGGGTTAGTATCTGAAATTTATAAAGAACTTATAAAACTCAACACCCAAAAACCAAACAATCCAGTGAAGAAATGGGCAAAAGACATGAATAGATGTCTTCTTCTCCAAAGAAGACATCCAGATGACCAACCAACACGTGAAAAAACACGTAACATCACTCAACATCAGGGAAATACAAATCAAACCACCATGAGATATCACCTCACACCTGTCGGAATGGCTAACATTAACTTAGGCAACAACATGTTGGCAAGGATGCAGAGAAAGAGGATCTCTTTTGCACTGCTGGTGGGAATGCAAACTGGTGCAGCCACTCTGGAAAACAGTATGAAAGTTCCTCCAAAAATTAAAAAAAGAACTACCCTATGACCCTTCAATTGCACTACTTGGTATTTATCCAAGGGGTACAGGTGTGCTGTTTCAAAGGGGCACACGCACCCCAACTGCTGTTTATAGCAGCACTATCAAAAATAGCCAAATTATAGAAAGACCCCAAATGCCCATCAACAGATGAATGGATAAAGAAGATGTGGTATATATAAACAATGGAGTATTACTCAGCAATCAGAAAGAATGAAATCTTGCCATTTGCAACTACATGGATTGAACTAGAGGGTATTATGCTAAGTGAAATTAACCAGTCAGAGAAAGACAAGTATCATATGACTTCACTCTTATGAGGACTTTAAGATACAAAACATATGAACATAAGATAAGGGAAGCAAAAATAATATAAAAACAGGGAGGGGAGCAAAAACATATGAGACTCTTAAATATAGAGAACAAACAGAGGTTGCTGGAGGGGTTGTGGGAGGGGGGATGGGCTAAGTGGGTAGGAGGCATTAAGGAATCTACTCCTGAAATCATTGTTGCACTATATGCTAATTAACTTTGATGTCAATTAAAAAAATAAATTAAATTAAATTTTTAAAGAAGAAAAAAAGAAATGGTTAGAAATCATGAATAGACAAAATAAATACTAAAAATTATAAATAGTGTAAACATAATAATGTTATATAACTTAATATAATATTACAAATATAATACAAATATAATTGTATAAAAATTTATTCATTATTAATATTTAATATAATTTACATGATAAATATAATATATAAATATTATAGCCTCAGTATATAATGATCTCTGGGGAATAAAAGAAATAAAGCAAAAGGTACAGGAAATATATCAAACAATGAATGCTAAAAATCCAAAATTAGGGGCGCCTGGGTGGCTCAGTCGGTTAAGCATCCGACTTTGGCTCAGGGCATGATGTTACGGTTTGTGAGTTCGAGACCCACATCGGGCTCTGTGCTGACAGCTTGGAGCCTGGAGCCTGCTTCGGATTCTGTATCTCTTCTCTCTGCCCCTTCCATGCTCATGCTCTGTCTCTCTCTGTCTCTCAACAATAAATAAACATTAAAAATTTTTTTTTAAAAATCCAAAAATACTAGTTAATCAAAGAAATACAAATAAATAAGAGCTTTTTAAAGAAGCTATTTGTGAAAGATTAGAAAGATTTACAAAGCATAATGTTTTGGGGGGGTTGGTTGTATTTATATTTCTGACAATATGTTTCAAAATACAAAATGTGCATGTACTTTGACTAACATATTTATAGATTTTTTTCTCAAAAAAAAAGAACAACTTTTCAAAGGTATATGTATTCGATGGCTTATCGCATCATTTTTACAATAAAGTTTGCAAATAATATTCATCAATAGGACATTGGCTTAAAATTATGAGTTTATATAAATGAAATATTACTCAAACTTTTAAATGATTATACCAATCAATATTGTGGACACAGAACCCTGAAATGTTTTAAGTTAAAAGACCACTGTATTATGTTTGACAGAATTTCTTCTTGTGTTGTGAGTTGTTAACCTCAAATATATTTGTTGTGTATTATTTTAGCAATTTTAAAAGCTCATTGATGTGCTTTTTCTCACATTGTCCTTGCATAACTCTATGAGGTAAACAAGGCCAGTATTATTAACTCCATTGTACATATGAAAAAGTTGAAATACAAAAAGATTAAAAGTGCCTGGCAAAGGCCACATAATAAGTAATAGAACTCAAATATTTTTAAACTCGTCCAATGATTGCTCTGTTATCCTGAATCCAGTCTAACAAGCCTTCTCAAAACAACAGGCCTATTCCAAAATTCCCACATTCCATCCAGGTTGGAAGCCCTGTTGAAAATGTCTTTCATAATATCCTCCCTCATCTCTTTACCCTCAACATCACCTGTCCAGTTTCATAAATTACATCTTTGGTTCCCAAAACTTTTAAGTTGCTGTGTGTTCCAGCTCCCCAAGTGTTAATTTTCCTTTACTAATAGAATAGATAGTGGGGGAAATGTGGATGGGGGTTGCCCAATACAGATAATGCAACACCCAAACTCAAAACATCCACCTAGACTACAGCCAAAGAGAAGAGCCAATTAAAGAGTACATACACAGGTGGGCAGAAACAACCGAATAAATCTGTGTGTCCAGTGACAAATATCTGGTATTCTTACCAAGGGTTACCACTATGATGCATAACATATGGGCTCTCATTAAACTCTTGACCCATTCCCAATTTGGGTAGACTCCTAACTCTTATTACTTGCTTAAATTATATTATCTATCATATTTTGGTAACTACTTGTCCTATTTGCTCTAGATTAAATATGGAAAGATGCATTGAAACTTAATATAGACAAATACTCAAAATCAATTAAAAGATAAGTTAATAATGAAATGATTAACCAAAGGAATCTGGACTTCAATAAAACAAGTTATCGTGCTCTATTTTTCCTTTCTATAAAAATATTAATTTTAGCTTGCTATGGATCACACAGCAATAGATATTCCTTTTATTGACACAGGTACTACAAGAACCAGCTGTTTTGCCACCTTAAGTAATGCTACTATCTCTAAATCACTTTTAAAGCAGAGTTCCTGAAAACATATGAGATAGCTAAGGAAAGCTCCAGCCTCATTGTCTCTCAAATTGCTGGCTTAGTAATTCTCTTTATCACTCAAAGGGAGGTGGAGCTTCCTTAAGGAATCATATAAATATTATATAATAATATAAATCTTCTCAGAAACAGTTTTTCTTTTCAGCATACATCTCTAATCATACACTCTAGTCATGTTCTATTGAGGAATTTCCAATTCCTTTGTGTTGTATTTTTCCTTTTCTTGGTTTAATTCCTGAAAAGTCTGTATTCCAAGAACCTCTTTCCTGATCCTTTGTATGTGTATCCTTCACAAATTTTATATTATTGGGAGAACAAATTTATTGTCTCAACCTTAAAACAAAGTAAAAGTGTTTGATAGCAAAAAATGTCAATAGAGAAAAATTAAGATATGAATGAATTATGCACTTTTATTATATTATCTATTATATTTTCAGGTAATTTGAAAGAAGATTCAAAATCAGAAGTAAAAAGTGGCACTAGAGAAGCAAGGAATATGACCCCAAAACAGGATATTTATTTGATAATTCAGGGAGTCCCTTTACAAAATAGCCAGAGTGGTCCTAAATGGCAGCAGAAGCGAGGAGTAAGTAGCCTTGAGAAGACCTATGAAAAGAGACAAAAACAGAAAACTGGAGTGAAAGTTGAAGAGCTTCCTAAGAAAACTCAGAGTAAAGAAGAGAGAAGAGAAACAAAGGACAAAAGAAAAGATACTAAGAAGGACATGAATAAGAAAAAAGAAATAGATAAGGCCCAATCAATGGAAGGAGGTGGTGAAAAATATAAAGGTGAAGAAGAAGAAAGGATGAACATGGAAAAGAAGGGAGATGAGGACAAGGAGGATGAAGACAAGAAGGGAGATGAAGACAAGAAGGAAGACAAAGACTTAAAGGAGAAAAAATACAAGGAAGAGGAAAAGAACAAAAAGAACTATAAGAAAGGATATGAGGACAAGATAGAGGACAAGGACAAGGAGGGAGTGGAAGACAAGACAGAGGACAGGGACAAGAAGGGAGATGAGGACATAGAGCAAGGTGAGAATGAGGACAAGGAGAGAGATGGAGACAAGATAGGGGACATGGGCAATAATGGATATGAAGACAAGATAGAGTATAGGGACAAGAGAGATGAAGACCAGACAGAGGACAAGTACAAGGAGGGAAATGAGGACAAGACAGAGGACATGGGCAATATTGGAGATAAAGACATGACAGAGGATAGGGACAAGAAGGGAAATGGGGACATAAGGGAAGGTGAGAATGAGGACAAGGAAGAAGAGGAAAACAAGACAGAGGACAAGGACGAGGGAGATCCAGACAAGACAGAGGACAAGTCCAAGGAGGAAGATGAAGACAAGACAGAGGATATAAAAGGAGATTCTATGAAAAAAAAGGATAAAAAAAAAGTGGGTAAAGAGGACAAGAAGAACATAGACCCAAAAGAAGGTTATGGAAAGAAAATGGGCAGTAAAAAAAAAAGATCACACTAAAGAAAAAGTAACACTAGATTTCATAAACTAAAAAAACAGAATTGATTAATTTTGCTCTAACTCATAAACTTCAAAACTAGCTCCCAGTCTTCTATGATGTAGGTTAAAATGATACACTCCTTACATTCTCTTTAGTCACAAATTTTCTGCTCCTTTGCTTGTAATCTGGAAGAAGATCTTTCAGAGATTGCTTCTATTTAGATCTCTGTCTCAAACTTCAGTTTCCAAACACAAGTTTTCAAAATGTATGTTCATTATGAACCATTGCTGGGAAAATACAATTAAGTAAAAATTAATTAAAACTCTGATTAAAGCAATGTAGATTTATTTTTTCTCAAAGAAGTGTGGTATTTCCCTGTCTAACCAAATAGCTATTTACTTGGTCCCTACTAAGTTCAATATCCATAAAGGCATGCAAAAATATCTTTATCAAGTAGATAAATAAGAACATTAAAAACATTTAAAATATATAAATATTTTAAAAATGATTCAGAGCAGTAAATACAACAAGAAAGAATTCAGAAGAGGAAAATCCCTTTGGATAGGGATAATACATGAAAGATTTTCACAGGCAGTAGAATTTGAGCTGGGCATCAAAAGAAGATGGATAGGTTTGTATGTCGTTTGAGGCCCCTGGATTAGTAACTCCATTACTAGAGTATAAACTCCTTGAAGGAAAATCTATATCTTACCATGCTCTCCACCCTCAGTGCTTACCACAATGTTTACTAAATTGAATTGACTGGGAAAGGAAGTGAGAGAAAAAAAGTAAAAGTTTAGAATATGGAAAGTCTATTTTATTTTTTTTTTTTTAATATATGAAATTTACTGTCAAATTGGTTTCCATACAACACCCAGTGCTCATCCCAAAAGGTGCCCTCCTCAATACCCATCACCCACCCTGCCCTCCCTCCCACCCCCCATCAACCCTCAGTTTGTTCTCAGTTTTTAACAGTCTCTAATGCTTTGGCTCTCTCCCACTCTAACCTGTTTTTTTTTTTTTTTTTCCTTCCCCTCCCCCATGGGTTTCTGTTATGTTTCTCAGGATCCACATAAGAGTGAAACCATATGGTATCTGTCTTTCTCTGTATGGCTTATTTCACTTAGCATCACACTCTCCAGTTCCATCCATGTTGCTACAAAAGGCCATATTTCATTTTTTCTCATTGCCACGTAGTATTCCATTGTGTATATAAACCACAATTTCTTTATCCATTCATCAGTTGATGGACATTTAGGCTCTTTCCATAATTTGGCTATTGTTGAGAGTGCCGCTATAAACATTGGGGTACAGGTGCCCCTATGCATCAGTACTCCTGTATCCCTTGGATAAATTCCTAGCAGTGCTATTGCTGGGTCATAGGGTAGGTCTATTTTTAATTTTCTGAGGAACCTCCACACTGCTTTCCAGAGCGGCTGCACCAATTTGCATTCCCACCAACAGTGCAAGAGGGTTCCTGTTCTCCACATCCTCTCCAGCATCTATAGTCTCCTGATTTGTTCATTTTGGCCACTCTGACTGGCGTGAGGTGGTATCTGAGTGTGGTTTTGATTTGTATTTCCCTGATAAGGAGCGACGTTGAACATCTTTTCATGTGCCTGTTGGCCATCCGGATGTCTTCTTTAGAGAAGTGTCTATTCATGTTTTCTGCCCATTTTTTCACTGGGTTATTTGTTTTTCGGGTGTGGAGTTTGATGAGCTCTTTATAGATTTTGGATACTAGCCCTTTGTCCGATGTGTCATTTGCAAATATCTTTTCCCATTCCGTTGGTTGCCTTTTAGTTTTGTTGGTTGTTTCCTTTGCTGTGCAGAAGCTTTTTATCTTCATAAGGTCCCAGTAATTCACTTTTGCTTTTAATTCCCTTGCCTTTGGGGATGTGCCGAGTAAGAGATTGCTACGGCTGAGGTCAGAGAGGTCTTTTCCTGCTTTCTCCTCTAAGGTTTTGATGGTTTCCTGTCTCACATTCAGGTCCTTTATCCATTTTGAGTTTATTTTTGTGAATGGTGTGAGAAAGTGGTCTAGTTTCAACCTTCTGCATGTTGCTGTCCAGTTCTCCCAGCACCATTTGTTAAAGAGACTGTCTTTTTTCCATTGGATGTTCTTTCCTGCTTTGTCAAAGATGAGTTGGCCATACGTTTGTGGGTCTAGTTCTGGGGTTTCTATTCTATTCCATTGGTCTATGTGTCTGTTTTTATGCCAATACCATGCTGTCTTGATGATGACAGCTTTGTAGTAGAGGCTAAAGTCTGGGATTGTGATGCCTCCTGCTTTGGTCTTCTTCTTCAAAATGACTTTGGCTATTCGGGGCCTTTTGTGGTTCCATATGAATTTTAGGATTGCTTGTTCTAGTTTCGAGAAGAATGCTGGTGCAATTTTGATTGGGATTGCATTGAATGTGTAGATAGCTTTGGGTAGTATTGACATTTTGACAATATTTATTCTTCCAATCCATGAGCAGGGAATGTCTTTCCATTTCTTTATATCTTCTTCAATTACCTGCATAAGCTTTCTATAGTTTTCAGCATACAGATCTTTTACATCTTTGGTTAGATTTATTCCTAGGTATTTTATGCTTCTTGGTGCAATTGTGAATGGGATCAGTTTCTTCATTTGTCTTTCTGTTGCTTCATTGTTAGTGTATAAGAATGCAACTGATTTCTGCACATTGATTTTGTATCCTGCAACTTTGCTGAATTCATGTATCAGTTCTAGCAGACTTTTGGTGGAGTCTATCGGATTTTCCATGTATAATATCATGTCATCTGCAAAAAGCGAAAGCTTGACTTCATCTTTGCCAATTTTGATGCCTTTGATTTCCTTTTGTTGTCTGATTGCTGATGCTAGAACTTCCAGCACTATATTAAACAGCAGCGGTGACAGTGGGCATCCCTGTCGTGTTCCTGATCTCAGGGAAAAAGCTCTCAGTTTTTCCCCGTTGAGGATGATGTTAGCTGTGGGCTTTTCATAAATGGCCTTTATGATCTTTAAGTATGTTCCTTCTATCCCGACTTTCTCAAGGGTTTTTATTAAGAAAGGGTGCTGGATTTTGTCAAAGGCCTTTTCTGCATCGATTGACAGGATCATATGGTTCTTCTCTTTTTTTTTGTTAATGTGATGTATCACGTTGATCGATTTGCGAATGTTGAACCAGCCCTGCATCCCAGGAATGAATCCCACTTGATCATGGTGAATAATTCTTTTTATATGCTGTTGAATTCGATTTGCTAGTATCTTATTAAGAATTTTTGCATCCATATTCATTAGGGATATTGGCCTGTAGTTCTCTTTTTTTTTTTACTGGGTCTCTGTCTGGTTTAGGAATCAAAGTAATACTGGCTTCATAGAATGAGTCTGGAAGTTTTCCTTCCCTTTCTATTTCTTGGAATAGCTTGAGAAGGATAGGTATTATCTCTGCTTTAAATGTCTGGTAGAACTCCCCTGGGAAGCCATCTGGTCCTGGACTCTTATTTGTTGGGAGATTTTTGATAACCGATTCAATTTCTTCGCTGGTTATGGGTCTGTTCAAGCTTTCTATTTCCTTCTGATTGAGTTTTGGAAGCGTGTGGGTGTTTAGAAATTTGTCCATTTCTTCCAGGTTGTCCAATTTGCTGGCATATAATTTTTCATAGTATTCCCTGATAATTGTTTGTATCTCTGAGGGATTGGTTGTAATCATTCCATTTTCATTCATGATTTTATCTATTTGGGTCATCTCCCTTTTCTTTTTGAGAAGCCTGGCTAGAGGTTTGTCAATTTTGTTTATTTTTTCAAAAAACCAACTCTTGGTTTCGTTGATCTGCTCTACAGTTTTTTTAGATTCTATATTGTTTATTTCTGCTCTGATCTTTATTATTTCTCTTCTTCTGCTGGGTTTAGGCTGCCTTTGCTGTTCTGCTTCTATTTCCTTTAGGTGTGCTGTTAGATTTTGTATTCGGGATTTTTCTTGTTTCTTGAGATAGGCCTGGATTGCAATGTATTTTCCTCTCAGGACTGCCTTCGCTGCATCCCAAAGCGTTTGGATTGTTGTATTTTCATTTTCGTTTGTTTCCATATATGTTTTAATTTCTTCTCTAATTGCCTGGTTGACCCACTCATTCGTTAGTAGGGTGTTCTTTAACCTCCATGCTTTTGGAGGTTTTCCAGACTTTTTCCTGTGGTTGATTTCAAGCTTCATAGCATTGTGGTCTGAAAGTATGCATGGTATAATTTCAATTCTTGTAAACTTATGAAGGGCTGTTTTGTGACCCAGTATATGATCTATCTTGGAGAATGTTCCATGTGCACTCGAGAAGAAAGTATATTCTGTTGCTTTGGGATGCAGAGTTCTAAATATATCTGTCAAGTCCATCTGATCCAATGTATCAATCAGGGCCCTTGTTTCTTTATTGACTGTGTGTCTAGATGATCTATCCATTTCTGTAAGTGGGGTGTTAAAGTCCCCTGCAATGACCACATTCTTATCATTAAGGTTGCTTATGTTTATGAGTAATTGTTTTATATATCTGGGGGCTCGGGTATTTGGCGCATAGACATTTATAATAGTTAGCTCTTCCTGGTGGATAGACCCTGTGATTATTATATAATGCCCTTCTTCATCTCTTGTTACAGCCTTTAATTTAAAGTCTAGTTTGTCTGATATAAGTATGGCTACTCCAGCTTTCTTTTGGCTTCCAGGAGCATGATAAATAGTTCTCCATCCCCTCACTCTCAATCTAAAGGTGTCCTCAGATCTAAAATGAGTCTCTTGTAGACAGCAAATAGATGGGTCTTGTTTTTTTATCCATTCTGATACCCTATGTCTTTTAGTTGGCGCATTTAATCCATTTACATTCAGTGTTATTATAGAAAGATATGGGTTTAGAGTCATTGTGATGTCTGTATGTTTTATGCTTGTAGTGATGTCTCTGGTACTTTGTCTCACAGGATCCCCCTTAGGATCTCTTGTAGGGCTGGTTTCGTGGTGACAAATTCCTTCAGTTTTTGTTTGTTTGGGAAGACCTTTATCTCTCCTTCTATTCTAAATGACAGACTTGCTGGATAAAGGATTCTCGGCTGCATATTTTTTCTGTTTAGCACACTGTAGATATCGTGCCAAGCCTTTCTGCCTGCCAAGTTTCAAAGGAGAGATCAGTCACGAGTCTTATAGGTCTCCCTTTATATGTGAGGGCACGTTTATCCCTTGCTGCTTTCAGAATTTTCTCTTTATCCTTGTATTTTGCCAGTTTCACTATGATATGTCGTGCAGAAGATCGATTCAAGTTACGTCTGAAGGGAGTTCTCTGTGCCTCTTGGATTTCAATGCCTTTTTCCTTCCCCAGGTCAGGGAAGTTCTCAGCTATAATTTGTTCAAGTACCCCTTCAGCACCCTTCCCTCTCTCTTCCTCCTCTGGGATACCAATTATGCGTATATTATTTCTTTTTAGTGTATCACTTAGTTCTCTAATTTTTCCCTCATACTCCTGGATTTTTTTATCTCTCTTTCTTTCAGCTTCCTCTTTCTCCATAACTTTATCTTCTAGTTCACCTATTCTCTCCTCTGCCTCTTCAAGCCGAGCCATCGTGGATTCCATTTTGTTTTGCAATTTGTTTAAAGCGTTTTTCAACTCCTCGTGACTGTTCCTTAGTCCCTCGATCTTTGTGGCAAGAGATTCTCTGCTGTCCTGTATACTGTTTTCAAGCCCAGCGATTAATTTTATGACTATTATTCTAAATTCACTTTCTGTTATATTATTTAAATCCTTTTTGATCAGTTCATTAGCTGTTGTTATTTCCTGGAGATTCTTCTGAGGGGAATTCTTCCGTTTGGTCATTTTGGAGAGTCCCTGGCGTGGTGAGGACCTGCAGTGCACTTCCCCTGTGCTGTGGTGTATAACTGGAGTTAGTGGGCGGGGCCGCAGTCCGACCCGATGTCTGCCCCCAGCCCACTGCTGGGGCCACAGTCAGACTGGTGTGTGCCTTCTCTTCCCCTCTCCTAGGGGCGGGATTCACTGTGGGGTGGCGTGTCCCGTCTGGGCTACTTGCACACTGCCAGGCTTGTGTTGCTGGGGATCTGGCGTATTAGCTGGGGTGGGTAGGCAAGGTGCACGGGGGCTGGAGGGGCAGGCTTAGCTCGCTTCTCCTTAGGTGATCCACTTCAGGAGGAGCCCCTCTTCCGTGGGCCTCTAGTCTGTGCTTGACTCCGGAGACTCCCTTCTGCTAATCCTCTGGCGGTTTTCTGGGTTCTCCAGGCAGGCGTAGGTGGAATCTAAGTGATCGGCAGGACGCGTTGTGAGCCCCGCGTCCTCCTACGCCGCCATCTTCCGGAACCCTCGGAAAGTCTATTTTAAAGGCAGAGAGTAGAGCAGAGAATCTGTGTGCAACAAATTTCCCCCAAGGAAAAAGACACAAAGGGAGATGAGGACCCTGCTGATGTAGATGATTTCAGCTGGCCCCGAGTAATCATTTTAATATTAATATTTAATATTTACTTTTATGTGAATTAACAAATGTATATCCAACCCATCAAACCCATGATTTCTGGAATTACAAATTAAGATGAGATTAAGTTAAAAGGTGAGTCAATTAAAATATTTTTAAGTAAAAATATTAGCATAGTAAAAACTATGACAAATGGGGGGGTGGTATAAAACTGAGGGTATTAAAAGAAAACAGGGTGGGAATAAGAAAATAGAGTTCTAGGGGGACTTGAGCATTTATTCCATTATTTGATAGGCAAAGGTATAAGCTGAGCTGTCTTTCAGAAAGAGTAATCTGGTGGGTTAGACAACAGAAAGGAGACTGAGAGATCAGCTAGAAGACTATTGTAGTAATACAGCCAGAAAAAGGCAACAACCTAACTCATTTGGAGGCAATAAGAATAAAATGAAAGGAACAGATGTGAGAACATTTCAAAAGAGAAATGAACTGACTTGGACAACAAACTGAATATATGTGACATGGAGAAACTCAAGATGACTCCAATTTGGTATTTGGTAACTGATAACATGAAAACACCAATCACAGAAGGGAAATCCACAGGGAGAAAGATAATAAATTGTTCAGTTTGAAGAGAGATGTCATTATAGATACAAACTAGATCTCAGAAGGGAAGAGAGAACCACTTAAGAGTACAGATTAAAGGGTCATTTCTAAGGAAGAGATATTCAAATAATGAGGATTAAATCAAATCTCCAGAAGGGAGACTATAATCCTAAATACTTGTGCTTTGTTGAAACTTAGGGGAAAAAGCTCTCTCTCTCTCTCTCTCTCTCTCTCAAAACTAAACATTAAAAAAAAATTTTTTAATGTAGTACCTGTGAAGTGCTACAAAGTGAAGTGAAATAAAATGAGGTCTACTTATACTAACATTGAACTATTTCTTAGGCAGTTACTGCCATCTCATTTGCTGTCAATTTGCTCCTATTTGTTATCCATCATGCTCCTAAAATATCTCCAAGGGCTTACTTGCAATTGTTTTAGACCTCCTTCAAGTTTTTATTCTTTTTGTTCTTACCTGCTATGTATTTCTCAGAATCTTTGTTTGTTCTATTTTTGAGAAAGAGAGAGACAGAGCATGAGTGGGGGAGGGGCAGAGAGAGAGGAGACACAGAATCCAAAGCAGGCTCCAGCCTCTGAGCTTTCAGCACAGAGCCTGATGTGGGGCTCAAAACCATGAACCATGAGATCATGACCTGAGCCAAAGTCAGATGCTTAACCGACTGAGACACCCAGGTGCCCAAGAAAGTGATTTCTTGAGATAGAATCTATTCCTGGTGAAGATACTATTGTTGCATTGACAAAGGCTTGACAATATTACATAAATTTAGTTGATAAAGCAGCAGCAGGGTTTGAGAGGATTGACTCCAATTCTGAAAGAAATTCTTTTATGAGTAAAATGCTATCGAACAGCATCACATGCTACAGACAAATTACTCATGAAAGAGTGAATTGATACAGTCAAACTTATTGTTGTCTTATTTTAAGAAATTGCTAAACCCATTCCAAACTTTAACAACCACCACCCTGATCAATCAGTGGCCATCAATATTGAGGTAACCTTCTCCACCAGCAAAAAGATTGTGACTCGCTGAAAGCTTAGATGATGGTTAAAAAGTATTTTTAAAGTATTACATTGGTTTTTTAGGTATGATACTTCTGTATATTTAATAAACTATGGAATAGTATAAACAGCTTTTATGTGCACTTGGAAACCAAAAAATTCTTTTGACTAGCTTTATTGTAATATTTGTTTTATTGTGGTGGCATTGAACCAAAGCCACAAGATCTCTTAGAGATGCCTGTACCTCCCAAGTTGAGAGCCACTGATAAAGAACAACAACAACAAAAATGATTTCTATTAAATGTTAACGGTTATCTTCTTTACAATGAGATAACTGGCAGTTTTTAACTATTTTTCTTTTTTTTTTTTTTTGCACTTACCATATTTTTCAAAATAAAATTAACCTAAATATGTTTTAGTCTTGAAATAGTGCTTCTTTTACATGTTCATTAAAAGATACTGTTGGTATGTAATAAATATCTTCACACTATCACAATAATTATGATACTATATTATCGCTTCTCAACCTTTTGGCTAAGATCCAGTGTATGATACTATATTTATTTGAGAGACTTTTACAGTAGCCATGATAATATAATGCCAATGGAGAGTTCTTTTTTTTATTTAATTCTGTGAGATCCAAGACTACATTTTGAACTGCACATTTTACCCCTCTAATTGGATTGATTCATTGACCAAACACTATTACATGCCAGGCACTGCCCTTGGGTGCAATGGTGGGCATTAAACACAGCCCGCATGGAACTAATTCTAGTGAGAAAGTCATTAATTCAATAATAAACACATAAAATTGCAATCATAACAGGTATTTTTTTTAAGGATAAGGAAGTTAGGGGTAAGATAGTGGTAAGGGATGAAGGATGGAAAGGAAGGTGAGGACAAATCAGGGACAGGAGATGGTGTTACTGAACCAGAGTAGACCTGCTTCTTAGTTATAGATGAAGACAACACAAGGTCATTTTGCCTCTCAAGGTCATTTTTAATTTTATGAATAAGAGATCACTGGGAATAATTTCCAAAGCCTTGTCTCTGGGAACAGGGGAAAGCAGGTTCCTTTTATGAGGGCTTGAGATGAATAGACAGAGGAGGGTTTTAACACTATAATGAGGCTGAGGTAACTGGCACTTCTAGCACTTTTTGATTCAGATCTATGCAGGTGTCATCCTCAAATGTTTCTTTTTCTGTTCCAACAGTTCATTAGTTAGTTTCTAAAATGTAAGATTGCCTGGCAGAAGCTTCTAGGAGTTCAGTTTCTAAAAGGTAGGATTGACAGGGAGAATCTTCTAGAAGTTTAGCTTCTAAAAGGTAAGATCGACAGGCAGAAGCTTCTACTAGAAGTTTCCTGAGTTCAGGGGGTCAGACCAAAGACATTGTGGGGGGGGGGGAGGGGAGAATAGCAGAGGAAGGAGAGGGGGAAGCGAGGCTGGTGAAAGACTGGGCCAGGGACTGGGATCACACTAGAGGGCAATGGGAAAGCCAAGGTAGGGTGGGGGTGGGAGGCCTTGCCAAGCCCAGCACCATCCCCCTACCCTTCTTGGTTCACCTAAAGTGTTGAGTCATCCTGCCTTATGTAGGTATCTTATTTGAGGCTGGGTTCTCAGGACAGTGAAAATGCTTAAAATAACTAAAATAATTTTAGCAACTGAAAATAACAAGCACCATTCTTAAAATGACCTATTATAGGAAGATTTTTACCTAGTGAGCCAGGTTAGGGAATGTTTAATCTTAAGTTCTGCTTTAATTGAAAGCTAAAAGATTAGTTATCTTTAGAAAAAGTGGAAGGAGAAGAGTATTCCACGTTGGGAGGATAGCAGTACAAAGGCACCTTGACATGAGCAAATAGGCTCATAACAGAGACTAAGAGAAGCCTTGCACACCGAGAGCATACAAAGTTAAAAACAAAGCTGAAGAAGCAGACCAGAAGCCACACTAGTGTCTTTTAGGGCATGTTAAATTTTTTCTCTCATCTTTGATTAACTAAGAAACCACAGCAAGGTTTTTAATGAGACATGGCTAGATCTGCATTTTGAACAAAAAACAAAAATTATTCTTGCTTGCAAAAGGATGACAGTTTGAAGAAGGGTCAAGGTGGTGTAAGAAGGCCCAAATCAGATATTACTGCAATCATGTATGTAAGAGATGAAGGTATCCTTGTAGTGGTAGTGAAGATAGGAATGACTAGATTTGAGAGATACTATCATTCTGTACATATTGAGTTTGATGTGCCTTTGCAGTATGCAAGAGGAAATATCAAGTTGACAAAGCTGATAAAGAGGTAAGACTCTCAGAGAAGTCTGAGCTGAAGATATTAATTTAAGTCATCTGTAGACCTGGCAATTGAAGCCATCTGTGAAGATCATCCAGGGAAAGGAATGGAATGAGGAGGTGTCCTAAGTCAAACTTGATATGCAGCCACTGAATGAACAGTCAATAAAGAATAAAGATGCTTTTGGTGCAAAAAAAGTGCTTTTATTATAGCACGGGGACAAGACCTGGGGCAGAAAGAACTGCAACCGTGATTGTGAAGTGTGATAGATTTTTTTTTTTTTTTTTACATTGCAGGGGTAGGGATAAGGGAAGTCTGTAAAGGGATTTCTGTATGTTAAAGAAAACTTACAGGACCCTAGGGGTCTGGCTATTGTCAAAGTAAAGTTGCTTTTAGCTCTAGCAAACATCAACATTAAGGAAGCCATGAGTTCCTTGAAGAATGTCACATTCTGTCTGTGTCAGGTATTTATAAATGGGCTGCAAGTTATAAGAAAATTTAATTTTATCTTTATTTCTCTTGCTTTTGTTCTCCTTATCATTTTTCCCCCTGAATAGTTTAGACCCTTAAATTTTTAAGGTTGTTGAAGGTGGAAGGTCTTAACTTCTATAACTTCTTCCTGCTGAATACGGGCATAGAGATGTCCCTACCTATGGGTCAACATGGGTCAGTTGGGGAATTTAGGAGTTATGGAAGTCAGAGGCAATTGAATTCAAGGTAGACAACATATATGAACCTCCTTGATTGGAAAGGATCATCTATCAGCTTGAAGTTATGGCAGTGAAGAAGTCTTAGCACCAGGCAGAGACACTGGAAAAGACAACAAAATAAGGTTAATATTATTATGAGGAAAAAGAAGCCCAATAAAAAGTCCTTTGACAGTTGACCAAAATCTTCCTCCAGTCCATGAGTTTAACCAATCATTAAAGGAGAGGGAGGGATCATATTAAGCACCAATTTCAGTATTCTTACCTTTTAGCAATCCTGTTACATTTTTGTGATAATCTGGAATATATACACAACATTCCATTTTAATAATAGCACATGTACCATGTACTTTATAACAAAAATGTAATGTCATGTTGAGAATCATTTAAGGTCTTAATTGTGTGGCAGGTGGTATTCCCCATCATATAGATGTTTTGTTTAGCAAGCAAACAGGTAATTAATATGGAAACAAAAGGAAAATATAGGATAATGGTTGGAGCAAATTACAAACCTATTGTCTGAGTCTCAAGAGCTCCCAGTGAGTAGATTTTTAGATGTCAGGCTTGACGTATCCTTAGATGGAGTAGGAAAAGTCAACAGAAATCAGATGGGTTTTCCTGGTTTGCAATTCAAATCTCTCTGGTGATCCTTTTGAATAGCCCATAGAGCAACAGGCACAGAAACTGTCTATACATGCGTTTTGTGGCAATTTTTCTGAAGCTGACCTCAAGTTGTCCAGCATCAGCTTTCAGGGCTTCAGGAAAAAGGGCAGTTTTCATTTTTAATGACTTTAAGTTAAGACAATGGAAGGAGATTGGAAACCTTAGTTTGAAGACATAGCCAGATATTTGAGGAAACCAGGAGAAATTAGGACCTAGTATAGTTTATAATAAATAATATTAAAATCTAGTATCTACAAAGATGTGTTATTGAAATATATTTTCTCTATATAATCACCCTCACTTTTATCAAAAATAGTCAAATCAAACTAATTCATTTGAAAAACAAGTCAAATTTTAACAAACTTAGTCTAATTATTTACATAAGCTCAGCAAGAATAGTGATTGGCCATATATGCCTTTTAAAATCTGCTTTTCTGGAACTTTTTATAAAGAATCTCTAGGTTAACTTTTAGTAGCCTCTTGAGGCCAGAAGCCGCGCCAAATATTTGCATCAGACTTGTCTGCAAAACTTGTAGGTTTGGGTAAATTCCTCTTATTGAGATCCCCAACATATCCTGAGGTTCCTGCACCTGCCAATAAGTGACATCTTTAATTCACCTGGTAAGGCTGCTGGGAACTCTGGAAGCAAGGTATCAGGCCAACACTTCCAAGGGATTTAATGGGCCTCATGAAATCCACCTTGCTTAGTTCTTTAAAGCTGTCTAGTCATATCCAAGTCTATACATATCTCTCTCAAAGTGACATTCCAGTGAAAGCTTTGGTAAAATAACTAACGTTGGGTGTCTGGGTGGCTCAGTTGGTTGAGCACCCAACTCTTGATTTCAGCTCAGGTCATGATCTCATGGTTCTGGCAGCACAAAGCCTGCTTGGGATTCTCTCAATCTCTCTCTCTCTCTCTCTCTCTCTCTCTCTCTCTCTCTCCCTTCCACCCCTGCTCACATAATCTCTCTCAAAGTAAATTAAAAAAACATTTAAAAATAACCAATGTTTCCAATGGTGTCCTGTTACAAGGAGAATAGATTCTTATTGAACTTATGCAAATAGCTGTAATTGCCATGAAATAAAGAACATTCACTGAGAACTTCTGACTTCTGGAGGGTTCAGGTAGAGAGAAAAGTTAAATGCTTCAATTTTTTCACAAAGGAATATTTTATAATATATCTGTATAATCATGGATACCTTAAGAGAAGGCTTCCTTAATCTGGAGGAGGAAACATTAGAGAACCATAAATGTTTCAAACAAGAGTCACAAAAACTATAATCAGCTTTCTTAATTTATTTAGTCCCATGTTACTAATTCTTGTTTTGTTTGAATGCAGCTTTTTAGTTTGTTCCAGAAATTCTTACCCATTTCAGTTTTGATCTTAAGGATCTGTATTTTTCAATATTTTTCAAAAATATCTGTATTTTTCAAAAGCACTTTTTATGAGTCTCCCTGAAGATAAAACACATTTCACAAATGACAAAAGACTATAATGCAATTGAGAGGAAATTCAGCTATTTCTGTGACACATAACACTTTCATAATTAGAATATCATGTGATGACCTTATATCAGAACATAATATACCAAATAAATAAGCCTAATTAGTCAAAAGACTTCATCTATAATTTTAAATCTTAGGGAAGTTTGTCAAAAACCTTAGAAAGTTTTAAAGTACATGCCTAAGGGTAGGAGTTAAGATGGCAGAGTAGTAGGGAGACTCTGGGCTTGCCTTGTCCCTCAAACACAGCTAGATTAACATCACATCATTTTGAACATCTAGGAAATAGATCTGAGGATCAGGAGAACAATCTGAATAATTTGAGGGAGGGAACATGGCAGGTAGGAGTTGCAGAGATGTGAACTGGAGGAGAGAAAATCTGCAGTGCCATGGAGGGTAGGGAGCCCTTTTCATGGAAAGGAGAAGGCGATAGGAGGAAAAAGAGCAGTGCATTGCATTCATGCAAAAAAAGCACTCCCCCAAAACCATTTACTGGGAAATCAGGAGGAACTGACTATCACAAGATTTTGCAAACAATGGAGCTCAAATTTTGATGTTTTGGAAGTTAACACCATTCACCAGGGTTGATCTGGGTGGACAGTGGTACTCCAGAGGAAAAGGAGGACAGAGGCCTGGGAACAGACAGCTGAGAAAGTGGTGTGGGGATCCCCTGGGTCATACTGGGAGAGAACATTCCCCTTCCTGGAGCGCATTTGGAAGGGGGTGTGTTGCCTCTCCAAGGACAAAAGACCTGCTGGTGCCTCTGAGCAGCTGGTGCCTCTGAGCAGCTGTTCAACAGCAGGGGACAGAGGTACACACAGAGGGCAGATAACCATGTCACAGCTTTATACTGTGCTTCACCATAAATTCCAAGCACCTGTGTGGCCAAGTGACTGCTTTTCTGGGACAGAATGGCACCAGGTGCAGCACCGGTGCAGCTCTTCTCCAGAGGATGGCAATGGGTCCGTGTCTTGCCAGGTCTTTTAAGAATAGGAGTTTTGAATCCTGGCTGCATGCCAGAGATAAAACACAGGAGAGTGTGGCATCTGGCATGTTGATGGCCCAGGCATAGACAAGTTGAGGACAGGAATCTGACAGAATCCAGGGACACAGGAGGGGAGATTATTTGCTTGCTAATGAGTGAGGATTTCCTGAACAGTGGTGGGTGCGAGCTCCCCTACCAGGTATTAGAGAGTGGGGCAACACCATCTTCTCCCATAGCTGGGTTAGACTTCAGTGAGCAACACAGTGCCTCTAGTGAAGGCTGGAACAGCTTACACCAAACCCCACTCCCCTGCACCCTGCAGGGGTGTCTGTATCAAAGCAGGTCTGACTTTAAGTCAGCACAGGGGGCCTCTCCCCAGAGGACCAAAACAGACACCCCACATGCACCAAGTCTACTGATCATAGAGTGCTCCAAAACATCACCTTCAGTTCTGGTGGAAACAGGACTAAGATTTCTTTTCTTTTCTTTTTCTTTTTCTTTTTTTTTTTTTTTTTTTTTTGCTTTTTGAATCACTCATATATTTTTTGTTGTTGCCCATTTTGCTTGTTTGTTTGTTTTGTTTCATTTCCTTTTCCATTTTTGGACCAGGTTTCTTCTTTTTTTTTTCTTTCTCTCTCTCTCTCTTTTTTTCTTTCCCTTAGGAATCAGGCTTATAGTTGTTTGTCTGTTTGTTTGTCTTGTTACTTTTCCTTTTATATTTTTTTAGATCAGGCTTTTTTTTAAATCAGGCTTATTTTAACAAACAAGTCAAAGCACACCTACTTAAAAGTCCACACACTCCCCAATGTAAGCAAGGAGGAGCTCTGCAGAGAACTTCCTGGGAGAAAGAGCAGTCAAATCACAACAGCAGAGTGCACACAGCATACACCAGAAATACTTCCTGCAGTGCCAGGCCCTGGACAGTGTATGACCCCTTCTTAATATAGCATTACTCCCAGGAGCAGGAAACATAACAAGCTTTCATAACACACAAAAGACATGAACCTAGACAAAATGAAAAGATAGAGGACTTCTCCCCAAAAGAAAGATTGAGAAGAAACCACAGTCAGGGATTTGCTCAAAAAGGATAAAAGTAATATACCTGAACAAGAATTAAGAACAACAGTCATAAGAATACTATCTGGGCCTGAAAAAAAGCATAGAAGACACCAGAGAAACCCTTGCTGCCAAGATAAAGACCTAAAAACTAGCCAGACTGAAATAAAAAATGCTATAACTGAGATGCAAAACCAACTGGATGTAATTGTAATGGGGGTGGAAGAAGCAGATGAATGAATAGGTGATTAAAAGACAAAATTATAGAAAACAATGAAGCTAAAAGAAGAAGGAAAGAAAACTATTAGATCATGAATATACACTTAGGAGAGTCAGCAAATCCATGAAGTGCAATAATATCCCTATCTTAGGAGTCCCAGAAGAAGAGTGGGAAAAAGAGGCAGAAGCCTTATTTAAACAAATTGTAGCTAAAAACTTCCCTAATCTATGGAAGGAAACAGGCATTCAAGTCCAAGAGGCACAGAGAAACCCCCTCAAAAAAAAAGTCAACACCAAGATATACCATAGTGAAACTTGCAAAATGCAAAGATAAAGAGAGAATTGCAAAAGTGACTAGGGACAAAAGGTCCTTAACCTACACGTACGTAAAGATAGATACATAAAAATATCAGCAGACCTGTCCATAGAAACATGACAGGCAAGAAGGGAGTAGCATGATATATTCAATGTGCTAAATGTGAAAAATATACAGCCAAGAATACTTTACCCAGGAAGGCTGACATTCAGAACAGAAGGAGAGATAAAGAGCTTCCAATACAAGCAAAAACTACAGGAGTTCATGACCACTAAAACAGCTCTGCAAGAATTATTATAGGGGACCCTTTTAGCAGGAAAAAGAAACCAAAAGCAACAAAGAACTACAAAGGAGCAGAGACAATCTATAGAAACAGTGACTGTACAGATATTACAATGACACTAAATTCATATCTATTGATAATCACTGTGAATGAAAATGGACTAAATGCTCCAGTCAAAAGACAACAGGGTATCAGATGGAGTAAAAAAACAACAAGACCCATCCATATGCTGCTTACAAGAGATTCATTTTATATCCAAAGAAACTTCCAGATTGAAAGTGAGGGGGTGGAGAATCATCTATAATGCTAACGGATATTAAAAGAAAGCTGGATTAGCCATATTTATATTAGACAAACTAGATTTTAAATCAAAGACTGTAATAAGAAAGGAAGAAGGGCACTATATCATAATAAGGAGGTCTATCCAACAAGAAGATCTAACAATTGTAAATATTTATGCCCGTGCAATACCCAAATATATGTCAATGAATAGCTAGCTTAACACAACTCATTGATGATAATACAATAATAGTAGGAGACCTTAACACACTTCTTACAACAATGGACAGATTATTTAAGCAAAAGATCAACAAGGAAACTGGCTTTGAATGACTCATTGGACCAGATGGACTTACCGGATATATTCAAAACATTCCATCCTAAGCAACAGAATACATATTCTTTCTGAGTGCACACAGAACATTCTTCAGCATAGATCACATACTGGATCACATATCAGCATGAAACAAATTCAAAAAGATTGACATTATACCATGCATATTTTCAGACCACAATGCTATGAAACTTGAAGTCAATCACAAGAAAAAATTTGGAAAGATCAGAAATACAGAGGTTGAAGAATATCCTACTAAAGAATGAATGGGTTAACCAAGTTATTAAAGACAAAATTTTAAAAATGCATGGAAGCCAATGAAAATGAAAACATGACACCCCAAAACCTTTGGAATGCAGCAAACATGGTCATAAGAAGGTAGCATATAGAAATACAGGCCTTCTTCAAGAACCAAGAAGCTCTCAAATACATCACCTAATCTTACAGCTAAAGGACCTGGAAAGGAACAACAAATAAAGCCCCAAAACAGCAGAAGAAGGGAAATAATAAATATTAGAGCAGAAACAAATTATATAGGGGGAAAAAAACCAGTAGAACAGATCAACGAAACTAACAGCTGGTTCTTTGAAAGAATTAGCAATAAACCCCTAGTCAGACTTATCAAAAAGAAAAGAAAGGATCCAAGTAAATAAAATCATGAATGAAAGAGGAAAAATCACAACCAACACCACAGAAATACAAACAATTATATGATAATATTATGAAAAATTATATGCCAACAAATTGGGCAATCTGGAAGAAATGGATAAATTCCTAGAAACATATAAACTACCAAAACTGATACAGGAAGAAATATAAAAATTTGAACAGATCCATAGCCAGCAAAGAAATTGAACCAGTAATTAAAAATCTCCTGAGAGGAGCCAGGATGGCAGAATAGCATGGAAGTTTTTGTGTGTCTCGAGTCCATGAAATACAGCCAGACCAACACTAAACCATCCTGCACACCTAGAAAACTGATTGGAGGATTAACACAACAATCTGCACAATCTGAACCACAGAATTCAGCAGGTATGCAGTGCGGAGAGGTGAACTTGGAGAGCAAGAAGGGAGGTGCTTTTGCAGGCAGAGAGGACGAAGATGGGGCAGGAGTGGGGGGAGAATACATGAAAAGCACCCCTCCCCAAAAGCAGCTGGAGAGAAAATGGAAAATTGGAAACAAACACAGGGACTAAACTAAAAAGGGAGAAAGGAGAGGGTTTAAATTCCATTAAGCCTGTAAACAAAGGGAGCACAAAGTCTGCAACTCCACAGCTCAATACCTGGAGGTGCTCTGGTGAGAAGGGCAAATCCCCAGGAACAGAGTGGGGTCCGGGAGGGTCTCAGGCCACACGGGGAAAAGCATTGCCACTGCTGGAAGGACATTTGGTAGAGACTGTTGAAGCCACCTGGTCCCAGCAGACCCCAGAAAACGGCCACACTCGCTGGTGCTGGAACAAGGTCGTTAAGGGTGAAGCCTGGTGCCAGATGTGTGTTGTGATTTTCCATAATCCCTGAAACGCTGCTGCTACACTATCTCATGAACTCTTTCTGGGTCGGGCTGGCATCTGGCTGTAGTCTCGGGGCACTGGCAGTAGCAGGGTCCAGCAAGCATTCCTGGGTGCAGCCAATATTCGGCCATTGCTTATTCAGCCATTGCTCGGTGAGACTGTCCCACAGAGGGGCGGAACGGGTCAAAGCTGCAGTCCTTCAGAAGTAAGGGGCCAGGGAAAACAGCCACATATGAGACAAAACTTGGGAGAGAGGTACTGCCTGGTGCCTGGTCACAGAGGGTGAAAAAGCGGGGAGTGGACAAAAACTGAAGACGGAGGACGGGTGTGTGATTGCTGATTCGGGAGAACAGACTGGGTAGCTGAGTGGCACCATTGTCACTGCTCCCACACATGCGCATAGCACCTACAAGCTTGGCAACAATACACCTCAGTAGCCTAGCAGCGCCATCTAGTGGAGAAGGGAGCCATTACACTGAGCCCCACCCAACTGAGACAACCTCCCTCTTCAAGAACACAAGTCTCACTGCCTACTTAGTTTATGGACTATAAAGTGCTTCAGAGTCTGACTTCTAGGGGAAACTGAAGTAATTTCAGTCCTATTTCAATCTATTAGCAGGTCTGTCTATTCAATTTTATTTTTTTTTCTCTTTTTCACTTCTTTTCTTTTTCTTGAATACAGAAAGAGAAAAAATTCATTTTTACTTTCAATTTCTATTAAAAATATTTGTCTTTAATTTTTTTACTGTATTTTTTACTTGTGTGTAAATTTTTTCAAATTCTATTTTACTTCCATCATTTTATTTTAGTCTACTACAATGTATTCACTTTTTCAAATTTTCAAAATATTTCCCTTTTTTTTCCTTTTTTCTCTTCATTTCTTTTCTTTCTCATGAATACAGAAAGAGAAAAAGTTCATTTTTATTTTTAATTTTTATTAAAAACATTTTTCTTTAATTTTTTTCTACTATATTCTTTACTTTTGTGTAAATTTTTTCAAATTCTATTTTACTCCCATCATGTCATTTTAGTCTACTTCAGTGTATTCACTGAATTTTCTGAATTCACTGAATTTTTTCAAATTCTCAAACGATTTCCTTTTTCCCCCCTTTTTTTCTCTAATCTGTCAAACCACTTTCAACACCCAGACCAAAACACACCTAACCTAGCATCATTTATTCGATTTTTGTGTGTGTGTGTCTTTAATTTTTTAGTTTTAATTTTTTTAATATTAATTTTTCTACCTCATTAATTCCTTTCCTCCCTTCAAAATGACAAAATGAAGGAATTCACCCCAAAAGAAAGAACACGAAGAAATGACAGCCAGGGATTTAACCAACACAGATACAAGCAAGATGTCTGAACCAGAATTTAGAATCATGATAATAAGAATACTAGTGGGAGTCAAAAATAGATTAAAATCCCTTTCTGCAGAGATAAAAGAAGTAAAAAATAGCCAGAATGAAATTTAAAATGCTATAACTGAGCTGCAATCATGGATGGATGCCGTGGCGGCAAGGATGGATGAGACAGAACAGAGAATCAGCGATATAGAGGACAAACTTATAGAGAATAATGAAGCAGAAAAAAAAAGGGAGGTGAAGGCAAAAGAGCACAATTTAAGATTTAGAGAAATCAGTGACTCATTAAAAAGGAACAACATCAGAATCAAAGGGGTCCCAGAAGAGGAAGAGAGAGAAATAGGGATAGAAGTGTTATGTGAGCAAATCATAGTGGAAAACTTTCCTAACTTGGGGAAAGACGCAGACATCAAAATCCAGGAAGCACAGATGACCCCCATTAGATTCAACAAAAACCGACCATCAACAAGGCATAACATAGTCAAATTCACAAAATTCTCAGGCAAGGAGAGAATCATGAAAGCGGCAAGGGAAAAAAGTCCCGAGCCTACAAGGGAAGACAGATCAGATTTGCAGTGGATCTATCCACAGAAACTTGGCAGGCCAGAAAGGAGTGGCAGGATATATTCAGTGTGCTGAATCAGAAAAATATGCAGCCAAGAATTCTTTATCCAGCAAGGCTGTCATTCAAAATAGAAGGAGAGATAAAAAGTTTCTCAGACAAACAAATATTAGATGAGTTTGTGACCACTCAACCAGCCCTGCAAGAAATTTTGAGGGGAGAAAAGTTGAAAAAAAAAAAATATATATATATATATACACATATATGTGTATGCGTGTGTGTGTGTGTGTGTATACAAATACCAAAAGCAACAAAGATTAGAAAGGACCAGAGAACACCACCAGAAAGTCCAACTCTACAAGCATCATAATGGCAATAAATTCATGTCTTTCAGTACTCACTCTAAACGTCAATGGACTCAATGCTCCAAACAAAAGATATAGGGTAACAGAATGGATAAGAAAACAAGATCCATTGATATGCTGTTTACAAGAGACCCACTTTAGACATAAAGACACCTTCAGATTGAAAATAAGGGGATGGAGAACCATCTATCATGCTAATGGTCAACAACAGAAAGCCGGAGTAGCCATACTTAATCAGACAATCTAGACTTTAAAATAATGTCTGTATCAAGAGATGGAGAAGGGCATTATATCATAATCAAGGGGTCTATCCACTGAGAAGACCTAACAATTGTAAACATTTATGCCCCAAACTATAGAAAGCTAATGAAAGAAATTGAAGAAGACACAAAAAAAATGGAAAAAAATTCCATGCTCCTGGGTAGGAAGAACAAATATTGTTAAAATGTTGATACCACCCAAAGCAATCTACATATTCAATGCAATCCCTATCAAAGTAACACCAGCATTCTTCACAGAGCTAGAACAAATAATCCTAAAATTTGTATGGAACCAGAAAAGACCCCGAAGAGCCGAAGCAATCTTGAAAAAGAAAACCAAAGCAGGAGGCATCACAATCACAGACTTCAAGCTATACTACAAAGCTGTAATCATTAAGACAGTATGGTACTGGCACAAGAACAGACACCCATATCAATGGAACAGAATAGAGAACCCAGAAATGCACCCACAAACGTATGGCCAACTAATCTTTGACAAAGCAGGAAAGAATATCCCATGGAATAAAGACAGTCTCTTCACCAAGTGGTGCTGGGGAAACTGGACAGCGACATGCAGAAGAATGAACTTGGACCACTTTCTTACACCATACACAAAAATAAACTCAAAATGGATGAAAGACCTCAATGTAAGACAGGAAGCCATCAAAATCCTCGAGGAGAAAGCAGGCAAAAACCTCTTTGATCTTGGCCACAGCCAATTCTTACCCAATACGTTTCCGGAGGCAAGGGAAACAAAAGCAAAAATGAACTACTGGGACCTCTTCAAAATAAAAGCTTCTGCACAGCAAAGGAAACAATCAGCAAAACTAAAAGGCAACTGACAGAATGGGAAAAGATATTTGCAAATGACATATCAGATAAAGGGTTAGCATTTAAAATCTACAAAGAACTTATCAAACTCAACACCCAAAAAACAAATAATCCAGTGAAGAAATGGGCAAAAGACATGAATAGACACTTCTCCAAAGAAGACATCCAGATGGCCAACCGATGCATGAAAAAATGCTCAACATCACTCATCATCAGGGAAATACAAATCAAAACCACCATAAGATACCACCTGACACCTGTCAGAATGGCTCACATTAACAACTCAGGCAACAACAGATGTTGGCGAGGATGCAGAGAAAGAGGATCTCTTTTGCATTGTTGGTGGCAATGCAAGCTGGTGCAGCCACTCACCAGCTTGGAGGTTCCTCAAAAAACTAAAAATAGAACTATGCTACGACCCAGCAATTGCACTACTAGGCATTTATCCAAGGGATAAATGTGTGCTGTTTTGAAGGGGCACATGCACGCCAATGTTTATAGCAGCTCTATGAACAATAGCCAAAAT
Organism: Panthera leo; assembly: GCF_018350215.1. Classification (NCBI taxonomy): domain Eukaryota; kingdom Metazoa; phylum Chordata; class Mammalia; order Carnivora; family Felidae; genus Panthera; species Panthera leo. The sequence goes on along the minus strand of NC_056683.1, from coordinate 30,878,474 downwards.
ATGGAAGAGCCCAAATTTCCATCAATGGAAGAATGGGTAAAGAAGATGTGGTATATATATACAATGGAGTATTGCTTGGCAATCAAAAACGAATGAAATCTTGCCACTTGCAACTCTGTGGATGGAACTGGAGGGTATTATGCTAAGTGAAATTAGAGAAAGACAAAAATCATATGACTTCACTCATATGAGGACTTTAAGAGAAAAAAAAGATGAACATAAGGGAAGAAAAGCAAAAAATAATAGAAAAACAGGGAGAGGGACAAAACATAAGAGAATCTTAAATATAGAGATCAAACAGAGGGTTGCTGGAGGGGCTGTGGGAGGGGAGATGGGCTAAATGGGTAAGGGGCATTAAGGAATCTACTTCTGAAATCACTGTTGCACTATATGCTAACTAAATTGGATGTAAATTTAAAACAATAAAAAATAGTATTATTATTAGTTTATATCTTTTGACCCCTTTTACCTACTTTGCCTACTTCTTGCCCCTCACCTTGGCAATCATCTATATCTTCTCTGTATTTATGAGTTTGGGTTATTATGTTGACGGGGTGGTATTTTGTTTTCTTGTTTTTTGCTTCAGATTCCACATATACGTGAGATAATTTGGTATATGTCTTTCTCTTTCTGATTTATTTCCCTTAGCATAATGCCCTCCTGGCTATTATAAATAATGTGGCAATAATACAGGTGTGCAGGTATCTTTATGAGTTTATTAATTCCATTTTCTTTGATTAATAGGAGGGGAATTGCTGGGTGATAATGGTTGCTCTATTTGAATTTTTTGAGAAACCTTTATATTGTTTTCCATAGTCAATGCACCAATTTACAATCACACCAACAGAGCACATTGTTGCCCTTTCCTCCCCATTTTTGCCAACCCTTGTTATTTCTTGTCTTTTTTATTACAGCCATTCTGACAGGTGATAGGTGATATCTCTTTGGGTTTTGATTTGCATTTCTCTAAAGATGAGTGATCTTGAACATCTCTTCCTGTATTTCTTGGCCATCTGTATATCTCCTTTGGAAAAATATCTATTCAGAACTCTGCCCATTTTGTAATTGCTATTTGCTTTTGTGTTATTGAGCTGTATGAGTTCTTTATATATTTTGGATATTAACCCCTCACCAGATATGTAGCTTGCAGATGTTTTCTCCCATTCAGTATGTTGCCTTTGCATTCTGTTGATGATATCCTTTGTTGTGCAGAAGCTTTTTGGTTTGATGTAGTCCCACTTGTTTGTTTTTGCTTTGTAGCTTTTACTTCTGGTGTCAAATCCAAAAACTCAGTGTCAAGACTGAGATCAAAAACGTTCTGCCCCCAGTTTCACCCAGGAGTTTTATGGTTTTAGCTCTTATGTTTAAGTCTGGAATACATCTTGACTTAGTTTTTGTGTATGGTATTAGATAGGTGTCCGTTTGCATTCCTTTGCTTGTGGCTGCCCAGTGTTTCCAACACCACCTATCGAGGAGACTGCTTTTTCCCCATGTTACATCCTTGGCTCTTTTGTTGTAAATTAACTGGCTACATATGTGTGGGTTTCTTTTTGGGCTTTCTGTTTCTGTTCCATTGATCTATGTGTCTACTTTTATACCAATGCCATACTGTTTTGATTACTATAGCTTTGTGATAGAGTTTGAAAGCAGGAAACATGATGCCTCCAGCTTTGTTCTTCCTTCTCAAGATGGCTTTGGCTATTCGGGGCCATTTGTGGTTCTATTCACATTTAAGGAATATTCTTTTCACATTCTATTTTTGGACATGTTCTTAAATTTTGATAGGGATTGCACTGAATGTACAGACTGATTTAATCACTGTGGGCATTTTGACAATATTAACTCTTGGGATCCATTAGCATGGAAGGTCTTTCCACTTATTTCTGCTGCTTGTAATTCGTTCACCAATGAGTTATGGTTTTCGGTATACAGGTCTTTCATCTTCTTGTTTAAATTTATTCCTAAGTATTTTATTCTTTTTGAGAGACTGCAAATTATTTTCTTGATTTCTCTCTCTGCTAGTTTGTTATTCATGTATAGAAATTCAACACATTTTTATGTATTGAATATCTGTTCTTAAACTTTGCTGAATTCATTTACTAGTTCTAAAAGCATTTTTGTGGGGTTATTTAGGTTTCTATGTGGCATATCATGCACTCCTAATAAGTGAAAAGGTAACTGGGAATATAGGATGATGTCATCTAACTTGGATGAGAGTATGCAGACATATGGAGTGATAGTTTTCAAATTTGCTAAAATGTTTTGTTGTTAATATAATCAAACGAGTCCATAAATATGGTTTGTTTTTGATATACTGTTTTCTTTAAACCAGACATATAGAGCTGTGACATAGACCGGTTCTTCCCAACACTTTCCCACCCCACACTCTGTGCGTCTTGAGAGATAGCCACCCTGTCTCTATTTTCTGTCCTGGAACCCAGTGCCTGACTCAACTCTTCAATGAATACTTCTCGAAATAATGCACTTGGGAAGAGGCTTATTTTTTCATAGGTCTCCTGCAAGGCACCCCCCCCCCTCCAAAACACTGAATTTTACAGAAGTGTTTCTGATCTACCTGGAATCCTGTGAGGATGTCTTAATTTTGCATGTGGCTTCCTTTGCAGACAGATCAGAGAGCCCAGCAGTATTCCTGCAATGTCTCTTGTGACCACCAGAGGGAGGTGTTTGGCTGCTCTTGACAAGGACACTGCTCCACTTCAACAGAAGATCCAAATTAATCTCCTTCAGGACTTAGTTCACAGTCTTCGCCAGTTGCTTTAAGGACTACTTATTCACTTTTATGCTCTAGTTTCCTTGGGATCTATTGAAAATGCTATGCAAGTAACAACTTAAAGTAATACGCTGACTAGAAGATGTCCCTTCTTACATATGCAGACACATAAAATTATGAATGACTGAATGAAGGTGGACGTTCACCTAACATAATATAGAAAATGAACCCACAGTGATCAAAGACCTAATTTTAAGAGATAAAACTAAAACTCTGAGAAGAAAGCATAAGAACAAGTCTTCCTGACCTTATTTTGGCATCTGTTTCTTAAGGATGATACCAAAATCAACAAGAGGAAAAACACATATGTGGATAAATGGTCACCAACATGATTGCCTTTCCACTTGACTCTTCATGTGCTCCAGGCACCAGGCAAGAATCGTACAAATCATTTCTCAAGTGATTCGTCTGACAACCCACTTAGCAACATCAGTTCTTTCTCCATTTCAGAGATGGGGTCATGAGACTCATAGGAACCCCTGGGGTCACTCAACTACAAAGAGGCTGAGCAGGGGCTAGAACTGCTGTCTCTCTGCCTTTGGACCTTGTGCTCCATCCACACTGCTCCACCCAGGAACCCAGAGGACTGCAAATCTTCCATATCGAATCTTTAGGCCCGAAGACCTCACTGAACTGAGGGGGCAGTGTTGCCTGCCCTTATGACTAGGGCTTGGCTTGTTGGCCAGGAATGGCAGCCAGCCTTTATCTGAGAAAGAGGAGGTTTCTCCCTGGGCACCAGGAACAAAGGTTCATGTAGCTTCAGGGCTGAGATGTCTCTTCTGTAGCATCTGATTGCAGCCTTCTTGTCAGGTAGGCCCCACAGGGGTGACAAGCACTGAATTCGAACCCTACCTCCGCCTCTCTGTGGGGCATAGAAGGGAAGAGTTCCCTCAGTCAAAGAGGGACAGCATTTCTACCTTCCTCATGGAATTGTTGTGGTGATTTAGTGACATGTTTCATGTCCCAAAAAGACACTCAGTAATCCTTAGCTGTACCTGTACATGTTACTCCACTGTGAGCCCACTGCTGCCATGGACTCAGCCTCTGCATTCTCTGTCCCCTCTGCCTGGCACGCCCTGCTCCCTCTGACTCAACTGTCCCTCCAGAAAGCCTTTTTTCACCTCCAGTGTGGGTGGAGTGTCCCTCAGTTGGGCTCCCACAGCACTGTTGCTCACCCATCACACCCAGGCCAGCCCTAGGACTGGACATCACCCACAGCTTGTGTCTCTGGACATAGACAGTCCCAAGTGTTGAGATCTGTGCTCTGGAGTTCCCTAAACTGTCAGCTCCTCCTTGGGCCAAATGTTGTAGTGCTCACTGAAGGAGCTCTTTCCCTCCAAAGCAGCCAAAGCGAGCTGCCCTCAGCCCCATGGCACCTGCCTTCCCCACCCCTTCTGTGCAATCAGTGGTGCACAGCATCTTGGGCCTCATTGGATGCCAGAATCGCAGTGCCTTTTGGTGCTTAGTATTGAAAATATTTTCTGGAGGTGAATTTGGGTTTTGATGGAAACATCAGTAGGATGAAGCCTGGCCACTTCCAACAACCCAACACAGAGCCTGTGCCCCTGACCAATATGGCAGTAACCCAGCTCATGGCAGCCTTTCCCCCTTAGTCCTTACCTGCTCCCCATTCAATGGTGTTTCTCTCTCTTCCTGCAGGGAGAGCCCCAAGTTTCCTCCTTCTGAGGATCTATATTCTCTGTCTGGGGAGCCCCATCTTGTGGCAGAGAAGACATAGGTTGCTGACCATGGCCTCTCTTACTGCTTCAGATCAAGTGGACTCTCCCTGAATTGACTTTATGGGAGGAGAGGAACCCCCCCTTCTCCTCACATGGTATCTTGAACAGGAAGCACAGCCCCTTCTCTCACAAAAATTGAACTTGAGGGATACCAAGGTTGGGGCTAGCAGGTTCCGGGGCTCACTGCCGGAGGAACCTGAGGGGTGTTGAGGGGTATTCCCAGTGCCAAAACCCCTGGCTGAGGCTCTATCTATCCTGCAGCTTCCATGAGCACTTAATGTGATTTGTAAAGGTCTCCCTTGCTCACAGAAGTTCAAGTGGTTCTTGCAGTTGCCAATAAAACTACATCTGGATGAATACATTCAAATACATTTCCTACTGATGGTCTATAACTCATTGACCTGACCTGCACTTACAGGTTCTTTCCTGAGAGGAACAGGCCCAGCCAGGGTGGAGGGCCAGCAAACAGACAGCAGTGGCCCAGGCTGCATATTCCACTAGCCTGAAAGCAGGGCCCAGCTGCTCTACTTAGAAGCTGAGTTATGGAACAGGAGGGAAGAAGTGGCTGGGGTGCATCACAGAACGGGGCCTGGATGAGGTGTGTTCCAGGACATAGGATAGGGATGCTGTCAGGGTGGTCGTATGAGGGGGATTTGGGCTCTTCCCCACTCTATGGGTCACTCCTAGGTACTCTCATGGGCTCAATCCTGGCTTGTCCTCCTAATTCTTCAGGTATCCACTCAGTCTCTGGGGTCCCTCCTTTCCCAAATAAGGCCCCAACTTAATAAAGAGACTGTACAATGGAATACTACGTGGCAATGAGAAAGAATGAAATATGGCCTTTTGTAGCAACGTGGATGGAACTGGAGAGTGTGATGCTAAGTGAAATAAGCCATACAGAGAAAGACAGATACCATATGGTTTCACTCTTATGTGGATCCTGAGAAACTTAACAGAAACCCATGGGGGAGGAGAAGGAAAAAAAAAAAGAGGTTAAAGTGGAAGAGAGCCAAAGCATAAGAGACTCATAAAAACTGAGAACAGGGGCGCCTGGGTGGCTCAATCGGTTAAGCGGCCGACTTCAGCTCAGGTCAGGATCTCGTGGTCCGTGAGTTCAAGCCCTGCATCAGGTTCTGGGCTGATGGCTCAGAGCCTGAAGCCTGCTTCCAATTCTGTGTCTCCCTCTCTCTCTGCCCCTCCCCCGTTCATGCTCTGTCTCTCTGTCTCTCTCTGTCTCAAAAATAAATAAAACATTAAAAAAAAACTGAGAACAAACTGAGGGTTAATGGGGGGTGGGTGGGAGGGAGGGGGGGGGTGGGCGATGGGTATTGAGGAGGGCACCTTTTGGAATGAGCGCTGGGTGTTGTATGGAAACCAATTTGACAATAAACTTCATGTATTGAAAACAAAAAAAAAGAGAGAGACTGTAACTATCGGAAACTGTAACCAATACCTCAAGAAAGTATATAATTTATATTCCAGGATTGTGCTTATAGGGATCAGTCCTAAAGAAAGAGAGATTTATGGCACAGGTATACCGTTCACTACAACTATGCGAGTCAAAAAATTGGAATTGCCCCAATTATTCAACAGCTGGAGACACTGAATAAATGGTGATGTGTGGCCACTGAGAATACACAAGGGGACAGGAGTGGCTGTGCCTGTCCACTGTGGAGACATTAGGTAGTATAAGAGCATAGTCCTGGAACCCTCCACGCCCCAACCCAACACACACTCACAGACACACACACACACACACACACACATGCTACAAAGAGAAAGGACTGGAAACAGGGAAACCATTTGTTATGGGCAATTATTTGTTGTTAGGAGTGTATCTTTTTTCTTCATATTCATTTATTTGTTATTTTTTAATGTTTATTTTGAGAGAGAGAAAGAGAGAAAGAAAAAGAGTAAACACCGGTGGGGAAAGGGCAGAAAGAGTTAGAGAGAATCCTGTGCAGGGCTCCAAACTGTCAGCACAGACCCTGACTGGGGGCTCAGTCCCACAAACTGTGAGATCATGACCTGAGCCGAAATCGAGAATTGGACGCTCAACTGAGTCACCCTGCACCTATCTTCATTACTTAAATTATTATTTTACTAAATAAACAACTCATCTAAAACCTTCAATAATATACTTTATTACCTAAAATATTGGTAATAAATGGGAAGATTTAATATTTTATTGTGGTATTTTTGTACTATGCCTATTAGCCTAATTTAAACATGGCCTGTCTGGGAAAATAAAAGATTTTACAGGTATTTTACTGGTCCAGACATTTCTCTTGTAGTTTGTGGCTCTCGAGTCAAACTTACTTACAAAAGGTGTCCCTATCCCACATAATGAAGATAGTTCATTTTGAGGCTTCACATAATCTATGTTCTTTGGGGGATGTTCCTTTGTAACAAAAATGTTATTTTCATTAAAAATTTCAAGAATTATTAATCACCGTCATGTTATGTAGCCAGACACAAAAGGCCATGTTGAATGATTCCACGCACATGAAAATCCCAGAAGAGGTAAAGCAACAGAAACAGAGAGACCAGTGGTTCCAGGGATTGGGGTGAGGGAATGAGCAGTGACCGATCAGTAGCACAGGTGTCTCTGTGATGGAAGTGTTCTAGCAGTACCTAGTGGTCATGGTTGTATAACATTGTCAAAGTACCTAATGACACTTCAACATCCAATTTAAAAGGATCAGAGTCAAACTTTACTTGAAGTCAATTTATACTTTACTTATAAAACAAAATACACTAAGCCATTCCATATCCGAATAAAAAACACAAAAATTTCAAAAAAAAGCAACGACAGGGGAGGGGAAGCCATCCTTTGGGGATGAGCCGAAATGAGCCACTGCTTGGGAGCTGAGGCTGGTTGTTCAGCTGTAGCAAGTGGTTGTTCTAGTCCTTCCGTAACCCCAGTAGCTGGGGCTGGAGCCTGCTCATGCTCCGGGGCTGCCAAAGGTGCAGGTGGTTCATCCAGCTCCTGACAGTGAATCAGAGCTATAACTACCACCTACACTGGCTCTGAAACTGTAGGGAGGGTCACTGCTTTTCCTAATTGCTGAGCTCCAGCAGGAGTGATGGCTTCAGCCACCTCGGGCTCTGAAGCTGCAGCAGGCAACACAGTGGGAGCTGGGGCTAGTTCTTGAGTTGGTTCTGGATCCTGCTCCGGAACGGGTGCTATAGCTTCAAGAAGAGAAAGTATCATCATCACGATTGCCTTTCCATGTCTCTTCCAAATAAAGGAAACCTCTCCCACCAGTCAATGTCTTCTGAGTCCAAGAACCCCCTCCAGGAAGTCTCCCCACATGGCAGACCATGGGGACAGTTATCTGAGACTACTCACGGCTCCTGATCCAAACACAGCTTAAGGACACTTGTTCTGTGTGGCCTACCCTGTCCCCTCCACATGCTCACATCGCCCACCCTGAGTTCTCCTCACCCTCAACCTCTGGCTCATTGGGCTCCATGTGTCCCAGCTATGAGAGGAAAACAGAGATATGGTGCTCCAGGTGTAAGCAGCATCTTCAGGCAGGGAAATTCTGCAGGTTGGAAAAAATCCTCAGGGGAGTGGTCCATCCAGGTGCCCAGAATGGAGAAGATGGTCCTGGAGATACAGAAGTGGGCAGAAGAATCAAGACTGATGTCTCAGGGCACCCAGTGGGAACCTGGGCTCCTATGCCTCCAGCTGTCCAGAGGCTGGTCCTACTCCTTGTCCACCTCTGATTTGGCACTCCTGCTAAGATAGTCCTGGTCACTGAGGAGAGTCTGGCAAAAAGCCATTTTGAATGGGAGCCCTTAACCAATGATGGGGCCATCTCTGTCCTTCTTGGAGAAGGACTCTTTGCTCTGTCTCCCTGCCTACTTCCTGCTGGAATTCAACTCCATGTGGGCAGGGAGGGGTGGTGTCTGGTCAGTTCATTGTCCTCACTGCATACACCAGTGCTCCATGAATATTGGAACAAATAGGAAACAAAGGAACCCGTCTCTCAGCAGGGCTTCTCAGGACCCTCCTAATACCTCAAACTTTACCTCCTCCGCCTACATGTTGCTTTATTCACTTCGCATCCATGTGGGTGTCCCCCCACTGACCCTAATCTCCCACAAGGTGGGGGACATCTGGTCCCTGAGCCCTCACTGGGTCTCCGAAGCACTTGCTGAGCACCCACCGTTGAAGTGCCACCAGATTGGTGAGTGTGATGCTCCCCACACCCTTTGTTCTGGGTCCCAGGATGGGGGTGGAGGCAGGACTGGGAGTGGGAAGGGATGGGGTTGGATTCTCTTAGGAGGTGACTCTGTCCTCTGGCCCCCTCTGCTGTCCCACTGTGCCCACACCTCATCTACGGCTCTCTAGAACCCCTTTCTCCTCTTCCAGGAGAAGCACTCAGACCTTTGCCCGCTCAAAGGAATCGCAGATGTGTGGGATGCAGGGTCCAGAGCCCTTCCAACTCACCGCCCCCCCCCCCGCTGCCCTCTTGGAGGGGGAAGACCCTCCTGCATTGTCTAAAGCCCACTCACATTTTCTGCTGCTCCAGGGGTCTGTCATCTTCATCCCATTTCAGGAAGGATGCATCCATACCTAGAGGAGGCCAGGAGGGCATCATATCACCTGTCCTGTGTATGCTACCTCTTGTCATACCTAGTGTCGCTGACCCCTGTGTAGAATGGAGCCCTAGAGGGCAGGGTGTTGTCTGCTCTGTGCCTTGGATGACAGTCAGCTCCTAAAAAAGTGCTTGCATCTGGTGGAGCTTCCTGTATGTTTGATGAATGAATGGGCCTCAACTAGCACCATCACAGATATCTGAGTGGGCCTGGGGCCACCTGCTCACCCCCAGGGATCCCTGCTCTGGTCTCAGCCAGGATTCAGACCCCCAGATGGAGCCTCAAATCTCCTTTTCAAATGGGAAAATGGCCCAGCTCAAGACCTGGTGACAGTGACAGATGAGGCAGAAACGTCATCATGGGGAAGAGGACAATAATAACCCAGCACAGCCACAGCCCTGCCAGCAGACCGTTCCACAATGCCAGGTGCACTTTCCCTGCAGGGCCCCACTGGGTCCCTATAATAACTCTGCCCCCATCTGAGGAACAGACTGAGACTTGGGAAGGTTTGGTGACATTCCCAAGACTCAAAGCCTGTAAGTGGCCAAATTCAGTGGGGCTGTGGAGAGGCAGGGTGCTCACCTTGGAATCAACAGATCCAGCACCTTTTCAGTAGTGGAAAAGTTCTGTACATGTCCAGGAACATGGAGACATGGGGGCGGGGGGGCAGCGGTCTCTGCCCAGGAAGACAGGCACAGGATGCTACACTTGCTTATCCAGCAAGCCTGCCTGGATGGTCCACACCACACTGGTCTCATTCTTATTCACGGTTGAGGCATTTTTACCCTGAGGTGGAACAGAGGAGGGACACAGAGTCAGGCAGCACACTGGCCACCAGGAGGGTTAGGGGACGGAATGCAGAACAAATCCCCAAGCCTTCAGTGGCTTGTGGCAAGACTGAAACATAGGACCCACAGTAGGAAAAAGGATTTTGGTGTTAAAACTAGAATTTGAGGTGGATAGTGACTGAACATGTATTTCAGGTCAGATTGTTAGCTGAGTATTGACAGCACCTCCCTGCATCAACAGTATCATCCGTGTGATTTCTGACAACACAGCCCATTCTAGAGATGAGAAGGCAGAGGCATTTCCTGGGGTTAGAGGGATTAGGGTAATAGGTCATGTAGGATGTCCAGTGAGCACTGTAACATGGCAACAAAAGGGAATCATGCCAAAGTCCCACATCAGTGAAGAGCTAAATGGGTGTGGTAACCCATCTCCCTTCTGGAATGTTGTATAGCCCAGAGAGGCCCCTACTCCTGACCTGGAGGGGCCTCAGGGATGTGTTCCTTGGCAACCAAACTGCAGAGCAGCAGACAAAATATCATGAGCCCCATGTCCCTTCTGGCAAAAATCTCCCTACTCATGATGATCATGTGCCAGATTTGGAGAAGGTGTGCAAGGATGGTCAGGCCAACAGGGACACCTGAGAACAGGAGTTAGGAAAATACATACAACAGTGAAAAAATACTCTAGACCAGATGGGATGTGAAATGACTTCAGGTGTCTTTTCTGATATTCCTACAAATAAGTGGACAGTGACTTTGCATCTGGCCATGGCAGGGGCTGGGCCGTGAAGGCAAATTTGAGGAGGATTTGGGGATCCAGATTCATCTGGGAGCAGAAGTCTACAAGGGGGCTCAGGGGAGTAGCAGTGTGGCTTCTGGGCCCTGGGATCTTTTTCCTACATCTGGGCCCTGGGTGTTGGGTCTCCCTGGTATCTGCACTCACCCTGAGCCGCTTCGGTCCTGCATCCTGTTGGTGGTGTGGGGCATATTCCTGTCCTTCACGGAAGTTGAGCAGAGGATCTCATCACTCAACTCCTGCCCCATCTCTGGTGTGCAGTTCTGTAAAGGCAGTGCAGCAGATAGGCAGGAGGCCTCAGAGTCCTGACTGGCTGCCTTTACTGGCCCTCAGACCCATGTGACTCCATTCCAGACACACTACACCACAGTGTGCACAGACTTCCACCAAGGAGGAAAAAGATACATGCACAAGGACCTTGGATTAACCCTTGCACAGGAAAGAAGCACCTCAGGCATCCCTTTTCCACCCTACCCACCATGACATTGGTGTGGACATGATGGGGCCACCAGGTTATCCACTGCCCTCCAACCTTCTCTAGCCCCGGGCAGGACCTCCTCACATGTCCCTCTTTCCCTGAAACTGAGGAGGAGGGAAGGGGCTGCCCAGGGATGGCTCGAAGAGGTGACCTGAACTGAACTGGCCTTCCCTAGGCTGCTCTGTGTTACTTTACGGGGCCTTCAGAAAAACAGCCTGAGGCATTGGGAGCGAGGGTTGAGCCAACATCCACAGCATCTGAAACATCTTCCCCACTGGGGTCTCTGGAAGCCAGAGCTCCAGAAAGAAAGAACAGCAAGAAAACATTTTTTACTATCAAGTGTCTCCAGCCAAGTGAGCCTGGTGTGGGACTATACTAGAATATGGGTGCCTGGTTATGGGGATTCCAAGTTCTCTTGGGGTCTGTTGTCAAGGCAGTAACTTCACTGCCTAGGATCACCTACCCAAGTCCCCTCCAGGGATAACACCTATGCAAATAGAGCCCTGGGCTGCTGGCTTCTCACCCCCTTTCTCCATGAAATGTCTCATCTGTACACAGTTACACCAATACACTACTCTCTACAGTCCCCTGGGAAGGTCTGGGTGCATCCGGGTCCTACCTTTGAGACACATCTAGGTTCAGACACAAGTCTTCATTCTTACCTGATTTTGACCCTGGATAAGCCATTGTGCCTTTCAGGGATGGTCTGTGTCCTTCCTGTGCAATGGAGATTATTCTAGCATGTACTTCCTCAGGATGTCCTCAGGCATATTTGGGATGATACCTATGAAATTGGAGTAGTGTCACACATAGGAAATGCTTCCAACCGTATTTTCGTCGTCTCTTCACCACCTCTGAACCTGCAGCTCCTCAGATCCCCCCCCACCGTCCTTACTGGTGTGTGTGTGTGTGTGTGTGTGTGTGTGTGTGTGTACCAGTGTTCACATTCTGGAGGCCCAGAAGATGGGAAGGATGGGCAAAAGCTTCCCAAGATCTTAGGCTAATTTCCAAAGCAAACCAGACAGAATGGATTTGAGCCTTGGCCTAGAAGGTCAGAACCCACCCTTACCTCTAGACTCTGCCATTCTCTCCCTCTCCACTGGGTGCAATGTGGACAGGGGTGCACTCAGTGGGTTGCCCTGACCTGGGGTCCTCCTCAGACAAGAATGTGCTGGAATGCCTCCTGTCACCCTCCTGTTCACCCTCACCCCCACACCATCTCCATGTCTGCACAGGTATAATAACACAACATTTTCCAGAGCCCCCTCAGAAAGCCTGGGTGCAGCCAGGACCCCAACTTTAAGGACATGGAGCTAGATTCATGCTTGGTTCTGCCTTTTGACCTGTCTCTGTGATTCTGGAAAAGGCACTGACCCTGTCAGGGTCCTCATCTTTTCCCCTCAGTGGCTCCTTGAGATCCCCACCTCCTGTATACATGTCCTTGTGTAACTCCCTCCTCTGGAGTGTGGCCTAGACTTAGTGATTCACTTCTATTCTACAGAAGATGGCAACAGGACCCAAAGCCCCTTCCAAGGTTTGGTTATAAAATCTCAGTGCCCAGCCACGTGCTCACTCTGACCTGTGTTCTCTCTCAGATCCTCACACTGGGGAACAGGCCTCTATGTTGAGTCATGACACAGACACATGCATGTGGTCTAGCACTGAGAGACAACAACAGAAGAGAAGAACTCAGGCCTTTGATGTGGACTGAACCCTGCTAACACCCCTAAGTGAGCTCAGGTTCTGAGTGAAGCAAGTCCTGCCTCGGTGCTGACAACAGCCCCAAACTCCTGTGAGACTCTGGTAGGAGGCCCCAGCTGAGTGCTGCTGGATTCCCAGTTCCCTGGGACCGTGAGACAGTAAGTGTTTGTGGGTCAAGCCACTAAGTGTGGGGAAATACGGTCATACAGCACTAGTAGCAGAGTGCTGAAAATGTCATCCTGCCCCAGGCCCTGGCCCTCCTCCTTCTCCCTCTCTGCTCTCCTCCCCAACTCTCTCTAGCCTTCCTATCCTCCTTTCTAACCTCCACTCTGACAACACCAACTTCTGCCTCCCAGCAGGCACTCCTGTGCCCTTTGCCAGACTGCATATGCTCAGATTTGTGCAGGACTGACTCCTTCCTGTCCTGCTGACGAAAATATTAATGTCAGCTCAGCACAACCTCATTGGACCCTCACCTGGTGGAGCTCGAGACCCAGTTTAATTTACAAAAAAAAAAAGAAAGAAAGAAAAGAAAAAGAAAAAAAAAGGAAAGAAATAAAGCTGAATCTCAAGGGTAGTCAACAAATAATAAAAATACTATAATTAATAGAGAAATCAAGAAACATGATCTAGATATTATTAAAGCCAACAGAGGAGAAAATGGCATAACTAAAAATAATTAAAACAAAAAGCAGAAAGGGGGAATAAAGCTGCAAAGAGCAGAATGGTGAAGTACAACGGCAAGGTTTCAACATAAGTATACCTGGTTTGTGGCTTCCAGGTGCTGACTGAGAACTAGTTGCATTGAAGGCAAAACAGCTGGCAATATGGTGGGCAGGTCAGATGAGGCTAAGCACTGAGCAGGTCATTTTGCCTGGACACCTGTCACTCACCACCAGGCAGCCTCCACACTGAACAGCCCTTTAGCATCTTGGGCATGGGTCTCTGAGAATGCCAGGAACTTCTCCCTACTGAGGGACCTCCACTGCACGTGGGGCTTTGGGAGCCACTCCAAGGCTGTGCACTGAAACCCTGTCCCTCTCTGGCCCGGTGACGTGTACTTTGGGGACAGAGCCCATGCCTGCAAGAGAGAAGGTGGAGAGCACAGAGAGGCCTTCCCGAACCCGGGGATGCCATCAGAGTCTTCCTGTGCATAACTCCAGGGGCAGCATGCATTCTGGGGGCTCCCTGGGGAGCAAAGCAGTGGCCCTGCCATAGGGAACAGAAGGAAGGAGCATGGGGTCCTGCATTGGGCACAGAGGGCAGGGCTCTTCTCTCCAACCATGAGAGTGGCATGTCCATTACCCCCAGTGACAGAAAGAGGAATTTGGTCCCAGGTTACATCCTTCTCTGCTCTTCTCACCTCACACACGCTCCGGGGCATCTGCTCCCACCATCGAAAACCCTACCTACTTCCTTCCTGAGCTATCTCCCTAATATCCACGTCCCTGGGGGTTAGCTCTGCCAGAATTCCTCACAGATGTTTCAAACTCAAATCCTGAACTAATTCATATTTGGCCCCATCTGTGATAGTCTGATGATGAACATATCCCTAATCCTTCAGCCTCCTTTACATCTAAGCTTCTGCCACATATTTTTAGTGCCTTCACACTCTGCCTCTGGGTTCCATCATGCACCTTGACTCAGCCACTGAGAGTTCAGGGAATGTGACTCTAGCAGAGGCTAGAAACTGCTTGTGCCTTTGCCTTGGCCTCTGACACAGGAAGGACATGCTCAGTCTAGCAAAGCCTTTCCAGCTAAAACTCTCCTAGATCAATCAGCCAGCAGCCAGCTGAACAACACCCATGGGAGCAAACACAACCAAAGTCCACTGTAAGGACAAAAAAAAAGGTAAGAAGTTTATTGTCCCTGTTGAAAATAGAGGAAGAAATCCCTTCCTATCCTTTTACTTACAGCATTTACTTTAGGAAATTTGTGATTTTAGAGGCTTTCTCCCCCTCTTTGAAATGTATGTAAGTCCTTTGTGAAAACTAGATAGGTCTTTTGCCAGCTTTGAGGTCCAAGAATGTCTTTCTTAAGAACCAGGGAGCCCTCTCTCTGAACTGTTAACATCAAGAAGGACAGCACCCCCGTGTCCCCATTATGTGACCCAAATCTCAGTGGGTACCATGATTCCAGTGTAACACTATCTCCTGTCCTTAAGATAGGAAACTTGGGGGGGGGGGGGGTTCTGGATGAAGCCAAGAGTTGGTCACCCCAATTACCAAGCAAACTTGGAATGAACTGTGACAAATATTGCTGTCACATCCACTTACTTGAGGGTTAATACCTGTTTATCCAGAGAACATGTGTGTAATGAGTTGTGTCTGCATGGCTATGTAAAAGGGTGAGATTTCTTCTGTCTTTGCAATCCCTTAGTAGATTCTCTGTGATGCACAACACAATCTGGTTAATGCTAATGCAATGATAAAAATGTTTCCTTTCCCTACTATCTTTCTGAAAAGGATTTCCAGGTTGAGAGATTTTGTGTTTAATCATATTTCCCCTACATGACCGAAGATGTATGAGTAAGCCCAGTTAAGATTAGCCAAACACAGGGGCACCACGGTGGCTCATTCAGTTGTGCGTCTGACTTCAGCTCAGGTCATGGTCTTGCAGTTCGTGAGTTCAAGCCCCGCGTTGGGCTCTGTGCTAACAAACAGCTCAGAGCCTGGAGGCTGCTTCAGATTCTGTATCTCTCTCTCTCCCCTTCCCCCTCCACTGCTCATGCTCTGTCTCTCTCTGTCTCTCAAAAATAAATAAATGTTAAAAAAAAAATAAAAACAAAAAAAGATCAGCCAAACACAGCCCAGATGAGGTGAACTGCTTTAATGCACAGATTAATTAAATGGTTGTTGCTATATGCCCCTGAGCTTTCTGCGTCAGCTTTCTGAGACACCACAGCATTGTTGTCACAATAGGCAACTAACACATAGTTATCAATATTTCTACTGCTAAACAACAAACTGCCAAAGAGAAACCTTGGGAGTCTCTGCAGTCCCCTCTTCCCCCTCCAAACTCCTGTTTCCAAAGCTACTCATTCAGTTGGGTCTACTTTCCCAACTTCTCTGATGCTGGAAACCCCTCTTCTATCTCATTGCCCCTACGTGAATTCAGACACCTCCCCACCCCGTAACTACATGTTTGTTCCAAGTTTTCTCACTTTGCATATACCCTCCCTTAGAGCAGTCAAAGCAAAACTCCTACCCAAAACACCTCCTTCCACTGTTCTGTTGAAAATTTCCTCAGCTCTGCATCCAAACTCCATGAGACAGAACACAAAGCCTTGGGAGGTCTGGCATTGGCCTCTCAAACCGTCTTCTTTAATATTTAGTTACAACTAGCAGTTGGGAGATCACCAGACCTTTCCTACAGCCAGGGCCTCCACCAATAACCGTCTGTCCCGATGGAGACACAGCAGGGCTCCCGGAGGCTCTCGCCCACCCAAGGGAGTTGCAGGAAGGGGGATGGGGACACACTTACCTGCAGACCCCCAGCAGGCAGCTGGAAGGGGAGAAGCAGGGAGGTGAGACAGGAGAGCAAATAGCCCCTGCAGGAATCTTCCATTTCCTCAGGGCTGGGGAGACACAGGGCAGGAGGCAGAGAACACCTACAGAGATGAGGAGGGCCAGCCCACAGTTCTGGGCCTCAGAACAGACAGAAGGGCTCAGGGCTGATAATAATCCCCAGAACAAGAAGATTTTTTGTTACTAGTCATTATGCTGATGGGGCTGGGGGCCCCCACAACCCTGGTACGGAGAAAGCCCTCCCAGTCCCTTGGAAAGCTTTCGCAGACTGCTCTGCCTATAGGACCAGAACCCTCCTGCCTTAGCACAGGGCCTCCCCCAAGTCTGTATGAGTCACAGACCACCAGAGATGCCCAGGGACACAGGCCCAAACTCAGGCCCCTGCCCATGAAGGACCCGCCAGATCCTGTGTGCTGTTCTTCTGCTGCCCCCTAATAATGACCATGGAACCACTGAGAAGCATGAGAGTCAGACGACATCCTCCTCAAGGACATTGTGGTTCCCACCACACACATGCTGTCTTGAGGCCCTTTGCTTATTGAGTTCACCCAAATTTCAGCTCCCACCTCCCCCAGCTGTTGCTACTCAGGACTAAGGACCTGGCCTTACTCCCAACAGAGGGCTCCATCAATTCCCCATGAAAAGTTGATCCTCATCCTCTACATCTCTGAGGAGTTTCTGCCTCAGGACAAAGGAATCCATGAGGGGGCTGCCTAAGTAGCTTAGTCGTTTAAATATCTGACCCTTAATTCCAGCTCAGGTCTTGACCTCAAGTCATGAATTCAAGCCCCACGTTGGCACAGCTTGTGAAGCCTACAAAAAAAAAAAAAAAAAAAAGCGGATCCCAGGAGAGAGAGAGCACAGAAACGATAAAATGTGTCCTGGTCAGACAAAAAAGGTTTCACACCACCTACTGCTGGGTGGAATGGGGGTCCGGCAGCAAATAGTACTGAGAAGAACAGATTCTGGAGGTGACTGCTGACTTCTCCAGATTCAGCCACTCTCTAGGCAACCACCTTAGGCTAGTTTCTTGACCTGTTCTGCCCCAGTTTCCTCAATGTCAAGTGGGGATAGTAACGGGATCTCACCCCAACATGCAAGGATGTAGTGCTACACAAATGTCAATAAATGAATGAAGTGCAGGCATCACTGTATTTGTCCTGGGTCTTCTCAGAGCCTCATTATTACCCAGCACCACCAGCCTCGCGACAATTTCAGCCACTTCCTCAAAGCCAGCTGCTCCCACCTTTCCTTTTATTGGCCAAAAGGATCTTCAGAACCAACTTACCTGCTTAGAAAGCTGAGACTTCTGGAATGTCTCTAACTCAGTAGTGTGAGATCTCAGCAGACCCCAAATCTGCTCTCAGAGATTGCACTTGCAGTTAGCTGCTCTGAGCCCCAAACCCTGCTTCCAATTCCAACGTTGGGTGCCATAGGGTCTTCTTGCCTGAGAGGCAGGTGGTTTCCAGATGAGTGGGAAGCAGAACCTGAACAGATTACAGGAGTCTGAGCCAAAACAGGGTCCGGGGCCTCCACTAAGCACTCCCAGACAGGAGAACCCACCCTTCTCTGACTCCTGCACCATTTGAAAGTGAAAGCTTACAAAAAACAATCCCAGCAGACTCTGCCCTATCTTCTGGATATGCACCCCCATTATCAGGAATGAAACAGCATGACCAGAACCAGAAATACAGGACAAACCCACCCTGCATGGGGACAGAGGCCCAGATTCAGCAATTCTTTGTTGAAGCACTGCTACTCTCCACTTTGGCTAACTTCTAGACCAAAAGCAGGGAGTGTGTGTGGCAGAGCCAAGATTAATACCTATCCCTGTGCATGGGGCTCTCTGTACTGGCTCTTCATTACCCAGCTGATTACATGTCTATTTGTGAATCACATGTGGCCAGAGCCATTGAGGAGTCCCAGTGTAGTTGCTATGTGTTTTTTTTCACCAGGAGACCACCAAGGTGCTCTCCACAACTTGGCAGCAGAGAGGTTAAGACTGAGCAACAGGAGCTTCCAGAATCAACTCCAGGACCCTGGCTCTGACCAAATGAATGGACATTGACCTATCGCTTGTTAGTATTTTGTTCTCACACATGGCTACGATATAATTCGGCCCTCTCCCTGCCAGACCACAGTGTGCACAAAGAAAGGCAGATTCTATGGTCTCCGAAAGAAAACCAGGGAGCTTCCTCACCAGCCCCTTCCTGGGGCTTCCTCACCAGCCCCTCCCTACCTGCAGGTTCCCATCTCGGTAAAGGATAACTGGGTGAACCCAGTTATCTCTGCCAGAAACTGGAGGGACATTCCACTACACACTCCATTTTCCCACCCAGTCTACCTCCAATGTACCAGAATGTTCAAGACTTTTCTCAAATCCATATCCATGGCCATTACCTGGCTCCTGACTACCCTCATTCCCCCCTGGCCCAAGAAGAGTGTTCCTGCTTTCCCATGAGTGTCCCCTGCTCACCTCCAGCCTGACCTCCTCAAGTTCATTTTCCTTCCAAGGTCATGATCCTTTCAAATCAGCTTGTGTCAGATCTGCCTCATCTGTTCAAGGAATCCCCCTATCAACCTCTTGTCTGTGACCCCCAATCCCAGGCTTCCTCTCTGACCTCTTTCCACACTCTCCCAGTTGCTCCCTCACTGGCTTGGGTGACTCCTTCCAGTTCATGGAGCTTTGCCATCCTCAGGCCTTCTCACAAGCCACTGGTTGATCCTGCTTGCTCTCTTGTCCCCCAAACCCCTCAATATTCCAGTCTCACCTAAAGTGACCTTCTTCAGAGGGGCCCTCGCCAACCTATTCATCCCCATACATGCCCCATACACACGCTTGTTGGAGTTTAATGACACCCTGCTTTTCACAATAGCCCTGACAAGCATTCTTCTGGGGCATGTCTGTGACATTCACAAAGGGAGGCACTGTGTGCCCTGCTCAAGTGTCCAGCACATAGTAAATACTCAATAAACTTTGTTGAGCTCATTTGCAGAAGACTCACTGCAGCAGCCCATTGGCTGCTCAGCCTTATCTAAATTGGGCAAACATTTCAGGCCATTGAGAAACATGAAGAGTGTTAAAATTCTGACCTAAACAAGTCAGCCCCTTGGTGGATACAACAACTCCACCATCTTTCCCACTTTTCTTCTTACCCCAAACATAAGTTAGTTCATCACTGAAATGTCCCCAGGATAGAATCGTCAGATTCAACAACCAAAAACCTTTGTTTGCTCACTTAAGTCTGCCCAGTTCTCAGGTGTTCACATGTTAAGTGATTGGTGTTAAGACAATAGCTTGGCCTAGAGCCTCCCTGGTCACACTTCTGCCATGTTGTTGTCATTACTGTCTTCATTCTGCATGTGAGGAAACCAAATCTGTCTGAGTTTGACAACCACATACTTGGCAAAGACTCTCATCCTGTGTTCACTCTTGATTGTTCTGAATGATCTGCTATATTTGTTTTCATGAAACAAGGAGTGCCTGATCCACTGATACATGAGAGTGATTGGCTTCTGCTCAGAGGTCTGGTCTGAGATACTTAAACTCTAAGCAAACCTAGGACATCTGGAGAGACCTGAAACATCTGATTTTTTTATCCCCAAACGTCCATTTCTTCCAATATCCACTTAGACTTGTGAATGCTGGCAAAATGCAACTTAATGCAAAGTAAACTAATGAGATAAGGACCTATATTAGCCTCCAGATCCATCCACCATGGCCCCCACCAATCCCTGCCCTCAGGTCTCCTTGAGGAGACTCCTCAAGACCTAAGAGACATTAGGGGAGTTTGATGAAAAGACTGAGGGAAGGAAAACAAATTTGCACTCATACTAAGTGCCAGGAATGGGGCTACACAAGTTGTATTTATGACACTTCATTTTCACACATGCACACAGAGATGAAGGAAGACATGAGCCCTGCCATCTATTAACCTTTAATCCAGGAACTTCCTAGAGGAGGGAAGGCTGGACCTGCAAGGACACTCCCCACACCCTCCTCCCAGTCCTCAAGCCCAGCCCAGCCCCCAGCTCTACACAGTTCTAGGTGAAAAAGGAGCAGGAAGAGGACCTTGGACTCAGCAATGGCTCAGAATGACATGGCCAGAAAGCTTATCTCCTCTGAATTCCAGTCCTTGGATCCCATGTTGGGAGGGAGAAACACGAAGGAATGACAAAGCACAGGGAAGATGTTCCCTAAGGATCCTGGAAGGACACCTGGAGGTACTGCAGGAAGGACACCAAACAGCAAACTTCCCTGCTCTCCCCCAGCTCATCAGGCTCATGTCTCAGCTGCTTTATCAGCAACTACTGCTCACTGGCCATTAATGATTTTTCTTGCTCAGAATATAAATTATTCTGATGCTAATGCGGTTAATATTATACTTTCTTCTTTAGCAGCCATATAATATCTCTTATCTTTCTTCATGTGTGTTTCAAACAGTTTCAGAGAAATACCTAAGCCATGAAAGAAGGGCTAAAGCAAAATGAATTGTGTTTTTATAATGTGCCAGTTGGTGGAAACGATTAAACCCGCTTTTTAAAAACCCGTAATAAAGTAAAGCTTAACTTATGTTATTTTAATTTTTTATTAATTTTTTTATTTGAGTATAGTAGACACACTATGTGACATGAGTTTCAGATGTACAACCTAGTGACTCAACAAGTTTAAACATTATGCTAGTTGTGCTCTGTGTTTACAGGTCTGATTCTGCTTTTTTGCTCATTTGTTTATTCATTTCTTTCTTTTTTTTTTAGATTCCACATAGGAGTTAACTCATATGGCATTTGTCTTTCTCAGTCTGACTTATTTCACTTAGCATAATACCCTCTAGGTCCATTCATATTGTCACAAATAGCACAATCTCATCCTTTTTTATGTCTGGGTAATATTCGATTATGTATATAAACCAACTTTTCCTTATCCATTCCTCAATCTGTGAACTCTGAAGTTGCTTCCATACTTGGCTTTTGTAAATAATGCTACAACAAACATAGGGATGCATACATCACTTCAAATTAGTGTTTTCATTTTCTTTGTGTAAATACCTAATAGTGATATTAATCAATCATTCATTTATTACTATTACTATTTTGCAATACTATTTTTAATTTTTTGAGGAAACTCTATACTGTTTTCCACAGTGGCTGCAACAGGTTGCATTCCCACCAGCAGTGCAAGAAGGTTCCCCTTTCTCCACATCCTCACCAACTTCTTATTTCTTGTCTTTTTGATTTTAGCCATTCTGATAGGTGTCAAGTAATTGTGGTTTTGATTTGCATTGTGGTTTTGATTTGCATTTCCCTGATGATGAGTGAGGTCGAGCATCTTTTCTTGTGTCTATTGGTGATCTGTATGTCTTCTTTGGAAAAATATCTATTAGGTCCTCTTCCCCTCCCCCATTTTTTTAATGTTTATTTATATTTGAGAGAGAGAGAGACAGAGCATGAGCAGGGAGGGGCAGAGAGAGGGAGACACAGAATCTGAAGCAGGCTCCAGGCTCTGAGCTGTCAGCACATAGCCTGATGTGTGGCTTGAACCTACGAACTGTGAGATCATGACCTGAGCTGAAGTTGGACGCTTAACCCACTGAGCCACTCGGGCACTCCACCTTTGGACTTGGAAGTAATGAGAGGCACTACACAGATTCTGGAAACCGTGCTCATAGTCAAAGCTTTCTGAAATTCACCCAGCATCTGAAAATCTTCTTCCTCATTCGTATCTTTATTCTGGTAGAAGTTCTCTTCTATCCAACTGGAGTTGACACACACGAAGAACCAGATCCTTCTTCTTAATTCCTGAATTAACACAGCACTGGTATTTCATGAATAACAGACATTTACTAAGGTTGGTAAGATAAGTGTGCTTCCACCATCCCAGAATAGGAGGTATATACAGTAGAATATTAGACTGCTTTCCTCTTGAACATCAATCAGCCGTTCATTTCTCCAGAAATTTTTGGATGGCCAATGTCTCTAATCAGAGTGCACATTTCCCAAAATAGAACTGGTGACCTACCCATAGCCTCTGGGTTCATCTGCACAACTCAAGTTGGATAAAATATACACCATTTAATTCTGCAGAGTCATTCAGCCCTCATCTCCTTCATATCCAAGCAGAATAAAGACTGTATGAAATAATTTTCATTACCAAAAGAAGCATTACTTCCAATAGCTAAATTCAGCCTACCCCAAACAAGCTCAGTCAATATTATCTTCTGCTGCCTGAGTATAAGGCATGAACTGACTGTTCTCATAGCCATACCCCAGGAGACTGCATCCAAAGCAAGAGTGCAAGACACCAAGTCATCCAGGACTAACCTCAGAGGCTTTTGTCTCAAGGAATGTGAAGCTCCAGAAAGAGCCACCATAAGGAGTCTGGGGTCCTATGGTCACATAGCCTCAGGGCCATAGGGGAGTAATGGAGAGCTGGCCCCTGGGAGAACACCATCAACAGCACAACCTGAGCTGAACTCATCCCCTGAGAGGCTTACAGGTTCCTCCAAAGAAGAAGGAGGATTGTTAAGGGGCATAGGGGTCTCTGTAGGCACACCCACCACAGAGCAGACGGTCAGGGACACATCCCCTGACTTAATCGTGAAGTATGGAAACAGAGTCCCAGTGGAGGAAGTTAGAGGGAAGGAAAAAAGGTGAGATCCATCAGTCATGTTATAGAAGGAGACATCCCCTTCTTTGAGGTCTAAGAAAACACCCACCCTGTGGGGAACTTCATCACAGATTTCCCGAGGCTCAGGGAGGAGAAGGGCATATAATTTACCTCTGTACAACCCCAGAACCCAGAACCCCTTTTCTGGGCACACTCTGTACCAGCCTTTCCTCTCCACATCTCCCCTACAAACCCCCAGACCCCACTCGCTTCTGTTTCCATTCCTGATCTCCACCTCCCAGTAACAGCGCCCTGATGTGATGGCCTCCTGTCCCAAGATGCTACAGGGTCCTCCTGGGTCCTCAGTTGTGTCCTCCAAGGTCACACTAGTCTCTCCACCAGAGACAGCAAGGAGGGGATGTGCAGACGCTGGATCCAGAGTGACAGACACTGCAGAGAGAGTTGCCAATCATGCAAGATCTTCCCCTGACCCATAACAAGGGCACACAACCACCACCACCACCCTCAGACACCTAGTTGTATATGGGAAGGGCTAAGCCTCCTGAGATGAGAGTCTTGTGACTCAAGTACACAGCTCTCCAAGCAGGAGAAGTAAGCATAAGACTGATCTGAGGGTTAGATGGGTCACAGGGAACTTGAGGACTAGTCTGGACTCAAGGACTGAAAGATATCTATTTAGAATCCAACATCAGTCACATCCACTAAGCTCAGCTATGTGACTTTTACTGCCCCATCCCACTGCACAACCATTGATGGTGCCAGCATTTGTATCACCACAGCAAGCTAAAGGAGACATCAGAGGCCATGGGGCAGCAGTAGGAGTACCCAGAAAGAATGAGAAGTAACTCACAGGCCTGGAACTTCTCCTTCCGCCAGTCTACAAGAGAACCATATTTCACAAATGTAACAACAAATCAGAGATTTGAGGAGACTGTACATATCAGTGTTGATATCTTTTGGAAAAAATCGTTTGGAAACATTCAACTGAAGCATTTATTTCTTTTACACACACACACACACACACACACACAGCCATCATGCTACAGCCTTCCCATGAAAGCCAAGCTATAAAACTTAATACTACTGAGAGGCTGGATAACAACCTGGAAAGAAAGCTAGACCCAGATTTCACCATCATATTATGCTTTCTCAAGAATCCTTAGCCACACATTTATCCTGAAACCTAGGTTTTCTTGAGAAGAATTGGGGAGATAAAAAATTCTAAGGCCTCCATTTATTTCTAAAGAATTGATTAAACTGAACTTGGAGGTTGACTCTAAGCCATGGTAGAGACCATACAACCTGGCAGAGCTGAACTTGGAAGACAACTACAAGCCCTGGGCGAGGAGAATTCAGGACACAGCATCAGAGAAATTGTCCCTAGTCAGAAGGCAATGGAGAGGTTTCAAGGAAGGGAGAGACAGAAGTTCAAGCAGGAAAGACATACATCCAGTGAAAGGACAGACACTATGAACTTGTTTCCCCTTTTCGTGGGTTATTGGGAGGAAAAATATCCCTATATGTAAGGGGAAATCAAAAATATTGGGTCTAGTCATCTGCTTCCCCCCTTAACTGCTCAGAGAGATCGAAATCACCAGGAAAAACCCCACGTGGTAGGTACCCAAATATGGCCATGTCCTAGGCCCCCTTATTCATGACATTGAAAAATTATTTTTCAATTTTTAAATATGATGAGATCAGACATTAGTTCACCTCACGCTATGAGCCGATCAATATTCAAATATTGATTCTACTGTAATGGTATCTGTCCTTACAAAATAAAAAGGTATACAAAGTATACATTAAAACACATGCACTTCAATCCATCAGAGAAGGAGGAATGCTAAAAGAAGACTATTTGATCCTTATTTTTAATAAATAAATCCCAAGAATCAGTGAGACTCTCTAAGGGGGTTTCCTCACACATCTAGCCCCAAGTCTCCTGCATCCCTGGCTCCCCCTTCTCTGCTCTCATAGTCCATGTCCATGATCATGAACAAAACACCTGGGACAAACACCCGCGCGTGCACACACACACATACACACCCCACACAGGTTCAAAGGACCCAGATTCTTAACTCACACTGGTGCTAAGTGGTGTTCTGGATAACCTTTCACTTCTTTAGGATCCCCCGCACCACACTTCTGCCCCAACTGCTACTGGAAGGTTGAGATAGTCTCATGATCAGAAGCAAACTCAGTCAGAAAAGTACTTCAAAACTGCTCAAAATACTGTAAGTCTTTTCAGAAATCTCTCAAAGAGGTATCAGGGAGTTTATTACTTCTTGTGCACCCAAAAACTTTGCACACCCTCTATGTACTTTACACTCAAACCACCGTGATTATGATTTGTGGTCTCTCTTCCACCACTCTGAGCTACCCAAAATCTCTCCAAGAGGAATCACAGGATTTCTACTCCCTTCTCATCTCCTCTCTTCCTCACTGCTTTTCTTTCCCTGATTTGTTCCCAACTTTTCTCTGGTAAACAATTGTCACTCCTCTAACTTTCTCCTGTCGTATCTTCACACATTGCCCTGATAAATCAAACCAGTAACAAGCCCATCAGGTAAACATGCAATTCTCCTAAAGGAGAGATAATGGTTGTGAACAATTATAAGTTACAGTTCTTTCAAAAAAAAATTTTTTTTAACTTCTTCCTCTGTTACACAAACATACACATAAGATTTTGTATATAATTGCAGGTAGCTCTCAGACCCACCACCAGGAGTCCATAAATATCCTGGAAGCTCTGGATCTCAGATTCAGAACAGGCAATTTAAAGCAATTACTTTCACAGCAAGCAGGGAAGTTTAGAGGAAGAAACCCAACTTGGACAAGGAGCATGAGGAAACAAATGATGACCACCATTCCAGGGGACCAAGACAAAAACAGGAAAATCAAAAGTAGATCCGCAAGATGTAGGAATTTCAGGGTAAAATGGATTCAGAACCAAGGATCCCCTTAGGAATACCTGAATCGTAAGCAAGCAAGAATGATATCTGAAATCTTCTAGAGACAGCAATTTCTGGTCTACAAAGCCATTACTGTGTTTCAACTGTCCTTATAAATGAGCACTCTTTCGTCACTGCTCCAGCAAAAGCATCAGTTGAACAAGGTGTGTTCAGATGAAGTTGCTAATCCTAATAGTGACCTACAGTAGAGGACTGGTCAGAATAGAGGCAGATCTGTGTTTCCCAGAAGAGTCCCTGAAGTCTTCACAAGGAAACGACAAACATGACAAGGAGAACAGGGACACCCACCCTGTCCTGGTATGAGGTCCACTGACAGAGAAGGGGGAAGAGTTGAGGCTGAAGGGGTAAGGGCACAGAAAACTGAGTTACTCACCTGCATACAACTGCGCCTTCCTCCAGCCTGAAAAGGGACACACTCTAGTGAAATATGAGCCAGAACAAGTATGCTTAGCATTGATCTACTGGCCTTGCCTCCTCTCTGTACTACAGGTGACACTCCTAACAGAGTAGGGAGGCTGGAGAGGAGATATCTTCCTGCGATGTGCAGACAACAGAGTATTGGGGGAAATTCCCTGGATCACAGGTCAGAAAGCCTGATTGCAGGCTGAGTTCCACCCCAGCCTGCTGCAGCTGTGTGACCTTTTGCAAAGCCATTTAGTATCCTGTGCCTTAAAAACCTCAAATATTCTTATTCTATCTCCATTCAGTTTTGCTTCTATGAAAATATTTTAGGGAATAAAATATAAATTATTCCATAATTATAAACAGAAATCATTATTACATCCAATGTTTTCCAGCAAAAAGATATTTGGGAAAGAACACAAAAGGGGACATGAATTAAGGACAGTGACGTTAGGTGGGATCTGGGGTAAAAAGGGCCAAACTTTCTCAGAAAACACATCACTGTTCTGGAGCATTGACACCTGACCCCACCACATTCCCACCCGTGGTCTGCCCAGTCCTCTACCCATCACTTTGTGACCAGCACCTCCAGGAACTGGAGAGAAAAGACTCTCCCTGGATGGTGTTACATGGAGGGGACACACTCCTAAACTTAATGACCCCATTTATTTACATAGCGTCTTTACCAAAATCTCAGAGCATCCAGTTTGAATGAGAACTAGTTGCACTGAAGGCTAAAAAGTTAGGAAGATGGTGGGCAGATTAGCACTGGAATAAACCCAAGATGCGTGACAGACTCCAGGGACCACCATCACCCCAGGTTCCCAAGCACTGGGTGGGAAACAGCACCCCAGATAGGGAAAGTCCATGGAGCAGGGTTCTGCCCCCCACCAGCTTCCACTTCTGCCCCAGGGAAGGGTCCGTATGTCTGTGCCTGAAACAAGGAGAAGGGACACCTTAGCTTAGGTAGGACAGGAGACCCAAAGACAACTGGAGAGTCACTCACCACCCAGGTAAATGGATTTCCTCCTGCCTGAAAGACAACACAGGAAACTGGTGAGCTAATAACCAGAGTGTCTCCTACACAGGGGACTCAGAAACTTCTGGGGAAAGAACAGAATTTACCGAGATCTTCTTGGAGTTCATCTGAAAGAGAGTGAAAAATAAGTCTGAACTCCCATCCTTAAGAAAGGAAAGACTGCACCTAGAGAACCCATAAAAGGACTTCTCTGTATCCTAGAAGATCTAACTCCAGACCCGCCTCCACAGCTCCAGCTGTCCTCTCTGGACCTGTTCAGCCACCTGCTTCCAGCCAAGCCCCTTGCTGTCAGCTTGTCCTCTGCACCACCTTCCACACTTGCCTGCCTTGGCTCCTGAGCTGCCTTACCTCTGGCCTTCAATGCCTCCTCCTTTGTCCACCGGGCCTCCTCCTTGTCCCTGTGCAGTCTCTCCCATTCCTGCATCTCCTGCCTCTTTACAGTATGTTCTGTCTTGATGTAATAGGCAGCCCCAAGGAGTGAGAGCATCAGCACCACGAGGCTCACTATGAAAGCTGGCTTCCACGGAGAGGCCTGGGGGAAGAAGGGCTCTGTGGCCAGCCAGAGACCCCATCAGTGGCACAGACCAGGGCAGCCAAGCCCAACACTCACAGAAGCCCTAGGCCACTCCCTCTGGCCCTGCTGGGAATGGGAAGTAGTGCTGACCTGGGATGAAAATGGCCATCGCCTTCTTCTGGTCCAGGACGGGGTTGAGGACTGAACAGGTCATGTTCCCTGAAGAGCTGTCCCTCACCACCAGAGCAGACTCCACGCTGAACAGCCCTTCAGTGTCTTGGGCATGGGTCTCAGAGAATGTCAGGAACTTTTCCCCATTAGCAGCTCTCCACTGTATCTGGGGCTTTGGGAACCATCCCGAGGCCGTGCACACCACTCGGACCCCGTCCTCCTCTGGCCCTGTGATGTGCACTTGAGGGACAGAGCCCATACCTGTGAGAGAGAAGCTGGAGAGCACAAGGAGGCCTTCCAGAATCCAGGGATGCCAGCAGAGCCTTCCTCTGCACAACTCTGGTGTAGCATTGCATTATGGGGCTCCCTGGGGAGTGGTCCCTGCAAGAATTAGAGCAGGGGTCCTGCCACAGGGAACAGAAGGAAGGAGCATGGAGACATGCAGAGGACAGGGCTCTTCTCCCATCCATGAAGCTGGGAAGTCCATCACCCAGAGTAACACAAAGGAATTTCATCCCAAGTTCTATCCTTCTCTGCTCTTCTCAGCTCACACACTCTCCAGGGCATCCGCTAGCACACTCACTGCCCTGTGGTAAATCATTTCCATCCTTGACAACCCTACCTACTTCCTGAGCTCCTCCCGCTAATATCCACATGTTAGCTCTGCCAGGATTCCTCACAGATGCTTCAGACTCAAACCCTGAACTGATTCATATTTGGCTTCTCTGTGATAGGCTGATGATGAAAATATTCCCAATCCTTAAGCCTGTTTCACATCCAGCTCACCTTCTGCCACATATTTTTAATGCCTTCACACTCTGCTTCCGGGTTCCATCATGGGACTTATCTGGGCCACTGAGAGTTCAGGGAATGTGACTCCAGCAGAGTTGGAAAGTACTTGTGCCATTGCCTTGCCCTCTGCCACAGGAAGGACATGCTTGGGCTAGAGCAGTCCTTCCAGCCAAAGTGTCCTAGATCAGCCAACAGCCCAATGAACTTCACCCATGTGAGTAAACCTAGCCAAGGTCGACTGTCAGGACAAAATATATTAAAAGGCAGAGGCTTCTTGTCCCTGTTGAAAGTAAGGTCCCTTCCCATCCTTTTCTTATGCCATTTACTTGAGGAAATTTGTGATTGTGGGGGCTTTCTCCCCTCTTTGAAATGTATATAAGTCCTTTGTGAAAACTACATAGGCCTTTTGTCGGGGTTGTGATCTGGGAATGTGTTTCTCAAGACCTTGGGAGCCCTCTTTCTGAACTGTTAACACCAAGGTGGACAGCACCCCTCTCTCCCAGTTACTGGGGGAGTGTAGGAGCCTAACCTCATTGGGGACCAGGGCCCAAGTGCAAAACCACTTCCTGTCATAAAGATGGAGAAGTTGTAAAAACAAACTATTTTAACGTTTATTTGTCTGGAAAACTCTTCATCTTTCCTTCCATTCTGAATGACAGCCTTCCTGCAGGTTTTTCCTTTCAGTACTCTGAATATATCGTGCCACTCCCTCCTGGCCTGACAAGTTTCTGTTGAAATCTCTACTGAGTAAAAGGAGGAAGTGTTGAACCACTATATTGCACTATATTGAACCACTATATAAAACTACATGTTAACTACACTGGAATTTAAAAAGCTTTTTTTTTAACTTTTAAGATTGGAGAATTTGTTTTCCTTGGGATAAAGCCAATCAGCTAACATAGATGGTCACCCCAATTACCAAGTACATTTAGGGTGCGCTGCCCATGACAAATGATACCGTCAAGTCCGCTTGAGGGCTAGTAACTGTTTATCCAGAACATGTATGTAACAAGTTGCGTCTGCATGGCTATGTAAAAAGGTGACATTTCTTCTGTCTTTGCAATCCCTTGGTAGATTCTCTGGGGTGCACATCACTTACTGGTTAATGCTAATGCCATAATAAAAATGTTTTCTCTCCCCACTACCTTTGTGAAGAGGATTTCTGGATTCGGAGACTTTGTCTTTAATTATATTTCCCCTACACTTAAGATGTATGAGTAAGCACCATTAAGATTTGTCAAACACAGCTCAGGTGAGCTGAACTCCCCTAATGCTCAACAGTAAATAAATGGTTGTTACTATGCGCAACTGAGATTTCTGTCTATGTTGCACAGCATTATGACAGCAATCAACAACTAACACAAAATAGCAATACTTCTAAATACTACTACTAAACAACAAATTGCCAAAAAACACGCAAACAAACAACAATTAAAACAAACAAACAAAAAAAACCTTGGGAGTCTCCAGTCCCTTCTCTCCAACCCCCAAACACTTTGTGTCCCCAAATCCACCCACTCAGTTGGGTCTGTTTTCCAAACATCTCTGACACTGGAACCCCTTCTCTTCTCCCACCCCACTGCTCTGACATCAATTCAGGGAACCATCCTCCCCACCCTGTAACTACATGTCTTTCTCCAGTCTTGCTCACCTTCTATGTACCCTCTCTTACAGCTGTCAAAGCAAACCTCCTCCCAAAAACACCTCCCTTCACTGCTCTGTTTAAAATTTCCTCAGCTCTTCCTCCCAACTCCGTAATACACCACACAAAGCCTTCTATGGTCTGGCATCGCCCCTAACCTCAAAACCCCTCACCACTTCTTCCCAAGTTCTCCCACCCGGGCCACTCCAGCCCCAGGACTATTTGGTTAACTGTTGAACTGCTCATAACCACAATCACCATGCTCTCTGTGCCCTTCATCATCCACCAGGGCTCTTTGGAACACTTTCTAGATTCACTCAAGTACCTGCTCAAGTGTGTACTCCTCATGCACTGTTCAAGATCAATCCCTTCTCTCTGCCCGTGGACCAGGATTGTCACTTCTCAGCAACCTCCCATCCACCTGTCTCACCAACCACATGGCTTCCTTGTCTGCCCAGACACACCAGCCACACTCCAACCTTGGTTGTTTCACATGAGTATTCCTCTGCTTGGAACTCTCACCCCCAGATACCCACTTAGCTAAGTCTCTACTCACCACCATCTAACATCCTCTATAACCCATCTGTCTGTCTATTTACTGTCTTTAACATAAACTCTGCAGGACAGGGATCTCTATTTGGTTCACTGATGTATTCAGGTGCCCAGAAGGGGACCTGGCACTTAGTAGGGATTCTATATATCTTAAAAGGGTATAAAGAATTAAGTGGGTTGGGAATGCAACCTGGTGCAGCCACTCTGGAAAATACTATGAAGGTTCCTCAAAAAAACTACAAATAGAACTACCCTATGACCCAGCAATTGAACTACTAGGCATTTATCCAAGGGATACAGTTGTGCTGTTTCAAAGGGACACATGCACCCCCATGTTTATAGCAGCACTAACAACAATAGCCAAAGTATGGAAAGAGCCCAACTGTCCAGCGATGGATGAATGGATAAAGAAGAGGTGGTATATATATACAATAGAGTATTACTCGGCAATCAAAAAGAATGAAATGTTGCCATCTGCAAGTACGTGGATGGAACTAGAGGGTATTATGCTAAGTGAAATTAGTCAGTCAGAGAAAGACAAAAATCATATGACTTCACTCATATGAGGATTTTAAGAGACAAAACAGATGAACATAAAGGAAGGGAAACAAAAATAATATAAAAACAGGGAGGGGGACAAAACAGAAGAGACTCATAAATATGGAGAACAAACTGAGGGTTACTGGAAGGGTTGAGGGAGGGGGATGGGCTAAATGGGTAAGGGGCACTAAAGAATCTACTCCTGAAATCATTGTTGTACTATATGCTAACTAATTTGGATGTAAATTTTTAAAAATTAAAAAAATAAATAAATAAATAAATAAAGTTCAGTGTGGGAAAAAAAAGATACTGGTATATTGTTAGGACAGACAAATTAATGCAAAAATGGGGGCAAGGGGTGTTGAGTAACAGATAATTAGCCAGTCCTTAGAGGAAAAATTTTAAAAGAATGTACTCATGAACTTGCATACGTTGATGACAGAGTTGTAAATCAAAAGAAATATTTCTGATTTACTTTTCATCAATTTAACAAAAATGTGATTTTATACTCGAGTCGTAATACTTTCTTTTAGGAAAGAAAACTTAAAAATAAACTGATGATTGGGGCACCTGGGTGGCTCAGTCGGTTGAGCGTCTGACTTCAGCTCATGTCATGATCTCGCAGCTCCTGAGTTCGAGCCCCGTGTCGGGCTCTTTGCTGACAGCTCAGAGCCTGGAGCCTGCTTCAGATTCTGTGTCTCCCTCTCTCTCTGCCCCAACCCACTCGCATTCTGTCTCTGTCTCTCTCAAAAATAAATAAATATTTTAAAAAAGAAATAAACTGATGATTTTTCTAACAACAAAAAAAAGAATTAAGTGAGTGATGGGCATTGAGGAGGGCACCTGTTGGGATGAGCACTGGGTGTTGTATGGAAACCAATTAGACAATAAATTATATAATAAATAAATAAATAAACATTAAAAAATAAAAAAAAGAATTATAAGGATTCCTATTGAACTAAGCAATAAGTGAAAATCACTCCTTTCCTCATCTCTAAAATGAGGGGACTGATTCACTTGGCCCCTGATGTCGTTCCCAACTCCAACACTCAGGACACTAAATATAGATGAGCCACTCACCTGCCACCTTCAGCTCCAAACTGGCCTCTTCATAGAAATTTCCCTTTCTGAAGAAGCAGGTATACAGCCCGTTGTCGGAAGCCTGGACCTTGTGGATACGCACAGTGGCCTCCCCCTGGCTGAGGAAGTCCTTCACCAGCGAGGTCCGCCCTGTGTACTGAGCCAGCTGCTCTTCTTTCTGTTCCTGCTGGTTTTCATAGATGAACACTGCTTCTGAGAACTTGGAGCGGAACCACCGCAGCTCCATGTTTTCCACATCCATGGCTGGGGACACATGACAGGGCAGCGTGACGTTCCCACCCAGCACTGCCACAATGGGGTCCGAGGGGCCAATCACCACAAACTCCTCTGTGGACACAGACACAGGAGCGAGAAAGTGGAGAGACACAGGTAGGGAGGCATGGAACACATACTGTCAGCTGGGGGGCCCAGGCAGGCAGGGGTGAGTAGCAGGTGGGAGGCTCTGACCTCACAGACTGAGCTGTGACCACTCTGAATTGGGACAAGATCATCTTACCACACCTTTGAAACCCGGAAATGATATCAAAGAGACTCCCTCAGCAGCCTGTGTTCCTGGTTTCCAGCCCTCCATGAAGGACTCTCTAACTCAGGGGTTCTAACCTTCCACAAGCATTACAATCACCAGGAAGGCTTGTAAAACACTGACAGCTGGGCTCCACCCCCAGAGCTTCTGGCTCAGTACATCTGGGGTGGATCCAACGATGCACATTTCTAAGGGGTTCCCAGGGATGCTGAGACTGATGTTCCAGGGGCCATACTCTGAGATCACAGCTCCAGTTTGGCTCCTCTTAGAACAGGACTGAAAACTGACTGAATTTTATTATTTCTGCCCATGTGTTTCTCCTCTGCTGAATTACATGTGCATTAAAAACTAGAGCCCACAGTTATCTCCATTAAAACCTGCCCTCACTCCATCACACAAGCACCCAAATCACCACCACTTTTCACAGGCCTTGGTCTTCTGAGACGTGGTGGACATGTCACGACATGACATTTCTGCAGAAAGAACCCTGTTAGATCTCCAAAGAGTGACTTCTCATCTCCTGTGCTACTCGACTTTAGCTGAGTCACTATCTGTCTCACCTGAGGAATGACAGTGACTAGTCTCCCTGGGACTATCCTCTTCCCAGCCCCATTTGTGTGACCCTTTTAACCTGTAAGTAAAACCATGTCCCCTCTCTATCCAAGCCCCCCAATGCCTCTCTGGTTCCCGAAGTGACCTGCAAGCCCAATAAGGATGATCGCTCAGTGCTCTCTGACATCCAACTCTTGTTTCTCTTTCTTGCTCAATCTGTTCCACCCAACACGTGCCTCTTCTGCTCCTTCAACACCCAGGCACACTGCCTGCTTTGCTCTGGCTGCTCCCCACTCTGGAAACCCTCTTTCCATGGGGATCCAGACAGGATGGTACTCCACATCTTCATTCCCATCTCACTGCCTACACCGACCACCTTATGGAGCACTGCTGCCCGCCCACACACCCTCCTGCACCGCTGACTGCCCACCCTGCTCTACTTCCTTCTCCCATACTGTCCACTCCTCTAACAGACATAGATACCATGGAGTTGAGGTAGTTAGTACTCGCTGTCTCCTGCCAGAATGTAAGCTCTGTGGAGATAGGGACTCTGGTTTGTACATAGATCAGCACCTTACACAAACTTCATACCCTGTAAATATGTATGGAATGTAATGAATTAATAACCAAATAACTAGTTAGATACCAATAGAGCCAGCAAACAAAAAATAAAAGGAAATTTATTTTCACACTTTCACAGTGAAATTCACATTTTTTTACTTTGTAAGACATAAACTCATTGGACAACTGTCTTGGTCCCCTTCCCTTATTTTATGGTCCTGGGACTCTTCCTTTTTTTTTAATTTATTTATTTACATTCAAATTAGTTAACATACAGTGTAGTATTGGTTTCAAGAGTAGGACCCAGTGATTCATCACTTGCATATGACACCCAGTGCTCATCCCAACAAGTGCCCTCCTTAATGCCCATCACACATTTAGCCCATCCCCTACCCACCTCTCCTCTAGCAGTCCTCAGTTTGTTCTCTGTATTTAAGAGACTCTAATGGTTTGCCTCCCTCTCTGTTTTTATCTTACTTTTCCTTCCCCTCTGCTGTTTTGTTTCTTAAATTCTACATATGAGTGAAATCATATGGTATTTGTCTCTCTCTGACTCATCTCGCTTAGCATAACACCCTCAAGTTCCATCCACATTGTTGCAAATGGTAAGATTTCATTCTTTTTGCTCACCAAGTAGTATTCCATTGTACATCTATACTGTTTCATATTTATCTATTAAGTAGTCAATGGACATTTGGGCTCTTTCCAATACTTTGGCTATTGTTGATAGTGCTATTATAAACATTGGGGTGCATGCGCCACTTTTAATCAGTACATTGGTTTCCTTTGGATAAATACCTAGTAGTGCAATTGCTGAGTTGCAGGGTGGTTTTATTGTTAATATTTTGAGGAACCTCCATACTGTCTTCTAGAGTGGATGCACCATGTTGCATTTGGTGCTGGGAATCTTCTTAAATATTTAATTATACCTAGTTGTTGGGGGATCACCAGACCTTTCCTACAGCTAGGGCCTCCACCAATAACCATCTGTCCTGATGGAGACACAGCAGGGCTCCCAGAGGCTCTCGCCCACCCAAGGGAGATGCAGGAAGGGGGATGGGGACACACTTACCTGCAGACCCCCCAGCAGGCAACTGGAAGAAGAGAAGCAGGGAGGTGAGACGGGAGAGCAAAGAGCCTCTGCGGCAATCCTCCATTTCCTCAGGGCTGGGGAGACACAGGGCAGGAGGCAGGAGAACACCTACAGAAACGAGGAGGGCCAGCCCACAGCTCTGGGCCTCAGAACAGACAGAAGGGGTCAGGGCTGATAATAATCCCCAGAATAAGAAGAATTTTTGCTACTAGTCATTATGCTGATGGGGCTGGGGTCCCAGGACAAAGGGTGCTCAGGACAAAGGAACTGGCCTTACTCCCAACAGAGGGCTCCATCAATTCCCCACGAAAAGTTGATCCTCATCCTCTATATCTCTGAGGAGTTTCTGCCTCAGGACAAAGGAATCCAGGAGGGGGCTGCCTGGGTAGCTTAGTCGGTTAAATAGCTGACCCTTAATTCCAGCTCAGGTCTTGATCTCAAGTCATGAGTTCAAGCCCCACGTTGGCACAGCGCGCGAAGCCTACTTAAAAAAAAAAATAAGAGGATCCCAGGAGAGAGAGAGCACAGAAACGATAAAATGCGTCCTGGTCAGACAAAAAAGGTTTCAAACCACCTACTGCTGGGTGGAGTGGGGGTCCGGCAGCAAATAGTACTGAGAAGAACAGATTCTGGCGGTGACTGCTGACTTCTCTAGTGGCCAGATTCAGCCACTCTCTAGGCAACCACCTTAGGCTAGTTTCTTGACCTGTTCTGCCCCAGTTTCCTCAATGTCAAGTGGGGATAGTAACGGGATCTCACCCCAACATGCAAGGATGTAGTGCTACACAAATGTCAATAAATGAATGAAGTGCAGGCATCACTGTATTTGTCCTGGGTCTTCTCAGAGCCTCATTATTATCCAGCACCACCACCCTCACCACAATCTCAGCCACTTCCTCAAAGCCAGCTACTCCCACCTTTCCTTTTATTGGCCAAAAGCATCCTCAGACCCAACTTACCTGCTTAGAAAGCTGAGACTTCTGGAATGTCTCTAACTCAGTAGTGTGAGATCTCAGCAGACCCCAAATCTGCTCTCAGAGATTGCACTTGCAGTTAGCTGCTCTGAGCCCCAAACCCTGCTTCCAAATCCAACGTTGGGTGCCATAGGGTCTTCTTGCCTGAGAGGCAGGTGGTTCCCAGATAGTGGGGAAGCAGAACCTGAACAGGTTAGAGGGGTCTGAGCCAAAACAGGGTCCTGGGCCCCCACTAAGCACTCCCAGACAGGAAAATCCACCCTTCTCTGTCCTGCACCATTTGAAAGTGAAAGCTTACAAAAAACAATCCCAGCAGACTCTGCCCTGCCCTCTGGATGGTGCACCCCAGTTATCAGTAAGGAAGCAACGCGATCAGAGCCACAGAAACAGGGCAGTACAGGTCCACTGACCCACCCTGCAGGGAGTCACACAGAGGTACAGACTCAGCAATAGTTTGATGAACAACTGCTACTCTCCAGGTTGGCTAACTTCTAAACCATAAGCAGAGAGTGTGTATGGCACAGCCAAGACTAATACCTAGCCCTATGCATGGCTGTTCACTACTGAGACTACTCATGACAGTTGGTGAATACCATCAGGCAAGAGTCTTTGAAAAGCCCCTGGTGTAGCTGCTTTGCTTTTCTTCACCCGGAGACCACATAGGTGTGGCAACAGAGAGGTTACTACTGGGCATCAGGAGCTTCCAGGACCAGTTCCAGGACTCTGGCCCTGCCCAAGCTGAATGGACAGCACCCTGTGGCTTGTTAGTATATTACAAGTATGCATGGCCTGGATACACCATTCAGTCCCCTCCCTGCCAGGCTGCAGTGTGCTCTAGGAAAGATGGATGTTATGGTCTCTGAAGGAAAACCCTGGAGCACTGGGGCTTCCTCCAGCCCCTCCCTACCTGTATGTTCCCATCTCAGCAGGACACCTTGGTTCACTCAGTTACATCTGCCAGAAACTGGAGGGTCATTCCACTACACAGTCCATGTTCCCATCCAGTCTACCTCCAATGCACCAGAGATATTCAAGACTTTTCTCAAATCCATATCCGTGGCCAGTACCTAGTTCCTGGCAACCCCTATTTCTCCCCTGGCCCAAGCAGGGTGTCCCTTCTTCCCCATGAGTGTCCCCTGCCCACCTCCAGCCTGACCTCCTCAAGTTCATTTTCCTTCCAAGGTCATGATCCTCTCAAGTCAGATCTGCCTTATCTGTTCAAGGGATCCCCCTATAAACCTCTTGTCTGTGATTCCCAGGGCACAGCTTCCTCTCTGACCTCTTTCCATCACTCTGCCAGTTGTCCCTCACTGGCCTGAGTGAGTTCTTCCAGTGAGTTCCTCCGTTCCGAAGCCTCGGGCCTTCTAACAAGTCATTGTATCATCTTGCTCTCTCATTCTCTCTCTCTCTCTCTCTCTCTCTCTCTCTCTCTCTCTCATCCCCCAAACTCCTTAACGTCTCAGTCTTGCCTAATGTGACCTTCCTCAGAGGAACCCTCGCCCACCTGCTCATCCCTATACGTGCCCCATATACGTACTTGTTGGAGTTTTACTGGCACCCTGTCCTCCAGCACAGCTCTGACATTGGTTCCTCTGTGGAATGTCTGTGGCATCCACAAAGGGAGGCACTGTGTGCCCTCCTCACGTGCCCAGGACAGAGTAAACAATAAACTTTGCTTGAGCTCATTTGCAGAGGACTCACTGCAGCAGCCCATTGGCTACTCAGCCTTGTCCAAATTTGGAAAACATTTCATTCCACTGAGAAACACAAAGACGGTTAACTCTGACCTAAACAAGTCAATCCAGCCCCTCGGTGGTAGGACCCAACCATCTTTCCTGCTCCTTGTTTCTTCCTGCCCCAAGTATATATGCTTCACCGAAACATCCCCAGGCTAGAAACTCAGATTCAACCACCTTTGCTTACTCCCTCAAGCCTGCCCAGTGCTCAGGTGTTCATGAGTTAAGTGACTGATGTTAAGACACTAGCTTGGGCTATACCTTCCCTGGTCACATTTCTGCCAGGTTGTTGTCATTTATCTTCATTCTACAGGGGAGGAAACCAAATCTCTCAGAGTTTTGCAACCACACACCCAGCAAAGCCTCATCCAGCCTGCATTCACTCTTGATTGTTCTGAATAATTCACTGGATTTGTTTTCATGAAACAAGGCCTGACTGGCTCATGGTGCATGGGCTTGATAGTTTTCTGCCTAGATGTCTGGTCTGAGATATTAAAACTCTGCACAAATCCAAGACCTCTGGATATATCTGAACACATCCCAGGTTGTCATCCGCAAAGGTCTATTCTGCCAATATCCACTTAGACTTTGGACTGTTGGGAAAATGTATCTTAACTGAAAAATAACAACTGAGGGGAGGCTGGGTGACTCAGTCCATTAAGCATTTGACTCTTGATTTTGGCTCAGGTCACGATCTCACAGTTTGTGGGATCAAGTCCCTTGTCGGCTCTGTGCTGAGAGAGGAGCCTGCTTGGGATTCTTTCTCTCCCTCTCTTTTTGTCCTTCGCCCACTCACGTGGGTGCACACACTCACTCTCTCTCAAAAATAAATGAACTTTTTAAAAAGTCAATATTTTTTTAAAAAAAGAAAGAAAAATAACAAATGAGATAAGGACCAATATCAGCTTCCAGGTCCACCCCCCACCCATGCCACCACCAATCCCTGCCCAACAGGGAGACTCCTCAAGGCCTAAGAGACATTAGGGGAATTTGATGAAGAGACTGTGGGAAGAATTTGACTGAGTTCCTTCTAAGTGCCAGGAACTGGGCTACACAAGTTGTATTTATGACACTTCATTTTCACACATGCACACAGAGATGAAGGAAGACATGAGCCCTGCCCTCTATTAACCTTTAATCCAGGAACTTCCTAGAGGAGGGAAGGCTGGACCTGCAAGATGCACCCCTCCTTACTGCCCCACATGACCCAGTCCACGAGCCCAGCCCAGCCCCTAGCTCCACACAGCTCTAGGTGAAAGAGGAGCAGGAAGAGGACCTTGAACTCAGCAACGGACCAGTATGATATGGCCAGAAAGCTTATCTCCCTTGAAGGCCAGTCCTTCAATCCCAGGATGGGAGGAAGGGGAGAGGAAGGAATGACAAAGCACAGGGAAGATGTTCCTGAAGGACACTGGAAGGACACCTGGGGACACTGCAGGAAGGACACCACACAGCAAACTTCACCGTCCTCCCCCAGATCTCAGACTCATGTTCCAGCTGTTCATCAACAAATATTGTCCACTGGCCATGAATGATTTTTCTTGCTCAATATAAGTGATCCCGATGCTAGTGTGTTAATATTATACTTTCTCCTTTAACAGCCATGTAATGCCTCTTATCTTTAGTTGTTTCAAGTACTTTTGAAACACTTTTCAGATAAATACTGAAGCCATAAATCAATGGCTAATATAAAAAGAAGTGTAGGGGCGCCTGGGTGGCTCACTCATTTGGGTGGCCGACTTCGGCTCAGGTCATGATCTCGCGGTCTGTGAGTTCGAGCCCCGCATTGGGCTCTGTGCTGACCGCTCAGAGCCTGGAGCCTGTTTCGGATTCTGTGTTTCCCTCTCTCTGACCCTCCCCCATTCATGCTCTGTCTCTCTCTATCTCAAAAATAAATAAACGTTAAAAAAAAAGAAGTGTAATTTTAAAATGTGACATTTGGTGGAAAGGATTAAACCTCATCTTTAAAAACCTGCAATCTGGTGAATCTGAATTTATTTTGACGCTGTGAAGGTGAAGGTTCACTGGGTTATCTTCCACTGCAGGAAAAAAGTTTATACAAGTGTTTCCTGCTTGTTTGGTATCTGGAAAAACTGAAAAATAACAGGAAACACACACATACACACATGCGCGTACACACACATAAGGCGATAGTTTCCGTGTAGACTTCAAAATGTTCCTTCCTTTTCTAACCAGCATGACCCTGCTGGTGGGCTGAGCTCTGCCCTGGGAGTCTGCTGAGGACAAGACCAAGGGCTCAGTGGGGATGATCAGTATCCCCTGAGTCTGCACACCTGCCCCTCTGATGAGCACAGCCCTTCCTAATGGAGGCTGTCTTCCCATATCTGAACTATCCAACCAAAGATGCCTCAGAAAATTCCTTAGACCCTTACTCATTCCCAGGAGTGGGGCCTGCCCAGGCCTCTCAGAGGTTGATGGCAAAGCCCAACTGGCCAGGGCACCTGTCCCGGCACCCTCTGAATGGGCAAGTCCCTTTGCTTCCAAAGTCTGAGATTCCTGGGGACATGAAGAGGCATCACTCCCACCCGTCTGAGCTATATAAAGGCAAAGGACTGAGACCAGGGAGAAAGACATTCTTATAGAAATTTTAATAAATTTTATTACGCCATCAATTAGCAAAAGATAAATAAGAAGTTAAAAGAAAGCCAAGAGAAAAATGGTGTAAGAATGGAAAGAACAGGGAAAAAAAAGAATGGAAAGAGCAAGAAGAAAGAAGTGAAGGAGGGAGAGGAAAAGGGAGAACAGAATGACGGAGGGAGGGAAGGGCAAGCAGGGAGGAAAGGAAAGGGAAAAGAGAAGGTGCAAGCCCCACCTTGCATTCAGCCCTGATATATCTGGGGACAAGACACCTGAATGGGACACAGGTATGCCCACAGTGTCTCAAGTACATTCACTAGTCACTGAGATGTCAGTGAATGTTTTGCAGTGAGTGAATACAAGTACCGCCCACATATAGGTGACCCAGTCATAACCTGGGAAGCATTTACTCACTCTCCCAATCCCATGTAGATCAGGCCCATCCACAGTCAAGGCTGAAACAGTTAAGTCCTTGTAGGAGGGTGAGTGCAAAGTTATGGGAAAAGGGCCTGGAGATCTGCTACTTTAGCCTCTGACCTTGAAAGAATCAGAGGAGAGAGGCCCGAGGCAGAAAAGTCAGGAGGGGCCCTGGCCAAGCTTGAGAGGCTGGTTCTAACAGTCCCCAGCATGCCCAACACCCTGTTCCTCCATGTCAGGGAGATTTGCCTCCACAGGCTGAGCTGTAGGCTAAAGCCCTGAGGCCAGGCCCCAGCTCACTACTGACTTTCACCAAATACTCAGGCCCACCATTTATCTAGTGCTATTTCACTCTGGTCATTATGTACCTTGTTTCAATAAATGACTTACTCTAACCCTCAGAGGAGAGTCTTTCCTCACTTTAAAGCTGAGAGACAGAAGCTGAAGAACACACGGGGACACGGGGACCTGCCCAGGGCCAAACCCTACTTGAGGCAGGTCCACCCCAAAACTCAGGTGAGCCCTAAACAGAGGGCACCAGATTGGAGGCCCTGGGCCCAGAAATCCTCTCTAAAGTAGCAGGTCTCAGAGACGGAAGCAGGAGGACTATGCTGCAGCAGCTGCCTGGGAGGCAACCAGACAGAGGGTGCTGTGAGGGGAGAGCAACCCTGGAGACCCTACCAAGTCTCCCAGATTCCATCAGGCTCTGCTGCCCCCTTGTGGCCAGCATGCACAGCACCGAAGGAGCGCTTCCCTGCGGGAGGACAGAGGGACAGATACAATCTTATAAATGTGGATGGGAGCACAGGAAACCAGGCACAAAAGACCGCAAGCTACAGGACTCCTGATAGATGAAATTAGAGAACAGGCAAAACGGAAGGTAAAACGGATCCGCGGTGGCAGAAGACCTATGAGGAGTTCCGTGGCACTGAGGGGTAGTTAGGACAGGAAAGGACACCACATAGCTATCCTGGGGTGGTGGGACTTAATTCATACTTATCTATTTAGTGAAGTTAGCTTATTCATTTTATTTATTATTTTTATTTTATGTATTTATTGTAATTAAATAATATTCATTTTTAAAGAACAAAACTGAGTTCCCACAGGAAAGTGCTGGGACAGATGTCAGCATCTCTGTCCAACCAAGTCTCCACACATTGGTTTGGCTCCCCATTCTCACTGTTCCTCTAAAGCCTGGTAGGGTGAGGATCCCCCTTCACAGACACCCCCATACATACACACACACACACACACACACACACATCACTGCATCCTGTCTTTGCAAAAGGTCCACACTGCCAGGCCTTGGTTCTGCCATTTCCCCACACCAAAAGCTATCTTCTCCACCTGCCCCATCCCCTTTCACCCCTCACTGTGCCCCTAGTGAAAGGTCATAGGACACAATCTCTACACTCACTTGTTCAGTGGGCATCTATTGACAGCTGGCTTCAAGCATCTGGGGGAGACAAAGAAAGTCTCTTGCCCCAGACATTCTCACAACCTGGCCACTTAATATGACACATGGCAAAGCAGAGAAACCGCAAGGCAATGTGAGCAAGAAGAGTGGACCCTCAGATAGGCTAAAGATACGATACACCTAAGGGAGGCCCTGGGCAGACTTGCTGGAGAAGTGCCCTAGGTTTGCAATGTTGACTCCCCTTGAGAAACTCCAAATTCCCTGGAACAAAGCTGGAAGTGGCTAGTCCAAGTGTGACACCTCTGAGAAGACAGCTTCCTTGCTGAGGAGACACTGACTCAGAGTTGGAACCAGAGATTCAAGGTAGAGGGAGGGAGTTAAAGACTGAATCCCAAGAGGGTGAGCGATGGAAAGGAAGCTGAAGATTCTGCCTTACAGTTTGTGGTGAGAAAAGCACAGCACTGAGTGAGGAGAGCGTGTCTCCCCCCACATGGAAACTCAGTTCTTAGCCAGCCCACCTGAGGCCAGAGTGTGAGAGAAGAGAGGTGGAGGGCTCCAGAAGGAAGCAGAATTCCATTAAGATGGTTCAATTACAAAGTTGTAAAGAAGTAATTTATCTGGGGATGGGTGGGACAAGGGAACAGCAGGGGCTTCTGAGGCACCTGAGAGCCTTTATTCCCCCTCCCAGCCTTAAAGGGACAGGGAAGAGGAGCCCAGATACTGGCAGGGAGGGAGGGAGAATACCCCACCTACTCTCCCTCCACCAGAGCCTCCCTCTAGTGCCTCCCATTGGCTGTACCCGGTGAGAAGCCACCAGCAAGTCCCTAAGCCCTCGCTCCCTGTGATCAATCCAGGGAGTCAGTGTCCCCAGTTACAGAGTGAGACAGGGAAAGGTGAGAAAAGACAAGGAAGAGGGGGCAGACAGGGAGTAACACAACAAAGGACAAAGGGACCCAGGGGAAGAGGCTAACATGAGAACCCCCACCTGATCCATCTCTGCCACAAGCACCTTCCCAAGTGATCCAACTACTGCTTCTGCCAGATGACAACCCTCCCCCCAACAAAGATAAGGACACCA
Source organism: Panthera leo (assembly GCF_018350215.1). Classification (NCBI taxonomy): domain Eukaryota; kingdom Metazoa; phylum Chordata; class Mammalia; order Carnivora; family Felidae; genus Panthera; species Panthera leo. Next base: position 30,834,744 of record NC_056683.1, on the reverse strand, counting down.
GTGACAAGCCCAGTGAGTGGGGAATCTGGGTGCATATAGAGGTGGGAGAGGTAGGGAGGCCTGCCAGGCAGCTCTAGAGTGGACAAAACACAATTTTTGATGTCTCCAGGCCCAAAGTCATAGCCCAGACTAGGAACGGTGGGGAGCCTCCCAGCAGGTGTTTAAAAAGGCTCCCCCAGGAGCCTTCCCCAGGGACAGCCCCCATCCACTTCTGCCACCATCACCACCACAGAGACCAGGAAGAATCACCCCCTGCATCCTTTTAGTTCACACTCAAAAGGTAGAGATTCATTTTTAGAGAACTTTGCATAGGAAATGCAAAAGGAAACATAAGGACACAGAAAAGAAGGATTGTCAACATACAAGGCTCTCACAGGCCTATACAATGACAGCTGGCCAGGAGGCCAAGCACAGTAGCTGAGTGGGACCAGCCTCAGGCTATTCCAGAACCACCTCCTATCCCCAAGTCTCTCACCCCATTGAGCTCTGAGGCTGTTCCCCATGCCCCAGATTTACTCTGCAGATGTCTCTCCATCCCCTCAGGACTCTCCTGTCACACCTGTCTGCTCTGGGAAGCCCAGTCCCTTAACCCCATGATCCCAGCTCCCCTCTCCCACCTTGCCTTCCTGCACTCACCAGCCCTATTCTCGTGCACCACCCTCACCCACACAGACTAGCTTCTGTGGGCAACAACCATCCTCAATTTCCTTTGACCGGCCCCTCCACGTCTTCCCTGCCACTCAGTTCTTCTCAGTCCCTCCTCAAATTACTCACTGCCATCAGGTGTCAGATAGGAGACCCAAAGGAGCCCTGGAAACTTCTAGTTCAAACCCTTGGGTTCAAGTTATCCACTGACCTTGCTCACCATTTCCCACTCTATCTTCTCTACCTCTAAAGTGATACCCTCTCCTTGGCTAAAAATGCAGATGGGCAGAGGGAGTGCCTCCCAATGATTGTAGCTGGCTGCCTCTCCCTGAGGCAACCTGGCCTTCCCTGGCCATGGGCCTTCCCCCATTGCAGGATAAGAGTCCTGTCATGCCCTAGACCTGCACCCAGCACATGTACACTGCCCGTCTCCAGAGTGCCAAGCCTGGCCACTGGCTTCTGAAGAGGTCTGCAGGGCACAGGCCACACCTGCACCTGCTGGGAGACAAGAGATCAGCCTGCTCCTCCCCCTTTCCACAGCCAAGAGTTGGACACCCTCAGTGGGCAGAAGCCCAGCACCCACACTTCAAGGAGGCCTTCCCCCCAGGGAGCAGGCGACAAGTCACATTCACCAAAGGATATGCTTTGGGGGTATGGGGGTGAAAAGTCTTCCAGAAGCTTCCTAAGGGCCTCCCCTTTTCCCAAGTCCCAGAGGTCACAGAAGGGGAGAGTCTTCAGGCCTCAACTGCACCCAAGGAGCTCCTGTGCCCAGAGGGGCAGAGTCCACAGTGCCTCTGCCCACATCCAGCCCAGAGCTCTCCCTTTCAGGAAAGGGAATCAAGAGTTTGGGGTTAGATGTGTTTCTGTTGACTTTTTGTTAGACATCTTGGTGGGGAGTGGAAGACACAGTTGAACATGTAGGTCTTAAGCCCAAGAAAAGTTCTAGAGCGCCTGGGTGGCTCAGTCAGTTGAGCATCCGACTTGGACTGAGGTCATGATCTTGCAGTTTGTGAATTCAAAGCCTGCATCGGGCTCTGTGCTGACAGCTCAGAGCCTGGAGCCTGCTTTGATTCTGTGTCTCCCTCTCTCTCTGCCCATCCCCTGCTCATTCTCTCTCTCTCTCTCTCTCTCTCTCTCTCTCAAAAAAAAAATAAATAAATAAGCATTATTTAAAAAAAGAAAAGTTCTGGGCTGGAAACATCCTTTGTGTGGCTACAGGACCATTTGATGGTGGTCAGAGCTGTGGGGATGGAGAACAGCTGGCTTCTCTCTGAGCTTCCACAGGGGATGTTCATACCACCTCCCTTCACATCCACAGTTTTACTTATTATAGCTGTCCGGGTCTCCCACATAGTTTGGGAACCTCTGGAGGGCAGTGGAAGGTCAAAGATCCTTTAGCGCAGACAGATCCTCCCAACACCTAAAGCTGGGTCAGGCCCAGAGAACCCATGAGGAAGGTACCATGCTGGGCAGCTCTTGCCCCGTGACTGTGCCAGGCTGGGGCCCAGGACCCAGGAGAGCCATTCCCAGCCTTTCCATCAAGATAGGCCATGGACCAGAGACTTTACCTCTTGTCCCAAACACCCAGGGAGGGTGGGTTGTGAGTAGACCAGAGCAGCCCACGCAGGTAGCTAGCTGCCAATCTCAACACCTCTGGCTGCCTTCGCTGCACGATGACCTCTCTGCCCCCACATCACGCATCTTGGGACCCTCTGCATCCTCACTGAGTCTGCCCTCTAAACAGTTCCCCACAGGACAAGTCCTAAAGCCCCAGCCTGCTGCCCCCACCCCAGTCACACTCCACCCCCATTACCTCCCCAACTCCAGCTCTCCCCATCCTAACCTCAACTCTCCCACCCCCCCCACCCCAGCCACGTCCCCTGCCCACTCCAGACCCTCCACCGCCCCACTCCCAGCCACTGCCTAAGGGCTTCTTCCTCCTACCACTGAGAAAGCACTACCCTTCCACTGAAAACACATCCAACAGTCCTCTCTCTTCACCAAGAATTCAGTAAACTTTGGCAAAAGAGGTAGAAAAAAAAGGAGAAAACACACAGATTCACAAACCCTTTGGGTCCCTGGGGCTTAGGACGTAGAGACATTTACTAGAGGTCAAGTAGTAGTTTTGCTTCTCTTACTTATCCTGCCAATTGTTTTAATACTTATCAACTTGTGGACTTAAATTTCCTTAATATTTAAATAAATTTGCTCCTCATACTAGGCCCCAGTACAAGACTGCTTCTCTTCAGGAAAAGAATAAATGAGTCGTTGTGCTATCTTTAACTTTTGTCTGCTTATGCAATAGTTTGTAATTTTAAAATGGAGAATTTTCTGAATCAGTCTATGATCATGTGTGTCCAGTAAAAATGTTAGTCTATTTTACGGGTTTAATTGCCAATCCTTCTGGCAAAGGGATAACCCGTAATGTTGCACCACCCAGCAGCTCCAGTTGGTCAAGTACCCATGTACCTCCCTGTGCACCTCCCATGCTCCTAATCCAGCACCTACTGACTGACCCACACTAGCCCCAACCTCCCCGGCCAAGGTCTGAGTGCCCAGGGCCAGTAGTGTGCTGAGGAAAAGGGACAGGCACAGTTCACTGACTTAGGAAGAACACACTTTGTGCTATGTCAGAAGCCACTTTCAGCCCCTTCTGGATCCCAGACCTAGAGAGGCAACCATTTCCCCAGCCCACACCTCCTCCCAGATCAGATTTTCCAGAAAGTACTACTCTGGGCTCTCACATCATGAAAAGATGTCAGCATCTTCAGGGTCACCTTCAGAGCCACTGTCCAGAAGCCCCAAGGGCCCTATCTATACCTTCCATGAGCACAGAGCAGTCACTCGATGTAATAAATTCTCCAGAATATCCAAGAACCAAGAACCGCATAATGGTCATCCGTGGGGAGAGGGCCAGGGCAGCTGAGAGATGCATGTGGGGAGAGCAGTCCCTATAAGAAAGGCAATTAGCCTGATTCACAAGATCCCAGGATCCAGGAAATGGAAAAGCTTCTCTGAAGCTGGAAGGAGGTCATTTAGGAAATACTGAAAAATTTTAAGTATCCCACACTGTGCTCAACACCTCCTGTTTTTGCAAGTCACTCTTCTCCCCCACCCCTATAATTTGTCCTCTTCCCAGACTTCCAACCGCTTCTGCCCGATTTTAACAATATCCCACTTAGATTTCCAGGCCAATTGTTATAATTACCTTGCACACTCAACTCCCATTTTCCTCATTCTCTCCATCATACCGCCCTGGAAAAATCCAGCTTTGCCTAAATCCAACTTCCCACCTACTCCATGTCTAAATCCAAGCAGCTAAGTGATTGGATAAAAATACTCAAACATGCCTATGGAAGATTTATAATCACAAACTTCAAGCTCGTCGATAAAAGGACACAGAATTTTCCCGTTTACTCCCTCACAAACTTTCAAGGCAATTATTTCACATTTTCTTCTTAATTACACACCCTCCCTCCCCTCCACTTTCAACTGATAACCAACTCCTCCACTTGGTCACTGAACCCCAGCCCCTCCCACCTATTCAAGGACATTCCTCCTGCAACCCTCCCTCTTCTGCAATGCTGCCTTTCCCTCTGAAAATCACACCCACAAGAAAACAAACATGGTATACTTCCTATCTTAAAAAGCAAATGGCAGGGAGCCAAGATGGCAGAACAGCATGGAAGGTTTTTTTGTGTCTTGCGTCCATGAAATACATCCAGATCAACACTAAACCATCCTGCATACCTAGAAAACTGATCTGAGGATTAACACAACATCTGCATAACCTGAACCACAAAATTCAGCAGGTACATGGCACAGAGAGGTGAACTTGGGGAGACAGAAGCCACGGAGGGCAAAAAGCTGTTTTTGCGTGCAGGGAAAGGATGGAGACAGGGGGGCAGGGGAGAATATGGGAAAAGCACCCCCCCAAACCAGCTGGAGAGAAAGGGGAAAAGTGGAAACAGTCACAGGGATTAAACTAAAAAGGGAGAAAGGAGAGGGTTTAAATTCCATTAAAACTCTATAAACAGGGGGAGCACAGAGTCTGAAACTCCACAGCCCGATACCTGGTGGTGCTCTGGTGGGCAGGGTGAATCCCCAGGAGCAGAGTGAAGTCCAGGGATCTTCAGGCCACACGGGGAGAGGAGGTTCCCCTGCTAGGAGGACATCGGGTAGAAGCTGTGTGCCCCCCCCAAGGCAAAGGCCCCAGTGGATAAGGGAGAACAATCATATTTACTGGTGCTGGAACAAGGTTGTTGGGGGTGAAGCCTGGTGCCAGATGCATGTTGTGAGTTGCCATAATCCCTGACACAGTGCTACTACAAAATCGTGTGAACTCTTTCTGGAGCAGGCTGGCACCCAGCCATAGTCTCTGGGCATTGGCAGCAGCACAGTCCCACAAACGTTTCTGGGTGCAGCCGGCACCTGTCCTTTGCTCTGTGAGACCCTCCCACAGAGGGACAGAATGGGTCAAAGAAACAGGCCCTCAGAATTAAGGGGTCAGGAAACACAGTTGCATCTGAGATGAAACTCAGGAGGGAGGTGCTGCCTGGGCCTTGGTCATGGACAGTGTAAAACTGGGGAGTGGACAGAAGCCAAAGACAAAGGATGGGTGAGTGATTGCTGATAGGGGAAAACAGGGTTCCGATACTAGAGACTGGGTAGCTGGGTGACACCACTTTCACCACTGTCGCGCATCCACATACACCCTACAAGCGCCACAACAATCCACCCCAGGAAGCGAAGCAGCGCCATCTAGTGGAGAACAAGGCCATTACATTAAGCCTCACCCAACTGGGCCAACTTCACTCTTCAGGAACACAAGTCTCTCTGCCTGCTTAGTTTACAGATTATAAAACACTTCATAGTTTGACTTCGAGGGGAAAGTGAACTAATTTCAATCATATTTCAGTCTGTTCGCTGGTCCATCTATTCAATTTTCTTTCTTTTTCCTTTTTATTTTTACTCTTTTCGTTTCTTTTCTTTTTCTTCAATGCACAAAGAGAAAAAATTTATTTTTATTTTCAATTTTTATTAAAAATATTTTTAATTTTTTTCTACTATATTTTTTCCTTTGTGTAAATTTTTTCTAATTCTATTTTACCTCCATCATTTCATTTTATTCTATTTCAGTGTATTCATGTTTTCAAATTTTCAAATGATTTCTTTTTTTTTCTTTCCCTTTTTTCTCTAATCTATCATGCCCCTTTCAACACCCAGACCAAAACACAGCTTAGATATAGCATCATTTATGTGACTTTTTGTGTGTGCGTGCTGTTTTTAGTTCCTTAATTTTAAGTTTTTTTAATTTTAATTAAAAAAAATTTTTTCCCTCATTAATTCCTTTTCTCCCTTCAAGATGATGAAATGAAGGAATTCACACAAAAAGAAAGAACAGGAAGTAAAAACAGCCAGGGACTTAACTAACACAGATACAAACAAGATGTCGGAACCAGAATTTAGAATCATGATAATAAGAATACTAGCTAGGGTCAAAAATAGATTAGAATCCTTTTCTGCAGAGATAAAAGAAGTAAAAGCTAGTCAGAATGAAATAAAAAATGCTATCACTGAACTGCAATCTCAAAAGGATGTTCAGTGGCAAGGATGGATGAGGCAGAGCAGAGAATCAGTGATATAGAGGACAAACTTATAGAGAATAATGAAGCAGAAAAAAAGAGGGAGACTGAGACAAAAGAGCACAATTTAAGAATTAGAGAAATCAGTGACTCATTAAAAAGGAACAACATCAGAATCATAGGGGTCCCAGAAGAGGAAGAGAGAGAAATAGGGGTAGAAGGGTTATGTCAGCAAATCATAGCGGAAAACTTTCCTAACCTGGGGGGAGACACAGACATCAAAATCCAGGAAGCACAGAGGACTCCCATTAGATTCACCAGAAACCAACCATCAACAAGGCATATCATAGTCAAACTCACAAAATACTCAGGCAAGGAGAGAATCATGAAAGCAGCAAGGGAAAAAACAGTCTTCAACCTACAAGGGAAGACAGATCAGGTGTGCAGCAGACCTATCCACAGAAACTTGGCAGGCCAGAAAGGAGTGACAGGATATATTCAGTGTGCTGAATCAGAAAAATATGCAGCCAAGAATTCTTTATCCAGCAAGGCTGTCATTCAAAATACAAGGAGAGATAAAAAGTTCCTCAGACAAACAAAAATTAAAGGAGTTCGTGCCACTAAACCCGTCCTGCAAGAAATTTTAAGGGGGACTCGGTAAGGGAGAAAAGTCAAAAAAAAAAAAAAAAAAAAGACAAAAAGCAACAAAGACTAGAAAAGACCAGAGAACACCACCAGAAACTCCAACTCTACAAGAAACATAATGGCAATAAATTTCATATCTTTCTGTACTCACTCTAAACGTCAATGGACTCAAAGCTCCAATCAAAAGACATTGGGTAACAGAATGGGTAAGAAAACAAGATCCATCTATATGCTGCTTACAAGATACCCACTTTAGACCAAAAGGCACCTTCAGATTGAAAGTGAGGGGACGGAGAACCATCTATCATGCTAATGGTCGACAGAAGAAAGCTGGAGTAACCATACTTATCTCAGACAATCTAGACTTCAAAATAAAGACTGTAACAAGAGATGAAGAAGGGCATTATATCATAATTAAGGGGTCTATCCACCACGAAGACCTAACAATGATAAACATTTATGCTCCATTATGCTCCAAATGTGGCGGCACCCAAATATATAAATCAACCAATCACAAACATAAAGAAACTCATTAATAACAATACCATAATAGTAGGGGACTTCAACACCCTACTTACAGCAATGGGCAGAGCATCTAATCAGAAAATCAACAAGGAAACCATGGCTTTGAAGGACACACTGGACCAGATGGACTTAACAGATAACTTCAGAACATTTCATCCTAAAGCAGCAGAATATACATTCTCCTCCAGTGCACATGGAACGTTCTCCACAATAGACCATATACTGGAACACAAATCAGCCCTAAGTAAGTACAAAAAGATCGAGATCATACCGTGCATATTTTCAGACCACAACACTATGAAACTCAAAATCAACCACAAGAAAAAGTTTGGAAAGGTAACAGATACTTGGAGACTGAAAAACATTCTACTAAAGAATGAATGGGATAACCAAACAGTTAAAGAGGACATTAAAAAGTACATGGAAACCAATGAAAATGAGAACACCACAACCAAAACCTCTGGGATGCAGCAACGGCAATTATAAGAGGAAAGTATATAGCAATCCAAGCCTTCCTAAAGAAGGAAGAGAGATCTCAGATACACAACCTAGCCTTACAACATAAACAGCTGGAAAAAGAACAGCAAAGAAAACCCCAAAACAGCAGAAGACAGGAACTAATAAAGATTAGAGCAGAAATTAATACTATCAAAACCAAAAAAACCAGTAGAACAGATCAATGAAACCAGAAGCAGGTTCTTTGAAAGAATTAACAAAATCGATAAACCACTAGCCAGTTTGATCAAAAACAAAAAGGAAAGGAACCAAATAAATAAAATCAAGAATGAAAGAGGAGAGATCACAACCAACACAGAAGAAATAAAAACAATAATAAGAGAATATTATGAGAAATTATATGCCAATAAAATGGGCAATCTGGAAGAAATGGACATATTCCTAGAAACATATACACTACCAAAACTCAAACAGGAAGAAATAGAAAATTTGAACAGACCCATAACCAGTAAGGAAATCGAATTAGTAATCAAAGTCTGTCAAAAAACAAGAGTCCAGGGCCAGATGGCTTTTCAGGGGACTTCTACCAAACATTTAAGGCAGAGTGAACACCTATTCTCTTAAAACTGTTCCAAAAAATAGAAATGGAATGAAAACTTCCAAACTCTTTCTATGAAGCCAGCATTACCTTGATTCCAAAACCAGAAGAGACCCCACTAAAAAGGAGAGCTATAGACCAGTTTCCCTGATGAACATGGATGCAAAAATCCTCAACAAGATATTAGCCAACCAGATCCAACAATACATTAAAAAAATTATTCACCACGACCAAGAGGGATTTATACCTGGGATGCAGGGCTGGTTCGATAACCATAAACAATTGATTCATCACATCAATAAAAGAAAGGACAAGAATCATATGATGCTCTCAATAGATGCAGAGAAAGCATTTGACAAGATACAGCATCCTTTCTTGATAAAAACCCTCAAGAAAGTAGGGATAGAAGGAGCATACCTTGAGATCATACAGGCCATATAGGAACAACCCAACGCTAATATCATCCTCAATGGGGAAAAACTGAGAGCTTTCCCCCTAAGGTCAGGAACAAGACAGAGATGTCCACTCTCACCACTGATACTCAACATAGTATTGGAAGTCTTAGCCTCTGCAATCAGAAAACACAAAGAAGTAAAAGGCATCCAAATTGGCCAGGAGGAGGTCAAACTTCCACTCTTCGCAGATGACTTGATACTCTATATGGAAAACCCAAAAGATCCCATCAAAACACTGCTAGAATTGATTCATGAATTCAGCAAAGTTACAGGATATAAAATCAATGCACAGAAATCGGTTGCATTCCTCTACACCAACAATGAAGTGACAGAAAGAGAAATCAAGGACTTGATCCCATTTACAGTTGCACAAAAAATCATAAAATACCTATGAATAAATCAAGCCAAAGAGGTGAAAAATCTATACACTGAAAACTATAGAAAGCTGATGAAAGAAATTGAAGAAGACACAAAAAAATGGAAAAAGATTCCATACTCCTGGATAGGAAGAACAAATATTGTTAAAATGTCAGTACTACCCAAAACAATCTACATATTCAATGCAATCAAAGTAACACCAGCATTCTTCACAGAGCTAGAACAAATAATCCTGAAATTTGTATGGAACCAGAAAAGACCCTGAATAGCCAAAGCAATCAATGGAGGAATGGATAAAGAAGATGTGATATATATATATATATATATATATATATATATATATATATATACACACACACACAATGGAGTATTACTCGGCAATCAAAAACAATGAAATCTTGCCATGTGCAAGAGGGTATTACGCTAAGTGAAATTAGTCAGTCAGAGAAAGACAAAACCATATGACTTCACTCATATGAGGACTTTAAGAGACAAAACAGATGAACGTAAGGGAAGGGAAACAAAATAATATAAAAACAGGGAGGGAGACAAAACAGAAGAGACTCTATGGAGAACCAACTGAGGGTTACAGGAGGGGCGGTGGGAGGGGAGATGGACTAAATGGGTAAGGGGCACTAAGGAATCTATTCCTGAATTCATTGTGGCACTATATGCCAACTAATTTGGATGTAAATTTTAAAAAATAAAAAATCGGAGCACATCAACACAAAGGTAGTCTTCCTAGGTGATATTTAAATCTGCCAAAGACACTCGGAGGGAAGATGGCAGCGTAGGAGGACGCTGGGCTCACTGCACGTCCTGCTGATCACTTAGATTCCACCTACACCTGCCTAAATAACCCAGAAAACCGCCAGAGGATTAGCAGAATGGAGTCTCCGGAGCCAAGCGCAGACGAGAGGCCCACGGAAGAGGGTAGGAAGGGCGGCGAGGCGGTGCGCGCTCCACGGACTGGCAGGAGGGAGCCAGGGCGGAGGGGCGGCTCGCCGGACAAGCAGAGCCCCGAGTCTGGCTGGCAAAAGCGGAGGGGCCGGACGGACTGTGTTCCCACAGCAAGCGCAACTTAGCGTCTGGGAGGTCATAAGTTAACAGCTCTGCTTGGAAAGCGGGAAGCCTGGAGGACAAAGGGAGGGAGAGCTGCTGAGCCCCCAGACGACAGAGCTCAGTTTGGTGGGGAACAAAGGCGCTCGCCAGCGCCATCTCCCCCGCCCATCCCCCAGCCAAAATCCCAAAGGGAACCAGTTCCTGCCAGGGAACTTGCTTGCTCCACGCAAACACCCAACTCTGTGCTTCTGCGGAGCCAAACCTCCGGCAGTGGATCTGACTCCCTCCCGCTGCCACAGGGCCCCTCCTGAAGTGGATCACCTAAGGAGAAGCGAGCTAAGCCTGCCCCTCCTGCCCCCGTGCACCTTGCCTACCCACCCCAGCTAATATGCCAGATCCCCAGCACCACAAGCCTGGCAGTGTGCAAGTAGCCCAGACGGGCTACGCCACCCCACAGTGAATCCCGCCCCTAGGAGAGGGGAAGAGAAGGCACACACCAGTCTGACTGTGGCCACAGCAGTGGGCTGGGGGCAGATATCGGGTCGGACTGCGGCCCCGCCCACCAACTCCGGTTATACACCACAGCACAGGGGAAGTGCCCTGCAGGTCCTCACCACGCCAGGGACTATCCAAAATGACCAAACGGAAGAATTCCCCTCAGAAGAATCTCCAGGAAATAACAACAGCTAATGAACTGATCAAAAAGGATTTAAATAATATAACAGAAAGTGAATTTAGAATAATAGTCATAAAATTAATCGCTGGGCTTGAAAACAGTATAGAGGACAGCAGAGAATCTCTTGCTACAGAGATCAAGGGACTAAGGAACAGTCACGAGGAGCTGAAAAGCGCTTTAAAACGAAATGCAAAACAAAATGGAAACGACGACGGCTCGGATTGAAGAGGCAGAGGAGAGAATAGGTGAACTAGAAGATAAAGTTATGGAAAAAGAGGAAGCTGAGAGAAAGAGAGATAAAAAAATCCAGGAGTATGAGGGGAAAATTGGAGAACTAAGTGATACACTAAAAAGAAATAATACACGCATAATTGGTATCCCAGAGGAGGAAGAGAGAGGGAAAGGTGCTGAAGGGGTACTTGAAGAAATTATAGCTGAGAACTTCCCTGACCTGGGGAAGGAAAAAGGCATTGAAATCCAAGAGGCACAGAGAACTCCCTTCAGACGTAACTTGAATCGATCTTCTGCAAGACATATCATAGTGAAACTGGCAAAATACAAAGATAAAGAGAAAATTCTGAGAGCAGCAAGGGATAAACGTGCACTCACATATAAAGGGAGACCTATAAGACTCGTGACTGATCTCTCTTTTGAAACTTGGCAGGCCAGAAAGGATTGGCACGATATCTTCAGTGTGCTAAACAGAAAAAGAATGCAGCCGAGAATCCTTTATCCAGCAAGTCTGTCATTTAGAATAGAAGGAGAGATAAAGGTCTTCCCAAACAAACAAAAACTGAAGGAATTTGTCACCACTAAACCAGCCCTACAAGAGATCCTAAGGGGGATCCTGTGAGACAAAGTACCAGAGACATCACTACAAGCATAAAACATACAGACATCACAATGACTCTAAACCCGTATCTTTCTATAATAACACTGAATGTAAATGGATTAAATGCGCCAACCAAAAGACATAGGGTATCAGAATGGATAAAAAAAAACAAGACCCATCTATTTGCTGTCCACAAGAGACTCATTTTAGATCTGAGGACACCTTTAGATTGAGAGTGAGAGGATGGAGAACTATATATCATGCTACTGGAAGCCAAAAGAAAGCTGGAGTAGCCATACTTATATCAGACAAACTAGACTTTAAATTAAAGGCTGTAACGAGATGAAGAAGGGCATTATATAATAATTACAGGGTCTATCCATCAGGAAGAGCTAACAATTATAAATGTCTATGCACAAAATACCAGAGCCCCCAAATATATAAAACAATTACTCATAAACATAAGCAACCTTATTGATAAGAATGTGGTAATTGCACGGGACTTTAACACCCCACTTACAGAAATGGATAGATCATCTAGACACACGGTCAATAAAGAAACAAGGGCCCTGAATGATACATGGGATCAGATGGACTTGACAGATATACTTAGAACTCTGCATCCCAAAGCAACAGAATATACTTTCTTCTCGAGTGCACATGGAACATTCTCCAAGATAGATCATATGCTGGGTCACAAAACAGCCCTTCATAAGTTTACAAGAATTGAAATTATACCATGCATACTTTCAGACCACAATGCTATGAAGCTTGAAATCAACCACAGGAAAAAGTCTGGAAAGCCTCCAAAAGCATGGAGGTTAAAGAACACCCTACTAATGAATGAGTGGGTCAACCAGGCAATTAGAGAAGAAATTAAAAAATACATGGAAACAAACGAAAATGAAAATACAACAATCCAAACGCTTTGGGACGCAGCGAAGGCAATCCTGAGAGGAAAATACATTGCAATCCAGGCCTATCTCAAGAAACAAGAAAAATCCCGAATACAAAATCTAACAGCACACCTAAAGGAAATAGAAGCAGAACAGCAAAGGCAGCCTAAACCCAGCAGAAGAAGAGACATAATAAAGATCAGAGCAGAAATAAACAATATAGAATCTAAAAAAACTGTAGAGCAGATCAACGAAACCAAGAGTTGGTTTTTTGAAAAAATAAACAAAATTGACAAACCTCTAGCCAGGCTTCTCAAAAAGAAAAGGGAGATGACCCAAATAGATAAAATCATGAATGAAAATGGAATGATTACAACCAATCCCTCAGAGATACAAACAATTATCAGGGAATACTATGAAAAATTATATGCCAACAAATTGGACAACCTGGAAGAAATGGACAAATTCCTAAACACCCACACTCTTCCAAAACTCAATCAGGAGGAAATAGAAAGCTTGAACAGACCCATAACCAGCAAAGAAATTGAATCGGTTATCAAAAATCTCCCAACAAATAAGAGTCCAGGACCAGATGGCTTCCCAGGGGAGTTCTACCAGACGTTTAAAGCAGAGATAATACCTATCCTTCTCAAGCTATTCCAAGAAATAGAAAGGGAAGGAAAACTTCCAGACTCATTCTATGAAGCCAGTATTACTTTGATTCCTAAACCAGACAGAGACCCAGTAAAAAAAGAGAACTACAGGCCAATATCCCTGATGAATATCGATGCAAAAATTCTCAATAACATACTAGCAAATCGAATTCAACGGCATATAAAAAGAATTATTCACCATGATCAAGTGGGATTCATTCCTGGGATGCAGGGCTGGTTCAACATTCGCAAATCAATCAAGGTGATACATCACATTAACAACAAAAAAGAGAAGAACCATATGATCTTGTCAATCGATGCAGAAAAGGCCTTTGACAAAATCCAGCACCCTTTCTTAATAAAAACCCTTGAGAAAGTCTGGATAGAAGGAACATACTTAAACATCATAAAAGCCATTTATGAAAAGCCCACAGCTAACATCATCCTCAACGGGGAAAAACTGAGAGCTTTTTCCCTGAGATCATGAACAAGACAGGGATGCCCACTCTCACCACTGTTATTTAACGTAGTGCTGGAAGTACTAGCATCAGCAATCAGACAACAAAAGGAAATCAAAGGCATCCAAATTGGCAAAGATGAAGTCAAGCTTTCGCTTTTTGCAGATGACATGATATTATACACGGAAAATCCGATAGACTCCAGCAAAAGTCTGCTAGAACTGATACATGAATTCAGCAAAGTTGCAGGATACAAAATCAATGTACAGAAATCAGTTGCATTCTTATACACTAACAATGAAGCAACAGAAAGACAAATAAAGAAACTGATCCCATTCATAATTGCCCCAAGAAGCATAAAATACCTAGGAATAAATCTAACCAAAGATGTACAAGATCTGTATGCTGAAAACTATAGAAAGCTTATGAAGGTAATTGAAGAAGATATAAAGAAATGGAAAGACATTCCCTGCTCATGGATTGGAAGAATAAATATTGTCAAAATGTCAATACTACCCAAAGCTATCTACACATTCAATGCAATCCCAATCAAAATTGCACCAGCATTCTTCTCGAAACTAGAACAAGCAATCCTAAAATTCATATGGAACCACAAAAGGCCCCGAATAGCCAAAGTCATTTTGAAGAAGAAGACCAAAGCAGGAGGCATCACAATCCCAGACTTTAGCCTCTACTACAAAGCTGTCATCATCAAGACAGCATGGTATTGGCACAAAAACAGACACATAGACCAATGGAATAGAATAGAAACCCCAGAACTAGACCCACAAACGTAGGGCCAACTCATCTTTGACAAAGCAGGAAAGAACATCCAATGGAAAAAAGACAGTCTCTTTAACAAATGGTGCTGGGAGAACTGGACAGCAACATGCAGAAGGTTGAAACTAGACCACTTTCTCACACCATTCACAAAAATAAACTCAAAATGGATAAAAGACCTGAATGTGAGACAGGAAACCATCAAAACCTTAGAGGAGAAAGCAGGAAAAGACCTCTCTGACCTCAGCCGTAGCAATCTCTTACTCGACACATCCCCAAAGGCAAGGGAATTAAAAGCAAAAGTGAATTACTGGGACCTTATGAAGATAAAAAGCTTCTGCACTGCAAAGGAAACAACCAACAAAACTAAAAGGCAACCAACGGAATGGGAAAAGATATTTGCAAATGACATATCGGACAAAGGGCTAGTATCTAAAATCTATAAAGAGCTCACCAAACTCCACACCCAAAAAACAAATAACCCAGTGAAGAAATGGGCAGAAAACATGAATAGACACTTCTCTAAAGAAGACATCCGGATGGCCAACAGGCACATGAAAAGATGTTCAACGTCGCTCCTCATCAGGGAAATACAAATCAAAACCACACTCAGATATCACCTCTCGCCAGTCAGAGTGGCCAAAATGAACAAATCAGGAGACTATAGATGCTGGAGAGGATGTGGAGAACAGGAACCCTCTTGCACTGTTGGTGGGAATGCAAATTGGTGCAGCCGCTCTGGAAAGCAGTGTGGAGGTTCCTCAGAAAATTAAAAATAGACCTACCCTATGACCCAGCAATAGCACTGCTAGGAATTTATCCAAGGGATACAGGAGGACTGATGCATAGGGGCACTTGTACCCCAATGTTTATAGCAGCACTCTCAACAATAGCCAAATTATGGAAAGAGCCTAAATGTCCATCAACTGATGAATGGATAAAGAAATTGTGGTTTATATACACAATGGAAAACTATGTGGCAATGAGAAAGAATGAAATATGGCCTTTTGTAGCAATGTGGATGGAACTGGAGAGTGTGATGCTAAGTGAAATAAGCCATACAGAGAAAGACAGATACCATATGGTTTCACTCTTATGTGGATCCTGAGAAACTTAACAGAAACCCATGGGGGAGGGGAAGGAAGAAAAAAAAAAAGGTTAGAGTGGAAGAGAGCCAAAGCATAAGAGACTGTTAAAAACTGAGAACAAACTGAGGGTTGATGGGGGGTGGGAGGGAGGGGAGGGTGGGTGATGGGTATTGAGGAGGGCACCTTTTGGGATGAGCACTGGGTGTTGTATGGAAACCAATTTGACAATAAATTTCATATATTAAAAAAAAAAAAAGAAAAAAATTTTTTAAAAAATCTGGCAAAGACATGAGACTGGATGGGATCACCCAGGGACAGACGAAAAATAGAAGAGGCCCAGAGATTGCACCATGGACACCACAGTGGTACAAAGTTGAGGAGACGAGAAGTCACCAGCAGGGAAGGGAGGTCTGAGGGAACAAGAGAGGCTCCAAGTCTCCTGAACTATATAATCACAAGTAATCTCTCAGGGTGGGCCAACTGTTGTGCATTTCTACATCTACCGTGAGCATCTTCTCTGTGTTTGGTCACATTATCAAGGCCCAGCTCAGAGATGGATCCTATCTTAAGGTCAAAAGTCCCCAGGACTAAAGTGTGAATGATTGACAAGTTTATTCTCCTCAGGGGATATACAATATAAGAAAAGTCAGTTGAGTACAACAAACCTCTATTTGATGGGATGTTGTAAGGAATGAGGTCACTTTACACCAGAAAGAACTTTCTGTGTCTCCTGGGACAGAGAAACAAGCTCTTAGGAAAGCATCAATACTCTTTTGGACAGTAAGATCCTAAGGCCAGGGAGAGTATCTGTGACCCAAGCACAGCTCATAACACCTGAACAGGTGCATGCTGTCTTCCTTAGGTAGGGATAAGGCAAGAAGTGGGCTGTGCACTTTCTTGACAATGTCTTCTTTTTTAATGTTTATTTATTTTTGAGAGAGAAAGACAGACAGAGTGCAAGTGGGGGAGAGGCAGAGAGAGCGGGAGACACAGCACCCGAAGCAGGCTCCAGGCTCTGAGCTGTAAGCACAGAGCCCGACTCAGGGCTCAAACTCAGGAACCACAAGATCACGACCTGAGCCGAAGTGGGGTGCTCAACTGACTGAGCCACCAAGGTGCCCCGTCTATTTTTTATGTTTATTTATTTTTGTGAGAGAGAGAGAGAGCAGGGGAGGGGCAGAGAGAGAAGGAGACAGAGAATCCCAAGCAGGCTTCAAGCCACCAGTACAGAGCCCGACACAGTACTTGGGCTCATGAACAACGAGATCATGACCTGAGCTGAAATCAAGATTTGGACACTTAACTGAGCCACCCATACACCCCACTGACACTGTCTTTAAACTCAGCTTCTGCCCTATCACACCCCAGGACCCCTTCTACCCAACCACTCCCTTTCTGTCTCTGTTATCCTTTCATTCTCTCAAGCTGCGGCCTAGTGCACTAGCCTCCTTTTACACACACACACACACACACACACACACACACACACACTCACACACAAAATGTGGGGTCAAGAATGTGGAAGAAATGGAGAGTTTCATTTTTTCTACTCAGGTCTTCACAGTTCCGTGAGAAGCATAGTGTCCCTTCTTATTTTCCTTTCCCTTCTCACAAACATCAAATCTCACCCTGTCCACCAGTCAACAAACCAGAAGGTAGCAAAAGGAGAGACTTTTCACACTAGGTTTCTTCTGCCCAAGACTCCATCCTCAGAGCTGCCACCAACTAACAAAGATGATGGGAAAGTGGCAATGACATAAACAGGACAATGGGACAGAAACACACACAGGAAACTCACGAAGAAGAAACAAGAATAGCCACTAAATAGATGAAAATAATGTCAGCTCTCCAGCAAGCACAATTGAAAACAATGAAACACCATTTCACCTGTCAAAGTGGTAGGTATTCCGATTCTGATCAGCAGGGTCGGCGAGAATAAGGGCATGCACAGACACTACGGCCCAGGTGCGGTCCTGTGCTGCTTTCTGGAGAATGACTCGGCAACACTTAGATACCAAAAGCTTTCAAAATAAGCCTATCCTTTGACTCTTTGACTCAGTGGTTTCCCTTCTAGGAACTCAGCCTATGGAATCACTTAGGCAACCATGCAAATATGTATGTTCAAAAATATTTACTGCAGCATGACTTACCGTAATTTTAAGGATTGAGATCCAACTAAATGCCCCCACAATGGGAAACTGGATTCAATGAACGAGGGTTCATCAAGCAGTGGGATACTTGCCAACCATTAAGAATGATGTTAGCCCATGTGTCTTCTGGTGTGCTGCGTTGAGAAGGCTATAGCCTCACGTTGGTGGTATTCCTGGCCCAAAATGAGTAAACTGAAGAAACATCAGACATACCTAAATTTAGAAACAACCTACAAAATAGCTGACCTGTATTCTTCAAACCTGTTAATATAATAAAAGGCAAAGTTCGTCTAAGGAATTGTATCCATATTAAAGGATACTGAAAAGACATGATGATTAAGTGCAAGGCATGATCTGGGACCAAGAAAAAAAATTCAGTATGAAGGACATCATGGGGCAATTGGCAGATTTGGAACATGGACAGTAGATTAGGTAATACTATTGTATCAACTTAAGTTTCCCAATTTTGATAGTTGTACTGTAGTTACATAAAACATGTTCTTGTTCTTAAGACATTCATACCCGTGTTTTTATAAGTAAAGGAATATCTTGTGTACAACTTACTCTCAAGTGGTTCAGAAAAAAATACTGTGTATTTAGAGAAATAGTGATAAAGCAGATGTGGTCATGATGCCAGTTGGTGAATCTGAGTGAAGAGTATCCTGGAATTATATTCTTGCCCCTTTGCTGTGAGCTTTAAATTATTTCCAAATAAAAAGGAGTTTTATTTTTTTTAATATATGAAATTTCTTGTCAAGTTGGTTTCCATACAACACCCAGTGCTCATCCCAAAAGATGCCCTCTTCAATGCCCATCACCTACCCTTCCCTCCCTCCCACCCTTCCATCAACCCTCAGTTTGTTCTCAGTTTCTCTTATGCTAATAAAAAAGAGTTTTAAAAAGGGAAGGTACTCCGGGCACACCAGGCTGCAGCTTTGGGTAGCACAGTGCTGGGGCTGTGCATGGCTATTGATAACACCTCCAGCCACCCCAGACTCTCAGCTCTCTGTGCTACTAAGGAAACTCAGTGTGTGACTGACCCTGGAGCTGTCCTGGGTTGACTCAAAAAAGGTAGGATGAGTCAGGGAAATGAATTCTCTTTTGTCGTTTTATTTACTCCAATTCTGAACTCAGAAACTGACATTCCGTACATCTCAGAGATCTCTGTGGTAGAGACAGGGAAGGGAACCTACCTAAATATACAGTTTGCGCTGGATAATCCAGACTGCACATTTCAGTACCGACAACATTCATTTATCATTGATATTGGTTTTATACGTTTCCTAACAAAGGAAGGCCAAGATTTCCCCCAGAACCAGCCCAGTAACTTGCCCATTCCCCCAAAGGAGAAAACTAAGTCCCCAGCAAGGGCCAAGGTAATGGCTAGGAGTGCCCTGCATTCCCACTGCCAAGGTTAGTGGTTTCGACTTATAGAAAGTTGCAGAGTGTCCAAGAAGCACGGATACTAACCTGGAATAGAAGATGCCTCAGCACCCCACACCTCTGTTCCAGGCCCTGACCCTCCCAGGGCAAGGGTAAGCCACCTTGTTATTCTCATCTCTAGAAAGGGGAGACCACACAACAACAGAAGGGCTGGGACTGAACCCAGAACCCCCCCCCCCAGCCCGGTGCTCCCATCCTGTTCACCTGCCACACCATCCCACTCCCCCTCTCCCCAGGGGTTGTCAGGGACAGAAGGCCCCTCCCTCATCCCCCTCAATGTTGTTCCACTCCTCCCCCTCCCATCACTAGGGTGTCCAGGACATTGTGTGACTCAGGAAACAGCTCAGACGTGAGGCTTGCAGTGGGCAGAGGAGGAGGAAGGGGCCGTGGGAGCAGAGGAGGTGGCTCCTGCCTCGGTGAGGGCTCTGAGGGTCCTTGCCTGAGGAGGCAGAGGATCTGGGTGTGGGGCGGTGCTCTGGAATGCAGCCCCCTTCACTGCTGCTGCTGCTGCTGTGTCACTCAGTCGTCAAGACCAGAGGTGAGGCATGGGGTAGGAGAGGTGAGGGGACCCATCTTCCTTAAGAGGGTGTTGATGGGTTGGGGGCAGAGGGCCAAGCCCCATGCTTTGAGAGGACACTGGGTGGAAGAGAATCTCACCACCATCACCCCCCAAATGCAGGAAGAGAAGACTCTGCTGCTGCAGCTGCACAAACCAAGGTTTTGGGGCCTGTGCCAGGGGCGGTGACTGTCTGGGGAATGGGTGGGAGGGTGCCCGCCTCAGGGAGAATCCAGTTGGCCTTAGTGCTGGGGGACAGCAGGCTCTTGCAATCACATTTAGGAGGTAAAGAGGGAAAAAGACTGGCCACCTGCTAGGGAAGGCGATGAGAAAAAAGCAGGAGATGGAGACATGGGAAGGTCAAGGGCTGACCAAGTCCCTTTCCCGGTCCAGCTGTCCCCACCCCCCGGATGGCTCAATGCTGGGCCCTTCCGGGAGGAAATCCCTTCAATGTCTCAGCCATTCACCTTCCAGGAGTCCCCTGGGCCCCCCTCCTGAGCCCTGTTGTCTCCATTCCAAGGGATGGAGCCTGAGGCTGGACTTGGAAGGCTGGATAATAAACAGGAAAGGGGGTGGGGATTAGGAGCTGAGAGGATCCCCAGGCCTGGGATGGGGGCGGGGCGATGCTAGGGCAAGAGCACCACTCGGGTAGGGATCAGGCAAGTGCAGAAGTGGTGGTGGCTGAGAGCACGTGTGGGGCTGCTGCAGGCAGCAAAGCACCCAGCGAAATCTGGGAGCACAGCGCTCCCCACTCCTATGCCTTCCTCATCTCCATCCCTAGTGCTTCGGTGTGGGGACTTCCCAGAACCCTGTGCCAACGGAGGCACCTGCCTGAGCCTATCTCAGGGACAAGGGAGCTGCCAGTGAGTGTCTCCTGGGACTGGGAGACCAGAAATGGGGAGGGAGAGCTGGGGAGGAGGAGGGACTGGGAAGGAAGGAGAAAGGGAGGAGGTAAAGGCACTAAAGGGAAACAAATGAAGGCAAAGGAAGGGAGGTGGGAGAGAAGGCAAAGAGGACCCAGTGACTTCAGTTTTCCACTCTCCTCCCCTGCTCAGGTGTGCCCCTGGCTTCCTGGGTGAGACATGCCAGTTTCCTGACCCCTGCCAGGATGGCCAGCTCTGCCAGAATGGGGGCAGCTGCCAAGCTCTGCTTCCCGCCCTCCCAGGCTCCCCCAGCCTTCCCTCTCCCTTGGCCCCCAGCTTCTCCTGCACCTGCCCCTCTGGCTTCACTGGCCAGAGGTGCCAGGCCCAACTCAAGGACCCCTGTTCTTCCTTCTGTTCCAAAATGGGCCGCTGCCATATCCAGGCCTCAGGCCGCCCACGATGTTCCTGTCTGCCTGGATGGACAGGTGAGCACTGCAGTGGTGGGGAGGAGAGGACAAGCAGGAACACTGGACTGGGAAGTGGGGTGGGAAAGATGGAACTGGAGTCTGCAAAACAACCAGCCCCTTTGAGGACAGAGGCTGTGAGAATCAACAAGCCCTCTTGCTGACCATTGACCCGAGACACATTCACCAGCATGGCTGTACCAATGGTCAAAACGTTGAAGTGTTTTCAAACCCGTTAGTAAATGGCTACTGCCATAGCCCCTTCAGTGCCCCAGCCTGGCCCCTCGACCCAGTAGCTAGAGTGTTAATGCCTAGCACAAGGCAGGGAGAGGGGAACCTCCTAGATCCTGCATAATGGGCTTCTGGCCTTTATTCTTCCAAGTAGGAGCCCATAACAGCACCTGGAAAGACTGTGGTGGTGGGAGGTGTAATGGGGGTGGAAGGGATCTGACCCAGAGAGAGAAACGGGTATCAAGGCAAGGAAGAGGGGTGCAACCCTGGGGCGAGGGTGTGGGACCCCTGGTGGGCAGGGTGTCCTAGCCTGGGGAAGCAGTCAGGCGTATGGGACAGAGGTGAGAGCCCCTGGAGAGGAAGGCTCCTCTGATCTACCAGGAGGGAGGGGACTGGACAGGGCAGTGAAGACCACACGGGGAGGAAAGTGATCTGTGAGGGGTGGACTAGAAGAGCAAGGCTTCTCAATCGTGGCAAGGCACAGCAATCACCTGGAAAGCCTGCAACATACTGGTGCCCACGTCCCAGAAAGGCTGATTTAGTGGGTCTGGGGTGGGCCCAGGCATGGAGATATTTTGAGTGCCTGGGTAATTCTGAGGATTTGGGGGTGGGAGACCAGCCTCTTGTGGTGTGACAACAAGGAGGACTGTCAATGGCAACTTGCCAGGCCTTGTGCTTCAGAGCAGGGGCCCACGTGTCCAGTGCCAGCTCTGCCACCGATGAGACGCGCGCCCTTGCATCAGATAGTTAAGCTCTCTGCATCCTCAGTTGCCAGCTGATGTCCACACTTCATAACATTGTCGAGAGGAGGAAAGGGAGTGATGTTCAGGAGGTGGTCACTTAGCCCAGTGCCAGCCACCACCACCGCCGTGGCCACTGGGGGGAACAGATGAGACGTCTGTCTCCTTATCATTATCTGGAACACTGTACCCACCTAAAGATTAGGAAATCCAGACAAGAGAGGCCAGACACACCTGAGGGCACACAGCGGTGGTGGCACAGCAAGGTGCCGAGTCTGGAGGCCAGCTGCTTTTCTCCTCCCCACCAAGGAAAGGCCACCAAAGGAAGGACACTGTGTCTCAGGTCTGCTCAGCAGGGCCAGCCTGCAATACTCCCACCAACAATGACAGGTCCCATTTTCCAGAATGCCAAAACTGAGGCAAGGGGTGGTGGAGCAGGGCAAAAAGCGTATGGGAACAAAGAGAAGGAAACATGAAAATCAGACACAAATAATCCAGAGTGAGAGCTGGATTCTCCCAGCTGAGCGGTGGGGGGGGATTGAACAGCACCCTCTGTCCTCTGCCTCAGGTGAGCAGTGCCAGCTTCGGGACTTCTGCTCAGCCAATCCCTGCGTCAATGGAGGGGTATGTCTGGCCACATACCCCCAGATCCAGTGCCGCTGCCCACCTGGCTTCGAGGGTCATGCCTGCGAACATGATATCAATGAGTGTTTCCTGGACCCAGGGCCCTGCCCCAAAGGCACTTCCTGCCATAACACCTTGGGATCTTTCTGGTGTCACTGCCCCACTGGGCAGGAGGGTCCACGCTGTGAGCTCCAGCCAGGACCCTGCCCCCCTACGGGCTGTCCCAATGGGGGCACCTGTCAGCTGGTTCCAGGGAGAGACTCCACCCTCCACCTCTGCCTCTGCCCCCAAGGTGCGTCCTCACATCTGCCACCCCTCTCTCTGGGCAGGGAGGTCCCCTTCCCTTCGCTAATCCCATGACCCTGTCAGGTTTCAGAGGCCCGAGCTGTGAGGTGAATCCAGATGACTGTGCTGGGCACCAGTGTCAGAACGGGGGCACTTGCCTGGATGGGCTGAGCACCTACACGTGCCTCTGCCCAGAGGCCTGGACAGGTGAGTCGTTTAAGCCAAGTCCATGGCACCCGTGGCCCATATGATCAGCCCCTAGCCTCCCCTCCTCACAGGGCTCCCAACTCCAGCCTTTGTCCCCTTCCCATCCCATCCCCCACAGGCTGGGATTGCTCCGAAGATGTGGATGAATGTGAGGCTCAGGGTCCCCCTCGCTGCCAAAATGGGGGTACCTGCCAGAACTCAGCTGGCAGCTTCCATTGTGTGTGTGTGAGCGGCTGGGGAGGCACAGGCTGTGAAGAGAACCTAGACGACTGTGTTGCTGCCACCTGTGCCCCGGGATCCACCTGCATTGATCGTGTGGGCTCCTTCTCCTGCCTTTGCCCACCTGGCCGCACAGGTGTGACAGAGGGCTCGGGGAGGTGGCCGTGGGGATGGCAAGTGACAGAAGCATAAGCGGGACAGCTGGGATCCTCAAGCGGCCCAAGAGCCTCATGCCCATCCTGCCCTCCAGGACTCCTGTGCCACATGGAGGACATGTGCCTGAGCCAGCCATGCCACGGGGAAGCCCAGTGCAGCACCAATCCCCTGACAGGCTCTCCACTCTGCCTGTGTCAGCCTGGCTACTCGGGGCCCACCTGCCACCAGGACCTGGACGAGTGTCAGATGGGTAAGGCACCCCCACATCAGATCCTCTCTGAGTCCCAAACAGCCTCTGCAAATTGTTTTTCAAATTAAAAATACAATCATCTCTTTTTTTCCCAATTTTGTCCAGATTTGGCAATTCTTCCCTACACGGTCTTCTCACCAGTGCTTAGCCCTCCGGGCTCCACTTAGTCCTTGTCTGTGTTAAAGACACCAGCCCTTTCTCCGATTTGTTCACTCTGCCACAAGCAGGCCCTCATGCCTTCCCTGGCCTTTCTGGCCCCCTTGCCCTTCTGCCCTGGGCCCCTGTGAACTTCTGACTCCTCTCCTCCTAGCCCAGCAAGGCCCCAGTCCCTGTGAACATGGCGGCTCTTGCCTCAACACCCCCGGCTCCTTTGACTGCCTCTGTCCCCCTGGCTACACGGGCTCCCGCTGCGAGGCTGATCACAATGAGTGCCTGTCCCAGCCCTGCCATCTAGGCAGCACCTGCCTGGACCTGCTTGCCACCTTCCACTGCCTCTGCCCACCAGGTACTAGATGGATGGGGCCCTGAGTAGAGGACACAGGGGACTAATCCTGAACCCACTAGGCATGACCCCTCCAGAACATAGATAGCCCCAGGCCAGTTGGGATCAGCTATCAAAGAATACCTCTTTCTCATCTCCCCACCCAAGATGAAAACTCTGGGAAACCCATGGCCTCTAGGAGAAGGGCAGCCACAGATGGTACTGAGGTTGTACACTGCTCAACTCTGGGGGTGAGAGGAAAGCATTCACTTCATAGTCATTGTAAAGTGCGCAGCCTGGTCCACTGTACACAGAGGCCCATCAAGGAAGAGCAGAACAACAGCAGCCTCGGCTCATGCCAACTCAGAATGTTCCTCCTAATCACAGAAACTCTCCCCTGTAGAGATTGAGTAAATCCTTAAAACCCCAAAGGGCCTGTATGCTTGAATTTGGTACAATAGAAAAAAAAAAGTGCCACAAGGCTGCACCTACCTCCAAGTTAGTTTTAAGGGAGACAAGTCTCCCCAGGGGTATAGTGACCAACCCGATATCAGGAAGCTGAATGAAACCAAAAAAATAATGGCTTACTTTATGCCAAGTACCACCTGAACATCTTACATGCATTTTGTCATCTTGGCAATAACCCTCTAAGGTCAGTATTGTTACTGTGCCCATTTTACAAGAAACAGACACAGAGAGATTAAGTGAGTTGTCCAGCTAGTAAGTGGCATGGCCGGGATTCAAACCCAGGGCTTCAGTAGATTTAACCACTACACCAAACAGCCTTCCTAAACTGAGCAGCATCCAAGGAAAAAAGCTGAGAAAACCATGCAGTCATCCAAGGGACAAGGTCATAGATACCAAGGAACTTCAGAAGCAGAATCCCCAGGCAAGAAGTGGGAGGCAGCCGAGGTCTAGAGGCTGATCCAGCTTCAGTTCAGGGTGGGACTGCGGATACCAGGACAAGCCCAAAGATACAGGACAAATAGGTGACCAACAAGCTACCCAAATGCCCTTCAAATACCCCCCCTTGGGGACTCCTGGTCTCCCTGGCACAGAAGCCTACTGGGGTAGAACAAGAGGCATGACTCACCTCCAAGCAGATGCCCATTTGTTTCATTTGACCTTGAGGACCTCCGGGCTCATTAGCCCAGCCCAGTGAGCCTGCCGTCTGGGCACAGAGAATGGCCCCCAAAGGTACTTCCTTGCTGCACCCTCGGGTCCCAGCAGGTGCCCTGCTCCCTGAGCTTTCACATTTAAAGGGGGCAGAGCCACACACAGCAGAGCAGCAGGACCGCAGGCTCGTCGCCCCAACCTTCAGGCAGACAGCACCCTGGGAGGGTTCTAGAACCCTGGTCGTCCTGGGCAGAAGGGGTGAGCAGCCCGGGCAGGGCTCAGCCTGCACCACATCTCCATGTCCCAGGCTTAGAAGGGCAGCTCTGTGAGGTGGAGACAGACGAGTGTGCCTCTGCTCCTTGCCTGAACCAGGCTGACTGCCAGGACCTCCTCAACGGCTTCCTGTGTGTCTGCCTGCCTGGTGAGTACAGATTCCACTCCAGCCCTTCAGCCCAGCCCCCTGAACCACAGTGCAGGCCCGGCAATCCCAAACCTTTTGAAGTTCACCCTGGCTTGGCCAACGAGGCTCCCATTTCTCCCAACTCCTCTGCTCCCCCAACTCTCTTCTGTTACATCCCAAATCTTCCACGCGTACTCATCCACCTTTATCTCTGTCCTGCCAAATTACCCAAATCGTCCTTTCTGGCCCTCCTCCAGAGTCCGCTCGTGGGGATCCCAGGCTGGTCTTGGCACTGCTCACCCTGGATGCAGGGAAAACTGCCCCCGGCCTTCCTTCTCCACCATTATCGATCCCTCTGTTCCCTGATGTGATGATAACAGATGTTTCTTGAATATTTGCTCCAGGCCAGGCACTTGGCTGTGTACTTTTCAGGCATTACCTCATTTAATCCTTTCAATGACACCATAAGGTAGGTTCTATTATTCCCCTTTTACAGAAGAGGACACTGCAGCCTAGAGAGCTTGAGTAACTTGCCCAAAGTCACACAACTGGCAGGTGCTGAACATCATCCTCCTGTCACCTCCACCTGCCCCAGGTGTCTTCCCTGGAAGCCCCCCAGGTTCACTTTTCCTGGTGAGGGGAGGGGCCATGACTTGCATTTATGCTTTTGATACATAGTATTTTCACCATTCACACACACAGCCAGTTATACCTTCTTTATATAAAGAATGAAGTTACTAAGACATGCTGTTATGTTCTGAAATTCAAATCACTATTTGAGAAGCCCCCAGATTGGTACCTTCATTATATAATGATACATGCAGATGAACCTCCAAACCAAGCCATTTGAAACAAGATTCTCTTCACTGCAATTCATAGCAATGTTATTTCTGTCTCTGTAAATAGAAGGTTAAATATCGGTATTAACTCCAAATTTCTTGTTTGAATCCATGAAATCATACCTGTACATCTCAGTCACAAATATTTGTAACAAACCCCTAATGAATCCAAAGTCAGGAAAGAAAGAAAAAGAAGGAAAGGAGAGGAGAGGAGAGGAGAGGAGAGGAGAGGAGAGGAGAGGAGAGGAGAGGAGAGGAGGAGAGGAAGGGAAAAAGGAAAGGAAAGGAAAGGAAAGGAAAGGAAAGGAAAGGAAAGGAAAGGAAAGATAACCTTTACCATCTCTCCCCACTTACTCCCTGCCCCTCAGGATTCACTGGCTCCCGGTGTGAGGAGGACATCGATGAGTGTGGAAGCTCTCCCTGTGCCAACGGTGGGCAGTGCCAGGACCAGCCTGGATCATTCCATTGCGAGTGTCCTCCAGGTAGACCAGTGCTCAAACACTGGAGGGAAGAGTGGGGGCCAAGTGCAGACTCCCCTGCAGGTCCCTGACCCTCCTGCTGTGCCATAGGCTTTGAAGGCCCTCGCTGTCAGACTGAGGTGGATGAGTGTCTGAGTGGCCCATGCCCCACTGGAGCAAGCTGCCTGGATCTCCCAGGAGCCTTCTTTTGCCTCTGCCCCTCTGGCTTCACAGGTAAGCAGGGGAGGTGTTAGAAAGGACTGGCAGGACAGTTGAGTCCATTAGGGGTGGAGCAGAGGTCATTGCTGGATATTCAAGGGTTGGAATGTAAAAAGAGAATGAGAATGGAACCCCTTCAAATTATTCAATGCAAAACCTGCACAACCTGAGGCTGACAGCAGGTGTTATTTACAGGGCCCACACTGGGCCCAACATGAATGGTGTGATTAGGGTTCAGAAACAGGATGGGGTTCAAGAGGAAGCCATTCATTTGCTTATTTAGAATGTATTAAGTGCCTACTATGCACAGCCAGACACAGACACAAGTTGGTAAGAGACCTGCTCTCCTCAAGTGGCTTTAAATCTAGTGCAGAGAGACCAAGAAGTCTCCTGTTGGTTATAGCCACAGGTGCTCTGAGAGAGGACTGCACAGGATTCTATAAGAGCACAAAGGACCAGCCAACCAGACTAGAGATGAGAAGGCTTCATGAGGAGGTAATGGCTGAGCTGAGTCTGGAAGAATGAGTAGGAGTTTGTCAAGACAGAATGATTACATGTTTTAGCTGCAGGTAACTGCATTGCAAAATGATGCCATGCAGGAGCCTGTGTGCCATTCTGAGGAAGTTAGACAGTATCCTGAGGCAACAGGGAGCCACTGAAGGACAGGTTCGTGGGGAGTGAGCAAGTCATATGTAAAAAGTGGCTTTGGCCCCATCAAGGACATAGAGGGACTCTGTTTTCCCTCTGACCCATCTCCCCACCCCAGGTCATCTCTGTGAGGTTCCCCTGTGTGCCCCAAACCTGTGCCAGCCCAAGCAAAAATGCCAAGATCAGGAAGACAAGGCCCACTGCCTCTGCCCTGATGGAAGCCCTGGCTGTGCCCCCGTTGAGGACAACTGCACCTGCCACCACGGACACTGCCAGAGGTAACCTTCCACTGTCCTCTGGGTCCTCCTCAGCTAGGCCAGGGAGAGACAACTGGTGAGGGGTGAGTCTGCAAGAAATGACCAATAGGGAAGAAGAAGGAAATGGCGAAGTTCTGAGGTCAAAGCCAAGGTGAGGGATCCACTAGTGAGTGCTATCCTGTGAGGGGAGAGTTCATAAATAACAGGAGAAACGGAGGGCTAGAGGGTCAGAACAGGAAGAAAAACATGAAATCCCAGGACCAATTAATCATACATTAGAGGGGTACCTGGGTGGTTCAGTCGGTTGAGCGTCCGACTTTGGCTCAGGTCATGATCTCACAGTTCATGAGTTCAAGCCCCGCGTCCAAGCTGTGCTGACAGCTCGGAGCCTGGAGCCTGCTTCAGATTCTGTGTCTCCCTCTCTCTCTCTGCCCTTCTCCCACTCTTACTCTGTCTCTCTCTCTCTCTCTCTCTCTCTCTCAAAAATAAAAAATTGAGAAATTTGAAAAAAAAATCATACATTAGACAAATATTGAACATCTACTATGGGTGTATCCTTTTCCAGGCACTGGAGGAATAGCACAGAACAAAAGAGACAAAGTGTCTGTTCTCATGGAGCTCTCATTCTAATGAGGAAAGACAGATAATAAACAAATTATAGAAGAAATGTATATACATATTCATACATACAGTCGGAGAAAACAAGCAGGAGGCAAGTATGGAAGGGGGAAAATGCTGAGAACAGAGCCACTGAAGAAGGGGACCAGACTCTCAGGGCCAAAAAAAAGAAGAGATCAGGGGGCTGGGTGGCTCAGTTGGTTCAAAGTCCAACTCTTGACCTCAGCTCAGGATGTGATCTCAGGGTGGTGAGTTCAGGTCCCACGTTGGGCTCCAGACTGGATTGGACTCCAGAATGGGCGTGAAGCCTACTTAAAAACAGAAGAGGTGCCTGGATGGCTCAGTCAGTTAAGCATCTGACTTCGGCTCAAGTTGTGATCTCGCGGCTGACAGCTCAGAGCCTGGAGCCTGCCTCAAATTCTGTGTCTTCCTCTCTCTCTGCCCCTCCCCCACTCACACCCTGTCTCTCTCTCTCTCTCTCTCTCTCTCTCTCTCTCTCTCTCTCCTCAATCTCTCTCTCTCAAAAATAATAATTAAAAAGAAAAAAAAAAGAAATTTATAGGGGTCTAACCAATGGTGGGGAGTGGGGAGGGGAGAAGAAAAAATCACCAGAAGAAGAAAAACACCCTTCTTTTTCTCGTTATGACCAGATCCTCATGTGTGTGTGATGTGGGATGGACAGGACCAGAATGTGAAGCAGAGCTAGGGGGCTGCATCTCCACGCCCTGTGCGCATGGGGGCACCTGCCACCCCCAGCCCTCGGGCTACAACTGTACCTGCCCCACAGGCTACACAGGTGAGGCCCTTCCCAAACCACAGACATTCTGGGCTGGCCACCTCTAATCAAGAGCAAGACCAGTAGAGGCATGTGTCCAAGGCCTCTGGGTCTTGGTCACCACCAAGGAGAACTGGGCATGTGCTGCAGGGACCACAGGCGATATGCAGGAGGTGGTAAGAAAAGAAAAGAGGTTGGATGGAAGACAAAAGGGATGGGGATGAGGAAAAGGAAGGGGAGATAAGTGGAGGAAGACAGAGAGAAGAGGATCCCCTTTCTCAGACCCCACTCATTTCCCTCAGGCCCCACCTGCAGCGAGGAGCTAACAGCTTGTCACTCAGGGCCCTGTCTCAACGGTGGCTCCTGTAGCCCCAGCCCTGGGGGCTATTCCTGCACCTGCCCTCGGAGCCACACTGGGCCCCGCTGCCAGACAAGCACTGACCACTGTGCCTCTGGTGAGTACCTACCATGTTCTGGGGCTGGGCCACAGGTGGATGGAGGAACTGGTCAGGGTGTGTTGGTGCCGTCTGATAAAAATCAACTGGCCACCACGAGCTGCAGTTTTGATGGGGGCAGCAGGGAGTGCATGTATGTCCTGTGCGGGGTGTGACTAAGGTCACAGGCCAGGTATGGGTAAGGAACCCAACCCCTCACAGCCTCCTCTCTCCAGCCCCGTGCCTCAATGGGGGTACCTGTGTGAACAGGCCTGGCACCTCCGCCTGCCTCTGTGCTGCGGGCTTCCAAGGCCCACGCTGTGAGGGAAGGACCCGTCCTAGCTGTGCAGACAAGTGAGCAAAGACCCCTAGAGGAAGGGAAGGGGCCCCTCAGCCTTCCCACCCTTCCTGTCCATCTCCTCTGGGGCTCCAGGCTGCCTTGAATTCCACATCCCACATCCTTTCACTATGACTCCCTTTCTGGTTTCCTATCTCATCACCGCGTCACACACGCCCTCCCCTTTGATTGCCGGGACTGCCTCCCACCATGCCTTGTCTCTGTCCTGTCCAGCCCCTGTAGGAACAGGGCAACCTGCCAAGATGGCCCTCAGGGTCCCCACTGCCTCTGCCCCCCTGGCTACACAGGAGACAGCTGCCAGGTGAGGGGTGCTGAGCCAAGTGTGCTGAGGAGGGCGGTGGCTGAAGGGCTCTAGTGGGAGGGTCTCAGGGACTAGAAGAGCAGGGAGCTTGGGAAGGTAACCACATGAAAGTGGAATCTGGGAGTTGAGCTCTAGCTTGAGGTTTGCATGGAGTAGAAGTAATGAAAGGATTTCTGATCCCAGGAACTGTTCTGGGATGTGGAGGGGTGGGGGAGGGAGGCTATCACCTGGCCCCAGACCATTCAGGAGAGAGCTTGAGAGGTAAGGATTTTGAGCAGCTGGCAGAAGACCATCTCTGGGCCTGAACATATGACACTCAGTCTTGCCCCATGCTCTCTCCTAAACCTCAGACTCTGGTGGACATCTGTGCCCAGAAGCCCTGTCCACACAATTCCCACTGCCTCCAGACTGGGCCCTCCTTCCAGTGCCTGTGCCTCCAGGGATGGACCGGGCCTCTCTGCAACCTTCCGCTGTCCTCCTGCCAGAAGGCCGCTTTGAGCCAAGGTACTAACCCAAGGACCAACTGGGGAACAGATGAAGAGAGAAAGGGTGTCCCTCTACCCGATCCCTAAGGGCATCCACATACAACCTTTGACCAAAACAACCAACTAAGAGTCAAAGTAACACAGACCAACCACTACTGCTGATTCTATAGCTCAGCCCTCCTATCACCATTCTCAAAGCAACTCAAGCAACACCAACCAACCCAGACAACAAGACTCCAGTTTATCACAACCACTGAGACATAACTCCATGTGAAGCAACTCAACTCTGTCACTATCATCATAACTCAGCTAGAATGGATCACACTTAACCCAACTTCACTCAACTGCTGCTCCCAATCATTTTCATGTTATGCCAACCCCCTTGTGAAAGAATACCCCCCCTCATTCAAATGAGGTTTAATATGAGCAGAACTCAGGAAAGAGACTACTGTGGGGTTAGGGGTTGGGAATCACAGTGAGAAAACATCACAGGATGCCAATTCAGGGGACAGACTTAGGCACCTAAAGTTTCCGCTGAGTTCTTTCTTCCTTGAGACTTTTAAGCCAAGAATACAATTGCTTATAATGCTCTAATAAGTTTAACAAGAGGTATCTCTCTCCATTCTGGCAGAACAGGCAGGAGGGAGATCTTGATGTCTTAATCTCTTCAGCACCAGAATTTATTGACTCCTCAGGCTCCAAGTGGCCTCCACCCACCCCAGGAATGTCAGTGATCCCCATGAGCCTCTCTGCTCTGTGTCTGGGACCCCTGAGAACCTAACTTAGCTTTGTCTATCCCTGTTTGCCTTTCTTCTCAGGCACAGAAGTTTCTTCCCTGTGCCAGAATGGAGGTCTCTGCATCGACAGTGGCTCCTCCTATTTCTGCCACTGCCCCCCTGGATTCCAAGGCAGCATATGTCAGGACAGGGTGAACCCATGTGAGTCCAGGCCCTGCCAACATGGGGCCACATGCATGGCCCAGCCCACTGGGTATCTCTGCCAGGTAAGCCGGTCTAGAGGAGAGCAGTAGGGAAGACAAGCGTGGGTGGATGTGGGAAAAGTAGTTGAGGGGGCGTGTAGTGATGTATTCATTTCCCTTTCCTTTACCCACATACCCAACCAACCACCAAGTCATGCCATTTTGCCTCCTAAATCTTTCTCAATTCTGTCCTTCCTCCTTCACCCTTTGTCCCACTGCCTCAGTCTAGGCCTTTGCTGCCTTCCACCTGGACACATGGAGCACCCTCCTATTGTCCCTGCCTCCCCACTTGTCCACCTATAGGCTCAACCTTCACTCCACTACCAGGGTGTTCTGTTGAAAACGTTAAGCTGACCTGTCACTCCCCTGCTTAAAACTCTTCAGTGGCTGCCCACCTCTTTTTAAAAAAAAAAATTTTTTTTAATGTTTATTTATTTTTGACAGAGAGAGACAGAGCATGAGCAGGGGAGGGGCAGAGAGCGAGGGAGACACAGAATCCAAAGCAGGCTCCAGGCTCTGAGCTGTCAGCACAGAGCCCGACACGGGGCTAGAACTCACAGACCGCGAGATCATGACCTGACCCTAAGTCAGACGCCCAAATGACTGAGCCACCCAGGCACCCCATTGTGGCTCTCTGATAGTGAAATCTAAGGCCAGCGTGACCCAGCCTTGCCTGCCTCTTAGGTCTCATGTCCCCACATCCCCGCCCTCCTACTCTCTGCTCTAGCTGCTGTTGGCTTCCCTACACACCCCTTATACTGGCTCTCCAGTGTCCTTCCCCACCCACTTCCACTGGACAGTGCTCAAGAGGTGCCTTCCTCAGGGAAATGTCCCTAACTTCTCTCCAGACTGGGTTTGGGCCTCTCCCTCGTGGTTCAGGTCACTGAGCAGAAGAGGCAAAGCTGGGATTCAAGTCCAAGCAGCCTGATGCCTGTACTCAGAAGGCTGACTTTGGATAAAAGGTGTGATGCAAATCCCCCAACCACCCTCTTTAACTTTTTAATTTTATTCTTTAACTTTTTATTATGACCATTTTCAAACATACGCAAAAGCAGTGTACTAATTAGTAGCAAACACCCCTTCACTCAACACTCAGCTTTACCTCCCCTTTCCTGAGACTCCTTCCCTCTGATATCTCCAAGATACCCCGTCACCCGCTTCTCCCAGCCCTCCAGCCACTCCTCACACTCTCTGTAATTCCCTTTTGCTCCACCTTTCTGAAGCCTGGTACTGCATTCTTACATGCTCTCCTTCCTCTTGCAAGAACTCAGCACATGGTACAGACCTCATCGATGACCTTCTCCCACTAGCAGAAAGGTAAACAATTGGAAAATGGCTAAGGGTACTGGTTATGAAGTCACAGACTTGCACTGAATCCCAGCTCTGCCACCTGCTAGCCGAGTCATGCAGTCTTTCCAGGAATCATTTGCCTTTTCTGCAAAGTGAGAATCAAATGAGATAATTCACATACAAGTTTGTTGGGAGGGTTTTATGAGCTTATGTATAGAAATCATGCAATAAATGCTAGCTGTCTCTCTGGTTTACTGAGAACGTCATGGAAGCAGGGATGAGTTCTAATTTTCTTCATGTTCCTAGTGCCTACAATAGTGCCTGGCACGAAGTAGGCATTCAATAAACACTTACAAATTAATTACGAAAGCATGACAGAGCCTGGGGGTGAGGCGTGTGATTGGGGGAGGGAGGTCTTACCAAAAACAGAACTATGTTTAATAGCATTGTATCATAAGATGGTTTGGGACTGCTGGAGCGGTTAAATTGCCCACTATTGAACAAGGGTATAGCATGGAGTTGAGATACAAGGGTGAAGCTACGCAGGGCTGTGATAGATGATCAGTTGAGTGATACTCTGAACTGGAAGGTAGGGAAGGGATTGGGCAGACTGTCTTGAGCTGGCTCCCCTGTACTGTTGAGATGGGCTGGATTATTGGTTCCCTGTCTGACCCTCTTTGCCCGCAGTGTGCCCCAGGCTACAATGGACAGAACTGCTCAAAGGAATCCAATGCTTGTCAATCCCAGCCCTGTCACAACCATGGGACCTGCACCCCCAAACCTGGAGGCTTCTACTGCACCTGCCCTCCAGGTTTTGTGGGGCTGCGCTGTGAAGGGGACGTAGATGAGTGTCTGGACCAGCCCTGCCACCCCCCAGGCACTGCAGCCTGCCACTCTCTGGCCAATGCCTTCTACTGCCAATGTCTGCCTGGCTACACAGGTGAGGCCTGGGAGGGTGTGTGTAGGCATGTCTGTGGCACAGCTGAGTTGACAACCCCCACTCACAAGGCAGCCTAGTCATCATGTCCATCCCCCTGCCTCCCCACCCCAGGGAATATGCCCCAGGATCCCTTCCTGTGCAGGTAGTACTGGGTCAATTCCCAGTAATGAGCTAGGAAGGGGGCAATGACTGAAGTAGCGTATGACATCTAACCCCACCCCACCACAGGCCAGTGGTGTGAAGTGGAGACAGACCCTTGCCAGAGCCAGCCCTGCTCCAACGGAGGGTCTTGTGAGACAACAGCAGGACCACCCCTGGGTTTCACCTGCCACTGCCTCCAGGTAAGTAACCACAAACCAGTCTTCTCTGTTTCCCCCAACACTGGTGCCAGGTGAGAATGCCTGAGTGGGATCCTAGAGGGGAATCTAGGGAGCACTGGAGTGGGAATTATTGATGAGAACCAGCCCATGTTAATGGCGATGAGTGGCTCTCAGAAGCAGTTCAAGGGGGCAGGCAGGATCAGGTGTTAGCATGAATGGATTTTCAGAAATCATTGGCACTGCCTAAGGTAAGGCCCCAGAGTCAAGCTGGGCGACCTTGAGTAAGTTCTTTTACGTGTGTGTGTGTGTGTGTGTGTGTGTGTGCACGCGCGTGGACCTCAGATGCATGAAATCAGGTTAATCATAAGCCTTTGTTCATGATACACTATCATCATTGGTTTGTGCATGGCCTTCTTTTTATTATTCTTACAACATAATACCCAGGAACCTAACCTAAGAATTACAACAGAAACGATGACTCACATGTACTTATGTCTTCCTCTATCCTCTTCCCCTTCCAGAGAAAGAGAGTTTATCACCCTATGTCCAAGGATTAAGATAATATTCATTTAATACCACTCTATTAAGTGTTTAGTCTTCCAGGTTGTTGCACACAGCGGTGGTTCGTCCGTTTTCACTGTGTAATATGTCATTATGTGAAAAAACCATGGACCATGGTTTCAACATCTATAAAATGATTTGATATAAACTTGATGTTCTCTGAGGCCCCTTCCAGATATGAGATTCTAGGACCATCTGAGTTATCTTAACCCGAGAGTTTGCTTGGGGGGGGGGGGGGGGGGGGGCGGAGAGTGGGAAGAATAATACAAGGGCTTTCCCCAACATCTCTCTCCTCTCCACAGGGTTTTGAGGGCCCCACCTGCAACCACAAAGCCCCCTCCTGTGGCCACCACCACTGCCACCACGGTGGCCTGTGTCTGCCCTCCCCCAAGCCTGGCTTCCCACCCCGCTGTGCCTGCCTCAATGGCTACGGGGGCCCTGACTGCCTCACCCCACCTGCTCCTCATGGCTGTGGCCCTCCTTCTCCATGCCTACACAATGGCAGTTGCTCAGAGATCCCTGGGCTGGGGTCCCCAGCCTTCCGATGCTCCTGCCCTCCCAGCTCTCCAGGGCCCCGGTGTCAGAGGCCTGGAGCAAAGGGATGTGAGGGCAGAGGTGGAGATGGGGCCTGTGATGCTGGCTGCAGTGGCCCTGGAGGAAATTGGGATGGAGGAGACTGCTCCCTGGGGGTCCCGGACCCCTGGAAGGGCTGCCCTTCCCACTCCCGGTGTTGGCTTCTCTTCCGGGATGGGCAGTGCCACCCACAGTGTGACTCTGCAGAGTGTCTGTTTGATGGCTACGACTGTGAGACTCCTCCAGCCTGCACGTGAGCCTAAAACCCTGACTTCAGGTTGGGGGTGGGGAGGCCTCTAAGTTACAGTGTGACCACAGCCTCAGGCTCCAGGCAGTTGCCACCCTTGATAACCATTGCCAGGTAGGGGTGGAAGACACTAGGCTCCAGCCCAGGGGAATAGGGCAGCATCAATATTTAACATGGGGACCAGGAAGGAGGGCACTGCCTCTGTCTGGGCTCCTAAGAGTTGTGAGAGCTCTAGCCTCAAGCCTCTCTAAGACCTGTTGCCATGGAGTGTCTCCCCTAACAACCAGCACTCCTGAGGGAAAAGGTCTTTGGACTCTCCTTCAGGGAGACAGGAGAGCTTGGGAGGGTAGGGAGAAGGGACAGTCTTAGGAAACAAGGGTGTCATAGACATTAGAGTGTCTCAACTACCTACCACCCAGGGCCTGACTAAGCCCATTGCTCTGGAGCTGTACCCACTTAGCAACCTGTGCCCTAGAGGCAGTGGAATATCAGGCATCTCTCTGGAACGAAGAAGGGGGTCAAGTTTCTTTGGGGATCCTGAGTCCCTCTCTCCTCACCCCACAGTCCAGCCTATGACCAGTACTGCCGTGATCACTTCCACAATGAGCACTGCGAGAAAGGCTGCAACACTGCAGAATGTGGCTGGGATGGGGGTGACTGCAGGCCCAAAGATGGAGATTCAGAATGGGGGCCCTCCCTGGCCCTGCTGGTGGTGCTGAGCCCCCCAGCCCTGGACCAGCAGCTGCTTGCCCTGGCCCGGGTGCTATCCCTGACTCTGAGAGTGGGGCTCTGGGTAAGGAAGGACAGTGATGGCAAGGATATGGTGTACCCCTATCCTGGGACCCAGGCCGAAGAGGAGCTAGGAGGAACCCTGGATCCCTCTCATCAGGAGAGAGCAGCCCCTCAAACACAGCCTGGAGGCAAGGAGACAGACTCTCTCAGCACTGGGTAAGAAGGCCGGGCAGGAGGATGGGGCAGACACTAGTTTTTTAATGGGTGGAGGGAAGGGAGCCAGCAAGCAACACACAGGACTCTAAGGCGCCTCCCCCACAGGTTTGTGGTAGTGATGGGTGTGGATTTGTCCCGCTGTGGCCCTGACCACCCTGCATCCCGCTGTCCCTGGGACCCTGGGCTCCTGCTCCGCTTCCTTGCTGCAATGGCTGCAGTGGGGGCCCTGGAGCACCTACTGCCAGGACCGCTGCTGGCTGCCCATCCTCGTGCTGGCACTGGTAGGTGACCCCCTGTCATTTCCGCTGACTTTGCTCCCAGACCCCCTTTCATGCCAGCAACGAGCAATGGAGGCCAAATGACATGGGATTGCAGGGACCCCAAATGTTCTGTGTGGAGACTTTACCCTCGTGAACCTCTCATTCTCTAATTGGCTCTCCTCATGACCCATTTGCTCTCCAGTCTCCTCCCTTATTTCCCGAAGTACTTTATCCTAACCTTTACCATAGACTTCCCACAAACCTTGGGTTCTGGTCTATCCTGTCTACTAAGTCCAATCATCCCTCTGCCAAACAGCTCACAGTACATGAAAGAACTCCTATAGCACTTATGAGGTGCCAGACCTTGCTCTAAGCGCTTTATAACATTAACTCATTTAATCCTTCCAACAATGCCACGAGGCAGGTACAATTATTGTTCCCACTTTACAGATGGGGAAACTGAAACAAAAAGAAGTTACTGCACTTGCCCGAAGGTCTCACAGTAGTACTCAGCCTCACCAGAAATGGTCTCTTTTTGTGACTGTGTCTCTCCCACCAGCACCACCAACCAACCAGCTTCCCTGGCCTGTGCTGTGCTCACCAGTGGCTGGGGTGCTCCTCCTGGCCCTTGGGGCTCTTCTCGTCCTTCAGCTCATCCGGCGGCGGCGCCGTGAGCATGGGGCCCTCTGGCTGCCCCCTGGGTTCATTCGAAGGCCTCGAACTCAGCCCACTCCCCGCAGACGCCGGCCTCCCCTGGGTGAAGATAGCATTGGCCTCAAGTAAGAGTGAGGATGAACCCAGGCTCTGGGAAAGACTCTTTCTTGTGGAGATTGATGATCAGAAGTTGATGACAGAGGAAGGGGAGGGGGGAAAGAAGGCTGCTGGAAATCCTGGGGACCCTGAAGGTCCCCTACCCACACACCCCCTTCCAGGGCACTGAAGCCAGAGGCAGAAGTTGATGAGGATGGAGTTGTGATGTGCTCAGGCACCAAAGAAGGCGAAGAGGTGGGCCAGGTGAAACCACAGGGACAGAAATGGTCCTGAGGTGATGGTGGAGTTAAAGGGGCAAGTCAACTTTCCTTCACTGATCCTTGTTCTGATCCCCAAGGCTGAGGAAGTGGCCTCACCCTCCAAGTGCCAGCTCTGTCCTCTGAGGGGTGACTGTCAGGAGCTTCCCCAGGCAGCCATGCTGACTCCTCCCCAGGAATCTGAGATGGATGTCCCTGACGTGGATACCCGCGGACCTGGTATGTAAGACAACCCAGATCAAGAAAAGGAAAACTCCCTTGGACTCTTCTAGAATCAGAAAGCCTTTTGATATTCGAACTGAAAAAAACTAACCTTAGAGTTAGTGCCTTAGAATTGTGGTTCTCAAAGTGTGGTCCCCAGACAGAAGAATCAGTTCCACCAGGGAAATTGTTAGAAATACAAATTCTCAGGCTCCACTCCAGAGCTATTGACTCAGAAATTCAAGATACTGGGAAATCTGTGTTTTAACCAGCCCTCCAGGTAAGTCTGATCCAGACTCAAGTTTGAGAACCACTGCCCTAGAATGTTAAAGAATTATGCCTACTTGCTCCTTTTACAGATGAGGAAACTGAAGCACAGAGAAAAGTAGAAAAGTCATTTGACTAAAGCCACATAAAATCAAGAGCCAGAGCTGGGCTTCCTGACACTTGAGGCTATGATTCTCCATTAACCTCCAAGTTCTCCTCCTACCCCAGTTATGTCCTTTTGATTGACTTGACTCCCATCCCTCATGTCTCTCACCCACAGATGGGGTGACAGCCCTGATGTCAGCAGTTTGCTGTGGGGGAGTGGAGTCCAGGACCTTCCAGGGGTCATGGTTGGGAAGCCCTGAACCCTGGGAACCTCTGTTGGGTGGAGGGGCCTGTCCCCAGGCTCACACTGTGGGTACTGGGGAGACACCCCTGCACCTGGCTGCCCGATTCTCCCGGCCAACTGCTGCCCGCCGTCTCCTTGAGGCTGGAGCCAACCCCAACCAGCCAGACCGAGCAGGGCGCACCCCACTTCACACCGCTGTGGCTGCTGACGCTCGGGAGGTTTGCCAGGTCAGTGCACACTGGGATCGCTAAAGGGAACAGGGGGCAAACTCATAAGTAAACCTGGGCAAAAGCATCCCCTAGGGTTTGGCAGAGAGGAAGGTGATATGAGATTGGGGATCTGAAAGGAAAAACAACAGATAACTGAATATGGGTTTGGGGGTGGTTAAGAGTGTGAGGGACCTGAGCTAGCAGTCCAGAACATACCAGGGATCACTGCCCCCCTTTGACCCCCCAGCTCCTGCTCCGCAGCAGACAGACTGCAGTGGATGCACGGACAGAGGACGGGACCACAGCCCTGATGCTGGCCGCTAGGCTGGCGGTGGAGGACCTGGTTGAAGAACTGATTGCAGCCCAAGCAGATGTGGGGGCCAGAGATAAATGGGGTATGAATCCGGAGAGGTTGGAGTTGTGCTATGGAGAAATTGCACAGATGGGGTGTGAGTAAGAGGCAAAAAAAAAAAAAAAAAAAAAAAAAAAAGGAAGCAGCTGAAGGACCAACTGGAGGCTGGGGTATTCCATCCCACCTAGCTGTCAGGGTGGTAAACCTGCGGTGTGGCGACAGTATAAAACGTTGTCTTCCCCTTTCATCCTGAACAACATACACACACTGCCCTAGTCCACTGGAAAATAGGCTGGGGAAGAAGTGTCTGTGAGAAGGGGGAAGGGTCTCGTGGGGGGAGGTCTCCCGGTCCCACCGTGCCCAGAACAATGCCCCATTGTCCCTCCCGCGCGCCGGTGACGTTACTAGAAGCAAGGCTTCCGGCCAACCGGCGGTCACCCAGGCAACACTTCCGCCTTTGAAGTAACCCAGCCAGCCCGAATAAGTCCTTCCCTCTAAACCAGAATCCGTGGGAAACAGGAACCCAGGCGTCTGGTCCCCAGCCTCTGGGTAACAACCTCCCATGTCGTCCCCTAGGAAAAACCGCGCTGCACTGGGCCGCCGCCGTGAACAACGCCCGGGCCGCCCGCTCCCTTCTCCAGGCCGGAGCCGATAAAGATGCCCAGGACGGCAGGGTTAGACCGAGAGTGGGCTCCCTACAAAAAAAAAAAGAAAAAGAAAAGAAAGAAAAAGGAAGAGACAGGAAAGAGAGAGAAAGAAAGAAAGAAAGAAAGAAAGAAAGAAAGAAAGAAAGAAAGAAAGAAAGAAAGAAAGAAAGAAAGAAAGAAAGAAAGAAAAACAAAGAAATTAAGAAAGAAAGAGAAAAAAGAAAACGAGCGCGGGAGAGGCAGAAAGAGCGGGAATGCCACGCAACCTGAATGGGGAGGGGCCAGTCGTCAAGAGAGTGGAGTCCGGAAGGGCCAGCCCTGTGGGCGTGGCCCTCCCTGATCTCGCCCTCTGGCTGTTTCTTCCGGTACAGGAGCAGACGCCGCTGTTCCTGGCGGCCCGAGAAGGGGCGGTGGAAGTAGCTCAACTGCTGCTGGGATTAGGAGCGGCCCGAGGACTGCGGGACCACGCCGGGCTAGCGCCCGGAGACATCGCTCGCCAGCGTAACCACTGGGATCTGCTGACGCTACTGGAGGGGGCGGGGTCACTAGAAGCGCGTCACAAAGCCACGCCCGGCCGCGGGGCGGGAGCCTTCCCGCGCTCGCGTACCGCGTCGGGAAGCTTGCCCCCGCGTCGGGGCGGGGCTCTGTCGCGCAACCGGACGCTGTCAGCTGGGGCTGGTCCGCGTGGGGGCGGAGCATGTCCGCAAACCCAGACTTTGTCATTAGAATGGGCTGCGCGTGGGGGTGGAGCCTATTCGCATTGCCGGAGCCCATCGAAAGGAGGAGGAGGCGGCCTGTCCCCCGGAGGCCGTAGGTTTTCTCCAGGCATGCGCGGGCCTCGGCCCAACCCTGCTGTAGTGCCAGGAAGATCCGGGGCCGCTTCCGGGGGCGGGGGTGGGGCCTCAGCCGACGATTGGCCCTGCGATTGGGTGACCCTGAGAGCCTGCGGCTCCAACACTCCAATCCCGCCTCCTTGCCTTACGCCGTCCCCGGAGCGGGGATCCCCTCAAGTCGCCTGGGATTCTCCAACCCACCAAGTAACGCCTTTAAACGCGGGAGGCGAGGGTCAAAAATAGGACGCTACATGACAGGGATTCTAAAAATGAGCACCCATTATAGGACAGCCTGGAAACACTCCAGATTTTAAGATCCTGGATCCCCAAAAGTGAGGAGTCAAGAGTATTGTGTCCCTCCCAAAGTGACTATGCCCACTCCTCCTCGTCTTACACGTGGAGAAGCTGCAGCCCTGAATGAAGAGGGCCCAGCCCTTCTCCCAGAAAATAAGGGTGAGGAGCTACAGAAGGGTGGAGTGGAACCAATTACTACAAACGTAAAGGATGTAAGTTCTTTCCTGTATACGGTATCCAAAGGAAACCTCTGTCATCCACAAATAGCTGACAAATATTTACAGAGTACCTACTATGTGCCAGGCACTGTGTAGGTGCTGAAGTGTGTGAGCCAAGGGCCACTCCAGCTGATGACTCCTTGCACTTTACCCACTTCCCTCCTCAACAAACCATCCCAGGGATGAAGCGTCATTCTTCTCGCCACCACTATCTATTTAAGAACCTCAAATCTGTCATCCCATAATAAAGCTTATTTGAAGTGTTAACCTTTTTTTGGAAGAGTTGAGTGGAATGGGAAAAAATTCCACTCATGGGAATGGCTGCAAAGAGTCTTCAGAATTTTGTGCTCTAAGAACAAAGGCATCCCTTTAGGGGCCACCTGGGTGGTTCAGTTGGTTAAGCGTCTGACTCGATCTCAGGGTCATGAGTTCAGAGCCCTGCGCTGGGTGTGAAGCCTACGTAGGAAAAAAAAAAAAAAATCCTCTTTGGATGGAGGCTTTGAGTACAGTTCAAGAGCGAGAATAAGTAGATTTCCGGGATACTATTGTTATTTTAGAGTATCACCTGAAAGTAAGAGTCTCTAGTAGCCCAGGGAGAAACCACACATAACTATGTATACCCTTTATCCTCTTCAAAGGGCATTTAGTTATGAGCACTTAGGAGATTCCTAAGGCCTCAAGTTAAGGCAGATGGAGAGAGCATCTCAAACATACACCTTTCAGAAACATGGTTACACCTCTTTAATGGTGATGGGCCTGAGACATGGAGGCATGAGGCATTTTGAAAGCTAATAGTAACTACCATTTATTGAGCATTCACTATATGCCAAATTATCGCACTTAATCCTCACATCAATTCTATAAGGTAGGTGCTATTAAAGCTCCATTTTACTTTTTGAGAAACTGAGGCACAGAGATTTTATTTGCCCAAGATTGCAAGGCATTAAGTGGTAGAACTAGATCTCTTGATCACTAGAGTTGACTTCATGCTCCAAGTCACTCAGCTGTAAACTTCATAATATGGCAGGTTGCCATTTAGAGGTCCCAAATATCTCTATCCTGTTCCCACCCTGGTGCCAGCTCGCCTGACCAGTATTGAGACCAAGCCAGGGAGAAGGTCATCTCCCTTTTCCATTTCTATACCCTTCATTCATAACCAGAGGAAAGTTTCCCCTGCCCCTTGTCTCATATTTGGTACATATCTTGTCCCCTGAATAGACTATAAGCACCTAGAGGGCAGGGATAACTATCCAACACATATTTATTGAATACTTACTGTGTGTTAGAGCCACTGCTAGGGGTATATGTACATGTTTGAGGGCCCAACATCCCTGGGTCTGAGTACTTTGCTTCCCATTGGAACCATGCCCCTCCCAGTCCCCATAGTCTGTGGGAAGCTGGGACACAGAAGAGGGACAAAGCCTACATCAGGGTCCTCTTAGGAAGGGGACCTGGGGGAGTGGGCGGGGGGGGGGGGGTTCTGAGGAGTAAAACCACTTCCTGTGTAGCTAGTTCCTGTGTTGACAGAAAGAGCTGAAGGGGAGGAGGGGAGTGGAAAGAACAGAGCCTAGGGTTGAGGGACTACTGAAACTCTGGAGATGTGAAGACCAAGAGTCATTCTCTATGATAAACCCCCTCCACTACTGCAGCTGGAGACGCTTTTCCCAGTCTCTGTGCTCCCCTGGGGCAAGAGAGGTCGAGCAAGTAGTTTGGGTGGGAAAAGAGAACTAGAGGAAGTTGACAGGGATGGGCGGGGCCCGTGGGGGGGCTGACCAGGAACCCAGCTTCCTGCTCAGTACCCAGGCATCCAGCCCCTGGCTCACCCCCACCCCTTCCAGCCCCCACTCCCCCTCAGGAACCTAGGGTTCCAGCCCTCCTCCCAAATCCCAGCTACCCCACCCCCATCAATTTCTCCCCTCCAGGGGATGGAGGCCGAGAGACCCCAGGAAGAAGAGAATGGTGACCAGGTGAGCTGCGCACTGGGCTGGGGAGGCTGACACTGGGAGAGAGGGAGGTAAGAGGATGTGGGGCAGGGACGCAGTGAAAGGGGACTCCGGGGACTTGGAAGGGCTTGGGCAAACTGAGGCAGGAACAGAGACACAGAAAGAGGAAATGGGCTGTCAGCCTAGCCCCCTGCCCACCACACCCCCACTTGATTGGACCGGATGTCTCCCAGCATCAGGGCCCCCATCAGGATGAGCATGGCTGGCCCCCTGTGAACACCACCACTCGGCCTTGGCGATCTGCTCCTCCGTCCCCTCCTCCTCCAGGGACCCGCCACACAGGTACCCTCACTGGCCCAGGGAGCTCCCTCACCTTGGTGCCCACATCCTTTCTGATCCCATTACCAAGGCCCTCTCCCCACCTCCTCCTGATTCCCCATTGCACCCCCTCAGCTCTCACTCCAAGTCATCTAGCACCAC
Organism: Panthera leo; assembly: GCF_018350215.1. Lineage (NCBI taxonomy): Eukaryota > Metazoa > Chordata > Mammalia > Carnivora > Felidae > Panthera > Panthera leo. The sequence goes on along the minus strand of NC_056683.1, from coordinate 30,790,496 downwards.
CACCCCTCCTGTCTGCCAACTTCTCTGGGTCTCTGAGCCCTACCCCTCCTCTCCCCAGCCCTGGGGCCCTGCTCGGCCTCCCTGCTCTCCCTGCAGACTGAGCTCCTTCTGGATTTGGTGGCTGAGGCCCAGTCCCGCCGCCTAGAGGAGCAAAGAGCCACCTTCCACATCCCCCAGAACCCCCCAAGCATAGCCCCAGCCCCACTTCGGCCTCTTGAGGACAGAGAACAGCTCTACAGCACTATCCTCAGTCACCAGGTGAGACACCTCCCCAGAAGGCAAGACCCAGGCTTTCTGGTTTCTTGGCCCTTGTTCTCTTTTGGGCCCTACCCCTCCTCCCCACCATCTACCCCCTGGCCAGGCCCCGGTCCCTCCATCCCCATCACATGTATCCTACATACCCCTCTCGCCAGCCTTGGCTCCTTGCAAGGCCTGCCCCTCTTAAAATCTCAGCAACACCCTCCCTTCCCTCCACTCCTCTAGTGCCAGCGGATGGAAGCCCAGCGGTCAGAGCCTCCCCTACCCCCAGGGGGACAGGAGCTCCTGGAGTTGCTGCTGAGAGTTCAGGGTGGAGGTCGAATGGAGGAGCAAAGGTCCCGGCCCCCCACACATACCTGCTGAGACGTGAGCCCCTCCACCAGCCCCTCCACACTCCTGGGGCTCAAACCTGGGCAGCATGCCCTCAACCCCTGCTTGGCAGGGGCACCAGAGACTGGAAGACCCAGGAGAAATCTCAATATCCATCATCTTCATCCACCTTCCCGAGGAACAGAGGAGGTGAAAGTCCTGGGAATAGGGTAGGATGGTCATTTAACTCCCTCCCCCAGTACATGGGAGCTTGAAGCAGTGAGAAGATCCCAGCCACTGGGAAACACCCCACCCCCTCCCCTGATCCCAAGGAGTGGCTGGAAGTCTTGGTCCTGAGCTGTGGGGATACCCCCAGTAGTCTAGCCACTAGGCAGGATCTGAGGGCTCAGGCCTCCATCTCCCAAGAGAAGGCAAATCTCCCAAAGTTAGGACCTGAGAGACAGTTCCACCCTCCTTCCCAGTAAGAAGAAAGGGAGAGAGGGCATTGAAAAAGGTAAGACCATTCGCCCACCCCACCACCAGCACTGCCACCCCAGGACTGAGGGGCCTACAGGCTGTGAATGGACACTTAGCACTGCCCACCCTCCCTCCCCACTGCTGCTCCGAGTCCGATGTTTTGGTTGTATGAATAAATGTAATTCTCCTCTGGACTGACGAAGACTGGTGTTTGGGGCTGCGGGGGGGGGGGGGGGGGGGGGGGCGGGGGGGCGAGGGGGGGATAGGAAGGTGAGGCCAAGAGGCCGCCTCTTTTCCTACTTTGGCGAGAGGCCAGCTCCCCTCCCTGGCTGGTTAATTACTGGCTTATTAAGCAGCGGTTGGAGACCTCCCTAATTATACCCCCCCAGCCCCCCCTCTCCTGGTTTTAATTAAGTAGAACAGGGAGGGGAGTCATTAGGAGAAGAAATATGAACTGAGCTGTCTGTGAACCCAGGGATTCTAGGGGCCGGAGTCCACAACACCTAGATTCCCTAATTCAGAACCCAAGTTGCGGCCCCTGAGCCCCAATACGCCTCCCGCCCCCCCACCCCGCCCTTCCGAGGCCACCGAAGTCCAGCCCCCGGGCCTAAGCATATCCCACCCCCCCACAAGGTCTAGTCTCCTCCCCTCGTCCCCTCTTCCCTCTCCCCTCCTCCACTTGATGCTAGTTCCTCTGTTTCTATGTGTCTTTCTCCGCCCCCAGCTCCTCCCTGTTCCTCCTCTCTTCTCCCCTCCTCTTCCTCTCCGGCTCCCCTCCCCGCCCCCCCCGCCTCCCTCCCTCGCTCCCCCCTTCTCCCTCCTCCCTCTCTCTCTCTCTCTCTCACACACACCCCCGCTTGGGCCTCCTCTCTCTCTCCGGCTCCATTTTCTCCGCCGCCGGGGGCCGGGGTCTCCTGTGGGGGGCCCAGCCGGTACCCCAGGTCTCCCTTCAGGGCCGGGGTGAACCTCCGGGAAAGCCGGGAGGGGGGAGACGGGCGGGGGTTGGGGCGGAGGGAGCAGCGGCCCCACTGAGTTTGTGGGGGGGGAAGTAACCAGGCGGGGGGAGGGGCGGAGCAGGGAGGGGGCCTCAGGGCCCCCCCCCAACTATGGACGAGCGGCTGCTGGGGCCGCCCCCTCCAGGTGGGGGCCGGGGGGGCCTGGGATTGGTGGGTGGGGAGCCTGGGGGCCCTGGCGAGCCTCCCGGTGGCGGAGACCCCGGTGGGGGTAGCGGGGGGGTCCCGGGAGGCCGAGGGAAGCAAGACATCGGGGACATTCTGCAGCAGATAATGACCATCACCGACCAGAGCCTGGACGAGGCCCAGGCCAAGTGAGTGCCCCCACCCCGGGACCCCACACAGACCCAGCAGAAACCCCATTCACAAGCTCTGAATCTTCTGGGAGTCGCCCCCACCCCCTACTCCAGGATCGGCTCCAGGATCCTAAAGCTCTCTTCTCTCCTTACTCCTGGGAGCTCCAAGATAAGCCCTCCTTCACGAACCTCCCCTCACCCCCAGGCCCTGAAACCTTCAAAGAGGGGAACCCAGGGTGGCCTCACCCCCCCCCCCCCAAACTCCCCACTGACTGCCATACTCCCTCGAACATGTTCCATCTCCAGAGCCCTGTTCTGGCCCTCAGACTAAAAAACTGCTATGCTGTCTTAACTCTCCTCCCAGCCCACCCCCATACTCTCCAGGCCTGGGGACCTCCATAGCCCTTCCCAAAGCTCCTACTGCTCCTCTCCACCATGGCCCAGCCTTCAAGGGTCCTCCCCCACCCTTGGCCCCTGTTCAGCAGGACACTAGGAGCATCAGAGCCTCCTGCCTTGTTCAGTCCCAGGACCCTCCACACACATCTATATTCAACTCCTCCAACCCCTCTCTGGCACCTCAAACTCTGACTCTTCTTGCAGTCTGCATCTCTTTTCCTCTGCAGTCTACCTAGTCACCCTCATGTCAGCAGTCACCCCCAAACTCTCCTTCTCTACCCCTGTAGACCCATTTCCCACAGCCCCCGTACATGCCCACAGTGCTTTTATCTTGCTGCCTGCATCTTCCCTCCATCTTCCTTAAGCCAAGCAGCTTCTCCACATTTCCACACTCAGGGAGCTGATCTCTTCCCAAGAACCCCCCAACTCCGTTCTGCCCCCACCCCCATTTTGTACCTCCCTGCTGGTTCAGAGGCGCCCCTCTCACCCTCATGGTCTCCCTCACTCGATCCCTCCTCTGTTTCTATAGCTCCTCAACTCTTCTCTCCCCTTCCTCCCAAGGAAACACGCCCTCAACTGCCACCGCATGAAGCCTGCTCTCTTTAGTGTCCTGTGTGAAATCAAGGAGAAAACCGGTATGTGGGACCCCCTCTGATTTCTCCCTTCTGGGGACAGAATCCTGTTCTTTATAGGACTCAGGCTCAGAGTTTGATACCCTGGGGCCCTGAGAACAGTAGGGGTTAGGGAAGTTGCTAAGGGGAACTAGGGAGGGAACCAAAACCTGGAAACTTGGGTCTCCAGGAAGACACTAGGAGGGCTGAGAGCTGGCTGTGGGTTCCCTGGGTCCCTAAGTTCATTGGCCTGTATGCTAGGCCTTAGCATTCGAAGCTCCCAAGAGGAGGAGCCGGTGGACCCACAGCTGATGCGCCTGGACAACATGCTTCTGGCAGAGGGTGTGGCTGGGCCTGAGAAAGGAGGGGGCTCAGCAGCAGCAGCTGCGGCCGCAGCAGCCTCCGGGGGCGGCGTGTCCCCTGACAACTCCATCGAACACTCGGACTATCGCAGCAAACTTGCTCAGATCCGCCACATCTACCACTCGGAGCTGGAGAAATATGAGCAGGTGAGGAGACAGGCTGGAGTGGGTGAAAGGAGAGGCTCCTGAGGGGAATCCCAGGGCCAAAGGGCCCCTCCTCACAACCCACTGGCTCCCACTATAGGCGTGTAACGAGTTCACAACCCACGTCATGAACCTGCTGAGGGAACAGAGCCGCACACGGCCTGTGGCACCCAAGGAGATGGAGCGCATGGTGAGCATCATCCATCGGAAGTTCAGCGCCATCCAGATGCAGCTCAAGCAGAGCACCTGTGAGGCTGTCATGATCCTGCGTTCCCGCTTCTTGGATGCCAGGTGGGGCTCAGAGGCCCAGGCCAGCCCCCAACCCTGGGCTCCTTCCCATTCTTCTCCAAGCCCCTGGGCCACCGTGCAACACAACATGGTACCCTATAGCAGTGGCATTCTCCAGAGTTAGGCAAGATGGAGGCCTTGCCCGAACAGCCGGCCTCCTCACCACCTTTCTCCCTCTTCTGTAGACGAAAACGCCGCAACTTCAGCAAACAGGCCACTGAGGTCCTCAATGAGTATTTCTACTCGCATCTGAGTAACCCATATCCTAGTGAGGAGGCTAAGGAGGAGCTTGCCAAGAAGTGCGGAATCACTGTCTCTCAGGTATTAGGGAGGCTTGGGGAGGAGTTTTCAGGTCAAAAGCTCTCTGATTCTACTGACTGAGGGACTTAACATAAAGTTCTCTACCTGACTCTGCTTTCTGCTCAACACCCCACAGGTCTCCAACTGGTTTGGCAACAAGCGGATTCGGTATAAGAAAAATATTGGAAAGTTCCAAGAGGAAGCAAACATCTATGCTGTCAAGACCGCCGTGTCAGTCACCCAGGGGGGCCACAGCCGCACCAGCTCCCCGACACCCCCTTCGTCTGCAGGTGGACCCCACTGCCATCCTGGCTGGCTGTCTTGCACGCTTCCTGCTTTTGTTCCCACTTCCTATCTAGGCAGGATCACAGCTGAGAGGGGGCCTTTGGGGGTGAGAAGGACCTAGCTGAGATGGGATGGAGATGTCAGGGGACAGAGGCCACTCCAGTGAAGTTACTTCTATCTTCCAGCAAGTGGCCAGGGACGGAGTGGGGAGGCTCAGAAACTGCCTGCTCCTTCTGAGTGTTGCAGTGTTGTCTTACAGATAATTTGCATATAGTGGTGCACCCCCAGAACTAGTTCATAGGGCTTTTCGGAAACCAGAGCTGTGGTGAGAATCCTGTCTGCCATCAAAGGCTGTGTTATACTCTTCTCTAATCCCTTCTCTACTCCCCCTCCCCCTCCCCCCCCACCAAGGCTCTGGCGGCTCTTTCAATCTCTCAGGATCCGGAGACATGTTTCTGGGGATGCCCGGGCTCAACGGAGATTCCTACTCTGCTTCCCAGGTCAGGTGGCCCATCTCCCCTTGCGTAGGGCTTTCCCAAACTCGGTTTCCCTCTCTTCAAGGTATAAGACTCGTCACTGTGTCATACCCTTCTTTGCTGCCTGCAGGTGGAATCACTCCGACACTCAATGGGGCCAGGGGGCTACGGGGATAACCTTGGGGGAGGCCAGATGTACAGCCCTCGGGAAATGAGGGTGAGTGGATACATGAAGCTCTCTTTGTCCAACTTTCACCAGGACAAGAGGGCCTTTTCGCTGGCAGTGTTATCCCCACACTAGACTTCCCAGAGCCCTGCCCCAACCGTCTCTCTCTTTTTCCAGGCAAACGGTGGCTGGCAGGAGGCTGTAACCCCATCCTCAGTGACGTCCCCGACAGAGGGACCAGGGAGCGTTCACTCTGACACTTCCAACTGATCTTGCCCCTCAGGGCCACAGGGGTGGGGGCTCACAAGGCGACTCTTGAAGAGGACACAGGCATCCAGAGGACAAACCCCAGACACAGGAGAAGCACAAGACAGAGAAGGGCAAATGGGGTCATCCCTTCCCCAACCAGACTCTCTCAGTGCTGGGGGTGCTGACTACGTGGCAGGGAGAATGGGCTCCCCTAAGGGGAGAGTGGGGTCTGTCTCCCTCTTTTTAACTTTTTTTTCAGTCTTTCTCTTCCTTTCTGTCACAAAACCCAGAATCCTATTGTTCAGATCCCTTTCCCTCTGCTGTCTTTCCATCCCCCTCCACCCCGTACTATATTCCATTTCTCTTTTCTCTGGGCTCCCCCACCCCACTTATCTGCTCTGGGATCTGTGGAGAAGCCAGCCCTGCCCAACCAGAGATGCCAAAACTGGGGACACACCTTCTGGACAGAGGACATGGGCCATGAACCCTGTGCCTCCCCACCCCCTGCCCCTCCAGATGGCTTTATTACCTCATACGCAGCTCATCTTAAACCAATAGAATCGCTCGGTGGACTAGAGTGTCTGACTCAGATATCTACCTCGGAGGGAGTTTCTGCTACTTTAGGGAATTGTTGACTGGGCTTTGGGGTTGAATTTTTGTTGTTGTTTTGTTTTGTTTTGTTAAGGAAAGAAACAAAACCCTGGGATCCATCTGTATTTTGAAAAATTTTTGTTGCTGTTATTGGTTCTTAATTTTTAGTTTGGGGAAGTAGATGTTTTTATAAATATATTGACTTTTTTTTTTTTTTTAATTTCTTGCTTTCCCATGTTAGGGGTGATAGCCAAAGGGGTCATGATAAGAGAAAGGGGAACAAACAGAACTTGCAAAGAGGCCCAGCTGGCTCCAGTCCTGTCCACCAGAAAGTACATTTAGCAGGGCACCAAGCCTGCACCCCTAAAATCACTTAGTTGGATGTTCTTTGCTTATGCAGGCAGCTCTTTGCTGCATTTGCTGTGGAGATAGGGGCTTGCTCTGCTGACCTGTCCCCACCCCCCACTTCCCTCAATCCTTGGGCAGGGCTGGACTCGGTAACTTTGAGGAAATGCCACCTTTCCCTGTGAGTGACACGTCTTTAAATCTTTTTTTTTTTTTTTTTTAACTACTATTTGCAGATTGGAGGGGAAAGAATGGGGAGGGGCTTATTGCCAAATATGTTAATGTGGGTTGGGTGCTTGTGTTATGTTATCTCCCTCCATTTCCCCAGAAATGAGGCATCTTTTATTCTCAGTTCAAAATCAGGAGGGTGGGGAGAGAGAGGAGGGAGGTTGCAAAAAGCCAGGTATGTGGGAAAGTAAAATCACCAATGTCCCATCCTTGGCCAGAACTCTTACCATCTGAACCCCTCAAACATCCTCAGGATTTTACGAGACTGTCCTAGTGGGGAACCTCTTCTGTCAAAGATCCAGGCAGGACTGAAGGGGAGCAGGTTAGATGTGTGATGGGTGGTGGGTGGGAGGCACGGGCTGGGGGCAGTTCTCTCCTCACTTGTAAACTTGTAGTTTCACAGGAAAAAAGAAAACACATACACACACACACACACACACACACACACACACAGTTTTAAATAAAGAATTTTCTTTTTTCCCTGGGTTTAGTTGAGAATTATTTTCAAAAACATGAAAAACCCCAGAAAACAAAATCTTTTTCTCATAAAGCCCCAAACAGGTGTTTTTCCCAAGTTCCCCCAGCCTTGCCCTCACCACCCAGGCCCCATGGTTCACCCTCACCCCCTCCTCAAGGGAAAAAGCCTGGCCTGAACCCTGTTGCCTAGCAACCTTGCCTAAGCCATATGGGGCTCCCATTGTCTTACCAGGCAAGCCCTCAGTGGTCTCCAGTTTTCTACCAGGCAAGCCCTCCGTGGACTGATGGGATGGGTTGGGGGTCCTGAGTGAGAAGAGACCCTAGGAGGTACACTCCCCACCCCCATGGATATGGCTGGGCCCAGAGACTGGCAGTGCCTAAGGGTGGGGTGATAACTTTCTCCTAGTATCTGAAGTACTCTTGTCCAAGAAGCATGAATTCCTAGCATTCCCTGTGACGGGACAGGACGGGAAGATGGGGGTAGGGGAGAAGGTGCAAGCCCCACCTAGGGCGGTGGCCACAGCAGTGAGGGGCAGACAGAGCAAGGAGCCTGGGAAGGAAGCAGGATGGCAGCAGGGGCAGCGGCTGGAGCCTGGGTGCTGGTCTTCAGTCTGTGGGGTGAGCCACTCCCCTCACACCAATCCTCCCTGCAGAAAGCACTCTGTCCTCCCCAAATCTGCCCAGAACTTTCCTGGAACCTGGGCACTGCTCTTCAAGCTCCCTCACCCACCTTGTCCTAGTTTTATTAGCCCCCATTTCCCTCCTACCCTTCCACCATTGTACTGTCTCCCAGGGGCAGTAGTAGGCGACCGAAACGTCACAGCCCGGATTGGGAAGCCACTGGTGCTGAACTGTAGGGGGGCCCCCAAGAAACCACCCCAGCAGTTGGAATGGAAACTGGTAAGCAGGGCTCCTGTCACAGCTTCCCCACTTCCAGAGAGACCAGCGATGATTTGTATCCCCACCTCCCTGCCTCAGGAGTCCTTTCCCAAAGGACCTGCCCTGCTCAGGCCCCTCTCCTCTGTCCCCAGAACACAGGCCGAACAGAAGCTTGGAAGGTCCTGTCTCCCCAGGGAGGTCCCTGGGATAGTGTAGCTCGAGTGCTCCCCAATGGCTCCCTCCTCCTGCCGGCAGTAGGGATCCAGGATGAGGGGACTTTCCGGTGCCAGGCAAAAAGCAGGAATGGAAAGGAGACGAGGTCAACCTACCAAGTCCGAGTCTACCGTAAGAGTTCAGGGCCTTCTCCATGGCCCACCTTTCATCTAAGGAAAAGTCTTCAACCCCAGCCCTCGACTCCTTGGCCCTGGTGTGTGAGAACCTGTGACTTCAGATGCCCCAGTTCCCACACCTGGGTTGTGAGAGTCTTCAGAGCTGCAGCCTCTGATTGAAATTTTCCCTCCTTCAGAGATTCCTGGGAAGCCAGAAATTGTGGATCCTGCCTCTGAACTCATGGCTGGTGTCCCCAATAAGGTAGTGGAAGAAAAGGGGAGAAGTAGAAAGCAGTTCTGAGAAGAGGAAGGGGGTGTAAGCCGTGTCCGTGTAGGTGTATGCGTTTGTGTGCGCGTGTGTGTGTAGTCTCTTATTTTCAAAGGTGATGGTTACTCTTTCCCCAGGTGGGGACATGTTTGTCCAAGGGGGGCTACCCTGCCGGAACTCTTAACTGGCACTTGGATGGGAAACCCCTCATACCTGATGGCAAAGGTAAGTCCCAAAGTTCCCCCTCCTGCTGCCTTCTTTCTGACCCCTCCCATATCCACCCTGGGAGGTCTTGCCCTGTCCTTCCTTCTCCTCCCCGCCATAGGAGTGTCCGTGCAGGAAGAGACCAGGAGACACCCTGAAACAGGGCTTTTCACACTCCAGTCAGAATTGATGGTGACCCCAGCCCGGGGAGGAGCTCCCCATCCCACTTTCTCCTGTAGCTTCAGTCCTGGCCTTCCCCGGCGCCAAGCCCTACACACGACCCCCATCCAGCTCAGCGTCTGGGGTGAGTGGAGGTGGGGAGGGCCTGAAAGTTTGGCCCTCAAGGAGGGAAAAGTGAAGCCCATGGCCACAGGGACCACACATAGGTATAACTCTCAACCTCATGCCCCCACCCCCAGAGCCTGTGCCTCTGGAGGTCCAGTTGGTGGTAGAGCCAGAAGGTGGAACAGTAGCTCCTGGTGGTACCGTGACCCTGACCTGTGAAACCCCTGCCCAGTCCTCCCTTCAAATCCACTGGATCAAGGACGTGAGTGACCTGGAGAGGGGGCTGGGAAGTAGACAGACACATCACTGGCAACTAGGACAGGAGGCTCATAGAGAGGCAGGCAAGGACCTGGGGAAGACGACAGAATATCAGAAGATACGGAGACAAAGATAGGAGTATGGGACGTGTGGAAACATATTACACATTGTAATAGTCTCCTATCCCCCTTCTCCCCACAGGGCGTGCCCCTGCCCCTTACCCCCAACCCTGTGCTGCTCCTCTCTGAGGTAAGACCTCAGGACCAGGGAACCTACAGCTGTGTAGCCACCCATCCCAGCCATGGGCCCCAGGAAAGCCGTGCTGTCAGTGTCCACATCATCGGTGAGGAGACCTCTCTCCAAATCCCAGGAACCCTGGGGCTGGGCTAAGGGATGGTGCAGACTCGAATTCCCTACTCCATCCTGGCACTGTCCCCTCCATGTACCCACACCCAGGCCTCCTCTGCCCCACCCAAGCCATACCAAGACAGCCTGTCCCCTCTCTCCTCTGAACTGAAGAAAGGGAAAGACTCCACTGGGGCTCCCACTAAATAGCCTACTTTCTCTCACATTGAGACCTTCCCTTCTAACTTGCTCTGACTTTGTCTTTCAGAAACAGAGGAGGGGCCAACTGCAGGTGAGGCGTTCCCAACGGCCAAAGTGACTGGGGGATGGTCTGGGGGATGGCTGACCAGAAAGGAATGGTGAGTGGGAGGGGCCAGGCCCTCACTTCTCTGCATCTCTCTACAGGTTCTTTGGAAGGGCAGGGGCTGGGAACTGTAGCCCTAGCCCTGGGGATCCTGGGAGGCCTGGGGATGGCTGCCCTGCTCATTGGGGCCATCATATGGCAAAGACAGCGACGCCAAGGAGAGGAGAGGTAAGTGGAGAAAGCCAGAGACCTCAGACTTGAGACTTCCAGGCAGCAAGAAGGGAGGTAAGGGGGAGCAATGATGGAGTGCCAGGAACCATGTACAGTATTCTCCCCCATCTTCCTCCTCAGGAAGGCCCCAGAAAACCAGGAGGAGGAGGAGGAGGAGCGCGAAGAGCTGAATCAGTCAGAGGAGCCTGAGGCAGCTGAGGGCAGTGCAGCAGGGCCTTGAGGGATGCACAGCCAGACTCCATCCATCACCTCCATTTTCTTTCCCCTCACCCCTGCTCTGTTCTGGCCCCACACTAGTTCTTTCCTGTGTAACTGTACCCACCTCACCAAACGTGCTTCCACAACCAGAGCCTCCCAACAGTGAGAAGTAAACACCTTGCCCTATTTGCTCATGTATGTGTGTGTGTATGTGTATGTGTAAGATGCCCTCACCCCTGAACCCTTGAAAGCCTTGAAGGAGAGAGGCTCACCCTCATGCTTCCCCACACCACGCAGATATTTACTCAAGTTAGAGAGAAGCTGCTCCTGTTCTGGAAGGAAGGAGGTAAGGACAAAGGTGGGCAGAGCTTCCATCAATACATCTCACCTTGTTTATTCAATTTATAATAAAGGAGGTAGTGAGGGGAAGGAAGCACTTAAGTCAGAACCCATAATAGACACTGGGGAGAGAAAAATTAAGTTAAATCAACAAGGGGAAAGTAGGGGAGAATCAGAGGGAGACTTGCCCATCTTTCAACACCAAATCAAGAAAGGATCAGTAGAGAGAAGAAACAGACATTCTCTTCTGTCTGTCCTCCCATCCCAGAGCTGGGAGTTATGATGCTACTCAGTGAGTTCAAAGCAGAAGGTTCTTCCATATTCTGTCACTCCTCCTCCCCGCACCCTCCTAGAAAGTGGCCAGGGTTGGCCTCAGCCAGTACAAATGGAGTGGTTGGGGAGGAGGGGCCAGGAGTCAGGAAGGGTCAGCAAGGACCCCCAATACTGATTCTCCTCTGGCCGGAGGTGGGTAGGAAGGAGACAAAGCTCAAATACTGAGCAGCCAGAAAAAGAAGAAGATGGCGAGAAACAGGAACAGGGAGTCCTGCCAGCTGGAGGCCGAGTGACCCTGTCCCAGATCCACACCTGTAGGAGAGAGGAAAGCTGTGGAAGAAGCATCCACTCCTACATTGGGAAGGGGACTGAGTGGGTTCAGAGGGCTCCCTGCTAGGAGCTGAGGGAAGGCTCTTACCTGTACCCCGACGCAATGGGTCATGGGTGTTGAAGACGGTGGTGAAAAAGCCAAAGGGAAAAGCACCAACACCAAATGAGAAGTGAAAGCCCCCGGTATCACCAAATGACTGGAATCCCTAGGAAGGTGGAGAAAGTCAGAGGGGAACAGGGCAGGTCTTTGCAAGGAAAAAACACAATCAGACAAGACTCACCCCTCTGCTCTCTGGAGCTGGTCGCTGGCCCTGGGGGCGGGGTGGAGTTTTCAATCTGAGGAATAGGAGAGAGACTAGCAAGAAGTGTTCTCTCCCCTTCTACACCCCACTGCCAGGGCAGAAGCCTTCCATCTTCCCTCAGCACCAGCCCCTCTCTCTCACCTGGGGTCCTGGGGCTTCTGGCTCCCTCGACCATAAAGAGGGACAACCTTTTCTCTGCTGATCCCAGCTTTACACACTGGGCATTCTTGCCGCTCTGGCCGTGTCTCCAGCCACTGGGGGAGAAAATGAAGTGGTTTCCAGTACACAGCAGGGTCTTTGAACTCCTCAGACCTCCCCATTTCCCTCTTCATCTCCTCTGAGTACGCACCTGATGAAGACAGGGCCAACTGGATGGGGGCGAAAAAAAGAAGGTCAAACCAGCTACAGAAAAGAGACACGGACCCAACCTCATAGAGTCCCATCTCACCCCCTCTCCCAGGTACTACCTGCTTCTTTTCCCATTTTCTGCAACCTCTACCATGCCAATCTGGCCTTCCTTCTTCTCTGATCTTACAACATCTAAAGCTATATCCATCCTCAACATGGTCAACCTTTTCCTCTCCCCAAACACACAAAGACACACACACACACACACACACACACACACACACACACACACCCATCTCCTCCCTTCTCTGCCTTTCGACTTAGTTTCCAGTTCTTTTCAACCACAGCTTTCCAGATCTCCTCTTTCAGTCCCAGCCCTGTCCTTGGCCTTATCACTCCCAAACCAGACCCCCTTTTACTAGCACCTTCTCCCACTACTCCTTTTCCTCTCTTCTAGGCTCAATAAAGTCCCTATTTCCACAAACCTTTAACTTCTCAGGGTTGCTCCTTCAGTGCCCTTCTCCTCAGGTTGTCATACCACTGCTTACCAATATCTCATCTGAATGGGATTCCACATCCCTAGGTCTCAACCTACTCAAGCAACGTGTGCCACCCCTAACCTTTGAGTCTAACCTGTACAGCTAAGACCCCTCACTTTCCGGGGTAAGGTAGCTCGGGTCTCGCCTGTACAGATGTGCTGTTCCCGCCCTACCCCCGGTCCGGCCCCACTTCTTAACACACCATACCTCTCACCTCCTAGTTCCAATGACTCTCCGTTCTATGGGTCTCCTCTGTACAGACGTGACTCTTTTGCCCACACATACTCAAAGAGACATTAAGTCCCCTTCTCGGGCCTCACCTACGGGGACGTGACCTCCATTATCTTGTATGATTGTATGCCACCCCGCCCCCCAGCCTCCCTAGTATGGAGGTGAGCCCCACTTTTCTCCCACTCCCGGATTCTCACCAATACAGGTGGCCACACACACTGACCACAGCTTCGCGAGCAGTCTCCAGACATATATTACATTCGAAGGTCGCGCCCGCCCCGCCCCGCTCGCGGTTTGGCCCTTCGGGGCCCCCGTCCTCCTCCTCCGCTGCCGCCATGGACTGTTCTGTTTCGCCTTCACGTACCCTTAATCCCCTCAAAAACACACATACACACGCCCCAACAAGAAACCGCCTCCGGCCCACGATCTTTGGGAGGGCTTCAAAGTTTTCTAGGCACTATTGGCCTGAGTGCCCGCCAATCACACAATTCAAAAGAAAGGATTGGTCCAAAGGGTAGGGGTGAGGTTTGCGCAGTCCCGCCCTTGCACAATGATTATTGGCTGATACAGTCTCAGTCAGTGTGCAATGCGACGGGATTGGTAACAACTCGATACGTCCGGTCGCCCGACCCGGGGGAGCTTTATTCGTCTGAGTAACTGCCAATCATAACCAAAGGCCATAAGCAATTGGTTCGGGACTACACAGGCCTCGCCTACTACAAGTCCCCTTTCTTTCCTTCACTTCCCCTTTCAGAGAATGTCCGGATTCCTATTGGGCTTTGGAGCTTAGGGCTCCAAAGCCCTTGATTGGCTGGAACTCGATAGAAAATGGTGGTTAAGGAAAGTGCGCATGAGCTGCAGGCGGCGGGAAGAGGTGGGCCAATCCTGTGAAGGTTAAGCCTTCTCTGGTCCCACCCCTTCACCTCTATCTTGTCGCCATGGTGACTGCTCTACGATTGGCGGGGTTTGAGGTTCAAAGACTTTGGCTCGGCCTCATCCGGGGCCTCCGGCTGTGGTCTCTCCAGGCTGATTGGGCCGTTCCTTTCACCTCTGATTGGCCGAGATCGGAAAAGACGGCGAAGAGCTCGGCAAGAGAGCAAGTACTAGGGTCTCAGGGTTCAAAATGGCTCCGGCCTCCTTCGGTGACGTAGAGAGCAGAACTTGGCTTCGCCCCTCCCTTTTAGTGAAGAAGGGAGCAGAACTGGGATCAGCTCGACGTTTGGATTGTGCGAACACATATCTGCGGAGCTGGTGTTAACCCATCTCCCTCGGCTGGAGGACTCAGCCCGCTCCTCCTTAGGTGATTTGCAGAACAGAACTAAAGGCCCACACCTTTTTAATGTGACACAGTATGACAGAGTTAACCTCGACTCCGTTTTAAACCTTAAAAGCAGGTTTTAAACCCTCTTTGTGAGTGGGTACCGAGGGGGCAAGGCACGCCCCTTTTCGGGCGACCCGAGGCGGAATGAGGTTAGGCCCGCCCCTTCCGTCCTATAATGTATCCCGCAGAACTGGGGTCTTCCTCCAGGGTTGGACCCCTGGGACTTGGGCAAGGTGCTTCAGAGCTTGGGCATATTGTACGAGTTTGGGTCTTTTCTACAGTCAGTGACCCTCACTGTGGCCCAAGGAGCAGAACTAGGTAACAGCCTTCCCACTCCCAGTGTTCTTTGCATCGTCTACCTCAGGGAGAGTAAATTCAAGCAGGGCGAAGGTGTGTCTGGCAGCGGGGACAGACACAGGCTGAGGGCAGTACAGCAACACCCAGATAAAAGGTCCCACGTGACTCAAGTGAGGCTTGGTGAGAAGTTGGGAGTTCCCTAGAGGAGGGCGGGGGAGGTTAAAGTACCGGAGGCCTGTCAAGGTTCAGGAAAAAAGTTACTGAGAGGTGGAAACAAAGAGAGGAGTGATGGATGATCCTGGTAAAGGAATGTGGAAGTATGGGAAAGAGGAGATCGAGGGCTGGAGAGGGAACAGATACATGGCTACAAAATTAAGGAGGCATGCTCATCCCAGAGTAATCTAGCATTCTCATTTTTTTTTAAAAAGCAACCCTAATGCCCAGTTTTCATTGGAAGAAAAGATGCACCCAGACTCTGTGTTGGGGAGGGAGGCTGTCTCACACCGCCTCAGTGACTAGGGAGACTGATAGGAAGGAACTAGAAAAGAAAAAGTACTGAGGTTAAATAAAGAGCATGGGAGGACAGAGGCAGGGAGAGGGCCTGAAAGTAAGTATCCCTTCTCTTTAAAGACCAGAGAGGCGTCTGGAAGAGGGAGCCGGGATGCTGGGAGCAAATGCGGGAAGGGGTGGGGAGAGCAAAGGTCAAAGAGAACCGGTAGAGAGCTGGAGGGCCAGGTGAGGTGAGATGGGGCCCTTGAGAGAAGACAGGTGAAGAACTCAGTGCTTGGCATTTAGTAGGTGCTTGAAACTACCTGGAAATGAACGGGGGACAGGAAAGAGGTTTTTGGAGAAGAGTTGGAGGGAATAAACAGCGGATAAGGGAGTTAAGGAGAAAGGAAGAAACCCAGTGAAATTTCCAGGAAGAGGAGACCTGATGAAGAATGAATGGGCAAAGGAAGGAATACAGCACCAAGGGACACACAAGCCGTGTGTGCTGAAAGGGAATTGGAGGAAAAAAGGATGCAGCTGGAGCCAGAGAAGGCCAGAGGCGGAGGCAGAGCCCAGCGGAGCGCTCGCGGGGCGGAGCTACCGAGAGCCCACTGGTCGATGCGGCGAAAAGATGCGTGGGTCCCTGGGAGTCGATTGGCAAAACAGGCCGCCCATCACCGCCCTCTACTTCCTGGCCAGCCCCGGAAACCGGCAGGCGTTGGGGAGGGGTAGGGGGGGGATAGCGGCAACAGCAGCCCCAGCCCTCAGAGAGACAGCAGGAAGGGAGGGAGGGAGGGAGCTGGGGGGACAACCCCCCCACCATTCCTACCGCAATGGGCCCAGCCTCCCACTCTCACCTCCCCTCCATCGGCCGGGGCTAGGACACCCCCAAATCCTGTCGCCCCCTTGGCACCGACACCCCGACCGAGGCAGAGACAGCCACCCGCCACCACCGCTGCCGCAGCCTGGCTGGGGAGGGGGCCAGCCCCCCGGGCCCCCCACCCCACTGAGGTGGGGGCGGGAATGGGATGGGAGGAGGCGGGAGGAGGGTGCCGAGAGGGACTTGGAGGAGGGGATGGGGGAGAGATTGGGTCTGGGAGGCGGACTGGGGAGAGGGTTGCTGGGGAAAGGAGAGGGGCCCTGAGAGGGAGGAAGGATGGAAGAGACACGGCGGAGACCCTGCGAATTTGGGATGGGGGTGTGGACAGGGCCCTGAAGAGGGAATTCCCGACACCTTCCCCAATTCCTTTTCCTGCCCTTTGGCCCCACATGACTCTTGGGGGGTTGTGGCCGGGAGAAGGCGGTTTATTGCCCTCCTTCCCCCAGCAGAATTTGCTTCCTAGGAATGCCCTCAGACACCTCTGTTTCCATCTAGGCACAGGACCTTTCTCAGTGGCCATCCACACTGGGCTAGATCCTTACTGACACACAGATGCTTTGTGGGGGGCCATGTTTTCTACACTGAATCTGTGTGCCTTTGACATGTTTAATGGCTTATGTGCGGCTAGCTTCTCCCTATGCTATCCATGGACTGTGGAGAGATGATGTGTTATTTTCCATCAGAATTGCCCATTCTCATATCTTATGTCCATATCTCATGTCCAGTCTTGACATTGTTCAAATGTGTGAGTTTTTATATATTGCATCTATTATGTGGTTTCATGTTTCTTGCACATTTTATGCTTTTGCGTGTTTACTTTTTGCGTGTAAAGGTTATACCTTCCTTATTTTGGTTCGTATGTTATGTCCATGATCCTGTCGTATGCAAGTCTTCATGTGTGGTATCCTGTGGTTTAGTTCACTAGTGCACACTCATGATGTGATCGGATTGGCCTGTTTGCTGCATGTTTTCCCAGTCACGGTTTACACCGCACATACGCATGCTCCTTCGCATGATATGCTGATGTGACATGACCGCAGCATGTGTGCTTCTGGTTACACATTCTATTTATTTAATAATTTTATTGACAGTATATTTTGTGAGTCATATGCCCATTAACCCATATGGCACTTCACAGTGCTTATAAATCTTTCGACATTTCTGCTCCGGAGAGGGTCACTTAATGTCACGTACTAGAGAGAAAGGTAACTGGGCCTCCATGTCCCCAGAGAACCATTCCCATATGCCTTACCTTGCTGACCTTCCTGGTCTATGTCTTTTCACATACATTATCTCTTTCGTGGCTGTGTACAGTCTGTGTTCATGGAGCTCAGTGCATGCCTCAGGTCAACCCTGCTGTGCACATTATCTGTCCCTCACTCTTTTTGCACTGTTGGCATGTATTTGATGACAGCAGCATCTTTCCCTGGTGGCATGTTAATCCCCATTCTGTATGTTTCTCTTTTGTGTGAGATGGGATGTACCATCTTGATTGTTGTTCCTCCCTCAGTGTGACCATATAGTGTATGTGTATATTCAGAGTAGGTTACCGTTAGGCTTTTTGTTGTGTTCATTGCTTTCTTGATGACTTTTCTTTTCATAGTTAATAGTCCTCAAGAGTGTAGCTATCTGATTCATAATTGGCTCTGTCATTAACTATGACAGGCTGTGTATACAGCCTTATAATCTGTTCAGCATGTTTATTGAGCACTATCTCCTCCTTCTGTCCTGGGTATTGGGGAAATGACAGAGTTCCTGCCCTCAGGCTGCTTACAGACTGGGGAAGGAAACAAAAATGAGCAGTTACTTACACTGTGGTGTCAAGATCAGTGGTTCTCAAACTGCTGTGCACATCAGACTCACTTGGAGGGCTGTCCCTCACTTGGGGGAGTTAAAATACCTATTCTTGGGCCTAAGGCCCAGAATTTGATTCAGGAGATCTGGGGTGAGGTCCAAGAATATGTATTTCTACACTTTGAGAACCAGTGATCAAGATAAAAGTGTAATGAAAACTCAGGCCAGGAGAGGTTCAAGAAGACTTCCAAAGTGTGATGCTGAGCTGGGTCAGGCAAGTGAAAGACAGAAGGGCATTCCAGCCAAAGGGACCAGCCTGTTCACAGCACAGAAGCATGAAAGATCATGGTGTGTCTGAAGAACTGAAGTAAATCAATCTGGAGCAAAAAGGACTCTTGTGGGCATGTGGCCAAAGATGTAAGCAGAAGTCAACTTGTCGAAAGGGCCTTTTAGAAGACGGAGAAATGCTCAGATTTGTGTTACAGAAAAATCTCTGTGGTTGCCATGTGGATGACGAATTGGAGGAGCAGAGTTAGGAACCTGTCGCAAATAGTCCAGGGGAGAGAAATGCTGGTCCAGACTTACAAGGGCAGTGGGATAGAGCAAATCAAGCCTATAGCTTTAGAGTTGGCAGAGTCTCCTGTTTCCTCTATTGCTTCTGAACCTTCACTGGTTGGCAATGGCCTTTACCTTTGAACATAGTCCTTCCTGTCATTAGAAGACAGTGACTGTAGCCTTGCTGAAAGTGACAGGTATTTGCCTGAACACCTTTTTGTGACTTGTGACCCTGCCCCCAGCAGTAGGACAGAGTGGAGGAAGGAGGAAGAACCTAAAAGGCAGGTTCTGTGTGCCTGCACCTCTTCCTCCTCAACTCTTTCCTCTCCCAGGGCAGATGGTGTGAGTCGCTTTTACTCTCTCCCCTCTTTCTTTCATTTGGTCAGGCCTTAACATATTATATACCTGCCTGACCAGGTCGCCTCCGGTGTTGCTGGAAGGGAAAGAAGGAGGAGTAAGGGTTTGTTTGCCTGCCTGCGGAGGCAGGATTGATAGAGGCAGCAACTCCTGGTATGTCCATGGGTTTATCTGGAAACAGGAAGGGGAGGGAGGTTGGACACCTTGGTGGAGAGGGATTTTTCTAGTTATGCATTTACTTTCCTTTATCTGTTACTGGGTGTGATTGTAAGTTTGCATGTGTGTGTCAGTGGGTCAGTCTTCGTATGACTGTGTGTTTGTGTTTTTGTTAGTGACAGAGCCTTTATTCTTGCCAGTCTGCCCTTGAGAATGTCTGTGGGTGTTTTGTGCCTTTCACTGTATTTGCTGTCTGCTGTGTGTCCACCTGTGTGCATACATACTGGCCGCAGCATAACTGTGGTTAGGAACACAAGCCACTTAGGTTTCAACTAGGAAGTGCCTCTTAGGAGCCATATCACCACAGGTAAGTTCTTTAACCTCTCTGGGCCTATCTCCGAAAAATGTAAATTATGTGGTTCATATTTAAGGTTTAACATAGTCTATAGATCAACCCTAATCCAACAGATATATAATAAAAGCCACGGTGTAATTTTTAATTTTCTGGAAGATACATCAAAACGTAAAAAGTAACAAGGTGGAATTAATTTTAATAATATATTCTATTGAATTCAGTATCCAGAAAGGTTGATTTCAAAATGTAATCAATACAAAAGATTATTAATGGGATATTTTACATTCTGTTTTTCATTCAAAGTCTGAAATCTGATACATATTTTACACTTCCAGCACAATTCAGTTCAAACTAGGCCACATTTCCAGTGCTCGGTAGCCATATGTGGCTGGTGGCTACTGTATTAGACAGGTATAGACCATCCTAAGACCCTTACCAGCTACAAGTGTTTGTTATTGTTATTGTTGTCCTATTATCACACGTCTGTGAGTTGTGGGTGTTCATGTGTCATGTCTCTTGTCTTTGTGAATATTTCTGGAGGCTTCTGAGAGAGGGCTGGGTGAGCAGTCCCGAGCTCCTGTTCCCACCGCCCCCATCCTAGAGAGGCTGTCTGGGCAGGTTTTGATGGGAGCCCTGACCCCATCCTGTGTCTCTGGCCCTTGTCCTCCTAGCTCCCCAAACCGTGCCTTCTGTGCCTTGCCCATCCCACTCCCCTCCAGGAACGAGGCCCACTGTCTCTTGCCGGTCCCCTGCAGGTGGCCAGAATGGAGTTGTGGCCGGGGGTATGGCCTGTGCTGCTGCTGCTCTTCCTGCTGCTGCTCTTCCTGCTGCCCACCCTGTGGTTCTGCAGCCCCAGTGCCAAATACTTCTTCAAGATGGCCTTCTACAATGGCTGGATCCTCTTCCTGGCGGTGCTCGCCATCCCTGTGTGTGCTGTGCGAGGACGCAACGTTGAGAACATGAAGTGAGGGCCAAGGGGTTTTGGGTGATGAGAGAACCTAAGAGTCCGAAGTGAGCAGTGGGTGGGGAGGTTGTGGGATGTGTAAGGAAGATGGAGAGAGCCCAGGGACAAGGAAGGAGAGAGAACTGCAGATGCCCAGAAAGGCAGTGGCGGGGGGTGGGTGAGGTGTGCTGATGGACATCAGTGGGTCCTGCTGGAACCCCTTGCCGTGACCCCACAGGATCTTGCGTCTGATGCTGCTCCACATCAAATACCTGTATGGGATCCGGGTGGAGGTGCGTGGGGCCCACCACTTCCCTCCCTCACAGCCCTACGTCGTGGTCTCCAACCACCAGAGCTCACTCGACCTGCTTGGTGAGACCCCTCGTAGGGCATACCTCCCCCAGTTATGCCCTTCCCCCTTCCCCAGAATCTCTTCCGCTAGGGGTCCACAACTCCCCTTCGTCTGGACATTGCTCCCTTTCCCTTTCCCCCAGTCCTTCTTACCCTCATAAGTAGGCTAATATGTACTTAATCACCCCATCCTCCTCAGGGCTTCCCGCCCCCTCTCCCCTATCTCCGTCCTTAAGAATGTGGGAGATGGCCTGTTTCCCATGACACTTTACCTCTACCCTGATCTTCACTCCCACCCCCGACCTTTGCCTTAGGGATGATGGAGGTACTGCCAGGCCGCTGTGTGCCCATTGCCAAGCGTGAGCTGCTGTGGGCTGGCTCTGCTGGACTGGCCTGCTGGCTGGCAGGAGTCATCTTCATCGACCGGAAGCGCACTGGGGATGCCATCAGTGTCATGTCTGAAGTTGCCCAGACCCTGCTCACCCAGGACGTGAGTCCCCTGTGGCAAAGGGGGGTGGCAACACTGGGGAGTAGAGCAGGGCCAGCGGCCCTCAAAGGTCCATTACAGCCTCATGACCGTTTTCGGACCCCTCTGTGTATGTCTTCTTGACCTCTGTCTTCCCCAGGTGCGGGTCTGGGTTTTTCCAGAGGGCACGAGAAACCACAATGGCTCCATGCTGCCCTTCAAACGTGGCGCCTTCCACCTTGCAGTACAGGCCCAGGTAATTACTATTTCCCCCTCTGCTACTGAGCCCCCAGCTTCCACCATTCTTTTCTTTCTTGGCAGATGTTTGTCATGGGGGCCTTGGAAGGGAACTGTGGGCTGTTTGCTTTTCCCTTTCCCCAGGTTCCCATTGTCCCCATAGTCATGTCCTCCTATCAAGACTTCTATTGCAAGAAGGAGCGTCGCTTCACTTCGGGTGAGGGCTCTGAGTAGATCTGGGGCTGGGGGTGGCTAGAAAGGCCATGGGAGAGAGAGGGTAGACATCCCCATGAGACAGGAGGATTGGTCAGTGTCCGAACTGAGATGTCCAAAGGATCATCCAGTGACCCCACATCAACTAATAAATATTTATTAAGCGCCCACCATACCCTGCTACATGGGTAACACTTGATCCCTCCAACAGGGGCCATTACTGCCCAGAGGGAAAGATAAGACCTGTGTGTGCAAAGCTGTAGTAACACTTGGCAGTGAAAGCTAATCCTAGATGATGGGGGCTGGAAGGGTGCTAAGGAGGTGTCCGGACTGGGAAGGCTTTGTGCAAGAGGGCCTTAAAACAGATACCAGCTGGCAAGCAGAGGGGCAATTGTCCAGGGTAGGGGGAAGAGAACTGAAAGGTTGGGGAGGGAGTAGCGGGAGAGCTCAGGAACTGGGCCCTGCCTGTGAGCAAAGGCCTAGGTAGACAGCCCATGATGGTGCTCACCCCCTCCCAGGGCGATGTCAGGTACGGGTGCTGCCCCCAGTGCCCACAGAAGGGCTGACACCAGATGACGTCCCAGCTCTGGCTGACAGAGTCCGGCACTCCATGCTCACCGTTTTCCGGGAAATCTCCACTGATGGCCGGGGCGGTGGTGACTGTCTGAAGAAGCCTGGAGGGGTGGGCGACGCCCGGCTCTGAGCTCCCTTCCCATCTACCCCCATGTTCCTCCCACACCTACCAACCCAGTGGGCCCTGAAGCAGGGCCAAGCCCACTTCCTTGTTTCTCCTCTCCCCACTGTTCTCCTCTTTGGAATCTTCAATTTCTGAAGTGAATGTGGATATAGCACCGCTCCTTGCCCCTTCCCAGTTCCCCCATGGACTCTCTTGCCTCGGTGCAGTCTCCACTCTGACCCCCACCCACCTCCTGTGCCATCTTGTCTTTGGGACAGTTGCCTCCCCCTCATCTCCAGTGGCTCACCTACACAAGGGTGGGAGCACACCATCCTTTCCCCAGGGGACCCTCTTCTTTTGTGATCTTCTCTCCCTCTCCACCCCACATTGGCCAGTGGACTCATCCATTCTATGGAACAATACCCTACCACAAGTCCATGGATTCAGTGGACTTATCCGTTTGTGAGGACTCCTCACACTGTGGCTGGAAGCAATGCCTGGAACATTCCTGGCTTATCCTGGGAACACTCCTCAGCACCCTCACCCTCCCTCCCATGGAGCCTCCTATCAGTGGAGGCTGGACTCTTCTCACTCAGAGGTTTCATCCTGCCCATACCCAGGTGCCCAGGGGTGAGCATACTCCTAGATGCCAGTTTGGTCTCCACATTTCTGCTTCCCCCCATCCCTGTGGTACAGTTCTTCAGTGGTCCTGGCCCCAACCCAGTCCCCTGCAGCCCGGCTGTACCATTCTAACCAGACACAAGGGGAAGAGGCAGACATTAGGTGCTGCACTCACTTCTGCTCCCTGGGAAGTTGGGGAAAGGAACTGAACCCTGGCTGGAGGGGATGGGAGGGCTTTTAATTTATTTCTCTTTCTTTTGAGGCTTCCCCTCTCTGAGCCAGTTTTCATTTCCTCCCTGTGGCATTAGCCACTCCTGCCTCCCACCCCAGACCTGTGCCCACAACTGGGAAGGTGGGCTGGGAGCAAAAAGAGAGGGTGGGACCCAGTTTTGTGTGGTTTTTATTAATTATCTGGATAACAGCAAGAAACCCGAGAATAAAGATTGAGAGAGAGAGAGAGATCTGGGCACTTTCTGGCTGCATTTGTTAAGGCATTGAAGTGGTTCTCGCCTAGGCCACCTCCCCCAGCCAGAAGACTCAGGGGTGGGCCCAAGGCACCCATCTTTTCCCCTTCCTTCAGCTCTCGTAAGTTTCCATCACTCATTGCTCCTTAGTGGCAGATAACCTTATCTTCGCTTCCCCAGCTGGCCAATCCCAGAGGATTAGTGGGGCCAGTTTCTGTATAAATTAGGGGGCAGGGGCTCTGGAGGGGTTCCTTATTGGCCGCCGATTGAGATTGAGGCCCGGGCCCAGGCTGTTGTCCTCACAGGAGCCTGGTGAATGACAAGGAGGCAGACACATTGGCTGTGGACTTCTGGGGCTGCCAGGGCACTGGAGACACTCTCACCCAACAATAAGTGGACTGGGGACAGGGTACCAGAAGAAGGGGTGAAATATGGGTATCTGAGGAGTATGCAGAGACTGAGTGTTGGGGAAGGGTTTGGGGAAAAGAGAAAAGTGAACCAGGGAAGGGTGTCCAGGAGAGCTGGGGGCAGCTATTGGGGATGGGGATTCAAGCAGAGAAGGGCATGAGGACTTACAGGCACCTAGCCTCTCCTCCAGCAGCAGCACTTGGTCGCTGAGAGACTCGATCCTGTCGCCACGGCCCCATAGCTCTGCCACCTGTTCCGGGTGTAGCTCTTCAGGTGGCATGGGCAGCATGGCTCGGACCCAGGCCCCGGCCTGACCTGCCCACTACAAAGGAAGGGACGCTTCAGAGTGTTGGGGGTGGAGCACACCCTGCCAAGAGGGGTTGGACCCAGGCACCAACATTCACCTGCTCCAGCCGCTCCAGGCGCCCTTGAAGCTCCCAAATCTCCTGTCTCAGGGCACGCTCATCTTGTTCTGCTTCCCGAACTGGGACAAAAGAGGGCGTGACCCACTGCCCAGTTGAGTGCAGGCCCTCATTGCCACCCATGCTCCCACTCACCTGCCACACTGAGGATGTTGGCACCAGTTGGGGGCTCCAGGGCGCCCTCTGTGCAGGTGCGCCTGTCCAGACCCAGCACCAGGCCTTGAGGACAGCCACAAGTGAAGCTGCCTGCGGTATTGAGGCAACGGTGCGAGCAGAGGGCAACACCAGTCCTACATTCATCCACGTCTAGTTATGGGAGAGAAGATGGGGGCTGAAGGGTGGGGGCGAGCTGGCACCCCAAAGGTATGAGGTCCTGGTGCCACTGTATGGGGGTGCAGGGCGAGGTGACTCACCCACATGACAGTGCTTCCCACCCCAGCCTGGGGCGCACTCGCACTGCTCTGGCCTAACGCAGACGCCTCGGTTCTGACACGGCTTGGCACAAATGGCTGTGGGCACAGAAGGGTGGTTCAAAACCAGACCCACTGCCTGCCTCCCCAGCCCTGCGGGGCACCCTGACCCCAGGCCTGGGAAGACCCAGTCTCACCATCACAGGTGAGGGCCCCTGGATGCCGCTTCTTCCAGCCCTGGCAGCACACGACGTGGGTCTGCGGCACCTCCCTCCTCACCTCCCTCCACGCCACACGGTATGTGGTCCTGGAACATAGACCCGGCTCTGAACATTGGTTTATGGGTTTTGGTCTGGGTTCTTGAATTTCTTCTTGAAAGACTCCAGAGTCCAGCCTCCCTATCCCTCACCTGTAGGTGCTGCAGATGCGTCTTCCATCACACATGGTCAGGTAGGGCTTATACACTGGTTGGCTGTAGGACTCGTTGTAATGGAGGGGGACCACGAGCATCTGCTTGGAGCAGACCCCCTGGCTGCACCCATGCCAGAGAAGGTAAGACACATTCAGTGACCTGGGAGCGGTCAGGAGTCCCATTTCCCTTAAGTCTCCATTGAGGCCCTGCCCTCCCTGGAGGTGACCACCTCACCCCCATTCTAAACTTCATGGTTTTGCCACCTGTTGACGCCCCACCCCCAGCAGGTTTTCTGAAGACCTCACCCCTGGACCTGCCCCCCTGTCATCACCTCTCTTTGAGGGATCCACCCTTGGCCCCCTGGACTGACATCAGTAGCAGGAGGAAGGAGAGTCCGCCTAAGAGACTGCACGGTTCATCCCTGGACCCCATGATTCTCCTTGACTCCAAACTGCAGGCTGCAGGCAAGAAGAGGTTAATGGAGGCCATTCCCGTCTCCCATAACTTTTCCAGCTCCAGCCCCTCCAAAAGCAGTCTGCTAGTGCCCTCTAAGGGAGTTAGTACGTTCACTTGTACACATTTGCACTAGCCACCAGGATTGTCTACACCTGCGTGTACATTTAACACGACCCCTTCATCCAGCACAGCATGGTCCAAGCATGCATGCAATTGCACACCCCAACACACTCCCTCCATCTTCTCTACACACACACTCTGCCCATAACCTTCCTATCTGTAACAAACCCTCTTCTATCTTAATTTTTCTACCTTCAAAGTCTCAGATATTCACCATTACACCCCCTCACACCCTGCACACAAACCCATGCACCTGGAAACTGCACCTTAAACACATTCCTACTACCCCACATACCCACACCCTCACTCCTACCACACTCCCCAACTCACACTCACACTAAGGCTCATTCCCCGTTGACACTGTCTCCCCACCTGTCTTTCCCTCTCTCCCGGAGACTTCCAGCAGACCAGCCTCAGCAACAGCAGCTCAGACTGGTGGGCGGGTTGGGCAGGCTGGAAAGGAGAGGAGGGGCTGGGCCAGACAGAATCCTCCCATCCCTGCCCCCTCCCACAAGCCTCCTTCACAGCTCCTGCTTGATCAGCTCCATGGGTCTAAGTCCCACTACCTTCACCACCACCCCAGCAAAGGGCCCCCTAGAAGTAAATTCCAAACTCTACGAACCCCCTTATTTCTGGACTCCCCAGATCAGCAGAGGCTACCAGCTCTGTAACACCACCAGTACCCCTGGCTCTTGACACACCCCTCAACCCAACACAGACTCGGGGAGAACTGAGGAACAGGGAGAGAGAGCTGGCAGAGAAAAGCAGGGTCAGGTCATGGGAGAAGAGGCAAGATTCAATGAGGAAAGAAAGGAGGGCAAATCGTCACAAAGGGACAAGGGGGGGGGGGGGGGGTGGGAAGCCCATGGCACTAAGGGGAAATTGCCCCCATTTGATGATGACATTTGTTAGGGCCTGGGGGTGGGGGGCAGAGTTGAGTCAGCCACCGCCCCCCATACCAGAGCAGACAGGGCCCTATTGTCTCCACCAAAATTCCTTCTTTTAAGGAAGAGGAGGCTCATTGTCCAGCCCCTCACCCAACTCAGGCCTACAAAGGTCGAAAAGGGGTGCAACAAATGCCCACCCTGACCCTTAGCCCCCTCGTCTAGCCTGGGGGTGGCAGACGCATTCCACCCATGAGGCTAGGGCACAAACCACTGAAGCCCTGGGCTCAGCCCCCCAGGCTTAGGCTGGAACAGGAAGAGAATTGTCCTCTGCAGGAAAGAACCCACAGAGAATCAGGAACCCACACAGAATGGGCATTTAGAGAGCGGAAACACCAAGGGGGTCCCACCCCACACCAGGCATCCGGGCACCCAGACCTCAGGCTCTCCATCCCCACCCTCCTTGGGGAGCCAGGTCCCCCTCACCTGGAAAGGAGCCAAACCACACTGAGGAAATGGACTTTTATTTCCATAAATACAGGGTTAACACCCATTCAATGGTAGCTAAAAGGGGCTGGGGCCTCAAAGACACTAGGCTCCCAGGGGGTACCCCAACACTGAACAGAGGGACTGGGGGATCCCCAAACCTGAGATGGGCCTCACAGGCCATAGATATTCCCCAACACTGACATTTCAAGAACGGAACTGTCCCCATAGGGGAGCCTCAGAACCCCACTCTCATGGGTAGTCCTTCCTGGGAGTTGGGAGGGCTGAGAAAAAGGGAACATGGGGAGAACAGGAGCTAAAAATGTCCTGAGTGGCCTAGAAGGAGACCCCTGTAGTGGGCAGGGGCTGGGTTCTCCTATACAGCCAGAGACAGAGCAGCCACAGCAGCAGGAGCAGCCACGAGATAAAAACCTGGTTTCTCTCTTCCCGGCCTCGGGAGAGTGAGAGAGCGTGGAGCAAACCCCAAACATGAGGTTGGGGGAGACCAGGATTTGTCATCTACAGAGGAGCACAGGAAAGGAGTCCTGGGAGCCCTGGTTGGTGGGGGCAGTGTGGGAGCAATGGGGTGGTTGCAGGCACACCGGAGCTCACATCTGCTTTCCAAGGCCACCGCTTGGTCTCTGGGCTGGGAAGTTCCTGAGGGATCCCTGAGGACATCCTCAGGAGAGCCAAGGTTCAATGCAGGTCTCATAAAGGGTACGGTTGGAGTGCCAGGCCGTATGGGAGATCCCAGCCATCGGACACCTCACTATGGCTCCCCGAGCCAAGAGAGTCTTCAACCCAAAAGAATCCCGCAGATAAACCTTCAAGGTGGGCAAAGAGTCATAAAAGGAGAAACAAAGTGAGCTCCTCCTGGTGTCCCAGGTCCCCTCCCCACAGGGTGAACCCTTCAGCTCAAGGGGTCAGTGGCAGGGAGGGCTACAGACTGAGGTGGGGCTGTGCCAGAAGAAAGGGGAAGTCATCCCAGGGGGCTCACCAGTTGCTCCTCCATCTCCAAGACCGTCTCATTTGCATCATAGAAACCAAAGAAGCTACAAAGAGATTGAGGGTGGGCAGGGGAGGAGGTTATCAGGAGAGCGGGAGAAAATCAAGGTAGGCTAGGGGAGGGACCTCAGGAACTCATGGCCTATTGGGAGATAGGCAGCAAGGAAGACACCCAAAATATTCAAGTGGATATCATGTACCTCACAAGGTGACACAGAGGCTACAGCATTGCTTCTACAGAGTCCCATCAAAAATGCAAACCTGAATCTAATCATGAGGAAACAGCCAACAAACCCAAACTAAGGGACATTCTACAAAATAGTTCAAAAATATCAGTGTAATGGACGAAGACAGAGGAAATACCCCAGAAAAAAAAAAAAAAAAAAAAAAAAGAGAGACTAAAGAGACACGGACAAGTAAATGCAACACATGATCCCAGGTTAGATCTTGGACTACATTTTTTTTTCCCCCTATGAGGACAACTGGAAAATATTTGAATAAGGTCTATAGAGTATCTTATTGATGTTAACTTCCTGACTTTGATAATTATATTGTGGATATGTAAAGACAAGTCCTGTATACACAAAACAGACACTGACACACTGAAGTTTTAGGAGTAAAGAGACATCATGTCTACAACCTACTCTCAAATGGTTCACAAACACACCTATACCCCCATATACATATTTAGAGGGAAGAAAGAATGAGGACATAAACATGGCAAAATGGTAACCTTTAGAAAATCTAGGTGAAGAGTACACACAATTGTTTTGTAATACTTAAGCAACTCATTAAGTATGAAGTTATTTCAAAATAAAAAGGTCTTAAAATTTTGAAAAGTAATATTTAATTGGCATGGGCAGTGAGTGGGCACTGACCATGAACAACAAACGTTAATAGTGCTAAGTCCAAGGGACAATGGGAACAAAAAAAGACCACCCCGCTGGTTTTAGAGCACCAACAAAGCCTTCCCAGTGAGGTACTCTCCACTAGGGAAGGCTGATCCCCCAGCAAACGGAAGAGCAGGAGCAAAGGTACAGAGGTGAGGCCCAGTTGGGCACATGGGGGAGCTGGGTTGGAGGCCTGAAGGCCACATGGAGGGGCTGGATTTCATCAGGTATAGGAGAGCAGTAGGGGCACACAGACCTGGATGTGAACTCCAGCTCTGCCACACACTCCCAAATGTATGTGGTTGAGCATATTACTTATCCTCTTTGTCCTATTTAAGAATACTTCCTTTTCAGAGAGGAAGTGAAACACCCTGGTTAAGTTAGATAGCCTGACTTCACCAGTTACTAACTCTATGAATGGAGACAAGTTATTTAAGCTCCTCGCACCTAAGTTTCCCTACATGTTAAACAAGGATAATAGTAATTACCATGAACCCTGTCTCCTTATATGTCAAAGGAGGATTAAAGGAGATTTATTTGAAAAGTACTTAGAATTGTGCCTTGGGACATAAAAGGTGCTATATAACTGTGAGCTATTACAATCTTCAGAGGGTCATAGATGTAAAATGAGATAGAATAAATCCCAACCCTTGCTATTATAAGGAACATGACTCCTTCACTTAAAACCCTCCAATGCCTTTTTCATCTCACTCAGATTAAAAAATCAAGGGCCATGGTTGCCAGGAGCTGGGGGGAGGCAGGGATGGGGAGTTCTTGTTTAATGGCTATGGAGTTTCAGTTTGGGAAGAAAAAAAAAGTTCTGAATATGGATGGTGGTGATGGTTACACAAGAATGCCAATGTGCTTCATTGCCGCTGCACTGCACACTTAAAATGGTAAATTTTATGTTCTGTATATTTTAGGAAAAAACAAAAATAAAAAACAAGGGCCTTACTTTGCCCTACAAAGGGCCAATATTACTGGCTCCCTGCTACCTCTTTCATCTCCTCTCCCACCCTCTTCCCAGCTTCCTGGGCTCTAGCCACACTGGCGACCCTATTCCTCACACCAGCCCCAGGACCTCTGTAGGTGCCACTCCTTTTCCCTGAGTCGTTTTCCCCCCCACCCCCAGATTGTTGCACAGCTCCTTCCCTCACTTCCTTAAGTTTCTACTCCCATGACAAGTCTTCCAGGACTTATCTAGCCACTATCTGACATAGGGTCCAGTCACCCTCTAATCCCTTCCCCTGCCTGTCTCATCACCACCTGACATACATATTTGCATCTATTTTTCTGTCTCCCACACTAGAAATTAAACTACGTAAGAGTGGGGACTTCTCTTTCATTTACCGCTGCATCCCAATGGCCCAGAACAGGGCCTGGGCATATATACAGTGCTCAATAAATATTTGTTGAATGACTAAAGGAGCTTAGGTGACACTTCAGATCACTCATGATGAATTGCAGCAGAGGCCCACACATAGCACAATGGAGCCATAGATTTTCCTGAGAAATCGGATGGAGGAGATAAGGCTGGAGGCTATTACAAAAGTCCAGGTATATAAAAGAGGTAGAAGGAAACGTGGCATGGAATTATACACACACATCCTACCAATGGCGATTTCCTGGTTTTGATACTGTGCTGTAGTTACATAGGATGCAATCACTGGGGGAACCGGGCAAAAGATACCTATGTAGGACCTCTCTAAACTATCTTTGCAACTTCCTATGAATCTGTAATTATTTCAAAGTTAAAAGTTTTTACAGGGGCGCCTGGGTGGCTCAGTCGGTTAGACGTCCGACTTCGGCCCAGGTCACGATCTCACGGTCTGTGAGTTCGAGCCCCGCGTCGGGCTCTGGGCTGATGGCTCAGAGCCTGGAGCCTGCTTCTGATTCTGTGTCTCCCTCTCTCTCTGCCCCTCCCCCGTTCATGCTCTGTCTCACTCTGTCTCAAAAATAAATAAACGTTAAAAAAAAATTAAAAAAAAAAAAAAGTTTTTACAAAGCAGGGGTTTAGGGATGGAGAGGAAGTAGAGTCTGACGGGCTAGATACAAGGCATTGAGGAATGACTCCCAGGTTTTGTTGTTGAGTGACAGGATATATGGAGGATGGGAGCATTAGCTGACCAGTGGGAGGTACAGGCCAGTTTCAGGCAGGAGATTAATTGCTGGGGGCTAAGGGGTATCCTTAGCCAATCTTTGGGCCACACAGTCCCATATTACCTGGACTGCCAGGGGGTAATAACACCATCATCAGGGCCCCCAATCAGCACCAGGCGGCCCACACGAAGAAAGTTCTTCCTCCATGCTAAAGGGTGGGAAGAAAAGAGCCTGAGTCAGTCACAGGGGTCAGGCCAGGTTGGAGAGGGAAACACAGGGGGTTGGAGAAGCAGAAAACGGGACCCAGACAGGAGCCTGGAGTCTCACCAGTGGCATTGGGATGATCTCTTTCCCCATTGATCAGGGCCAGAAAGCTGCTGGCGTTGAGGTACAAGTCATCGTGGTGGGGGTCTAGGTACAAACAGCAGTTAGAAAGATAGAGAAGCAGGGAAAAGAAACAAGACCAGAGTCTGAAAAAACAACCAGGAGACTACAATAGCAGGTAACGTGAATAGTATCAACAATAATAATAATTGTAAACACGATACCAAACACCTTTGTCCAGCACTTACTATGTCAGATACTGTTCAAAGTACATTACATTTGTTAATTTATTCAATCTTCACAAGCACCTATTGGGTAGATACTAGATTATTATTTTACAGATAAGGAAAACAGCCACAGTAAGGTTAAGTAACTTGTCCACAGTCACCCGACAGGGTCAAGCTTCAAACACAAGTAGTCTGGACCCAGCATCCATGGTCTTAAAAACTACACTAGGTGTTTGCAAACTATGGACCATGGGCCAAACCCAGCCCACTGCTTACCTGTATAAATAAAGTTTTTTGGAACACAGATACATGCATTTACATATGGTGTATGGTTGCTTTCAAACTACTGTGGCAGAATTGTATTTGCGACAGAGACCATATGGCCTGCAAAACCAAAAATATGTACTATCTGGCTTGTGATCTCTGCACCAGACTATACTCTGAGGTGATAAGGTAACACACATAAAGCATTCTGAACAGCGACTGTTCACACAGTAAGTGCTCATTACATGAAGTTATCTTCATCATCACTGCTGTTGGTTATGGTACGGGTGGGAGCAGCCGGCCCTACCCTCCAGGGCGCCCTCTCATGGAGTCCCGTTTGGCATCCCCTACTCACCGTGCCAGTAGTTGCAGATGGAGAATTCCTGGCCCCAGGGGCTATAGCAGATCCGATAGAGGTTAGACCTCATAGAGGTAGGGAAGAGCCACTTCAAATAGTCTGTATCTGGCAAGAGAACAGCAGTATCAAGTGGCCCCAAACCTTTGTGTCCTCAAAACTCGGGGCCCCCTTTGACCTCACGATATCCGCTCACCTCCATACTGTCCCATTTGTGGAGAGGAGAGAGAGATGAAAGAATCCACATTGTGCTCATCCATGACAGAGAGCAGCGCCCGGCACACCAGGCCCCCTGAAGGCAGAACACCACATTGGACAGGGACTCAGGGACAGCCAGGCCAACAGCCTCTCCACTAGGCACCCCCCTCCACCCACCACAATATACATAAGGAGACTGAGGCCCAGAGAAAACAGGCACACCCTGTGGCAAAAGGCTATATACATCATGTAAGTGACAGAGCCAGATTAGATTCTGGGTCTTCTGACTCTAACTGTAGGGTGTTTTTTACTTCCCCATTATCCCTTATTTCCAAGAACCATGGGTAATGGCAAAAGGGGACAGCAGTGCAGGGAGCCTCCCTCCCACTCAGGACACAGAGATAAGACCCAAGTGCTGAAGGAAGTCAGAAAAGTAGGGCTCAGGTACCAGGGCTGGAAGAATGTGGTTCAGAAAAGGGGACACTAGAATGTGTCCCTCAGATAAAGATCAAGCCTCAGAGAGGGCTTAGGAGTTGGGAGGGGGAGGGCGCCTACCCTGCGAGTAGCAGATGAGATGCACCCCTTGAGGGGCCTTTGCCATGATGGGGGCCACAGCCTCTCCGAACCCTTGCACCTGTTCCCACAAGGGTCGCAAGCTCTCTCTCCCATCGAAGAGATCGAGCACTGTCACCACAGTCCCGGGGTGTGTCTGTGGGAAGGGGGCAATGCTGCAACAGGGGATGGACTGTGGAGCCCCTCCACACCGCCCCCCTGGGCAGTGTCCACATGCCTAATTGTGCCCTGCTAGAACCAGGGATCTCATCCCCCGATCTCCCAACGCCAGCACCAGCTCCTCCAGGAACTGAGCAGGCCCAGAATGGCAACTTTCGGTTCCCCATTCTCTTTCCCCAGCCACTACAGACGCCTCCAACGCCCCACAACAGGGTGTCCCCTACCAGACCTCGTTGATATATTCCAGCAGGTGGCGGAAGCTGTACGAGCTGTCAAAGAGCCCGTGCACCACGATGACCGGCTTGTAGGGAGCGCGATGGGGCGCGGGGGCTGCGGGCAGCAGCAGCAGCGGCAGGAACGGCAACAGGAGCAGGATCCCCGCCGGGGGCAGCCGCAGCCCCCTGAGCCCCAGCATGCTCCCGCCTGAGAAGGGGGCGATGAGGGCCTGTGAGAGAGATGACAACACACCCTCCCCTCGAAGCAGACGCCTGGCATCAAGAGCCCCCTCCCCGCCGGTGCTCACACTAGGTTCAGGTCACAAAACAGCCTACTTTTAACTTACTTCAAGGTTGTGGGGAAACACACACCCCTACACATTGACGCACGGACGCGCACCCGAAGCCCCGCCCCCAACTCTACGGGGACTCGGTCCCTAGGCCGAGGATCTTCTTAATGCATCATCCCAGCCATGCACGACCCTGGGTTTTGCAAGAAAGACCCCCGAGCAGCAGCGCAGGCTTCTGGAGAATGCAAGCTCCCACCTGGCCTAGGTCCGTGAGCCTGGCTCCGCCAGCTGTTTACTTCTCCCTAGACTGGAACCCGCAAGGTGGGGGGAGGGGAAGGGTGTGAAGAGAGCTCGCGCAGGGGAATGACGGATGGGAGAGGGGAGGCTGCTAGGGGTCGCGCTTCGCCGTCACGTCCGGGGCTTTCCCTGGCAACCGTGCCCGCGTCCCCTGTAACGCAGGCCCAGGACTGGAGGGGCAATGGAACATTCCACTGCACTCCGCGAGCGGGGGAGGAAAAAGACAGAGCGATCCATTTTAGACTGGTGGGGAGAGGAAGAAGCATCAAACAAATCCTGGGAATCGTGAGAAGGCCAGTTCTGGCCCTGCCAGGCACTTGCGACACCAGGGTCCGAATTCCTGGTCTCGATTCGCCCCACTTCCCAATTCGGGCGTCCGGCTCCGCTGCGGAACGTGAAGTTCCCCTGCCCCCGCGGGAGGTGGGAGGGCGCTGCGGAAAGGCAGTCCTCCGCATTTCGTCTCATGCCACCGGATCAGGGCTGAAGCCAGCCCAAGCGGACCCCTCCCCATCCCCACCCGCCCGCCGGCAGGCCCCAGGTCAGCGTCTTACAACTCTTCATTATGAAGTGCGTGTAGTGCCCTTGTCTCCAGAGACGCGAAGAGTCCTCGAGGCCCCTCGAGCTAAAAGTGCAGCCTGGCCCAGTTTCTCCTGGCCTACTCTACTCCACTCCTGGTACACGACCCACCTCCAGGGGGCGGAGGGCCCCTGGGGCAGCGCTGACTCACGCGTGCGTGGTTTGCACCAGTCTTTCAACTTGAGAGACCCCCACAATCGGCCTTTAGCCGGGAGTTCCTGTGTGCGGCTCCCGACGCAGACCTTCGAACCCCTTCCAGACTTCCGAGCTCCAGACGTCCCGCAACTCCGCCTTGATCCCTACCCGATACCTAGGTGGGCTTTTGCTTAGCATTTAAAGACGCTTCCGTTGAGAAAAGGATTTCGAAGCTTGTCTGAATCCCTCCTGTTCACAAGGTCTTTGCCGGTCTAAAGTCTCTCAATAAAACCAATCTGTGCCCCGAGTCTGTAGTGTGAGGATGGGGTGGCAATGGGGGGTCGGGGGCTCAGGCAAACGCCTTGGAAACTGGAACAACCAGCTTGGGGCCGTGACCTAAATGTCTGGAGCTCTGTAGGCTCCACTTGGACGCGAGGGCGAGGACACAGCCCGGGAGGGCGACTGCCTCGGGTGGGGGTTGGGCAGTACTAATCTGAAGGTGGAGGTAGGGGAGGGTTCCCGACTCCCTTTTCGCAAAAAGCCCAGCTCCTGTAAGTCTCGGTAGACGGCCTGTCTTCACCTCCCCTCCCCATATACGTGCCCCCAAGATACAATGAACAAATAAAAGACTGCAATTACTGCTGTGCCCTGAACCTCGCACTCCTGTCACTCAGGAGGTGGCGTTGCGTCTTGGCAGAGGTGGTGGGTGGATGGGTGGGATTTTAAAAAATGGATCTGAACACTGAGGGGCCCAGGAACTCTAAGAAGCCCGATAATCAAGTGGGGAAAGAGCATATATTATCCCCCAAACTTACTCTCTGTCCTTCTCCCACCCCCACCCCCCCTAACCGCAGGTCCAACTCCCCTGGAAATACTCTAGACCCAAGCCCCCCACTTTACCTGCAATTTACCCAGACCATAACCCTGGGAACTCTTTCAGGTCATCGCAGGTCTCAACTCTGCAGTTCTCTCTCACGCAGTTATCTTTCTTAAAGCGGGGGCAGCTAAGGCCAAGCATTTGGGAGAAGGTCCTGAGAACTTGCAGGGACTCTGAGGGAAGCTGAGGAGGGGGACATCTGACTAAGGTGAACCAGATCCGGTGGGGACTGGGGTATTGAATCCACCAAGCACCTGCTCACTTCCTCCCACAGTATAATCACTGTAGCCAGTCTTGGAGGGGAAGACTCTAGAGAGTTCTCCCCCCTCCCCCCCCCCCCCACTCCTTCCTTCCCTTAGTCCCACCCGCCTTGCCTGGTCTTGCTCGCCTCCCTGTTTCCATGACAACTCCAAGGGAGCCCAAACTGGGGGCCTGAATGCCGGGGTGAGAGGAGGAGAGACCTAGTGAGGGTACCTCGGAAACTCTCCCCTTCCCTCTCCTCGGCCCCTTTAAGCTCCCCCCCCCTTCCCTGCTCTCCCTCCGCCCCCCGCCGCTGTCTTCATCTCTCCATCTCTGTGCTGCCGCTGCCGCCGGCTGCGCAATCCGCACACCAAGACTCCGACGCCAGCCAGGGACCCCGACTCCCGCTGCAGACACCCTGTCCCAGCGACACCACAGGCATGTCATCGGAAAAGTCAGGTAAAAAACAACAACAAAACCTGCCCTTTCCACCATCTCCAGACTCTCCCCCCAATCCTTGGCCCCAACCCCCTCCCTCACCCCTCCGTTGGGGGGGGGGGGCAATTCTATTTCATTTCATTTCGGTCCAGCTCTCAACCCCCCCCCATCCCCTTCTCTTTCTGTATTCCCCTCCTTCCTCTCCTTCCAATCTCAGCCTTGTCCCCTTGCCAACAACATGGAAAGGGGACAGGTTGAAAGGGTGAAGGAAGTACAAGAGTGGCTTAGCATCAGCCAGGTGCTGCAGGGATAGCATCATTGGGAGTGACAGATGGACAGATGACACTGGCTCACATGGAGACATTCAGTGGGGAAATAATAAAAACATGATGAGATGGAGGTTGTCAGGGGAGTAGAATCCAGAAGACCCTTGTTTATCTGCCCTAAATGAGGTGCTGAGATTCCCAGAGAGGCTAGGGCACCCATCCCCAGTGCAAGAAGACAGAGTGGAATATGTCATCCTTCATGTGTTTATACAACTGTTGAATTGAGCACATGTTAACACAGTGTTGCATGTCTACACACGTGCACACACAGGACTAGCTCAGATGGGCAAGCCCAAGGCAGCCATAGCTTGGGTGTGCAGGTGAAAGCTGTGGGCACCGTTGCTGAAGGGGGAGATGAGCAGAGGAGGGTTTCCACTTCAAAACTAGATTGAAAGAAACAAGGGGGGTGGGCAGATGGCTTAGATACAACCCCTTTCCTGCCCCTAAGACCAAGAGATGGCTTCTCACCCATCTCCTCTGTCTCTCCCATTATCTTTCTCCATCCCTGTCCCTGTATCTCCCCCTACCCCCTTATCTCTTCTCTGCCTGTCTTGCCTCTCTCCCCATACCCTCTCCTGTGCTCACTGCCCCCAGGCCTCTCAGACTCAGTGCCTCACACCTCTCCACCACCCTATAATGCCCCCCAGCCCCCGGCCGAACCCCCTGCCCCACCCCCACAGGCAGCCCCTTCCTCTCACCATCACCACCACCACCACTACCACCAGTCCGGGACCGCCACCCTCCCGCGCTTGGGGGCAGGCGGCCTGGCTTCTTCCGTGGCCACTGGTCAGCGCGGTCCCTCATCCTCCGCCACCCTGCCGCGACCGCCACACCACGCTCCACCTGGCCCGGCCGCCGGGGCGCCCCCACCCGGCTGCGCTACCTTGCCCCGCATGCCACCCGACCCTTACCTGCAGGAGACTCGCTTCGAGGGCCCACTGCCCCCGCCGCCGCCGGCCGCCGCCGCCCCACCCCCGCCGGCGCCCTCCCATACGGCCCAGGCTCCGGGCTTCGTAGTGCCCACGCACACGGGGGCGGTAGGCACGCTGCCACTGGGGGGCTATGTAGCCCCCGGCTACCCCTTACAGCTGCAGCCTTGCACTGCCTACGTGCCGGTCTACCCAGTGGGCACGGTGAGTACAGGGCGGATGGGGCTTGGGAGGAAGGGGTGGGGACACACAGGGGGCTAGTGAGACAGAAAAACAGGGCCTGGGACCAGGCGGCGTTCCTAGGACAAGGCCTAGAGAGAGGAGGGACTAGGAAAGGCTTGGGAATGGGGGTTGGGGGGTTGGAGGGTCTAGTAGTCATTTGGGGTCAGAGAAGGGGAACGGAGCCTAGAAGTCCAGAGGAGGTTTGAAAGAAGGAAACAGCCTGGAGAGAGGGGGAGAAGAAACGAAACCTGGGAACCATGGAGGAGGATAAGGGAGAGTAAACCTGGAACTGACTGAATAGGGAAGGCCAGGCAGATATTTGGAGAGAAGAAACGAGGTCTGAAGTGAGGCCAGGGCAGCCCTGGTGCGGCCATACCTTGGGAGAGGGAGTGTGGAGATCACCAAGAATATAGGGTTAATGACAGCAGTGAAGAGAGAAGAACCTAGTGGAATTTATGGGTGTCCTGGAAGGGTCGTGGATGATAAGTTTCTCTGAGAAGCAACGTGCAAGAATTGTGCTTTAAAAACCATTGTGCCAGACACAGAATGTTGGTGGGCTCAGAGACGATGGGAATGACATTCTCTCCCCCCAACCTTCTCTACACAGCCCTATACAGGCGGGACCCCGGGGGGGACGGGAGTAGCCTCCACGCTCCCCCCGCCGCCCCAGGCCCCAGGGCTGGCCCTGCTAGAGCCGAGGCGCCCGCCGCACGACTACATGCCCATCGCGGTGCTGACCACCATCTGTTGCTTCTGGCCTACGGGCATCATCGCCATCTTCAAGGCAGTGCAGGTGGAAGTGGGGGAGAGGGCGGGCATCTGGGAAGGGAGCCCTCACCCGGTTTTTCTTATTCCAAGGGAGTGCCGAATGTTCTGGGAAGCATCTCAGAGGGAGCAGCAGCTCTGATCAGCTTTCTTCCGCCCGTCTCCCGCAGGTGCGCACGGCCTTGGCCCGCGGAGACATGGTGTCTGCCGAGATCGCTTCCCGCGAGGCCCGGAACTTCTCCTTCATCTCCCTAGCGGTGGGCATCGCAGCCATGGTGCTCTGTACCATCCTCACCGTAGTCATCATCATTGCCGCTCAGCACCATGAGAACTACTGGGATCCGTAAGGACGCACCCGGCCTGGCCCCGCCCCGCGCCCCTCAACCTCCCAAGCGCGTTCTGCAGCCACGCAGCGGATCCAGTGGGTGCCCCGCACACCTGCCTCTGGGGCCACCGAATTTCGATACATCCTAAACTCTGCCTCCACGGAACCTCTCGCCTTGCGGGCACGCTCCGAATCCAGTTCCTCAGGAACCCCGAAACCCCCCCCCCCCCAGGGATGCCACTTTCCGGGATCCCCGCCAAATGCCGGGCCCTCAGTCACTCCAGTACCCCGCCGCCTCTAAATGCAGCGACCCCAGCGGAGCTCCTTGGGTCTCCACTCGCCGCTGGGAGACAGGTCCCCAAAGCCCCGCCTCCTCTATAGGCTCCGCCCTGGCTCTGTCAAAACCCCGCCTCCAGGGCGGCAGGCTCCGCCTTCCTTTCCTTCCCCGCGAGGTGACTGCGTCCGGTGATTGGGTTGTGGCGCTAGGCCTCGCCCCCAGACTGACACACTCCTCCCCTTCTCCTGGCGCGGGGACCTAGCCCCGAGGTAGTTACGCCCCCACGCTCTCTCATTTTTGATGGTACAGTTTTGTCTTCTCCACCCAGGTCTCTTACTATTTTCTTGCTAATCCCAGAACCTCTACTTTTGGTAATTTTGGAATGAGATTTCGGAGGTTCCCAGTTTAGGACCTTTCACCCCGGGATGACGAACGTCCCCGTTGTCTGTAAATATTCCCTTCCACCTATTCCAATCAGTGGGCAGCCGGGCAGAAGGTAACCCAGGGTAGGACCTCCCAACGTCAGGAGGAGCCAGCCCCGTTCCCCGCTCCCCTCGCCAGTCCCTACCTTGTTCTGATTTGTGCGTGAGTGTGTGTGTGAATTTCTGAAAGAATATTAAAGAGACTAAGTGGATTTATCACCCGCAATTCCGAAGACTGCCGCCTTACAAAGACCCTCCTCCTTTGGTTCCCTCTTTTACCTCCTCTTAGCTTCCCTTCCGAGGGAAAGAAAGATAAAAGAAAACTGACAGAGACAAAAGTGGGAGGAGACAGATTCCCAAGACACCACAGAGACAGACACAACCATGGGAGGGGGGAGGGGAGACTCCTTAGGAATCCTACCAGGGAAATCTGGTATGGGGTCCATTCTTGGTGGGGATTTCTTTCCCCCAGCACACATTTTTCACCTGCTATTAGACTGGGCTTAGGGCTTTGAAGAGAGGGAATTTACAAGTAGACCCAAGTATCTATCCCAGAACTCCAGGAAATCGGGAGAAAAGGACAGACTATTCTAATAGGGTGACAGGGAAAAGATGCCAACTGCTTACAGCTGTTCCTGCCTTCAGGCTGGAGGGTGGTAAACAACTTGGATTAGAGCCCTGCATGGTATGTTGTACCTGCATGGGGAAGGCAAAGGGAGCAGAGTGCTATGGGAGGCCATCGCAGTCCACACAGGCTGCTAGAACAAAAATGCTATTGACTCGGTGACTTATAAGTAACAGAAATTTATTTCTCACAGTTCTGAAGGCTGGAAGTCTGACAGCAGGCTGCCAGTATAGTTGGGTGAGGGCCCTCTTCTGAGTTACAGACCTCTCATTGTATCCTTACATGGTGGCAGGGGCAAGGGAGCTCTATAGGGTCTTTTTTACAAAAGCACTAATCCCATTCATGAGAGTTCCACCTTCATGACCTTAAGCACCTCCCAAAGACCCCCACCTCCTAATACCATCAAATTGTGCATTAGGATTTCAACGTATGAATTTGGTGGGGAGCACAAATATTCAGACCACAGCAGAGCCCCAGAGAAGAGGTCACTAGGCTCTCAAGTCCAGCTAGGGCTAGTTGCCCACTGGTACCCTGAGGTCAACCAGGAGGCCTCTGGTGTAGGGGTGCACAAGCAGTGGACTTGGTATCCATCTGTACACCTGCAGGACAGGGTTCTATGCTGAATTTGCGCATTCATACAACATGCAGGTGCCATGCAGGATGCTGGCAAGACATCTGCCCAGACAATAGATGTGAACACCGACCTCATGGAGTTGAGAATCTGAAGGAAAACCATGCACCGAGATAGGAGACATGGGAGAAGGATGAGATGGACTATGGAAATCATGGGTTCCCCTTTGGACGTTTCAGATTTAATGTGTTTTGTTCACCAAAGATCTTGAAAAAAGAATTCACATTTGCAGCTTCCACTTCCTCACCACCTACTCATTCCCCCCTCCCTTATATAAGTATTGTCAGAGATGTGTCTGTGTCTCTCTTTTTTTCATACCCACTATTTCTTAACCCTTTAAAACATATTTCCACTCCCTCCTCTACTGAAACTGCTCTCTCAAATACCAGAAGTTACCAAGAACCAAAGTTACCAGAAATTACTAGGAACCAAAATCAATGGCATTTGCACAGTATATATGCAGTGCCTTTCTGAACCCTCCCATGTTTGTCCCTTGTCCCTAGATTCTCCACTCATCTAGTTCACAGACATGTTATCTCCCCCCCACCTCTGTACATACTTCAAATCATGCCCCCCTCTTTTTTTTCCCTCCCTTCCCCTAAGTGTCTATCTCTAGATTTTACCCTTTTCAGAGACTTTCCCATCCACTCCAAATTCAGAGATCATTTCTAACTAAATGTTTTTCTGCCATGGACCAAATGTTCGTGTTCTCCTCAAATTAATTAGATCAGTTGAAATCTAATCCTAAGCGTGTTGGTGGGGCCTTTGGGAAGTGATTAGTCATGAGGACAGACCTTCATGAATAAGATTAGTGCCCTTGGGACGCCTGGGTGGCTCAGTCGGTTGAGCATCCGACTTCAGCTCAGGTCATGATTTCATGGTTCATGAGTTCAAGCCCCACATCGGGCTCTGTGCTGACAGCTTGGAGCCTGGAGCCTGCTTCAGATTCTGTGTCTCCCTCTCTCTCTGCCCCTCCCCCACTCACACACACTCTCTCTCTCTCTCTCTCTCTCAAAAATAAATGTTAAAAAAAAAAAAAGATTAGTGCCCTTATAAAAAGAGACCCCAGAGAGCTCCCTTGTCCCTTCCACCACATGAGGACACAGTGAGAGGACAGCATTCCATGTACCAGAGGGGGCTCGCACCTTACACCAAATCTGCCACCACCTGGATGTTAAACTTCCTGGCCTCCAGAACTGTGAGAAATAACTCCTGTTGTTTATAAGCCATTCACAGTTTGTGGTATTTTGTTACAGCAGTCTGAGTTGTCAGAGACATTCTCCAACCTATATATGTATATGCAGGCATGCTTCCAGTGCCTGTGGAATACGGCCACATGGACCATACTGCTTGTCCTCTAAACTCAGCATGTTCCAAACCAAAATGATGAGATGCTACTGAAAACCTGCTTCCCTGTCTCTCTTAATGGCACCATTTCCCCCATCACCCTTATCTGAAAACTTGATGTTCCCTCCATCTTTCTCCTGCCTTTACTTTTTGGTGTGCTGTCAAGCTAAATCAATTTTATCATCACAATATCTTTTGAATCTGTAACTTTTCCCCAGCGCTTGTCTGAATAATGACCTCATCTGGGATTGCTGCAACAGCTCCTCTAAACGATCTCCCTACTTCCTACCGCTCTTACCTCTCGCAGCTCCAAGTCTCCCTCAACACTGCTGGCAGGTTACCCTCCCTAAACATGCTTTTTTTTTTTTTATAACTTCACTTCTCAAAACTCCTTCAAGATTCCCTATAGCTTACTCAATTATTTATAAAATTGTAATCTGGCCTTCACTCCCTTCCATAATTTAAAACCATCCAGCTTTCTCTCTTCATCCGAATCTCCGACCAAACTGCATTACTCATCATTCCACCCCCAGGTTTTTGCCCAGCTGTTCTCAACTCTCAGACCTCTTTCTCTAAACTCTGTCTCTTACAAACCAAATTGTCTGCTGCTTGTCATGTGTTTCAGACCACATCTAAGCTTGAGCTCACGATGTTCTCCCTTCACATTTGCGTCTCCACTTGGCCAAAATTTACCTATCCTTTAGGGCTCAGATCAATTCGCCCCAACTCAAGCAGGAAGGAATTTCTCTCCTATGGATTTGACTAAAGCAATCACTTCTAAACAGAGCTCCAGGCATTCCTTGGAGCAATGATTCTCACCCCTGGCTATACATTAGAGTCATCTGGGAGCTTTTAAAAATCCCAAAGCCCAGGTCACATCCTGAACCAATTAAATCACAGTCTCTAAGGGTGAGACTCAGGCATCAATATTTTTTTAGACATCCCCAGGTAATTCCAAAGGGCAGCCAAGATTGCAAACCATAGGCTTAGAGGAAGTTTAGGGACCACAAAGGGAGGAGGAGGGGGGAGCCTATGGCTTCAACTAGAGCAACTTTCTTTAAGAGAAAGGTATGCAGATCTAAAACCTACACATTGTTCACTTTATCTGCATTTTCCCATGTCTTCCCACCTGAGATGTTGTTGTTTTTGTTTGTTTCTGTTTTGGGGTTTTTTTTTTTTTTTTTTTAACGTTTATTTACTTAGGGGCACCTGGGTGGTTCAGTCAGTTAAGCATCTGACTTCGACCCAGGTCATGATCTCATAGTTTGTGAGTTGGAGCCCCACATCAGGCTCACTGCTGTCAGTGCAGAGCCCATTTCAGATCCTCTGTCCTCCTCTCTCTCTGCTCCTCCCCTGCTCATGCGCGCACGCTCTCTCTCAAAATAAATACATAAACCTTTTAAAAATCCTTACAAAAATAAATGAAAGTTTATTTACTTATGGGGGGGCAGGAAGAGAGAATTCCAAGCAGGCTGTGCAGGTGCTAGTCCAACACGGGGCTCGAACCCCAGAACTGTGAGATCATGACCTGAGCTGAACCCAAGAGCCAGAGGCTTAACCCACTGAGCCACCCAGGCACCCCCCCACCTGAGGTCTTGATGTAAACATCTCACTTTGTGAGCTACTAGAAGGCAGGAGCCAAATTTGGTTTAGCTCTGGTTTTCAGATCCTCCTCAGATAGAACCTCTTGTACCACTCTTTGAACTCAATTGAATGGAAAAGAATTAGGCAGAGGAAGAAATGAATGACAATGGCTTCCTCCAGATCTCTTCACCCAGATTCCTCCCTTAAGAAGTGTATTCCAATTTGATTTCCCTCCCAGTTTACCTGAATTCCTTCCCTGTGTGGTGCTCTTGATTCTTGCACCACTACAGACAGAGATCCCATCCTCTAGGAGAGGCTCTGGACCCTTCTAACATCTACTTGAGAGGTCTGATTCCCCCAATCGTTTGATTCTGGGTCATCATTCCCCCTCGTTCATTGAAGATTCAGTACATAGGTTACTGCCTTCCTTCCTCTTTACCACCACGTCTGTCATTTCATTACTTTTGGGGGGGGGGGGGGCTTGAATAGCCCTGTAAATAACCATCCAGCACCCTGATCAATTCCTGGCCTTCATCACTTCCACCAAGGTTTTCCCCCACTCCTTAGCCACTCTTCTCTGTGTCCTACCTCCAGCTGGGTTACCATCAATAACTGCCACCCCTCCCAAATCTGTTCAGTCTTTGCATGTCACCCCTTCTTCCATTCAGTACCTCATTCCAAAAGTTCTTCAATCCCACCCAGACCTTCCATCCATCGACTCTCTCACTCTTCTTTCATATTTGTTCCCCTCAATTTTTCACTTCCCTTATTACCCAGTATAGATCTCACGGTTCAATACTGTCATCACCTCTCAGCCCTTGC
Source organism: Panthera leo (assembly GCF_018350215.1). NCBI lineage: Eukaryota > Metazoa > Chordata > Mammalia > Carnivora > Felidae > Panthera > Panthera leo. Next base: position 30,746,351 of record NC_056683.1, on the reverse strand, counting down.
CCTTTTATTCCTGGCCCCTCTCATTCAGACACATTTTAGTCCCGGTTAAATCCAATTCTGTCTGCTCCGCACCTGCCCCCAACAGCTGAATATGTCTGGGGGAAAATACACAGTCATATTGACTGGTCTCACTTCCTATCAGCCCTCAGTATGGCCTGCAAGCTCACATTGCCCCAAGCTGTTCACATCCCCCAAGTCTGAGACTGCAATTTCACAAGATGGCAACCTTCCTTCCTATTCAGTGAGAAAACAGAAAATTTCAGAAGAGAACTTCCCCCTGGTTCCACCCTCAAATCTACTAGTTCATTTGGTTTTCAGCTGTATTTATTGCCTTCTTGTTACTGCATAGAAGCTGACCTGCTCCCAGTTGCCACCCCATCTGTACATTGGGGTCCTGTCCCTTCCCACCTTTCAGAAATGAGACTCTTAAAATTATCTCCTACCTCTCTTACATAATCAGTTTCCCCCTCTTTACTGAAACATTCCCATCATCATACAAAGATGCTGTAATAATACAGCTCACGTTTGAGAAGGAAAAATAAACCTCTCATTTTCTATTTACCTATGCAGTGAAAGCACAACATTCAGAATAGTAGATACCCCTTGGCAGGAGAGGAAATCCAATTGGAGAGGGACACACAGGGAACTTTAACAATGGCAGGGAGATTTTATTTCTCAAAATCTTTTTTCATGTTTTTATTTATTTTTGAGACAGAGAGAGACAGAACATGAGCAGGGGAGGGACAGAGAGAGAGGGAGACACAGAATCTGAAGCAGGCTCCAGGCCTGCTGGGGCTCAACGCGGGACTCAAACTCACAGACCATGAGATCATGACCTGAGCCGAAGTTGGACTCTCAACCAACTGAGCCACCCAGGTGCCCCAGGGAGATTTTATTTCTTAAGCTGCATGATGTTCATTAAATTACTTTGTAATATACCTGTGTCAAGATTGAGAAATGCTGAACTAGACCATCAGCAACATGTGACACAGTCAAACACTTCTTCCTCCTTGAAATGCTTTCTTCACTTTAATACTCTTTCTGGATCCAACTAAAAAAAGTATTGTATTCCCTAATTCCTTATTTGCTGCTCCTTTTGTCTTCATTGACAGCTCCTACTCCTCTTCCAGACACCTACATATTAGAGGGCTTCAGGACCCTTCCCTTGATCCTCTGCCTAATCCAAGCTCCCACAGCTACCATTGTCCCTTGAACTAACCCCTTAACTGGATTTTCTGCTTCCATTTTTGACTGATACAGTCCATTCTCCATGCAGAAATCAAAGTGATCTTGGGGCGCCTGGGTGGCTCGGTCGGTTAAGGTTCGACTTCGGCTCAGGTCATGATCTCACGGACCGTGAGTTCGAGCCCCGCGTCGGGCTCTGTGCCGACAGCTCAGAGCCTGGAGCCTGTTTCAGATTCTGTGTCTCCCTCTCTCTCTGCCCCTCCCCTGTTCATGCTCTGCCTCTCTCTGTTTCTTTTTTTTAAAAATTTTTTTTTTAACATTTATTTATTTTTGAGACAGAGAGAGACAGAGCATGAACAGGGGAGGGGCAGAGAGAGAGGGAGACACAGAATCTGAAACAGGCTCCAGGCTCTGAGCTGTCGGCACAGAGCCCGACGCGGGGCTCGAACTCACGGTCCGTGAGATCATGACCTGAGCCGAAGTCGAACCTTAACCGACCGAGCCACCCAGGCGCCCCTGCCTCTCTCTGTTTCAAAAATAAATAAATGTTAAAAAAGAAAAAATTAAAAAAAAAAAGAAATCAAAGTGATCTTTTATTATACATCCTGCCCAAGCGAGCACCAGAGTGATCTTGTAAATTACCAGATGCTATCACTCACCTTGCTCAAACCTTCTGGTGGCTACCATATATACACTTAGAATAAGGTCCAAAATATGTTGGCCTATGAAGCCTACCAGACCTTGTTTCTTCCCCACCTCCTTGACTTCATCCCCTCCCACCCTTTGCCTTGTTTACTCTGCTTCACCCACTCTGGCCTCCTTGCTGGTCTCTGAGCCGCTAGGAATTTAACATAAAAATCCAATTCCTTTCCGCCTAGGGCCTTTGCACTCCTGTTTTTGTCTTCCTGGACACTCTTCCTCCAGTTATCTGCACGCCTGCTCCCTTGCTCATTCATGTCTTTGCACAAATATCACCTCTACAAGGAAGCTTCTCCTCATCATGATTAAAAACAGCACAAGGGGCCTCAGTTGATTAAGTGTCCTACTTCAGCTCAGGTCATGATCTCATGGTTTATAAGTTCGAGCTCCATAATGGACTCACCATTGTCAGCAAGGAGCCTGCTTCAGATTCTTCTCTCCCCCTCTCTCTCTCTGCCCCTCCCATGCTCTCTCTCTCTCTCTCTCAAAAATAAATAAACATTAAAAAATAAATAAAAAACAGCCCTGTGCCTGGTATTGTGGTCATAATGCATGGCCAAGATTTGGTAAAGAGCAGCTCTTATCATTAAACATTTCTCTGGAAAAGTCTGCCTTTCACTGCTTCATCCTGCCTGAAAACCCTGCCTATAATACAACCCTAAAATGCTTTGGGAGCAGAGGAGGGAGGAACAATTTTGACATAAATCCCAGCAGAACTAAAACCACAGAAACCACCAAAGCTAAACAGAAGGGGAAATTTATTTAGCCTTTGGAAAGCTAGAATTTTTGTCTCTCGTGCTGATGATAAATCGCAGAGAGTAACTGCAGCATATGGTGCCATGTGGTGAGTATGGAATGCAGAGGAATGTGAGGGTATAAAAAATTCCAACCATCTTGATGCCTGGTGACAGGGCAGCCCGCATGGGATATTGAGATCTCTGAGAAAGCTGAGATTGACAAGCCAGAGATGAATAATACTGGATGTAAAGTGGCTTTCATTTCCTTATCTCTCCTGACTTGTATTGCTTCCTTCACCTGCAATAAACAAACTCCTGCAATCTCTGCAGGTCAAAATCATGTCCATCCTCCAAGACTCAACCCTCTGGACTCCTTTTCAGATCACCCCCCAGTTGGAAATAACCTCCCTGCCACTTATCAGTTGTATGCTTGCCTCTGGAGCTTTTGTTAACTATGACCTTACCCTATTAGACTGCTGGTGGGGATCTCTCTATATTTCTCTCTGTGTTCCATTGACAAGTTCTGAGTACTCAGTAAAGATTATTGAATGAATAAGAATCTTACTTCACCCATTTAGAGGGAAGGTGCCATATGCTTTGTGTGTATGGAGACAACAAGGAACAACCACCAGCTCACAAATTATCTTGCACCAGTTCCTGAACCTCTTCTCTCAGCTTCTGCCATCAGGTTAGATCTTTGATGACGGCAAAACAACGCCCCCGTGGAGCAGAAACAGACCCATAAATACAGAGGACAAACTGATGGCTGCCAGAGGGGAGGAAGTCAAGGAGATGGGCAAAGTGTATGAAGAACAGGGAATACAGGCTCCTAGTTGTGGAATGAATAAGTCACAGGGATTAAAAGTTCAACATAGGGAATACGGTCAATGCTATTATGATAATACTGTATAGTGACAAACGGGCTCTACACTTGTGGTTGAGCGTGGCATAACATATAGACTTGTCCTGTCATTACATTGTCCACCTGAAACTAATGTAACATTGTGTGTCAACTATCCTTCCATTAAAACACACACACACACACACACACACACACACACACACAATGCCCATATAGGATAGGGCAAGAAGAGCACCAGAATATGGCCAGATACTCTGAGTTACCTTGAAAAGATATGACTCAGAAAAAAGAAAGAAGAAAGAAGAAAGACAGGACAGAAATGACACCAGGTGGGGTTTAAAAACAATTATTTACAGGTAAATCCTCACAAACTTGTCATATGTGGAGATTTCCCTCAGAATGATCTTCAACAAGGCATTAAATGTCCTTTATAATGACTTGGATGAAGGAAGAATTATTCCAGAATAGGGTCTATTGTCTATAATCACAGATTGCAAAAGCAGTGACCCCACCTCCACCCCAAGTCCTTCCATTCTCCCAAGATGTCTCTCTGACTTTCTTAACACAGAGTCTCCTATGATCTCATTTCCTTTCCAGAGGTTCCTGTGTGCTACTCCCTCCCATCCCTTTCACCTGAGACAGGAGAAATGTCTTAGACACAAGGTAAGTCATGTTCCAAAGCACCCATACAATTTGGTGCTGTGAGGTTAGTCCCTGAAACACCAAAAGAAGAGGGAGAGCAGGAGACACTTGTAGTGGGAGGTTGGGATTGAATCTAGTCACTTGGAGAAGAAAGTTCCTTTTCATCTCTTTCCCTCAAGGCTGCTCTTCTTCCAGTTCATTCTCAAATCTTTAGGGGAAAGAGAAAGATGAGAAACAGTGTTCCTTCCTCACTCTTCAGTCCAAGCCTCTACCCCAACAGGTAAGCAAATTTTCACTTGTCATCCTCTTTGTGTCCTCCTCAGACTCAGATCCCATGTTCTCTAGTCAGGCCTGGGGATATAATCCTCCTAGCGTGTTTCCCCACTTCTTCCCAATTCCTTAGTGACTATCCCTAGAGAGCGGAGCCCCCGCATGATGAGGCTCAAGGGGCAGGGAACCAGGAGAGAGCAAGCAGTGAGGCAGTTAACATTCATGCAGCAACACTTTGGGGAAGAACCTATGCTTTTCCCCATTTCTGAGTCTTCACATCTTTGTCCCTTCCTACTCCTCTGTTTCTCAAGCTGAGACCGGGGGAACCTAAAGATCCATGGGTTCCTCCTCTGAGAATTCCGAGTCTTCTTACATAAAATTTAAATGTGTTTTCATTTTGATGAAATTAAAATTTTATTTATTTAAAAAAATATTTTTGGGGCACCTGGGTGGCTCAGTCAGTTAAATGTCCCACTTTGGCTCAGGTCATGATCTCACAGTTTGTAGGTTTGAGCCCCATGTCTGGCTCTGTGCTGACAGCTCCTGCTTTGGATTCTGTGTCTCCCTCTCTCTCTGCCCTTCCCCTGCTCACCCTCTGTCTCTCTCTCTCAAAAAATAAACATTAAAAAAAATTTAATAAAAAATAAATAAAAATTTAAAAATATACAAAAATATTTTCATTTTGGATGATTTGGATTACTTTCTTTAGGAGTTTATGTGCCTATGCTTGTATTTGTTTTTAGAGTCACAATGGTGACAAGGGATCACCTGAAGAGACAAAGTCGACCACTTAATTCAGTGGTTTTCAATATGGGTTCTATAGAACTGAGATGTAGTTCTAACTCATTCTTTGAATGGCAGTAAGAATGTCTCATCCCTAAGGAATATCTCCTAATCCTTCATCCACTCTCATAGCATCTCACACTTCTCCGTGCTACTGTAATTACTATTTTCTTGACGGACTAGAAGTTCCATGAGAGCAGAGACTGTGTCTATCTCATTCATCTATGTACCCTCAATTCCTAGCATGCTGCCTGGAACATAGCATGTGCTCAATAAGCATTTGTTGAAGGAGGAAGGAAGGAAGGAAGGAAGGAAGGAAGGAAGGAAGGAAGGAAGGAAGGAGAAACACAAAAATATAGAGACAAAGCCTCTGCCCTCTCGAGTCTGTTGGAACTGAAACACATACACACAAAACAATAAGAGAACATTACAAAGCAATACATTTGTAGCAGAATACAGTTTCTTTTCACTGAGAGAAGCTGATCTTTGAAGGGTCATCAGAGTGGCCCTCTCAGTTAAGGCATACAACACAAATTAGCAAACTTTGTCCATGGATTAGGGTGTAATCAAACTTTTGCGACTCATTCTAGACTTCCTGCCTTTTCAAAAAACACTAGAAATGGAAAGGGGGAAGGAGAGAGGGAGAAAATGTGGATTAATTTTCAATAGGAGCCTGGGCTTACAAGGGAGCCTGGGATTACAAGAATCAGACTATTTAGCCATAGGGGAAAAGATAGCAGTGGACTAAGGTTATTCTGACCCAGAACCCAGAAGTAAAACTTGGGAAAAAGTCTAGGTTAATGACTTGAGTCTCAACACAAAATGGAGAGGACTGTTCTGACACAATTCTGTGCCTAATGAGGAAACTACCTCCCCTCCTGGCTGTCCTGGCATGGTTTTTGTAGTGAAGAAGGAGCCAAAGTGAAGTACTGAGAATGGGATTCTCCTTCCCTGAAGAGCTGTGGTGGCCCAGCCAGTGCTGGGAGCTGGTCAAGCAAGGCTGAATCACACTTTTGTGTGGGACCTACTTCTTTTATTAGGAGGAGGAAGAGGACCAGTTTTCCATCCAGTGACACGCCCAATGGAACAGGTTATGCCAGTTATATATACAAAATACAGGACCAACTGAAGGGGCACAGAGCAAGGGTGAAGAGAATGGGATGAGGTTATTCTTGAATCATATCATTCAAAGTGTGGTTCATGGACCAGCAGCATCACCATTCAAGAGCTTGTTAGAAATGCAGAATGTAGGGGTGCCTGGGTGGCTCAGTTGGTTAAGTGACCGACTTCGGCTCAGGTCGTGGGTTCAGGCCTGCGTCGGGCTCTGTGCTGACAGCTCAGATCCTGAAGCCTGCTTCAGATTCTGTCTCCCTCTCTCGTTGTCCTTCCCTGCTCATGCTCTGCCTCTGTCTCTCTCAAAAATAAATCAACATTTAAAAAAATTAAAAACCCTATCAAAATAACATCATCACTCTTCACAGAACTAGAACAGGATTGTTCACAGAACAATCCTAAAATTTGTATGGCACCAGAAAAGACCCCAAATAGCCAAAGCCATCCTGAAAAAGAAAACCAAAGCAGAAGGCATCACAATCCTGGGCTTCAAGATGTATTAAACAGCTGTAATCATCAAGACAGTATGTAAACATCAAGACTGGCACAAAAACAGACACTTAGATCAATGGAACAGAATAGAGAACCCAGAAATGGACCAATAAACATATGACCAACTAATCTTTGACAAAGCAGGAAAGAATATCCAGTGGAATAAAGACAGTTTCTTCAGCAAATGATGTTGGGAAAACTGGACAGCAACATGCGGAAAAATGAACCTGGACCACCTTCTTACACCATACACAAAAATAAGCTCAAAATGGATGAAAGAACTAAACGTTAAGACAGGAAGCCATCAAAATCCTAGAGGAGAAAGCAGGCAAAAACCTCTTTGACCTCAGCCACAGCAACTTCTTACTTGACATGTCTCTGGAGGCAAGGGAAACAAAAGCAAAAATGAACTATTGGGACCTCATCAACATAAAAATCTTCTGCACAGTGAAGGAAACAATCAGCAAAACTAAAAGGCAACCGGCAGAAGGGGAGAAGATATTTGCAAATGACTTATCAAATAAAGGGTTAGTATCCAAAATCTATAAAGAACTTATCAGACTGAACACCCAAAAAACAAATAACCCAGTGAAGAAATGGGCAAAAGACATGAATAGACACTTTTCCAAAGAAGACATCCAAAGGGCTAAACAGACACGTGAAAAAATGTTCAACATCACTCATCATCAGGGAAATACAAATCAAAACCACAATGAGATACCACCTCACACCAGTCAGAATAGCTAAAATTAACTCAAGCAACAACAGATATTGGTGAGGATGCAGAGAAAGAGGATCTTTTTTTGCACTGCTGGTGCAAACTGGTGCATCCACTCTGGAAAACAGTATGGAGGTTCCTCAAAAAATTAAAAATAGAACTACCTTACAACCCAGCAATTGCACTACTAGGTATTTATCCAAGGGACACAGATGTGCTGTTTCAAAGGGGCACATGCACCCCAATGTTTATAGCAGCACTACTGACAATAGCCAAAGTATGGAAAGAGCCCAAATGTCCATGGACAGATGAAGGGATAAAGAAGATGTGGTATACATATACAATGGAGTATTACTCGGCAATCAAAAAAGGATGAAATCTTGCATTTTCAACAATGTGGATGGAACTTGAGGGTATAATGCTAAGCGAAATTAGTCAGAGAAAGACAAATATATGACTTCACTCATATGAGGACTTTAAGATACAAAACAGATGAACATAAGGGAAGGGAAGCAAAAATAATATAAAAACAGGGAGGGGGACAAAACATAAGAGACTTAAAAAATTTTTTTTAATGTTTTTATTTATTTTTGAGAGACAGCAAGACAGAGTGCAAGCAGCAGAGGGACAGAGATAGAGGGAGACACAGAATCCAAAGCAGGTTCCAAGCTCTGGGCTGTCAGCACAGAGCCTGACACGGGGCTCGAACTCACAAACCATGAGATCATGACCTAAGCCAAAGTCAGATCCTTAACTGACTGAGCCACCCAGGCACCCCAAACATAAGAGACTCTTAAATATAGAGAACAAACTGAGGGTTGCTGGAGGAGTTGTGGGTGAGGTGATGGGCTAAACGGGTAAGGGGCATTAAAGAAGACCCTTGTTGGGATGAGCACTGGGTGTTATACATAAGGGATGAATCACTGGAATCTACTCCTGAAACCATTATTGTACAATATGCTAACTAACTTGGATGTAAATTTAAAAAAAGAAAAAGAGGGGCGCCTGGGTGGCTCAGTCGGTTAAGCGTCCGACTTCAACTCAGGTCACGATCTCACGGTCTGTGAGTTCGAGCCCCGCATCGGGCTCTGGGCTGATGGCTCAGAGCCTGGAGCCTGCTTCCGATTCTGTGTCTCCCTCTCTCTCTGCCCCTCCCCCATTCGTGCTCTGTCTCTCTCTGTCTCAAAAATAAAAACGTTAAAAAAAAATTAAAAAAAAAAAAAAAAGAAAAATGCAGAATGTAGGGCCCAACCCAGACTTCCTAAATCCAAACCTGAGATTTAAGTTTCCCCAAATGATATGTATGCACATCAAAGTTTGAAAAGGACTAAGATTTCTTCAGGAAGAAGACTTGAAAGGCAGTGATGAGTATGAGGGAACAGGTAAGAAGCTTCAGGTGATCCCAGGGAATCCCTATCCCAGGACATAGGGGCAAATGAGGAAAAAGAGGCCTGGGGGTTTCTCTTGCAGCACCCTGGACTGAATGGGTTAAGGAGTAGGTTGGATGGCTCTGGCTGGGAGCCCTGAACACAGGGCACGGGTGGGCCTGGGGTCTTCACCTAAAAAGATTGCTACCGCCATCAGTCACCGCCAGCTCCTTCATTCCCCCGCTCTCCTTCCTGAACCCCAGTCTCCCATTTCAGGACTTCTCCAGACTTTTAGTCTCAATGACCTGACCAGTCGGACTTCGCTAGCTCGGTTTGATTCGGCCAGGTTCGGTTGCTAAGGCCTACAGCTTCCCGGTTGCGGGGGGGGGGGGGGGGGGGGATGATGTCACGTCCAAAAGGCGGGCTCACCAGGTCTCTCCCTCCGCCGGATTGGTTGCCAGGAATTTTATTAGATTCGCAGCCTCGCGGGCTCAGGGTTAGCTGTTATTGTCCCCAGATGCCCCTGGCCCACGGCCGTCTTCTCCCCGTGGAGCAAGACTCTGAGGACAGTACTCAGGAAGCACTTAGCTTCGGAAGGAGAGGTGATCCGAATGGTCCGGATATTGCCACCAGGCTAGGCGTTTCGGCTGCCCAGGTACTTTTTGACTCGATCGGGTGTCCGTAGTTGGGGCGGCTACCCGAACCGCAGGGATTTGTGGAATTTATAGTTCTGCATTAGTTCTGGATTAGTTTTGGGTGGGCCGGAGGCTCTAGTCCGGCAGGGATTTTTGGAGGAAAAAAAAAAAAAAAAGACTTTGAGGACTGGGGGCCTGGGTCCCAGGACAGGGGAGGACAAAAAGGACGTCTAAATAAGAATTCTGCCATTAGCATTGTTTTGGTGTTCTTTTTAGGTGCTGACCTGAAACTGATCCACCCCTTTCTGACCAAAACTGTTCACCCACGGTGGATTCACCCACGGTGGAAGGGACCAGGCAGCCAAATGGAGATGCCACCAGTCAATCCAGTGGGAGAGAAGGACACCTCTCAACCGCAACAACAATGGGAAAAGAACCCCCAGGAGAACCTTGATTCAACTACCCAGATCAAGCAGCAGTCCCCAGACCCTCCTACTGAAATCCTTGAGCTGAGAGTGAGCCCAAATCAAGCCAGCCAAATTCTAGAGAATTCTCAAGGAACTGAAAAACTGGCCGCTGGACTTCAAGGAAACTCTGCCAAGTCTCGTGGATCAACCAATGAGATGCCAGAGCCCCTTCAAGCTTCTGATCTCTGGTACTGTCCGGATGGGAGCTTTGTTAAGAAGATCATAATCCGTGGCCATGGCTTGGACAAACCCAAGCTGGGCTCCTGCTGCCGGGTACTGGCGTTTGGGTTTCCTTTTGGGTCAGGCCTGCCAGAGGGATGGACAGAGCTAACTATGGGGTTAGGCCCATGGAGGGAGGGGACTTGGGGGGAACTCATAGAGAAATGCTTGGAGTCCATGTGTCAAGGTGAGGAGGCAGAGCTTCAGCTCTCTGAACACTCTGGACCTCCTTTCAGGCTCACACTGGCCTCCTTCACTCAGGGCAGGGACTCCTGGGAGCTGGAGGCCAGTGAGAAGGAGGCCTTGGCCAGGGAAGAACGTGCAAGGGGCACAGAATTATTTCGAGCTGGGAACCCTGAAGGGGCTGCCAGATGCTATGGACGGGCTCTTCGGCTGCTGCTGACTTTACCCCCACCCGGCCCTCCAGAACGAACTGTTCTTCATGCCAATCTGGCTGCCTGTCAGTTGCTGTTAGGGCAGCCTCAGTTGGCAGCCCAGAGCTGTGACCGAGTGCTGGAGCGGGAACCTGGCCATTTAAAGGCCTTGTACCGAAGGGGGGTTGCCCAGGCTGCCCTTGGGAACCTTGAAAAAGCAACTGCTGACCTCAGGAAGGTGCTGGCGGTAGACCCCAAAAACCGGGCAGCCCAGGAAGAGCTGGGAAAGGTGATCATTCAGGGGAAGAAACAAGATGCAGGGCTGGCTCAGGGTCTGCGCAAGATGTTTGGCTGATTAAAAGTTAAATCTTAAAAGAGACAGGAACCTGTGAATTGTGGTTTATGCCGTGAGATTTTGAGGGGACCAAGAGGGAGGGTTTCAGCCATGTCCCATTCATTCCTAGCTTTTGCTTTCTTAGGGGAGGTAACAGTGGACTGTGCGCCTCTTTCCCTCTTTTACCATTAAAAGCCATATGATCACCTGTGCTACATTTTGGGGGGCTTATTCATATCCGAGGATAAATGGACGATACATAAACTTCTGAATTTAGGACTGGGGGAGATGGCGGGCCTTTAAATCCCGGGAACTACATCTCCCAGGCTTTCTCGTTGGGTCCCGCCCGGCGCATGCGCAAACTATACAGCCCGGTTCAGCGGGAGTGCTGTCCTTCTGCCGTGCTCCCATTGGCCCGCCCTATCCAGCCATCTCAAGTATTCAGCACCCAGGTCTCTTACTGGTCGGTAGAGCTTCCGGGACACCGCCCCCTTTTTTTAAGAGTCAACTGATTAGTTGATGATGGGGAGAGGCGGGTCTTGGGGACCGTCTCATGGCTGGGGGGCGGGAGGGAAAGATGGCGGAACTGATGCTGCTCAGCGAGATTGCGGACCCAACACGTTTTTTCACCGATAACTTGCTGAGCCCGGAGGACTGGGGTCTGCGGAGTGAGGCCTGGGGGAGGGAGGAGGGCTGTGGCATACTATGCTTTTGAGGCACGCAGGGAGGAAGCGGAGGTCCATAGAGGAAGGCTGGGCACATACGGAATCCATCACCCGAAAGAGGGCGGAGCAGGGGGGCTCGTTGTGCATTCGGGGGGATGCGGGAGTTGGGAAAGACCTCTGCTCCCAGCAAAAACATCGAGTTGTTCCGGGGTGGGGGAAGGAGGAGCTGAAGTTCTTTGGCTGTATCACGTTTCAAGTGGGCGGGCGGTAGGTCTGGCCGAGCCGAGCCAATGAGGGATGGGCCCAGGGCTGTGTGTAGATCTGTAGGCTGGGCCACCGGACGACCCCCTGACGTTCTTCATCTCTTGCAGACAGCACCTTGTATACTGGCTTAGATGATGTCGCGGAGGAGCAGACGCAGCTCTTCCGTTGCCCAGAGCAGGATGTCCCGGTACTGCTTCTCTAGCCTTGTCTCTAACCTTTGGGGGTCGGGAGTTGCCCCGGAACAAGGACTCAGCCCCAAGCCAGAGCTCATGAAGCCGTTGTCTTCACATTCTTGCCATCTAATGTCCTTCTTTATTCAGTTTGGCAGCAGTTCCCTGGATGTGGGGATGGATGTCAGCCCTCCTGAGCCACCCTGGGACCCCCTGCCTATCTTTCCAGGTAAGATATCCCTTGTGATTCCTGCATCCTTACAAAACCCTCTCTTTCCACTGTTTTCCAGGAACTACACACTCCCCTGTATCCTCACACCTCCTCTTCATAAGTGCCTGTGCACTCCTCTTTCCTTCAGCCCCTTATGTGTTCCTTCCCCTTTGCCCCAGGTGAGGGGATCCTCACTTCCAAGCCTTTGGGCACGTTTTGGACTCTTCAGGCTCTGCTTCCTGGTTATTCCCCAACCCCTTTCTTCCAGACCTTCAGGTGAAGTCTGAGCCATCCTCCCCCTGCTCCTCTTCCTCCCTCAGCTCTGAATCATCGCGTCTTTCCACAGAGCCCTCTAGCCAGGTGAGAGAACCATCTCCTTCCTTCTGCTGTTTGTGGCAGGGATGGTGTTCCAGTCCCTTCATGCATAGGTGCTGAGAAAATGTTTTGTGTGCTATGGGTCATGGAGTAGTGGTGGTGCCTTTGGATTTCTTTAATATCCTCATTTTCCATGTCTCCTCTGTGGTTGTCTGTAAGTGAAGATGGAGTCATTTTAATAAATAGAGATATGTGGCAGCCATGGTGAGGCCAGGAAGAAGAGAGTTGTTAACTGCTGAGAATTCTGAAATTGCTCTTGCCCCAGTTGTCCATTCTAAGGCAATATTTGAAATGATGAGACTTCATCAACCCTCCCAGGAATAATATAGAGAAAACGAGGGGCCAGAGACAGCTTAAGGAGATACTCAGTAAAACCAGAATGTCAAATAATTAGTAATCAGTAAAAGCTAGTTAAAAATTAGTAAAAACTTTTGTTCTTACTCTTGCTCTCAACACCTTCCTTGTTTTATTTTTTCTGAGCCCCCACCACTTCACCCCACTCTCACCCAGGTCCCTGCTGTAGGGGAGGTGCTGGTTGTGAAGACAGAGTCCTTGGCACCCCCACTCTGCCTCCTAGGAGATGATCCAACATCCCCATTTGAAACGGTCCAGATCAATGTGGGTTCCACCTCTGATGACCCCTCAGGTAATAACAGCCTGCTACCACCCCCAGGCTTTACCAAGGCAGGGTAGATGGGAGAGGGGCTTTACCAAGGCAGCAGGAGAGAGAGAGAGAGAAAGTAAGCAGGGGAGGGACAGAGAAAGTGGGGACAGAGGATCTGAATCAGACTCTGTGCTGATAGAGGAGAGCCGGAAGAGCCTGATGCCATGTGGGGCTCAAACTCAGGGACCCTGAGATCATGACCTGGCTGATGTCAGACGTTTAACTGACTAAGTCACCCAGGCACCTGTCCCCCCTGCCCCGGCCCCGTTGCTTTGCATTTTTAAAAAACTTATGGACAGTATTTTAGGGCATATTTATTTATTTCCCACCCCTGAAGTTTTATTATAAAAATTTTTCAAACATACAGAAAAGTTGAAATTCCATATACCCAACTCCTAGATCCTACAGTTAACATTACTTGCACTATTTCACTAAGTGTTACTAAGTTTATTTACTCTTAGGTGTTTACACAGTAAACATTTATAGAGCACCTACTCCATGCCACATACTGGACGGGGTGCTGGGAATGCAAGATGAAGAAGATGTGAGCATCATGCTGACCCAAGAATCCTGTAGTGTGGAGGGAGGGGAAAGACAGATACCAGTTGCTGCAGGTGTGGGAACTCCAGGATAGACATCGCAAGGTGCCATGAAAACTCATAAGAGGGGCAGCTCACCCTATTGGGGCTGGATCAGTGATGTGCTCCTGGAGGAAGCATTTCCTGAACTGAGTTTGAAGGACACATAGAAATTAGGCACAAGATGAATGTGGGGACTGTGGCATGTGCGCACACGTGTGTGTGTGTGTGTGTGTGTGTGTGTGTGTATCTAGGGAGCTTGTATCTCCTCAGAGTGGATGTGAGGAGGGAGTGGGAAATGGAAAGAAAGTTGCAGAGGCTGCAGGCCAAGTGAGAACGGTGCTAAGGGACTCTTAGCTTTTATCCTATGCGCAGTTGGGAGACTGAAGAATTGAGCAGGAGAACAGTGTGATTAGGAAGCTGACTCTGGTGACAGAGTAGAGAGAATGGATCATGGAGAGGCAGGACTGGATACAGTTCCTCAAGAAAGATATTTGGATTCTGAAAAGAGGCAGAAAGAATGACATAGAATGGAAGAATTGCAGTGACTTCCTGCGTAGGATTTGATGCCAGAGTTTCATGCTAGGGCAGATAGGTATTGCAAGAGCACGAGCCCCCAGGCCAGGGAATGTGCTGAATTCACTGTTGTGGATTACAAAGCGCCTTCAGGATTTCCTGGCACTGCCTGTCTTTGGCAAGGGAGCCCAGTGATGCAGTCCATTCTGTTTTCCTCCCCAGCCTCAGGGCGGGGCAGGTTAGTATAGAAAATGGGTTTGGAGAGAGAAACAGATCACATTCGCAAACAAGATAAGGATATAAACCTTGACTGTTGAGGACTTTGCAAAGGAGTCGATTGTCCCCTTGTATTTAGGTTATCTTCTGAGGGCCTGTGCTTTACCCATCAGTTTGATAGACAGGAAGCATAAAACATAATCTTTGCTTTTGGAGAGTCTCATGAGTGTCATAACACGTGGTTAATAATCAAATAGTGATCATCTCTGAGGAGGGATCCAGGTGGCTGGTAGACAAGAAAGGGAAGGAGATCCACTTCACTGAATTACCTTTTGGTCCTTTGGAGTTTTGTGAGTATATTACCTATTCATAAACATAAGTTGAAATTTTTAAATAGCAATATTGGCAGTTCTATAATTAAGTACCTAAAAGAGTTGTATGGACCAAAGGTAGTGGCAGACTGTTGACCTTGGGGTTGAATCTGGCCCTCAGATGACTTTTATTTCACCCACATGGGGTGACCAGCAAGTCTCACAGATGGATTTAACAGAGGCCAGGAAGGCTCAGAGGTGACTGAGGCTTTGTGATTTGGTGCCTGGGAGCCTGACGGAGTAAAAAGGGAATTTGTGTGAAGGGACAAGCTGTGAGCCCCATTTAAGGCCAGCTTGAATTTGGGTGGGTGGTGGGGCACAAGAAAGGAATGACCAGCAGGCACCTTGGGAGTCAGCATTGGGACACAGGGGAGCAGTCAAGGGTAGAAATTCAGACTTGGCTGCTGTCAGCATAGAGACAGCTTCAGGAGCCAGTGAAGGAGAAAGGAAAGTTCTGGGCAAAGAGGTAGGAAGAGAGCCAGCAGGTCAGCAACCCCATAGTTCTCTGCCTTCTGGATTGCATGCCTAGGGCCAGAATAGTCTTAGTTTTTGGTACAAGGGGGAAGGACCATGTCTTCCATCCCCTATCTTAATCCTCTTCTCCTTCAGTGTTTATCTGATACCCAGCATTTTATATTATCCTGACACCCCACAGATGTCCAGACCAAGCTAGAGCCTGTCTCTCCATCTTCCTCCATCAACTCTGAGGCTTCCCTGCTCTCAGCAGAGTCCCCCAACCAGGTGAGCATCAACCTTTCTTACTCTCTCCAGACATTCCAGTGAGCTCCTTCTGCCTCTCAGAGGTATGAAAGCATTCTCTTCTTCAGCTCCTTCTCCTTGATATCCCTCCTGACTCACATATCTTTTGGAATGCCCAACACAGGGTTTTATAGGAGAGGAGGTACTGGAAGTGAAGACAGAGTCACCATCCCCTCAAGGGTGTCTCCTGCGGGATGTCCTAGGCCCCCCACTTGGAGGTGTCCAGATCAGCATGGGCCCATCCTCCGATGGCTCCTTAGGTAATGGGGCAAGCTGATACATTGGGATCCCCGGCAAGAGGCCTCTAGTCCTGACATTCCTTCCTTTCTTCCTTTTCCCTTCCTTCAGGCAAAGCCCTGCCCACCCGAAAGCCACCGCTGCAGCCCAAACCTGTGGTGATAACCACTGTCCCAATGCCACCCAGAGCTGTGCCTCCCAGCACCACCATCCTTTTGCAGCCTCTTGTCCAACCACCCCCAGGTACTAAAATAGGAGAGAAGGAGCCGGACTGGATTGACTTTCTCGGGGAGCTCACAGCCATTGAGGCTCCCAGCCCTTGGGTGTTCAGGTACGGGTATGGACACAAGAACAGCTCTCACCTCCTTCTCCTGCTCACTTGCCCCAGTGTCACCAGTTGTCCTCATCCAAGGTGCTATTCGGGTCCAGCCTGAGGGGCCGGCCCCCCCTGCTCCAAGGCCTGAAAGGAAGAGCATTGTTCCAGCTCCTATGCCTGGGAACTCCTGCCCACCTGAAGTGGATGTAAGTACTGGGGAGGAGAGGAGTAAGACTAGTAATGGGGAGGAAGTCTGCCATGGAAGAGAGAATTGTGGAATGAGGAGGGATCGAAAAGTGAGGAAGCAAAGCCATAGATGATCCTGAAGGTCAGAGTGGGTCCCTGTTTATATATGAGTATCAACTCTGTAATTTTAGGATCCTTAGTTTTGCTATCACTGAAGATGAAGAAATGGCATTGGTGTCAGTAAATCTAAGGCAGGGGACCCATACTGTGTTATGGTTGTGGCAGTAGTTGGAAGAGGGAGGCTGTTTCCTAGGGGAAAACCAGGTAAAGTGTTCTTTAATTATGGCAAAGTTAAAGTGTGGGCCCTAAAAAGAATTGAGAGGAAGGAAGACCCCACCCAGCAAGGAAAGGAACTGAGTTTGCACCAGGAACCAGGATGGAGGAAGTCCTTCCTACAGTCTGACTTCTCTCAGCTCTGAGGACAGGAGCAGGGAGTGGTTGAGAGAAGGGCTCCTTCTGTGGAAAGCTTTAGCAGAGAGGAATAACCCGTCTCTGGCTGTGTCGGTAGAGGTCAGGAAGGGGATAGAGTGGCCAGTGTGAGCATTGGGTAATCAGTTCCTGAAGTTGGGAGGCATAGTTCCCCTCTCCCACCCCTCTGTCATTCCTTTTCTGATCCTCCCGGTACCCTAGGCAAAGCTGCTGAAGCGGCAGCAGCGAATGATCAAGAACCGGGAGTCGGCCTGCCAGTCCAGGAGGAAGAAGAAGGAGTATCTGCAGGGGCTGGAGGCTCGGCTGCAGGCTGTGCTGGCCGACAACCAGCAGCTCCGCAGGGAGAATGCTGCCCTCCGGCGGCGGCTGGAGGCCCTGCTGGCCGAAGTAAGACGGGTCGGTCCCAGGCCCCTGGGAATACAGGCAGGCTCCTTGGGGATGACTCACCCCCTCTCTCATCTCTCTCTCTCACCTTAGAACAGCGAGCTCAAGTTAGGGTCTGGAAACAGGAAGGTGGTCTGCATCATGGTGTTCCTTCTTTTCATTGCCTTCAACTTTGGACCTGTCAGGTGAGACCTTCCCTGCCTCCCCCAAAGTTTCTGGGTGGAGCCCACCCTCACAGCTGCCTGCCTGCCTGCCTTGGCACAGGCCCTTTCATTCCACTTACACGCAGGCAGCACAGCTGTCCTCAGCACCCACGGGGCATCCAGCCAGTCCCTTCTCCTTCCATCATTTCTCTCAAATGGTGTGTCCTGGAGCAGATGGTGGTAATAACAATGGTAAAGATAGTGACTTTTAAGTGCTTGCTGAGCTCCTCGTGCTTCCTGGCTTTATTAGGTAGCGATGGTTCTCATTCCCGTCGTACACATGAAGGGATTCGCTCTGCAGGATAGATTGGAAGCCAGGCAGGCTTTCTGCAGAGCCCATGATCTTAACCAGCCCCTGGACCAGGCTGGAATTCCTTACTCGATCCTTCCTCATCCTCAGCATCAGTGACCCTCCTCCAGCTCCCATCTCTCCTCGGATGAGCGGAGAGGAGCCTCGACCCCGGAGACACTTGCTGGAGTTCTCAGCGCAAGAGCCGGTTCATGGAGTTGAACCCCTCCAGGGTTCCTCCCTGGGCCCTGAGGAGCCCCAGCCCAGCCCCCCAGGCCGGCCAAGTTTCAGGTAAGGAGAGGGCCCTCTCTCTTTTGGGGATGCTGAGTGTATCTCCTCTCCAAAACTTACTTTTTCTTCCTAGGGGAACCAGAGTTCTCCTGCCATCGTTGCCTGTTCTGTTGGGGGAAGGGCGTGGGGCAGCCTCTAATCATTGCCTCCTCCCTTCCTCACTCCAGGAACCTGACAGCCTTCCCGGGGGGCAGTGCCAAGGAGCTGCTGCTGAGAGACCTGGACCAGCTCTTCCTCTCCTCTGATTGCCGGCACTTCAACCGAACCGAGTCCCTGAGGTGTGGGGGATCCCCAGCTGGGGCATCTTCCCTGTCCTCTGAGGCCCCCTCCACAGGCGGCCTGGCTATCCCTGTGTACTGAAGCACCAGTTCTCCCTGCCCTCTCTTCCCTGTCCTGTGCTCGGGCAAGGAAAATGGGAGCTCTGGCTCCTTACAGAGGTGTTACCCCTCTGTTTCCCTAGGCTTGCGGACGAGCTGAGCGGCTGGGTCCAGCGTCACCAGAGAGGCCGGCGGAAGATCCCCCAGAGGGCCCAGGAGAGACAGGTAGGAGGGGCTAGGGCTGGTTCAAGGAAGGCCACTGGAAGACTAAATGTCCTGGGGATTTTGAGGGAGCATCTCATTGTGGAGGTTTGAGGGATCATTTGGGGGAAGTGGAGGGGTGGGTGTGAGGTGGCATCAGCTTCCAGGGGCCGTCTGTCTCTTTCCCTTTTCCCTTTACCCTCTTCAAATCCTTAGATACTTCTCCTTCCAGAAGTCTCAGCTCTGGAAGAAGTCGCCTCCAGTTAAGGCAGTTCCCACCCAACCCCCTGGGCCCCCAGAAAGGTGAGTCTATGAGGGTGCTTATCTGTTACTAAGGGAGGTTTCACTCTAAAGAGCTACACCCCCAGAAGCTATCCTGTGTCTGTCATCATTGCCACCAATGACGTTATGCCTCCCTCATCCACTGGGGTCTCGTGTCTTTTTCTCTTACCCTCTCCCATCTTCCCTGGTGGGGACTGGGCATGGGGCTTAGTTTCTCCCAAATCCTGTTTCCCCTCCTGGCTAGGGATTCTGTGGGCCAACTGCAGCTATATCGCCACCCAGACCGTTCGCAGCCAGAGTTCCTGGATGCAATTGACCGACGAGAAGACACATTTTATGTTGTGTCCTTCCGAAGGGTGAGTCCTTCCCTGCCCCATCCCTGTCACCCTGCGCTCTCCAGCAATCTGTCTTCAGGCTGAGGCTATAGAGTAGAGGTGGGGAGAGCCTGTCCACATCTTTTCCTCCAGCCCTCTGGCCCGGCCCCTTTGTTTCCCAGGACCACTTGCTGCTCCCTGCCATCAGCCACAACAAGACCTCTCGGCCCAAGATGTCCCTGGTGATGCCTGCCATGGCCCCCAATGGTAATTCTCTCCCTGCCAGATCTGGGGAGGGGTCCTGAAATCGAGCAATGGGGAGGTTCTGATAGGGAGATCCAGCATGAGGAGCTGAGGGGGAAGTGGAGAGAGGAGTGGGCCATTCCAGAGAGAGGCTAGACTCCTGGCTGAGAAGATGCAGGAAATGGATGGAGAGAAAAACCGAATGCAGGAGACGTGGGAGGAAGACGAGGGTGCAGGCCATCCCTTGGTGATGGTGCTCAAGGAGGTATGGGCAGAGGGGGTGGGCTGGGAATGGCCAGATTCTCACCTTCTGTGTTCTCTTCCTGTCCTTTCCTCTGTGACCTCAATCATATGTGTCCTCTGTGACTCATCGATGTCATTTGCTTTTCCTGCCCCTTTCCTCTCCCTGTACCAACCCCATCCCTACCCTCTCATTCAACTCCTGCTATGGACTGTCTCCTCACCATTGCCCCTCCCTCCCTGCCCACCTCTACTTTTTTCCTCTCTGTTTGCCTGCGCTTCTCCTCTTTCTTAACTCTCTCCTTCTCACAGAGACCCTGTCAGGCCGGGGGGCTCCAGGAGACTATGAGGAGATGATGCAGATCGAGTGTGAGGTCATGGACACCCGGGTGATTCACATCAAGACCTCCACGGTGCCTCCCTCACTCCGAAAACAGCCATCCTCGACCCCAGGCAATGCCACAGGTGGCCCCTTGCCAGCTTCTGCAGCCGGCCAGGCACGCCAGGCCTCCCACCAGCCCCTCTACCTCAATCACCCCTGACCTGTGCAACTCACACTGACTTAGAGCTGGTGGTGGGGGACGGGAGGTGGGGGGTGACCAAGTGGGGCTTTTCTAAGTTCTCTGATCCCTGGGCTTGGGGCAATTGGTAAAGGAAAGACAGGGTGTGGGGTTAAGCCCTTATTTGGGGGTGAGGGGGTTTACCTCTCTTCTCACCCCTTTTTGGAATATAGGGCTCCTCTCATTTCTCTGAACCCCTAATTCCTGCTTCTTTCGAGATTAAGTTTTGGGGTAGGTGGACTCCTGCACACTCTTTATTCTTTTGTTTCTCTGTTTAGGGGGTGGAGGTGGGAATTTGGTCCCCGGGAGGGACAAGGGACATTTTTACATTTTGGAGCTAGTTACTGGGAGTAAAGGAGGGATGGTGGTGGGAGATCAGGTTTATGTATATGTATATCTTCTTTTTTATTATTAAATAAACAACTTGGAGGGAGTTGAAGGAACGGTGACTGCCTTCCTGGCTCAGGACGGGGAATTGGGGGAAAGTGGCTTCTGTACTGACAGTATATCAGACAACCAAGCACTGAAGACATAGCTGGCTCTGGGGTGGGATGGGTGTGGGATCCCAGACCTCATGTCATTCCCTTGTCCCCGCCCCTACAACACTGGGGCATGTCTGTGTCTAGCGGTGGGGGCGGCGGGGGGCGGGGGGGTGATGAGGGTGGGATGTCTCCTGGCATGACAGCCCTGAGGATACAGATCCCTGGAATGTGTCTGAGTAAACAGGAAGGACAGGGGGCCCCACGCCCTTTGGGGTAAGCAGCGTCCCTGGGTCTCCTGCATTCTAGCAGGTTCTCCCTCCCCTCCCTTGATTTCCAGGACGAGCAACTTGAACAAACAGCAGAGCTGGGGCCAGAAGGCTGTGAGCCAGAAAGGAGGGGCCACAGTGGAGAAGGGGGCAGTGTTTGGAGGGAAGGGGAGATGTTCAAGAGCATCTTCTTAGCCCTAAACTTGGGGAGACTGAGACTTGTGAGTCCAGGTGAAAGAAAAGGATGAGAACGGACCTGGCAGGAAAGGCTGTGCTTCTAATTAGGAGGAAGGGGAAAAGGACAGGGTGAGGGGCCAAATCTCACTCAACCTGGGGGGATCCCATCGGCGGCTCTTGTCCAGCAGCGCCTCAGGCCTGGCCCTGCAGGAGTGTCCTGGGTCAGCTAGAGGGTGTGGGCTGGGCCTGGGCTCAACGCCCAGATGACTGGACAGGGGCCGCCCGGGCCACAAGCCCAGGCCTGAAGGAGGAGGGGAGAACCTCACGTGTCTAGCCAGGCTCCCCCACTCCCCATTACTGTGTTTGGGGTGAAAACAGACTGAGTAACTATGGCAACCTGGAACCAGGGCTCCCAGGAACTAGGCCTCTCCTCCCTCCGGAGCACAGCCCTAGCTTTTCGGCTTCCCTGTCCCCACATCCCTCGAGGCTTATCCAGGCCCAGTGCAAGAGCAAGGATTTGGGAGACAGATCACCTGAGTTGGATTCCCTGCTTTACCTTTCATTAGTGGATGCCCTTGATATGTAACTTAAACACTTGGGGCCTTAGTTTCCTCATCTGTAAAGCAGAATACTCCTACCTACTTCTCAGGGTTGGTGTAAGGGTAAAAGATATTCACGTGCCTGGTCCCTGGAAGGTGCACCTGTCCCTTGTTCCTTACACCTTTCTCTTTGCATTTACACTGTCCTTTTCTCCTCTATTCCACTCTTAATCCCAACTAGGTTCATCACTGTTTCATTGTCCCATCTCTCTCTGTACTGACCCCAGCTCAGGAAAGTGCTTGAGTGTTGGCATCTCAGACTTGGGGCCCTGAGGTGGGGCCTGCAACGCATCTGGCTGAGTGGCAGGGGACAGCTGGCACCTTGATGTGAACTGGCAGTCAACACTATTGGCCCAGTGAGTGGAGTGGTGGAAAGGATCAGGAGAGGCATGGAGCAGGGGTGTGCAAGGCAGGAAGGTGAAGGCAGGTCAGTCTCTGGCTGCCGCCCTCCAGGCCCATGTGGCTCTGCAGCCACAGCCTTATCCCAGGCCACCTCAGTGTATGGCCACTGTCACTCCTGCACCTCCTGTTGGCCCCTCCTGTCCCAGGCCCACTTTGTCTTTCTGTTGGGCCGCTTTCCTTCCTCGGGATCCGGCCTTTTGTTCCTCTTATCCTCCCTGACCCATTGCCTCTGCCTCTTTGCACCAAATTCCTTTCCTTTCCCGCCTCTCTTTGCCCTCTGTCCCACTGGGAGCCCTCACCTTCTCTTTTGGACTCTTCGGTCTATGTTCATCTTGTTGTTTCTTGTCCCTTTTGTGTTTTGCCCTTCCTCCCTCCTGTTCCACTCTCTCTTCCCTTTCTTTTTACTTGTTCTTCTCACCTCCTCCTGCTGCTGACCCTGTGCTCAACTCCTCCCTTTTCATGCCACCCCCTCCCCAGTCCTGTTCCTCTGTCCACGTTCCTTGTCCTGTGGGGCGACTTCCTCTCCTCTCCCCCGCTTCAGCCCTCTCCCCCTTCCTCCCCCTTCACCACTGCAATCCCCCGTCCTCTTCCCAGCTGTGGGGGCCAGGACTAGAGAGCCTAATGCTTGCCTCATCGTTCTGCTATGGCTTCTGGATACAGCACATCTGGATTCGGGGGCCCAGATGTGTGGTTGCCACAGCGACCTCGGTCCCTCTGGTAAATACAGGCGCCCACCCGCCCCAGAGCAGAGAACAAAACAATTGTGTGACTTTCTTTTGTCACGAGATAGAAATGTCCTCCCCCCTCCCTTCTCCCCACACCCGCGTCTCCAGGCAAAGGAAGTTTTATGGGTCCAAATCCTTCCTTCTGTGGCTCTGTGGCCCCCTTTTCAGCCCCAGCCTCGTGGTTCTCTTCCATCTCATGTCAGGCTGTCTCCTCTCTCTCAGCTCCCCTTCCTCACCATCTCCCAGTCCCACCCCTCAGTAGTGGAATGTTGAGTCCCCTATCTTAAACTTGGTGGTTTCTTACCAAATCTGCATAGCAACTGAATGCAGAAAAAAAGTTCTAGAAATCCAGATCTTCTACCCTTCCTTCTCAAACAAGTTCTTCCAGAAGCCCCTTCATTTGTTTCTGCCCTAAGCCTTGCATCTTTCCAAGGCTGTTCCTGGGGAAGGGGAGAGAATACATGCTTTGGAATCAGAAAATCTGGGTTGAGGCTCACCTTTATCACCACTAGCAAAGTCCCTTGGACAAGTCACCTAATGTCTGTGACCCTCCATTTCCTCAGCCACAAAGTGGGATTGATCAAATGCCTGCACTGTGTTGGAAAGTGTTTTGTCAACGGAAGCCCAGTACAACTGTTTTTCTCTCTTCCCCCTCTCTGGGACTGCTCCCTTGGATCACAGCCCCTGGCCTCTCTTCATTCCTTCTCTTCTCCTTCAGGTCCTTGCCCTTAATTGCCCTCATTCTTTTTCTTCCCTCCCTTCTCCTGGTCTTTCCTTTCCTTCCTGTCTGTATCTTTTCTCCCATATCCTCCTGAGGTCAGGACAGGGACATGGAGGTTCTTTCAAGGATGAGCGCCCAGAGCTGAAGACACCTGGACTGAGGATTCTGAGACCACAAGCCAGAGCATGTGGACAGTTGTCAGCAACACCGATCTTTCTACCGTCACCTGAAACACCTCAGTGAAGGCAACGGGCTCTGACCATTAGGTCTGGGGCTCCTGCCAGACTCCCTTTCCCCATCCTTCTCACCCAGTCTTTTCATAACTCAACAGTGACAAGAATTCATTAGGCACCTGTGCGATGCAATGTCTGTGCTTTACTGATGAAATGCAAACATGTAAGACGGGAGCTCCTCCAAGAGCTGGAAATCCAGGGGGTGAATCAAATTTTAGACAATGATGATCTCAGAAACTGGAATTATGTCTGTTAAGCCTACAGTGGCTTCTCCAAATGCCTTGTAACCTTGTAAATGTTTGCAATCCCATTCTGTTCTCTGAGATTCGTATCCCATCTGTTCCTAGTCGTGGACTTCCAGAACACCCCACAGCCATCCTTCGAGTTCTCACATCTCCAGGGGCTCCTGGCCACTCTGTGGGACAAGTATACTTATGGTGGCCATACTTAGTAAATCATAAAACCAAGAATAAGACATAGGAAGAACAATGGCTATAACCATGAGACGGAATTACCAAAATCTGGGAATGTGAGAAAATTCATCCTCTGTGCAGTCTGTTCTCCCCAAATAATGCTGTTTCAGACTCTCCCTCCCCACTCTTTCATGTGCTTCCCCCCAGCCCTCCCAATCAGAGGGAAGCTATTACCCACTCCAGGCTCTGGGGGCTTTGGGCCAAGGCAGAGGAAGGAAGCTGAGCCCAGTTCCGTCCAAGATGCTGACTTCATCCTCCCCATCAAAGCCAGGAAAAAAACAGCCACACACACACCCAGACACACACGGGGACACCCACGCGAGGGTCCATGCAAGCCTTTGCCCTCGGCCACAGGGAGCTAACTGGCCATGTGGCAGCCATACACTGTGCCAGTGTGCCCTGATGCAGGAACAACACACACCTGTAACCAGGGGGATCCAGTCTGGGGTGCAGACACCCGTGCCCCAACCTAAGTGGCAGATGGGCACATACAGGCTCCTCCAGGTCCCTTTCACCCATCACCTGTGACTAGGCCAAGCTACTCCCTGATGATGAGGTTGGTAGCGAGGTAGCAAGAACTCAATCCCTGTGAAACCTGGTGGGGTTGCCTCACCCTGGATACTTCTGTGACAAAAGTCTTCTTTTCAGCCCATCGTAAGGGTAGGGAGCACAAAGGGATATGGAGCCAGAGAAAGAGCCATCCTTATGTGGGAGTGTCTGCTGCCCTGTCCTCTGGTATCAGTCTTCCTGTCTCTGCCTGAGGTCAAAGTGCTTTCTTTCCTGAGCCCCCAACTCTTCCTACCTCTGCTCTTGCTCCCCTGTAGCACCCGAACAACATCAGCTCCTTTCGGCTTTCTGCTGACTACACCCTCCCATTCATTACCCCCCCCCCCCATATCTGCCTCCCGCCTCTAGCTCTGTCTCCCTCCCTAAGCCTCCCTCCTAAATTTCCAGCTTCTCTTCCCTGTCTCTCCTGAACCCCAACTTCCTTCCCAAGTCATATATCTTGGTGCTCAGCCAAGCACTCAAGCCTCATCTGCCATTTC
The DNA here is from genome assembly GCF_018350215.1 of Panthera leo. Classification (NCBI taxonomy): domain Eukaryota; kingdom Metazoa; phylum Chordata; class Mammalia; order Carnivora; family Felidae; genus Panthera; species Panthera leo. The sequence goes on along the minus strand of NC_056683.1, from coordinate 30,720,989 downwards.
TCTAGAATTTGCTGAGGTAGGCGAATGAAAAGGGGGCAATGATCCCAAGCTGAGAACAGGTGGACTGACCAGAACGGATGGGAGAGGCAGTGTAAGGACAGGGCCAGCAGAAAAGATAGGAGAGGAAGAGACAGGTGCAGGTGGAAGCAAAGGGACCAGGCAGGAAAGGGTCGAGGGGGGCTTCCTTCACCCCTGCCCCTGCCCCACACTCCCAGGAAAGAATGGCAGTGGCTGGGGTGGGGAAGGGGGAGTGGGGGAGCAGAGAAAGAACCGGTGCTGGGCAACAGGCAAGAGGGACAGGATCCAAGCTGGAGCAAAGTGGGAGCAGGGCAGAGGTGGGAGAGGAGGTGCCAGGGAGGGAGGAGGAAGAGGGGCTGGCCAAGAGGAAGGGTGCTGGTAGAGAGGAGAACCCAGTGAGAGAGCAGGAGCAACAGGTGGGGAAATGGTGGGGGGAAAGGAGAAATGGCATAAGGGATTGGGGATGTCAGGTTGGGCAAAAACTAGGGTGGGGAGGAAGAGTAAAAATGGGACAGGGAAAGGGTGTGGGAGGTAGGACCAGGGATGCAGGAGGCAAGACGGTATTGTGAGACTCGGTGATCCCAGACAGGGAGGGGAGGAGGGGTGGCATTCGATGACGTTGGGAAGGCCTGGCAGGGACTGGAGGGGTGGGAGGACCTGCCCTATCTCCGCTCCCCTCCCTGACCTCATGCTGGTCCTCCCCTTCTCCTCCCCCTGCTCACTGCAGGCTCCCTCCTTCTTGCTGTCGCTGCCGAGATCGACGGTCGGGTCGCAGCTCCGTGAGCCCCTGCTGCAGGGAGCAAGCAAGGGGACCTCCAAGGAGCTCAGGGCTGCCAAGACACGGTAGCTCTGCCCTGTCTTGAGAACTCCCCTCACAAGGTCAGGGACAGAGCAGGTGCAGAGGCACTGCAGCCGCTTGTTGCCCAGGTAAGCAGCAGAGCTCTGGGGAGAACAAGGGAAGAGCTGGGAGCGGTGGGGGCTCTGTCCTACCCCTACACCCCAGGCGAAGGTGTGACGGGAGAGCTCTCAGGAGAGCCTCGCAGAGCAGAGACTTTCTGTTGGGACAGAGGAAAAGGGACGTTGCACTGGGGACTAGACTCCCTATGGAGGGTGTGTGTGTGTGTGTGTGTGTGTGTGTGTGTGTGTGCGCGCGCGCGCGCGCGCAGCGTTTGGATGGGATCAGGTGGTGGCACCAGGGTGGAGGTGGTTATCGATGAGGTAGGACTCGGAGGTGCCCTGACTGGGGGAAACAAGGGGCTGGAGGCTGAACCAGTGGCCAGCTGGATCTCAGGAGTAAAGTGCTCTGGTTGGGACCCCAAGTGCTCTGGTTGGAGCAGCCGAGGCTAGACCTCCGGGAAGGTGCCAGAGGGAGCCTCTCAGCATGTGGGTTATAGGATCTGGGAGGGAGGTCTGGGGGTCTTGAGCCTTTAAGAAACTCTGAAATGAAGCAAAGTCAGGATTCCCAGGTCTGGGAAGGGCACAGAGCTTGCGGAAAGGATCCTAAAACTTGTTCTTGGCTGAGAGCTCTGCACCCATGACTCACGGTTCAGCGGGGCCGGGCTGACTAAGAGATGCCTCCAGGGGCACAGGAGCTCCGTCTTCCTTCCGTCCCCCTTCCAGGCTCTCCTTGCTTCTGTCCGTCTAAACCTCCCCCTGCCCCCTACACGTGACACGCCCTGGGTGGGGCGGGCGGGCCCCTTATCTCGCCTGGAAAGAATTTAATGGCTTGGAAACAACTGGAAATGGAACCCGGAGGAACTACTGGGAAGCAAGTCGGAAACACCGCAGCTGCCGGCTGTCCGCTTCCAGTCCCCACCCGCTTCCCGCATCCCGCTCCCTCCCCTCTTTCTCTCCCCTGTTTCCACTCCCTTGGAGACACGGCACCTTAGTTCTTCAGACTTCCTTCCCCCTGAGTCCTGGTCACTCAGTGCAGGACCTGAACCCACCTTCCTGTCTCTCATTGCCCCCTGACTCTTTCCCACTGGGAGCCCAGAAATCCTCTTACTTTTTCCATTCCTCTGGCCCATAGCTCCCCAGAATAAAGGGCATCTGGATCCCCCCAAATTCCCCCTCCCTGGCACCTCCTTACCTTCTGGCTTCAACCCAATATCTGGAACCACCCACCCCCCATCGCCCTCCTTCCTCTCACACTCCTGGAATCCTTCTACTTTCACCACTCAGGTGGCATGAAGGGCAGAGGGAGGCAGGGGGGTGGGGCCCAAATCGCCCAACTCTGGAACATCCCTCATGGAAGCCGGCCCTTCTTCACACCTCTTGGGACCAACAGTCCCTGATGAGCAAAGTGTCAAAGTTGGCCACAACATGAATACCAGGCAAGCTGAGTCACAGCTTGGGAGGATGCCCCCATCTCTGCCAGCCCTCCAACTGTGAGGAGGATGCCGAAAGGGGGAAGCCGTGTCCCCCCTCCCCACTGCAGAAAGGCGCCCCAGACACAGCAGTAGGGGGGGATGATGAGGGGGAAACACAAGAAACACCCAAGTTCTTTGCTTTCCTAGTGCTGAGAGAAGAGCAGAATTCTTCCCAGAGTTGGAGGTGGGGAGGTGGAGAGGTAGTGACAGGGCAGGAGTGGGGGTGGGGAAGGAGGCTCCAGGCTGTGAACTGGGGAGGCTACCCCTATCCTCTCAGGCCTGCCTTGCTACCTTCCAGCTTCTCTCCTTCCTGCAGCAGGGAACCTGTCCCCCTCCCCCACCCCACCACCGAGTTGGGAAAGATGCAGGATCCAGTGGTGGGGAGGGGGACTGGACAACTGACAAAGGCCCCCAGGGGTGTGGGGCACTAGGTATCTGCTGCTTCCCTTTAGAGCAGGGCCTCCCATCTGGTTCCAACTATGTTCTTTGCCTCACACAGCTGCCCCCTGAGCCAGCGAGAAATCAGCTTTCTTAGGCATCACCCAATGAATACGTGTGGAGGAGCCGTGAAGAGGAGATTGTGCGCACACACACCTGTGCACACACTCACACATGCGTGCCTGCAAAGTTGCAGGTTTATTTGTGTATAAGTGTGTTCATACTTGTATTTGTGGATGAGTGCACACTCAGGTATATTTGGATGTGTACATGTGTTTATGTGTGCATGCACCCCTTGGTTTGCATGGCCTTAGACACAGAGTGACAGGATTTGAGGGTGGGTCAGAGCCCACCTTATACCCAAGGCTACACTCCAAGCTGACAGAAGGGCCGAGGGGCCCAGGGAAGGGCAGCTGTCTGCAGGCCAGGCCTCTCTGCCTGGACCTTCTCCGGCATGGTGCCTCTTAGTGTGGAAATGCTCTTTCACTGTTGTCCAGCTTTCCTTCCGTCTCTCCTGGGCTGGTGGCGGGGAGCCCTGAAAACTCCCTTTTCTCAGACTCAAGAAGTTTATGGGTAGGAAGCCAGGAAATGTGTGTGTGTTGGTCACCGTCCCTTCCCTCCTCGCCGGTCAGCGTTTCCACATTCACCCTGCCCTCCTCTCTCCAGTCTCTGGTCCAGAAGAGCTGGGCGCCTGCCTACACCTCTCCTTAACCCTTCACCTGGACTGAACCCTCCATGTCCCTTTGCCGCAGCCCCCTGCCCTGGCTCACCCTGAACACCTCTTTTCTTTCTGTGCGGCCCAATCCTTGCTTCAGTGGATTCCACAAACAGCTGGATACCAGCACCTAGATCAAGACACAGGATATTCTTGGCACCTCAGAATTTCCCCACTATGCCCTTCTGGTCGCTACTCCCCCAAGAGCACCACACCTCTGACCTGTAACACTACTGATTAACATTGTCCCTCCTCAGACTTCATATAAATACAATTTTACAGCATGTTCTCTCTTGTGTCTGGCTTCTTTTGCTCAACCGCATATTGGTGAGATCCATCCATGTTACTACATATAGTTGCAGTATGAATAAACCATGCTTTATTTAATCCATTCTACTGAGGTGAGATATTTGGGTAGTTCCCGGTTTGGGCTATTATGAGTAGTACTGCTCTGATGGGTATATTCCTGGGGGTGGAATTGGCGGATCATAGGGTTCGCATAGAGCTCTGGTAGATTTCATAGATTCTGCAAAATGGTTTTCTAAAGTGCTTGTACTATCCAGCCCTGCCAGAATCCACACCTGGCCTCTCTAGCCAGTTTCTGCCTGTGCTGTGGTTTCTATCCAACTTCCTGTCCCAGACACTGTCCGTGGTCCTAGCCCTGACCTTGGTCCTGTTCTTGGTTCTAGCCCTGATGCTAGTCCTCAGCTTAAACTGAACTTTTCATTCACTCATATGGTCAATATTTATCGAGCACCTAATATGTCTAGATGCAAGGATACAACAGCCAAGAAAAAAATCAGGGCCATGCCTGCCCTCATGGACCTTATAATCTAGTAGGTAAGATTGAGTGTAGACAAAAAAGTATTAAAATAATCCCACCAATAAATATATGATTATAAATTGTTATACATGGTACAAATGGGAGTTACATGGTGCTTTGATGTGAGGGGGAACCTGACCTGGGCAGGAAAGGTTCCCTGAGGAAGCAACATGAAGTTGAGACATAAGGGATAAGGAGGCCACGAGGGAAGGGAAGAGGGTTTCACATATACAAAAGTCTGGGAAGAGGGTGAGGGATGTAAGGTCAGTGGGACTGGAATGGAGAGAGGGAGGGAAGTGTTATGGGTGATGAGGTGGGAGAGGTCAACAGGGGCCAGATGAGGCAGGGCTGTTTGTCAGCCTTTGAAAGGAATTCAGAAGAGAGACACTGGAGAGTATTTAGGGGGAGTGGGACATCCTAGTTGTCTTTGTGAGATTGTATGGGGTGACAAGGGAGCAGAGGGACCAGCTAGGAGGTGAATACAGTTGTCAAGCAAAGGGCAGGTGATGGCTTGAATTCTAACAATGTCAAGAGGGAGAGAAGTGAGCAAATTAAAGAGATGTTAATGAGAGGGACGCCTGGGTGGCACAGTCAGTTGAGTATCCGACTCTTGATTTTGGCTCAGGTCATGATCTCACCGTTCATTCATGAGTTTGAGCCCTGCATCAGGCTCTGAACTGACAGTGTGGAACCTGCTTGAGATTCTGTCTCTTTCTCGCTCTCTCCCTCCCCAGCTCTCTCTCTCTCTCTCTCTCTCTCTCTCTCTGTCTCTCTCTCAAAATAAACAAATAAGCATTAAAAAAAAGGGCAAATATGTCAACATATGGTGGTGTTGATGGGGGTTAGGTTTCTAGTTGTAAAACTGGATGGAAGGTGGCACTGTGAGTTGTGGTGGAGAACACAGTGGAGAAGGGATGGGGCACAGGAAGGGTGACCATAGTCCAGTTTTGGAGATGTTGAATATGAGGTGCTCAAGAAGAGATGCCAAGCAAGTAGGCAATTAGATATATTACTTGGAGTTAAGAGAAGAGGAATGGGCTAATTTATAAATTGGGGTATAATTTGGAAATTAAAATCATGGGTCTGGGTGAAAGTACTGGGTGAGTGACTAGAGAAGTAGATCTCCACTCTGGTTGCACATTACAATCACCTGGGGAGCTTTTAAAAAATACTGAATAGGGGCACCTGGGTGGCTCAGTCGGTTGAGTGTCTGACTTCGGCTCAGGTCATGATCCCGTGGTTTGTGGGTTTGAGTCCCGCATTGGGCTCTGTGCTGACAGCTCGGAGCCTGGACTCTACTTTGGGTTCTCTCTCTCTCTCTCTCTCTCTCTCTCTCTCTCTCTCTCTGCCCCATCCCCTGTTTGCACTATGTCTCTCTTTTTCAAAACTAAACGTTTAAAAAAATTTTAAATACTGAGTAAAATCAGTTTTTCAGTTACTCTAGGCACATTTCAAGTATTCAAGAGCCACATAGCTCTCCTGGCTACCATATTAACAGCACAGATACAGAATGTTTTAAAATGGAAGATGTGGTGAACTATGTCCAGTGATTTTTAAGACAGGTCAAGTAAGATGAAGACAAATGTTTCTCAGATTCTGTGACATTGAGATCTTTGGGAGATCTTAGGGAGGGCTGTTTGATAGGTTGAAAGGAGGTGGGGAAGCCAGAGGGGAGTGCAGAGGGGCATTCATGGGATTTGGAGAAATGGAAACAGCAAGTACAGGTAAATCTTCTTTCTTTAATTTTAATTTAATGTTTTATTTTTTTAAATCTACATCCAAATTAGTTAGCATATAGTGCAACAATGATTTCAGGAGTAGATTCCTTAGTGTCCCTTACCCATTTAGCCCATCCCCCTTCCCACAACCCCTCCAGTAACCCTCAGTTTGTTCTCCATATTTATGAGTCTCTTCTGTTTTGTCCCCCTCCCTGTTTTTATATTATTTTTGTTTCCCTTCCCTTCCGTTCATCTGTTTTGTCTCTTAAAGTCCTCATATCAGTGAAGTCATATGATTTTTGTCTTTCTCTGACTAATTTCACTTAGCATAATACCCTCCAGTTCCATCCACGTAGTTGCAAATGGCAAGATTTCATTCTTTTTGATTGCTGAGTAATACTCCATTGTGTGTGTGTGTGTGTGTGTATATATATATATATATATATATATATATATATATATATATATATATATACACACCACATCTTCTTTATCCATTCACCCATTGATGGACATTTGGGCTCTTTCCATACTTTGGCTACTGTTGATAGTGCTGCTATAAACATGGGGGTGCATGTGTCCCTTTGAAACAGCACACCTGTATCCCTTGGATAAATGCCTAGTAGTGCAATTGCTGGGCCGTAGGGTAGTTCTATTTTTTGCTTTTTGAGGAACCTCCAAACTTTTTTCCAGAGTGGCTGCACCAGCTTGCATTCCTAGTACAGGTAAATCTTTTGACAACTGAGGCCATGAAGTTGGGGAGCGAAATATGTGCTGCCTGGAAGAAGTATGAGATTGAGGGAGATGAGATTGTTGTTGTTGTTGTTGTTGTTGTTGTTGTTGTTGTTTTAAGACATAACTTTCAGGGTCTCTTGGGTGGCTCAGTCAGTTGAATGTCTGACTCTTAATTTCTGCTCATGTCATTATCTCATGGCCATAAGTTTGAGCCCCGTGTCAGGTTCCACTCTGGGCGTGGAGCCAGTTTAGGATTCTCTCTCCCTATGCCCTTCTCCCACTCATTCTCTTTCTCTCTCTCTCTCTCTCAAAAAAAAAAAAAAAGATATACCTTTCATATTGTGAAACGCACAAATCTAAAGTGTATAGCTCAATTAATCTTTGAATATGTATACATCCGTTTAACCACCACCCAGATCAAAGTACAAAATATTTTCAGTAATCCTATCCTGTCTTCTAGTAAAGATTAACTCTGCCTGTTTTGGAACCTCATGTAAACAACATCATTTACAATGTTCTTTTTTTATGTCTGGTTTCTTCTGCCAGCTTTATGTGTGTGAAATTGTTTATGTTGTTACATGTAGCAGGAGGGTGTTTTCATCACTGTAATAGTCCATTGTATGATTATGCCACAATTTGTTTATCCATTGTACTATTAATGGACACTTAAGTTGTTTCACTTGGCTAATATGAAAAAATTTTCATGAACACTCTTGTACATGTCTTTTGGAGGATACATGCAGTCATTTCTGTTGGATATTTACCGAAGTGGAATTGCTGGGTTATAGGCTATGTGTCTTAGCAGATACTGCCTAACAGTTTTCCAAAGTGGTTGCACTAATTTTTGCTCCTGCTGGCAATAGATGAGAGTTCCATTTGCTTTACATTCTTGCCAATATCAAGCAACAACAAGCCCTTTAATTTAGCCATTCTGACGGCAAAATAATGGCAGCTCATTGTGGTTTTAATTTGCATTTCCCTGTTTGCTAGTTTTGTTATGCACATATATATGTTTATTTTCCATATGTTTATTGGCCCTTTGGATATATTCCTTTCTAGAGTATCTATTTAAGCCTTTTGTCAATTTGAAAGACTGGGTTGCCTGTCTTTTTGTTTGTTATTTTTTGTTTTGCAGATTTTTTTTGTATCTCAGATTTTAATCATCTCTCTCACTCTTGTTCAATATCCATCTCTACCTCTCTCCCTCCCTCGCTACCTCTCCGCGTTTCTCATGTATTTTATTTCAGTCTATGGCTTGTGTTCTTATTCTCTAAATGGTGTCCCTGGATGGCCAGAAGTGATCAACTTCATGAGTCCTAAGGTATCTGTCTCTTTTTTATGGTTAGGTTTTGTGTGAAATCTTTTATGGTTATATCTTGTGTGGTCAGGTTTTAAAAAATCTTTGCTTACTCTAAGCTTGTCAAAAATTTTCTCCTATTTTTCTTCTATATGATACTGTTCTGAAAGGTATTGCTTTACCTTTCATAATTAGGTCCCTGAGATTCACTTCAAATTAATTTCTGTTGGTGGACATAAGGTAGAGACAGATTTTTTTTTTCCAGTTGGATCTTTTCTCATTTATCAGAAAGAGCGTCTGTTTTTAATCACAGTGTCACCTTTGTCAGGTGACCGACCACATGCATGTGGGTCTGTATCTGGACACTATTCTGTTCTATCCTTCCTTGCACATTTCTAATTGCAAGGTTTTTGGTAATGTATGAACTGAGGAAGAAGGATTCTTTTATTTTTATTTTTTTACATGAAATTTATTGTCAGATTGGTTTCCATACAACACCCGGTGCTCATCCCAACAGGTGCCCTCCTCAATGCCCATCACCCACTTTCCCCTCCCTCCCACCCCCCATCAACCCTCAGTTTATTCTCAGTTTTTAAGAGTCTCTTATGGTTTGCCTCCCTCCCTCTCTAACTTTTTTTTTCTTCCCCTCCCCCATGGGTTTCTGTTAAGTTTCTCAGGATCCACATAAGAGTGAAACCATATAGTATCTGTCTTTCTCTGTATGGCTTATTTCACTTAGCATAACACTCTCCAGTTCCATCCACATTGCTACAAAAGGCCATATTTCATTCTTTCTCATTGCCACGTAGTATTCCATTGTGTATATAAACCACAATTTCTTTATCCATTCATCAGTTGATGGACATTTAGGCTCTTTCCATAATTTGGCTATTGTTGAAAGTGCTGCTATAAACATTGGGGTACAAGTGCCCCTATGCATCAGCACTCCTGTATCCTTTGGGTAAATTCCTAGCAGTGCTATTCCTGGGTCATAGGGTAGGTCTATTTTTAATTTTTTGAGGAACCTCCACACTGTTTTCCAGAGTGGCTGCACCAGTTTGCATTCCCACCAACAGTGCAAGAGGGTTCCCGTTTCTCCACATCCTCGCCAGCATCTCCTGATTTGTTCATTTTAGCCACTCTGACTGGTGTGAGGTGGTATCTGAGTGTGGTTTTGATTTGTATTTCCCTGATGAGGAGCGATGTTGAGCATCTTTTCATGTGCCTGTTGGCCATCTGGATGTCTTCTTTAGAGAAGTGTCTACTCATGTTTTCTGCCCATTTCTTCACTGGATTATTTGTTTTTCGGGTGTGGAGTTTGGTGAGTTCTTTATAGATTTTGGATACTAGCCCTTTGTTCAATATGTCATTTGCGAATATCTTTTCCCATTCCGTCGGTTGCCTTTTAGTTTTGTTGATTGTTTCCTTTGCAGTGCAGAAGCTTTTTATCTTCATGAGGTCCCAATCGTTCATTTTTGCTGTTAATTCCCTTGCCTTTGGAGATGTGTCAAGTAAGAAATTGCTGCGGCTGAGGTCAGAGAGGTTTTTCCTGCTTTCTCCACTAGGATTTTGATGGTTTCCTGTCTCACATTCAGGTAGAAGGATTCTTTTAAACAATGGGAGATATTTGAGCTCCTGTGAAAGTTAAATTTTTTTTAATATTCATTTATTTTTGAGACAGAGAGAGAGGGAAAGAGAGAGACTGAGTGTGAGGGGAGGTGGAGGGAGAGAGAGGGAGACACAGAATCTGAAGCAGGCTCCAGACTCCGAGCTGTCAGAACAAAGGCCGATGCAGGGCTTGAACCCACAAACCGTGAGATCATGACCCGAGCTGAAGTCACCCAACCAACTAAGCCACCCAGGCACCCCAAGCTCCTATGAAAGTTGATGGGAAGGATTTAGTGGAGAGTGAGGGATTGAATAAAAGGGAAAGAGAGGGTAATCTTCACCTAAGAAGACAGTGGACGCTGAGAGCCAGATGCTTGTGGAAGGATTGGCCTCATACACTCATCTGCTGATCTGTTCGACATAAATGTGTTGGGTAGCCCCTGGGTGTCAGGCACAGGTATACAGCAGTGCCAGGACAGACGAGGTCCCTGTTCTGATGGAGTTCCCACTTCAGTGGTGGGAGAAAGATAACAGGCAAGTACCTAAACGAACGGGTGATTCAGGCAGCAGTAAATGCCATGAAGAACATAGGCAGGATACTGTGATAGAGAGTAATGGAAAACATTCCTCCTGGGCCGCAGGGAAGGTCTCTGGGATCAAAGACATGTGAGTTAAGATTTGAGCAAGAAGGAGCCAGTCTTGAAGAGCATCCCAGATGCAGAGAACGTACAGCTAAAAGGTCCTTGGGCTAATGTAAGCTTGTAGTATCTGTGGCACAAACAAAAGACCAGTGTGGATGGAACGGTAAAAAAAAAAAAAAAAAAAAAAAAAAAAAAGGATGCCCTCTGCCCAAGGAGGGTATCCCTTAGGTTGGGTTGAATGTGGAGTTTTACATGCATGTGAGTTGGGTAGATTGGTTGTGGGTGGTGGGACTGTGGATGTGTATATTGAGGGAGGTGGGGAGCCATCTTGTCTCCTTCTCTGAGAACTGCTCACATGTGTCCTCTCTCCTCACAGCCTCCTGAGTGATGCCAGCCCAATGGTTCCTAATCTCCAGACTGGCCTTCCTGGTACTTCTGGGCACAGTCAGAGCAGGCCCTTTCTCTCCACGGTCCAATGTGACACTCCCAGCCCCACGCCCCCCTCCCCAGCCAGGAGGCCGCACAGTGGAGCCAATAGGGGGAAGCCCCTCTTCTCGGCTTTATGAGCACAATGTGGAAGGAGGGGAGAAGCAGGTGGTGTTTACCCACCGCATCAACCTGCCCCCTTCATCTGGCTGTGGTTGTCCCCCCGGCACGGAGCCCCCAGTCCCTGCTTCAGAGGTGCAGGCCCTGAAGGTCCGGTTAGAGATCCTGGAGGAGCTGGTGAAAGGCCTCAAGGAACAGTGCACTGGGACATGTTGTCCTGCCGCTGCCCAGGCTGGCACAGGTGAGCAGATGATCATGCGAGGGGGCACAAAAAAAGAGGAAGGTGGGCAAGTGTGGCATCACTAGTCCCTAAAGGACCTTGGTATGAATTAGAAAAAGGCATCCCATCTTCCCCCTTGGGGGTGATGAGTGCAGCTCGGGGCACAAGTCGGAGAGAGAAGCCACCAGGCTTGATGTCAGCACCTCCCTCTCCTGTCCCCAAGCATATGCTGGGGCCTCCAGAGGCCACATATATTGACTAGGAGTACCTGGACACAAAGATGACCTTATGAAACGAGCCTGGCCCTCCTGGCCAGGGGAGCACTGCATGGGCTCCATCTCTCTCCCCAGAGAGACTGAGGCCTGCCTCTCCCTCTTCCTCCAGGCCAGACAGACGTTCGTAGCCTCTGTAGTCTCCATGGCGTGTTTGACCTGAGCCGCTGTGCCTGCTCCTGTGAACCAGGCTGGGGTGGGCCCACCTGCTCAGACCCTACAGGCGCTGGGGTGTCCCCATCCTCCCCACCCTCAGGCTCCGGATCCTGCCCAGATGACTGCAACGATCAGGGTCGCTGTGTCCGCGGGCGCTGCGTGTGCTTCCCTGGCTACAGCGGCCCCAGCTGCGGCTGGCCCTCCTGTCCCGGGGACTGCAACGGCCGCGGGCGCTGTGTGCAAGGCGTGTGCGTGTGCCGGGCTGGCTTCTCTGGAGACGACTGCAGCCTGCGCTCGTGCCCCCGGGGCTGCAGCCAGAGGGGGCGCTGCGAGGACGGGCGCTGCGTGTGCGACCCCGGCTACACTGGCGACGACTGTGGGAAGAGGAGCTGCCCTAGAGGTTGCAGCCAGAGGGGGCGCTGCGAGAACGGACGCTGCGTGTGCGACCACGGCTACACCGGCGAGGACTGTGCGGTGAGGAGCTGCCCCCGGGGCTGCAGCCAGAGAGGTCGCTGCGAGGACGGGCGCTGCGTGTGCGACCCCGGCTACACCGGCGACGACTGCGGCTCGCGGAGCTGCCCGTGGGACTGTGGCGAGGGCGGGCGCTGCGTGGACGGCCGCTGTGTGTGCTGGCCTGGGTACGCGGGCGAGGACTGCGGCACCCGGACGTGCCCGCGAGACTGCCGGGGCCGCGGGCGCTGCGAGGACGGCGAATGCATCTGCGACGTAGGCTACAGCGGGGACGACTGCGGAGTGCGCAGCTGCCCGGCCGACTGCAACCAAAGGGGCCGCTGCGAGGACGGCCGCTGCGTGTGCTGGCCGGGGTACACGGGGCCTGACTGTGGCTCACGCGCCTGCCCCCGCGACTGTCGGGGCCGCGGGCGCTGCGAGAACGGCGTGTGCGTGTGCAACGCGGGCTTCAGCGGCGAGGACTGCGGGGTGCGCAGCTGTCCCGGGGACTGTCGCGGCCGGGGCCGTTGCGAGAGTGGCCGCTGCGTGTGTTGGCCCGGGTATACAGGCCGAGACTGCGGCACGCGCGCCTGCCCCGGCGACTGTCGTGGGCGCGGCCGCTGCGTGGACGGCCGCTGCGTGTGCAACCCGGGCTTCGCGGGCGAGGACTGCGGGAGCCGTCGGTGCCCTGGGGACTGCCGCGGTCGCGGCCGCTGTGAGGACGGCGTGTGTGTGTGCAACGCGGGCTACGAGGGAGAGGACTGTGGCGTGCGCAGCTGCCCAGGAGGTTGCCACGGTCGCGGCCAGTGCCTGGACGGGCGCTGCGTGTGCGACGATGGCTACTCAGGCGAGGACTGCAGCGTAAGGCGGTGCCCGCGCGACTGCAGCCAGCACGGCCTGTGCCAGGACGGTGTGTGCACCTGTTGGGAGGGCTACGCAGGCGAGGACTGTGGCCTTCGTACCTGCCCTTCCAACTGCCACCAGCGCGGCCGCTGTGAGGACGGGCGCTGCGTGTGCGACTCGGGCTACACTGGGCCCTCCTGTGCCACCCGCACCTGCCCGGCAGACTGCCGGGGCCGTGGGCGCTGTGTGCAGGGAGCGTGCGTGTGCCACGTGGGCTATAGCGGGGAGGACTGTGGGCAGGAGGAGCCTCCCGCCAGCGCCTGCCCTGGGGGCTGTGGGCCCCGGGAACTGTGCCGTGCGGGCCAGTGTGTATGCGTCGAGGGCTTCCGAGGACCGGACTGTGCCATTCAGACGTGCCCCGGGGACTGCCGCGGCAGGGGAGAGTGTCGTGAGGGCAGCTGCATCTGTCAAGATGGCTATGCAGGGGAGGACTGCGGGGAAGGTGAGCAGGTAGCCTTCCCCAATAGGATGGGTCAGGAACTGGGATCCAGAGCCCGTGGGAAGGCCTGAGCCTGAGGCCTAGGAACCCAGGGACTGGAGAAAGTGTGAAGGAGGTCAGTTATTGGGGTTTGGGGTGGGGGGCAGTCATAGAAGACAGAGAGCCAGTGTCCACCAGGAGCAGCAGAACCATGGGGGCAGGGGGTCCTGCAGGCAGGACCTGCTTTCAAATCTCTAATGGGCAGGTTGGAGCTCCTTTAGTTGCTTTTAGAGAGATTCTGTGTTCCGGGAGATGGGGGGGAGGGAGGTGAAGGAGACCCCAGGGCCTGTTGAGGCCTCTGCCAGCTTTGCCCCACCTCCAGAGAGGAGCAGGAACTGGGATCCATCTTTTGGTGTGACCCTGAGTGGGGGGGGGGGGTGGTGTGATAGGGGTAGGGGGTGAGGGGCTGCCTTAGGCTAACCACCTTCCCGTATCTCATTTTCCTGGGCAGAGGTGCCAGCCATCGAGGGCATGAGGATGCACCTCTTGGAGGAGACGACGGTTCGGACAGAGTGGACCCGGGCTCCTGGCACTGTGGATGCCTATGAAATTCAGTTCATTCCCACGGTGAGAGCCCAGCTGCAGGAGGAGGTTGAGTGGGCAGGCCTCGGGGGAGGGAGTTCTCACCTCAAGCAGGAAGTTCTAGGTAGTCAGGTGGCTAGGTTCCTGAAGCTCCTATGGAAGGCCTTCTCGTCCTACCCCACACTGGGTCCAGAAGGCCTCTGCAGCATCAGTTCACTGCTGCTGGAATACCTCTGGTGACAGTGAGCTCAGTACTTCCAGAGGCTGTCCAGTCCGTTGTTGGTCATTACTGGTAGTTCTTTCTGTTGTTGCTGAATCTAAATCTGCCCCATTCTGACATCCATCCATTGGCCCTAGTTGGGCCTCCACCAGCATCAGAATGTTGCCATTGCTTTCCCCACGTCCTCTACCACAGGCTTTCAGGTATTTGGAAACATCAGTGATCACCACACTCTTCATTCTCTCCAGGCCAGACCCACTGGTCTCTTCACCCCTTTTCCCTAAGGCTTTGTTTCCCGAATCCCACAATTCCTGGGTTCCCTCCTCTAGTGCCTCGTACTTTTTGCATTTGCCCCCAAAATGTGGGGGCAAGGAGGAGTCCAATAGTCCTTCTGGCTAACTCTGGAGACACGGGCACTTTTTTTCAGAGTCGGTGTGTATTAACTTGTGGTCACAAAAACTGTCAGCTGTTTTCAATCAAAACCGTTTTTAAGTGACTTTTATTATAAAGGTCATGTAGGCTCAGTGTAGAAACTTTAGAAAATGTAGATAAACATGGAAAAAAAGAAAGAAGAAAAGAAAAAAAAGATAAAAAGATGACATTCAACTATATACACTTTCTCAGCCTAAATATAGGCCTCTGCATGTGGCTCTGTTCAGTGTTATCTTTTCTGGTTTGGGCCAAGCTGTCTAGGCTGTTGCAATAATTTGAGTCTGTGAACTGCTTCTCCCGCCTCCGTGTCATCAGTGCACTGCAAAGCATTCTTTCTCTGTCTCCTTCCAACTCGCTCTTAAAATATTTGGGGGCACCCTAAGGTCAAAGCCTCATGGCCTCTCATTAGAGACCTCCTTTTATGCAGATTGGGCTTTTATGATATGTTTGGCCTCCCAGCTCCAAATCATTTGACATCTCTACTGTCTAGCTCATGTTTTCCTGCATCTTCCCACAAATGCCATGGGTGAGTAGGCCATTTATCCTAATCTCTGCCTGGCCAGAACTCTGGAAGAATGAATAACTCCCAGGGCCTAAACCCTAGGAAGGGTCAAGGACAGAAGGGACAGTTCAGAGGTGCTGGCTGTCAACCCCACCCTAATTGACCTGATCATTCTTTTTTTTTTTTTTTTTTTGGCAGGGGAGGGGGAGAGGCTGTTCATTCTAAGTCCTTTTGTTATAGCCACAAGACCAGACCCCTGCCATGCTCTGTCTCTCCTTACTGTCTGGTAGAAACAGAGGCAGAAATCCCAGCTTTGCAGTGCAACCAGTACAGCTTAGATTTTTTTCTTCTGTGAAGTGTTTTTGTTGTTGTTTTTGGTTATAAAAATAATATAATCACAAGACAAGAATTTGGCAACTAGAGGAAAAAGCAAATAATTCTTGGCTGCTTCACACTAAAACAAGCACTGTTAACATTTTTAAGTGTTGCTCCCACTCTCTTCTGTGTGCATATTATTTACATAGCTCTGATCTTGAGAGGATAGGACTTTTAAAAGGAACAACTTTCTTAAGCAACTGCAGGGAAAGAATTAAACACTTGAGATAGAAGGGACTTGCAGGAAAGCTTTGTCCTCTGCTCTTAGTAAATACAAACCCATCCTCGGGTGTTTTCAAGAAGTGTTTCCAAGAAGTTTCCCAGCCAAAGCTCTAGGCTTCCTCCCTCACCATGGGGCCAGGTGAGGTCGAGCTGGCCTGGGTCCGGCTCAACCCATCTCTGGGTATGAACCTCTGTCACATTCTGGGTTCCCTTTGAGCCCGGGTGTGGAAAATGCTCCTGTAAAGTTGGTCCCCAACACCTCTCTTGGACTCCACGTTAGCCTGTGCTACTGGCCTTCAGACTGCTTTCTAAGCTTTCTGTGGCTGGCCTCTGGAATCCTGCCTCTTGCTTTGGCCAGCGCTCTCTGCCCATTTCTGTTGGCACAGAGTATTGGTAGCTGGCTGTCCTCAGGCACTGCTATCTTCTTAGAAGCCTATCTCTACCTTATCCGCTCCCTTTTCCAGAAGCACTCCATCGCAAAGCCCAGCCTCTGCTGTTGCTGGCAAAGGGACACTCCTAGTCACTGGAATGGTTTTCAGAACGCGGAAGAAGAAACATTTCTCCTTCTCCATGCATACGTGGCATTGCTACTCTGACTCAGTGGTTCTCAAGGCATATTCCCGGGACCTGAAGCATTAGCATCACCCAGGAGGGAGCTTGTTACACATGCCAATGGGCAGACTCCAGCTCCAGAGCTACTGAATTAGGAGCTCTGGGCCTGGAGCCCAGTAACCTGCACTGTAACAAGCCCTCCAGGGGATTCTGATACACCCCAAGCCTGAGGGAGGACCACTAACTCAAGGAATGTTGCTATTTTGCAAAAGGCTGGTTCCTCTCTGAATGTGAGAGGAAGCATGAGGAAACTCAGGACGGTGAGCCCTTGAAGAGGAGGGTCCAGCATTCTTGATTTGGCTGTATTCTGCAGCCTAGAAACTGGACTACGCCACGCTTTCATTGGGACACAAGACCTCATGGCCTTAGAAAAGTTTGTGTTTGAGGTCTGGTCTGAAAGGTGGAAGATGGTGGGGGAAATTCCAGTGCCCAAGCAGGGTGGCACCCCCACCTGGAACCATGAAGTTGGTATCAGAAATAAGGTTAGAAACTCACCAAGGACAGTGAAGCAGCAAGGGACGCCAGCATCTGGTAGAGAGCCTGTCTCAGACCAGGCAAATGAGAGAGGTCGATTAGACTGACAGTGGCACTTTCAGGGGACGATTCCCAAATTGATCTTAGCAGGGACTAAGAGGTGTCTAAAAGGTTCACGTAGGCAGTCTGAAGGGAGAAGGTGGTCTGAAGAACAAGATGGCTTGTCTTGCTGGAAGGACCAGACATCATCAGGGAGCACCCAAGGGCCGTGTGTGTGTGTGTGTGTGTGTGTGTGTGTGTGTGTGTGTGTGTTGTTGGGTTGGGGGAATAAGGGGAGAAAGAAAGAGAGAGAGAGAGTTCTAGGAAGGATGAGGACTTCATGGGTCTTTAGGTGAAGCCCATCCAAAGGCCTCCCAGACTGGGGTATCCTAGGGCAGGGTGAGTAGGAGAGGAGCAGGGGTCCTGTGTGCCCGGAAAAATTTTCAACCAACAAAACTCTGACAAAGCTTTCTTTCATCCTCAACCCAGAAATCTCTACGTGGCCTCTCATCTGGTTTTGTACTTTGCTATTTACTGTGTTGGTTTCCCCACAATTTTCTTGGTTTAGGAGAGTACCTTTTGAAATTTCCAATCCTACTTGGCTGGATGGAGGTGCCCTCATCATGGCCAACATAGCTAAGCAGAACAGAGCGTCCTTATTAGCTGTCCTAGCTAGACAGCCCAGTGAAATTCGGGGCAGTTAGACTGCTCACAGATGTCCATTCCTCCTGTTTCCCCAGTGGCTGGCACTCCAGGAGACCCTTCTGGAGCTGGTATATCTCCTGTGGGGTCACCACAGGTAATCATAATACCTTATGTGTGCACTTGGAGCAGTGGTTCACTCACAGGCCTGTATGCCACAGAGATCTGGGTAGAGATCTAATCAGCTTTAACATGAGCTGAGGATGGGGGACATGTCTTTCATCATGCCCAGCACGATGCCAGGCACAAAATTGGGGAACGTTTGTAAAGAATTTAGGGCAGGTGGACTTTGTTTTTGAGTGGCCTCCAACCCTGCTCAGGAGACCAGAGAAGTGCCTAATGCGTCATGACAAGGGTCACACCCACAATACCCAGCCAGGGGTGGGTGTCTGTGGGGAGGCTGAGGCTGGGGCAAATGTTGGGCAAGATACTTAATCCTTTTGTACCTTGGTTTCTTCATCTGTCCAATGGGAATAACATGATCTACCTCATACGGTTCTTATGAGGATTAAGTGAGTTGATATACACAAGTTGCCTTGAATAGCACCTGGTACGGGCTAAGCATTTTATATATTATTTTATTTTATTTTATTTTATTTTATTTTATTTTATTTCATTTCATTTCATTTCATTTCATTTTTTGAGAGAGAGAGAAAGGGTGCAAGTGAGCGAGGGTTAGAGAGAAAAAGAGAGAGAGAAGCAGGGCTTGAGCTCACCCAACGCGGGGCTCCATCTCATGAACCTGAGATCATGACCTGAGCTGAAGTCAGATACTTAATGACTGAGCCACCAGGTGCCCTGGGACTAAGCATTTTAGATGTGTTTGCTGCTACCACCACGCTCCCCAGCTGCACAGGACCAAGTTCTACACAATTCCGTGTTGACAGCAACTGGAGTTTGGAGAAAGAAGAGATAAGGAAGATTGGGCAGCAGGGGTGAGACCATCAGCCTTAAACCACCTGGTGCTCTCTTTCTTGCAGACAGAGGGGGTGAGCCCCCCATTCACAGCACGAGTACCCAGCTCTGCCTCAGCCTATGACCAGAGAGGACTGGCTCCTGGCCAGGAGTACCAGGTCACTGTCCGTGCCCTTCGAGGGACTAACTGGGGCCCTCCTGCTTCCAAGACCATCACCACCAGTGAGAGCTGGGGCTGAGGGAAGGGTCCTGGTTGGAGATTTGGATTTGAGAGGGGTGGCTGGGAATCTGCCCCCAGGAAAGCAGAAGGGAGGAACTGGATGGTGACAGAGCTCTTAGAGTGAAAGCTGGTGACTGAAGAACTAGACTCCCACCTGATCCCTCTTCTCTCTAACCTGGCTAGTGATCGACGGCCCCCAGGACCTCCGAGTGGTGGCTGTGACACCAACCACACTGGAGCTCAGCTGGCTGCGACCCCAGGCTGAGGTGGACCGATTCGTGGTGTCCTATGTCAGTGCCGGCAACCAGAGGGTGCGGCTGGAGGTACCCCCTGAGGCAGATGGAACACTGCTGACCGACCTGATGCCAGGCGTGGAATATGTAGTGACTGTCACTGCAGAGCGGGGCCGGGCAGTAAGCTACCCGGCTTCTGTCAGGGCCAACACAGGTATGCCTGGCCAGGGGTTAAGGAAGGACCCAGTTTCTTTGTGGAGCAGCCCCTTCTTTGGGAGCCCATATCTAGGGTTCACAGGCTCCTCTGAATGCACCTGGGCAGGGCAGGGGTAGTCACAAATCACCTGCTGGGGACTTGCTCTGTAACTGGGCCACGGGAAGACAAAGCCCTAGGGTGCTTGGAGGCCTGTAGGAAGGCTGCAGGTTGGAGTATGGGGGGAGGGAGGGGAGGAACCTGCCCCATGGAGAGAAGCAGTAAATAGAAGATGATGTCTGACTCACGCAGATGGGGTAGATTTTGCTTGAAATTTAGACGCAGGCCTGTGCTCACAGTTGGTGGTCAGACCTTGTAGGGATTGGAATTGGGCAGATCAGAGACCCGCATTCCTGTTGACTTTAGGATTGGGGCTGGGGGGAATTTGGTCTCAGAGCAGTAATTTTCCACTAATCCTCAAGGTCTCTTAACAGATGGATATTTAATTTCTTTTCCTGTGACAGAGGGACGCCCACCTCGCTGTAGCTCACATTCTCTCCTCCCACTCCCCTTTCTCTCCTTCAGACACAGGGCCCCACCTGCTGGCTTCTCTCTTCTTTCTAGGGCACCAACAATGGCGGGCTTGGAGGGCGAGCGGGGAGGGGCTCCTGGGACACTGACTCCTTTCTCTGGTTCTCTTTCCAGGTGGGGCTGGGGCACGAGCAAGAGGCCTCTGGCTCCGGTTGGGGGCGGGGCGGGGGGGAGGGAGTGCGGGGCTGCCGTGGGGAGGAGCGCAGGGGCGGTGGGGAGGGGGGGCTGCCACTGACCTGCTCTCCCCTTCCCCCTTTTTTGCCCCCGGCAGCACCCGGCCACTACAGTTACCCGGAGGTTCGCCCCCCAGCCCCGCCCCCCAAGCCCCGCCCCCGGCCTGCTCCGGCCCCGCGGCCCCCTCGGCCCTCACGTCCCGCTAGGCCCTCGCGGCCCGCGGAGGATGGGGAGGAGGAGCCTCGGCCTGGGCCTAGCCTGCCGCAGCCCCCCCGGCGGGCGTGGGGCAACCTGACCGCCGAGCTGGGCCGCTTCCGCGGCACCGTGCAAGACCTGGAGCGCCACCTGCGGGCTCATGGCTACCCACTGCGGGCCAACCAGACCTACGCGTCGGTGGCGCGCCACATCCACGAATACTTGCAGCGGCGTCGGGCGGCTGCCGCCCCCGTCGGCTCCCCGGCCCCCCATCCCCGTCGCCCCCGCCCCACCGCCAGCCCCGACCCCGGCACCTGGAAGCGGGACTCCAACCAGGGCATCTACGGCCTCTCGCCCGAAGGCGTCGATCGGGTGGCTGCGCCCCGCCACCCCAAGCCCGAGGTCCTGGGCAGTTCCGCGGACGGCGCACTACTCGTATCCCTTGACGGGCTTCGCGGCCACTTCGAGCGCGTGGTGCTGCGTTGGCGGCCCCAGCCGCCGGCAGAGGGCCCCGGCGGGGAGCTGACCGTGCCGGGCACCACGCGCACCGTCAGCCTACCCGACCTCAGGCCCGGCACCACCTACCACGTGGAGGTCCACGGGGTGCGGGCAGGGCAGACCTCCAAGTCCTACGCCTTCATCACCACCACAGGTAGCATGGGCTGGGGCCGCGGGACCACCCATTCCCTGCCCAGCCTCACCTGCCTTTGGAGTCTGCATCCAAGAGTTCCTCCCACTGCCTCACTGCTCAGACTGCCACCCCACCCCCACCCACCACACTCCTCGGCCTTCAAGCCCTTCCCGGTCCAGGCTCCAGGGGACTCCACAACAAAGCATGCCCTTCTGTGTTCCTAGAAAGCCATCTCCACCCCAGGGCCCTCGGGCATACCCGGGGCCAGGGACACCTGGTCTTTAAGGTTCCCCAGACACTTTGTCAGGATTGCCATCCTGGGCAAGGGAAGGGGCATTTAGGGGGATGGGAGGGTCTGCAAAAACTCACTGGAGCAGTTGGGGTGGTCACCGGAGTGAAACCAGCACTCCTCAACTCTGACTCACTGTAGTGAGGGTGGCAGAAGGCTGTGGTCAGTGGTTACTATTTTCCACAATTTGGCCTTGACCTCAAAGGGACACATGGGGACTGCGGCGTGGGGATGGCCTTGAAACCATCAGGCAGCTTGTGTCTGTGAGAGGTGAAACCACTGCTTCTTGAGCTGTCTTTCCAGACCTCCTGGCTCACTTCATGCTTGTCTCTTCCACAGGAACGATGCCGGGCTCAGGGGAGGGGTGCTCTCTGGCTGCCCTGGGGAGGGTTGTGGACCTGTTCTTCCCCCCTAGGGCCCAGATGCCACCTGAGCTGGATGTACCCCCCATACACACCCTCTTTTCCCTCTCTCCTCACTACCCACTCTCTACTTGCATCCGCCTTCCCTAACACCACATCTCCTCCTTTCTTCCAGGCTTCTCACTGCAGCACTAATGGAAGCCACGACCACCACCCAGTAGGGAAGGGGATGTACTTAGGGAAGGACATGGAAATCTGTGGGGCTGGGGGTCATAGGAGCCTTGTGAGGGGAGGGATGGCCAGATTTAGTTCTTTTATTTATTGCCTGCAGGTTTGTCTGTTTAAGAATGGGGTGGACAGGGGTGTTGGGAGGATGGGGCAGACCCTTGGAAGGATGAGGTGGTCCAGCGAGTGGACTCAGAAGCAGAAGAGGGAGGGTCTATAGGCTCTGAGAGGCTAGAAGGCAGAACCTGGGGGCTGGGATTTCCCTTCTGGCTCTCATTCTCGACTCTCTTGTTTTCTCTCCCTGCCCCTTCCCAGGGTCCTCTCCCTCAGGCCTCTTGGCGGCCACGGATGAGCCTCCTCCCTCAGGCCCTTCAACCACTCAAGGGGCCCGGGCCCCTGAACTACAGCAGCGCCCCCAGGAACTAGGAGAGTTGAGGGTGCTGGGCAAAGACAAGACGGGGCACCTCCGCGTCGCTTGGACTGCTCAGCCTGACACGTTTGCCCACTTCCAGCTGCGCCTCCGGGTGCCCGAGGGGCCAGGGGCACATGAGGAACTACTGCCAGGGGACGTCCGCCAGGCTCTGGTGCCCTCACCACCTCCCGGCGTCCCCTATGAGCTGTCGCTTCGTGGGGTCCCCCCGGAGGGCGAGTCCTCTGCCCCTCTTATCTACCAAGGCATTATGGGTATATCCTAAACTCTGTTCAGATTAGTGTCCTGAGGGCGGGGGAGGGGCTGGGCCATCAGGGCTTTTGAGGTGGGAGAGGATTGAAGGGCAGTGCTGGTGTTTGGGTTGGAGTGGTAAAAGCAAACAAGAAGAGAAAAGGTTGCAGTTGAGGGTTCAGAGGAAAGAGGAATGGAGGGGGTCTTAGAACAATGGCAAGGTGGGTAGGGAAGGGGAATAGCAGATGGGAGGAAGGTCAGAGGGTACGACAGGGAGTCAAGGAGAGAGGCTGTAGGCTTCTGGCTCTCCACCTGCAGCTTTCTTTGCCTGTGTCCTCCCCAATTCCTGGTCACCCCTCTGTCCCTCCCACCCCACAGATCTCTGTGGGTAGGTGTGGGAAGGCCTCTAGCCCTGAGGATACTGACCCTTAGCCCCCTCTTCCCCTTCTCTTCCCCACAGCCCCCGCCATCCCTTCACTGGGATGGTAGCCCACCACCCTGGGAGCCTGGCCTGCAGTGGACAGTGCTCCATGGTCCCATCAGCCAGTTTCTCCCGGGGATGGAAGTTCTTTAGCGTGGGGGACTCCACAGCCAGCAGGGCATCAGAGATGGGTGAGGTTTGTGGAAACAGTGAGGGATAGGGCCTGGGCTTCCCGACTCTCGTGTTCCCTCCTGGTCCCTCTTTACGGGACTAGGGTAAGTCGCTCTCTGCCACTCCAGATCAAGCTCAGCACTAGGAGAGAGGGTGGTGAGGGAGAGAAAAGTCCAAGTGGGTGGAGGAGTCTTCAGCTGCTCCAAAACAGCAATGAGGAGGTTTTGACTCAGGAAGAACCAGGGGGGACCTGAAACTCCCTCAAAGGTCTTGGTATGGAGAGAGACTGGGACCTTTGTGAGGGGCGGGGAGGCTAGCACAAGGGAAGGGCTAAAGTTCTCATTCCAGACAGAGATGGCTGGCTACTCACAGAGGGCTGAGGGTAGGAAAACGGAAGCTTTGAGGGAGGGAGCTGTCCAGGAAGGAGGGACCTAATGGGCTGAGGAAAGGGAAGGAGACCAGGGACAAGGCAGGGGTTGAATCCAACTGCTTTACTTTTGTTCCCCACATTCCAGACAGGGATGGGGCAAAGCCTGGGAAGCCCTTGGCCCCGCCACATCTGGGTGAGCTGACAGTGACTGGCATGGCCTCCAACTCCCTGCTCCTGCAATGGACGGTCCCTGAGGGCGAGTTCGACTCCTTCGTGATCCAGTACAAGGACAGGGACGGGCCCCAGGTTGTCCCTGTGGAGGGGTCCCAGCGCTCGGCCCTCATCACCAACCTGGACCTTGGCCGCAAGTACAAATTTGTGCTATATGGGCTCCTGGGCAAGAAGAGGCATGGCCCCCTGGTGGCTGAAGCCAAGATCTGTGAGTGAGAGCCTTCACACACACTCCTATCTCTGCCCCCGTGCAAAGTCTTGAAGGAGGTCTTCCCAGTGCTTTGGGAACTCCAGGAAGGCTTCCTGGAGGCAGTGGTGCCTGAGGTGAATCCCGAAGGGAAAATAGTGGCAGGTCAGGCAGAGAGGTTGAGGAGGGCAGTGCAGACAGAGGGAGCCATGGAGAATGAGGTGACAGTGAGTGTGGCCCTGTACAATCTGTTTCCTCTGGATGGAGAGCAGGGTACCTGGAGAGCTGAAGGGACTGGTCTTGTGTGTCTGACTGAGGAGCTTGGCACTTATTTGAGGGCCCCAGGGGGCCTCTGAAGGGTTTTAAGTGGGAGTGACATGATTTCATGCTTATCTTACAAATAACACTGAGGCTGCTGCAGAGAATAGCTGGAGAAGTGAGTTAAGAGCCAGCAGGAAATGATGCTGGCCTGGCTGGAAGGGTGGCAGTGAGGCTGGGTGTGGGAGGTGAAGGATGATGAGGAGGCCCAGGAACTCCCATGTTCTAGATCAAACAGTTCCATTCCCTGAGGCAAGGGACAGCAGAGGTGAGGAACAGCACAGCGTGAGCATTTAACTGTCAAATGTGTTTAAGATGTTCTAAGTGCGTCATCACACTTACTGCCTACAGCAGCCCCATGAGACATACCCATTTATGGATGAGGAGAGTCAAGGCACTGAGAGGGAGAGGGCACTCAAGCAGAAAGTGGTGGGCTGAGGGGTTATCTCTGCTGCCCTCACAGGTCTGGAGGGCAGAGAGAAGGCCTGAAGAGGGTGCTTGGGTGTCCTCGGTGCCAATGGGCAGGAGCCAGAGTGAGGTTGTAGGGGGAGAAGAGACGGGGCGGCTGGAACCCTGGAGATGGACAGCACTCAGGGCCCGAGCAGAGAAAGAGGAGCGTGCAAGGTAGCCCAAGGAGGTGATCTGGGGAGAGGGGCACGGCCAGAGAGAGTGGTGTCCTGGATGCCAAAATTAAGGGTGTGGCCAGACATGTCAGATTCCATAAGAGTGATTCAGGGCTACAGAGCGTCCGCAGGACTTAGCAATGGCGAGGCCACCACTGACCCCGGGGAGAGCTGCCAGTGGAAGGTGGAGCCGGATTGAGAGGGTGATGGAGGTGCGGACATGGCTACAACCAGTATAGACGTCTCTTTCTGGAATCTGGGCAAGGAAGAGAGAGCAAGGAGGGAGGGTGGAAGCTGGAGAGAGCTAGCAACTGAGAGGAGGAGCTCCTATCAATGCTGAGGGCACAGTGGCAGGGAGTGAGGGGTTGGTGGTGCGGTGTGAGAAAGGAGGAAGTGGGGCCCAGAGCACAGGTGTGGAAGACTCTCCCATAGTAAAACGCTCCAAAGATCGCACTTCGCTCTCTTGGAGGAGAGAGCAGCTAGTAGTTAAGCCTGGAAGCAGTAGAGATTGTCCTGGAAGGCTTCCCTGGCTACGGAGACACAGAAAGGGATGGCTGGGCTCCCTTCTCTCTGAAGTCCGTCACTAGGCTGCGGATAGATTCAGGGCCGCACTAGTCCATAAGGTGCTTCTGTGCCATTTAGAAGAAGGCACCCCTTCTCTAGGTGAGCGTAGCCCCATGCCAGGGCACACAGCTTGGCAAGGAGAGGCTGGCTGAATTTTAGTCTCTTGGTCCTCCCTCAGCCATGCGCCTTTGTGCAGGGAACAGCCTGCACAACCTCACCCAGCATCCCAATGTGGGAGATGGATCTCCCTTCTCCTTTGACCTGTGTTCCTCCTTTTCTCTACCCTTCCTCTCAGTGCCTCAGAGTGATCCCAGCTCAGTGACTCCACCCCGCCTGGGAAAGCTGTGGGTGACAGATCCCACCCCAGATTCACTGCACCTCTCTTGGACTGTCCCTGAGGGCCAGTTTGACTCCTTCGTAGTCCAATACAGGGACAGGAACGGACAGCCCCAGCTGGTGCCCGTGGAAGGGCCTGAGCGCTCGGTCATTGTCTCCTCCCTGGACCCTGACCACAAGTACAGATTCACTCTGTTTGGGATTGCCAACAAGAAGCGGCACGGCCCCCTCACAGCTGATGGCACCACAGGTGAGGGGCAACTACCTAAGCTCCCCCATGACCCCTCCCAGCCTTCCACACCCTTGCCCTCAGCCAGGAACCAGCTGGGGCCTCCCAGTGAGATGGCGGACTCTGAATCCTGGCCCCACTCCCAGGCTGAGGGATAGCCAGCCTCCCCTGTACTGCTGGGTCCCTTCCATCCCATTCAGTTGTTCCCCGAGGCCCAGAAGATGTATCATACCCTGGCTCTGCCAGACTTCCCAGGAGTTCAGCACTCATGCTGATTGATTAGTGACCCACCCGCCAGGTATGACAACCCCTCCGAACCCCAAACACCAATCTGGGGCTGCCAGTATAGCCCTCAGTGGATCCTCTTATTTACAGCCTCAGAGAAGAGAGAGGAGCTCCTCCACCCAGAGTCCCCAGAGCGGCCCCTGCTGGGGGAACTGATGGTGACTCGTGTGACCCCAGACTCCCTGCACCTGTCCTGGACAGTGACCCAGGGTTCCTTCGACTCCTTCATGGTCCAGTACAAGGACGCGCAGGGGCAGTCCCAGGCAGTGCCCATCAGGGGTGATGAGAACGAGGTCACCATTCCTGGCCTGGAGTCGCACCGGAAGTATAAGATGAACCTCTATGGGCTTCATGGCAGGCAGCGTGTGGGGCCTGTGTCTGTGGTGGCTGTCACAGGTGAGTCAGGGCCACACAGGCCTCCCTCCACTGCCAGCCCCCGGTCCTCTGGGCAGGACCTGGCCCCGGGACTCCTTCGTACTTCTCTCCACCTTCTCTTTCTGGGCTCCAGTTCTGCCAAGCCTCTACCCTGGACTTCCCCACATCCCAGGACTTCTCACCCAGCCAGCAGCCCCTGACCTTCTCCTCAGCTGTGCTCCTCCATCTCCAAGAACCGGCCTCATTTTTCCCATTCCGAATGCCCGGAATCATCCCTCCGCCCCAGGCTGTCCTCTCCACAGATATCCTCAGCCACTGTGTTGCTTCCCCTATCATGGCCTGGCTTGGGGTGCTGTCATTTCTGAGCTTCTGTTGCGGGCTCCCTGCACCTTCCCGCCATTGCTTGCCCTGTTCAGAGCTGGCAGATCCAAGGAACAAGAGTCCCGTGTTTCCCATGTTTCTGGCATGAAAAGGCCTCTTCCCAGGCCCCCACATCCCTGGTTCCCAGCCACCTGGGAGCAGGGCAAAGGGCTCCCTCTCAGTCCCCCTACTTCCCCTCATTCTCCCACCTGTCCAGCCCCCCTGCCCGCCGCCCTGGGTCAGCACCATTTCTGTGGTTTTGCAGCATCATGGGTGGGAGCATGGGCTCTGGATCCAACTGCCTGGATTTTAATCCTAGCTCTACAGTTTATTCCCTATGGACCTTGCACAAATTACTAAATCTCTCTGTACCTCAGCTTTCTCATCTGTCAAATGAGGATAATAACGGTCACTACTGCTTCACAGAGTCATTAGAATTAAATCAGTTAACGTACAAACATACATACTTAGAACAGTGCCTGGCACATCGAAACTTATAAGAATGAGCTGCTAGGGGCGTGCCTGGGTGGCTCAGTCAAACATCCAACTTCGGCTTGGGTCATCATCTCATGGTCTGTGGGTTCGAGCCCTGTGTCAGGCTCTGTGCTGACAGCTCAGAGCTTGCAGCCTGCTTCAGATTCTGTCTTCCCCTCTCTCTCTGCTCCTCTCCCGCTCTCGCTGTCTCTCTCTCTCTCTCTCTCAAAATAAATAAACATTTAAAAATTAAAAAAAAAAAAGAATGAGCTGCTATTTCTCCCTGATTCTCTCCCTTCCCAGTATCCTTTTTTGTCTCCTTTATCTCCCTAACTTCCCCATTGTTGCCTCCTCCCTCTTCAATCTCCTGTCCCCTGAGTAATACCCTGTGGACCAGGGAGTGGGTTACAGAAGCCAGTCTCCCGTCTCCATGGAGCCTCAGCAGAGACCTAGTTGCCAGACAGTGGATAGGTACCCTCAGGGCTGTGATTCTAGACCCCACTAGGGAAGAGCATGGCCCTCCCTAGCCTTCTACCCCAAATCTTTCTCCCACTCTTGTCTGAAGTAGAAGGAGGGACAGGACTGTCCAGGGAGGCCCTAGCCAAGGTAGATTCTGTCTGGTGTCTTGGTAAGTGGGGTGGGGCAGCTGGAAAGCCCTAGGGAGGTGTGGAGCTGAAAGGGAAGAAGGCAAATGTGAAGACGCCTTACTGCCCCCTCGATTTCAGCACTGTCAGAGGACATGGGAGAAAGTTCCCCAGAATTTCCTTTCTTCCCATCTCAGCTCTTTTCTCAGACTGCGGTCACCCCCACAGAATCCACCAGTACAATTCCTGCCAGCAGTATCTACAGGGTTCAGGGGCCTGTCTCAACTCTCTCCAATGAGTTACTGAATGGCTGATACAAATGCTACCCGAACCCCAAAGCCTATGGCTTGAGGACTTTATTTGCTGGATATACTTGATTGTCATAATTCGCCAACAAAGCAAGTTAGGCTGTAAGTCTGTATCCTCATCTCTTCTCTCAGCCCCCCAGGAGGTTGTGGAGGAGACACCCAGCCCCACCGAGGTGGAGGAGACCCCCGGCCCCACAGAGCCCAGCACGGAGGCCCCAGAGTCCCCCGAGGAGCCCCTGCTGGGGGAGCTGACAGTGACAGGATCGTCCCCAGACTCGCTGAGCCTCTCGTGGACCGTCCCCCAGGGCCACTTCGACTCCTTCACTGTCCAGTACAAGGACAGGGACGGGCGGCCCCAGGTGGTGCGTGTCGGGGGTGAGGAGAGTGAGGTCACCGTCGGGGGCCTGGAGCCGGGGCGCAAGTACAAGATGCACCTCTATGGCCTGCACAGGGGGCAGCGCTGGGGCCCCGTGTCCACCGTGGGCGTGACTGGTGAGTGAGAGCTAGGGCCTGCTTCCTTTTCCTCCCGCCAGTGGCCCCCAGCCTTCCTGTGGCTATTGCTCTCCCTTGCTGCAGTGGTAGTATGACCCCTTGCCCCCACCACCTCCTCCTACCCTGCCCCTTACCGAGGGAGGACCTAAAAAGAGCAGTTTGCCAGGGACTGGGATATAACCAGCTTTGTGACCTTTAACAATTTTAAATTTTCTGTGCCTGTTTCCTCATGTGTAAAATGAGGACAGTAACAGCCGCCCACAGAATTGTAGTGAGGATTAAATGAGTTAACAGACATGAAGCACTAAGAAAGGGCAGGCACAGAGTACACATGCTGCCAGTGTTGCCACAAAGATGATTATAATTATCCTGAGTCTGGGGTTTGCTCTGTCCTCTTTGGCTGGTTTAGCTGCTTAGGTGGTCGGATGTGCATGAGGCATTGGGCCTCTCCATCAGTAGCTGGAAACTTTCTTTACCACTCATCCAGTGAGTGACTTTGAAGCAAAGAAGGACATCCGTTCCACTCCCTGCCTCGGGCCCAGGTTGGGGCCACCTGGGCACCACAGAGGAAGCAGCCTGGGGAATCCCTCCAGGGTCTCAGCAGCTGGGGACCAGAACCAAGGCAGACCTCTGGGACTTGGCTATTCTCCTGCTGATTTGCCCACCTCGGTCACAGGAAGGGGCCTCTCTTTTCCCTTTGCTCACTGAAACAGACACACCTTTTTCAAAACAACTTTTAGTATAAGGAGGAAGATTAAACACTTAAAAGCAGAAAAACAAGTTTTCAGAGCATGGTTTCTGTACTCCCACAAAGCCCAACCTTACAGTGACTTGGCTGGCTTAGTTTACAGAACCTTCTACTCCTAATTTCTTTTTGTTCTTCAGTTAGCTCCATTATCAGAGTAGGAAAAGTGATGGGTAGCTGGAGCCTGCTGAGCTGACCAAGGGGCTGTGCCTGGCATAAAGCACATGCTGTACCACTGCCAGGAGAAAATATGTACATAGCCTATTAGAAACATTTCTAGGGGCCTCTGGGTGGCTCAGTCAGTTAAGTGTGTGACTCTTGATCTCAGCTCAGGTCTTGATCTCAGGGTCATGAATTTGAGCCCTGCATTGAGCTCTGTGCTGGGCATGAGGCCTACTGAAAGGAAGGAAGGAAGGAAAGAAAGAAAGAAAGAAAGAAAGAAAGAAAGAAAGAAAGAAGAAAAAGGGAGGGAGGGAGGAAGAAAGAAAAAGAAAGGAAAGAAAGAGGAAGGGAGGGAGGAAGGAAGGAAGGAAAGAAGGAAGGAAGGACAGAAAGGAGAGACAGAGAGAGAGGGAAGGAGGAAGGAAGGAAGAAAAGAGAAAGAAGGAAGGAAGAAAGGAAGGAAGAAAAGAAACATTTCTAAATTAGAAAAAGATTACGTCAAATGCAACATGGTACTGGCATGCCCATGGGTAGTTGTAGTTCTACCTTTTCCAGGTAAGCCAAGCCACAACAGTAAGGCTTATTTGACAGTGAGGGACAGTTTCTCTTCCTTACAGAAAGAAGTACAGACAGGGCACAAATGAGCAGGCAATGGATGCTACAGGACCTATCAGAGGTAGAAGGAACATGAAATACAATACCAGCTCTCATACCTGGTACTGAGTAGATGCAGCCACTCCCACCCACCTTAAGCTGCCTTCAGCCCTGCCCTCCCCGCTCAGAATCATTTCTTTCTGAGGCCTCACCAACGACCCATTTTTAAAGCAGGTTTTATCTGTCTGGAGCTTAGTCTTATCCTCCTGCAGACGCCAGAGAAAACAGCTCTTGGGAACCACACCCAGCAGCCTCCTCCACTGTTTTACTTCTTGGGACCACCTTCCAGATTTGGTCACTATTGAGGAATGCCACCCACACTCAGCTGATTCTGGGGCAGTGGGGACCAACAGGTTCTGAGCTCAGCCTTTCCCAGCAGAGTCGTGCAGACCACTCAGTAATTTAACAAGCATTTGTGGAGCACCCACAGTGTGCCAGGTGCTGGGGACACAGCCGTGAGCAAGGCTAAGCCCCTGCCCATGGAGGTCACATTCTAGCAGAGGGAAACAGACACCAAACTGCACAAATCTGTCAGCGCTACTGAACGTGACAGTGATTAGCCCTGGAGAGAAAAGCCAAGTCCAGCAGGCGAGATGGTGAATCGGTAGAAAGGGGGTAGGAAATGGCCTCTCTAAGGGAAGGAGGGAGAGGACAAGGCACGCAGGCCTTTGGGAAGAAGATCCAGGGCAGAGGGAAAGTGCCCTGACCATTTGTGGGCAAGCCAGGAATGTTTGGAATGGGGGGAGGGGGATATGTGAGAGATGATCAATCACTTGGGACCTCAGAGGCTTTTGCCCTGAGTGAGATGGAAGTCATTTTGGGAACAGGCTCTGACTAACATTGATCGGAGGCAGGATGAGGGTGGAGGAGGGAGGTGATTTAGGAGACCCTGGTAGCCCAGTAAGAGCCGGTGGCACTTGGTGCTTGGGGATGGAGGCAGCGGGGCAGAGTTAATGAGGGGGCATCAGCTGCTGAAGGGGACAACAGAATTTCCTCACAGGCTAGATGTGGGGTGTGAGAGGACTCGGACAATGCCCAGAATGAAGTTGTGGCTTTGCCAATGTGGGGAGGCTGTGGACTGAGCAGGTGTGGCGGGTGGGGAGTCTCTGAGCCCGGTTTTGGACTTAATGAGTTTGAGACACAGACCAGGCACCCAACGAAGATGCCAGGCAAACACTGAGTCTGCGGGTCCCGGGAGAGGGGACTTGGAGCACTGACGCACAAGGGAAGTTCAGCCACTTTACCAGGGTCTCAGTGACGGTGCACACCCCTCCCCAGCCCCAGCACAGCCCCAGATCCTGGCAGGGACTGAGTGAGGGGTTGTGGCCGGACAGATGTTGCCAAATTAGTGTAGTTTTAATCAGAACCACCTCGTGGGCACCACAAAAACAACAGACATAACTACTAACAAGGGAAAGAGGGGCTTTTCCTAACGGTCTCCCACCGTCTCTATCAGCTCCACAACCGGAAGAGACTCCAGCCACGGAGCCCACCCTGGAGCCACACCTGGGAGAGCTGACAGTGACAGATGTGACCCCCAACTCCGTGGGCCTCGCATGGACAGTCCCAGAGGGCCAGTTTGACTCCTTCATGGTCCAGTACAAGGACAGGGACGGGCAGCCCCAGGTGGTGCCTGTGGCCTCAGACCAGCGTGAGGTCACCATCCCCGGCCTGGAGCCTGCACGCAAATACAAGATGAACTTCTATGGGCTGCATGGTGGCCAGCGTGTGGGCCCCCTCTCTGTGGTAGCTGTGACCGGTGAGTGAGCAGGGATGAGGCAGTCCCCATCCCTGGTTACCCAGAATCCTCCCCACCCCACAACCCTCTCTGAGATCCTGCCTCAGTGGCTTCCACAGGTCCTTCCTGAGGTCACAGGCACCTTACTCTGTTCCCTGGCCCCTTGGCGTCTTCCCCAGCTAGAATCTTCCCTGCCCTCCCAGTCCCCATCTCCATTCTGCCCTTTCCCCCAGGCAGGAATGTCTTGCTTCCATTTGATCTAAATCCAGTTGCAGACTGTTTGTCTCCCCTGATTGCCCACAGCTGTTTCCTTCCTTTCTCTTTACAACCCTGCTGTGACCTGGACACAGCTGCCACCTTCCCCTGATGCCCTTTTTTTCTAGTTGAGCTTAAATGGCACGCATCCCTTGAATCTCTCCTCAGAGGCCCTTAGCACCCTGGGTGCTATAGCCTGCCTTCCTCCCAGAAGTGGCCCTTGCTCTTAGCTTCCTGGGCACAGGTTGCCGCCGTTTCTTCTGCCAGTGTCCGGTGAAACCCATGGACCCCTCTCAGAGCAGTGTTTTATTATCTTTTTTAAATTAAGTTTATTATTTTTTTTTATTTAAAAAAAAATTTTTTTAACGTTTGTTTATTTTTGAGACAGAGAGAGACAGAGCATGAACAGGGGAGGGGCAGAGAGAGAGGGAGACACAGAATCTGAAATGGGCTCCAGGCTCTGAGCTGTCAGCACAGAGCCCGACGTGGGGCTCGAACCCACGGACCGTGAGATCATGACCTGAGCCGAAGTCGGACGCTTAACCGACCAAGCCACCCAGGCGCCCCAAGTTTATTTTTTTAAGTTTATTTGAGAGAGACAGAGAGAGTGAGTGGGGCGTGGGGCAGAGAGAGAGGGGGGACAGACGATCCAAAGCAGGCTCCATGTAGACAGCGGAGAGCCTGACATGAGGCTCGAACCCGTAATCTCAAGGTCATGACCTGAGCTGAAGTCAGACTCTCAACTGACTGAGCCACCCAGGCACCCCTCAGAGCAGTGTTTTAAAATCTATAAAATAAAGGCATAGGATTACAGAGGAAGCCAATTATATTGATATTCAATTATCAAAATATTTTAAATTCAAACTTATGATTTAGTAATACAGGAACTTCTTTATTCATTAAATAATAAGAGTTAGAGGATTGTATAATAACATACCCATGTTTAGAAGTAGTTGGTCATGAGAGTAAATGGTATTTTGAAATTTCTGTAGTAATTCTAAGGTGATGGGAAAACATCTGTTGATTCCTAATAGAACAAAGTCACAGGTACTGCTGGTACCTCAGTGGTTTGTCACCTATATTCATCATTGAAGGAAATGCTACATTTCAGTTACAGGTCAGGGAAAATATGGATGTAACTGTTTCTCATCTTAGTTTAAGGATCCCTTGAGGCCCTGGGAGGCCAGAAGTTCAAGGGGGAAGTTCTCCTGCCCAAGACCTCAGCCATGTTCTTTGTTTTCCTGGATCCTAGCTCCCCTCCCTCCAGCCCCAACCACAGAGTCCCCCCAGGAGCCACGCCTCGGGGAGCTGACAGTGACAGACCTGACCCAGGACTCTGTGAGCCTCTCGTGGACGGTCCCTGAGGGTGAATTCGACTCCTTTGTGGTCCAGTACAAAGACAGGGATGGGCAGCCCCAGGTGGTGCCTGTGGCCGCAGACCAGCGCGAGGTCACCATCCCTGGCCTGGAGCCCAGTAGGAAATATAAGTTCCTGCTCTTTGGGATTCAGGATGGGAAAAGACGCAGCCCAGTCTCTGTGGAGGCAAAGACAGGTGAGAGCCCTCCAGCCCCCCAGCGGCCTTCCCACCATTTTTCACACTGCCTTATCTCTTTCCTTCTGCTGGTCTGCCCTCTGTCCATCTCTTTTGATTCATTTGAAAAGCCACAGTGGGACCCCTGGGTGGCTCAGTCGGTTGAGAGTCTGACTTTGGCTCAGGTCATGATCTCGAAGTCTGTGAGTTCGAGCCCCATATCGGGCTCAGTGCTGACTGACAGCTCAGAGCCTGCAGCCTGCTTCAGATTCTGTGTCTCCCTCTCTCTCTGCTTCTCCCCTCCTCACGCTCTGTCTCTCTCTCAAATTAATAAATAAATACTTAAAAAAGAAAAGAAAAGAAAAGCCACACTGCCTGCCCCAGTTCAAGGAAAACGAGCCCAGTTTCTGGGTCTGCTCTGCCGGTTGATTTTTTCTCTCTTTTCATAATTTCCACTTCTGTTGAATGGGGGAAGCCCCTTCAGAACACTTCCTGGAAGGTGGGACAGACTGGGGGTGCTGGGGGAGGGGTGAAGGGAGCCAGGAGCCCTTTCTGCCTGCCTGGGTCTTGCCGCCATCAACCTTGTGCAGCTGTCACCTCCTGAGAGTTTTGCCATCACCCAGTTTTCTTATGCTACTGGCTTATGCTCGTTGCATCCCCTAACTGCAGCCCCCAGAGGACCCTTTCCCTCCTGTGGCCTCTTCCTGGAGCCTCAGAAACTGGGAACCAGAGGAGCCCAGGGCTGGCTGCCCAGCCAGTCTCAGTCAATTCCAGCCCAGCTGTGCCCCTTTCCTGGGTTTCAGTCCAGGCCCTCCCCTGCCCCTGGGGGCTCCCTGATGCCAGAAAACTCTAGCAATAACAATGCTGTCAGCGTCCTCTCTGGCCAAGAGGGCAGTGGGCCAGCTCCTTCTCAGGCCTCAGGATGGCTTTGGGACAGACACCAGATCCTTTCTCCATGTGAGCTCCCCTTCTCCTCCCCTGACCCCAAGTTGGCAGCCCCCACTACTTTCCCAGGTCCTGTGAGGGCCACCTCCATCATAACATCCTGCTTTCCCACCTGCTGTCTGCACTCATTGGGGATCCTGTGCCCCCTCTGATGTCCCCAGGACCCTCAGAATTTCCCCAGGGGCCAGTCAAATCACAAAGGGTAGACTTCTTGGTAAAAGAAAATAAGTAAACCAAGATGCACCCTACTAGGAAAATAGTCTTTAGTAGGCGGGAAGAGTCTGGAAAGTTGGAGGAATAAGATAAGCAGGAAGCTAGGGATTCTTTTTTCCCGGAGATGTCACACTGGCTAAGTGGAGGGAGGCATGAGCCAGTTGGGGACGGTAGCAGAGATGGGAGGGTGATGGAAATATTTTGGGGAAGCACTGATCATTTGGGCAGTCCTGGGTTTTTCCAGCTCTAGCGGGAAGTAGTCAAAGAGTCATCCTGGAAAAAAATAAACATAAGAATCTTTCCTCTCTTTTAGCTGCCCAAGGTGACGCCAGCCTTGGGGCCCCGCCCCGCCTTGGGGAGCTGTGGGTGACAGATCCCACCCTGGACTCACTGCGCCTCTCCTGGACAGTCCCCGAGGGCCACTTTGACTCCTTTGTTGTCCAGTTCAAGGACAGGGATGGGCCCCAAGTGGTGCCTGTGGAGGGCTATGAGCGCTCAGTCACCATCACCCCTCTGGACACTGGCCGCAAGTACAGATTCCTCCTTTATGGGCTCCTGGGCAAGAGGCGCCATGGCCCCCTCACTGCTGAAGGCACCACAGGTGAGAACATGCCCTGCAGGGCCAGGCTCTGCTCCTGGGACTCCCCCAGGGAAGGCATCAGCAACCTGCCAGGCCAGGGAAGCAGGTGGCCACTTGTGGTGGCTGCCATCACAGTTGTTATTCTCCTTGCACAATCCCATAGCACTGGCCCTATAGGACTCAGCTGTGGCAAAGCCCTGTCTGCAGACCTCTCAGTCCTGCCCTTTGAGTTCACCCAGGCCACCAGAAACACGCAGCTCTTTCCTTTCTGTCTCCATCTCAGAGATCCGGAGTGCTGTGGATGATGCTAAAGCAAAGCATCCCCTAAAGCCCCATCTTGGGGAGGAGCTACAGGTGACCAGCGTGACCCCAGACTCTGTGAGCCTCTCGTGGACAGTCCCTGAGGGCCAGTTTGACTCCTTTGTGGTCCAGTACAAGGACAGAGATGGGCAGCCGCAGGTGGTGCCTGTGGAGGGCAGCCTCAGGGAGGTCCGCATCCCGGGCCTGGACCCAAACCGCAGGTATAAGCTCCTGCTGTACGGACTGCACCAGGGCAAACGTGTGGGTCCCATCTCTGCCATCGCCATGACTGGTGAGTGAGGCTGTGGCCAGAGTATGCCGTCCCTCCTTCTGGCTTCAGCTCGCCTGGCCTGACCCAGCCAGGGGATTTCTGAGCTTCCCATTTCCCTTCTTTTAGGGGAAGGGATGAGGTTTATCGAGGCATAATTTACATACAATTCTGTGTGAACAATGAGTGTTGGTAAATGTCTAAGTCATGAAACCATTGCAACAACTGAGATATAAAACATTTCCATTGACCCAAGAAACCCATTTCCCCATGCCCCTTTGCAATCAGTTTTCCCGAACCCAGCCTCTGGCAGCCACTAACTGTTTTCTCTCCTTACAGTTTTGCCTTTGTAAGCATCTCTTTTAACAGAACGTACAATACATATTTTGTGCTTGGTTTCCAATCCCTTGGAAATTCATCCCCCTGTATCATAGTTGGTCCTTTTTATTGCTGAACTCTTGCCATCACGTCCTTCACTCTTTCCCTCGTTCTCTCTTCTTGGAGAGTCTTGCAATGACAGACCGGTCACCCATCTCTCCCTGTCTCTCTGAACCAGCCTCCAGAGAAGATATCGAAACTGAGGCCCTAGGTCCTCCAGGGCCTGAGCCCCGCCTAGGGGAGGTGACTGTGGAGGAAGCCACGCCAGACACCTTGCATCTCTCCTGGACAGTGATGGAGGGAGATTTTGACTCCTTTGAGGTCCAGTACACAGACAAAGATGGGCAACTCCAAGTAGTCAAAGTAGATGGTGACCGGAATGACATCATCCTTACTGGCCTGGAATCTGACCACAGATACCTGGTGACCCTGTATGGTTTCCATGGCCAGCAGCGTGTGGGTCCTGCCCACATTGAGGCCCTCACAGGTGAGCAAGGAGAGCTCTGCTACCTTCCAAATGGCTGTGAGAGCACAGTGGAGAGCAGTGTCCCCATGGTCATCCTGCCCCCCCCTTCTCTGTCTCTCTCTCTCCTGTCTCTGTTCAGTCCCAAGGGAAGAGGAGGATGAACCTTCAGAACCTCCCATCAAGCCACAACTGGGGCAGCTGGCAGTGACAGACGCCACCCCCGACTCCCTGCACCTCTCCTGGACTGTCCCCGAGGGCCAGTTTGACCACTTCCTGGTCCAGTACAAGAACGGGGATGGGCAGCCCAAGGCGGTGAGGGTGCCAGGGAATGAGGACCAGGTCACCATCTCAGGCCTGGAGCCAGACCACAAGTACAAGATGAACCTGTATGGCTTCCACGGTGGCCAGCGCATGGGCCCCGTCTCTGCCTTTGGGGTGACGGGTGAGTGGACGGTGGAAGCCCCAGGGTGGGGTCAGCCAGGGAGGGGGGTCACCTCTCTCGGGTGATGGGTGAGTGGGGTGCAGGAAGTTCCTTAGCTGGAGGCTGAGCCATGGTGCCCTTTGTGCCTCCCCTTGGGGACCAAGGGGTCCTCCTGGGCAGAGAAGGGCCTCCATGAGCTGTGCTGGTGGCTCTCTAGGGTTCCCCACAGCTGATCCTGGAGACTCTCCTGCATGTTTTTGAGATGTCAGCTGAGCAAGCCCAGCCAGCCCCAAGCATGGGCTTCTCTGAACTGAATTTGGGGCCCCCAGAC
This sequence comes from Panthera leo, assembly GCF_018350215.1. NCBI lineage: Eukaryota > Metazoa > Chordata > Mammalia > Carnivora > Felidae > Panthera > Panthera leo. The sequence goes on along the minus strand of NC_056683.1, from coordinate 30,683,498 downwards.
ATGGTCACAGCTCTCCATTCTCCTAAGATCCAAGGACATATCCTGGGGATCCTGCCTCATCCTTTCTGTGTGTCTCCTTTTCAGCTGCAGAGGAAGAGACCCCAACCTCTACTGATGTGGAGGAGACCCCCAGCCCCACAGAGCCTAGCACGGAGGCCCCAGAGTCCCCCGAGGAGCCCCTGCTGGGGGAGCTGACAGTGACAGGATCGTCCCCAGACTCGCTGAGCCTCTCATGGACCGTCCCCCAGGGCCAGTTCGACTCCTTCACTGTCCAGTACAAGGACAGGGACGGGCGGCCCCAGGTGGTGCGTGTCGGGGGTGAGGAGAGTGAGGTCACCGTCGGGGGCCTGGAGCCGGGGCGCAAGTACAAGATGCACCTCTATGGCCTGCACAGGGGGCAGCGCTGGGGCCCCGTGTCCACTGTGGGCGTGACTGGTGAGTGAGGGTGAGAGCTGGGCTGGTGGGGAAGAAGGCCCTACAACACTTTCCCATTATTACCACCTGCGTGAAAACAAATACTTGACACAACACATCTTCTTCTGCACATCAGATGGCCCGAGGATCTTGGTAAAGGGCACGCTCAGATGGCGCAGGTTTGGGCTGGGGCCAGAGATTCTCATTCTAATGTGATGAGGATGCTGCTGGTCGCAGGACCACACTTTGAGTAGCAAAACTCCTCACTCACAACAAAGCAATTGGATGCTTTCCTAGAATTTTTTGGACAGAATTGTACTTGCATCCCTGATTTCTCCCAGAGGCTCAGCCTCTCTGTAGTTCACTGGCGGCTGGGGGGAGGGGGAGACAGAGGGTGTTCAGGATGCAGCATGCTGATGGAAGCACCTCCGGGCCCCATGGTTGGGGTATTACCAGACTTAGGATTCCCAAGGGCCAACAAGACTGGATGCCCTGAGCCAAGCACTGTGGGAGTTCCCTGGGGTAAGCCTGATCATGGCAGAGAGACAAGTTCTTATGGTGATGGGGCTCCCAAGCACAGGGAGACAGGCTGTGAGCCAGCAGTCAGGTAACAGGGGATATTTGTATGACAGGAAGCCCCAGGGCCAGGCCAGACTGGGGAGCATGCCTAAGCCAGCCTGCCTGCGGGTGTCCACGGGACAGCTGAGAACGAAGTTGGGCAGAAGTTAGCTTGGTGACAGTGTTGGAGTCAGATCCACGTCACAACTGGTGCCAAGGACTGGAAACTAGTGGCCCATGAGAGAGACCAAGAGGGTTTTGTGTGAGATCCTCTGAGTTGGGGAGAGAGTCTTGAGTAGGGGTGGGCTGTAGGGACAGCTCAGAAGCCAGGGATTTCTCCCGAGGATAGAGAGTGTTGTTGCATAGTTAAGCTAAGGCTGACACCATCAAATGTGCACTGAAAGGCTCATCCTGGCCCCCTGTGAGGAACGGGTGGGACAGGGAGGCAGGGAGCCCAGTAGGGACGTGGAGATTCAGGTGAGAGGCAACGGTGTTGGGGGAGTGCAGGTGAGGCAAGCCAGGCTGGTGGGGCTGCAGGTGTGGGGAGTGAGGAGACCCAGGAGGAACTTGAGAGTGAGTTGCACACTGTTGAGTCTCATGGCAGCTGGGGACAGGAACAGATCCAGGAAGATTCCAGGCTTCCAGTTGAGGAAGGGGGTTCTGAGCTGTTTGGGAGCACTCAACATGAGCTAAAGGGAGTGAGGTGCCAAGGAGACCCCAGTGGAGGGAGGCCCAGGGCACAGTGTGCAAGGGAGGTGGGTGCAGGAAAAACTGGGAGAGGTGGCGGGGTGTGGGTAGGGGTGGGTGAGGGCAGGGCGAGATGAGGGTAAGGGGCAGAGAAGGCCAACATTGAGGGACTGGGAAGAGTAGATGAGTTAGAGCCACTGTGGCCAGCGATGCTGTGTTCCTCATTATCTTATGTTTGTAATACACCTGCTTATACTCTGACCTGCCTGCCTGTCCTCACCTGTCCCTGTGTGTCTCTGTGCAGCTCCAGAATATGAAGCCATGACCACCCAAGCCCCGTCCACCATGGCCCTTGAGCCTCCCACGAAGCCACGGCTGGGGCAGCTGGCAGTGACAGACGCCACCCCCGACTCCCTGCACCTCTCCTGGACTGTCCCCGAGGGCCAGTTTGACCACTTCCTGGTCCAGTACAAGAACGGGGATGGGCAGCCCAAGGCGGTGAGGGTGCCAGGGAATGAGGACCAGGTCACCATCTCAGGCCTGGAGCCAGACCACAAGTACAAGATGAACCTGTATGGCTTCCACGGTGGCCAGCGCATGGGCCCCGTCTCTGCCTTTGGGGTGACGGGTGAGTGGACGGTGGAAGCCCCAGGGTGGGGTCAGCCAGGGAGGGGGGTCACCTCTCTCGGGTGATGGGTGAGTGGGGTGCAGGAGGTCCCTTAGCTGGAGGCTGAGCCATGGTGCCCTTTGTGCCTCCCCTTGGGGACCAAGGGGTCCTCCCGGGCAGAGAAGGGCCTCCATGAGCTATGCTGGTGTCTGTTCAGAGTTCCCCACTGCTGACCCTGGAAGCCCCCAAGCATGTTTTTGAGATGTCAGCTGAGCAAGCCCAGCCAGCCCCAAGCATGGGCTTCTCTGAACTGAATTTGGGGCCCCCAGACATGGTCACAGCTCTCCATTCTCCTAAGATCCAAGGACATCTCTTGGGGATCCTGCCTCATCCTCTCTGTGTGTCTCCTTTTCAGCTGCAGAGGAAGAGACCCCAACCTCTGCTGAGGTGGAGGAGACCCCCAGCCCCACAGAGCCCAGCACGGAGGCCCCAGAGTCCCCCGAGGAGCCCCTGCTGGGGGAGCTGACAGTGACAGGATCGTCCCCAGACTCGCTGAGCCTCTCATGGACCGTCCCCCAGGGCCACTTCGACTCCTTCACTGTCCAGTACAAGGACAGGGACGGGCGGCCCCAGGTGGTGCGTGTCGGGGGTGAGGAGAGTGAGGTCACCGTCGGGGGCCTGGAGCCGGGGCGCAAGTACAAGATGCACCTGTATGGCCTGCACAGGGGGCAGCGCTGGGGCCCTGTGTCCACTGTGGGCGTGACTGGTGAGTGAGGGTTAAAGAGCCTCCTGGGTTGCGTCAGGTAAGGTTACATTGGTAGAGCTCTGAGGTGTCCTACACTGGAGAGCCAGGATCCTCAAACCCCACGTAACCCACCCTTTGTCTAGTAACATCTCAGGAGAGTGTGATGTGGTGTCTGGAGTGGAAGCCTTTGAGGCAGTGATACCTTGACCCATTTGTGGCTTTCTGCTTTGCCTGGGTACACTGGAAACATCTTTTTTGCGTGTGTGGTTGAAACAAATTCCATGAAATACTAATTCATTCAGCAAATATTTACTATACACAACTCGAATTTACACACAAAAGAGAAAAAAATAGCAAACGAAATCCTATGTGTCCATTGCCATCCTAATGTTACCTCCTGGCCAGCCTGGCTCATCCCACTCTCTTTCTGCCCTCCTCCCACCAGAATATGTTCTTTATTAACAGCTTAATTGAGATATAATTTACATGTCATAAAATTCGCCTGTTTTAAGTATACAGTTTCATGATTTCTAGTATATTTACAGAGTTGTGCAACCATCAGCCCTATCTAATTTTAGAACTTTCCATCGGCCCATGAAGAAAACTGGTGTGCAGATGTGCAGTTCCAGGCCACCATTAATTTACTTTCTATCTCTGTAGATTTGCCTTTTCTGAACTTACACACGTGGTATCACCCAATATGTGTTCTTCTGTGTCCGGCCTCTTTCACTGAACGTGTTTTTGAGGTTCCATGTTGTAACCTGTAGGTGTACATCATTCCTTTTGTCCAAATAGTATTCCAGTGTATGGATATACTGTTGTAAGCTCATCCCAGACACTCTATACTTCATTGCTTCATATTTAAGTGTATTACTCTTTTCAAAAAGACTAAAAATAGAGGCACCTGGATGGTTCAGTTGGTTGAGCCTCCAACCTCAGCTCAGCTCATGATCTCGCAGTCTGTGGGTTTGAGCCCCGTGTCAGGCTCTATGCTGACATCTCAGAGCCTGGAGCCTGCTTTGGATTCTGTGTTTCCCTCTCTCTCTGCCCCTCCCCTGCTCATGCTCTATCTCTCTCTCTCAAAAATAAATAAACATTAAAAATTTTTTTAAAGACTAAAATTTAAAAAAATGCTTAAAGACTAAAAATAGCCACACTATTATTTTTTCTTTAAAAATGAACATTCGTTAATATCATTATGTATGTAGGTAGTGTTAGTTTCCTGATTGTCTCATAAGTGTTGTTTTGCAATTTGTTGCTGGGATCAGGTCCAAAAACGGGAAGATACATTGCAATTGGGAGAATTGGAATTTTATATAGGGTGATCAGGATTGTCCCTGAAGAGGTGACATTTGAACAAAGAGTTAAAGGAAGTGTGGACATGAACCGCGCAAGCATCTGGGGTCAGAACATTCATGCAAAGGGGATAGTCACTACAAAGGCCCTGAGCTAAGAGGCTGCCTACCAAGTTTGACAGACCATAAGGAGACCACAAGAAGTTTGATGATAAGCAGAAATGGGTCTCAAGTTAGGCTTACAGAGCTGGCCCACCTTCTGGTCTGAATCCAGGAGAGCCGAGGCCTCAACTACTTCTTCTAGCAATAGGAAAGCTTCTGTTTGCATCTATTCCCAGATCCTGAAGGGGAGCCCCCTGCCAACACCCTTCTGAAGCCACACTTGGGAGAGCTAGCAGTGACGGACGCCACCCCCGACTCCCTGCACCTCTCCTGGACTGTCCCCGAGGGCCAGTTTGACCACTTCCTGGTCCAGTACAAGAACGGGGATGGGCAGCCCAAGGCAGTGAGGGTGCCAGGGAATGAGGACCAGGTCACCATCTCAGGCCTGGAGCCAGACCACAAGTACAAGATGAACCTGTATGGCTTCCATGGTGGCCAGCGTGTGGGCCCCGTCTCCACTGTCGGCTTAACTGGTGAGTGTGCAACAGGACACTGGGCCCTGCCCTAGCTGGACTCAGTTTCTCTTTCACTGTTAGTATTCAGGTATTTTTGTCCCACTGTCCCTGAGACCGAGCCTCCCAAGCTCCTGAGAGTGGTTCTGCTAGTGTCTCTACTCCAAGTCTTTGGTGTTACCCAAACATCTCAGCCTTTACACACAGGCTTTTTTTTTTTTTAAGTGAACTCTATACTCAACATGTGACTCAAACTCATAGCCCCACGATCACAAGCTGCTCACTCTACTGACTGAGCCAGCCAGGCACCCCTACGTACAGGCTTTTTGGTCCTTGAAGAGGCAAGACATCAGGGAAATAACATAGACTCAGGCAGACCTGGGTTTGAAGCCTCAGCCTATTTGAGCTGTGTGATCCCAAGAGAGTCACTGAATGTCTCAGTGCCTCCTTTTCTTCATCTGTAATGAAAGAAGAGGAAGAAAATTAGTCTCTGAAAATTCTTAGAATGAACTCTCATAATTATGAGAATCCTGCCAGCATGGATGCTATTACTTCAATGGTGAGTATTAGTCAAATGTGCAACTTCACAAGGCACTTCGCTTCCTTCATTACTCACTAACAGGGCTGTGCGTTGCTTTTGTTAAGGTCCTTTGGAGCTATTACCCTTCAATGCTTAAGACCCAGGTTCCAAACAGAACAGATAGGAAACAAGATGCTTTTGCAATTCAACGATTAAGGAAGAATGAAGGGGCACCTGGGTGGCTCAGTCAGTTGAGCGTCCAGCTTTGGCTCAGGTCATGATCTCATAGTTTTTGAGTTCGAGCCCTGCGTCGGGCTCTGTGCTGATAGCTCAGAGCCTGGAGCCTGTTTCAGATTCTGTGTCTCCCTCTCTCTCTGCTCCTCCCCTGCTCGTGCTCTGTCTCTGTCTCTGTCTCTCTCTCTCTCTCAAAAATAAATAAACATTAAAAAAAAAAATTTTAAAAAGAGGAAGAATGAAACCCTATGCAGAACAGAAAAGACGAAAAATCTGAAGGCGTGATGGGTCATCTGTACTATAAATTACTGAGAGAGCTAATACAAGGTCCAAAACAACCCAATTGCAAAGATGATCACATGTGGTCTCATCTCTTTGGCCTCAACTGTGAAATCTAAATTCATCTCTAAAAATGCTCAGTAGGGGCACCTGGGTGGCTCAGTCAATTAAGCATCCGGCTTCAGCTGAGGTCATGATCTCTCGGTCCATGGGTTCAAGCCCCGTGTCAGGCTCTGTGCTGACAGCTCAGAGCCTGGAGCCTGCTTCGGATTCTGTGTCTCCCTCTCTCTCTCTGCCCCTCCCCCACTCATGCTCTGTCTCTCTCTCTCTCTCAAAAATGAATCAATGTTAAAAAAAATTAAAATGCTCAGAAGCCTTCTAAATCAAAGGAGGTATTAAAGGAAAATACTCACAAAGTAGAATTTCCAAACCTGAGTAGATGTACCTTCTGATGTGACTTATCTGCTATGCTTGGTGGTATTATAAAGCCTTAGTTCTGTCCCTATGCACAGATTTGCTCTGCAGCTCCCAAGGGTTCAATGCATGCACGTGTTGAGTATCATGGCAGTCCCAGCCTACCACCATGGTGTCACCACAAGAGTATGCTCTGTCTGTTGGTTACTGTACATTCAAACCAGGGAAATGATGTCTTAAATCTGGGGAGATAGCATCTAGGCTACAGGGCCTTGGTGTGCCTGGGAGAAATCCAATATATTTTATGAGAAGGGAACCCACAAGGTATTTCCACACAGTCTCTTTATCTCCTGATCCAGCCCCAGGAAAGGACCAAGAAATGCCAGCGCCAACAGACTCACCCACCATGACTCCCAAGCCTCCCATCAAGCCACGGCTGGGGCAGCTGGCAGTGACAGACGCCACCCCCGACTCCCTGCACCTCTCCTGGACTGTCCCCGAGGGCCAGTTTGACCACTTCCTGGTCCAGTACAAGAACGGGGATGGGCAGCCCAAGGCGGTGAGGGTGCCAGGGAATGAGGACCAGGTCACCATCTCAGGCCTGGAGCCAGACCACAAGTACAAGATGAACCTGTATGGCTTCCACGGTGGCCAGCGCACGGGCCCCGTCTCTGCCTTTGGGGTGACGGGTGAGTGGACGGTGGAAGCCCCAGGGTGGGGTCAGCCAGGGAGAGGGTCACCTCTCTCGGGTGATGGGTGAGTGGGGTGCAGGAGGTCCCTTAGCTGGAGGCTGAGCCATGGTGCCCTTTGTGCCTCCCCTTGGGGACCAAGGGGTCCTCCCGGGCAGAGAAGGGCCTCCATGAGCTATGCTGGTGTCTGTTCAGAGTTCCCCACTGCTGACCCTGGAAGCCCCCAAGCATGTTTTTGAGATGTCAGCTGAGCAAGCCCAGCCAGCCCCAAGCATGGGCTTCTCTGAACTGAATTTGGGGCCCCCAGACATGGTCACAGCTCTCCATTCTCCTAAGATCCAAGGACATCTCTTGGGGATCCTGCCTCATCCTCTCTGTGTGTCTCCTTTTCAGCTGCAGAGGAAGAGACCCCAACCTCTGCTGAGGTGGAGGAGACCCCCAGCCCCACAGAGCCTAGCACGGAGGCCCCAGAGTCCCCCGAGGAGCCCCTGCTGGGGGAGCTGACAGTGACAGGATCGTCCCCAGACTCGCTGAGCCTCTCATGGACCGTCCCCCAGGGCCACTTCGACTCCTTCACTGTCCAGTACAAGGACAGGGACGGGCGGCCCCAGGTGGTGCGTGTCGGGGGTGAGGAGAGTGAGGTCACCGTCGGGGGCCTGGAGCCGGGGCGCAAGTACAAGATGCACCTGTATGGCCTGCACAGGGGGCAGCGCTGGGGCCCCGTGTCCACTGTGGGCCTGACCGGTGAGTGATGGGGCAGGGATCAGAGGTTTTCAGGGAGAGCTACCTTTTCTCATCAGTAACCTGGATGAGTCTTCTGCTCTTTTGCTAGTCCTTAAGGATCCAGGCCTTGGCCCCCATTCATGCCTTTCCTCCATGGTCTGTGGCCTGTGGTTAGTAGCGTGGCATTTGCTGACATGAAGCTTCATCGTACACACCAGCATGACCTCCTTCTGATGGTCAGCCCCTGGGCTGCTAAGAAGTGTGTCAGGCACAGGCCAAGCACGCGTACACACATGCGTGTACAGGTGCATTTGCACATGCACACACGCAAGCATGCACACACACACAAGAAAGAAAGAAACACGACAGCATCCAATCACATTGGGACAATTAAGTAATTAGGCAACATCTAGAAGATGAGCTTTTATGCCATCACTGAAATGTTTTGACATAAGACAGTTACTTGATAATATTACATTGAAAAAGGAGCCCCCAGGTTTTGTAAGGATGCTAATCACAGCCACTGGAAAATAACATGGCATGGCAAGAAAACTGGAAAGAAACACGTCTCACAAGATGCATGTTTTGTGGGGCAGGATAGAATGTTCCAGCCCTTTTCTTGCTTTATTCTATTCTGTGTTGCCCAATTTTGTTAAATAATGAGTATTTCTTTTATAGTCAGAGAATATTTCCTTTAAACATAATATCTTCTCCTTCCTTGTGCTCTTTCCGTCTCTTCCCCATCACTCTCACACTTCTTTCATTCCTAATTTTGAAAAAGTTATTTCTAATGTAAGAAACTAGGGGGGCAAATCACAAGGTGAATTAAATTCTAAAAGGGCAGTCAGGGTGGCTTTTCTAAATCAGTGTTAGCCCAATGCTGATGCTTGGTGAGAGCCCTTCACAGAGATCATCTGCCTGCGCCAGAGGCCGTCGTGTGAAGGCCTCTCCGTGGGCGTAGGGCTCACCACCTTTATGACACCCAGTGAGCGGCTCTGGGAGGTTCACTATCCTCTCCTGAACATACTCCAGACAAAGGAGCGATTTCACACAGCCTCTCTGACTCCTGGGGATAGGCCTCTTTCTCTATGTGCCTTCTTAGGAGTGTAGCAGGACGGGGAGAACGGGAATGATCAGAAAGTGGACATGATAACAGCTCCCGCCCTAAAGGAATGTGTTACTTTTGATCCACTGGTCAATTTTGTTGCCCTCTGTCACAGAAAATCACAAGCATACACAAAGTAAGGAGGACAGTGTAAGGGACCCACGGCCCACCCCCCACACCCACTATCCGATGATGAATTTTTATAGTCCAGGGTTTCTTTCTAAGTCTACATTATTCTGGTGAAATAATATCAACATTATAGAATATGTTGGTATGGAATAGGGAAAAATAGGGAAAAAACTCTCTCATGAGAACACCTTTTGACCCAATAATTGCCATTAATAACAATATCAATAACACGTCCTCTCTCTGCATTTCCCATACAGCGCATGTTTTCACATTACAGAGTGGTCATAAGATTCTTGGCTCATCCTTTGTTTTTGTACATCGGTTATATCGTGAGCATTATTTTGCGGCTGCACAACCTGAATTAATCATCATTTTAATGGTTATTTGATGCTTCATGGTAAAAGCGCCACAACAAAGTTAATCATCTGTGGGCCATTTGGGTACCTGACACATCTTGTTGTTATGAATAATCCCGTAATGGACCCCCATGACACAACTTTTTCCTGCTTTTTCATAATTTTCTTAGGATCGCTGCCCAGAAATGGGATTATTGGGTCAAAGTAAATGAGAATTATTTTGGCTCCTGGCACATGTCTGAATGACCTTCTGAATGTTTATGGTGCCTGCCAGTCCGTGTGTGACGGGAATTGGGAGCCCTTCTCAGCACTCTCCATCAACGAGTTACTAGCTGGCTAATCCAAAGGCTCTCCAGCCTCTACTCCACGGCTGGAGGAGTTATCACTGGATGCATTTTGTTGTCCTAATTGGCATCAGCAGCAGAGAAGCTGACAACTAAGCCCCATTCCCCTGTCTTCTCTCAGCCCCCCAGGAGGTTGTGGAGGAGACACCCAGCCCCACAGAGCCCAGCACGGAGGCCCCAGAGTCCCCCGAGGAGCCCCTGCTGGGGGAGCTGACAGTGACAGGATCGTCCCCAGACTCGCTGAGCCTCTCATGGACCGTCCCCCAGGGCCACTTCGACTCCTTCACTGTCCAGTACAAGGACAGGGACGGGCGGCCCCAGGTGGTGCGTGTCGGGGGTGAGGAGAGTGAGGTCACCGTCGGGGGCCTGGAGCCGGGGCGCAAGTACAAGATGCACCTGTATGGTCTGCACAGGGGGCAGCGCTGGGGCCCCGTGTCCACTGTGGGCGTGACTGGTGAGTGAGGGTGAGAGCTGGGCTGGTGGGGAAGAAGGCCCTACAACACTTTCCCATTATTACCACCTGCATGAAAACAAATACTCGACACAACACATCTTCTTCTGCACATCAGATGGCCCGAGGATCTTGGTAAAGGGCACGCTCAGATGGCGCAGGTTTGGGCTGGGGCCAGAGATTCTCATTCTAATGTGATGAGGATGCTGCTGGTCGCAGGACCACACTTTGAGTAGCAAAACTCCTCACTCACAACAAAGCAATTGGATGCTTTCCTAGAATTTTTTGGACAGAATTGTACTTGCATCCCTGATTTCTCCCAGAGGCTCAGCCTCTCTGTAGTTCACTGGCGGCTGGGGGGAGGGGGAGACAGAGGGTGTTCAGGATGCAGCATGCTGATGGAAGCACCTCCGGGCCCCATGGTTGGGGTATTACCAGACTTAGGATTCCCAAGGGCCAACAAGACTGGATGCCCTGAGCCAAGCACTGTGGGAGTTCCCTGGGGTAAGCCTGATCATGGCAGAGAGACAAGTTCTTATGGTGATGGGGCTCCCAAGCACAGGGAGACAGGCTGTGAGCCAGCAGTCAGGTAACAGGGGATATTTGTATGACAGGAAGCCCCAGGGCCAGGCCAGACTGGGGAGCATGCCTAAGCCAGCCTGCCTGCGGGTGTCCACGGGACAGCTGAGAACGAAGTTGGGCAGAAGTTAGCTTGGTGACAGTGTTGGAGTCAGATCCACGTCACAACTGGTGCCAAGGACTGGAAACTAGTGGCCCATGAGAGAGACCAAGAGGGTTTTGTGTGAGATCCTCTGAGTTGGGGAGAGAGTCTTGAGTAGGGGTGGGCTGTAGGGACAGCTCAGAAGCCAGGGATTTCTCCCGAGGATAGAGAGTGTTGTTGCATAGTTAAGCTAAGGCTGACACCATCAAATGTGCACTGAAAGGCTCATCCTGGCCCCCTGTGAGGAACGGGTGGGACAGGGAGGCAGGGAGCCCAGTAGGGACGTGGAGATTCAGGTGAGAGGCAACGGTGTTGGGGGAGTGCAGGTGAGGCAAGCCAGGCTGGTGGGGCTGCAGGTGTGGGGAGTGAGGAGACCCAGGAGGAACTTGAGAGTGAGTTGCACACTGTTGAGTCTCATGGCAGCTGGGGACAGGAACAGATCCAGGAAGATTCCAGGCTTCCAGTTGAGGAAGGGGGTTCTGAGCTGTTTGGGAGCACTCAACATGAGCTAAAGGGAGTGAGGTGCCAAGGAGACCCCAGTGGAGGGAGGCCCAGGGCACAGTGTGCAAGGGAGGTGGGTGCAGGAAAAACTGGGAGAGGTGGCGGGGTGTGGGTAGGGGTGGGTGAGGGCAGGGCGAGATGAGGGTAAGGGGCAGAGAAGGCCAACATTGAGGGACTGGGAAGAGTAGATGAGTTAGAGCCACTGTGGCCAGCGATGCTGTGTTCCTCATTATCTTATGTTTGTAATACACCTGCTTATACTCTGACCTGCCTGCCTGTCCTCACCTGTCCCTGTGTGTCTCTGTGCAGCTCCAGAATATGAAGCCATGACCACCCAAGCCCCGTCCACCATGGCCCTTGAGCCTCCCACGAAGCCACGGCTGGGGCAGCTGGCAGTGACAGACGCCACCCCCGACTCCCTGCACCTCTCCTGGACTGTCCCCGAGGGCCAGTTTGACCACTTCCTGGTCCAGTACAAGAACGGGGATGGGCAGCCCAAGGCGGTGAGGGTGCCAGGGAATGAGGACCAGGTCACCATCTCAGGCCTGGAGCCAGACCACAAGTACAAGATGAACCTGTATGGCTTCCACGGTGGCCAGCGCACGGGCCCCGTCTCTGCCTTTGGGGTGACGGGTGAGTGGACGGTGGAAGCCCCAGGGTGGGGTCAGCCAGGGAGGGGGGTCACCTCTCTCGGGTGATGGGTGAGTGGGGTGCAGGAAGTTCCTTAGCTGGAGGCTGAGCCATGGTGCCCTTTGTGCCTCCCCTTGGGGACCAAGGGGTCCTCCCGGGCAGAGAAGGGCCTCCATGAGCTATGCTGGTGTCTGTTCAGAGTTCCCCACTGCTGACCCTGGAAGCCCCCAAGCATGTTTTTGAGATGTCAGCTGAGCAAGCCCAGCCAGCCCCAAGCATGGGCTTCTCTGAACTGAATTTGGGGCTCCCAGACATGGTCACAGCTCTCCATTCTCCTGAGATCCAAGGACATATCCTGGGGATCCTGCCTCATCCTTTCTGTGTGTCTCCTTTTCAGCTGCAGAGGAAGAGACCCCAACCTCTGCTGAGGTGGAGGAGACCCCCAGCCCCACAGAGCCCAGCACGGAGGCCCCAGAGTCCCCCGAGGAGCCCCTGCTGGGGGAGCTGACAGTGACAGGATCGTCCCCAGACTCGCTGAGCCTCTCATGGACCGTCCCCCAGGGCCAGTTCGACTCCTTCACTGTCCAGTACAAGGACAGGGACGGGCGGCCCCAGGTGGTGCGTGTCGGGGGTGAGGAGAGTGAGGTCACCGTCGGGGGCCTGGAGCCGGGGCGCAAGTACAAGATGCACCTGTATGGCCTGCACAGGGGGCAGCGCTGGGGCCCCGTGTCCACCGTGGGTGTGACTGGTGAGTGAGAGCTGGGGCCTTTCTTTGCTCTCTTGATTTCTCCCTTTAGAGATCAGCACGCCTCACAAATGGTCCTTTAGGCCCCTCTCTTTCCTCATATGGTGCTGGTGATCCTGCCTCATGCTTTCATTGAATGAGGATGATAGAGACTGTGTTTAGAGTCAGTAGGCATGTACCCTGTGCCTTATAAGTTTTACCTCTAAGTTCCCTGATAGGGAACCTCAGACTTGCTTAGTTTTTCCTGTATGGCTTCCTCAAGCTCCCTGGCTGCGTGTTTTAGTGACTCAGAATGTGGCTGCAGAACCAGGGTCTCTGGGTTTGAATCCCACTCTGAACGTATTAATTGTGTGAATTCACAAACATTTCTTAACTCCTCTGTGCTGCAGAGCCACACAAAATTGGCATGATAATGATATTGGCACCCACGTTGTGTGAGGCTACTCTGTGAGCTGCTAATAGCAATGCCTGGGACACATTAAGCACTCTAGAAGTACCCGCTATAAAACATTCATTTCATAGCCTGAGCAAGGCAGTCCCTCTCTCTCTTTTGAAGGGTCCCGCCAGTGACCCCTCAGCCTCCTCTGCTCTGTTCCAGCCTCCCAGCCCACAGAGCCCCCTGTGGCACCCCGCCTAGGGGAGCTGGCCGTGGTAGCCGTGACCTCTGACACAGTGCACCTCTCATGGACCGTGGCCCAGGGCGTCTTCGACTCCTTCCTGGTCCAGTACAAGGATGTGCAGGGGCGGCCCCAGGCAGTGCCTGTGGGTGGACACCTGCGTGAGATCACCATTCCGGGTCTGGCCCCCGGCCGGAAGTACAAGTTCCTACTCTTTGGACTCCAGGATGAGAAGCGGCATGGCCCGATAGCTGCAGATGCAAAGACCCGTAAGTGAAGGCTGGAGGCCACCTTCAGCACTGGAGCCTTCCCAGTGTCCTTCGCCCCCTTGTGGCGACCGTTAGAGTTCCTTGTTTCCGTGCTCCGCGCTCCAGACCTATTTATTTACTGAGTCCAGTGAAATCCAGGTCCAGGGCTCCCCGCTTAGCCTTCATTCTCATCCTTCTCCCTACTTTTCCTACATCCCGAGGGACACTGCTTTCTTCCTCGGCTCATCTTTTATTCCTACTCCTCTGCCGCCCCACTTCCTAACATGTGGCCTAGCCATTCCCTCTAGCTCCTGGAACCAGCTCCCACAGCCCTAGCACCCTGAGGAAGCTCTGTCTGCTCTGTCACCATTTCTGTCACTCTCCCATACACCTCTCTCTCTTTTCCAGCCCCAGACACAAAACCTCCCCGCCTGGGGGAGCTGACAGTGACAGACCTGACCCCGGACTCTGTGAGCCTCTCATGGACAGTCCCTGAGGGTGAATTTGACTCCTTCGTGGTCCAGTACAAGGACAGGGACGGGCAGCCCCAGGTGGTGCCTGTGGCCTCAGACCAGCGCGAGGTCACCATCCCTGGCCTGGAGCCCAGTAGGAAATACAAGTTCCTGCTCTATGGGCTGGCCGGTAGGAAGCGGCTGGGCCCCATCTCTGCTGATGGCACCACAGGTGAGTCCCAGCCCTGTACCCCACCTTTTCTAGAGCTGCCTCCTATCCAAGCCCCCAGAGCTGCCCCGAACCCCTGCCTCTCCATGCAGTTTAATTCTCCTGCCTTCAGCCTTTATAACACCAAAAGCAAACATTTACTGAGTCCCTGTCACATGCTAGACACTATTCTGAGTATTTTATATGCATTATTTCCTTCATTCACCGACCGCTGATGTAATAAAGAAAATCCAGTCTTTGGAGCCAAGCAGACCTGTGTTCAAATTCCAACTGCCAGCTTTGTGGTCATTGGCAAGCCACTTCTTTCCCTTGAACCTGAGTTTCTGCACCTGCATAATACTTATGAATAATAATACCTATTGGCACTTAATAAATGATCACATCCTCCTCCCTGTGTCCCAACGGAAGCAAGAAGTGGAAAATATGGAAGGATTTGGCTGCAAAAAGACTATGGAAAAAATCTGCTGTCATTGTGCCCATTACTCAGCCCCCTGAGGAAGGGTGGAGGTGGGTCACTGACCCTTACCCCACTCCCAGGACCATGAGTCACCCTGGCCAGACAGGGATGGGGCACATGGTCACTTGGGGCCTGGGACAATCAGACTGCATAATTCTCTTCCCCAAACCCTCACTATGGGGAGTGACTACAGTCTTCTCCTCTGACCCCGTCATCCAATACCCATCCCCACCTGGGCAGGTCTCTTCTGTGTTCTGCTCTGCCCTTTGTTCTCCCAGTGTTGCCCCACCCGGCTGCCCTGGCCCAGTGGTGTTAGTGCAGGGCTGGGGAAGTGGGTAGAAGGACGGCCCAGGCTGCTTGCAAGAGAGGGGGACGTCCTGGCCAAGCTCTGGCTGCCCAGCCCAGCCCAGCCCTTAGTATTTAGGGGTGTCTCCCTGACAACCCAGATACCCTCTGGGAGCCTTTGTCAGCTCCAGCCACATCCCTGCTGAAGGGGTTAGGAGCCAGGGGGAAACTGAGGCCCTTCTCTACACCCCCAGGCACCCTACCTCACAAGGTGATCTTTTATGCATTTACAGCACCCTGATCACGCCGAGGAGGGAGTGGGCGCAGGAAGGAGTTTGCTCAGTGGCCTCCAGAGGAGAGATCAAGCTGCTCGCTCTCCTTCCTTTGGGCAGACTGCAGCCACACTGCAGGGACCCTTTCCTAGACCCTCATGTGCCCCCGAAGTTTCCAGGGCTGGGGTAAAGGCAGCTCTTGACCAAGAGTTTCTCCTCCCACTCTCCACAGCTCCCCTGCAGAAGGAGCAGCAGCGCCCGCCCCGCCTGGGGGAGCTGACAGTGACAGATGAGACCCCAGACTCCCTGCGCCTCTCATGGACAGTGGCCCAGGGCCTCTTTGATTCCTTTGTGGTCCAGTACAGGGACACAGCTGGGCAGCCCCGGGCAGTGCCTGTGGCCGAAGACCAGCGGGAAGTCACCATAGAGGGCCTGGAGCCTGGCAGGAAATACAAGTTTCTGCTCTATGGGATCCACGGAGGACAGCGCCTGGGCCCCATCTCCGTCCTGGGAGTGACAGGTGAGCAGGAGGACCTGGGGCATAAGGAGGCCTGCCAAGGGTTCTGGAGGAACGGAAATGCAGTGGGGCCAGCTCTGATGGTAACCAAGGAGCCCATCAAAAGCTGGAACCAGGGCAGGCGTGAGGAAAGGCCCTGGCAGCGGTCCCCAGCGTCCAGGCCCCCACCCTGCTCAGCGCCGCCAGCTGTGCCCCATCACTCTATTGAGGCAGCTCTTTCCTCCCCACAGGGTGGCCTTGCCAGATAGGGGCAGACCCCTCCTGTGGGTGAGTCAGGAGCACTTTTTGTCAAATGGAAAATAACTGGAACAGAAAGTAGGCAAGGGGCATAGCAACCCGTAGAAGTGGCTGCCATGATGGAGCAGGCTCCTCCTCGGGAGTTACTAACACCCAGCTCAGGTCAGCGGGACGGGGCACTTGGGCCCAACCTGGAGGGCGTGATTTGCCTTTCTGGCTCACCAGCCAGCTCCTTCCTCAGCTTTTCTCAGGAGGACCATGTGCCCCGAGCTCGGGGAGTGAGCAGCTATTCCCACCGCAGACCATCAGCCTAGGCACCCAGGGAGGGTGGGGAGGGAGCAGGCTGTGCAGATATCTTGAGGCATAAGAAGACACAAAGGTAGAAAAGGGGAAGCAAGCCCCTGATTCAGACACAGCAAGGGAGCCAACAGAGGGTAATGGGGCCACAGTGCTGACTCAGAGAGGCCCAGGGGTGGCAGGGAAATGACAGAGTCAAGAGAAGGAAGATGCCAGAAGAGCCTCAGTCACCCCTGCTCAGCATCTCCCCTCGCCTTCTTCCACACAGCCCCAGAAGAGGACACGCCAGCCCCCTGGCGCCCAGCCACAGAGGCCCCCGAGCACCCTGAAGGGCCCCAGCTAAGGACACTGGCAGTGAGCGACATAACCCCAGACTCCCTGCACCTCTCGTGGAGTGTGGCTCAGGGCCCCTTTGACTCCTTCGTGGTCCAGTATCAGGACACGGATGGGCAGCCCCAGGCCTTGCTCGTGGATGGCAACCAGAACAAGGTCCTAGTGTCGGGCCTGGAGCCCAGCACCTCCTACAGGTTCTTCCTCTATGGCCTCCATGAAGGGAAGCGCCTGGGGCCCATCTCAGCTGAGGGCACCACAGGTACTGGAGGTTGAGGGCCCTGTATCTAGGCCTCCCCACCTCTAGTCTGGGACTGAAAGGGCTAAAGGGCGTGCCCAGAGGTGGTGACACGTAAGCAGGGTACTATAGAGGGAGGAAGGCGTGCACTAGCAGTCCTTGGCTCTATACACGCGTGCTCACTGTGGGTCCCACCTGTCAGTGCCAGCCCCGCATTAGCTCCATTTCGCAGATGGGGAGTGGGAGGCCGTGGTGGGGTGGTAGAAGAGACCTGCCCCAGGCCACCGAGGTGGTGTGCTTCTGTCTCCCACCCACTCTGTGCAGGGTCTGCTCCTGCCGGCCAGACCCCAGGGGAGCCAGGGCCCCGCCTGTCCCAGCTGTCGGTGACTGATGTGACCACCAGTTCGCTGCGGCTCAACTGGGAGGCCCCATCTGGGGCCTTTGACTCCTTCCTGCTCCGCTTTGGGGTCCCATCACCAAGCACTCTGGAGCCCCACCTGCGTCCCCTGCTGCAGAGGGAGCTGATGGTACCAGGGACACGGCGCTCAGCGGTGCTACGGGACCTGCGTCCAGGGACCCTATACACCCTTACGTTGTATGGGCTGCGTGGGCCCCACAAGGCCGACAGCATCCAGGGCACGGCCCGCACCCTCAGCCCAGGTAAGGCCCCCACGTTGGGCACGTTCGCGTGCTGCCCCAAAGTGTGGGGTGGGGGGTCTTTGTACTTTGTAGGGTGGGACCTAGTGCCTCAGCCAGAGGGAAGGTCAGTGAGTGGTGGAAGGCTTGGAGGAATCTACAGAGACTTCCTCTTCTAGATCGAGAGGAAAGGGGTGGTGGTGAGCAAGTCTGGAGCCACTGGGGCCTTGGAAGAAGGGGTGCGGATCCTGGGGCCAGAGGCCCCCTGCCCCGTGCCCTCACCGCCACTCCTTGGCACCCACCCCCCCCTCAGTTCTGGAAAGCCCCCGTGACCTTCAATTCAGCGAAATCAGGGAAACTTCGGCCCTGGTCAGCTGGACGCCTCCACCATCCAGAGTGGACAGTTTCAAAGTTTCCTACCAGCTGGCAGACGGAGGTGACACCCTTTTGCCATGTCCTCACCTGCCCTCATTTCTCCTGCTCCCTGCACTCTAACAACCCTGCAGCCCTTCCTTGATTCCCTGGGCAAACTCCCAAGCCCGACATGTTTGCAGGGGAGCCACAGAGCGTGCAGGTGGATGGCCGAGCCCGGACCCAGAAACTCAAGGGGCTGATCCCAGGCTCTCACTACGAGGTGACGGTGGTCTCCGTCCGTGGCTTTGAGGAGAGCGAGCCACTCACAGGCTTCCTCACCACAGGTAGGATGGACTGGGACCCGGGCGGGAGGTAGGGGGAGAATGAAGGGGGAGGGAAAAGGGGGTGAGGCCAGCAGGGCTTGGGAAGGTGAGGGGTGGGGAGAGGAGCAGGGGACAGCTCTGAGCCCCCTCCCTTCTCCCAGTTCCTGACGGCCCCACCCAGCTTCGTGCGCTGAACTTGACGGAGGGATCCGCTCTGCTGCACTGGCAGCCCCCCCAGACCCCTGTGGACACATATGACGTCCGTGTCACAGCCCCAGGGGGTGAGCGAGGCTGAGGCCTCTGGAGAAGACTCGCTGAGGGTGGGGAGAGGGTCTCTGGCAGGGCACGAAGGGGACAGATGCTGATGCTCACCCCCACTCCCAGCCCCCCCACTGCAGGGCTCAACCCCTGGCAGTGCTGTGGACTACCCTCTGGGTGGCCTTGTGCTCCACACCAACTACACGGCGACGGTACGGGGTCTTCGGGGCCCCAACTTCACCTCCCCGGCCAGCATCACCTTCACCACAGGTACGGCCTGTGAGGTGTGCGCGACAGGGGGAGGGAAGGTCCAGGGGAGCTAGGATGGGCCTTGTCTCCATCTTCTGTTCCCACCTTCCCCTCCCAGGGTTGGAGGCCCCCCAAGACTTGGAGGCCAAGGAAGTGACCCCCCGCACGGCCCTGCTCACTTGGACTGAGCCCCAAGTCCCGCCGACTAGCTACCTGCTCAGTTTCAACACCCCTGGTGGACAGACCCAGGTGCCCCCACCCGCCCCTCACTGGCCGACTCCCCTCCCGGGCCCCCCTCCAGGAGGTACTGCCCCCTCCTCTGCTTCTCCCAGTGGGGCTCCACCTCCCTCTCCCCTGACCTGCTCCCTGTGTGTCCCACAGGAGATCCTGCTCCCAGGAGGGGTCACCTCTCACCAGCTCCTGGGCCTCTTTCCCTCCACCCCGTACAGCGTGTGGCTCCGAGCTATGTGGGGCGAGAGCCTCACACCGCCTGTGTCCACCTCCTTCACCACCGGTATTTGGGCACTGGGACCTAAGGTCAGGGGCTGAGCAGGCAGCAGGGGTCTAGGGTTTGGGAAGAGGACTCGGCCCCTCATTCTCCTCTTCTCAGGTGGACTCCGGATTCCCTTCCCTCGGGACTGTGGGGAAGAGATGCAGAACGGAGCCAGCACCTCAAGGGCCACCACCATCTTCCTCAATGGCAACCGCGAGCGGCCCCTGAATGTGTTTTGTGACATGGAGACCGACGGGGGCGGCTGGCTGGTGGGTGGCAGACGGGCCCCTGAGGCTCTGCACGGGGCGGGGGCTGCTGAGTCAGGAGCCTTCGGCTGACGGTGCCTCCACCTGCTTCCCTGCTTCCCAGGTGTTCCAGCGCCGCATGGACGGACAGACCGACTTCTGGAGGGACTGGGAGGACTATGCCCATGGCTTTGGGAACATCTCTGGGGAGTTCTGGCTGGGTCAGTGCCTCACAGGGATTGGGGACCGGGGAAGGGGTGGAGGCCCTGTGGGCACCAGAACCCTGATGAGAGCACTCTCCCTACCCCCAGGCAACGAGGCCCTGCACAGCCTGACAAAAGCCGGCGACTACTCCATGCGCGTGGACCTGCGGGCTGGGGACGAGGCTGTGTTTGCGCAGTACGACTCTTTCCGAGTAGACTCTGCTCCCGAGTACTACCGCCTCCATCTGGAGGGCTACCATGGCACAGCAGGTGAGGCGTGGGCCTGGGGGCCGCGGAAGGTGGGGCAGGGGGAGGGGAGGCCCTCACTGCTCCTTCTACACCTGTGCAGGGGACTCCATGAGCTACCACAGCGGCAGTGTCTTTTCTGCCCGTGATCGAGACCCCAACAACTTGCTCATCTCCTGCGCCGTCTCGTACCGCGGCGCCTGGTGGTACAGGAACTGCCACTATGCCAACCTCAACGGGCTCTATGGGAGCACAGTGGACCACCAGGTGAGGGGCCTGGGAGGCAGCCCAGAGCGGGGAGTGGGTTGGGGCCCAACCTGCTGGGGTGTGGCAGGACAAGTTACCGAGCCGCTTGGCGCCTCAGGGCCCTCATCTGTGAAATGGAAGAATGATGCCAATCTCACCAAGTTATCTGAAGGGGGAAATGAGCACGCTTTATTGGGTGTGAAGGGCCAGCCCAGATTAAGCCTCAGTCTTTGCGGTTGAGGATCATTGAAGCGGGTGGGGGAGAGGAAGGGCGATTGACTTCTGGGAACCATCTCCCCGGAGGGGCGGGGGGGGGGGGGGGGGGGGGGAGAAGGGGGTGGTGGCAGCCAATGGGATGTCTGCCTTTGACTCCGTCTCAACAACTCCTCGCCCAGGGGGTGAGCTGGTACTACTGGAAAGGCTTTGAGTTCTCTGTACCCTTCACGGAAATGAAGCTGAGACCAAGAAGCTACCGGCCCCCAGCGGCCCGGGAAGGCTGACCACTGCTCACCTCTCCGGCGCCCCAGTATGACTGCCGAGCACTGAGGGGTCGCGCTGAGAGAAGAGCCAGGGGCCACCTTCACTCTCCAGCCACCGGAGGGAGCCTTCTCCGTCAGCGATCTCACAGCACCATGTTTACAGGGGGGGAGGGAAGGGGTTTGTACGGGAGTAATAAAAGGAGAAACTGAGGCATGTGTCCGGCGTGCATCCTGCCCTGTCACTGGTGCTGGCTCAGCCCCAGGGCCACTGCTCCCCGGGGCTGCAGCCGCACCTGGAAAGGCTGCATTGTGAGATTGATGCCACAGTGGGACCTGGGTCGCAGAGAGGGCAGCGGGCCCGTGGGGGGCAGCAGCGTGAAGGCGTGGAGCAGCCGTGCCAGCACCACAAAGAGCTCAAGGCGTGCCAGCGGCTCGCCCAGGCACACTCGCGCTCCGCAGCCAAAGGCCAGCACTCTCGGTCTGGTGCCTGGGACCAGGAAACGATCTGTGGGCAGAAAGACAGACCCAGGGTTCGGTAGCCGCCGGGACTAGCCTCTGCCACCCCCACGCCATGGGTGACCTCCCTGCCACACACCCGGCCGGAACTCATGTGGCTGCTCCCAGACTGTGTCGTCCAAGTGGGCGCCTTGCAGGTTGGGGATGACAACCGTGCCCTCAGGGATGTCGTAGCCTAAGATGCTGAGGAGAGGGTGGAATTAGAGACCCGCCACGATTCCCCCTTTCCATCCCATGCATCCTCAGCTCTCGGAAGTCACCTGCTATGCCGCGTGGTGCGGTGAGGCAGGGCCAGGGGCACAACAGGCCGCAGGCGCAGCACTTCAGCGATGGTGGCGGTGAGCAAGGGCAACCGTGCAGGGTCTTTGAGCGGGAGTCGGGAGCCTGAAGCCCCAGGGCCCAGTTCACAGTCCAGCTCCTCCTGCAGTCGCTGCTGAATCTGGGAAATGGGAGCAAGCCTGGTGTCTGGGGCCAGAACCTTGTGCTAGCTGACCCATAGCCGCCCAGCCTCCCAGGCTCCGGCCGCTTCAGCAACCCAGCGGAACCTTCCTGCCAGCTAGGAGAAACCGCCCCCTGGGTGAACAGAGTCTGCGTGGGCGCCCCGGGGGCTGAGTTCCTGTGGCCCCGGCCAGGCTGCCCCCAGGGTGCACCTCAGGGTGGTGAAGCAAGAACGCCACAGCCCAGGAGAGGGTGGTCGCCGTGGTCTCAGTGCCACCAATGAAAAGGTCCACCACAGACATATGCACGTGTCCTTCAAGGAGCTGTCCATGGCCCTTTTCCGCTCTTGGCTTCCCCATCCCTTGGAGCATGTAGTCGGTCATGTCCCTCCACTGGCCTGCCACCATGCTGTCCTGTGGGGGGGAAGGCAAACCAGCCTGAGTGCCTGGCTTGGGGAGAGGAGTCTCAGGGGGGCAATGGGTCCAGGACTGGTGGGACGCCTCGCTCTGGGGCAGTGGTATCCCTGGCTGCGGGCTAGGGGGCAGCCGGGTCCACACAGCGTTCCCACCTTGTGCTGCTTCAGCTGCTTCTCTACAATGCGGTCCCTGTTCTCCAAGGCCTGCTTCAGCCTCCGGAGGCCCGGGTTGGGGAAGAACTGGGGCAGGGAGCAAGAGAGTGGAGCTGCTGGCAAGGAAGCCTGCTCTCCCACCCCTTCCTCCCAGGACCCAGGGAGTCTGGGCTCCACCTCCTCACCCTGAGAAAGGGAACTATGTCCAAAACTTGGATGGACCAGTGCTCCCAGCTTTTCATCAAATCTTGGACACAGTCATGAAAGGCATGTACTAAGGTGTCCTCCTGCCAAAAAAAAAAGGGGGGGGCGGGGGCAATCCTTTCAGTTCAGGACCAGAGAGGACCAGGGAGGGGCTAAGGAAGGGCCCAGGCACATAGGTGAGAGCAAGAGAGCCTTTACCTTGTCTCCAAAGGTGAGGCAACAGATGATGCTGCAGGTGAGGAAAGAGAACTCCTTCTGGATGGCCACAGGGGTGCCGGCCTGGGCTCTCATGCGCTGTGGAGAAGGAGCGGGAACTAAACGGGCCACGGAGCTGCAGGGAGAAGTGAAGCTGACCCGGGGTGCGTGTGGGAGTCCAGCCTCACCTCACAGAACTCCTGGGTCAGCTGCTCCACCAGTGGCTCCATGGAGTTGCGGATGCCCAGCAGCAGGGCCGAGCGGGTGAGTTTCTTGTGAGCCTTCCAGAGCAGGGAATAGTCCCCTAGTGAGAGGTCCTGGTAGGGCTGAGATACCAGCTTATCTGCGAGTAGGGGAGGGGTCGAACTGACCAAGGAAGCCACAGGCCTGACCTTTCCTGCCTCCCCCAGCCTGGTACTTCCCTCAAGAAATGCCCCGATGCTTACAGGAGGGCATCTGGGGTCTGCCAGCAAAGTCCACCCATCTCCTGATCATGGCCTCCTCAATGGTCCTCTTAGAGTTCAGCACCACCACATCTGGGGGACAGCCAAAGCAAGATGTCAGCAGGGAGAGGCCCCTACCTCCCCACCGTGGTGGGGCCAGGGAGGAAGCAGACTCACCTTGCAGCCCGAGGCGGAGCCTATAGACAGGGCCCAGTTTCTGAGTCAGACCAAGCAGATAGATGGGAAGGTCGGGCTGCAGCAGGTGTAGGAAGCCGGGGGCAAGAGGTGGGAGGTGGAGGCTCCTGTACTTCCACTTGTTCCACAGCAGGCGGGTGCCGGCCAGTGCGGTCAGCAGTAGCAGCCCAAGGAGTAGCATGGCCAGAGACCCAGGCACAGGCCCTGGCGCGGCCACTTATAGCTTTTGAGGCCCTTCATCCACCTCGCTGCTCGGGCTCTTCTGGGGCCTCCTTGGTCTCCTTCCCTCAGGTCCCTGCCCACTGTCCCACCCACACAGTCTTGGCAAGACACCAGTCCACCTGGCCTTGGAGAGTCCACATTTTAAAGAGCAAGCTTCTCATCCATCAAGAAGAAAGGAAGGGAAATGCAACCCTGACCTTTTCTCCCACAGCTGGAATCAGTTTTCTGGCTGCAGGTCAACCAGGCAGAAACACGTAGTCACTCTCTGGCCTGAGCCCTCTCGTCTGGCCTGAGCCCACCACGACCCCACCCTGGACCACGTTACTGCCACGGACTTTGTCTCGGGGAGACAATGGCCGTCCCTACCTATATGCTGTCCAGGATCGCCTGAGGAACAAAATGAGTTGAAAGTGGTCTGCGTGTTTTTAACTTACAGATGGGGTGGCCACGCGGCCTGCTTTGCCTGGGTCGTCCCAGTGTAATTATTCACTGTGCCGTATTTCAGCCTCAAAAGTTGAAGAAGATGAAGAATTATGTGGTCTCCCAATTTGGAGCTCTTGCTATGTACTTGATATACTCTTTGGTCGCAAGGAAAAGAGACCAACTAGAGCTGGCTTGAGCCAAAAATAAGAATTATTCTCCAAACACAGTGGTATCTCAGAGAACTGAATGAAGAGCAGGAGAGGGGACCTCACTGGCCTTGGAAGGACAGGGACAGGGGAAGGAAAAGCTGAAGAGAGGGGCCAGCTCCTCACTTGTCGCTCCTCCCTCCTCCTTGTCTGCCGCCCACCCTCTGGTCTCTCTCTGTGGTCCAGCTGCGTGTGACCCCAGGTACAGGCAGAATGGGGCTGCCTTCAAGGTCAGAGGCCACAGGTTATAGGTCCAGCCCCAGGGCGAGGGAGGGTTCCCGGTATGACTGAACGTGCCCCCCATAGATGCCAAAGTCCCCAGGAAGGAACCAGATAGCCACAGCTGGGATCATGGGTCCAGCCCTCTCCTGGAAGCTGTTGCCATAGGGGGTGGGGACCTGGCAGAGCAATCAGGAACCACTTTCTTTGAGTGAGGAGGCAGTTGAGGAGCTCAAAGGAGGGGCTTGGGGGAGAGAGCATATCGAAGGGGTGACAGTGCCGAGACGTCAGGGCTGCCTGGGGGGTGGGAGGTGACCTAAGGCCCAGACCATCCACAACTCCCCATCCCTGGCTCTGTAAACTGATCCCAGCACCCAGGACTCATTAGACCTTCTCCCCTCGAGCTTTACTCAGAGCACAGGCTATGTGGCTGGAGACCCTGAGTAGAGACACTGGCTGTGCCACCCACCAGCTTAAAGAGGTAACTGCAGGAAGTCCTGGTGGAAGAGGCTCAGGCTCAGCCTGGACCCATGCGCAGGACCGGGAGGCAGAAGGCAGGGGTGGGATTCCTAGGGTTGGGCAGGCAGTAATAGCTGCTCCCTTCCTCCTAGTCGACCTCCTGGACCCAGGCTGCATCTTGCCACAACTGCAGCTGAATCCCTGGCTCTCATAAGTGGGTTTATGCCACCCATGCTGACTAGTTTGGGAAGAAAGATCTGATGGGCAAGTACAGGGCCATGGAGATGAGCCCTAGGAAGCCTCTGAAATCCTAAGGAAGGCCGGAACGTCTCAAAGTTGCATGGAATAGGAGGGGACTCCATTCAAAAGAACAGTGACCTGGAAAGCTGGCATGATTGTGAATAAACCTTCATAAACTGACTTGAGATCTGGTATCTTGAAAGCCTGTTGATGCTTGATCTTGTTACCAATGGCATTGTTGCCAGCCCCATCCCTCCACCAGCCCCCACCTCCAAATCCAAGCTTCAGACATAATGGATTACATGCAGTGCCCCCAGATGTGCCCAGTCCTGCCCCTGGCCTCTGGGCCTTTTATATTCTCCTCCGTCTGCCTCAAATGCCCCTCGTGCACCCCAGTCTCTCTGCCTGACTCCTCAGCCTTCGGAACCCAACTTACATGTCACTTCCTCTGGGAAGCCTGTCCCTCTTCACTTCTCCCAGATAGGGTCAGATGCCTCAACTGTGTGCCACTTGGGACCATTCAGCTCCTGGGCATCACACACTTCACAGGGGATGGGGACCTGGCACAAGGAAGGTGTGGCAGGGAGTGAGAGGCCCACAAATTGCTATTGGATGATTGAATGGCAGGCTGCTGAACAGACTCAGCTTCCATCAAAACTGATCTCGGCAGATTTCTCTAGAAGGATTTCTAGGTCGGCCCTGAAGACCCAAGAGGTGCCTCCACACAGGGGGCAGCTAGGCAGGCAGGTGAGAAGGGTTCATCCAGTAAAAGAGCAGTCTCCTTAGTGTACTGACATGCATAACACTGGGAAAGTTACCTAATGCCACTGGTAACAAGACCAAACATCAACAGGCTTTCAAGAGACCAGATCTCAGCCAAAAGCGGGAAACCCCAGAACTCCCAACTGCACAAGGGCAGAGCGGGAAACATGTGGCCAGACAGCCATTCATAAGGCAGAAGAGCTGAGGTGTTAAGCTGAGCACAAGCCCTGCGTGAGGCCACAGTGACTGGCTACAGCAGGACAGTGGAGCACCCCACAGGCACAGCAGAATAGAGGCCTCGGTGTGGTGCTGGATCCTGTGCAGGCTGATGGGTCACAAGTCTACTCGGGGTGGTCCTATGATGGATTGAGCTCGCAGGGTGTCATCTGGGAGTGTTCAGGGAGAGCTGGATACCCCAAGGGTCATCCAGGCTCTGACAGCCTAAGACCATGCAAATCCTGGCCTGGGCCCCCCTGGAGGGGGGCACTGCAGTCAGTTCTGGAGACACGCATTGACACTTTGCCGCCAAAGACCTTTATTGAGTCCCTGGTCCTTCCCAGGGACCACGTCCAGGGGTCCGGGCACAGCAACAATCCAGGCATCACCTTTCCCTGGCTCGGGCTCCTCCTGGGGGAGATGGGAGGGCAGCCCTTACACCTGGCACCCCTGAGAGCCATACACCTCAAGGAAGTCATTGAGCTGGGCGCAGGCTTCCCGATGGCGGGTGCTCCGGCACAGGCGTTCAGAGGGCATCTCCTCAACCCAGCTATTCGAGTCCAGCAGGTACTGGGGGCTGTAGGGGCAAAGGGATGGTCAGCAGGGGTGGGGAGGATAAGCTGGTGGGAGAGGAGAGCATGAAGCGCCTGGCTTCTGTGGGGGCAGGGTCTGGGTGCTGGGGATCTGTTCCCTCATGAGGTGTGAGGAGAGAAAGAGACAGAGGGGCCCAGAGAACTCACTCTCCCTTGAGGTCATAGGTAGCCCCGTCCAGACCCAGGATCAAATATTCTTTCCCAGGTTCCAAGCGAAGGCGGCAGGAGGCTCGAACCAGGAAGTTTCGGGTCTGACCAGCAGTGGCCTTAGTGTCCTTGGCTGAGAGGATAATGTGCATGAGGGTTGTCAGAGGAAAAGAGAAGGTACAGGACAAGCAGGGGCCAGGGGCTATGCACGGACCCGCTCATTTTGCCCTCACTGTGACTAATGGGGAGATACAACTGCTTTCCTATTTATGGACAAGCCCAGAGCTTCTAAGATGCTGAGGGGCTTTGAGCTCAGACTCTGAACTTGAGCTATTCCAAGCAGCCAGGCGGCAAACCCTGACCTCAGCTCCCTAGATCCCCCCAGCCCCACCCGCCCAACTGTTCCCTTCATACTGAAGTGCAGGACTTGGCTGATTCTGGTCTCGAAGAGGCGAAAGGCAGCTCTGCCATCTTCTCGGAGGACCTTAACCTGGAAGCCTACAAGGGAGTTCAAGAGACGGGAGCACAGGTTTGTCCCACCTGAGGCTGAGAGGAGCAGGCCCAGGCAGAGAGGCCTTGGGTGAGAGGGAAGACTGACCGTACTGCACTCGGGGGTAGTAGCAGGCAAACTTCATTCTGTACCCGGCCTCTTCCTGCAGGCCCCGCTCCAGGGCACGACGCTGTCGAGGACACTTCCCTGGTGTCAGGGGGCCCAGATGAGACAGTGTAGGCCCCAGCCTCTCTGTCTTCCCACCCCCTGCCCCAGGCCCTGGCTCTCACCCTCAGCACACTGGCAGACGTCAGCAGAGCACAATGTGGACAAGAGTTTGCTCTTAGTGGGTGCCCCATAGAAGATAGAACATTTGTGCTCTGGAGAAGAGAGAGGGCAGTTAGAATGTAGGTCCCCCTCACTGCCTCCCCAGTCCTAAGGAGCCACAGGACACCCCTGCCACCCTGCATTGCCCCAGGTCCCAATGTCCCATATGGGGACACCTACTCCAAACCTCCCAAGTGTCCCCCAAGTCCTCACCGGGGTTGTAGTAATCATACAGGGTTGCACTAGCCGGCTGTACTAGCCCCACGGCCACCTCCTGAACAGCTCCAAAGCCCACGCACTCCCGGGAGGTGGGGACCTGGCACAGTGGGGAGGAGCGGTCAGGAGAGCACACCCTGAACCCTGAAGGCCACTGTGCTGCATATCCTTGACCTGTCTCTGGTACTCGTTGGTCTTATCTCCAGTATCCATCACATTCTATTACCTTCCGGCTGCCAGAACTCTAAGAACTGCTCCCCAAGGTCTCTGCTGACCTCACTGCCAAACAGTGACCTCATTCCAGTCTCCAGTGCCCCTGGCCCCTTGGCAGAGTCCCACATAATGGACATATTCTGCACGAAACTCTCCAAGCTTAAGGTTAGTTTTTAAGGTTTTTAAGGTCATCCCTGGTTCTGACCTCGCCATTCCTGACCATCCCCCTTCTTCCTTCCCAGAGGCGCATTCCCTGGCCCTGGCTCCCCCTGTCCCCTGTACTTCCCTGAGGAGGTCTCAGCCACTCCCTGACTTTCACCAAACCCTTCCGGGCTGATGATTCCCACGCTAAACATTCAGCCTCATTCTTGCATTAGGATTTTTGTGGGACCTATAAGTTCTCCAAATTCACTCTGCCTGCCCCCGAAGCCTACCCACCCTCCTGACAGCCTTGCTTCCTCACCGATGCAACTGGGCCCTCCTTTATCTGTCACCCTAACGGCAGCTGCTGTCACTCTCCCATGCTCCATGACGCTGCAGCTCACAGCTTAGACCCAGACTCCTCTCCTCACGCACACACTGGTCCAGTTCAGCCCCTACCCTGACCCTTTCCCTCTTGTGCTGGGCTGCCTAGGTCAACTCCTTGCCTAGAAATCTTCCTGGCTCCTCATCTTCGATGGTGTTCAACCAAACTCCTCTGCCTGGCTTCCCAGGCTAACAAGGTCTGTCTTCCCTGACCCACACACACCTGGCTAATGGTGTTACAGTATTGACACAGCTTTTTCATATTTTCCCCAAGAGATTACAGTTGATGTTCAAAAAACACTTGAGGGCACTCAAAGGGTTAATAATTCTTTGTTTTAGCCAAATAATGGCACAAAAAGACAAAAACTCATCCAAGACCATCATCACTTTATAAAAGAAAATACATTTTAATATCAAAAACAAACCCCAGGGGTGCCGGGGTAGCTCAGTCGGTTGCTTAACCGATTTTGGCTCAGGTCATGGTCTCGCAGTTCATGAGTTCAAGCCCCACATAGGGCTTGGAGATGACAGTGCGGAGCCTGCTTGGGATCCTCTCCTTTCTCTCTGCCCCTCCCTGGCTCTCGTGTGCACATGTGCATTCTCTCTCTCTCTGTCTCTGTCTCCCTCAAAAATAAATACAGTTTAGGGGTGCGAGGGTGGCTCAGTCAGTTAAGCATCCAACTTTGGTTCAGGTCATGATCTCGCAGTTCATGAGTTTGAGCCCCGCATCGGTCTCTGTGATGACAGCTTGGAGCCTGGAGCCTGCTTTGGATTCTGTGTCTCCCTCTCTCTCTCTCTGTTCCTCCCCTGCTTGCACTCTTTCTCTCTCTCAAAAATAAATAAAGGTTTAAAAAATTAAAATAAATAAACAAACTTTAAAAAACAAAAACAAAACCAGAAAAAACTAGGAAGGTCAACAACAAAAAACAAAGGCAGCCCTCAAGTTGAACCAATTCAGCTTTATGAGCGGCTCTCAAGTCCTTTCCTGCTGACTGGCACTGACCCCCACGCCGCATTAGGGGCTCAGCCCCATCGCCTACAGGCAACGCAGACTCCTGGGCCTGCCCCTGACTCTGCTCTGGCACACTTTTATCCTGTCTCCCTGCTCACATCCCAAGTTCTCTCTAAGAGCACTGGCTGCTCATACAGCTGTCTCCTGGGAAACTTCGTAACATATGCTCGGTAAATCTAGTGTGGTCTCTTCCCTGCGTCACCTCTCCCTGCTCACCGAGTCAAAGTACAGCAGGACGTGGGGCCCCTCAGTCTCGAAATGACTCACGTATTGGTCAGAGAGGGAGGTCAGCTGTGGGGAAGGAGAGATGGTCACAGGGAGGTGGCCCTGGGCCCTGTACAAGACAGGGCTCAGCAGCTGGAATGGCTTCAGGGATGGAGCAGGGCTCCAGAGGGCACAAGGGGTCCCTCTGGGCAGGTGACCACACCTTCTCCAGGTCAGCACGCAGGGCATTGAATCCACTCAGCAGGGTGATATCAGCAATGGCCATGCCCGGGAGCCCCACCTTGTCTTTCCGCCTGCAGAGACATGTCCAGGTCCCACTTGCACTGGGTTGCAGATGCCCAGCCCCAGCCTCGGTCCTGCTTCCGTCTCCCAGCCCAGCAGTTCCCCCACGTCGGGTGCAGCCCCCAGCACCCACCAGATGCACACGATGTACTGCACTCCGGACTCCTGTTCATCAGCCACCTTGGGTGCCTCCCGCCGGCGGCGGCTCCGCCGTCTCTCAAACAGCTGCAGGGGTGTCACGGTCTGGGAACCGTTGTCTGGATCATCCTTAGCTGGAAGCTCCTCATACACATAGTCCTCATAGTCCTCATTTGCTTCCACTGCACAGGGATGGCATTGTGGCTTGGCCCCTGTCACCAGCCCCCTGGGGGCCCCACAGCCTCCAACCCCAACACTCACTTGTGTATTCGACATGGCCCATGACTGTAACTTCAATATGAAGATCCTCACAGGTTGTGTTCTTCATGTCCAGGACATTGTAGGTACGAAGGATCTGGCTCAACAAGGAGTGAGAACAGAGGACATTTGGGGCCCAGGCCTTTCTCCAGAGCCACAGCTGGGGCATCTCCTGGGCTGAGGGATTCCAGGCCTTCAGCCCCTCTCACCCCTCCTGACCAGTCCATAAACATGGGAGGCCCAGGAATTGGGTTAGCTGGTGGGTCATGGGGAGCAGGGACCGGCACTCAGGGGCAAGCACTCTACACGGTGCACAGAGGAGGCTGGGATGGAAAGCTCAGGAAAGGCTTCTGGCCAAAGCTTGAAGGAGAAGAATGAATGTGTCACTTGGGGAAAAAGCGGCGTAAGAACACTGAAAGCGAGGAGAACTGTGTAGATGAGTGGTTTTGTCTGGCTGGGGAGGTGGACAGGGGTTCGATCGTGTATGTGGAAGAGTCTGACTTTTCTCCAGGGCTAATCTGACTAGTGTTGTCAGGAGGTTGATCTCATGGCAGTGTGGACAATGGATCAGAGGGGTAAGATATGGGGGTATGGAGAAGTTCCCAAACCATCTTAGCAGAGTCCCGGAAACAAGTGACAAGAGCCCAGGGTGGCAGGGGAGCAGAGGAGGAATTACTGGGACCATAAGGAAGTGCTGGGACGGGGACACTTAAGATGGCCTCCAGAGTGGCAGCTGGGCTCTCGTGGGGAAGGGGCTCTGTCAGCCAGATGAGGGGACACAGGAGGAAGAAGGGGTTTGGGACGTGCCATGTCTGAGGTGCTGTGGGACACATGGGCCTGTGACTCAGGGGAGCAGCCTGGGTTGAGGTGCTGCGTGTGTGCACCGTCAACACTAAAGGGTAAAAGGAAATAGCAGGTGCCCGGAGAAGGTAGAGACCAGAGTGAGGGAAAATGCCCAGGAAAGAGCAGGGGGGCCACCAACCCTGTGGTGTCTCCCTCCTTCCTCAACCATGAGCTCTGCCCTCAGGCCTCCCACTCAAGACCACAGCCCCTCCCTGTTGGGCCCTAGGCATCCAGTGCTGCTGGCTCTCACCTTCAAGGTCCCTTTGCTGTTTCCTCCTATCTTCACATTAATCTTGCTGCCCAAGGAAAACTTGCAGGAACAGAAAAGGGAAAGGATGTCAGAAAGGCACAAGAGGGCACAACGTTGCTCCAATTTACTTCCTCCCTGAAAACCACCTCTTCTCTTCCATCTCACACTCTCACACACCTTCACGTACACTGTCTCACCTCAGCCTCCTAAAAACGCTGTTTGGTACCCTCTGCATTTATTAATTTTGAGATGGGAAAAATGAAGCTCGGAGGTTATGTGACTTTCTCCAGGTCACACTGCAAGTCTTACCACGAGGATATCAGCAAGAGAGGCCATGGGGATTCCACAAGGGGGGGAGGTGGGCTGGGGATGGCTTCTGGCCTGGCCGCAGTAGGCCCAGGTGTCATGGCAAGCCAGGTGAGGGAGTGGCTCACCTCCAGCTCCTCCTCTAGGCCCTGAACTTGGTGGTTGTTCAGCTGCAGCTCATGGGACTTGAACCCATTGCGGCCTATGGAGCTGAGAGTCACATTGAGCCCCCTCTCTTCCATGGTGTGGGAAGCAATCCAGTATGCAGACAGAGCATCCAAGGCCATCACCGTGTCCTGGGGAGGTGAGCCAGGACTCAGGCACTTGGTCTCAGGGCCATCTACCCCAGAGCCCCAGGGCAGCCCCTACCTGGGTGCTGCGGAATCCCCCTTGGAAGCTGCCCTGGTGAGTAAGCCAGGCTGCAGCATGGTCGGCCGTCTCTGACTTGCCCTCCTGTAGCAGCAGGTGGAGCAGGCTGTAGGCTGTGGTTTCAATCCACAGGGCTGGGGCCTGGGGCAGGGGGTCTGCCGGGCTGCGAGGAGCCAGAGTGGGTGGGACGACATTGCTCTGAGAACCAGTGACTGAGCCCCAGTACACATTATCTGGAAGTGAAGGGAGATCCACAGGTGAATGGGGGCCAGGTCCTTGTTGCCTGGCCCTGTGACGCTCTCTGTGTCGGGCTCTCCGGATTCTACCCCAATTAACTTGCTTATGCTTTCATTCCCTCTTGAGGTGTTCATTCAATTTCTCCCTTTGGGCACACTCAGGGGTCCCTGGTTCATTGCCAAAACTTGACTCACCTCCAGTCTTCTGGGCCATGGCCATGAGATTGTTGTGGGCAACACGCCGCAAGTCCTCGGGAGCCTTGGTGAGAGTCAGGGCATAGGCAGTGATGGCAGCTGCATGGGCCCCCAGGATCCCAGCGCTTGCTCTCTCTCCCAAGAAAGTATTTGCTTTTGAGATGGAGGTTTGCTAGGAGAAAGTGGGAAGGCAGGTCACAGAGCTGGACACCTGGGTTCCTGAAGAGAAAGGGAGAGAGCTGGGGAACAGGAAAGGGCAGACCCCTAGGTGCTCTTACCACTTTCTGCTTCAGCTGCTCTGCGTTGCCGTCCTGGAAGACGGCCAGCCCATGCTGAAGGGCGATGACCACAAAGGCCGTGAGTGCTACAGTCTCATCATCTCCCACCAAGCCCCCCTAGTTGAAGGGGGTAGAAAAGGAGATGTCAACTAGGAGCAGGGAGGGGCAAGGAGAGTCCTCCCACCTAGGCTCCTCTGTCCAAACTCCCAGCCCCGAACCTGCATGGCCCTGTGTATGACCGGGTGGGGGTCCTGGAATGAACCGTCAGCCTGCTGCTGGGACAGCAGCCACCTGGCCGTCTCCTGCAGCTTTTCAGGTGAGCCGCCCACCTGCTCCTGAGCCAAACTCAGTACCTTCAGCACAAAAGCCGTGAGCCTAGAGGGGAGGAAGGGATAGTGGGGAATAGTGACTGGTCCCTGTAGGGGACACATCCCCATTCCCTCAGACACCTGGTTATTCACCCTCCCAGGGTACCTGGCTCTGCCCCCACCAGGCCCAGCCCCTCTCTGAGACCCAGAAACACTCTCCCAGCCTCACCAGGTGCTGCTGTCCCGTTGTATCCAAGCCCCATAGGAACCATCTGTCTTCCGAAACTGCTGGATCCGCATGTAGCCTTGGAGAGGAGAGGCAGCTGCTGAGGCGACACTCACTCTCCCACTGTATGTGCCCGAGGCCACACTCCCCATTCCCACCAGGTGCCTCCCTTCTTCTCCCCTCTAGCCACTTGGGTTGCCCCTCTTCCTTTAACTGCCCTCTCTCAGCCCCATGCCTGCTTGCCCCTGTCCCCAGAACCTTTCTGGATCAGATCCACAGCGTGGTCCTTGGTCTCGGGGGGCAGTGTGCTCCACTGCTCTGTCTTGTCCAGGTAGCGGGAAGCGGCCAGTGTTGGAGCCAAGAGGATCATGGTTTGTTCCCCGCAGCCGGTGGGAACTCTCAGGAGGGAGGCAAGGCCTCCTGGCGACAAGGCCCCTTTAGAGCCCAAAGTGTCCAATGGATCTGAGGCTATAGGGGAGGTGGAGGGTTAAGGATCAGAGAGCAGGTCTGGGAACCCATTGGGATCATGGGATCAAACAGGGGTCTGTGGGTTTCACATGAATCTGAGGGTGCTCCTGGGAAGAGACTGGAGGCAGCTCCCACCTGTAACCCTGACAAAGCTGCTGAAATCTCCATCAGGAATGATATTGGGATCAGAGTTGCCAGGAATCTCCAAGGTCCGGCCTCGGTGGTCTGTGGAGATGGGGGAAGTTGGCAGTCTGTTTTGCTGCCCATACCGCCCCCCACCCCGCCCCCACCACCTACAACCCCATTAAGACACTAATGGCTGGAGGCAGGGGGCTGCTCACCCAGGGGATTGAGTTCATAGACCATCTCCTCCGTGTGGATGGCCCCTTCCTTCTGTCTCAGGGAAAACATAGCTGTGAGAGGTCACATAGTACCACAGCCTGCCCTCCCCAGGGCATACTCCCCAGGACTTAGAGTTTGAACTTCAGGGACAGAGTTGAATCAGAATCGTAGAAGATGTAAACAGACCAAGGCATTGGGTTTGGGTGTTGGGTCTCTGGCCTGGCCAGCAGAGAGGGCGCAGGGGTGTGGGGGTATAAATCTGGGAGCCTGGGGACCTGGATTCAGGTGTTCCACTCACCTGAATTTGTAGAACCTTAGACACTGCATCCCCCACAGGGAACTCCAAGGACCCTCGAGCCACCACCTTCAGGGACACAGCAGCAGCTGCCATGGGCACCACAGAGAAGCCAACAGGCCGGGCAGAGCTCGCAGGTACCAGTACACTCTGGGCCAGCCCTCCCCCTCCAGCCAGGCACAGCCCCTCCACTGGGGTCACATGGACGCTCACCTGGGTGCAGGAAGACAGGGATGGCCAGAGCCTCAGCCCAGTTAGGCTCCTCACCCTTCACCTGCCCCAGCTCCCACCCACTCCCCTGTGTGCTCAGGCTCCTGCAAGGCCTCACGGTCAGATTTTTATCCAGGTAGTTGTAGAGGACAGGTCGCAGCTCAAGCTGCTCAAAGCGGCGGACAGAGAGGGGCAGGCGGAGGTGCAGGTGGAATTCACGGAACACTCGGAGCTGGGCCGGTGTAGCCACACACAGGCCTGAAGGACAAGGCAGGGAGGGATGGGAGAGGGGGCAGAGACCAGAGGCAGGGGGCACCATGGCCACAGGGTCCCAGGCGGGAGGGGCAGGGGATGACCCAGATCTGCCCCCCACCTGCCGCCACATTCTAGCCTCCCAGCCCCAGTGCATGCCAACACAGACTTCTCCAGCATTCTTCCCCTAGTCCTATACTAAGAGCAAAGGGCTAAGTGGGGAGCCTAGCCTGGAGGGAGACAGAAGCAGGAGGCCTGAGGTCCAGGCAGGGCAATCT
Organism: Panthera leo; assembly: GCF_018350215.1. Classification (NCBI taxonomy): domain Eukaryota; kingdom Metazoa; phylum Chordata; class Mammalia; order Carnivora; family Felidae; genus Panthera; species Panthera leo. Next base: position 30,648,238 of record NC_056683.1, on the reverse strand, counting down.
CACCTGTGCTTGCAGACAAGCTCACACCATGGATCTCCCATGTGGTCAGAGAGTCAGGAAGCACCTGTGACAATCTGTGGTGGGAAAGGAGAGAAGCCCTGTCACACCCTAGGCTGGCTGCAAACACAGCGCAGAGATAAGGCCAGGCCCACCGCACCCCCTCACTGGTAGAAGCGGTCCACTGTTTCCACTCTCCAGAGCCAGTTCTCCGGGAAGAAGCTACGCACAGCAATGTCATCTTCATCGATCAGGTCCTCCTCCTGCAGGGCCTCTAGGGCTAGGGAACCACAGTGGAGGGGAATGAGGAGGGGACCATTCTGCCCTTCCAGGTGCTCCTTCCTGTCCCCCAGCCCCACCCAGAGCCTCACCTCGGGCAAGGCCCCCCTGGCTCCTGGACTGGGACTTCTTGCGCAGGCTCTCCGCAAACTGGCAGCAGGACAGGAAGGGCTCCCGGCAGCCTGGCTGCCGCACACGAGCCGCCCGCTGCTCACAGGAGCGTATCATGGGCAACCGTATCAGCCCATCCTGGCAGCAGCGCCTGGCTTCCTGGGAAGCATACTCGCCCACTGCAGGCCAGGTGAGGGTAAACGTGGGGGAACCAAAAGGAGATACATCCCATTCCCCACCCTGACCTCCAGATACACAAGGACTCACCCTGAGAGATCAGGAACTCAAACGAGGCCAGTGGAGAGGGCCTCCATCCACATTCAACCCCAGAACTCAGGTCTCTGGCCCCAAATACCATATACAGGCTGAGCAGCCAAGAGGCAGAACCCCCTCACCCTGACCCTTGGGCCCAAGTGGAGAGCTACATAGGCACCCACAACTCACGCTTCTCATGAATCGCCTTTTGGAAGTTCACGTTTCTCTTTTTCCGGGTTTTCTTCTCCTTGGGACAGCTCATACCTGGTAGAAAGCAGAAGTGCAGCCAAGAGTAGGGTGTATGGCCTCTCACCTCCTCTCCCTGCCCCATTTCACTGGCCCAGCCCATCCTGCCAATCCTCTTCCCATTTTACACCCTCAGACCCCTCCTCCTTCCTGATTTCCCTACCACCCAACTCCCCCTTCCTCCTCTGTTCTCACTCTTTCTGACTGAAGTCAATACGTCTCCATCAGAAAAGGCCAGACCAGCTGCCTCAAACACCTGACGGGCATTGTCCCCACCTCCAGGACCACAGCCAAGGTCATAGCTGTTCATAACTTCGAAGACCTGGCAAAAAAAAGCTGGGATGTTGCACACAACTTGAGGGGCCAGATTGGTGCTCGGCTTCAGGTGAGAATGCAGGGTACGAGCAACCGTGAAAGACATACGGAGAGTAGGGAAATAGAGACCACAAGGGGCTGGGCTTGAGGGAAGACTGGGGGTAGTCCGTGGGGAGCTTGAGTGAGATCTAGGAGCTGGGCCCAGGGCTCAGGGCTCAGGACAGCAGGAGAATGAGCCACAGAGAGGAGGGAAGGCTGGGGAGAACAGAGGGTCTTGACAAACCTTGCCCATGTTGAGGGGTTTGTGGGACCTCCCACCCACAGCATACAAAGCCATGTCCACAGCTCCCAGTGCCACCAGGGCTGGAGAATCTGTTTGCAACTGGAGCTTTACAGGCTCCCCAGGATGATACGTCTTGCTGCTGTCCACATTCAGCTCCAGCTGGCAGAGGCAGGAGGTAGGGGGCAGTCAGAGTGGGGAGAGCTTCTTCATTCCCTCTTCTTTCTCTCTTAACCCCCTAACACACAGACATACCACTTCTCCCAATGCCAGTTACCTTGCCCTCACAGGCCCCGACCTGGACGTCCACTCGAAGGGAGTTGGCCACTGGGATGCCCCCATGATAGTAGAAGGCCACAAGGTAGAAGGAGGGTACCAAGTGATGGTCCACAAACACAGAGACTGAGGTCAGTTCCCCTCTGGGCTCTCGATTCACAGACACGATCCGGCCCCGGGATAGGATCTGGGTCAAGAATTGTTTCCTCTTCACTGCACATCCCCAATCCTGAAACCATTCCCTCCAACCCCAAGGGTTCTTTCCTGCCTAAGATCCTCCCTGCACGCCCCCCTCTCAACAACCCAGCTTATGCACACCATGTAGTAGTAATGAGAGAAGCTGTCCCCACTGATGCCCACAGCTTGCAGATTCAGGATGAGAGTGTCCCCGACACGAGGGGGTCGAGGATCTGGCCGCACAATGGACAGGAATGGGGAGCCTGAGCGTGGGGCTCTCACAGCAAACCTGCCTATGGCTGGATGAGGGGAGCCTGCAGACACCTGGAAAGAAGAGCAGGGCAGGCATAGGGTCAGTGGCAAGGACCCGGTACCCAGCTCCTTCCCCCAGCCTGGGACATGGATTCTTAGAAAGCCAGCCAGCCAGCCAGCCTTTATTTCCTTCTGCTACCCTGTCTCACGAGTGGGAGTCCTACCAAGAGCTGCACTTCTGAGATGGTCGGAGAGGTAGCAATGGGAATAATGACTTGGCCGCTCCCATCTGTGTTTCGTTCAAAGTCCTGGATTCTAGAAGCAGATCCAGAAGACAACGTGGCAGAAACTTTGACAGGAACACCAGAAGCTGGGGAGCCAGACATGTCTCGGACCAGGGCCTAGGTGAGTGAGGGTGGGACAGGCAAAGGAGAGTGGCCAGTGAGGCCCTGTGCCCTCCTGGCAACATCCCCTCCCCCGACTCATCCTCCCCTTCCAGATGAAACCTGCAGCAGAAAGGGGGCCCCAGGCACGAGGTGTCGCTTAGTCTTGCTAAGATCCAAGGAGAAGGGAGATGACACAAAACGCCAAGATGTGAGCTCTGCCTCCTCCATCTCTCCCCCTGCAAGACAGAGGTGGAAGACAGAATGCCATAGCCAAGGAGAGAGAAACAGGAGAGCAAGGGGGAACACAGCTCAAGTGTTTCCTGCCCACCAGACGGTGAACCCCTTAGGGCACAGGTCACCTTATATTCATCTCTGTTTGCAGAAGCCAACACAGGACCCAGCACACAGATAGTGTTACTATATGTCTGCTGGCTGGAGGGAGGGAGGGAGGGAGGGATGGAAGGAAGGAAGGATGGAAGGATGAGTGAAAAAAGAGGGGGGGAAAAGACATCTTCTCCCAAAACCACCCAGAAACACAGCTGGGGAGAGACAGTCTCCTGGATCTTCCCTGGCTTCGGGTATAAGACAAGGGTAAGAGGAACAGAGGATGGTGTCGATGCTGGAGAACAGAGGATCAGCTCAGAGGTCAGAGGCAAGGGTCTGGGATCATAATCAGGGAAACCTCTCACCTGGAGACTCAATGATGGCAGCTGCAACATAGAGGCGCAGCCCCGGGAGGTCAGCAACATTAACCTTAAGCTTCTCAAGGGCACCCTGAACCTCAGCCTTTGAGAGGGAAATATGGCACTGGCCATCTACCAGCTGGGGCAAAGAAGAAAACAGGGTATGGGTGCGATTTGTCTCCCACTTCACCTCCCCCACACCCTCCTCACCTTCCCCACACCCCCACCCTCCTTCCTACCTTGGTCTGACTCTCCAGCCCCCGAAGGAAAGTCTTATCACCATCCTCACCCAGGAGCCCGAAGCGCACATATGCCACCCCTTGCACTGGCTTCCCATAGATGTACCTGCCACCACAGAGAGATCAAGAAGTTAGGTCTAGGAAATAAGGGCAATGTCCGTGGTGGGGAGGGGGGCACGCTGAGGCAAGGGGGAGGCAGGGCTTCACAGTTCCTTCATACTGAGTGGCGAGCCCTGGGTGCCCCACGTGGGGGATGGGAGAGTTACCTGGCCTGGACGTCTAATTGGATTTCATCAAGAAAGCCAGGCGTTGTCAGGATGTAGGGCTTTCCGGGAACAATCTTCACCTCAAAGTTGGGAAGGACTGACCCGGGGTGAAGGGGTGGCAGGTCAGAGTCTAGCGAAAGGACCCTTCAAAGACGTCCCTCCCCTCAGGGCTGTGGTACCCATACCTCCCTGCTCCTGCCCTGCCCCCACCACCTCTCCTTCTATCCATATCTCCTTTAGGAAAGGAGCTGCCTATCCCTCGTGTCTCCAGCTCTTACCATACTTCTTCACCTCAAACTGGGTGCTGCTGTTAGATTCTCGGCCGTCTGAGAACCGGGCTGAGATCTTCCATGTCCCTGGCCTACAAGTGGGAGAGGGACTCAGCCCACTTGTGCAAGAGGCACACAGACAGCCAGAGGCCTGGCTCCCGGAAGGAGGACTGACTGGCAGGGGGTGGGGGGAACCCGAACTGGGGGATGTGGGGGAGAACTCGAGGTCTGACTGGGCACTGGAGGGGGACAGCCAAGGAAAATAGGAATGGGAGGGGCCATCTCCAGGTCAGGGGAGCTCACTCTGAGATATCGGGAATCACAAAGTCATCCTGGAAGAGGGAGGAGGGAGTGTACACTTCCTTCTTCCGCACAAGGAGGCCATGAGAGTTCTGCAATGGGAGAAGTGGTTATGAGAGGGAGGTCAGATTAGCAGCCCTGCTGAACAGAAGGTCAGAGGTCAGGGTCTCACCTCTACTGTAACCGTAAGAGTGTCAGTGGATGGGCGCATGTTCTGATCCAGAGCAAAGACTCGGTACCGAACTAGGAGAGGAAGGCAAGAGGTGAGCAGGAATCCATTCGCAAAGGGTGGGTCCGGCCCCCATTGCTTCCAGGGATTGAGGGGAAGGACAACAAATATTTGCTAAGCAGCCTTCCTGTGCGGCATGATCAGGCTATCTCACTTACAGGGTGTCAAACGTGTCTTGAGCAGACTGGGTGACAAAGGTAGAGGCCCTGGGGCTCAGACTCACCCCGCTGGCCAGGGTTATAAACGGGCTGGTCAGTCTGCAGAAAGAGATGCCCTCGGCGAGAGGAGAAACGCAGGTTGACACCCTGAATGTCTGTATTTCTGGACAGATAATTCTTCAGCCACGGTGACTTGGCCACTAGCTGGACCTCAGGGCCACCAAGGAGGAGGTGGAGGCCACAGCTTTCTGCATCTTTCAGGGAGACCTGTCAGGAGACGGAGAGGGCGCAGATCACAGACAGAGCAGAAGGAAAAAGCCAGAGTCCGAGATAGAAACAGGAAAGGCAACAGTGTGGAGATGGGGGAAGAAGAGGAGGGGAGGGAGGCTAGTGAGAAGGCAAAAGCACTTATAAGACAGAGGTGGGGACATCTGGGTGGCTCAGTGGGTTAAGCCTCAGACTTCGGCTCAGGTCATGATCTTGAGGTTCGTGGGCTTGAGCCCCAAGTCGGGCTCTGTGCTTACAGCTCAGAACCAGGAGCCTGCTTTGGATTCTGTGTCTCCCTCTCTCTCTCTGCTCCTCCCCCACTTGTGCGCTCTCTCTCTCTCTCTCTCTCTCTCTCTCTCTCTCTCTCTCTCTCTCTCTCAAAAATAAATAAGTAAATGTTAAAAAAAGAAGAAGAAGAAGACAGAAGGGAACAGGGTGACAGGGTGGGAAGTGCTAAGAAGCAGTAGAAGGGAGTGGAGTCCAGTTACCTGGAGGCTAAGGAGCACAAAGTCTTTTTCTGAGCTGAGGGTGAAGTCCACCTGTGGGGAGCAGAGTGCTTTCAAGCCGGATGGGTTTCTCAGGAACACTGATCCTGTCACGACCTGTCCCCGGGGAGCATCCTGGAGCTGTAGCCCCACTGACAGAGGAACCCCCAGGTGAACCACAGAAGGAGAAAACAGGAGCAACCTAGGGAGAACAGGAAGGGGTCAGCATTCAGTGACACTCGGGCCCCTCCACCCCTCACTCCACAATTAGGTCCCCCACGCCTGCTCTCCCATCACCAGCCCTGTCCCGCTCAAGCACTACAGTGTCCTTCCTCCAGGACCTGGGCTTCTGCAGAGACAAGGCGAAGAAGTTGGACATCCAGATCAGCCCCCAGAGGAGCCTCATGGCTGGAAGATCCAAGAGAGATGAGACCCGTCTGTCTGCCTGCTCCTTTTAGTCAGCCCAGAGCTTGGAGCAGATTTGACTCTGGACCTTGCTCCTCCCCTGGCCAAACTAAGCTGGGAAACCATGTGACAGGCAAGAAATGCAACTGGCCCTAGGCCCAGTATTTGGAGGGGGTAGGGCACACACCCCAGGCACCTGGGTCTCTGAGAGAATCTGAGGAAATCCTGGCTTGGAGTTACATATTGTCCTTCCCTGTTAACCCCTCTCACCCCAGAGCCCTGGGAAGCCCCCCTACTGCATGTATCTGCGTACAGGTATATATAGAGATGGTCCAGTAGGCATGGGCAGAGTAGAGACCAATGTGGCTCAGCACGAGGGGGCACAAGACACTTCTCTCATACCACAACCCCCACAAAACCTGAATGACACCAGGCCTTTGCTTTGTGTAGGCCGTAACAGAAATTCTGTGGTTTAGGAGATCGGGCATACCTTCACCATCCTACAGGGAGAACCGACCTTAATGTACTTATTTCTCTGAACAATGAGGCAAAGCTCAGGCCCAAATTTGGCTTGAACTCTACCCCCAAACAAGGCGCCCAAATATACATCACATTAAACAAAAGACATCCAAGAAATAGCACAGGCAGAGAAGTACTTTATTTGCAATGTTAACCCAACATGTAAGAAAAGAGAACTCTGCCCTCCCTTATCAGCCTCCCCAGAAATTCCATTTTCCTATCCCAAGAGAGTAACAGCAATACTTTGCTGCATAAAAGGCAACAGCCATGGCCTTGGCATGGTTTCTGGCTCCACTTCCACAGAAGGGCAGAGAACCATTGCCCAAACCCCACCACTGGGTCAGAGCCCAGGTAAATAGCAGCAGTCACATCTGACCCTTTGTGCAGATGCAAACTCAACACCCATCCTGGCTCCCAAGGTGACCCTGTCTCAGGCACCACTGGACAGTACTCCTGGATCCCTCTCATCCCACTCCAGGGAGGTATGCAATGATGAGCAGAATCCTCACGTCTCTGGCAGGCGGAGGAGAGTTCCAGAAGTGGTGGAGACACTGTAAAAGAAAAGACAGGGCTGGAACAAGATACTCAGGCCAACAGTCTGGGGAAAACTCAGAACTTGGTCTGGGCTAGTCCCAGAAGGGAATCCGACCTTGGGCCATTGCTCTGTCATCTACCAGAAGCTGGGGGTAGACTCACCAGTCCACCAGCTGGGCCCCAATGAGATCATGCACGTGGTAGGTGAGGCCAAGTCGCACCGCTGCAGGCGCCCGCCGGCCCAAGAGCTCTGATAGGAGTAGCTCCCTGTACTTGGCCTTCCGGACCATGCCGAGGACAGCCTGGCGCCCTGGAGAAGTGGCAGAGGAGAGGGGAAAGGTGAGTAAGGCTTGGGCCCTGAGGAGCCACTGAAAGCTGTTCTTGAGGGACTGAGGGCTTGAGCTGCGAATGGAATACCTTTAACAAAATATTTGATGAATCTCCCAGCTCCAGGCACAGCTAGCCACCAACTCCCAGCATCTCGGACAGTGAGGACTCCAGCATTCACCAGCTGCCTAAGAAGGGTGGGAAGCCAGGAGGAGGCCTCAGCTATGAAAACCATCTCCCTGCCCACTGATGTTTGGACACTAAGTCTCCACAAAAACGTGGGCAACCCTGCAAGGGGACTAGGTAACAAAAGCCCACTCTGGAGTGCTCCTCTGCCCACACCCTGCTGTTCAGTGCCCCGTGCCCTTGCCTCCACTCCCCTTACCTGGATTGCCCCCCGACTTTCTTCTCCTGTATTACTTGTTCACTAAAGCAGCTTCTCCTCGCAGAAGCCCTCCTTGACCACATGCCCTGACACACTCTCAGTCCAACCCCTGAGGAGAAATGAGGGCCTTTCTTCTGTGCTCCTGCCCCTGCCTACACATGCCTCAACACGGCTCCATCTTACTAAAAGGTTTATAAAATGCTTTCACATGTACCATGGGTTGCAAAATAGGGAGCCTGAGCCAGATAAGGCCCCCTGAAATGGTATTTTTACTTTACCCTTGCCCGGTCATTGTTTTTTAATGTGAAAGCTTTAGGGGCATCTAAGCTCCTACCATTTCTTCATTCTCTTAGTTTCAGCAAGATCCACAATAGGCATTTATGGTGCCTGCCAGGCCTCTAAATTCATTGGATTAGCCACCCAGATCGCCTGAATTTTAGTTCAAGGCCCCAGTAGGATAGGCCTCCTCTCTTGGGGGGAGTACAAATTTAGGGCATTATACTAAAAATAAGACTCCTTTTTTTGGTAGGTGCACCAGAAGGAAAAGGATGGGATCAGAGGGAGGCAGAGAAATGTCAGATGCCTGATTCTGTTGATGCCCCAAGTCTCACGTGATCTCTGGGTCCCTGAAGCCGAAGGTCTGTGTCATTTGGTCCTGCTGGAAGCTAAGATCCCCACAGGCTGGAAGCACTGAAGCCAGAAACTTCTGCACTGCCCCAGCATATGGTCGGCCATCACAGGCCTTGAGGACCTGGAACCAGAGATGGGAGATGTGGTGTGGCTCCACCCTCAGCCACGGACCTCCACCTCCAGGACATTACTCTTCCTGTTTTCTCTTTCGCTCATGTCTTTCTACTTCTCATACTTTTCCTCCTTTTCCTCTCCTTCATATTACCAGAACCCTGTGCCCTCTCTGTGAGATGTGGAGTAGAATTGTCTCTTTTTCTTTTTATTTCCACTCTCCAATTTCCCTGCCTACCCCCCACACCCATCTCTCTCTCTCTCTCTCTCTCTCTCTCTCTCTCACACACACACACACACACACACACACACACACAAAACAGTTACACGCACTCTGGTCCTGTAGTCCTCAGTGAAGATAATTCCATGAGCGTCCAAGTCAAAGCCTAGCTGGATGATTCTGATCTCCCCCTGCTCTTGAAGCTCCTTCTGTCTCCAGAGAGATAGGAGTAAAAAGAAGGGTATCAGGGTAAGATACTCTGCTATACTCTGGGCACTTTTGGGCGGGGAGATTTTATTGCCAATACTGGGGAGTTTTTCTCTAAGCAAAGGACAAAGTGTGGGGAGAGAATCAGGTAGATTATTAAATAGTCTTTTCAAATCAGTTACCCACCTTCCCATCCACCCACCTCATCCGTTGCCTATCAAACAACCAATATATATTTTCTAAGACCAATCATATGCCAGACACTAAAATAAAATAGTGATTAAGACGTAGGCCCTGTCTTCAAGGAATTAACAGTCTAGATGTGGGGTGAGGGAAGGTGGGAAAGTAGGGAAAATATTTGAAGAGACAATAGCAAACCCATAATCGCATAAGTATATTAATCTACCTTTCATAAACTCATAAACAGACAAAATAATCAGTACAGAAATAACTTTCATTAATACCTTCAGTTACTAAGAAATTGATAATTAAAGAAAACATATTCTCTTCAAATATACATAGAATATTTAGCAAAACTGACCACATAGCACAAGGCAAGTCTCAATAAAACTCAAATGACTGAAATCATACTGTGTATGTTCTCTGGCCACAATACCATTTGTGTCAGAAATCAGTAACAACGAGGTAATATGAAAATGCTTCAAATTAAGACATACATTTATAATTAACTCTTGGTCAAAGAAAAAAATCACAAAAGAAGTTAAAACATATTTTAAGCTGAATAATAACTAAAATATGTGCCCAAACTATATACATCTGCATGTACTTAAGATAAACTACAACCTGACAAGCATATACTAGAAAGGAGGAGACGATGAAACTAATGGGGGGGGGGGGGGGGGGGGGAAAGTAAAATAAACCAACAGTAGAGGGGACACATTCATAAAATAGAATGCATATGAGAGAGTAACAAAGCTAAACATTAATTCATTGAAAGATTATTAAAACTGATAAGCCACGGGTGAGACTGATCAAGAAAATGGGGGAAGGAACTAGAAAAAGCACAGATAGTCAATAAAAAGAATGAGAAAAGGGTAATCACTACACATCCAATAGACAATAAAATGAACTTTACACCAATAAATTTGAAAATTCAGATGATAAATTAACAAATTCCTATAAACATAAAACTTTTTTCCCTAGAACAGAAAAAACAGGACATATTTATAAAATAGAAATCTATGAAATTTACTGTAGCTATGTGAAACTGAGAAGAATCTCAAAAGTATTCATCTAATAAGATATAAATACATACATACAATAGGATTTTGTTTAGATCAAGATCCAAAATGAATAAAACTGAGCTATGTTGTTTACAGGTAAACACATAGGTGGTATATAGAAAATCCAAGGAACAATTATCACATCAGTGAGGATCACAGTTACCTCCCAGGGACAAAAGTCATGTTGACTGGAGAGTGATGTATGTGGATACTGGCTGTGTTCTGTAGTCTGCCCTGGGTGGTAGTTAAATGGGTATCTGCTTTATAAACATTCTGTAAAGTGTGTGTGTGTGTGTGTGTGTGTGTTTATATTTTCCTTTGTGCAATTTTTAAAGCTTTTTTTAAAATTTAGGCTAACATCAGTAAACTAAAAAGAACAAATACTCTATAAGGAGTGGTTCCATCTAACTCACTTCCTCATGAAACTGGAGCTAGTCTCCATCTTCCTTTTCTTTCCTCTCTTCCTCCTGACAGGTTGCCATTAATTTTCCGCCTGCTAAACCAATGGACAGACTTTGGACATTATTTTACTTGATCTCTTTACCAATCATTGCCTTAAACCACAGGTTCTAACACTGCCAACTACTCCACCTCCTTGAAAAATCTATTTGCTTTCTCAATAGGCCTATTCCTGGGTTCCTCCTATCTCTAGCAATTCCTTCTCAGCCTCTTCCACAGACTCCTCTTCCTCTGCTTTCCCCTCACATCACTAAGAATCACATGGGACAGTAATTCAAAAATGTAGGTTCCCAGGTCCTACCTCAAGAGATTTTAATCGGTTAGCCTTAGGTGAGTCCCAAGAACTTGTATTTTTGAATAAGCAGTCCAGTTAAATTTTTTTTTTTTTTAATAGTAGGTGATTCTGATACAGGTAAAACTCAGGACGTACTTTGAGAAACACTGCCTTAAATGCGGTTATCTCTCAGCTTTATAGATTTGGCCCTTTCACTCTACACTTGAGGTCCTTAACCTTGGACTCCAGAGGATCTGTGAAAAACCGCACATATACCTTGTATGTATGGGGCATATATGCATTTTTCTAGAGAGAAAGAGCCATAGCTTTCATTATCTTTTAAAGTTTATAAAAAGGTTAAAAGTTACCCCTCTACTCACTCTTCCTACCCAATCTCACCCACATCCACAGACTGAACCACTGCTCACATCTCAATGACTTCAATTCTACAGCACTGGCCCAGAATTCCCTCCAGTCCCTCATATCCAACACACTTGCCTTTGGATGTTCTCCATGCACCTCCAACTCGTACAAAATCAAACATGTCATCTGCCCCAACAACTCAGCGTCCTCCTACTCTGTTCACTCACCACTCATGTCTGTCATCGAGAAAACCTGAGTTATCCCTGACTCCTCTTCCCACTGTCCACATCCCTCACCTCCACCCATCCTCGCCCTCCCTACTACACTTCCCTAATTTAGAACTTCACCAGTTCTCTGCCGCATTGTCTTCCGAGCCCATCTCCCTGCCTCATCTCACTCCCCCCAATCCACACAACACCCGTTCCTTCTGCTGGTCAACATTCTCTCCTAGCTCCTCGCCTTCGGTGTAAGGCAGAAACAACACTGATGCACAAGGTCTGCGGCAATCTGACGTCTGCCTGCATTCCCAGCGCTGTAAAGCTCCAACTATGCCCGGTGACTCAGTTTCCCCAAGAGATTAGTTCTTCCACTTCCACGATGTGGCATGCTCTCTACTGCCGGCGGGTCTTTTAACAGGGTCTGTGGCATTTTCCTAGGCCCCGTAGTGCCCGGCCTGGGGAGACCTGACGCCTGCAGAACCGCAGAGCGGCTGGCTGACCGCCCGGGTGTCTGAGTGATGGGGGCCCTCGGGAGCGCGCTCGAGGCAGGGAAGCGGCTTCCGTCCGTCGCTCCGACGCCCCTCACCAGCTGCCGGTCGGCCGCCGTCCGGTCGGGCACGAGGCTGTACACCTGGCTCCTCAGCGCGATGGCCGGCAGCGCGTCCTCGAACAGGCCGCGCGGGAACAGCTGCACCAGCTCGGCGACGGCCGCGCGCGCGGACCCTAGGCGGAGAGACCCGGTCACCGTGACGGGAAGGGGGGCGGGGGGCGCGGCGCTCCCGTCAAGCGAGCCGGCGGGCAAGGCGGCTCCCAGCAGGGCCCTTTCGCCTCGGCAGAGGGTTGCCACGCCTACCTGACTCGCCCCTGAGGGGGTCCGCCTCAGCCTGCCCCTGGTCCCGCCGCCTCTTCAGCCCAAAGGAGTCCGGGACCAGACGATGTCTCTTCCGGCTCATATCCCGGGGTCTCAGGTTGCCAGGGAAGAGATCGGTGTTGAGGGAAGAGGACGCGAAGACGTCGTCTTCCGGCGCAGAGCAGTGACGTCGGGCTCCCTGGAGACCGGTCGGCCGGGTGGAAGGACTACGTGGGACGAGGAAGGTGTCAACTCGCCGTCTCGGCCCAACCAGGAGGAGGGCCGCCGCACGCCTGCTCGGATTGGCTTCCTCCGCTGGCACTCCGGGACGGGAACGCGTAGGCGGCGCGGCGGGCTGCGGGCGGCCGGGTCGTGGTCCGCCTCCCCGGATAAAGTGCACCTCCTGCCCGCCCCCGAGGGGTCTGCCCGTCCCTGTCGCCGAATGATTGCGTCTAGGAGTGCGGAAACCACCCTTGCATACCTCCCCGACTTCTGGACTCACCTGCCGTGACGTCTTAGCTCCACAGAGGTAGAGGTCGAGGTTGGCGGGCTCTGAGGTAACCAGATCCTCGATCTGAAGCCCAGGCAGCCTTCCTCAGCTGAGTTTGGAGCATCTGGAGGTGGGGGTGTAAGTCAAGGGAAAAGGTGGGATGTGCACCTAGCCTTGGTTCTGTTTCAGGACCAGAGCCTGGCCATCCGGAGGCCGGCTTAGTCCTGAACCAGAGTCCCCCTTTTCCGGGCCTCCTTTGTAAAAGGGTAACTTCCCAACCCCCCAGTTCTCAGGACCTCATGGATCGCAGAGGGACCAAGAGAAGAGGGGAAAACATAGAGGTAGCTGAGCCTCGGAACAAACTCCCCGGCCCAGCACCCTCAATGCCCACAGACCCCGCCCTGTACTCTGGGCCCTTCCCTTTCTACCGGCGCCCTTCTGAACTGGGCTGCTTCTCCCTGGATGCACAACGCCAGTACCATGGAGATGCTCAAGCCTTGCGCTACTACAGCCCACCCCCTACCAATGGTCAAGGCCCCAACTTTGACCTCAGAGACGGATACCCTGATCGATACCAGCCCAGGGACGAGGAGATCCGAGAGGGGCTGGATCACCTGCTACGTTGGCTCCTGGATCACCGAGGCCAGCTGGAGGGGTGAGCAAAGCATAGCACACAAGTAGATCTAGAGACCTGCACCTACCCTCTAAAATTAGGAGAGTGAAAACTGGAGTTCAGTCTTTGGAAAGAATTTAGGATATTCTTTGGGGAAGTCATCTGAGTTAATCCTTGTGTCAGACCTTCAGCTTCTAACTCCTCCCTCTCAGGGGTCCAGGCTGGCTGGCAGGGGCCATAGTGACATGGCGAGGGCACCTGACAAAATTGCTGACGACACCGTATGAGCGGCAGGAGGGCTGGCAGCTGGCGGCCTCCCGCTTCCAGGGGACACTGTACCTGAGTGAGGTAGAGACGCCGGCAGCTCGGGCCCAGAGGCTTGCCCGGCCACCCCTCCTCCGAGAGCTTATGTACATGGGGTACAAGTTTGAGCAATACATGTGCGCAGGTGAGAGTTGCCCCTGCTCTGTAGCCCCCTCCCCCTTCCCCAGAGACTGAAAGCCCCCACCCCTGTTGCTGCTTCTCTCCTTGTGCAGACAAACCTGGAAGCTCCCCGGACCCCTCTGGGGAGGTTAACACCAATGTGGCCTTCTGCTCTGTGCTACGCAGCCGCCTGGGAAACCACCCTCTGCTCTTCTCAGGGGAGGTAGACTGTATAGACCCTCAGGCCCCATCCACACAGCCCCCCACCTGCTATGTGGAGCTCAAGACCTCCAAAGAGATGCACAGCCCTGGTCAATGGAGGAGCTTCTACAGGTTCAGGATGGGGGTGGGCAGGGTGAGAACCTAGAACAGACAGCTGGAAATTGGACTTGGGGGAAGAGGCTGGACGGTGGAGGAAGGGTCCTACTGACCCCTTGCCTTTCCTGACAGACACAAGCTTCTGAAATGGTGGGCTCAGTCATTCCTTCTGGGCATCCCAAATGTCGTTGCTGGCTTCCGTAACCCAGAGGGTTTCATCTGTTCCCTCAAGACCTTTCCTACTATGGAGATGTTCGAGTATGTCAGGGTAAGGCAGTGGTGTTACAGCTCCCACCTATACCCCCACACCAAGACCACAGGTCCAGTGTCCCGGGTCACAGTCCACCTTGCCCCTTCTCTGGCCTCACCTTCACTGCCTGTGTTCTGCCTCCTCCTCGGCCCTCTGCAGAATGACCGTGATGGCTGGAATCCCTCCGTGTGCATGAACTTCTGTGCCGCCTTCCTTAGCTTTGCCCAGAACACAGTTGTCCAGGACGACCCCAGGTGAGGCATTCATCTGTCCCTGCCCTCCGGGTCCTAGAAGTTTGCCTCCAGTCCTCAACTTGTGACTCCATGTGCCCCCTAGGCTTGTCTATCTCTTCTCCTGGGAGCCTGGCAGCCCAGTCACAGTGTCGAAACATCAAGATGCACCCTATGCCTTCCTGCCCACGTGGTACGTGGAAGCCGTGACACAAGACCTCCCATCGCCCCCCAAGACGCCTTCCCCCAAGAACTGAGACTTCAGAGGGGCTGGTCCTGTCTCCGTGTGCACAGATAAAAGCCTATTTCTAGGTGGTTCTTCCTGCTGTGTTTTTTGCGCTGAGTTGTCCCTGCCCAACAGTTGAAGTACACACAGGTGGTTTGCTGTTTTATTACTACATTTTTACACAGGCCACTCACTGAGTGTATAGGCTGGCCGCAAAGACGATGTCCCTCCGCAGCAAAGTAGCTGCCGTCTCCATCTTGGCACCTAGCACAGGTTCTCCTACCAGGCGGGCCGCCCCCCTCAGCGAGCGACACATCTCGGCCAAGCGCTGGATGCAACGGACCACCAGGCCCTCGGGAGTCCCCGACAGCCCTGCCAACTCAGAGAAGGGCTGTGGGGGAAGCAGGGTGAGGACTGAATGTGTTAGACCTGGGTAGCCTCTCCCCTAGCCAGCCATCCACAAAGCCCCAGTTACTCACCATGCCCCGGGCCCACTCGTACACCACCTCCACCAGCCCAAAATTCAGCTCCCCGACAAATTCCTCCACAGTCTGGTTCAGGCCACAGGCCACCTGGACCTCACCAATCCGCTTGGCCACAGCCCGGACACGTTCTACTCCCTGCAGATGGCCAAGGAGAGGCTCAGACCCTGCCTTCCTTCTTTAGGAGTGCGGAGCCCCAGGTCAAGGAAGAAGCCATTCCAGCTCTTTGAGGCACTTAACAGGGCTGGAGGGTTCACCTGGGGAATACTTGGGGGTGGAGATTGGGAATGCCACAGCCAAGGGAGAGAAAGTGGGGTGGGTGTCCCATACCTGTTTGAGGGTGCTTGGGAGCTGCTCCCCAGGGTCCCCAGGGCTCTGGCAGACCAGGCCAGAGAGCAGGGCTGCAATCTCTTCTGGCCGCAGGGCACTCAGAGCGTTGTCAAACATGAGCTCAGTGAGAAGCAGCTCGTGACTGCTCATGGCACAAGCCACCCGCCCTGCCAGCTTCACGGTGCCCGCCTCATCTACATAACCCAGGGTTCGGAGCACCTGAAGAAAGATGGTAGGTGTTGGGAGCCTGTTCTCTTCTCTGTCACTAGCCCCCTGCCCCTACCCCTGCCCCTCCCACCTCTACTCGCTGGTGATACTCTGGGAGCAGCAACAGTGACTGATCTGACAGCAGGAAACGTAGTCGCTCCATCTCCTTCTGTATCTGCATTCGCTCCTGCAGCTTCAGGTACTGCAGAAAGCCAGCAGCAGAAGCATGTTAGCCTTCCCCTTGCCCCAAGGCAGGAAGGCACTGAGGACAAGGGCAGAGATGGGGTGGCTGGTCTAGAGGAGAACAGAAGGGAAAATTCCCCCTCTGAGCTTGGGAGCTGGCATGCAGGACTCTACCTGGGCAGAGAAACGGGGACTGTGCACACACTGAGCCCCCCAGATCAGCTCCTCCAGCTTCCGGGCCCGGAGCCCTCCCTCAACCACTGACACATCCTTGAGCTGCAGGTCATTGACAGGGTCAAGGGTAGGGGGTCCCGCTGGGTAGGCCTGAGCCAAACGCAGCAGTTCCTGGACAGCAGTGGTCACAGCCGCAATGGGAGGATCCTTCCTGAGGAAGGAGCAAGGTCTTAAGACCTAGGGCAGAGTGTTCCTTTCCAGAGAAGCCTTCTCTGGCTGGGGAGACACCCCAACCACCCCTCCCTACACCCCATTACACGGTCCCCTCCCCAGGAAAAGGATCTCCCCAGCCATCTCTGACTTGAATTTTGGTTGCTGCCTCTTGCTGAAGTCCTCCAAGATCTTCTCCCCATTCACCCGGAGCACCTTGGTGGTGATGGCAGCAATGTCTCCTGGCTGGAGCTTGGCCACTGTGTGGTCACAGGGCCCTGTGAAAAGGGAAGAGCAGGGTCAACCCTTGCCGTGGACCCAAACATCCTGCCTACACTGCTGTCAGGAACCCGGACATCTGCCCCATGCTCACCTTCAGGCAGGAACAGCTTGAATCCCACAAGGTCATCTGGGTAGGGCACATCTGGGGTGGCTGGTGCCCTCTCCTGTGGGTCCTCAGACACAGGCTTATCACACAAGATCAGGGTTGTAAACACCCTGCTGGTGGAATTTGAGGAGACCTAGGGTAGGTGGGGAGGCCAGGCCAGGGCAATGTGAGGAGTGGACATCAAAGATAGAGACCAGGTCCCCACCCTCAGGCAGGGACCACAGAACAACTGCAGAGCCCATCAGTATGGACTGGTAGCCAAGTCAATCTGAACAGTCTTCAGGGGTGGGAGGGAGGAGGGTAGTGGGGGCAGGGAGGACAAGGAGGTAGGCATGAAGTGGTGGCGATGGGAGAGAAAGGAGGGCAGGAGGGGAAAATGAGTGCACTGCTATGACTACAATTGCTCCCACCAAGTAAGGAAGGTGGGAGATAGGGCTCCCTCCCTCTGGGGACTAAATTTCCATTGCCCTCACCTGCAGGATAACACCCAATGTGTTATGATACTCCTGATTCTTCACAACCACCACCCTTCCTGCTGAGAGAGATTTCAGCCCATTCACAGACTCCATGATGCGTCGCTGAAGAGTGGGGACATGCACAAAAGGGATAATGAAGGAAGCATCACAGGGACACTGAGAATAGGTTGGGACTAGGTTCAGGAGCACCCAGTGTGTGGCATTCTCTTCCTCCCTTCCTCCATCACCCCCACAACACTCATTCACCTGGATCAGGCTCCGGGTCTCTGTCAGTTCCTCCCCCCAGCTGTAATACTCAGGCAGGTCAACCAGTTGGCCAGTCGTATCAGGTTCCTCTAAGGTCCCTAGTCTCTTGGTCAGTTCAGCTAGAGCCTGTTCATGGGCCTGGGTGGAAGTGTGGCAAGGTATGAAAGGAGAGTCTCCAGGCCCAGGACGCCACGTTCCCCACCTTCACCCCACCTTCTAGGTGGTCTCTAGATATCCACCTCTCAGCCTGGCTTCCCTTGTCCTAACATGCTGCCGGGTATACTGGTCATCCCAACCTCCTCACCTTGCTGTCCTTGCGGGATGGAAACTCGGAGAAGCTCCTCTTCATCATGTCTTCCACCCTGAGGGCGTCCACCCGCAGCAGGTTCAGGATCATGGTGTATGTGAGGCGGAACTGAGATTGCAGCTGCGATGGCTTTCCCTGGGCCACACCAGAGAAGCAGTGAGATTGTTGTGGGACCTGCTGCCACCCAGCCGGCCCTCTGGGGATCGGCTCTGCCCGTAGCAGATCTAGTCCCCATGCTGTGACCATGGGACCCTAGACAAACTGCTTACTCACCTCCTCTGCGAAATAAGGGAACAAAACTAAATAAATAGACCCTCAAAGGTTTTACCTAGTTCTGTCTTCACAATGACAAAAGACCACAAGGGGTGAGATTCAGTCTAATCCTTGGATTTGCTTGCTCTGACCTTGGTTTCTCCCAGGCAAAAGAAAAAAGTACAGTTGACCCTTGAACAATAGGGGTCTACCTACACGTGTATTTTTTTCAATAAATACTGCCCAGTTCTGTTAAGTATTTTCTCTCTCCTATAATTTTCTTCACAACGTTTTCTTGTCGCTAGCTTTATTATAAGAATGCAGCAAATAACACATATACGAATAGGTGTTCATCATCTGTCTGTTATTGGTAAGGCTTCCAGCCAACAGTATAGGCTATTAGCAGTAAAGTTTTTCGGGAGCCAAAAGTTGTATGTGGATATCTGACTGTGCAGGAGGTCAGTACCCCCTAACCCTACACTGTTCAAGGGTCAACCGTAGAAAGAACAGAGAGGGGAAGAGGGTTGGAAGAGAGAATCCAGCAGGTCCCCAGAGCTGGGGCCCTCCCAGCTCAGCCTCATACTGCCCTGACTCACCATCATCATACGGTGCAGGTCTGCCATCTCAGGCACACGGCCCTTGCAGAGCAGGATGACAGTGCCGGTGGGGTCCAGGCCCCTCCGGCCTGCCCGACCTGCCATCTGCACATACTCTCCAGGTAGCAGATCCCGGAAGGTGGAGCCATCGTGTTTCCGCATAGAGTCAAACACCACTGTTCGAGCAGGCATATTAACACCCATGGCAAAGGTCTCTGTGGCAAACAAGACCTGGGATGGGAGAAGATCAGTAAAGGGGCTACACACAGACACCCAGCCCTGGCCAAGTGTACCTTACTCTGTAGCCAAGGCTGAGTAGGCACCAGGCGTGGTCCCAGTTAACTCACAGGATCTCATTTAATAACTCTCAGAGCAAAACTATAGAGCAAGTACTATCATTTTCACTTTGTCTATCTGGCTACCTACTTCTTTTCTTATAACCCCCATATCCAATTCCCATCTCCCCACCGTCAATCATCCCAATGTATTTAGAGTATCTTTTTGTGTGAATGTGTTCTTCCAGATTGTATCTTGTTTTGGGTGCATATAATTCATGACTTGTGTTAAAGGCCATTATACCCTAATTCAAAAAGATATACATACCCCTATGTTTATTTCAGCATTATTTACAATAGCTAAGATATGGAAGCAACCCAAGTATTCATCAATACGTGAATGGATAAGGAAGATGCAGTGTGTATGTTAGAGTATTATGTAACCATAAAAAAGGATGAGATCTTGCCATGTGTGACAACATGGACAGACAAATAGGGCAGAATGTATGCTAAGTGAAATAAGTCAGAGTGAAGAAGACAAATACCATATGATCTCACTCATGTGGAATCTAAAAAACAAAACAAAATAAAGAAACAAACAGCAGAATCAGACCTATAAATACAGAGAACAAACTAATGATTGCCAGAAAAAGTGGACAAAATGGGTGAAGGAAAGTGGGAAATACAGTCTTCCAGTCAAGGAATGAGTAAGTCACAGGCATAAAAGGCACAGCGTAAGGAATACAGTCAATGATATCCTGGTAGCGGTGTATGGTGACAGACGGCAGCTACAACTGTGGTGAATACAGCATAAAACATAAACTTATGTTTATTTTATAAACAGACAATGAATTACCATGTTGTACACCTGAAACTAATGACACATTGTGTGTCACCTACACTCTAAACAAAAATAATTAATTAATTAATTAATTAATTAGCTGATTTCTCCACATAGTGTTTTCAATGCCCATCCCCATTCCTGTGGTTATACCTAATCCATTGTTTCCAGCTCCTGCAGAGCACTGTGGCATGCATCCCATACAGTGACCTCCCTGCTCTCCCAGTGAAGGGTACCTTGGTACCGCTAGCACCCTACCACAAGATTACAGCCAACAAAGGAGAGTGGACATGTTCCCTCAGAGACTAGGGTGAGAACTTCTTCGCAGTATATATCCAGACATGGAATTTAGGGTCAAAGAGTACATTGTACATATTTTTGCCTCATGAATGCCAGGGTGCACTCCAGACAAGCTACACCTATATAAGAGTTCCCATAATCCTCTAGTCTCCTACATCTTTGGCAACACTTGGCCTTAGCCAGTTTCCTAAATTTTACCAGTCTAGTAGTTATAACGTCATCTCTCGTGACTATTTTAATTTGCATTTTTCTGATGACTAGTAACTTTTTGTATGCTTGCTAACTTTTCGGGTTTCCCTTCTGAATACCACCTGTGCCTATTCTGTGCATCTCCATTTTAAGATAGCAAAGCTAAAGTTTGGGACGGTTAAGTAATCTGCCTGGGGTCACACGGTGAGTAAGTAGAGAAGCCGGGATGCACACCCAGGCAATCTGGACCTAGAGCCCAAGCTCTTAACCACCGCACGGTCCTGTCTGAGCCCTGCCCCTCCACCCTCTGGGCAACCCGTAAGGGAACAACGAGTGCTCTGAAGAGTCCCTCTTCTACCAGTGTGTGTACCTTGACCAGGCCTCGACTGAAAAGCATCTCCACGATCTCCTTAAGAATGGGCAGGATGCCACTGTGGTGCACACCCAGGCCACGGTGCAGGAGCTCAGACATGTGCAGGACCTGCAGGGAGCCAAGGCCCATGATCAGGGATAGGGTGGTAGAGAATCCTATCCCCATCAGTCTTCAAGACCCCCATCCACACCTGGGGCAGCTGGCGGTCAGAGCCACGGAGGCGAGCAAGGCAGCGCTGCAGGAAGAGGTGAATTTCACTCTTCTCTGAACTTGTGGTGAGGTCCAGGGAGGTGAGGCTCGAGGCTTGCTCATCACAGCGACCCCGCGAGAAGGTGAACACGACCACAGGCAGCTGCGCACGGGTGCGGAGGGAGGCCAGGAGGGATAGGTACACACCGCGGTCCTGGGGAAGGGGGCAGAAAGCGGCAAAGGTTGAGTCCCTGAACCAGTCGGGGCCAAAGTGAGGAGAGGGGAGGTAAAGCAGTATCAAGTCAGATGGTACTCAAAGCTCAAGTCCAAACCTCTAGGGAACAAGGGAAGAATGGATAGAGGAGAAACGGGGGCCAGCAGGCACAAACCCTACCGGTTCTCACCTGTGCAGGCCCCCCCTGATGCGTGGGCTGTTTGGCCCCAAAGGTCTGGGCATGTTTGCTCATCCGCTCCTTCTTGGCCTCCACAGCTGCATAGTACCTGGGGCACAGGGAGGGTCACTGATCACAGTCACACCCGGCGGACTCAGCCCTGACTCTGCCCCATCGCCAGCTTACCCCTTTGTGTGGAAGGCACCTCGGGAGTCCAGCAACAGAAAGAGCTCCCCCTGGGTCTTGGGGCTGTTTCCCGTGAAGAGATAATGCTCCAGGGGTACGGGACGGGCAACAGTGCTGATCACATAGATCTGGCGCCGTTTCAGTCGCCTGAATGGGTAGAAATGAGCAGGTCAGTGGCAAGAGTGCGAGAAGTAACCCACTTCCCCACCACCTTCCCCCTCCAGCTTCACCCAGTCTTTTTTTTTTTTAGTTTTTTTTTAATGTTTGTTTATTTTTGAGAGAGAGAGTGAGACAGAGCATGAGCAGGGGAGGGCCAGAGACAGAGGGAGACACAGAATCTGAAGCAGGCTCCAGGCTCTGAGCTGTCAGCACAGAGCCCGACATGGGGATCAATCCACAAACCATGAGATTATGATCTGAGCCAAAGTCAGACGCTTAACCGACCGAACCACCCAAGCACCCCAAGCTTCACCCAGTTTTTTCTGAGAGCCAGACTGGAAGGTGGCCCCATCATCCCATCTCCCAAGACACAAAACGATCTGGGTCCAAGTGGGGTCCTGCAGTTGCCTGAGTCAGACACGTGCCCCAGCCCCAACCCTCCCTCCTCTCCACCCCCAAGACACTCTCCTTGCTGTGGCAGTCTTCACCCCCACCCCTAACCAAGGAATGCTGCAGCCCCCTTCATCCAAGCATCCCAGGGCACGCATCTCACCCGATCCAGTCAGCGAACTCAAGGGCATTGGGGACGGTAGCACTCAGAAGGATGATGGAGACATGGTCAGGGAGCATGATAAGCACTTCCTCCCACACAACCCCACGCTGGGCAGAGAGAGAAGACCGGTCACTGTCAGCTCAGAGGGGACTGCCCTTCTGCCCCTGGGGATGCGCCCAGAGTTACATTTGAGGGCAAAGAAGGCAGTTAAGGTCCGCAAAGGTGTGTGCACCAGGATGTGCGATCTAGACCCACAGGAGAGAACTACTGGGGTGTGGGGCCCCCAGGCCTCTTACCTCAGCATCGTTGATGTAGTGAACCTCATCAAAGATGACCCACTCTAGGTCCCGGATGACATCTGAACCGCTGTACAGCATGGAGCTGGGGAGAAGAGGCCAAAGGCTGATTCCCCAGTGACTCCTGTCTCCACCCTGTTCTCAGTCAACGTGCTGTCCAGAGCAGCCTCACCTTCCTGACCAAAAATCCACCCATGTTAAGTGCCTATCTCTCACCGAAGGATCTCTGTTGTCATAATGAGGCAGGAGGCCTCCGGGTGCAGCTGTACGTCCCCAGTGAGCAGCCCCACATCTCCAAAAGTGTTTCGAAAGTCTCGGAACTTCTGGTTACTCAGGGCCTTGATGGGCGAAGTGTAGATGGTGCTGGGAAGAGGGCATGAAGTCAGCACCACCTCCTGGTCAGCACTGCCCTTCCACCCCAAGCCCCCACAGAAGCATGCCAGAACCCAGGTGCCTCCCTTCTCCCCCTGAACTGGCCTCACATTCTCCTTCATGACACGACCCTGCAAAAACTCTTCCTAAGCTGACCCAGGTCTCCTTTTTTTTTTTTTTTTTTTTTAATTTTAAACCTTTATTTATTTATATTTGAGAGAGACAGAGTGCGAACAGGGGAGGGACAGAGAGAGAGAGAGGGAGACAGAGAATCCCAAACAGGCTCTGCACTGTCAGCCCGATGTGGGGCTCAAACCCACGAACCATGAGATCATGACCTGAGCCCAAGTTGGATGCTTACCCAACTGAGCTATCCAGGCACCCCACGCAGGTCTTCTAACTGCTCTCCCCGCCACATCTTCCCACTCCACTCCTGGCCCTATCTCAGTCTTTCCCCAAACCTCCCATCTGAAGGATGAGGTAGCGGTGGGGAAGAGATGACACTTAGAAAGGGTGCAGAAGAACACAGGGCCAGCTGGTGAAGGAAGAGGCTGGGGAGGGGACCTATACCGTGTCATGTGTTTCTGGGCAAGGGCAATGGCATATTCAGCCACAACCGTCTTCCCCGCAGATGTGTGAGCTGCTACAAAGACAGAGTCATGCCGCTCCAAGTGCAAGATGGCCTGTTTCTGAAACACATCCGGCTCAAATGCCCACTGTGGGAGAGAGAAATAGATGGGGGCCAGGCCGGAAAAAGGAAAGGGGCCCTCCTGCCTCCAGTTCTAGGGGCATGCAAGGTGGCTCTGGCATGCCAGAGCGAAGCAAGGCTGGGAGTGAGGCCCAAGACTAAGCTAGAAGGCATCTGGCCTCGGTGGGGAGAGGAGATGAAGGGAGCAGTGGGGAGGAGGTAGGGGAACATGTGAGGACTGGGCCACACTACCTGGAAAGCGGGCTGGGGAATGAGGCGGTAGAAATCACCAACAGGGGAAGTGACATCCACGGGAATAGCCCACTGCTCCTGAGGCAGGGGTTTGGGGGGCTCTGGGGGGGATTCAGCTGTGGATGCTTCCTGGAAAAGCCAGGGGTAGAGGTGATAAAGATACAGTCAGAGAGCTCTCTGTTACCACTCCTCCCCAAAGATGCTCCAGTTTTCCTCTTAGACCCAACCAAGCCAGCCACCCCACCCCCACCCCCAGCCCCCCAGTAAGGCCTCTTCTTTCCTGCCTCAACTGCCCAGAACCACCAACCTTCAACACTAGGTCCTCCAAGCTGCTTGCTCGGGCCAGGGAAGCACTGCAGGGGGGTGCTGAAACAGTGTCTCCTCTGGGAATTCCTGGCTGGCCCACTGCCTCACTCTCATCCTCATCACCCCCCCCCAAATCCAGAGGTTCCAGCAAACGGCTGAGGCTGAGCAAGCCGGGAGCTGGAGCCGGGTGATCTGAGGAGCAAAGGCAAAAAGTGAAACCTGGTCAGGTCCATCTCTGTTCCACTGGAGAAGGCCACCACTCCTACACTCCACCTCAAAACTAAAACTCACCCTTCGGTGCAAAGTCCACACCTTTCTTGAAGCCAGGTGGGACAGTAAGAAGATCTGAAAAACAAGGACAAAGAGAATCAGCATTAGTGCACAGAGTCATACGAGTCATACGATACCTAATGCTACAGGATGCCATTCACAGCAGAGACATTGAAAATGGGGTTCTTTGCCATCTTTCCAACAGA
The DNA here is from genome assembly GCF_018350215.1 of Panthera leo. NCBI lineage: Eukaryota > Metazoa > Chordata > Mammalia > Carnivora > Felidae > Panthera > Panthera leo. The sequence goes on along the minus strand of NC_056683.1, from coordinate 30,623,774 downwards.
TGACAGTAAAGACTATTATGACAAGGGTGCCTTTCCCTAATTTTCTCAAAGGCACAGAGGACTAACAGTGGCCCACTGATAGGCTTGGGCCCCTCTTCCTCAGGGCTGACTCACAGCCCTACTCCCAAGGGTCCATCCTGGTACCACCTCACCTTTCTCAAAGTCTATCTCTTCCTCAGCCTCCTCCCGAGTGCTCAGATCTGTTATGGTAGGCTCATCCATTCCACCTGGGGAGAGGGTAGACAAACAGGGATTCATGGGGTGGGGGTGATACAAGATGGGTGGGGAACCCTTTCCTGGAGACTGAGAGCACCCTCTCCTACCATCCCATTTTCCACAAAAGTCACCTGGCCAGAAAGGGTATTGTGTTGGATTCCCCCACAGGGACTGGGAGACGGGCCCTGGGGGCCGGCGAAGAGACAAGGAGGTGGTGGCCGATAGGTTTGTATTCTCCAGCAGGACCTGAGGCAAGAGACCACAGCCCCAGTGAGGCTGAGCTTGCCTCAGACCCTTTCCCAACTCTGCTTCTTACGGCCCCTGACCTCTTACCTCTTTGTAGCCCAGGATCTGGCCTGTGGTCGGGTGTCTTTGGGCCTGAAGGTCTGAGGGGACTGGGGCCCCCAGTGTGGCCAGGAGGGACCAGGGATCCATCTTCCTCTGCCATTTTCTGCAGAAAATGAAAACACTTTTCAGGTCTTCTTTCTCTCCTCTCCCAGTTTCCTTCAGGGGCCTATCTCCCTAGTCCAGGCCCCTCCAGACCCCTCACCGGGCCGAGTGCTCCACACCATGCAGAGGCAACCAGGCTGGAGATGATAAAAACAACTGCTCTGTTTCCTGCTGCAGATCGGGGGCACAGGGAGGGAGGCCGTGGGGAAGCTGGTAAAGGACGAGACGAAAGGCATTAGGTAAGGAGAGAACAGAAGACATAGACAAAAAAGAAAGTGATGTGATTTGCGTTGAAACCAGAAATGGTAGACATTCTAGACCGACTAGGACTGTCAAGCTGAAGCAATGTTTTCCAAAGATCATCTTGCTTTACAGGGCAAACTACCTGCTACTGATTTACCTGGAGCAGTGGTTACTAAAACAGTATGATACAACATGAAATACAATCATTCCACAATCTCTGGGGCTGCGCTTAAGAATTTGTATTTTTAAAAATCCCCCATCCCCACTAATTATGATGTACACTTAAATTTGAGAACCACTAGTTTTAGGAAAAGGGGGCCCAGGACTAAGGATGAGAGTCAGGGCCTCAAAGGCTAGCCACCAACAAAGTGCCCTGGTGCTTGGAGACAGGTGACTCCAAAAAGAAAAAACACATTTGGAAGCACAATCCACTGGGCTGGGGTCTGTCCAGCACAAGGCAGGCCCAGATGACAGGAATCCAGAGACAGGAGAATGAGGTTATGCTAGGGTCCAACAGTAAGGATGGTGGAGGAGGTTTTAAGCTCAAAGTGGGTCAAAGGTTAGGGTCAAAAGTCACTCACTGTGCTCTCTGGAGCCCCAGGCACATTCAGCAGCTCCCAGTGCCCTGTGCATCCCAGCTCCACAGGCCGAAGGGGCAGATCCAAGGGATCTGGAGGAGGCAGCACTACAGAGGGAAGGACAGAGGTCAAAGGTCAAGGGCCACCCCCCTTAACACTCGTTCTTTCCACCCCCTCCCCCTCACCAAGTCGCTCCGTCTCCATCATCTTGGAGCCCAAGCAGCTGCAGAGCAGACCGGAAGTGCAACGAGACTCCTAGGGGTAAGCCCCGCCCCAAAGCGGGCGGAAGTGGAGGCGACTTCCGTCACACACCCCCGCCGGGGTGGGGATGAGCGCTACCGAGAGGCTGACCTGAGCCGGGGAAGTGCCGGGCGGAAGTGTGTAGCCTTGAGCCGTCTTGGTTACCGCGTTCTCCACCCCTCGCGACGTCATCGCTCTGAGCCAGCTCTCCGTTGCCCGCGCGGGCGCCGCCCGAGACCGTGGGACCCCGGTTACCGCCCCCTCAGGTAAGGTGTTCTCCTTCTCACCCTTCGCCCCTTTTTAACGAGCTCCTTCTCTCTTCTTCCCCTTTTCGTTGCTCTGAGAGCGCTGCGGGGGTTCCACTGCCTCCTATACCGTTTGGACCCCGCGGTTGCCATACTAACCCCAGCGGGGGTAGGGGGTGTCTGATGCCATCGTCTTGGCGACGGAAGGGGTGCTTCTCCCTTCCCGGGCCACTTGGTCCCTCAAGGCGCTGGTGGCCGTGATTCCTGGAGAGAAGAGGGAATGCTGGTTGAATCCGACGAGCGGGGGCTTGGATGGCAGCCTGGTTTAAGCAAGGGGTAGGGAGAGGCAAAAGACAGGAGTAGGTAGGCCTGGAAGGGTGCGGTTGGGTGCAGTGTGGACGGCGTGTGAACCCTGGGCGGTGACAGTGGAGAAAGATGTCTTGGGCCCTGCCCCTGAACCAGGAGCCACCATGTTGGTGATACCCCCCGGACTGAGCGAGGAGGAGGAGGCTCTGCAGAAGAAATTCAACAAACTCAAGAAAAAGGTGAGGGAGTGTGTGGGGGCGTGGCCCAACCTTTCACAGACTCTACACTCTTGAGAACACCTGGGGTGAGTGTGAGGGATGGGGGGTTCTTCCAGCTCATACCTGGAGACATACCTCCTCTCCGCGAAGCCTCACAAGGGGGCTCTTCCCAAGTCTTGATGTATGCCTTCTCTCTTTTCTGTGTATTCTGCCATCGAGTTGTCTAACTTTTCCATGGCTTTTAGTACCACCACAGGGGTGGTAATCTTCAGGTTTGTTTTTTTCAATTCTATCCGAGCTCTTGCTGATAGCCTGCAGATTCCCAGTGTTGCAGCTAGCTATCATCTTTCTATCTATTCTAACTTAGTTCCTTTTCTTGATCTTCCATATAGGACTGACTATATTCAGTTTTCCCATGTGTTTGGAATCAAAATCTCCTCTCTGACATCTCCACTATTTGCATGGCCAAACGTTTGCCAAGTCTTCTTGATTCTTACTCTGAAGTAATGTCTTTTGTTTATTTTTTCCCGTGTATTCCGTAGATCAAGTTTTTGCTGACACTCACGTAGTCTGTTGTAATGGTTTCTCAAGGAGCTGCTCAGTGTGTTCTTGGACAGACTTCCTTCGCTCTTATTAAAATGAACCACTGAAATCAAAAAAACTCTCTTTTTTCTCAAAACCTGTAAGTGGTTTCCCATTGTCTATACAACACAGCCTTACCTTGGCATCTTTTTCTAGTCAGATAGAACTATTCACTAGTCCCAAAACATGCATTCCCAAAGCCTTCTTATTTCCACATCTTTTTCAGTCTGTGTTCTTTGTCTAAAATGCCCTTTTCTTTCAATCTGTTTTGCATAGTTTCTACCCAGGGTCCAGTTTAATAGTCATTTGGCATCAGATAATCTTATTTGCTCTCAGCTACAAGCAATTTGCGCCTCTTACGATCGCTCTTGATAATTGTGTCTAATGGTCTTATTTCTCAGACTGTAAACTTCTTAAGGGGAGGAACAATGTCTCATACTCTTGCATACCCCTGTTACAAAATAATGGCGTGTCCTCGTTAAATATGCAGGGAATGAATGGATAAAGCCCCCTGAGAAAGGCATGTAGGCTTGTGCTTACTTATAGCTCATATCTTAGGGTTCTGGTCCATGGTCAAATTCCTTTTCTTCCACTTCAAAAACTGAGGCTCGGGAAAGCCTCTGGATACAATGGTTTGGCTAGATTACGTATCACTGGTATTGTAAATGATCCAGTGAATCATGTGTGAGTGGTAGTGCACTCATGAGTGCACTCATGTGTCAGTGCACCACTCCAGGGACACCATTTGCATTGTTTTCTGAGAAAGGCGTCCCCTGGAGTGAAGTGTCCAGGGACCTTGGGAGAGGACCTAGCCAGGGACTGGCCCTCACCAACCCCTCTCTTCTCGCTCTCATTCCCAGAAAAAGGCATTGTTGGCTCTGAAGAAGCAAAGTAGTAGCAGCACAGCCAGCCAAGGCGGTGTGAAACGCTGTGAGTGACGGGGGGAACTGGGGATAGACTGGAAATGGGCAACATGGCTCTGACCTCTCTCAGAGCGTGGCCAAAATAATGCCTCCTTCCCTCACCACTCCAGCACTGTCAGAGCAGCCTGTGGTGGACACAGCCACGGCAACAGAGCAGGCAAAGCAGCTGGTGAAGTCAGGAGCCATCAGTGCCATCAAGGCCGAGACCAAGAACTCGGGCTTCAAACGTTCTCGAACCCTAGAGGGGAAGTTAAAGGTGAGCACAAGCAGAAGGATTGTTCAGGGGACCCTTGACTTCAGAGGGCGTCCTTCCAAGTTGGAGTGGAGGTAACATTTAGGGGGAAAGTAATGCCTATTCAGTTCTGGGAAAATTGTCGTACCAGTCCGAGTTTCAGGTTTCTTATCTGTAAAATGTGAAGACACTGACTGACTTCCAAATTCCGTATCTCATACATTCTGTGGCACATATTCGAGCTCCTGAGTCTTGTTGTTCTGAGAAGTTGAACAGGTTGAAGATGTCAGCAGGTCCAAGAAATGTACAGATAAGCTAAATACTCTGTGTATATATTAGGTCACTTATGAAAAACACCACATAATCAAATAAGAAATGCGCAAAGGAATTAAAAGGGAGGATAAAAGGCCAGAGGAAAGCCAAGAAGAGGGTGAGGGAAGAGGAATCCCTTCTGTCCCATGGTTAGGCAGCCTTCTGCTCTCACATTGAAGTAGACCTCTACGACCTTCCCAGGACCCTGAGAAGGGGCCAGTCCCCACTTTCCAGCCGTTCCAGAGAAGCATATCTGCTGACGACGATCTGCAGGAGGTATGGTTCTCAACTCTCTGTCCCTGAGAGGTTGGGGAATGAGGAAAATGAGAGACCCACATATTTGGGGCCACATGCCATCAACTAGGACTCATCTTAACTGTCCTTGGTTTCTTTTGCAGTCATCCAGACGGCCCCAGAGGAAATCTCTGTATGAGAGGTTAGAGAGCTAGAGAGAGGACTGAGTCCCAATTGGGGGAGTAGGGGAGGTCAATTGCCTGGATCCTTGGGAGGTTTAGGGCTGGAGTGGAAGGAGCTGGGGCTGCAGAGGGAGTGTTGAGTCTCCACAGGGTCTGGGAAGATGAAGTAAAGGGCCCCTTTGATCCTCACTATCTTCCTCCCCCCAGTTTTGTGTCTTCCAGTGATCGGCTTCGGGAACTAGGGCCAGATGGGGAAGAGGCAGAGGGCCCAGGGGCTGGTGACGGTCCTCCTCGAAGCTTTGACTGGGGCTATGAAGAACGTGGTGGTGCCCACTCCTCAGCCTCCCCTCCCCGAAGCCGCAGCCGGGACCACAGTCGTGAGCGGAACCGAGACAGAGACCGAGATCGGGAACGGGATCGAGACCGAGACAGAGACCGAGATCGGGAACGGGATCGAGACCGAGATCGGGAACGGGACCGCGATCGGGACAGGGACCGCGATCGGGACAGGGACCGTGATCGAGAACGAGAGGGCCCGTTCCGCAGTGAGTGATCTGGGCTGGTAGAAAAAGTGAAAGGGTTTAGGCAGGTCCCACTAAAGTGGCCTCTTAAAGTGGAGCCTGAGATGGGTTGCACGTTGTGACTGTGACTCCTGACCCCACAGGGTCGGACTCGTTCCCTGAACGCAGGGCCCCTCGGAAGGGGAATACTCTCTATGTGTATGGAGAGGACATGACACCCACCCTCCTCCGTGGGGCCTTCTCTCCCTTTGGAAACATCATTGACCTCTCCATGGACCCACCCAGAAAGTAAGGATGGTAGTGGGACAAGATGATAAGTCCTGGGAAGACCTGGGTTTGAGGGAGAACACCAGCCTATCTCCGGTGGCCTATGAGCACTGGGTTTGGTTGGGTCCACAAGAGCCCATAGGCCCTCTACTGATCCTGTTTTCTCTCATCCTAGCTGTGCCTTCGTCACCTATGAAAAAATGGAATCAGCAGATCAGGCCGTTGCTGAGGTTGGGACTTCCCAGACCTGTTCTTCCCATCCCTACTGCCATCCTCATGTTTTCTCTTTAAAACACTGGGAGCCAGGAGGAAATTGTTTCCTCTTGATAGAGGAAGTCTTTTTCTATCCACACAAGAAATGTATTCTTAGATCCTTAGTCTGTTCCTAGGATGGCAACTCTTGGAAATTCTCCTTTTCTTTGTCTGTAATGTTTCCCCCCTCCCCCATCCTTTACCTCCACCCCTCTTCTTCCCCAGCTCAATGGGACCCAGGTGGAGTCCGTACAGCTCAAAGTCAGCATTGCCCGCAAACAGCCCATGCTGGATGCTGCCACTGGCAAGTCTGTCTGGGGCTCCCTTGGTAAGAATGGATTCTTCCTCTTTCATCCTCTTTCCCACAGCTCGCCTCCTCTCTTTGCTCCCCTGCATGTCCCAGGATTCCCTAGAGTTGATAGATGTCTGGATCTGTGTGGAGGCCATGGGAATGAGAATTGTCAGACTCTCTGTCAGTTAGAGATGGAAGAAGATTTCTTAGTGTGAAGGAGAGAGAAGGATTGAGAACAACTCCCGAAGCAGTAATAACTGGAACAGGGAAGAAAGTGGAAGTGAGTGAGGTTAGTGAGTGAGGTTAGTGAACACGACCGTGTTTATTTTGAGATGGAGTATAGTTGGCTTTATAAAATAAGCATTTGAAATTAGAGATCTGGAACTTGGGTGTGAAGTGAGGACTGAAAACATGGATCACAATCCTCTGTATCACAGAGTGGCTGCGAAATGGTAGTAATCTCAGGGAAGATTGAATTTGAAGAAAAAAATTACGCAGGCCTGGGCCTGGGGGATATTCAGGGAGCAGCATCAGAGGCCATTAAAACCAAAGAACACAAACTATGGAACCTGGGTAGCGATAGAAGTGTCAAGGTACAAAGATCCAAGAGAATGGAGGCTGGCGTGGGGTGAGTGACTGTAGTCCCAGAATGGCAGGGATAGAATCCTCCGAGATGAGATGCAAGAGGGACATGTTGATGTAGGGAGGAAAAAAAGAAGGGGAAGGAACAACCTGAGGCTTGAAGAATGTTTTAGGCCAAAGCCACACCCAGAATGAGCTCCCCTATTGAGGCTAGTAGCATTTCTTAGTGTGAATAGCCCACTATACCTGTTGGCTTTCCTGGCAAAGGAGTTAGGCAGAAAGGGGCGTTCAGAGCAAGAGTGGCCCTCCAAACTAAAAGAAGGAACAAGAAATGACTAACATGTCAACAAAGGGCTACAGAGATCTTCTAATTTTTAATATTTTGATGTAGTGGGTTAACATCATTCAGTTATCACAACGATTACCTTGGGGAGCTGTTCTAAGAACAAAACATTCCTTGCAGTATCTGCATGTGCCACATTAACAGCATGTGCTCCTTGCCATGGGGATGGGTTGGCCTAAGGGAGCCAAAGGGAGACAGGCCAGCCTGGCCACCAGAGGGCAGCATTGAAATTGGGCTTCCAAGGGCCAAAGGCAAGGAGTGAGCTGGTCAGACTCTGAGCCTCTGGCCTCACCCGTGCTCAGATGCAATGCTTCAGACCTTAACCAATCCTTTCCTCCCTCCCTAGCTGTCCAGAACAGCCCTAAGGGTTGCCACCGGGACAAGAGGACCCAGATTGTCTACAGTGATGATGTCTACAAGGAGAACCTTGTGGATGGCTTCTAGAGAATGGAGCTGGATTCCGTGTGCCTCATCTGCGCCAACACTGGTCTCAGTAAAACACTGAGGTGGAAGCTCACACATCTCCCTCAGCCTCTGGTTTTTCAGCACTTGGGATTGGGGTTGAGCCTTTAAAAACGGCTGTTAGATTTTATCTCAGTTGTAACACATGGCCAGTGCACGTTCCCCTCCCCCTTACCCCAAAAGGATCTTGAACACAGGTATTGTTGCAGCTGTTTTAATTTGATCTCATCCCCCTTTCCAGCAGGAAATCCCTTATAGAAAATCCAAATCCTCTTCTTTGAGTTTCTCCCTGAGCCAGGGCAGCACTTGGAAGAGGTTGATGTGAAAGTCTCGGGCATGAGCAGGTACCTGTCGCCACCGCCTCTGGTCTTTGCAGACATCCACTACACCCCAGCTGATCACACCAACCTGGAGAGGGCAAGGGGATGCCACTAATCATCTGGTAGAATTCCTTCCTAATCCCAGGAAGCTCAACTACTCCCAAGTGCATCTGAGTTGACCTAGAAGAATTAGACTGGGGACCCAGCTCAGTCCTGCTCTCTAGCACACAGGCCAGACATTGCCCCAACCCGGCCATTTCAAGAAGTAGTTGGAAGGAGGCAGGCTCTGTCCTTCCCTTTCCAGCCACATGCATTGAACTTTCCTGCTTTAGGGCCCATGCTGACCACTTGGCATCTCCCCACAGACAGGAGAGGGGAAACTCACTTGAATGAAGCGACTCCTCTTATGAATAATCAGGGGACCACCAGAATCACCTACAGGAGAGGAGAGGCTGTAGGGAAAACGATTCTTGGGCTTTAAGAACATGTAGCACAACCAAAGAGCCTTCTCTTACCTTTGCAAGTGTTGGGGTCAGTATAGGGATCCACCCCTCCAGTGCAAAGGAACCTGGGGGTGACCACTTTAGAGATGTCCTTGACTTTGTCATAGCCTAGGGCATATTGAGCATCTCTCTCACAGCTGGATTTCTGTAGGTGAGGTATAAAGCACAGAGGAGAAAGGGGTGATAAGCAGAGCATGCTTAGGAAGAACTGGGGCCTAGAGGACCTGCTTAGGATCCCATATTCCTCACCTTTTCCCCGTTCTTGATGTAGACCTCCTTCCGAATCAGCGACTTCTTCCTATCTTTGGACAACTCTGACACAAACAGAGCTTTGATATCCTTTGCAGGGAGCAGCTCTTCCACTGGACAAATGGACAGTAGGGGTCATTTTAGCACTCTCTCTGCCCCCCACCATCTCTCTATTGCCTTTGTCACTCAGCAAATGTCCTTCAACCCTTTTCTGTGTGCTGGAGACCAGGCTGGCTCCTGCAGCACCCTGTCATGCCCCACTTGTCTCTTGGCATCATTCCCTTGTGCTACTTTCCCTGAATGTCTTACTCTGTTGCTGGCAAGTGGTTGACAGTGGAAGCCTCAAAGCTTGATTTGTTCCCTGGGTGCAGGGGAGACAAATAGGCCTGTTAAGGAGAGATGGGGAAACTCAGGGACAGCAGACTTGACCTGCCCCAGGCCTGTAGCTCCAATTTGCCCAGACTTTTCTCCTCAGGGGTCCAGAGGGCTCACCTGAGAGTCTGGCCATACTTGAGCTTCTCCTTGAGTCTGATAAGGGCCACATCATAGTCATAAAATTCAGGAATGCCTTCTTCTTTTTTCCCATTGATGTCGTACTTAGGGTGAAATAGGACTTTATCTATTTCCAAGTCCTGCTTCATCCCTCCTAAGGTAGGAGAGTGGGTATGTCAGGACATCCTACTTCTCTGGGCAGCCTCCTGCTTCTGGCCCCACATCCTTCCTAACTCCCAAGTCTTCCGCCCTGCCCCCAAGCAGCCCAGTGTGCAAGGGAGGGGGCTGCTTTGTGGACCGGGGGGGGGGGGGGTTGGAAGGGTGGGCTCCTGAGGAAGTAGAAGGTGTTGCCCAGGGAGCACAGCTGAAGCTCAGGATTGATTCACTGCATCCTTACCCACGCTGACCTTGATTGAAGGATTCCGATCATCCACCGTGAAACAGTGTGCTGCTGTCAGCACGTAGTACTCAGACACCACGGCCCCCATACAGGTCTCATGTCCTTTCAAAGGGCGCTGGGAACAGAATGGCAGGGGGGAAAGCTTAACTTCCACAAACACTACATTTTGCCCTTCCCCTACCCCCATTCCACCTGACCTCACCTCCCACAGGTCCCCACCACCAGGAAGCTGTGCTTACAGTGACTGAGATCTTGGCCTGCCACGGTTGCTTGTGGTAATCACTACCTTTCTTGTGCTCCCAAACCATTCCACAGAGTCCCAGAGTCCGGGTTTCATCTAACAAGAAAGGAGAATGTGCTGAAACCTGGGATGCTCGGCCTTTCGGGGAGGCCCGCCTACACAGCTATGAGGAGCAGAAGCCCATAAGGAAAAGAAAGGGGCATTTGTTTCCTTACATTGGGGGCAAGGAACTGTGGCAGTATAGTGAAAAGAAGTTGGAACTAAGAGTTGGGAGACCTGGCTGTTTTCAGGCCCAACTCTTGCTTGCTTGCTGTGCCTGGGCTGCTCTTGGCCTCACTTTGCACATCTGTAAAATGAGACACTTGACAAGATCTCCAATGTTCAGAACTCGGTGATTCTAAGATCAGGAAGTGGATAGTGCCAGGAGACCAGAGTGTGACTGAGGTAGAGAAGGAGCAATGAGAAAGCCATCCCAGACTGCCAAGGCTTCAGGAGGAGAGGAAGTATGAGTGACCTTGGGATACCTGGGGCATTTCCTGACCTCTTTATACCCTCCCGGTATCTTCCTACCAAGCATTTGTTTGAAAACATCTTCCAGGTCTTCCATGTCCTTGACTTTGAACACATGTTGTTCTTTATCCTTCTTGGAAGCCAAAGCATTGATGTTCTCTTGGTTCACCAGAGGCCCAACCCCAAACACATAGACATCTGAGGGAGAAAAAGGGAGGGTGAGTGTCCAAACCCTGGGGGCAGGAGCTGAGAAAGCAAGGTGCTGGGTCCAAGGCCAAAAACTCACCCAGATAATCCTCCCTTAGGTTTTTGCGATCCCTCCCAATGTCCAGCAAGCTCCGGATCTCATGAATGACAGAGACTGGGTCCCCACCCATGTTGTGCAAGCCTGCAGAAGAGACAGGGACCGTGAAGGTGAGAGGCAAGTAAAGAAGAGGGTCAAGGAAGATAAATTGGCTAGTAGTGACACATGGCTGGGTAAGCAGGTTGTTTTTTTGTTTTTAATGGCTGAAGGTAAAATTTCAGCTTTTTAATTTAAAAAAAAAAATTTAATGTTTATTCATTTTTGAGAGAGAGTGGAGGAGGGGCAGAGAGAGGGAGACACAGAATCTGAAGCAGGCTATAGGCTCTGAGATATCAGCACCAAGCCTGACAACCGGGCTCCAACTCACGAACTGCAGGATCATGACCTGAGCCGAATTCAGAAGCCCAACCAACCAAGCCACCCAGGTACCCCTGGGTAAGCAGGTTAAGGGGATGGAAGTGACAGAGAGACTTAAGAAGGGTGTCTCCTTGTAAAGGGTCACAGGAAAGATCAACATGGTTGGGGCCCTCAGTGCTGCTCAGAGCCCCAGCCATGAGTCTAGTGTTACATGTGGACCAAACAGCCATACACTGGTATGAAAGGGTGGGAAGCCTGGGGCAGGAAAAGGTCCCTTCTGACCATCAGTCATGAGAATGATGACGTGGCGGGTGCGGTTCCAGCCTTCAGGGGGTTGGTTCCCCGGCCAGCTCATCATGTTGTAAATTGCCTGGAGGGCCTTCTTGGTGTTAGTGCCTGCCTTCAACTTGTGATCTGTGAAAAAGGAAGATCTCACCTTCCCTGGTCTTCCAAGTCATCTATGAACCTTCAAGGCCTATCACAACTGAGATACCACATTTTTCAGTTTTTTGAGTTGTCACCCCGCTGACTTCCCTTTGACCACAAAGTGACCTTCTCAGCCCCCAACAAGTTCCCAGTAATCCATATTCCTCAATGAGCCTGCTGTCCAACCATAGACTGCAAAGTGGTCCACCCTGCCTTCCCACTTGGTCTCACTACCTCCTCCTCACAACAACCCTGAACCTTTTGACTTCTCTGACCCCAAAGTGAACTCCCCACCAGTCCCTTCCCTAACCTCTGACCTTCATAGTCGATATTGTCGATTGCCCTTGTAACCCAGTCTGCATCGCTGCTGTTTTCATCGGACACTCTGATCAAAATTTTGGGGACTGTAGCATAGGTCACTAGACCATATTTTGGCTTCACCCCATAACTTGCCACCTGTGGGTTAGGGGAGCAACGGGTCATGGCATTGAAAGAATACTATGGTTGGGAGAGGTCAGCAGCTTTTCTGGGACAGGGAAAGTTACAGTCAGAGACTCAAGGGCTGACTGATCACCCTGGGGCTGATGGATGATTGGGTTAAAGGTCAAGAAACTGCTTCCAGTAAAAGGAAGGGAAGGAGGACAGAATAGGACCAGAGGTTTTCTGGGACCTTGTGTCTCAGAGGGTCTGGAAACATCAGGGAACTAGTCCTGGATGGGCAGTGAGTTCACATTCAGGGGGGAAGGGGGCCCACCTTCTCAATGAAGTCTTTGAGACAGTTCTTGGCCCCTGTGAAGTTGCCGATCCCAATGCTGTCTGATGCATCCAACACCAGATAGATGTTCATGGAGCCCGAGGGGTCCAGGATAATCTTCCTCTTCTGTTGTTCCCCTGGGTGCCACCAGAGAAATTCAGGCTCCAGCATGCATGGTTCTCCTGGCCCTTCATCCTCTCCCAATTTCCTGCCTCCCTCCCCTCTCTGCCTCCAAACCTGGGCTATGCCCATCCTCAGCATCTACTCCTTCAATGGTCTCCGTCAGGGAAGACAGGAAGGCTTCGGCTACCTCTTCGGGGATGTCATACATAAAGGAGTCTGGGAGAGGTCAGAAATCAGGTAAAATGTCTGGGGGTGTTGGCAAGTGTGTGAGGGTCAGAGACACGGTGGCCAGTGAGGTGGGATGGTGGGTTTCCAGGATGGGAAGGGCTCAGTAGTGAAGGAAGTTCTACAGGCAGGTTTAGAAGTGAGGAAGGAGCTGGGTTGCATTAGGGGGAACTGGTGTAGGGATATGAGGATAAAAGAGCAGGATTTGACCCCTGGGCATGGGTCAAGAGTCACCTTGGCAGGAAGGTTCTGTTCCACTCCAAGAGCCACCCTCCTGGCATGTTCGCTGCTGGGAGCCACGAAGGGTGAGACCCCGGTTGCAGTAGTAGGTGACTCTGTCTTCAAGGCGATAGTGGTTGCCCACCTTCCTTGTGCCAAGGGGGATGCCCGGGTTAGGGCAGTACCCCGCTGCAGAAGCATGAAACATGGAGGTGAGGGCCAAATCCTGAGGCCCAGATGGCACGGTAGAGCACAAGAGTTGTGGTGCTGGTTCCTCAGGCTGGAACATGGTCAGGGAGAAGACACCATCACCAGGGGAGGGGACGCTTCTCACCTCCATCATCGCAGATGGCTGTTTGTCCATCCCACCGACCAGTTGCTTGGCAGGTGCGATTGGCAGAGCCCCGGAGAGTGTAGCCATCATAGCAGCGGAAAGAGATCTCATCGCTCAAATTGTAGTAGGGGGTCCGGGGCCAGTATTCCCCATTCTCAAATTCCTGTGGTCTTGGGCAGCGAATTGCTTTGGGGGAGGGAGACAAGTAGAAGTTACTGAGAAGGAAGGGCTTCACTTGAGAGTTTCCCTCCTGGTCTCAGGGACCCTGTCACAGAGAAACAGTGCCTTCTTGGTCCCACAGACAGCATCAACGCTCAACCTATGATGACTCCTGCTTCTCCTCGTTTCCAATTTCTGAGTGTTCTTTTTACTGCCAGGGTTGCCTGACACAGGGTAGATGCTCAGTGAAGATTCACTCCCTTCCTCCTCCCTCTCTCCCTCCTTCAGCCCTAGACAGCTCCTGTGTTTGCTCAGCTCCCCCTGCTAACCTTCCTGGCCTCAATGCAACTCTAATAGTATGCTAGTCTGGCCCCTGGTCACCACCTGTTCCACCCCTCCATTGACCCGTACCCACCCTCACTGCCCTCCAACCTCTGCATTCTGCCGTCTTGACAATCTTTTGGTCTTGGGTCCGCAGGGTGCTCCAGGACCCTGTGGATCTGCAGGTACGAATCTGCACAGGGTATGGGTAGAAGCCAGAGGGACACACATACTCCAGTGCCTGGCCCTCCTTGAGAAGCCTGAAGGAGCCACCTTTGATCTCTACTCCTTCCAGAGAGCAGGAGCCTTGGGGCCCAACCACAGTCAATGGTGGTATGCTCCCACCTAAAGAAAAAGGCTGATGAAGCCCAGCCTCCCAAGGCCAAGGAGGAATACTGGGGGCAGCAGGAAGTGGGGGGAGGGGAGTGGTGACCCTCTCTCTTACCTCCAGACAAGAGGCCCAGCACCAAGAATACCAGGCAGAGTTGGGGACTGAGACTGCTCCCCATAGCGATGGAAGGCAGGAGAGAAACCAGGTATGGGGACAAGATGGTCTATCCCGGCTTGTGCTGCCTGTCTGCTGGCTTGATATCCAAACAAACTTCAGACCTGGGCCTGGTCGCACACCCTTCCCCTGCCCCCCACAACCTCCAGCCTTTTATGCAATCTGTGTTCTGGCACCTGTGGCTAACCCCACCTACCCACATCACTTTCCGGAATGTCCAGGTGGGAGGGCCCCCACCGAGGTGCCAGCCAAGGAAATAGGAACTGCATAAGCCCTACCCTTTCAATACCACCTCTCAGCTCCAGTTCCTCCCCAGTAATCCCAGACCGCCCCCTTAGGGACCAGAAATAAGGCTGGCTCACTCCCTGTTGACTCTGTTATGGAGCAGAGTCCACCCACTGTTTGTCCAGCAGGGTCTCTGACCTGCCTCCCTGTTGTTCCTGGAATCATTCTGGAATCCTCTGCCCCCTGGCCAGCCCCCAGGCAGAGACACAGACAGATGAGGAAATCATCAATTTTTATTAATTTCAAAACTGGGAAATTCCACATGAAAATGAAAGGAGAGTGAGCCAAGCACAGCAGAGGGTGGGGCCCTGGGGTTTCCACAGCTTGGATGTGCTGCACGGGGTCCTAGAGCTGTGAGCATAGATAGGTCATGGGGTCTGATAGTAGAAGTTCAAGAGTGGGAGACTGACAGATGCTGGCAAGACAACAGAGGAGTCAGTAACCACAATTAGAGGGGCAAAAAGTTCAAGATACCCTCCAGGTGCTGCCTCAGCCAGGGCTGTAGGCGAAAGAGATTGATGTGAAAATCTCGTGGTGGTGGGATCTTGCCCCTGGGAGCCTTTTGGCGGGAGTTTTTATTGCTGTTGCCACAGGGGTTGTAGAGACCCCAACTCACCAGGCCCACCTGGAAGAAGGAGAGAATGGGGTGGGAGGCTGTCACAGCCCCAGCTCCAAGCTTCAACCTCCCTGGCTCATCCAAAGGCCTCCCTCAGCCTCCTTTAAGGTCAAGATTCTGTAGCCCGAGTCCCATGAGCTTCCTCCCCCTTCTCTCCTCACCTGAAAAAATCTGTATCTCCGCTCAAGGAAAACTGCTCCCCCAGATTCTCCTGTCAGAAAGGAGGGGCAAGAGACTGTCATCCTGACTCACCCTGCTCCCTTGTTATCAGGGCAGTGCACCAGTGCCCTGGCATGCATGCTGGTCACAGGGACATTGGTGGACTTTCCCTCAGGAATCCAGGCTCGTGGGTGGGGGGTGGGAGGGGCTCACCCCTGCAGGGATTGTCATCATTCTCGGTTCCACTGCATAGGAACTGGTCTGTCACCACCTCTCTGACATCCGTCAAGTCAGGGAACGTGGTTCTGTCTTGGGAGACGACCTGGATGCAGCTTGTCCACTGTGGCAGGGGTGGAACAGAGAGGAGAGAATAAGCAGTCCCAGGGGACACCTAGAAGTTCAGCTAGGCCTGTAGGAGGGGTAACACAGGGTCAGATGGAGAAAGCGGCCAGAGCTGGAGGAGGAAGGGACAAAGAGAGACTTTTGAGGAGCTGCCACAGAGGAGTCCCATTCCCCCGCAGCATCCCAGACCTGAGATCCTCACCTCTGTCCCCATCTTGAGGTTAATGTTCAGTTTGCTCCCATTCAAGGCCACAAAATGAGCAGGAACACTCAGTTTGTTCAGAAGTTCACTTTCTGTGGTCAAGGAGAAAGGGGTGTGGTGCTGGTCCCTTTACCCAGCATCCAGGCTCCAGATTGGGGGCTGTTGCACAGCCCATGTCATCACTCCTAAGCCTTGGTCCTAGCTCCTCATGCACCCTAAGCCCCAGCACTCACCATGGTCTCGGCAGGTGCTGCCTGGAGGTCTCCGCAGAGCCAGATTTGCCTCCACCGTGCAGGGAAGGCAAATGGGCCTGGGGAGAAGGACAAGGGTCACACAGGCGCATTCTCTATGTCCCCTCCTCTGGGACTCCCCAGAGCACTCTCCCCCAGAGGATGCCCTCTCATCCCAGACTCCAGCACCTGGCATGGGTGGACATCTTCACTTTCTGGGCCAGCTTCAACAGGGCAATGTCATCACCATAGAACTCCAAGATTCCCTGATTCTTTTTGGCAAAGACATCAAACCCCGAGGAGATCACGGCCTTCTCAATACTGAAGTCTTTGCCCCACTGGGAGTTAGGATCCCCTGTGAATAATATGGCAGATTAGGCTGGCCCAGGGCCCCTGAAGGGGCCAGGGACTAGGAACAAAGGGTGGCAGCCCTGGCCATGGGCTCAGGAACCTGGTGTGGGCCTTGCCTTACCCACATTGACCCTCCACAGAGAGCTGTTCTCAGCATGGCGGAAGCAGTGAGCAGCTGTCAGGACCCATTGGTCTGAGATGAGGGCCCCCCGGCAGGTCTCCTGGCTCTTAGGCTGCAGGGAAACAGGTGATCTTCAGGAACTGCTATGTCTCTGGCCCATGGCTTCTTCCACCTCT
Organism: Panthera leo; assembly: GCF_018350215.1. Lineage (NCBI taxonomy): Eukaryota > Metazoa > Chordata > Mammalia > Carnivora > Felidae > Panthera > Panthera leo. Next base: position 30,607,170 of record NC_056683.1, on the reverse strand, counting down.
GGGATCCAAGCCCCATCCCTCCTTCCTGGTACCTTAATAGTGACATGCCAGGGTGTCCTCTCCTGGGCAGAGGCATTGGCTGACATGTTCCCCACCCCACAGATGGTGTCTGTGAGCTTGGAGACATCTGTGGGTATTGGGAGCAAAGGGGGAAAGAGGTATGTGAGGGGCACTGTGAGCACGTTCCCCACCTGGAGCTCTTGCTGGCTCCTCACCACCCACCCCACTCTGAAGAGGGCAAAGCGCACTCACCCAGCATGTGCTCAAAGACCTGGTACAGAGCATTTGTGTCCTGTAGAATGAAGGCATGGCGCTCACCATCCTTCTTGGACCCCAGTTCATTCAGCTCTTTCCAGTCCACATCCAGCTTGCCCACCCCAATGGCATAGATGTCTGATGAGAAGAAGGAAATCACCAGAATCTAGTGGCTGAAGGGCTACCCTGTGAGACAGGAAACTATCATTTGGAATTTACTGGGTCCTACAAAGCTCTAAATGAGCTGGACCCTCACCCCCTACTACCTATCTGAACTCACTTCCTACCACTCCTCACCCTTCACTCCCTTCCATAGAGCCTCCTCAAAGTTCCACAAATTTGCAAGCACACTCCCACCCCAGGCCTTTTGTATAAGCTATGCGTCTGCCTGGTTCACTCCTTCTCAGACTGTCCCCATGGCTCACTTTCTTACCTTTTCAAGTCTTGACTCAAATGTCACCATCTCAGCAAGGCCTTCCCTGGGCTCCTTGTCTAAAACTGCAATGCCTCAGACAATTCCATTCCCTCTCTGCTCCATTTTATACCTTGGCATGTGTCACTATCTACCATGCCATATAGTTTCCTTATTTGTCTTGTTTAATGCCTACAGTGGGTAGAATTGTGTCCCTCAAAGAGATATATTCAAGTCCTAACCCCTAGTACCTGTCAATGTGACCTTATTTGGAAATAGAGTCTTTGCCTAAAGCCTCCAGAGGGAGCAGGGCCCTTCTGATAACCTTGATTTTGGACTTCTAGGCTCCTGAATGTGAGAGAATAAGTTTCTGTTATTTTAAGCCACGCAAGCTTGTGGTTGCAGCGGGCCTAGAAGACTAATACATGGCCCCTCCAGGATGACAACCCCAGCAAGATATTTTTGTCGTTTTGTTCACAGCTGCATCCTTAGAATGGTGTCCAGGAGAGACTTTCAGTAAGTACATTTATATGACTGAATAAGGAGCTCATGAGCATGCATGGAGGCAAAACTTCAGATCTGGTTCCTCTGTAAAGTGTAGGCTCTGAGAGAGGGGCCTGGAGCCATCTCTTCCCACTGGAGAATTTGGACCCACACAATCATCCGTGCCCTCCCTTCCAGCCAGCATGGGTGCCAGTCAGAGCTGCTTTGGGGTGGCGGCCCACAGACTCCAGTCTTCCCCCATGCTTTGCTGTGGGACATAAGCTTAGGAATCCCCTGGGCTTACACCAATGGGTTGACAAGGCATAAAGAAATACAAAGTCATAAAGTGCTCACACCCGAGTTTGGGTAAACCAGATTGACACCCCAAGAATAGGGGGGTGCAAAGGCACCCTGATAATAAGGAGGTGCAAAGGTGCCAGAAATAGGGTGGTGTGAAGGTACCACAAAATAGAGAGGGGTGCAGAGCCCCCAAAATAGAGGCAAAGGCCTGAAATAGAAATGGCACAAAGCTACCCAATACATAGGAATACAAAATGAACAAGATTAGATATTCAGGGTGAAAGCACCCCAAATTTAGTACTATAGCAGAAAGCTGCTTTCACAGAAGGATAGGGCTGGGTTAGGTAAACTGGTGAATTGGACTATGGACCGCTGCACTGCAGGCAGAGCAGCCCAGAGCAGAGATGGCTAACAAAAGAAAAGGTGCCTTGTCAACCCTGAGGTTATTTGTCCTACCGGTCTCATTCCCTAGGCTAGCTAAGATAAACAGAGGTGCTGCCTCACGTCGGCTGTAAACAACCCTCCTCCCGACTGTCTGGCACCCGGATTTTGTTTTGTATTAACCCAAACCCCCAACCACTAATATCCTCAAGACCCCCTTTCCCTCACGTCCACAAGTTAATGTTCACAGATTCATTGTCTCTTTGTGCACATCCATTGCCATGTTTGTAAGCCTTCTGATCCTAATAAAAATGGGGCAAGGACCTTATTCAGGGCTCTGGTCTTTTCCCGGACATTAGCCATTTCTCACTTTCAATCCTGCATCCCGCTCTTTTGCTAGACAAGAGAGAACTTTAGACCCAGAGTCTACGACACTTTGCATCCCTTTTGGCCATTTTTGACTCCCAGAGGATCCTGGGTGGCATGCAAAGAGTGAGATGCTCAGATAGACTGGGAGATAAGGCTTTTCTCAGGAAGCAATCTATCCTCAGGCAGGCCAGAAGTGGTCACTGTGAGGTTGGACAATTATGTACCATGTGTTTTCTGTGCCTACGTCCCTTCCGTTCCTGCTTCTTTTCAATAAGGTGTTTTGAGCATTTAGCCCTAGCCCAGTGATGCTAAGGAGTTTGGGAGGAGAGTTTGGGCTTTGCGTTCGCGAAGCTAGAGTTCTAAAAAGGAATCCGCTTGCCCCTACTGGGCAGGTAGGGTTGGTGGCATGAACAAGAAAGAGAGGACCCAAGGGGAAAGTGAAACTTGGAGGCTCAAAAGATAATCCTCACTTATCCGGAGCACTTCCGTCTGAAATTCTTTTCTGGTCAAATATCAGTGCAATTTGTGTTTAGTCTGAACCTGAGGAATTATTCCTTTCGAACCTACAACTGCCAAAGCATTAGTTATCTATACCCCTGAAAGAGGAAATGCCAGGGACAGTCCCTACAAGGAATCCAGTCCTTTTTCCTCTCTGGAGAGGTTCATGGCCACAATGGTGGCAGTGGCCACTCACATATACTGTTCCCCTGTACCAAGTAAGAGCTGAGCATTCGCCCCTATTGGCCTCTGAGGTAGGTGCTAGGTAGGTCCTAGCACCCTCCCCCTCTAGTTTCTGCAAATGCAGAAACTGCCCACAGCCACGGCCAACCCAGGATGAAACCAAGGCTCAAAGGCTAAAACTTCGGGGCCATTTGACTCCAGATTGTTCGGTATGACTCTAAGCTGCCTTCACACAGAACGACACAGCCTGAGGTCTCACTGGAAACAAAGCCAAGGTGTGGACCAGACTGCTGGCTGCCCAAATTGTGCCCCTGCAGGGGCAGCACAGCTGGGGGCGGGGTAGAGGCTCACCCAGGTAGTCGTTCCTCTGCTGGTTGATGTTCAAGATCTCTTTGATATTGTCAACAGCCAGCTTGGGGGAGCCACCCATGTTAGACTTTCCTAGAACGGAGGGAAAAGAATTGTCCATCTGGGGTGTATGTCCGGACTCCCCATAGTCTCGGAGGAGCGGGCATTCAGCCTGGGAATCTCAACCTTTACCACTTCCCGTGTGTGTTTCAAGATATGTTATTTACTGAAATTCTCTACATTCCAGGCACTGGGCCAGGAGCTTCATAAACTGTATCTCATTTGATTCTCCTGAAACCTCAGGTAGTGTAGGTATCCTAATTATACAGGCAAGAAAACCAAGTTCTATGGACATGATCAAGAGATAAATGGCATAGCCCAGATCCACTACACAGTCTGTCCTATCTGTGCGCCTTGACATTCCTGCCCCAAAGCCAACCCCCTCCCCTGCCAGCTGACTCAAGGCAACCTCCCAGGTAGTAACAATAATTGATATTTGTAATCACAAAGTACTTTTACACAAAGTACTTCAATTGTTGTCCATAAACATTGTGTAAGGGAAGGAGGGCAGCTATGACTATCATCATCATCATTGTCATTCCATTGTCACCATCAACACTATTTCTACTACACAAACAAGAAACTTAGTCCCAAAGTGGCAGAGGGAGAGCCAGAATGCAGGTGTCCTGACACTACATCGGTGCTCCTTCCACTGTGCCAGACTCACTCGCAGAGATGACCATACTCACCATCTGTCAGAAGGATGATGGCATGTCGGATTTCCTGCCAGGCCGCTGTGCTCATTCCGAGGCGTTGCATCTGGTTATTCATCATGATATGGACACTATCTAAAGCTGCATAGGTGTTTGTCCCAGTTCCATTTTCATGGTCTGGATTATGTGAAGAGGAAGGACTGTCTTAAACACTTCCCACCTGGGAGAAGGGAATCACTCTCTTCTCCCAACCATTGGAAATGCATTTATCAACTGACTTGATAAACTCGGACATTAGCTAGCCAAAGGTTTGGCATCATTGCCTGTTCAAACATTAAAAACCTTTCCCCTTAGATAGACTGCATAACCCAGTGGCCACTCTATACTCTCAAGATTCAAAGATGGAGTTTCCAAGGAACCTGGGTGGTTGTAGCCATCTGGTTTCTACCACCCGGGTAGTTTCATAATGACATGGGGGAGACTCCAGTCGTGAGCCAAGAAAGCCCATGTAGTTCTGGCAGGAGGAAGGAGCCAAAGACCTGTGTGAAGGATTTGGACATGTAGCACATTAGAGTAAGCCATGAGCTGGTGGGAGCTGGGAGTCGGCCACCACGAACCTGACTTGGAAGCTATCCCCACCTGAGGAACCTGAGCCCCAGAGCCCTGAGACTTGAATGTCACCAAAGGGCCTCGCTCTCTAATTTGTCCCAAATCTCTTTGCAGGCGCAGACAGCTTATCCTCCCCCCTGCCTCATCGCCTTCATTTGATGACACCTGTACCTTTATAGTTGATATTGTCCAGACTGTTGATCACTTCAGTTGCATCCCTCGAGTTGTCGTGCAGAACAGACATGATGATTTTGGGCTTTGATGCAAAGGTGATTATGGCGACACTCACATTGATCTCAAAGCTGAAAATCTGTGAAGGGCAAGTGAGAGGCCAAAGAAGAGAGGGTTAGAGAGCAAGCCAAGGGCTCCAGAGGAGGCAGAGAGCCTGGACCAAGGCTGACAGAGGCAAGGGCCACAAGTAGTCACTTACTAAGAGACTGCTGATTGCAGGGAGCCAGGAAACTGACATTTGTGGACCATCTACTGTCTTTGATAGGCTCACTCACTCCTCATGCATCCTTACATCAATTCTGGGAGGGGGTGAGAAGGCCCTATTTTACAGATGAGGACATTGAAGCTTATTGCCTTGCCCCAGATCACACCACTGGTGCAAAGTGGAGGTCGAATTTGCACCTGTCCACATGAATCTGAGGCACTTCTCTAACTAGCAGATTTTGCTGCCCCACAGCTTAGTGGACACTACAGGTCTTCAGAGACTCTAAGGAGCATAAAAACTGCCTTGTTTACTGTAGGTAAACTGCCTTGTTTACTGTAGGTGGGAAGGAAAACATATATCTACATAAACTATTGTGAAAAGTTACCAGGCAAAGTGCTGGCAAAGAATCTATACTAAGTGGCTTCCAAACTCTCCTGTTCATGCATCTCATCATTAAAAACATTTTGAGCACATATCTAAATATAGGTATATATATTTATAAAAAGTGACTCATATTTATAAAGCATGCCATTCAAATATATTATACACATTTTAAATATTTAAAAATTTGGAATTTTTAAAGGAAAGTCTTAAATATTAAGTTATTGGTTTAATTTAAATTGAAATTATTCAACAAGGATACCAGTACTTGTCTACCATACCGCACTGAATTATTTTGTATACCCTTCTGTGGAGACCACCATTCTAGATTATGGGTTCCTGGGAAGTAGGACTTCAGCCTTGTTCATCTTTGATGTCCCCCAGCACCCAGCACCCAGCACAGTGCCTGACACATAGTAAGTATCCCAGGAGTGTTTGTGTGATTCTATAAATTGAATCCACGATTCCTGCATGGAATGCCCATACTCTAGGAGGGCTTTTTGGAGGAAGTGGGCTGTAAGTGGGATTCTGAGGAAGGGAAGGAACCAGAGAGAGACAGTGGGCATAGGAAGGCCTCCTCTGTAAACAGACTCCGATTTCCTGACCCTGTCCACCATAAGACTGGCGCTCTCCTTGAAGATGTGAAAGTCATCTTCGGCCACACTCTGAGAGGCATCCAGGAGCAGGTAGAGGTTCAGGTGACCAGAGCGCTGGATTTGGATTTTACGGCCCACGCTTTCTGTGAGAAACATGGAAGGGGTTGATTCACATCCACCTCCCACCAGCCCTCTTGCTAAAGGATAGGGCCTCCCTGCCTCCCCTCCAGTCAGTTCAGCTGCCACTGAGCTTTCTGGAAGCTCTGAGCATCTTCTGGGAAGACTGCTCCTCCAATCCCAGGCCCAGCACCCTACTGTCCCCACCCCAAACACTCACTTTTTTTCTTCTGGGTGGGATTGGTGGCTCCAAGTAGGTGGGACAAGGAGGCACCCAGGGCAGGGGCCACATCCTCAGGAAAGTCATAAGAGTAGGGCTCTGTGGGAAGAGCCACTGAGGTCAGCCAGAGTCAGGGGTAGGATGCCCAGGGAATCTCTGGAGGGTCAGGGCAGCTGGCTACTCACGGCGGCATATGGGTTCCGTCCCACTCCAGACCCCATTACTCTGGCACTCCCGCTCCGCAGACCCGGTCAGCACCAGATTTGAGGAGCAGCGGTAGGTGACTTTGTCTCCAAGCCCGAAACGAGACCCTGTCCGCACGGCACCCACCGAGATGCCCGGGTTGGGGCAGTAGCCAGCTGTGAGTGAACAAAGGAAGATGGCAGTGAGCAGGGGCACCCCTCCTCAGCCTTTTGGCCCCGCTCACCCACTTTCTCCCTCAGAGCTCTTCCTCCTCTCCAGACCTGTGGAAGCTCTGTGGGTCATTTGGCCTCCTCCTTGGGAGACACCACAACTGTGCTTCCCAAGGGTATGTGTGGAAAATCTTAATAGGGCAAAATGTTTAGAACTCAGTGGCCTCAGATGCCAGCTAAAGCATCCCAGTCCCAACCCAGGGACTCAGCCTGCATCCGTCCCAGAGCCCCAGGGAAGATGCTAGCTGACAAGCCCTACACCTACACAGATACTATTTGCACTTCATAAACCACAGTGAGGCATCACTACACACCCACCAAGATGGCTAAAACTTGGATAATTCCAAGTGTCAGAGAGGATGTCAGGCAACCAGCACTCAGATACATTGCTGGAGCCTCTACTAAAACTAAACAAATGCCAATCTGCGAGTGGACAATTTCACTCCTAGACAACATGCTCAAGAGAAGAAAGTTCCTATGTGCACCAGCAGTTATGTATAAGGACGCTCATAGTGCTTTACTTATAATAGCCCCAAACTGGAAAGAACCCCAATGCCCATCAACAAGAGAATGCGTAAATAAATTATAATCTATTTGTATAAGGAAACTACACAGCAATAAAAAATAACAAACGGATAAATCTCACGGGCAGAATGTTGAGTAAAGGAAGCCAGATGCCAAAAGAACATATTCTATATGATTCCACTTGTATGAAATGTAAGAATGAACTAAAATAAACTATGGGGACAGAAGTCAGAGTGGTGACCCTGCGGTCAGCAGTGGACAGGAGGAGCCTCCTACTTTGCCGGATGTGTTCTCTACCTTGCATGGTGATTATACTGGTGGATACATGTGCAAAAGCTCACAGAGCTGAATACTTAAGGTTTGTACACTTTAGGTAGATTGCACCTCAATTTTCAAATCGATTCTATTTATGTTTGAATCAATGGCTATTTGGCAGAGTCATGAATATAAGTAGAGAACCAATGGCTGGCCCACTGGGTCACGGTATGGTCCTACCATCTCGTGGACTCCGTGTCTTCTGTATTATGTGCTCAGAACTATCATCCAGGAAGCTCCCAAAACCCCCAGGCAATGTGGCTCCAGAGACTCCTGGGAGCCCCACTTCTATCAAGCAGAACCTCCCCACCATTGACAGGGCCAGTAATAACCATGACAAAAGTATATGTGTCACTTACCAGACCCCAGGGACTCTTCTAGACACTTACTAACGTCAACTCACTTAATCCACACGGCAACCTCATCTGGTGGCCACTCTTACTATCTCCATTTTAGATGTGAAAATTGGGGCACTGAGAGGTTAAATAACCTGGCCAAAGGCTGCCCAAGTCAGAGCCAGGCTTGGGCCCAAACTGGCAGCAGGGGCAGGTACTAAGCACAGCACTAGTCTTGCTTTGAGGTATTTGGAAAAGCTGGACAGAGTGTGTGAAGCCTTCATGTCGGATCCGAGGCTTAGCACCACCTGCCTCAGCCAGGCTCCCTGCAGGCTGGTGATGTGTGACCTGTAGACCTCAATTTACCAAAATTCAGGAAATATTATTTTGGCATCGGAAACACGAGGCCCCTGTCCCCACAGAGGCCCCCCGGGGCACACATCTTACTCCAAGTTTCCCAGGAGACCCCAGCCACCATACAGCCATCAGTCAGGGCACTCACCACCATTGTCACACACAGCTGTCTCCCCATCCCACATGCCATTGGGGCGACACTGGCGCACAGGCGAGCCCCGCAGTGTGAAACCGTCCTCACACTCGAAGCTCAGGTTGCCACCCACAGGGTAAGACCCGAGCCGTGGGGTGAACATGCCATTCTCAAAGGAAACAGGACCTGGACAGCGAACAGCTGGAGGGAGAGAAGGGAATGAGAATATAGGCATGGATGGATAACACCTGGGCTGAGGGATGCTCATTTTGGGTGCATGGGAATAGCCAACTGGTTGTCAAAATATTGGGTTGTTGTATGTGAAATCGCTGCTTGTGGCAGTTGGTTGAATTTTGGCAATTTCACACAGTTCAACCTAATAGATTGATAAATAACCACTTCTCTCAGCCCTCTGAGGGCATGGTCATCCCAGCCTCTCCCCTGAGGTCCTCAGATGTCCCACAAGTGGACAACCAAAGGCGTAACACCTGGCACGACAAGGGACTCCGGCACATATTCTGAATGATTGGGACTATGCAGTCAATTGTTAAATATTAAAAAAAAAATCATCCCAAGTGTTTAAAAAATCCGGCTTTAGTACCCCACAATCTCCATCAAAGCCTTCCTCTAACGCCTTGCTATGGACAATGGGCATTTTCCCACTATGTTGAAAAGCCCCATGGAAAAGCATCCCGGCCATCCCTGCACATCACCTAGTCAGGGTAAGCCCCACCCTGAGCAACTCTTAAATGGAAGATCTGGAGAAGCCACTGGTGGGCACCCTAAGCAAGACCCACAGAGAGCCTCACGTTTGCAGACTGCCTTTGTCAGCTGGGTGGATCTCAGGGTCTGCCACCGTCCGTTGCTCTTGCACAGCCGCGATGCTGGGACTGGGTAGCGGCCCACGGGACAGGAGTAGGTGAGGACACTCCCAGGGGCCCAGCCATGGCTGAGGGTGAAAGTGCCACCGGAGATATTCACGTTCTGAGGGCAAGAGGGGGTGGCTGCAGCCAAGCCTGTGAGTGTGGGACACAACACAGAAATGGAGAAAAGATGAGAAAAGGAAAGCAAGAGAGATTGTCCATTTACAAGTGGGAACTCAACCTGGGCAGCACAGGGACCCCAGAATTCCCCTCCCCTGCTCCTACCTGGGTACAGGGACAACAGGCAAAGGAAAGCCATCAGTGGGTCCATGGTGTCCACCTTGAGGCAGAGAGAGGCAGAGAGCCTGCAGAGGGAAAAGGTCATCTGACTTCCCGAAACCCAGAGCTGGCTCAGCAGCTGCTTTATTTGCTGCCAGAGAAGGACAACTAGGGAGTGGCAAGGGGGATGTGCTCTTAGCATGGAAAAAAAATCAGGGATTGGAGACTGAGCTGAGAGGGTGAAGCCCTTGCCCATCTCCCTAATCCCCACATATCCTAGTCAGTTGATCTGCACCATAAGCTTTTCCTACCGCTCTCAGCCTGCACACCCCTCACACACACACACGCACACACACACATGCTCTTGCATGCGTCGTCTCAAGCACGCAAACCCACAAACCATCCAAGATATTGCAAAATTGTTTATTTAAGTAAAGTTTCAGTTTTCTCTTGGGTGTCCAAGTGGACTTTATTTCCTGAGAGCCTGGGACAGCACTGTGTTCTTGAACATAAATCTCCAAGGAATGGAGGCTAATTTTCTCAGACAGTCTTGATAAATTGGAAGAATCACAATCTTGTTCTTCCTTGCAACCTCTAGAGTGAAATCTGCAGGTAAAAATGAAATCAATGCTTAGTTTTGGAGACTGCAAGATGTGTAAAACACTTCTACGGGAAGTCCAGTAGAAAAAATTCCCACTCATAAAATAAATAAGTCTGGGATTGGTTACCCAAAGGAACAAAGGTATTTGGGGATTTTGGATATGTCTTTAAATTACACACTGTAGTTGTATGAAATGCCGGAAGGAAACAAACTCTAAGCTAACATGTTACCCCCCTATCCACAGAAGTCTCTTTAATACTTTGTCAAACAATGTGGGATATGAATAAATAAGATCAATTAAAAATAAAGATGAGGGGCGCCTGCGTGGCTCAGTTGGTTAAGCGTCTGACTTCGGCTCAGGTCATGATCTCACAGTTCATGAGTTCAAGCCCTGTATTGGGCTCTCTGCTGTTAACACAGAGACTGCTTCAAATCCTCTCTCTCCCTCTCTCTCTGCCCCTCCCCTACTCATTCACATGGGCTCTCTCTCTCTCAAAAAATAAACATCAAAAAAATAATAATAATAAATAAATAAGTAAAAATTTTAAATAAAAAAATTAGGATGAAATGGAGCACCTGAGTGGCTCAGTTGTTGAGTGTCTGACTCTTGATTTCAGCTCAGGTCATGATCTGAGTGATGGGATCAAGCCCGAGTAGGGCTCTGCACTGAGCATGAAGCCTGTTTGGTATCCTCTCTCTTTCTCTCTCCCACCCCCCGCCCCTCCCTCACTCACACGTATGCAACCACATGCTCACTCTCTCTTAAAATAAATAAATAAACAGATAGATGTGAAACATCTCTGAAGTAATCATTTAAGTTTGTGAAAACTCTTTTGATTTACAAATAACTTCTTAAATAAAAATAGAACTACCCTATAACCCAGCAATTGCTCTACTGAATATTTACCGAAAGGATCCAAAAATGCTGATTCGAAGGGGCACATGCACCCCCAATGTCTATAGCAGTGCTATTGACAATAGCCAAAGTATGGAAAGAGCCCAAATGTCCATCGATGGACGAATGGATAAAGAAGATGTGGTATATATACACAATGGAGTATTACACAGCAATCAAAAAGAATGAAATCTTGCCATTTGCAACTATGTGGATGGAACTGGAGGGTATTATGCGAAGCAAAATAAGTCAGTCAGAGAAAGACAAATACTATATGATTTCACTCATATGTGGAATTTAAGAAACAAAACAGACGAACATAGGGGAAGGGAAGCAAAAATAATATAAAAACAGAGAGGGAGGCAAACCATAAGAGACTCTTACAGAGGACAAACTGAGGGTTGCTGGAGGGGTGTTGGGTGGGTGGATAGGCTAATAGGGTAATGGGCATTAAGGAAGGACACTTGTTGGGATGAGTACTGGGTGTTACATGCGAGTGACGAATCACTAAATTTTATTTATTCTATTTCCTGAAATCATTATTACACTATATGTTAACTAGAATTTAAAATTATATATATATCCATATATACATACATACACACAAATAACTTCTTCCAAACACATATGCAAAATAGGGCTCACACTTGGACAAAACTGACTGAATGCAGGAAGACCATGATATCCTCGGTGTTGGGGGTCCCAAAGCTGCTGCTGTGGCACAGCTGCTGGTGCTTCCCTGGCACCCAGTATCTGTTCTCTTTCCCTCCTTCTACAGTAAGATGTTTAGCAAGACACATAGTCACTTAGCCAAAGACTACATTTCCCAGCTACCCCGGCAGCTAGGTAACTGGTGACCTGGTTCTGGCCAATAGGAATTGAGCAGAACTGATACATGTTACTTCCAAGTTATGCCCCTAAAATAAAAGGGGAGTATCCTCCCCTTTCCATAGGCTAAAATATACACCTGATGGTAGGAGCGCTGGGTGGTTCAGTCTGTTGAGTGCCTGACTCTTGATCTCGGCTCAAGTCATCATCCTGTAGTTCATGGGATTGAGCCCCGCATCAGTCTCTGTGCTGACAATGCAAAGCCTGCTTGGGATCCCCTCCCCCACTCTCAAAATAAATAAATGAACTTTAAAAGAAAACAAAAATAAAATAACATATCAATCTGATGGTGATTGAAGCACAACATCCAGAGGATGGCAGAGCAAGCAGACAGAGAAGCCTGGGTCCCTGACGCTGTGTTGATGTCATACCAGCCCTGCCCTACTACTCATATTGTTAACAGAGAAATAAACTCTCTTAAGGGAGATGTTCACAAAGATTCTGGCTTTGTCTTCCTTCAGTCACATAGCAGGATTGAAATTCCCTATCCACTTGCATTGGCCAATGAAATATGAATGTAAGTGACATGTATCATTTCTAGATGGTAGCTTTATGAGCCAGTGCAGTCCTCACTGTGCTTTTTTCCCCCTGTATGGCAACATTCAAGATGGTGGAGACCAGCTCACGTTCCTGAGTTGACACCAAAAGCACTCCTCTGCTGACCCTCATAGGATATGTACATAATATGAGCAAAAAAAAAAATCTTTGTTTTAATCTATTACATTACCACTGCTGTTGGAAAAAACAGATATCACCCAAAATTTAGGCGCTTAAAAACATGATTTCTTCTTTCTCATGATTCTGTGGGTTGGCCCGGTGCTTCTGCTGCTGCTGTTGCCTGGACTCACATCATGCAGTGACGGCTGAGTTCAGCAAGAACAGTTGGACACCCAGAGTTCTCTCTCTCCCATGGTCTTTCATCCTTAGCCTTGCAGAGCATAAGCAGTCTCAGGAAAGCATTCCAAGAGATCCAAAGTGAAAGCTGTACAGTCTCTTGAGGCCTATCTTCAGAAGTCACACAACGTCACTTCCACCATGTTCTACTGGTGACAGCAAATCACAGGGCCAGTAAGGGTGGGGGAAACTTTACCTCATGATGAGAAGAATAGCAAAGTCATATTGCAAAGAGGCATACACACTAGAATAGGAGAGATTTATGGCCACATTTTGCAAACCACTAAGGCAAGTGAAATTTGGGAGCTGTTAGTTATCAGAACATAATGAACCCTCACCTTGACTGAATACCTAGTCCCTGAATTTGGGGTACCTTCCTTAGGCCACTGCTATGAACTGAATCACGTCACCCAAAATTCATATCCTGAAGCCCTAGCCCCAATATGACTATATTTAAAGATGATAGGGTCTATAAAGAGAATTAAGGTTATGAGACCATATGGAGCATTGATCCAATAGGATAAGTGTCTTTATTTAAAATTTTTTAAATGTTTATTCATTTTTTGAGAGAGAGGGAGACAGAGCACGAGCAGGGCAAAGACAGAGGGAAACGCAGAATCCAAAGCAGGCTCCAGGCTCCGAGCTGTCAGCACAGAGTCCGATGTGAGGCTCAAACTCACAAACCACGAGATCATGACCTTAGCTGAAGTCAGACACTTAACCGACTGAGCCACCCAGGTGCCCTGGGACAAGTGTCTTTATAAGAAGAGACACCAGAGTGCTCTTTCTTTCTCTCTCTCCCTCTCTCCCTCCCTCACTCTTTCTCTCTTCCTCTTCTTCCTCCTCCCCCTCCTTCTCTCTCTCTCTCCCTCTCTCTCTCTCTCTATCTTAGACACTTCCTTCCCATCCCCATGTGTCACAGAGGAAAGGCCACATGAAGATGACTGTCTGTAAGCCAGGAAGAGAGTCCTCGCCAGAAACCAACTATGCTGACACCCTGGTCTCAGGCTTCCAGTCTCCGGAACTGTGAGAAAATATATTTCTGTTTAAGCCACTCAGTCTAGAGTATTTTGTTATGGAACCTGAGCAGACTAACACATCCACCCAGCTCATGTGTAATAGCTGCCTTTAAGTAATAGGGTGTCTTTCTTTCGTGACTTTTTCTCAGCATTTGTTAAGTTAAATAAACTTAGCAGTGTGTCAGAACCCATTATCCCTTCTTCCTTAAGTATTAAAACTTGCAAGTTTTCCACTGGACCCCTGGAGTATGCTCTTAAAGAAAGGGGTGTGTGGGCACACTGGATGGCTCAGTCAGTTGAGCATCCAACTTCAGTTCGGGTCATGATCTCATGGTTTGTGAGCCCCACATCAGGCTCTCTGCTGTCAGCACAGAGCTGGCTTTGGATCCTCTGTTGCCCTCTCTCTCTGTACTTCCCCCCTCCTTGGTGTTTCTCTCAAAAATAAATAAACATTTTTTTTTTTTTACAGGATGTGCTCCTCCATTTTTTCTTCTCCCCTTCCTCCTGGCTGGAATGCAGACAGATGGGTAGAAGCCAAAACAGCCACCTTAGACCACAAGATGGAAGTCACATGTTGATGGTGAGAAAGAAACAGAATTAAAGAAGTTCTGCTCCCCAATCCTGCAGGCCTACCATGACTCCCCTGGACCACTTATGCTCAGCCCATGTAAGCCACTGTTGTTCTAGCCTTTGTTTTAGCAGCCAAACATGTTTCTAACTAATACACTTAGCCAGAAATCAATGTGAGAGCCAAAGGCACCACCCACAGACATGTGCTTATCAAGGTCTAATCTAAACTGCTATACATAAAGACAGCCCAAAATATAGTGATTTAAATAAGGTAGAAGTTTACATCTCTCCCAAATAAGAGCCTCAGTGTAAGCAGACAGGGCTGATATGGCAAGGGTGGCCTTGGCTGGCAGGGCACTGTTGCTCATCAGTATCACTCAGGATCTCAGGCTCCTTCCATCGGGTGGCTCTGCCATACCATTGAGAATTGTCCTTGTCTGCATGGTCAAAGTCTTCCAGTCCCAAGTAAGTGGAATGAAATAAAAAATGGGGGGCAGGGGGGACACCGAGGTGGCTCAGTCAGTTAAGTGTCCAACTTTGGCTCAGGTCATTATCTCGTGGTTTGAGAGTTCGAGCCCCACATTGGACTCCATGCTGACAGTGAGGAGTCTGTTTGGGATTCTCTCTCTCTCTCTCCATCTGTCTCTCTGTCCCTCCCCCATTTGAACTCTCTCTCTCTCAAAATAAATAAATAAAGTAAAAAAATACTCCTAAAAAAAAAAAAAAGAAAAAAATAGAGGACAAGTAAGGTCATGGAAATTCACCCAACTCTTCCACTTATATTCTGTGGGCAAAAACTTGGTTATATGACAGGCTTGGAAATGTGGTCTCTAGTTTGCTTACCATGTGCACAGTTGGAACTCTAATACTATATTGGAAGAGAATGGATTTCAGGAGACAACAACATGCAAAACAGAGGAGGTCAACTATGATGGGAAACTGTTTGTGGAAACACCACAAAGCCTAGTGGCAAATCAAGGTGAACAAAAAAGTGGGTCACTGGAGTTGGGTCCCTGCTCCAGTTCTCCATGAGGCCCAGTCTAGTGTGGGAGGACCATTACCTGAGAGGCTCTGGACCTGAAGACATCAGATCTTTATTCCCTTCTTTAGACTCCCAAGTAGATTTTCAGTAGATCCCCATTTGGTGAAGGTGATCCTGGCTAGTCCTTTTTTTGCATCATTAAAAAGCCTGGCAAATGCACCTGTTTTCACCCCAGATAGAAGGAAGGAGGTAACTAATGCTTAAAATGACAGCCCCTCCACTCCTGCCAGCGTCTTCCCTCTTGTCCAAATTTCTTCTCATCAATTCAAGGCTTCTAATACTTACTTCCAGGGAACCAATTCTAAAGGAAGGAAGCAACACACCATACTCTGTGACTTATCTCCTATCACAGGTTAAATAAAAAGAAATGACAGGGGCACCTGGATGGCTCAGTCAATTAAGTGTCAGACTTTTGATTTAGTCTCAGGTTGTGACATCAAGCCCCCAGGTGGGCTCTGCCCTGAGCGCAGAGCCTGCTTAAGATTCAATCTCTCCCTCTCTCCCTCTCTCTCTCTCTCTCCCCCCTCACCCACACATGCATGCTCTAAATAAATAAATAAATAAATAAATAAATAAGAAATGATGATGTGATGTCCTTTCAAGATGCCTTACTATGAGCTCCTTGAAAATTTCCTATAAAGAGTAAACAGGCTGGCAAACCAGACAGGGCCCCTGTTGTGTCTTCTCTTGGCCACAGTCTATTCCTTGTCCAGTCTGGGCACTTAAACATGGATCTAACTGACATCTTAGGATCTACCACCCTCAACCTTCCATGGTGACTGTAGTGCCAATTCTCATTTCCAGATCACCCCCTAGTTTTGGAAACTAGGCTGACTTGGCCTGATTCATAGCTACCAGGTGATTTTAGCTGTGGAGTCAATATTACTCAACATGCCTCTTTATATTTGTAGGGGATCTGTCCTTACCTCACTCACATCCTTTGGGCCCCACCATTGGGGAGGGACACTGACTTCCAATAGCAGCTCTTTGCCTGAAGGTTTCTCTGGTGTCCTGCTTCACCTGTGTATAGAAAGCTGGGAATGCCAGAGAACTAAGGCCCCCTGAAAGCCACCCTCAACCTGTGACTACAAGAAATGGGCATATAGGGGCGCCTGGGTGGCGCAGTCAGTTAAGCGTCCGACTTCAGCCAGGTCACGATCTCGCGGTCCGTGAGTTTGAGCCCCGCGTCGGGCTCTGGGCTGATGGCTCAGAGCCTGGAGCCTGTTTCCGATTCTGTGTCTCCCTCTCTCTGCCCCTCCCCCGTTCATGCTCTGTCTGTCTCTCTCTGTCCCAAAAATAAATAAAAAACGTTGAAAAAAATTAAAAAAAAAAAAAAAAGAAATGGGCATATAAATATCCCAGCTGGCTCGCTGCCCCCATGGGACAATTATGCTGTTCTACACAACTCCAGGGTTCCTCAGTGGGGCTAATCTCCACTCATCTGCAATGGTAAATTTGCTTGTCTTTTATTGACTCCTTTCCTTCCCTATCCCACTGCCCCACTCCCCTACCCATGTTTCCTGGTACCACCTCTCAAATGCACTACTTGCCCTTGAATCCTTGCTTTGGGGGCTGCTTCTGGAGAAGACTTCATATTAACAGGACCCATTATGTGCTAGACACTATTCTAAACCCTTTATATGTAGAAGCTCACTAAACCCTCACA
Source organism: Panthera leo (assembly GCF_018350215.1). Classification (NCBI taxonomy): domain Eukaryota; kingdom Metazoa; phylum Chordata; class Mammalia; order Carnivora; family Felidae; genus Panthera; species Panthera leo. The sequence continues at coordinate 30,590,077 of NC_056683.1, read as the reverse complement.
AAAAAGCCTATGACCCAGATTCTGTTGTCATCCCCACTTTACAGATGAGGAAGCTGAGGCACAGAAATGGTTAAACGACTGGCCCCAGATTCACACAGGTGCTAAGTGGCAGAGCCAGGGTTCAAACCCAGGCAGCATGGCTCCTGAGTCCACACTCATAGCCGATGCTTCAGCGCCTCTTCCTAATACTTTCTCTGAAGTGGCTCTTCTGAGATTCCTCAATCCCCCTCCAGGGCCGTGCCCCACCCACCCCCTCACACTGTACCTCCCCAAGTCCTCTATCTCCTGAACGCTTGCCTCTTTCTATCCCATCTCCTGGGACACCTTCTCTATTCTCCTCCAATCCTTCATCCTTCAGGAAGCTCTCTCAGTCCTCCAGATTCTTATAGGGCCCACACAGGGCATATGCCTTTTAGCTCTTTGTGTGCTCACCTCAGCCTCCCCAGAGAAAGGACACAAGGGAGGGTCTAATGAAACAACGAGCTCCATGAGTAACATCAAGGCTCATGGTTACACCCCAGCCTCAAGATTATACCTCAGCAGAACCTCCTCCCAGTCCTATTCTCTTTCCAACATATGCTCCTTACATGTATACAATTTCTCTGGAAAGGTACACAAAAAACTGGATGGAAGATTTGTCTTTGGGGAGAACTGGGGGCTGGAAAATAGGGTGTGGGGCAAGGAGAGAGATTTATTCATCACGGAATCCCCTTCATTTCTCTTTGCACTTTTTATTGGGTACATGTGGTACATATTCAAACAGATGAAGGGAAAAATAGGGAGCCATGGAAGAACGTTCTGGAACCAGGCAGGAAGATTCTTGAAGAGGGTCTCTGGGGAGTCTCAGCACCTCTTTGCATCCTCAGTCTTGTTCCCAGTATAAAAAAAAAGTCATTTTACAGGAAAAAGTGATTTGAATATCTACCTAAATGTTCCAATACACCAAAAGAGCCACCTTGCTGTATTACTAACAGGAGACCCTTATGCATCCTCTCTGCAGACTGAAGTTTTACAAAATAAAAGAGAAAGAAAAAGAAAAGAGAATAATATGATGAACCTCCATGTACCTATCACCCAGCTTCAACAATCAGCAATATATGGACAATCTGTAGACCCACCCACTCCTTCTGGGATTACTTTTAAACAAACCCAAGACATTATATTACATTTCACCTGTTACTATACATAGGTATGCATCTCTACAAGATAAGTACTCCTTTTTTTGAGAATGGAACAATAATACAATTATCCCACTTTTTATTTTTTTATTTTTTTATTTTTAAATTTACATCAGTTAGTTAGCATATAGTGAATTAGTTAGCATATAGTGAAACAATGATTTCAGGAGTAGATTCCTTAATGCCCCTTACATATTTAGCCCATCCCCCATCCCACAACCCCTCCAGCAACCCTCAGTTTCTTCTCCATATTTATGAGTCTCTTCTGTTTTGTCCCCCTCCGTTTTTGTATTATTTTTGTTTCCCTTCCCTTATGTTCATCTTTTCTGTGTCTTAAAGTCCTCATATGAGTGAAGTTATATGATTTTTGTCTTTCTCTGACTGACTAATTTCACTTAGCATAATACCCTCCAGTTCCACCCGCATAGTTGCAAATGGCAAGATTTCATTCTTTTTGATTGCCGAGTAATACTCCATTGTATGTATATACCACATCTTCTTTATCCATTCATCCATTGATGGACATGTGGGCTCTTTCCATACTTTGGCTATTGTTTATAGTGCTGCTATAAACATGGGGGTGCATGTGTCCCTTTGAAACAGCACACCTGTATCCCGTGGATAAATGCCTAGTAGTGCAATTGCTGGGTCGTAGGGTAGTTCTATTTTTAATTTTTTGAGGAACCTCCATACTGTTTTCCAGAGTGGATGCAACAGCTTGCATTGCCACCAACAATGCAAAAGATATCCTCTTTCTCCGCATCCTCGCCAACATCTGTTGTTGCTTGAGTTGTTAATGTTAGCCATTCTGACAGGTGTCAGGTGGTATCTCATTGTGGTTTTGATTTGTATTTCCCTGATGATGAGTGATGTTGAGCATGTTTTCATGTGTCGGTTGGCCATCTGGATGTCTTCTTTGGAGAAGTGTCTATTCATGTCTTTCACCCATTTCTTCACTGGATTATTTGTTTTTTGGGTGTTGAGTTTGATAAGTTCTTTATCAATTTTGGATACTAACCCTTTATCTGATATGTCATTTGCAAATATCTTCTCCCATTCTGTCGGCTGTCTTTTAGTTTTGCTGATTGTTTCCTTTGCTGTGCAGAAGCTTTTTATTTTGATGAATATTTATTTTGATGAAATATGAATATTTTGATGAATATTTATTTTGATGGGGTCCCAGCAGTTCATTTTTGCTTTTGTTTCCCTTGCCTCTGGAGATGTGTTGAGTAACAAGTTGCTGTAGGCAAGATCAAAGAGGTTTTTGCCTGCTTTTCCTCAAGGATTTTGATGGCTTCCTGTCTTACATTGAGGTTTTTCATCCTTTTTGAGTTTATTTTTGTGTATGGTGTAAGAAAGTGGTCCAGGTTCATTCTTCTGCATGTCGCTGTCCAGTTTTCCCAGCCCCACTTGCTGAAGAGACTGTCTTTATTCCATTGGACATTCTTTCCTGCTTTGTCAAAGATGAGTTGGCCATACGTTTGTGGGTCCATTTCTGGATTCTCTATTCTGTTACATTGATCTGAGTGTCTGTTCTTGTGCCAGTACCATACTGTCTTGATGATTACAGCTTTGTAGTATAGCTTGAAGTCTGGGATTGTGATGCCTCCAATTATCCCACTTTTTAAAAAATTAGCAATATCTATTTTTAAAAATTTTTACTGTGGTAAAATGTACATAACAAAATTTACCATCTTAATCATCTTTAAGTTACAGTTCAGTGGTAATAAATACATCCATATAGTATTTTGACATCACCAACCAAAAGGAGTTGGAACAGAGTCATAAGGGAGCAGTCTGTATGTTATTGAAATTAAGCTGGTATAAATTCAAATTAGTGTTATAACTTTAGGGTATTAAAAGTATCCCCATGCTGGGGTGCCTGGGAGGCTCAGTCAGTTGGGCATCCGACTTCAGCTCAGTTTATGATCTTGCGGTTTATGAGTTTGAGCCCTGCGTCAGGCTCTGTGCTGACAGCTCAGAGCCTGGAGCCTGCTTCAGATTCTGTGTCTCATTCTCTCTCAGCCCCTCCCCACTTGTGCTCTGTCTCTCAAAAATAAGTAAATGTAAAAAAAAATTTTTTAAGTAATCCCATGGTAACCACAAAGAAAATAACTCTAAAATATACATAAGAGGAAATAAAGTAATTTAAAATGTTTCAACTAAACACAAAAGAAGACAGTAATGCAAGAAATGAAGGACAAAAAAAGTTATAAGGCATACAGATAAGAAAAAGCAAGGGATACCTGGGTGACTCAGTCAGTTAAGAGGTCAATTCTCGGTTTCGGCTGAGGTCATGATCTCATGGTTCGTGAGTTCAAGCACCACATCCAGATCCATGTTGACAGTGTGGAGCCTGCTTGGGATTCTCTCTTCCTCGCTCTCTTCCCCTCCCTGCTTGTGCTCTCTCTCTCTCAAAATAAATAAATAAACTTAAAAAAAAAAACTTAAAAAAAAAGAAAAATAGCAAAATGACAGAAGTCCCTCCTTATCAGTAATTACCTTAAATGTAAATGGGTTAAACTCACCAATCAAAATACAGAGACTGGCAGACTGGATTTAAAAAAATACAGGGGCACCTGGGTGGCTCAACTGGTTAAGTGTCTGACCCTTGATTTCGGCTCAGGTCATGACCTCACAGTGGTTTGTGAGTTCAAGCCCCACATCAAGCCCCACATCGGGCTCTGAGCTGACAGTTGCAGTCTGCTTGGGATTCTCTCTCTCTCCCTCTCTCTCTGACCCTCCCCCACTTGCTCTCTCTCTCAAAATAAATAAGTAAACCTTAAAAAAATGTTTGGCCGCCTTGGTGGCTCAGTCAGTTGAGGGTCCAACTTCAGCTCAAGTCATGATCTCACAGTTCTTGGGTTTAAGCCCCATGTCAGGCTTTGTACTGACAGCGTGGAGCCTGCTTTGGATTCTCTGTCTCCCCCCTCTCTGCTCCTCCCCTGCTTGTGCTCGCTCTCAAAAATAAATAAATAAATAAATAAATAAATAAACAAACAAACATTAAAAAATCTTTAAGACTATTTTAAAAATAAAAAGCTAAATTTAAAAAGTTTACAAGAGACAAAGAAGGACATTACACATAAATACAAGGTTCGATACAGCAAGGACATACAACAATCAGAACATTTACACACCTAATTACAGACCAACAAAATATATGAAGCAAAAAGCGTCAAAATTGAAGGGAGAAAGGCAGGTCTACAGTCACAGCAGGAGATGTCAATAACCGATTCTTAATAATAAACAGAACAACCAGACAAAAAGTGAGTGAGAACATAAAGGACTTAAACAACACAACAAGCCAACTAGATCTAACAGACACGATGTACAGAACACTACCCAACAGCAACAGCGCACACACCCTTCTCCAGTGCACATGGGACATTTTCCAGGATACACCATGTGTTAGGCCATAAATTATATCTCAATAGATTCCAAAGGTAGATACCACACACAGTATCTTCTCCAATCACAATAGGATGAAGTTAGCAACCAACAACAAAAGTAAAACTGGAAAACTCATAACTTTGTGGAAACTGAACAACACACTTTTAAACAACCAATGGATCAAAGAAGAAATCACAAGGGAAATTAGAAAATACTTAAAGATGGATGAAAATGAAGACACAACATACCAAAACTTATGGGATGCAGCAAAAGCAGTAGTAAGAGGGAAATGTATAAACACTTACATTTAAAAAACAAGTTCTCAAATCAACAACCTGCATTTACAGCTAAAGGAACTAGAAAAAGGACAAACTAAACCCAAAGCTAGCAGAAGGAAGGAAGTAATAAAGATCAGAGCAGAGATAAATAAAATAGAAACTAGAAAAACAATAGAGAAAATCGATGAAACCAAAAGTTGTTCTTTTGAAAAGATCAACAAAATTGACAGCCTTTAGCTAGCCAGACTAAGAAAAAAAGGGAAGACACAAATTACTAGAATCAGAAATGAAATTGGGGACGTTATTCCTGATTCTACAGAAATAAAAAGGATTGTAAGTAAGTACTGTGAGCAACCATGTTAGCAAATTGGAAAACCTACATGAAATGATCAAATCTATTTTTAATAACATGTGACTCTTCACCTTTGACACACTACTTGCATTATCTTTTCTTTATTGAGATATAACACACATAAAGTGCACAGTCTTATGTGTACAACTTATTGACTTTTTACACGGATCGTCACTCGAGTAACCACAACTCATATCAAGATATGGAACTGAGGCGCCCGAGTGGCTCAGTCAGTTGAGTGTCCAATTTTGGCTCAGGTCATGATCTTGCAGTTCCTGAATTTGAGCCCCCATCAGGCTCGCTGCTGTCAGCACAGAGCCCAACTTTGGATTCTCTGCCCCTCTCCTGCTTGTGCTCTCTCTCACTCTCTCTCAAAAATAAATAAACATTAAGGAAAAAAAGATATGGAACATTTCCCACCCCACAAGTTTCTCTTGTGCCCTTTCTAGCCATTTCCCACCCTCTCCCCAAAATTTAATTTTAAAACATAATTTCATTATAAATTTTTTATGTAAAAGCTCAAGTCTTTTAGTTCCCTTAAAACATTTCTTTCCACTTTTCGGCCTCTCACAAATGAAATGCCTCTTTTGAACATTTTTTATAAAATGTTTAATTGTTCTCTGAATTAGAATTTTATTCCACATTTTAGAGTATATGGAATAACAGAACAAAGGATCTGGATTCTTTACAAATAACTGTCATGAAAAGATGGAAGAAAACTGTTATAGACTGAAAGAATTAAGGGTCATATCACCCAAATGCAATGTGTGACCCTTGCTTAGATCCTGATTCTAACAAATCAACTGTGAAAGGACATTTCTGAGACTCAGGAAAATTTGAACATAGAGAGGCCATAGCAGATGATATTATGGATTATGGTTCATTTTGTTAGGTATGATCATTGGGGTGATATTGTCTTAAAATTCTTTTGATGTTAAGTATACAAACAGTGGTATATACAGATGGACTGATACGAAGTCTGGCATTTGCTTTAAAATCCTCCAGTGGAAGGGGAAGGCCAGATGAAGCAAGGCTGGAAAACTGTCAAAAATGATTAAAGCTGAGTTATCTGCAGGTTATTCTACCTGCTTTTGTGTAGGTTTGAAAGTTTCCATACTACAAAGTTAAAATATAAAAAAATTTAACCCCCTTTGACCACTCAGATCAAACAAATAAAAAGACTAGATAAGATACAAAGACCCTGCCACAATAAGCACTGTCAAAAATATCAAAAATAAATAAATAATAAAGCTCGGGGAACACATTGAATCATCTTGCAAGTTACACCTACCACTGAAATTAATAAATGAGCCATTCATACATTAGTCTTTCATGAGTGTTATTAGCCATGAGTCAGTTCTTTGCAGCCCAGTCATATCTGCATTTTTAAAATCCCATTTCTGAGATAGACCTTTTTGAAATGACCAAATGAAGGTAGAGCCACCCTGTCAGAGCACCTATTATACTTGCTCAGATGACATGCTACCATCTTTCTATACATTACCACAAAACCTACTTCATAAGGTTGCTGTATTAAATGAGGGTAAGTTACATAAATTAGCACCTAGCATAGCAACTGACAGGAAGCACTAATTCAATAAACATTAGGCCCCTGTAGCAGCCACTTCCTGGATCCTGTATCTTCTCTGCCCCTCTCTGATTTCAGCTATGGCTGATGTGGACAGATCTTTGGAGCTCAGACTCACCTTGTGCTAAATCATCCCAACCTGGGCCTTTTCCAGGGCCTCAGTGCCCAGTGGGCAAGCACAAATGGGAAAGGCAGGGAAAATAATGCCCCAGAGCCAACCTGCAATCAATCAGAGAACTGGTGGCTAAATGCTCCTGTCCCCTGTCCTTCCAGTGGGCAATTTCCAGAGACATTCTGTTTCTCTCTTCAGAAAGTTCCAGTGGAATCAAATTTCCATCTCACACAACAGTAACTTCGCTATTATCCCCTAAATTGGCTTTTCCTTCTTCATGATATCACACTGCCTCACTTCTGCTTTCTGGAATCACCTAAATTAACTGCCTACACCTACATCTCAGCCTCTGCTTTCAGGGTCACAAAAATTGTCCCTTTCCCCGTTCACCTCTCCCATAATCCATTGCTCTCCTTTCACTGGCTTTCCTCAACCAACACACCAGGTCAAACCTGTGTAACATTAACACAGAGAATTACAATCCATTGGTTTACTGGTCTCTCCCCATTACTGGAACACCAACTGGTCAAGGGCAGGGACCCTGTGACACGCTTGGGATCCCCAGTGTCCAGTAGGAGAGAAGGAAGCAGGTAAGCACTGCACCAAGCTGTGGTAGTCATTAAGGCTGTTCACCAATTTTCCTATTTTCTGCCTTCTTCCAAGCACATGGTAGGATTGAATTTCTCAGCACTCTTGAAGTTAAGCATAGCCAAATAGCTTGCTCTCCCCAGTGAAATGTGAGCATAAGCCTTGTGTGTTGTTCTTTCCAGACAGGAGTGCTAATTGCCAATGCAACCGGAGATACTGAAGCGCCTTCTTTGGGTGGAGCCTTCTTTAGCCTGGATCCCCAAGTGATTACAGTGATCAGAGGCCCCCTAACCCCACCCCACTGGCCCAAAAGGTAACATGAATGAGTAACAAAACTTTTGTGTTAAGCTACTGAGATTGTGGTGGTCTTTGTTACTGCAGCATTATTTAGCCATTATGACTGATACAAGCTGAGATAAGAGTGCATCTGAAGTTCACAGACAGGCAAAGAGGAAGGTATCAGATCTCTCAGAGGTTCAGAAAAGTTTCTTAGAGAAACTGGAGATAAGCTTTAAAAGATGAATATATTCAGGGGGGCCTGGATGGCTCAGTCAGTTGAGCATCCAACTTTGGCTCAGGTCATGATCTCACAGTTTGTGGGTTCGAGCCCCGTGTTGGGCTCTGTGCTGACAGTTCAGAGCCTGGAGCCTGCTTCGGATTCTGTGTCTCCTTCTCTCTCTGTCCCTCCCCCACTTGTGCTCTGTCTCTCAAAAATAAATAAATATTTTTAAAAAATTTTTAAAGATGAATATATTCAACTACCCAACAAGGAAGAGAGAGGGCAGTCCAGGCAAAGCGATCTGCGTGAGTAACCGGTTGGAGTCTGGAACCCCAGAGTACAGTTAGGGAACTGCAGGACGTTTAGGAAGTTTTAGGGTGAGAGAGGGAAGGGGAGGCCACAGTAAGATGAGACCGTGGAGGAGAGCATGCCCTATGCAGGAGCCAGGTTGGTACCCTGTAAGGCAATTAGTTCTATGGCATTTTAGATAAAGGAAGTGATAGGATTTCATCTGTATTTCAAAAATATTATTCTGGAAACAGTATAGATGGTGAATTGGAAGGCCAGTTAGGAGACATTTATAATCCTTGCAAGAGACAAGGGCCTAAACAGAAGCAGAGAAGTGGGGAAGAAGAGCCAGGACAAGTGAGGAGAAGGCCCCGGAGGCGCCTCTGCGCTCTCCGCTGAGCTCCATGGACACCCAGCTGCCTGCATCTCTGCACTTACCCCAGCATACTCTGACTGCCTGTTTATTAACCGTAGTCTTTTTGAGGGTAGGAAATGTCTTTTTGGTTTTTTACAAATTAACATTTTATTATTCAATTTAAAGGGCAGTGAAATCTTAGAGAGGTTTTAGCTTCCTGGGAAACCAACAAGAGAAGCAAAATGGGTCCAATAAACAGATACAGGTTTTTAGCTACTAAAGAGATAGGTTTCTTTTTCAAGAATTATTGTTTGACAGGACAATTTTCTGTATTAAAATGATTATTCACTACTAAATCAATTTATTTCTCATTTCTTTAGAAGTTTTTTTTAAGCAGTAAAATACACATAACATTTACCATCTTAACCATTTTCAAGTGTACAATTCAGTGGCATTAAATACATTTATAACGTCATGCATCATCACCACCATCCATCTCCATAATTCATTTCATCTTGTAAAACTGAAACTCTATACCCATTAAACACTAACTCCTTGTTCCCCGCCCCCCCCCCCCAGCCCTGGTATCTGGTATCCCCCTGGTACCCTGCTTTTTCTGTCTCTATAATTTTTACTGCTCTAAGTATCTCATATAAATGGAATCATACAGTATTTGTCCTTCTGCGTCTGGCTAATTTCCCTTAGCACAGGGTCCTTAAGTTCATCCATGTTGTAGCCTGTGTCAGAATTTCCATCCTTTTTAAGACTAATAGTCTATTGTATGTGTACCCACATTTTGCTTATCCAGTCATCTGGTGATGGGCATTTGGGTTGTTTTTAGCTACTGTGAGTAATGTTGCTGTGAATATGGATGTACTACTATCTCTCTGCTTTCAATTCTTTTGGCTGTATACCCAGAGTTTCTGAATCACATGGTAATTCTATTTTTATTTTTATCTTATTTTTGAGAGAGAGAGAGAGAGAGAGAGAGAGCAAGGGAGGGGCAAAGAAAGAGGAGGAGAGAGAATCCCAAGCAGGCTCTGCCACTGTAAGTGCAGAGCCCATTGCAGGGTTCAAACTCACAAACCGCATGATTATGACCTGAGCTGAAATTCAAGAGTCAGCCACTTAATCAATTGAGCCACCCAGGTGCCCCAGTAATTCTATTTTTAATTTTTTTGAGGAAACACCGTACTGTTTTCATAGTGGCTGTCCCATTTTATATTCCCATTAACAAGGGTTTCAGCAAATGTGTCTTACTCTCCTTTGAACCACCAGCACTAGCTCACCATTGGGACATAGAAACTTACATACTTATTAAATGGATGGGGAAAGGATTTGGTGGCTAACTATATATGAGGGATGAAGTACAAAGAGAAGTCCATACTGAATCCCAGGTTTTAGCTTGGCTGATAAGATGGATGGTGACACCTATAGGAGAAGAAATGGGTTTGGGGAGAAAGAGAACAGATTCTATCCAGGACACACCGTGTTTTAAGTACCTTTAGAACACTCGGGAGGAAATAGATATTCTAGACTGGAAACAGGAGGCAGGTCTGGTGGGAGACAGAAACATGAGAATCTGTATCAGTCCAGGTTCTCCAGAGCAGCAGAAACATAAATACATAGAGACTTATTTTAAGGAAATGGTTCATGCAATTATGGGGACTGCTGAGTCCAAAATCCATAAGGCAGGCCAGCAGGCTGGAAACTCAGGGAAGAATTGATGTTGTGGTCTTGAGTTGGAATTTGTAGACCAGGCTGGCAGGCTGGAAACTGAAGCAGGATTTTTACGTTATAGTCTCGAAGCAGAATTCCTTCTCTGGGAAACCTTGGTTTTTTTGCTCCTAAGGCCTTCAACTGATTAGTTGACGTCCACCCACATTTTCAAGGATAATCTCCTTTACTCAGAGTCAACTGAGTGTAGATGTTAATCATATTTACAAAATATCTTCACAGAAATATCCAGATTAGTGTTTGACTAAACAATTGGATACTGTGGCCCACCCAAGTTGACGCATACAACTAACCATCACAGAGTCATCAAGGTGGTAACCGACCTCTTAAAAGCACAAGATATCGGGCGCCTGGGTGGCTCAGTCGGTTAAGCGTCCGACTTCGGCTCAGGTCACAATCTCACAGTTCGTGAGTTTGAGCCCCACGTGGGGCTCTGTGCTGACAGCTCAGAGCCTGGAGCCTGCTTCACATTCTGTGTCTCCCTCTCTCTCTGCCCCTTCCCTGCTCATGCTGTGTCTCTCTCTGTCTCAAAAATAAATAAACATTAAAAAAAAATTAAAAAAAAAAAAAAGCACAAGGTATCACCCAGGGAGAACAAGATAAAGGCCAAGGACCCCAATAGTAAAAAGATGGACAAAGGAAGAAGAGCGAGGGGTTGCAGAGGAGGCTGAGGTTGTAGAAGGAAGGGAACCCAAAGAAAGAGGTGTCAGAAACCGAAGGAAGACAATGTATCAAACAAGCATGGTCAAATGTGCCACTGGCTGCGGAAGGCTTAAGTGAGGGGAGCACTGAAAATCAGGAAGCCTTTAGTGACCTTTTCACAAGCAGCAGCAGTGCCAGTGCTGTTTGGTAGTGTAAATTGGTACAATTGCTTCAGAACCTATTCAGCATCAGGCAGGGGAGTTGAATATGTGAAGAGCCCATCCCTTGTAGACGCATAGCAGTACCCCCCTTACTGCAGCTGCACTCACCCACAGTCAACCTCCGTCTGAAACCAGATGATCCTCCTTCTGATAGATCAACAGGACCTAATGCCTGTCATTCACCTCCTTTTATCTCATCACAGGCAATTTATCATCTCACATCACCATAAGAAGAGTTTGAGTATGGGGTGCCTGGGTGGCTCAGTCAGTTGAGTGTCCGACTTCGGCTCGGGTCATGTTCTCACAGCTCATGGGTTCAAGCCTTGCGTCAGGCTCTGTGCTGACAGCTCAGAGCCTGGAGCCTGCTTCAGATTCTGTGTCTCCCTCTCTCTCTCTCTGTCCCTCCCCCACTGGCTCACGCGCACGCGTGCTCTCTCTCAAGAATAAATAAACATTAAAAATAATAATAAAGAAGAGTTTGAGTACAGTACAATAAGACATTTTGGGAGAGATCACATTCATACAACTTTTATTACAGTATATTGTTATAATTTTTCTGTTTTACTTGGTTATTCTTTTTCATCTCTTCCTGTACCTAATTTATAAATTCAACTTTATCGTAGGTACGTAAGTATTGAAAACAATAGTATGGGGCGTGTGGGTGGCTCAGTCAGTTAAGCGACTCTTGGTTTTGGCTCAGGTCATGATCTCACGGTTTCGTGAGTTCAAGCCCCACATGGGCTCTGTGCTGGCAGCACAGAGGCTATTTGGGATTCTCTCTCTCTCCCTCTCTCTCTGCCCCTCCCCCACTTTTGCTGTCTCTGTTTCTCTCCAAAACAAAACAAAACAAAACTTAAAAAAACAAAAAACAAGGGGCGGCTGGGTGGCTCAGTCAGTTAAGCATACAGCTCTTGATTTCGGCCCAGGTCATGATTTCACGGTTTGTAAGTTCGAGCCCCACATCGGATTTAGCACTGACAGTGTGGAGCCTGCTTGGGATTCTCTCCCTCTCTCTCTGCCACTCCCCCGCTCTCTCTCTCTCTCTCTCTCTCTCTCTCTCTCTCTGTCTCTCTCTAAATAAATAAACTTTAAAAAAAGAATAAAAAAAACACAATAGTATATGTGGGGTTCAGTACCTTCACAGTGTCAGGCACCCACTGAAGGTCTTGGAATGTGTCTCCCCATGGCTAAGTGGGGGCCTACTGTGTATTGATTCTTGCTACTCAAAGTGTGATCCACTGGCAGCATTGGCATCACCAGAAGCTTGTAGAAATGCAGAATCTCAGGTGCCATCTAGACCTACTGACTCAGAATCTGCATTTGAACAAATCTCCAGATGATTCATGTGCACAGTGAATTGTGAGTGTGAGAAACACTTCATCTTCAAGCTTTTTTGCTTGTGTTTAAAAAAGTTTGCAAACTATGCATGACCCCTTGCACATTTTTATGCTATTATCTAAAATTTTCCTCAAATGTTTAAATAGTTGCAAAAAGGTGCAATGTCCAGTGTGTTGTGAACATTGACCTTTAAAAAAAATGTTATTGGGGCACCTGGGTGGCTCAGTGGGTTAAGCATCGGACTTCAGCTCAGGTCATGATCTCACAATTCTTGAGTTTGAGCCCATCTCTGGGCTCTCTGCTGTCAGCACAGAGCCTGCTTCAGATCCTCTGTCCCCCATTCTCTCTACCCCTCCCCACTCGCTCTTTCTCTCTCAAAAATAAATATTTTAAAAAGGAGAAAAAAAAGCACATGACCACTCTCTTATTTAACAGTCAGAAATTTCACATTGTTCCATTGCTTCTGAATTCACGTTTCTATTTCAACCTATCAAAACATTATCTTTGTTTAATATAAATAAGATAGAAGCCTCTGTCTTAATTTTTTTTAATTTTAGAGAGAGAGAGAATCTTAAGCAGAATCCATGCTCAGCGTGGAGCCTGACACCAGGCTCAATCTCACAACCCTGGGATCATGACCTGACCCTAAATGAAGAGTCAGACACTTAACTAAGTCATCCACGTGCCCCTCAAAACATTAGCTTAAAAAATGTACCTTATGCCTGAAAGTATTCTATTCTCTGCAACAAAAATATGTATGTAGATTAAAACTGAATTTTTAGGGGTGCCTGCCTGGCACCTATTTTATTTACTCAAAATAAATACATAAACATTTTTTTAATTGAATTTTTAAAATTTCTTGTGGCCTTACAGCTCTAAATTTTAAACTTTTTCTTCTGGATTAATTATTATGATTATCATTAATAATTAATTTGTCAAAACAACATGAATATATACAAATTAAGCATAAAAAATAGGGGTACCTGGGTGGCTCAGTCGGTTAAGCATTGGACTTCAGCTGAGGTCACGATCTCACAGTTTATGAGTTCAAGCCCCGCATTGGACTCTCTGCTGACAGATCGGAGCCTGGAGCCTGGAGCCTGCTTTGGATTCTGTGTCTCCCTCTCTCTGTGCCCTTCCCCCACTCACGCTCTGTTTCTCTCACTCTCAACAGTAAATAAATATTTTTTAAAAATAAAATAAAACGATATTAGATTAGAAGTACAATTCTAGGGGCACCTGGGTGGCTCAGTCAGTTGAGTGTCTGACTTCAGCTCAGGTCATGATCTCACGGTTCGTGAGTTCGAGCCCACATCGGGCTGTGTGTGACAGCTTGGGGCCTGAAGCCTGCTTCAGATTCTGTGTCTGCCTCTCTTTCTGGTCCTCCCCTGCTCACACTCTGTCTCTCTCTCAAAAATAAATAAAGATTTAAAAAAAATTTTTTTTAAGTCCAATTCTAGGGGTGTCTAGGTGGCTCAGTGGGTTGAGCATCCAACTCTTGATTTTGGCTCAAGTCAAAATCTCACAATTCATGGGATGGAGCCCCACATGGGACCCTGCACTGATAGCTCAGAGCTGCTTGGGATTCTCTCTATCTGTCTCCCTCTGCCTTTCCCCTCCCCCTCAAAATAAATAAATAAACATTAAAACAATTTTTGTAATTAAAAAAAAAAAAAGAAGTGCAATCCTAGGAGTGCCTGGCTGGCTCAATCAGTAAAGTGTGCAACTCTGGATCTCAGGGTGTTGAGTTCAAGCCCCATGTTGGGTGTAGAGCTCACATACGTACATACATAAATGTTAAAAAAAAAATAAGTTAATAATATGTAATATTTTTTAAAAAGAAGTGAAAGTCTAAGATGGTTGGGACACCTTCTTTTTAATTAATTCATGTATTTATGGGTCAACATTACTTATTTGCTAGAATTAGGCAGGATTCAGCATGAATTATATTCCTAGTTTAATAATTTTTGTAGACGTAAGAACTGAACATTTTATTTCATATGCAGATGGAAATGGAAAGAGTTTTGTCATAGCAATCTCACTAAGTTCTTTGAAGTTCTTTGAAATCACACGAAGTTATGTACCAAAACATGGTGACTTATAATAAAAAATCAGCTGGTCTCTTCAACAAATGGTGCTGGAAAAACTGGATATTCCCATGCAAAAGAATGAAGTTAAACCCCTACCTCACATTGGATACAAAAATTAATTCAAAGTGGATCAACAACATAAATACATAAAAGCTTAAGCCGTAAAACCGATAGAAGAAAACCTAAATTTTCATGACCTTTGATTTGGTGATTTTTTTTTAAGTTTATCTATTTTTTTAGTAATCTCTGATGGGGTTCTTGAGCAAATGGCCAAGAAAGAATTCTTGAGACGTCTTTGGTGCAAAAAGATGATTTTATTAAAGCATGAGGACAGGACCCGGGGATAGAAAGAGTTGCACTGGAGCTGTGAGGAGTGACTGACATACACTTTTCAGTTAGTGGGGGTGACGGATAGAGTAAGTCTCTAAGGAATTTGAAAGAAAGGCTTTCAGGACCTTAAGGGGCTAGCTACTGTGAAGATAAGGTTACTTTTAGTGTTTAATGAAACAAAAACATCAAGGAAGTAAGGCAGCCATGAGCTCCTTGAGCAAGGTCACACTCTGCGTGTTCCAGGTGTCTATCAGTGGGCTACACTGTAAGGAGATTTAATTTATCTTACATTTCTCTTGTCTTTGTTTCCCTCATCAATCTCTATACCCAATGTGGGCCTCAAACTCACAACCCTGAGATCAAGAGTGGCCTGCTCCTGGGGCACCTGGGTGGCTCAGTTGGTTGAGCATTTGACTTCGACTCAGGTAATGATCTCGTGGTTTGTGAGTTTGAGCCCAGCATCAGGCTCTATACTGATAGCTCAGAGCCTGGAGCCTGCTTTGGATTCTGTGTCCTCCTCTCCCTCTGCCCTTCCCCCGTTTACGTGTCTCTCTCCCTCTCAAAAATAAATTAAAAAAAGAGTGGCACGCTCTTCCAACTGAGCCAGCCAGGTGCCCCTTCGTGATGGTTTCTTAGATATGGACACCAAAAGCACAAGCAACAAAAGAAAAAACAGATAAATTGGGCTTCATCCAAATTAAAAATATGTGGGCATCTTCGGGGCGCCTGGGTGGCTTGGTCGGTTAAGCGTCCGACTTCGGCTCAGGTCATGATCTCACGGTCCGTGAGTTCGAGCCCCGCGTCGGGCTCTGTGCTGACCGCTTAGAACCTGCAGCCTGTTTCAGATTCTGTGTCTCCCTCTCTCTCTGCCCCTCCCCTATTCATGCTCTGTCTCTCTCTGTCTCAAAAATAAATAAACGTTAAAAAATATATATGTGTGTGCATCTAAAGGCTTTTTTTTTAGTAAGCTCTACACCCAACATACAGCCTAAAGAGTCGCACACTCTACCGAATGAGCCAGCCAGGTGCCCCAATCTGAAGACATTTTATCAAGAAAGTAAAAAAGACAACCTACAGAATGGGAGAAAATATTTGTAAATCATATATCCTGTAAGGATCTAGTATGCAGAATATATAAAGAACCCTTACAACTCCACAACAAAAAGGCAAACAACTCAATTTAAAAATGGTCAAAGGACTTGAACAGATATTTCCCAGAGAAGATATACAAGTGGCACCAACAACCACATGAAAAGATACTCAATATCGTTAGTCATTAGGGAAATGCAAATCAAAACCACAATGAGATACCACTTCACCCACTAGGAAGTGACACCTAGGATGTGGAGAGAATGGAACCGCCATACAATGTGCTGGTGGGAATATAAAATGATTCAACAGCTGTGGAAAACTGTTTGATGGTTCCTCAAAAGCTATACATAGAACTACCATATTACCCAGAAATTCAACTCCTAGGTACATACCCCAAAAAATTAAAAACAGGCACTCAACAAATACACGTGCATAACAGCACTATCCACGATCACCAAAAGGTGGAAACAGCCCAAACGTCCATCAACAGAGGAATGAACAAATTGTGGTCTATACATATACTGGAGTATCAGTCAGCCGTAAAAAGGAATGAAGTACTGGGGTGCCTGAGTGGCTCAGTTGGTTAAGCATCCAACTTCGGCTCAGGTCATGATCTCACGGTTTGTGAGTTCAAGCCCCGCATCGGGCTCTATGCTGACAGCTCGGAGCCTGAAGCCTGCTTCTGGTTCTGTGTCTCCCTCTCTCTCTGCCCCTCCCCTGCTCGTGCTCTGTCTGTCTCAAAAATAAATAAACATTAAAAAAAAAAAAAAGGAATGAAGTACTGATACATGCTACAACATGGATGAACCTCAAAAGGTATTATGCCAGGGGCGCCTGGGTGCCTCAGTTCGTTAAGCGTCTGACTCTTGATTTTAGCTCAGGTCATGATCTCATGGTTCATGAGTTCAAGCCCCACATCAGGCTCTGCACTAACAGTGTGGAATCTCCTTGGGATTTTCTCTCTCACTTTCTCTCTTCCCATTCCCAGCTCACGTGCTCTCTCTCTCGCTCTCTCTCTCTCAAAATAAATAAATAAACTTTTAAAAAACAAAATTATACAAAAAAAAAAAAAAAGGTATTATGCATGTGAGAGAAGCCAGACATAGGACCACATACTGTAGGATTCCATTTATACAAAATATCCAGAATAGATCATTCCACAGAAACAGAACACATATTGGTAGTTTCTGGAAGCTGGAGGAAGGAGGGAAGCAACTGTTTAATGGGTACAAGGTTTCTTTTGGGGTGATAAAAATGTTTTGGAATGAGACAAAAGTGGATAGAAGTTGGGGTTGTACAACACTGTGAATGTACTAAATGCCATTGAATTTTTCACCTCAAAATGGTTAGTTGCATGTTATGTAGATTTCACCTCAATAATAAAAAGGATAAAATAATAAATACACGTAACTTTGTTGAAATACAGAGAAAGTAGCTGACTTGTAGAATGATGTCACTAGGTCACTCACTTTCTCAGAACCAACATAGATTTTGGAATTGTCCCTTTTGGTGCCCTGGTGTTTTCACCCTCCTGATTCCCCCTGGGGCCTAGTTTCTGTGGTAAGGGAGAGTTGGGCAAGGGGATGGGGACACGTGTTTCTCCTTCACAGGGGCCTCTTCAGGTCCATCAGCACCCCTATGCCTTTTGGGAGAGTCCGATCTGAGAAGGGTTCCCTTACATCTATCCAGGTCCACCTACCCCCTGGACAGTCCTCTTACAGTACAGGGATACACGTTCCTAGTTTGAAGCCTGCTGCCCTGGAGAAGCCTACATGTCATACCCAGAAAAGACTAAAAGAGGGCTCACAGCAACATTGTAGTAATAACCACCAATTTAAATAACACAAATGCTCATCAACAGGACAAAGGATTAACTAGGTGTAAGCACCCAATAGAAAGAAGATTACAACTCAACAAAGTCAGAACGAGTTAAAAAACACATAAACTACGATTCCATCTATGTGAAGATCTAACACACAAAGCTAAACAGCATGCTATTGAGGAACACCTACAACGTGCACAGATAAAGGAAATTTCAAGACAAGAAATGGATCTATATTTGAGAAATTCAGGGTAGCGGTCACCCTGCAGGAAGGGAGAGGGATGCAGTCAGTGTGGAGCCCAAGAGACATCTAAGGTCCTGGGAATTTCTTTTTGTTTGTTTGTTTGTTTGTTTGTTTGTTTTGAGAGAGAGAGAGAGAGAACAAGAGCAGGGAAGGGGGGAGAGAAAGAGACCGAGAGAGAGAGAGAGAGAGAGAGAGAGAGAGAGAGAGAGAATCCCAAGCAGGCTCTGCATCACCAGCGCAGAGCCAGACTCCAGGCTGGAACCTATGAACCTGGAGATCATGACCTGAGCCAAAATCAGGAGTCGAACGCTTAACCAACTGACCCACCCAGGTGCCCCCTGGGAATTTATTTCTTAAGCTACGGTCAGATACCCAAATATTTTGTTTCATTTGTCTTTATATGTGCTCATTTTATTTATTTTAATTTTTTTAACGTTTTATTTATTTTTGAGACAGGGAGAGACAGAGCATGAACAGGGGAGGGGCAGAGAGAGGGAGACACAGAATCTGAAACAGGCTCCAGGCTCTGAGCTGTCAGCACAGAGCCCGACGCGAGGCTCGAACTCACAGAACGCGAGATCATGACCTGAGCCGAAGTCGGATGCTCAATCGACTGAGCCACCCAGGCGCCCCTATATGTGCTCATTTTATACGCTCTTCAATGTGTATAATGTCTTCACAATACAGGTTCTTAGGAGAGAGGATGAGCATGAAGCGAGTCAAGGAGAGTAAACAATCACAATGCTGGCTGCGCTGGGGTGTGGAGTGTGGTGGCAGCCAAGAGAGGGATCAAGCTGAAGAAAGATTTTTTTCTCTAGGGGCGCCTGGGTGGCTCAGTCGGTTGAGCGTCCGACTTCAGCTCAGGTCACGATCTCACGGTCCGTGAGTTCGAGCCCCGCGTCGGGCTCTGGGCTGATGGCTCAGAGCCTGGAGCCTGCTTCTGATTCTGTGTCTCCCTCTCTCTCTGACCCTCCCCCGTTCATGCTCTGTCTCTCTCTGTCTCAAAAATAAATAAACGTTTAAAAAAAAATAAAAAAAAATAAAAAAGATTTTTTTCTCTTAAGGCAGCAAAGACTTGTCTGGGTTTAAAGTAAAGGGGCAAGTATAAAGCCCAGGAGGGCAAGAAACAGAAGGCAAGATTAAGAGTGGGATATAGGAGGGAAGGGAGGGCTTTCAACAGGCTCTGACATTAAGGAAAGGGGAATAAGGATGAATGAAGAAAGGGATGTTTGGGGTGTGAAGGAGAGCACTCCAGTCTGCTGAGAGAAAGAGATTGATCAGGAGAGGGGTAGGAGACTCAGGAGAGTGGGTAGGTAGGAAGGGCATGGTGGGCGTGGTGGAGGAAGGGGCTCTTCCAGGTACATAAAGCATCCCCCCCCCCAGAACCTAACTGAAGGGTGCCGCTAAAGTCAGAGCAGCTGAGTGCTGCACGTGACAAAGGGAAGGAGGGGACGTAACAGAAAGGGGGAGATGCCCGAGATGCCCAGAGGCCTCGTGGGGAGTGGGGCAGTCTGTACCCTTTTACACTTTTTGAATTTGTGGTCTTTGGGATGTTTTATTTGTTTAGTTGGTTGGTCATTTTGTTGGGGGGGTTGGCTTGGGTTGGTTTTGTTTGGTTTTTGGCTTTGTTTTTGGAAGGAAGAAAAATCGGCTATTTATTGGTGTGGTGCCACCCAGGAGAATGGGGAGCTAGTGCTTAACGTCCTAAATTCCCCGTTGGCTTACAAGCAGGGGTTCTTAAAGGGTGAAAGTTCAGGGTAAGGGTCTTAGGGTCTTGGATCATGCCGATTGATCGACTGTAATATTTCCTTTCTTGACCATCTTCTCCCTCTCGGCATCTCCTTGTCAGGTTTTGGTGTGAGTGCAGTGAGGTGGTCGCTCTGCTGCAGGGGCTTGGCTGTTCCTCTTTAGGGGCCTGGAACTGCAAGACCTTCTCAGCAGATTGTGCTCAGTGATATCATCTCTAGAGTACAAAGGCAGAAGTTGTACATCCCATGACTATTCCTAAGCTGCAAACTATTATTATTTCTTTTCTTGTACATGTGGCATGTTATGTTTGACATCTCAGGCAGAACAGCACCCCACAGACTTCTCAGGAGGCAACATGATGTTACTTCCTAAGGCAAGTTTACAGGTTTCTTTAATAGTAACCAAGGGCTCTGTGACTGGTCAGAGGCAGCTATGTCTAAATTCAGGGAGCTTTGAGGGATAGGGACAATGACTGCTCTAGCTACTTCCTGCTGAGGAGGGGTGGAGGTCAGGATCATAGGGAATGAAAGTGTTTTGCTCCTGGGGCATCTGAATGGCTTAGTTGGTTAAGCATCCGACTTCGGCTCAGGTCATGATCTCGAGGTTCATGATTTTGAGCCCCACGTCAGGCTCTGTGCTGACAGCTCACAGCCTAGAACCTGCTTCAGATTCTATGTCTTCCTCTCTCTCTGCCCCTCCCCTGCTCATGCTGTCTCTCTCTGTCTCTCAAAAATAAATAAACATTTAAAAATTTAATAAAAAAGTGTTTTGCTCCTAACCGTAAGTACTCTGGTGCCTGGCCTAACTTCAAAGCTTTGGACAACCATTAATTAGTTTCTGCTTTTGCTGCCTTGAGCAGCATCTCATGCCACATTTATGAGTAGATAAATCATTAAAAGAATAGCCAAGATAGATAATCCCGCTTGGGTTAATGCCCAGAGTATTGATCGAATTCCTTAAGGAATCCAGAAAAACAGACCAGAATACCAATCCCATTTTGTTCCTGGGACTTCAGTAGGAATCTGTTGCAGCCAAATGTCTTGTCCTCTAATCTTGTCAAGGTGGGTTTCTACTTTTTGTTGAGCTATTACTTGAACCGTTTCGCTGGCCAAGATTCCCAAGGTGATAGAAAGATTTTTGATCATGTGCTCTGAGCCCTTATTCCCCACCAAGGTAAAAATGCTCTCCCAAAAGAATATCAAATGTATTATCTTTTTTTATTTATTTATTTTTTTAATTAAAAAAAATTTTTTTTAACGTTTATTTATTTTTGAGACAGAGAGAGACAGAGCATGAATGGGGGAGGGTCAGAGAGAGGGAGACACAGAATCTGAAACAGGCTCCAGGCTCTGAGCAGTCAGCACAGAGCCCGATGCGGGGCTCGAACTCACGGACCGCGAGAATGTGACCTGAGCCAAAGTTGGCTGCTTAACCGACTGAGCCACCCAGGTGCCCGTCAAATGTATTATCTTGATAATCAAGCAAAGAATCCCCATTTTGTATTGATTCCCTCTCTTGTTCAATAAATACACTTTTTGAATTCTGAACCATGCAAGTAATTCTAAGAAAACATAAAATACACTGGACCATTTTTGTTTTTTAATTGGGGTATGTATTAGGTCATTTGCATGGACACCAGCAGGCCTGAGGCAGGTACCACAGGCCTGGAAGTAGCTCAGACAACAGGAGAGGTAGGTAGCAGCCGAGCAGGACTCAGGGTTCCTACAGCGAGGGCAAGAGCTGAGTGTGGGTCAAAGAAAGAAAAAGAAGTTGGAGGTTTTATTGTTATACAGGAAAAGTTGTACAAGCCTATGGATTAAAAGTCCAGACTAACTTCCCTCCTCCTTTCCTGCTGGTAGCTCAAGGAATATAAATTATTCCAGTCTAGGCTACGTAGAATGCAAAAGTACATCCACTGCCAAAGCTACTTGGAATGTCTCAGAGAAATGTGTAACTCTTCCTGTTTGGGATTATCTAGACCACTGTTTGCCTCCATCAGTAACCAAGAATGGTGCTGTAAGCCATGAGCTAGCTAGTCCTAGACCACTTTCCCCAGATGTACACAAAAAATACACATACCTCGGGGCGCCTGGATGGCTCAGTTGGTTGAACATGTGACTCTTGATCTTAGCTCAGGTCATGATCCCAGGGTCATGGGATTGAGCCCTGCATCAGGCTCTGCACTGACAGCGTGGAGCCTGCTTGGGATTCTCCCTCCCTCCCTCTCTCTCTCTCTCTCTCAATAAATAAACTTAAAAAAAAAAAAAAAAAAAAAGGAGTGGAATATAGCTTTGAGCCTAGGTGTGTCTGACACAAAAGCCAAAGTTCTTTCTCAGATTCATATGGCCTGACTACAAAGGAGAGTTCTACAAAGAGGGCATTTTAGAATAAAGAGAACTGAGTGCAGACATAAAAGGCAGAGAATTTAAAAGGGAAAGGCAGAGTCAAGCACGACCTAAACACTGCCCCCACTCTCCCACTCAAGGGTATCTCTTTGAGTTCAGGAATTCAGTTTAAGTCAGGAACAAACTTTTTATGGGTGGATGCTGGCTGAACTGAAGAGGAATGACTTCAGCAGTCAGTCATTTATTGCATACCTTTTATTTGCAAAATATAACCCATGACATAATTCCTGCAATCAAGAAGTTTATGATCTAATGAAGGAAGCCAGAGGTCGAACCCATTATATAACAGGCAGTTTCATCAGAATTGATGCTAAGAAGAATGCTCTAGTCTCCTGGAGTATGTAATAAACCAATCCAATCAGTGGGAAGCAGAGGCTTTTTCACCTGGACTTCAATGGGTAGGGAAGTGAGTGTGCAAGAAAGAGGGGGGAAGTCCTTGAGGTGCTAATAAATGCTGTTGGTAAATCTGTGGAGACTGCAGGTTAGTTTGCGAGTGACACAGAAAGAGAAGAAAGAGGTGCAGAGTTGATGGGAGGTTTTGTTTAAGGCGGTGGAGCTCTAACCTTGCCAGTCCCTTGGAGGAGCAGGGAAGGGATTGGAAGGACGGCTGCAGTTGGAAAGATTAAAGACGGTAAAATCACACTGACATAAATAATCGCATAATTAGAAAAATTAATACTTGAGCTAATTACACAGTAGGGGTGAAATAGGCGAGGTCATAGACAGTACATAAAAGTGGAGGACGTTTGCCTTGGCAAGAAGTGGGATCAATTCTGAGAATGGAGGGGAAGGTCGGATGGGTGTGATGTTACACGACTGTGAGACGGAGGAAAGTTGAGGACACTGCATTGTTTCAGTAAGAAGTTAAATAATCTTTTGGGCCAGGAGGGCTAGGGTGGTCACTAACTTCAGAAGAGTTGGAAAAAGTCTTGAAGTGTGGCTGGAGAAACTATGAACATACCAAACAGAGGATGCACGCGTGGGCAACAGCGACCAACGGCTCTCATAGCCGCGGGGCGGTCTGGGTTCCCGGGAAGGGCTGCGGTTGCAACCCTGTCCTGCTCGGCACAGCTGGGCCAGAGCGGCGCTACCACAGGGAGCAGGTGGCAGCACTGTCTGCTGGAGCTGGGCTGGCGGGGAGCGCGGGCGGGGGCGCGCTCTGCGGGGCGCAGAGCGGACGGCGCCCCAGGCAGCCGGGAACGGGGGGCGGGCCCGAGCAAGCGGGCCTCCGCGCGGCTCTTGGCACGCACGCGCAGACGTGCCGCGGGGCCCGGAGGCACAGAGGAGGGGGAGCGAGAAAGGGGGGTGTGGAACGTATTTCCGCTCTGGCGGACAAATAATACCGGCCAAAGGGGAGGCCAGGCCATCCGGCCCTTTAACCGCGTGGGGGGGGGCTGGTGAAGAAAGGGGGGTCTGGAAGGGGCGAATCCTGCTCCTTTAATTCCCTCCCCTCTTCCTCCTCCCCGAGTTCTCGCCGACGCCGAGGCGCGCGGGGCCTGGAACACACTGCACGAGCCGCCCCCGCCCCTCCCTCCTTACGCCCACGCGGAGCTGGCCCCGCGCGCGCGCCTCGTGCACCCCCGCGCCTGCGCGCTGCCCAGGCTCTGCCCGTGTTTGGGGGCGCTGCCGACCCTGGGGGGGTGGGGGAGATAGGGGGGGAAAAAACAGCGCGCGGAACCGGGCCAGGTGAGAGGCGCGTGCACTCAGGGTCGTGGGGCTGGGGGGGCGTGCCACGGAGCTCTGAACGTGGGGGGGGCGTGCACGAAGCGTGCAGGCGGCGGGGGGAGGACGTGAAAGGCGCGTGCAAACGTGCAAAGGGGGGGCGGAGGAATGAAGCAGCGGGGAAAGGGGGCGGGGTGAGAAAAGGCTGCAGCCCGGGCCACCCCGGAGCCCAGAGCCCCAGGCCTCTGCTCCAGGTTTCTCCAGCCTTCCCCTTGGGCGCGCGGGCTCGCCCCATCCTCGCGGGCGGTCCGGCGAGGGGGGGGGGTGTGGACGCCGCTGCCCCGCCCCCGGGAACCACGCCTCCGTTCTCTCGGAGGGAGAGCGCTTCCCCAGGGACTGGGGAAACTGAGGAAGGGGCCTGAAGACTGGGAGAGCTGAAACTGGGATGCTGGGCAAGAATGGGAGCGAGGGGCCTGGAGCCTTGGCTTAGGCGAACCAGAGACCTTTGTCTCTGACCGGTTTCCTTCCCAACCAGGGTTGCCCACCCCCGCCACAATGGCCTCTGGGGTGGAAGTCCTGCGCTTCCAGCTGCCGGGCCACGAGGCCGCTACCCTGCGGAACATGAACCAGCTCCGCGCAGAGGAGCGGTTTTGCGACGTGACCATTGTGGCCGACAGCCTCAAGTTTCGTGGCCACAAGGTCATCCTGGCCGCCTGCTCGCCTTTCCTGCGGGACCAGTTCCTACTGAACCCCAGTTCTGAGCTGCAGGTCTCACTGATGCACAGTGCACGCATCGTGGCCGACCTGCTCCTGTCCTGCTACACGGGCGCTCTGGAATTCGCCGTCAGGGACATCGTCAACTACCTGACGGCTGCCTCTTACCTGCAGATGGAGCACGTGGTGGAGAAATGCAGGAACGCCCTCAGCCAGTTCATTGAGCCCAAAATAGGCCTCAAAGAGGATGGGGTCAGCGATGCCAGCCTTGTGAGCAGTGTCAGTGCCACCAAATCCCTGCTCCCTCCTGCTAGGACCCCAAAGCCAGCCCCCAAGCCCCCACCCCCACCCCCTTTGCCCCCTCCACTCCTACGGCCTGTGAAACTGGAGTTCCCTCTGGATGAGGATCTGGAGCTGAAGGCTGAGGAAGAAGATGAGGACGAGGACGAGGACGTGTCTGACATCTGCATCGTCAAAGTGGAGTCGGCCTTGGAGGTGGCACACCGGCTCAAACCTCCCGGAGGTTTGGGAGGAGGCTTGAGCATCGGAGGCTCGGTGGGCAGCCACCTTGGGGAGCTGGCCCAGAGCAGCGTGCCCCCCAGCACTGTGGCCCCACCACAGGGTGTAGTGAAAGCCTGCTATAGCCTGTCCGAGGACGCAGAAGGGGAGGGTTTGCTGTTGATCCCTGGAGGCAGAGCCAGCGTGGGGGCCACCTCGGGCCTGGTGGAGGCAGCAGCGGTGGCCATGGCTGCCCGGGGGGCGGGGGGCAGCCTGGGGGCAGGGAGCAGCCGGGGACCCCTGCCCGGGGGCTTTTCCAGTGGAAACCCCCTAAAGAACATCAAGTGCACCAAGTGCCCGGAAGTGTTCCAGGGCGTGGAGAAGCTGGTCTTCCACATGCGGGCGCAGCACTTCATCTTCATGTGCCCACGCTGCGGCAAGCAGTTCAACCACAGCAGCAACCTCAACCGCCACATGAACGTGCACCGCGGCGTCAAGTCGCACTCGTGTGGCATCTGCGGCAAGTGCTTCACACAGAAGTCCACGCTGCACGACCACCTCAACCTACACTCTGGAGCGAGGCCCTATCGCTGCTCCTACTGCGACGTGCGCTTCGCTCACAAGCCTGCCATTAGGCGGCACCTCAAGGAGCAGCATGGCAAGACAACGGCAGAGAACGTGTTGGAGGCCAGTGTGGCAGAGATCAACGTCCTCATCCGCTAGTGGGGCAGGCTCGGGGGCCAGGAGGCGGGGGTCCCTGGGCTGAAGGGAGCTCCCTGGCCCAGGAGAATAGGTAGGGGGGTGGGAGGGTCGGGAACAGGCAGGTACGGTGGGGAACCTGAGCGGATATATCCTGAGGGAGGGGCTGAAGAGTCCTTGGAGAGAGGACCCCTGCCTTTTCAGAAAAAAAGAATGGAGAGGGAGAGGGTTCTTTGAGAAGACCAAGAGAATATGGGCTCCCAGAGAAAGATTTTCTTCTCTTAGACATGCATGGATATGTGGAGGGAGGGAAAGGGTCTTATGGAATGAGGAAAAAAAAAAAAGACAAAAATGCTTTATTCCTGGTTAAGGCTGCCCAGGGAGAGGTTCTGATATATCTTGAGATGGGGGGTGGGGGGGTGGGAATTGGGAGGGAATTTGGCAGGAGGCAGTTTATGTACTCCTGCATAGAATAGATCCTTGGGAGAGGGAGTGGTAGGGGGAAAGGATTATTGAATTCCAGAAAAGGAAGTAGGGAGACAGTTCTTGCATGCTGGGGGAATGGGATTATGGGTAAAGACTCACCAAAACTAGGGAGAACCATGTCAGGTGCCAGGTAAGAGAACATGGGGATAAGGGTCCTGGGTAGATATGAAGTGGGGGACAATAGCAAGAAGGATGAACAGTGGTGGGGGTGGGGGGTAGGGCACTTAGATGAAAGGATACATGGAGGTCTGTTTGGGGAGGGAGGGAGAGGAGTAGAGACTTATACAGTATTTTTTAAGAAAACAAAACGTATTTTTTAGGATTTTTTCTGGAGTTTGGGGTTTTAGTTTTTCTGCTTTTGTTTTCCACAAAATAAAAAATAATAAAAAAAAACACTTTATTTTTTCTTTATACTCTGTCTGGCAACTGCATGTGTATGACTATCCCACCCTAGACAGCTTCTCTCTCATGCCATTTGCTCTACACTCCGCACAACTCCTGTAGGCCTCATGCGTGAAGGAGACTTGAGGAGAGAAGGGGATTGTGCAAGTGGGCTTCTCTGGCTGGGGACCCTCCAAATTCTACAACCTCAGCACCTGGCAGATATCCCACACTTATGTTTCATAATTAGCAGTGGTGATAACACACTATCTCCCCCTCTATTGGAAGAGTTTCGTATCTGCGCTATGGAAGAGCTATATGTGTGATCATTGTGTCCGCCAAAACTTTAAGCAGGAGCCAATGTTTGGACATTTATGATCTGAGGAAGGGTTCATGTCCTCGGGAAAGCTAAATAAAATAAAACAAAAAACAGTTCAGGTTAGGGTATGGGGAAGACTACAATTCCCACAAAGCTCTGGAATAGTTCTTAAGCAAAGAGAACTACAGTTCCCAGAAGGCCTTGAATTGGCCTCAGGTGCTCAATACCCCAACCACCTGCTTCTATCAAATACTGCGTGTGAAATCACACAGGTTTTTTTTCCAGGCTTTGACCAGAATGTAATACGTAAAGGGATGGTAGCCTAAATAATGCTACCAAGGTTATATATTGGTGTAACATCATTCATACTGTTAGCTGGGCTGTGACCCACGCAGTGCCTATGTATATAAGGTGTTTGGCAAAAAAGAAGTTACTCAGTAGTATCACCAGGCAGTAACGGCTCTCAGGCCTCTAGGGTCTTACCCAGATCGCTAGTGCACCTGGTGGAGTAACATGTATGGCATAAACAGAAGAGACGTTTAGCCCCCGGTTTTCAAAAGGGGACGCTGCTCCAGGAGACATGAAGCAGTTGAGAGTAAAGGTGTCCGCGCGTCCCCACTGCCCCCTCCTTGCTCGTTAGGGAAGCAAGGCCAAAACCGAGCCCGACCCTTCTATCTGGTGACCCACAAACTAGAAAGCACCCAGAGGCGGGAGAAGCATACGCGGGCCAGATTGGAAAGACAGCCGCAGCCGAGAGCTGGGAGGGTCAGACATTCCTTTCGTTACCTAAAACCAGGCGGGGGATGGAGAAGCCACACCTGGACCCAGGCGTGCCTCACCTTCGGCTCCCCGCTGAGCTGACACCAGGAATGGCAGGAATTCTCCCCTGCAGTCCCAGCTTAGGACAGCCACTGCCATTTCCGAGGCTGCTCTCGGGGAAAATGGCCAGAAGGCGCGTAGTGGCTCCTTTAAGGCTCCTCCTAGTCCTCCCTCCCCCGCCCACGTGACCCGGGGCGGCCGCGCGCCGGCTCAGCCCCCCGCGCAAGCGGCGATGGCGGCGGCGGCGGGAGCTGCAGCGGCGGCGGCCGCCGAGGTGCGGAAGGGGAGGGGGAGAGGCGGGTGCATGCCCGCGCGCGCGCCCGGGGGAAGCGCGCGCCCGTGCAATGCTCCGGGGGTGCAACGGGGCCGGGGGGCCCGGACGGGACCTACAGCAATCCGGAGGGCCAGCACCGGGGGCGGATGAGGGGACCAGGGGGTGGGAGGTGGGGGGAGTGGGCACGGAGGCGCGCGTGCAGCCGCCGGCTGCCCCCGAGTGGGCGGCGGGCGCCGGGGCCCCAGGAGCACGCGCGAGGGGCACGAGGGGCCGTCCACCGGGCTGGGGGGCAGCGGGCGCTGGAGGGGTTGGTGCCCGGGGTCCCCGCGGCCTGGGGGACAAAGGGGGAGCGGCGCGTGCAGCCGGGAGGAGGGGGCGGGGCCGGGGCGCGGAGGCCCCGCCCCCTCCCCCTCCTCTCTTCTCGGCCCCAGAGATGCGGGGTCTACCGAGAGGGAGGGGGTTGATGCGAGCCCGGGGGAGGGGTCGTGCGGCCCCCCCGGGCAGCCGAGGCCGCGGAAGGGGGGGGGCCCATAGAGGAAGAGGTAGGCCCCGGAGCCTACTCTCTCTTCCCAGAGCCCAGGCGTCCTGGGCTCCCCAACTTCCTACAGGGCTGACCAGCCCTCCTCTACCTTGTGTCCCCTGCCAGGGGGAGGCCCCTGCTGAGATGGGGGCGCTGGTGCTGGAGAAGGAGCCTAGAGGAGCCACTGAAAGAGGTGAGTACAGCAGAAAAACGGGCCCTGTTGGACCTTCACCTCCCCCAACACAGGATTCCCTGAGAGCTTAGCCCCAAACTTTTTCTTTTCCCTTACAGTTCATGGCTCTTTGGGGGACACCCCTCGTAGTGAGGAGACCCTACCCAAGGCCAGTCCCGACTCCCTGGAGCCTGCTGGCCCCTCATCCCCAGCCTCTGTCACGGTCACCGTGGGTGATGAGGGGGCTGACACCCCTGTAGGAGCCACACCACTCATTGGAGATGAATCTGAGAATCTCGAGGGAGATGGGGACCTCCATGGGGGCCGCATCCTGCTGGGTGAGAGGCTGGGGAGTCTTGGGGTGGGGGGTGAAGTGGGGTATCCTCTGACTACTTTTCCTCTTATCTTGCCTTTGCCTGCCTGTCTGTCTGTTTTCCAGGCCATGCCACAAAGTCATTCCCCTCTTCCCCCAGCAAGGGGGGTGCCTGTCCCAGCCGGGCCAAGATGTCAATGACAGGGGCTGGAAAATCACCCCCATCGGTCCAGAGTTTAGCTATGAGGCTGCTGAGTATGCCGGGAGCCCAGGGGGCGGCAGCAGCAGGGCCTGAACCCCCTCCGGCCACACCCAGCCCAGAGGGGCAGCCCAAGGTCCACCGAGCCAGAAAAACTATGTCCAAACCAGGAAATGGGCAGGTGAGGATTGAGGGAGA
Source organism: Panthera leo (assembly GCF_018350215.1). Taxonomy (NCBI): domain Eukaryota; kingdom Metazoa; phylum Chordata; class Mammalia; order Carnivora; family Felidae; genus Panthera; species Panthera leo. Next base: position 30,560,522 of record NC_056683.1, on the reverse strand, counting down.
GGGTTGGAGTGGGGAGACAGGAGTAATCCACTGTAAACCCCTTGTGGACTTTCTTTACATTTTTTTTTTTTTTTTACACTTTATTCAGACCTTTTCTAATCTATTCCCAGTTTCACATATTTACCTAGGGGCTACAGTGTGTCAAATTCTGGGCTGGGGGTTAATCTGAACAAACAGACAAGTTTCTGTCTTCCTGGAGTTTACATTCTTGGGGAGAGGGAAGTAGATAAGACAAAGGTTAGAGAGTTAATTGTGTAGCTACTTTTATAATTATTCTTATGATAATGACTAAAGAAACTTCAGACCACTCTTTCTTTCTACCTCAAAGCAAGCCCCAAGGGAACTTTTTCCTCCCTTTGACACTGTCCCTGCTCCCTTTTTTAAAGGTTCTAAGGGTTTTACTATGAATCCCTAAGGGGTAGGAGGTGAGGGAAAGGACCAAAGCCCCAGAATTTCAGAAGCTTTATGACAATATTTTTAGGGCTCTTGGTATGATTTTGTTTTGGGTATGGTTTAGGTAGCTTTAGGCAAAGCATGAACCTTTGTTTTCTCATCTGTAAAATGGGCAAAAAAGGGCCTGCTTCTGCGATCTTGAAGAGATAAGTGTTAGGTGTGGGATGTGCTTAACATACTACTTCTGGGGATACAGCAGTTCTTGTGATTGCCACATTCTGGTTCACTGGAGCTTCAAATGGTGTTTTTGAGGGTGTGGCTCAACTACCCTCCACCTCACCCAGGGCTGCAGGCTAATCCAGGCCCCCAGGCCCAACCAGAGATACTCCCGACCCTAAGTGTGCTCCCTCTCGGCCCCCAGCCCCCAGTCCCTGAGAAGCGGCCCCCTGAAGTGCAGCATTTCCGCATGAGTGATGACGTGCACTCCTTGGGGAAGATGACCTCAGGTCAGTCCCACCTCCCACCCAACCTGCTGCTGGATGAGACCTCAGGGTCCTGAGGGTTAAGGACAGGCCTTACTCCTTTCTCTCTCTCCTTCTAGATGTGGCCAAAAGGAGGAAGCTGAACTCCAGTGGTGGCCTGGTGAGCCTGGAGAGGCAGAAAACAAGGCCTCTCCACCTAGGGGGCCTCATCCTGCCCTCAAGGGAAATGGGCTGGGGGGGAAGTACCAGCAGCTTCCATTTTTCTGATCTTTTCCTAGTCGGAGGAGTTGGGTTCTGCCCGGGGTTCAGGAGAAGTGACCATGGAGAAAGGGGACCCAGGGTCCCTAGAGGAGTGGGAGACAGTGGTGGGGGACGACTTCAGCCTCTACTACGACTCCTACTCTGTGGATGAGCGTGTGGACTCTGACAGCAAGGTGAGAAGGAGCTAGCCTACCTCCCTGCCAGCACGTACCTTGTTCAAGGCTCAATCGCCAGTCTTTCATTCCCTGCCTTGTCTCTTTCCTTTTTACCTTATGAACACCCCCTAATTCAGGGCCCCATACGGTCCGTAACTTCCAGTGCATGCTCCACCCCAGTCCCTCCCCTTGCTCCTCTCCATGGTGGCAACCACCATCCTGGACTTGGGGTTTAGCATTCCATTTTGTTGTTTGCTTGCTTGTTTATTCTTTTGCTCTTGGTTTGGTTTTATCTCCTACAAGTGCCTGTGCAGTATAATGCTGTCTTACCTGTTGTGCTTTTTTTTTTTTTTTTTAACATTTTTTCACGGAAAACTTCAAATAACATACAAAAGAGCAAAGGGTGAGCCCTCATGAAGCCTCACCTGGCTCCAGCAATTTTCAGTACACAGCCTCTCTTGACTCCTCTCTTCCTCCCCTAGCACACCCACCTCCCTGACTGCTTTAAAGTAGCCATCACATCGTTTTATCTGGAAATGTTTTCATATGTATCTCTAAACATCAGGCCTCTTCCTGTTTTTTATTTTTATTTTTTAGTGTTTTTATTTATTTTTGAGAGAGAAAGAAACAGAGTGTGAGCCGGGAAGGGGCAGAGAGAGAAGCAGGGTCCAGGCTTTGAGCTGTCAGCACAGAGCCCGTCGCAGAGCTCAAACTCATGAACTGCAAGACCCTGGCCTGAGCTGAAGTCAGATACTTAACTGACTGAGCCACCCAGGCGCCCTCTTCCTGTTTTTTAATATCACTGCTTAACTGTTTTCACAACCTAGAAAATGTAGCCGTCACCTTGCTATGAGTGTTCATGTGTTCTCAGTTGTTTCATAGATGGGTTTTTGTTTGTCCAGATTCAAATGAGCTCCATACATTGGTTTGATTGACATTTGCCTTAGGCCTCTCTTGATGTAAAGGTAGGTTTACCTGTCTTTGAAAAAGAAGGGGGTTTTTTTTGCCATTTATTTGTTGAAGAAGCCAGGTTGGTTGTCCTACAGAATTTCTCGTTTAAAATTAGTTGACTGGGTGGCGACTGACATGTTCTTTTTTCTTTTTTTTAAATGTTTATTTATTTTAGAGAGAGGGAGACAGAGGTTCCAGAGCAGGCTCTGCACTGACAGCAGATAGCCCAATGCAGGGCTTGAACTCACGAACTGTGAGATCTTGAGCCAAAGTAGGATGCTTAACCGACTAAGTCATTCAGGCGCCCCCTTAATATTTTTTATAAACTAGTTCTAAAAGCATAATCAGCTTTGGGTGTGTTTTTGTTTTTAATGGTGAGAAGATTTGATAGCTGGTATGCATGCTTCCTCTTGCATCGCATAAGCGGGCATGGGACGTCTTGTCTTTTTGTTAGTGGTATTTAAGATTGATAGTAGATTTCTGTGACGTCAACCTTCTCCTTATTACAAAGTTCTTCATTAGCTTTTCATCTGGTATTTTTAGCAACCGCTGGTAGTCCTATCTACATACGAATTTCATAAAAAGCATAAAACATGTGCTTGTTTTCTGGAACTTTTTTTTTTTTGCTTAATATGTCATCAAGATTCACACACATCATTGTGAGTGAGGTGCCTTCCTTTTCACAGCTGTCTAACATCCCACACCCTTTGTTTCCTCTCCTGTCCATTCACCTCCTCCAGGGAGCCATCCTGGGACAGTAGTAATAGTTCTTTAAAAATTTTTTTTTTTAATGTTTATTTTTGAGAGAGAGACAGACAGAGTACGGGCCGGGGAGGGGCAGAGAGAGAGGGAGACACAGAATTCGAAGCAGGCTCCAGGCTCTGAGCCATCAGCATAGGGCCCGACGCAGGGCTCAAACTCAAGAACTATGAGATCACGACCTAAGCCAAAGTTGGACGCTTAACTGACTGACCCACCCGGGCACCCCAGTAGTAATAGTTCTTTATTTATCCTGCTTCATTGAGTCTTGGGGGTTGGATGTGTCCTGCCCTGCTTGTTTCCCAAGAGAGGGCTGTGGACTGAGGGTTGCTGTTTCCCCAGCCCTGCCTTGCTTCTCTCCCAGTCTGAGGTTGAAGCTCTGGCTGAACAACTAAGTGAGGAAGAGGAGGAAGAGGAGGAGGAGGAAGAAGAGGAAGAGGAGGAAGAAGAAGAAGAGGAAGAAGAAGAGGAAGATGAGGAGTCTGGCAATCAGTCTGACAGGGTAAGAGCTGGAGGCTGGCATCCTGAGGAGTGGGGGCTGAGGGGCTGGAGGTCTGAGTCCCCAGAGCAGGGGTAGTGGGCTGGGGGCTAGGCTCTCTAATTCTTCCTCCATCCCAGAGTGGTTCCAGTGGCCGGCGCAAAGCCAAGAAGAAGTGGCGGAAGGACAGCCCATGGGTGAAGCCATCCCGGAAACGGCGGAAGCGCGAGCCTCCACGGGCCAAGGAGCCACGAGGTGAGGAGGCTCCTCTGCTTTTGGGTCCCCTCCTCCAGCCCCCCTGCCAGCCCCCAGAGAGCGTGCATGAACACACGCTCATGCATGTGCTCATGCACGTACACCCGCATGTACCCACGCGTCCAGGCACCTGTGAGCTCGCACTCTCACTCTCTCTGTCTCTGTGTCAGGAGTGAATGGTGTGGGCTCCTCAGGCCCCAGTGAGTACATGGAGGTCCCTCTGGGGTCCCTGGAGCTGCCCAGCGAGGGGACCCTCTCCCCCAACCACGCTGGTAATTGCCAATTGCTGGGATGGAGAGCCACTAGGGGGCACCCTCTGGGCTGGAGGGAATGGGGAGGAGGGGGACCCCACCGGAGCTGAGGTGTCTGTCCATGGCCAGGCTTTGGGAGTTCTAGAGCTTGGAGGGAAAGGCAGGGCGGGGGTGCGAGGCCCTACCAGTGGTCCCTGTGGGTGATGGGTATGGCCTTCCTCAGCTCCCTTTTCCCTCCGTCCAAGGGGTATCCAATGACACGTCTTCACTGGAGACAGAGCGGGGGTTTGAGGAGCTGCCCCTCTGCAGCTGCCGCATGGAGGCACCCAAGATTGACCGCATCAGCGAGAGAGCTGGGCACAAGTGCATGGCCACAGAGAGTGTGGATGGAGAGGTGGGCCCTGTGAGCTGGGAAGAGAGGTGCCGGTGGGTCGGGGGGGATCCAGCCCCGGGCTCTAGCCTCACCCTCTTCCTACCCGTTCACGCTGCCACAGCTGTCAGGCTGCAATGCCGCAATCCTCAAGCGGGAGACCATGAGGCCATCAAGCCGCGTGGCACTAATGGTGCTCTGTGAGACCCACCGTGCCCGCATGGTCAAACACCACTGCTGCCCAGGCTGTGGCTACTTCTGTACGGCGGTGAGTGACCGGTGGGGCAGACAGGCAGCATGCCCCACAGGGGAGGGGTCTTCTAGATCCTGACCACATTATTTTCCAGGGCACCTTCCTGGAGTGCCACCCCGACTTCCGTGTGGCCCACCGCTTCCACAAGGCCTGTGTGTCCCAGCTGAACGGCATGGTCTTCTGTCCCCACTGTGGGGAGGATGCATCTGAGGCCCAGGAGGTGACCATCCCCCGGGGGGATGGGGTGACCCCACCAGCTGGCACCGCAGCCCCTGCCCCCCCACCCCTGGCTCAGGATGCCCCCGGGAGAGCAGACACTTCCCAGCCCAGGTACTGGCCTCCCCCTTCCCGACTGTCTGGTCCCTGCCCTGGCCCCGTTGCTTGTAGACATCAGCACCTTCTCCCACAGTGCCCGGATGCGAGGGCATGGGGAGCCCCGGCGCCCACCCTGTGACCCTCTGGCTGACACCATCGACAGCTCGGGGCCCTCCCTGACTCTTCCCAATGGGGGCTGCCTCTCAGCCGTGGGGCTGCCACCTGGGCCAGGCCGAGAGGCCCTGGAGAAGGCCCTGGTCATCCAGGAATCGGAGAGGTGAATGAGGGGTTGCTCTCGGGCTGGGCAGCCAGGGCTGGGGCTGAAAGGTGGATCTGCAGGTTTTGAGGTTGATGCTCCTTCTGAGGAGCCTACACCTCTCCCTCGCCATGACAGGAGGAAGAAACTCCGCTTCCACCCCCGGCAGTTGTACCTGTCGGTGAAGCAAGGGGAGCTGCAGAAGGTGATCCTGATGCTGTGTGAGTATTCCACTTACTCGTTTGTTCTGCAGACCTTGAGTGAACACTGGTTATGTACCAGACACTGGGCTCAGGGCCAGGAGCGCAGCAACGAAGGCCATTGTCCTTGCCCTGAAATACTTAGTGTTAGTGTGGTAGGGGAGACAGACACACAGATAACCCATCAGTTGTGCCTTCCCAGTGGATGTTCAGAGGAGTTAACAACATTGCTCACGAGGGGCCCCTGACATGGGTTAGGGCCCTAAGAAGCCTTCCTGGAGGAGGTCCCACCTGCCCCCTAACTCGCTCACCACTTGTCCCTCCCTCTTCCGGTGTGGCGGGCTCTCCCCACAGTGGACAACCTGGACCCCAACTTCCAGAGCGATCAGCAGAGCAAGCGCACGCCCCTGCACGCGGCTGCCCAGAAGGGCTCCGTGGAGATCTGCCACGTGCTGCTGCAGGTCAGCATGGGCCCAGCCCTCTGCCTCATTTGCCAGGCCCCCAGATGCCCTCCCTTCCCCAGCCCTTCTGAGGTGCCAGCCCCCATGCCCCCTCCTTGCAGGCAGGAGCCAACATCAATGCAGTGGACAAGCAGCAGCGCACCCCGCTGATGGAGGCTGTGGTGAACAACCACCTGGAGGTAGCACGCTACATGGTGCAGCGTGGCGGCTGTGTCTACAGCAAGGTGTGGTGACCGGGCCAGCCGGGGCCTAGGTTTGAGATGGGTTTGAGATGCCAGCGGGGGACTCATCTGCCCACGTCTTCCTCAGGAGGAGGATGGCTCCACCTGCCTCCACCATGCAGCCAAAATTGGGAATTTGGAGATGGTCAGCCTGCTGCTCAGCACAGGACAGGTGGACGTCAACGCCCAGGTCAGCGGCCTGGCTGCCTGCCCAGCCCACTTCGTCTGGGTCCTTGGCTCAGCTTCGGGCTTTGGGCCCCCTTTAGACCTCAGCTGACCTCCGACCCTTTCCGTGATCTCGCCTTGCTCTAGCGTGTCCCTGTCTCTTTTCTCCCTCCTCATTTGTGTTTTTTTCTTTACCTTTCTCCTTTTTGCTTTTTCTGTCAGTTTTCAGAATGATGAGTTGCTGCCTTAATCTCTGGAAGTGTGCAATGATACTCTTTATCACCTCTCACTTTGTCATATGTTGGGTGTGTTTTAGCCTATTGATCTTTGAATTGTTCCATTCTTTGTCCAGGAGGAGCCCCTTGAACTAGGCTTCTGGGGTTTTTGTTAGTACCCAACCGCTTTTAAGTGCATCTTTTAGTACAAAGAGATTTTTTTAGAGACTGCAGTCTGTGTCGTTAGCAGCAGTTATTGCTGTTGGGTCACTGTGTTCTAGGACTTTTGAGTGGAAAGACCTAGGAAGTATGTGTCTTTTAGAATGAGAAAAATTATTCCATAACTCTGAGCAATAGACACTATTAGTCCCATTTTACAGATCGGGAACCTGAGACCCCAGAGACTTACCTGGAGTCTCAAAGCATGTGAGTGATGGAGCTGAGACTCACACTCAGAGTCTAGCCCCAGAGCCTGTGCTCTTGACCACATGCTCCTTTGGGAAGCAGGGCCAGCTGCTGGGCGTGCCCGGGGCAGGGGAAGGGGGACCCCTCACCCTCTTCCCTCTCTCCCCACCCACAGGACAGTGGGGGATGGACGCCCATTATCTGGGCTGCGGAGCACAAGCACATTGAGGTGATCCGCATGCTGCTGACACGGGGCGCCGATGTCACCCTCACAGACAACGTGAGAGTTTGTTGGGGGTAATGGAGGTGGGGACTGTCCTGGCCCCCTGAGCAAGGACGAGGCTGGGTTCAAGGGCTCACTGCTTGGACCCACCCTTCCCCTCCCACGTCCACAGGAGGAAAACATCTGCCTGCACTGGGCCTCCTTCACTGGCAGTGCTGCCATCGCCGAGGTCCTCCTCAATGCACGCTGCGACCTCCACGCTGTCAACTACCACGGTGACACGCCCCTGCACATCGCAGCGCGGGAGAGCTACCACGACTGTGTGCTGTGAGCCCCAGCCCACCCCACGCCCTGACGCCCCAGCGCCTTCACGCAGCCCCAGACCCCACAGGCTTCCTGTCCCCTCCCAGGCTGTTCCTGTCACGCGGGGCGAACCCTGAGCTGCGGAACAAGGAGGGGGACACAGCATGGGACCTGACTCCTGAGCGCTCCGACGTGTGGTTTGCGCTGCAGCTCAACCGCAAGCTTCGTCTTGGAGTGGGGAATCGGGCCATCCGCACCGAGAAGATCATCTGCCGGTGAGCCCGGGCCCTCTGCACCCAGGACAGCCTTCTGCCCTCTCCCCCAGCCCTGCTGAACCTCCAGAACATCCCTCAGACCCTCCCCAGGCTCCACTGAATCACCAGAACCAACCCCCAGCTAGGATACCAGATACAGTAAACAGAAATAGAGTTAAATTGGAATTTCAGTCGAGCAGCGCGTACTTTTTTAGCGTTAAGAGCATCCCACACAGTATTTGGAATGTATCCATAGTAAAAAATTACGTCTTACTTATCCAAAATCCAATTTTCATTGGGTGTCCTGCAGTTTATTTGACGACCTTACCTCCCATGCCCCGATGAACCCCCAGAATCATGCCCTTCCCTCCCACAGCCCCAGGAACCTCCTAGGCCTCTCCTTGTACCTAGTGGACCCCCTGACCCCATCCTGTAGCACCCCCAGCCCCATCTCCCTTCCATCAGGGATGTGGCTCGGGGTTATGAGAACGTGCCTATTCCCTGCGTCAACGGTGTGGACGGGGAGCCCTGCCCGGAGGATTACAAGTACATCTCAGAGAACTGTGAGACGTCCACCATGAACATCGACCGCAACATCACCCACCTGCAAGTGAGCAGGGGCCCGGGACCTCCTGGAGGGACACACAAGCTGTGGGCCGACAAGGCACCTGGCCAGTGGAGTGGGGCTGAAAGGGACCTCTGGCGTGGGCTTGCATGCATCTGGGAAAGGGGTCCTTTTTCTGGGACACGTGAAGGTATCATATGGGCTCCCGGTAGCCCTGGGGACACCCCAATCAGCAATACCTTGATTGTTCCTCGCCCCGGGAGCATCACCACCTGCTGTACTAATATAACCACCTCAGGGAAAGGACAGCAGTTGGGGGGCAGAGAGCGCCGGTTGCTGAGGGGACAAGGCCACTTCTGAGGGCCGAGCTGATCCCCTGCCTCCCGCCCCAGCACTGCACGTGTGTGGATGACTGTTCCAGTTCCAACTGCCTATGTGGCCAGCTCAGCATTCGCTGCTGGTATGACAAGGTATGTGCCCTCACCCTGGGCTTCCAGGGGCGTGCCAGGATAGAGGTGAGCCTGTGCCCAACTACATGCAAATCAAGGGCATGGTGGCGTGGTTCCTGTTCTCTGCTCCCAGCATGTGGCCTCCCCCAGCCCGTTCTCCCTGTGTGTGGCACTGGGATCCATGGTGGGTTTTTCTGTGGAGTCCTGGGGGTCCTTGGCAGCCGAGGTGGGCGCCATACAGAAACCACTTGTCCTCCCCTCCTTCGACCCCAGGATGGACGGCTGCTCCAGGAATTTAACAAGATCGAGCCCCCACTGATTTTCGAGTGTAACCAGGCGTGTTCCTGCTGGAGAAACTGCAAGAACCGGGTGGTGCAGAGTGGTATCAAGTGAGGCCCACCCCTGCAGCCCACCCTCACCCCCACCTCACCCCCATGTCCCCTCCGGTGGGGGTTTCTGGGTTCCTCCGCCTAATGTCACCCCCTTTCCTGCCCCCAGAGTGCGACTGCAGCTCTACCGAACAGCCAAGATGGGCTGGGGGGTCCGAGCCTTGCAGACCATCCCCCAAGGAACCTTCATCTGCGAGTGAGTAGGGGTGGAAGGGTGCACAGCCGTAGTTGACTCCCAAGCCTCCATCTGCTCTCCTCCCTGATGGGTCCCACCCCTTCCCACTGCCCGTCTCTGGCCAGATTGTACCTGCTCCCAGCCTGCTCAGACCTCAGAACCTTCTGTCACCACTACCACATCTTCCCTCCCCTGCCTTTCCAAGCTGGGAGACAGACGTGCATTGAGCCTCTGTCACTGGGTATCCTGGGCCAAGTTCTTAACCTCCTGGAGCCTCATTTTGCTCGTCTGCAAAATGGAGGTGATAAAGTTACCTTTCTGTCTAAGTCACCAGGGCCTCACTTCTCTCCAGCAATTCTTTCTTTTCTCAGCATCTGTAACCCTCCTGCCCCCTGGCTCCTACTCCATGGCCTGCAGACTTAATCTAGGCCTCCTTTGGCCCCACTTGCCTCTTTACAGGACCATCCATTTTCTCTTTATTGGGTCATCTCTCAACTTTGTTCAAATGGCCCCTTCCTCCTGAGCCTCAGTTTCCCCACCATCCACTCACTGCTCATCCCTGCCAGAATCTGCCTTTGCCCTTGCCCTTCTGCTGATACCACCTCTCGACAGCCCGCCCGTCACCCCGTATCTTGATCTTCCTTCTCCCAGCGTCTGCTACTCTCCCTTGCTGTGGCTCCCATGACGCTGTCCTACCTCTGACCCATCCATCCTCCCTTTTCACCAACTTCTCTTCCTCCACTTTCTAAATGTGGGTGTCCTTGTGTCCAGCTCCTTCCTAGAGTTCCTCACAGCCCCTGTGGCTCTGTCCCTTCCTGCAGCCCCAACCTCTCCTGTGCTACTGCCTGGCATCGCCACCACCTGCTGTGTGATTCCTAGTCCAGAAACCTCCCAGTGACTAAACCTGCGTGGATTTCCCCGCCCAAACTACCTGCCTATAGATACTGATCCCTGTAACCACAGGCGCTTGGTGTCTCCCTACTCGCTGATTCTTCCTCTGGTGCAGCTCAGGCCCTTCCCTTTACCTTCCCCACCACTGCATCTCCAGCTCATCCCCAGCCCACCGGCCCCAACTTCCCCCACATTTGCTGGTCCTGCCCGTTGTTCCAGCTGTCCGGTGGAGACCCCAGCTGGCAAGAGTATGCCCAGTGTTGTTCCCTCTGTTGTGTCCTCTGTTCCTCCTTTTCATTCTCATTCCAGAGGGGAGCCACCCACCTCCTCCCCCACTCCCAAGATGTCTGCTGTCCTCCATGCCCACTCTGCCTTGGCTGCCTACCTCAGCCATCTAGGTCTGTGGGATTCATAGACACAGACGGGGCAGCTGACAAATTGTGAAAGAGGGTTCCATGGGGTTCTGAGGAGAGACAGGGCTTGGAGCGAGCTCCCGATAACCCCTGTTCACCTTCAGAACCACCACTTCCTGCCCAATAGGTACGTTGGGGAGCTGATCTCCGATGCTGAGGCTGATGTAAGAGAGGATGATTCTTATCTCTTCGACCTAGACAACAAAGTAAGCAGGAGACCCCTCTGTACCTTGCTCCCAGCCAGCTGATGGAAAGCTGGGGAGGAGGGACTGGATGGTCTGTGGGTGGGGAGGTTGGCCAGGCAAGCAGGGTAGTAGTAGATGTGAAGAGTGACGCCTTCCCCTCAGGACGGAGAGGTGTACTGCATTGATGCCCGTTACTATGGCAACATCAGCCGCTTCATCAACCACCTGTGTGACCCCAACATCATCCCTGTCCGTGTCTTCATGCTGCACCAGGACCTCCGGTTTCCACGCATTGCCTTCTTCAGTTCCCGAGACATCCGGACTGGGGAGGAGCTGGGGTGAGGTGTCTCTGGTGTGTGCCAGGGGTGTGGGAGATGCAGTAAGCTTGGGACCAGAAGCTGAAGACTGGAGAGTGCCTGGTTTCCAGGCATGGATAGAGCAGAGCCTCTCTGATGTCCGTGTAGATGGAGTCCTGAGCCTCCCAGATTGATTCAGTAGATTTGGGATGGGGCCCAAGATTCTTCTGCATGTCTAATGAGTCACAGGCAGTGCCAGTGCTGCAGGTCTGTGAAACAGAAAAGGGCTTGGAGTCCATCTGGAGAAGATGGGGGTGGGTGCTTTGGGGTAGGCCTGGGCAGCTGGGTTTGGATCCCATAGCCTCCTTCTGCTCCTCTGACAGGTTTGACTATGGTGACCGCTTCTGGGACATCAAAAGCAAATACTTCACCTGTCAGTGTGGCTCTGAGAAGTGCAAGCACTCAGCCGAGGCCATTGCCCTGGAACAGAGCCGCCTGGCCCGCCTGGACCCCCACCCCGAGCTGTTGCCTGAGCTCGGCTCCCTGCCCCCAGTCAATCCCTGAACGCGGACCACACACGTCCCCCACCCCTGGATGGCCACCAGCTCAGCAGCCCCCTCTGCCACTTGCTGCTCACAGCCCACACCTGGGGGTGCTGCCTTCTTCTGTCCCTTACCCCTTCACACATTCCTCGGCCAGAGACCCCCAGCCGGGCCCTGGAGGTCTGACAGCCCCTCTCTCCCAGAGCTGGTTCTTCCCTGGGAGGGTGACTTCAGGGCTGGCCGCTCCCTGTCCGCCATCCTCAGCTGAAGTTTGATGAATTGAAATTGGGCCTCTATGCCAGCTGGTTTCTTTTGTTCTCAATAAATACTGGGTTTGGTAATAAACTGTCTTGGTGATTGTTTGAGGGGCCAGAGGGGGTTGGTCAGGGAGGAAGCACACATAGCCAGAGGGAATGTGGGCCCAAGGGACTGAGCAGGATGGACTGGTGTGGACAGCCACCCAAGGGGAGGGGAGGCTTGTGAGAGACCACTGTGGACAGAGTCCAGTCATGGGTGTGAGTGTACCACGAAATAATCTGCAAAAACATGAAGCTTTTTCTTAAAGCGTGCCAGCTCCTTCAAGCCATGGTCCGTGGAGCCCGCGGCAGGCAGCCCCGAGCCCCTGTCGCAGACTTGGCCTTCCAGCCCTCCAGCAGGGCACTGCCCAGGCACGGAGTTGGAAGGAGGAACTAGAATGTGTCAGGACCATAGGCGGAGGTGGGGCTGTGACGTGTGGGAGGGCGGGGCGGGCGGCAGGTGAGCTGCTAGGTCTCCCTGGCTCCAATCACTCTGGAGACTGAGCCATGGGGGGAAAACAGGACGGGGATGAGGCCTATGGTGAGTCTGAGGGCAAGGCTAGGGTAGAGGCCCGGGACCCTCAGAGGGAGGGGAGGCCAGCCTGGGCCTGCTCTAGGGGAATGATGGCTGGGGCTGGCCCCGAGAGGAGCTGAGTGGAGTTCTGGGTCCCTGAAGGGAGGGCCCAGAAAAGAGCTGATGGGAGGAAGTAGAACCAGAGTCCTGCGAAGAGGATTGGGTTTAGGGGCCTGGGGCCTTTGCTGAGGAGACTTTGGGGAGTGAAGCTGGGGTCACCATGAGAAGTTAGATGTGGAATCTGGGTCCCGCAGGGCAGGGCCCTGGGAAGCAAAGCCTGAAGGGAAGGAGGCAGGGTCAGGGGCCTGAGCAGAAGGATGGGGCTCAGGGACTGGGAGGGTCTATGTGCTGCAGAGCTTGTGGTGAGGCCGGGGTCTGGCCCCCATCTGGAGGAATGGGGTCCCTGTGAGGAGGAGGAGTTCCAGCCTGGACTCTGGGGTCTCTGAGGGGAAAAGGTACTAGAGGTCTGCCTGCCAGAGTCTCTGTGAACAGTGACAGCAGGACTGGGGTGTGTTTGGGGGTCCCTATGAGGAGTTACGGCTATGGATCTCTGTGGAGAAGGGGCCACGGCCTGCCCCTGAGGTCTCTGTTAGGAGGGGGAGCCTTCTCAGGGTATCATGAGAGATCCAGGCAGGGGGTTGAGAGGTTCCTGAGAATGGTAGGGTCTGAGGGGAGAGGAAGTAGAGAGCCTATCTGCAGAATCTCCATAAGGAACAGGGGCTAGGAGCCTGTCCCAGAGACCCCTAAGATTAGGGGTGGGGGGCAGTCTGAGAGGAGAGGAAACTGGGACACAGCCTCTGGGACCCCTGTGAGCAGTAAGGGCTCGGAGCCTGCCTGCAGGGGTCCCTTGGGGTTTGGGGGTCTGAGCTCCTGGTCTGGAGGGGAGGGAACCCCAAGGGAGGGGCCTCCCAGAGGCATAGCTTGAGTTCCTAAGCACGCTAGGGGAAGGAGCAGTAAGGACTCCCCGGTCAACTTCCTGGAGCAGCTTTGGGTCAATCATTGATCTCATATCCGAGAGCCATGGAGGGACAGAGTCCAGAGCAACAGATCCCACCCCTTCCCACACTCTTGCCCAACCCTTCCCTCCTCTGTGCCCACACAGGACCCTAAGCTGCCTGGCCCCAGCTCCTCCCTGTGTGTACTCAGGGAGGACCAGGAACAGGACATGGCCACAATCTCAAACGGCCACAATCTCAACTGCCAGGCTCAGGTGTCACCCTGACCGCTCGTCCACCGCTCGTCCAGAGACTGGCAGGAGCCTGGGGATCAGGGTTTACAGGGGCCGTCCATGCCCCGGCCCTGCAGGAGTTAATGCCTTTGGCTCTTTCCCTATGGCCTTGGGCCAGAGGGTGGAGGTAGGGCCTGGGGCAGCTGTGGGGAGGGGCTGTGACCTCCCTGAGGTGCTCTAGACCTGTGCCCACCCTGGACTGGGTACAGGGAGGGGAAAGGGATAAGGATTGGGGCATGAGAGCCACTGAGATGGCTTAACTCAGAGTCCCACATCCCAGCCATAGGGAGACACAAGAGAAAAGGGCCAGGATGGGGACAGAAAGCAAAGGCTATTTCCCTGGCTGCCAGCCTTGAGGTATGAGCTGGAAAGAACCTGTTAAGGCCCCTTTTTCCCCTCCCTCCAAGGCCACCTTGGTAGAATTCATGGTAAGCAGTCAGGCTGCTGACCAGGCCTTGATCCTACCTCTCCTGCTCTCCAGTTTCCTCTCCAGTCAGCCCTGCCCCTGTCCGTCTCCCCGCAAACTCCTGAGGCCCAGGAAGGATCCTGGGCCAGGGTAGGATAATGCTGTAAGGGAGGATGTGGGAGGGACAGGAGATGGGAAGAGACATTCACTCAGGGTCTCACACTGCACTCCTCCCTGTGCCCCTCAGGGAAACCAGCCAAGTATGACCCCTCCTTTCGAGGTCCCATCAAGAACAGGTGAGTTCTGGGCACTGCCCCAACTGGTGGGGGGAGGGGGGAGGAGGTTGGTTTTGCTTTGTATTTGCTGAAATATTGGTAAAAAGCTTATAAAAAAAAAGAAGAAGAAGAAAGAAAGAAGGAAACAAAACTCCTGCCTCAAGAGAATGGGGCCCTTGGGGGGATTCTTGTGTCTGGAGGGGGCACACGGGGGCTTCTGGGGTGCTAGTGATAGTCTTCACCTGGTTTCTTGACCTGGGAGCTGGCTACACAGGCCTTTGCTTTTTGGGAAAATTCATCCAGCTGAGCACTTACAAGTTGTGTACTTTTCTGTGTCATACTTCAGAAGAAAGTTTACTCACCGAGAAAAATGGTATTTTGTTCTTTTGTGGCCCCTGCCCCGACAAATGGAAACAAGTGCTTCTTATTTATTTCCTGATGCCTTGTGAGAGGTTTTCTTAAAGAAATAAAATAAAACGTACCCACCCTCCAACATCCCCCCACTCTCCAGCCCGTGACTCCTCCAGACCATACTCCCCACATCCCCTCTCCAAAAACTTCTCCCACTTCTCTCCCAGGAGCTGTACAGATATCGTCTGCTGTATCCTCTTCCTTCTCTTCATTCTGGGTTACATCGTGGTGGGGATCGTGGGTGAGTTTCCAGCTACGCTGTGCTGGGGCCATGGCTGGGACAATAACCTGGGGAGGGACCATCCCCATGGCTCCTCCCCGCCCCCGAAAGTCCCTCCCTCCAGTGATTCATCTCTGCATCTGCTTCCAGCTTGGGTGTACGGAGACCCCCGGCAGGTCCTCTACCCCAGGAACTCTACTGGGGCCTACTGCGGGGTGGGGGCCAACAAGTGAGTATGAAGGAAGGAAAAGGGGACACAAAGGAGGAGGTGAGGTGGGTGGTGGGCAGAGAACCCCAACACTCAAGCTCCAGAGCCTTCCTCTGCTGCCCACCCCCCACCACCCTTCCTGAATCTCACCACTCTAGGCCATGTTGAGCAGCCTCCAATCCTGGGCACCTGGCTTCTGATTTCTGCCCCCCCAAAATAGGAGGCGGAGTCATGGTTAAGTGCATGGATTTTCAAGTTCAGAGTTTGGTGTTTGAATCCCCAACCAGGCTAATAAGTTCTGGTTGTATGGCCTTGGGCAAGGTACTCAACTTCTCTGAGCTTTGATTTCCTCATCTGAAACACAAGGGTGATCCCCCAAGCGATGCCATCAGTTCCTCATGCAGGAAACTTTCAGTAAATAATAAAACCTGAGCAGTTACAGTGTGTGCTATGTTCCAGGCAGCGTACTTTGCCCACACAAACTCATTTAATCCCTATGAAGTAGGTACTATCATCTTACACCTGATGGAATTGAGGCAGTGGGCAGTTAAATGACTTGCTCAAGGTCATAAACCTCTTAATCATTTGTTAGCAATTTCGATGTTCCATTAACTCTGGGAAATCTTCTGGGTGGCCCCTGTATCTCCCTAGCCTGAGCTTCCTAAGGGCAGGAGCTCCGTGGTGTGTCTCATGGTATGGACCTGCCCCACCCCGCCCCCCCGGCTGGGCCCACTGTACTCTTGAGACACAGCCCTGGCAGTCCTCCCCTCTCCGCACACCTGACCAGGCCCTGATGCCCACACTTCCTTCCCTCCTGCAGAGATAAACCGTATCTTCTCTACTTCAACATCTTCAGCTGCGTCCTGACCACCAACATCATCACGGTGGCTGAGAACGGCCTGCAGTGTCCCACACCCCAGGTCAGAGCCTGGGACCTGCCTCTGCCCAGATCTCCCCCAGGGTCTGGGTACCAGCCCCTCAGCATGCTCTCTGCCCCCAGGTATGCGTGTCCTCCTGCCCAGAGGTCGCATGGACCGTGGAAGTAAACCAGTTCTCACAGAAGGTTGGGGAGGTCTTCTACACTGCAAACAGGAACTTTTGTCTGCCAGGGGTGCCCTGGGACATGGTGAGAGCTGCCTCCAATGTCATCGCTGTGGTCAAGGGGGAGCACATGGGTGGGGGTGAGGAGGAGTTGGGTAGGTGATTACGGTGGTGGTGGTGATGAGGGAGCTCACTCCTTCATCCTGCTCTGTGTGTGTCTGTATGTCCTCCCCCCACCCCCAGCCAGTGATCCAAAGCCTGCAACAAGAGCTCTGCCCCAGTTTCCTCCTCCCTTCCGCTCCAGGTGAGAAGCTGTGCTCCTTCCTCAGGCATCCTCTAGTCCTATGATTTTATTGCTCAGGTGAGGAGGGCAGACCCAGAGAGAGCCAAGTCATACAGCTTGCGTGACAGAATTGGAATCAGCACCAGGTCTTGATCTTCCTGTGCAGCAGGACCCTACAGACAGACCCTGTGTCTGTTGTGCACCAGGCACCCAGATAGACGCAGGGCAGATGAAACTGCTCCCAGCTTGAGCTACGTTTTAGGTACAGAGATCAGAGGTGTTCACAAAGACACTGCCCGAGAATCAGAAATAGACCGGATGTCCATTCGAACGTACAAGCAAACGTGGCCAGGTGGTGGGATCACAGTCAACTTTTTCATTCTTCCTATATGTTCTTTTTTCCAATAGTACATGTTATTTTTTAAGAGAAAAAACTTTAATTATAACATGAGAAAAGATATCTGATTCTCAATATAGATGCTATAAAAAGTATCTCAAATGAATGCTCCAAATCAGATCTGGATTCCAGCACTTTCCAGCTGTATGGTCTTGGGCCAATTACGTATCCTCTCTGAGCTTTGTTTCCTCATCTTAAGAATGTAAATGTCAAAGCCAGCCTGCCGGCCAAAGTCATTGTGAGGATGGAGATACATGCCTCTGTAGGCACATGATACATGCATCAGGAGATGGGGAAGGGGTCAGAAGGTTTCCTGGAAGAGGTGAGATGGAAGGGATTTCTGGAGGGAGAACATTCAGAGAGAGGAGCAGGGAGAGCAGAAGCACAGAGGTGAGGGGAAACTGGGCTGAGCTCAGCCGGTGGGGGCCTTGAAGCCTGGCCAGGGAGCATGGGCACTCCTGGGCAGAGCTCCTAGAAGTGTCTGAGCAGCAGAATGACCTAGAGCCCTGTAATGGTGAGGCATGGTCTCCCTAGCACCCACGTAGAGGGTGGGTGGAAGGGTGGCAAGGTTGGGGTGGAGTGTAAGAGTTAGGCCAGAGGAAATTAGGGTCTGAACCCAGGAGCGGCAAGGAGGTGGGGGAAGGGGGTATTCAGAGACAGAGAAGGAAGCCTGGACTGGGCTCCCTGGGGCATGAGCTCTCTTTTGGCTGGGGAGTCAAGAGCAGCTGGAGGGAGGGTGAGAGTGGGGAGCAGCAAAGCCCACCTCTCCTCCCTTCCCTAAGCCCACTAGGGGGCTGGGTGGAGGCCAGAGGCTTTCAAAGGCAAAGCTCTGGGCCCTCCCACCCAGGAGCCCCGGCTCTCTCCCTCCAGCTCTGGGGCGTTGCCTTCCACTGTTGAACAGTACTCCACCTGAACTCCCAGGGATTTCCAGTAACACCTCCATCTCCCAGGGAATCAGGTGGGCATCCTCCTGCCCCCACATCTCTGTCCTACACCCCTCCCGCACACAACCCCTCTGACTCTGTCTCTCCCCAACAGTGGTCTTCTTGACAGCCTCAATGCCCGTGACATCAGTGTTAAGATCTTTGAAGATTTTGCCCAATCCTGGTATTGGATTCTTGTGTGAGTCACCGATTCCGCTGCTCACTCCTTCCCTTCTGCCCTCCCCGATCCTCTGTCCCCGACCCTAATGTCTGAAACAGAAACTTTGGACAGGGGCGAAGGAGCCGGGGCCCCTGTCCCCAAACCCACCAAGATTTATAAGAGATAGGGGGACTAACCTCTGGGGACATTGGGCATGTGAGGCATTTGGGGGCCTCTGAAGGGGAGAAGATTTGAGGTCTGACCCTCAACTACCTCACCCTGCCTCCAGTGCCCTAGGTGTGGCTCTGGTCCTGAGCCTGCTGTTTATCCTGCTTCTGCGCCTGGTGGCCGGGCCCCTGGTGCTGGTGCTGATCCTCGGGGTGCTGGGCGTGCTGGCATATGGCATCTACCACTGCTGGATGGAGTACCGAGTGCTGCGGGACAAGGGCGCCTCCATCACTCAGCAGGGCATCACCACCAACCTCAGCGCCTACCGCAATGTCCAGGAGACCTGGCTGGTGGCCTGTGAGTGCCCTACCCACCTCTGGACTTCCAGCCACCTGAGGGCTGCCCCGGGCCATGCTGAGCCCTGGGCCTGACGGAGGCCCCTCTGCCCCCTCTCCGCCCTCAGTGATCGTGCTGGCTGTGCTTGAAGGCATCCTGCTGCTAATGCTCATCTTCCTGCGGCAGCGGATTCGCATCGCCATCGCCCTCCTGAAGGAGGCCAGCAAGTCAGGGCCTGTCTGGGAGGGAGGTGGGGCAGAGGACGGGGGGTGCAGGCATGGAACGGCAATTCTGGGAAGGTGGCAGGGAGCCCTGGAGGGGAAGGGCAGAAGTATGCAGTGGTTAACACTGCCGTTTGACTCCGTTTTTCTGAGACTCGGTTTGCCCATCTATAAAATGGGGGTAATAATAGTTCTTACTTTGTAGGGTTATCATGAGGATTAAGTGAGTTAGTGTCTTGTCAGGTTCCCAGAACGTGAAGCAGACCCTTCATTAGGAGGATTGAGTGTTAGCTGCGGTGGTGGTGGTTGCGGTTGATGGGCTGGAGCCCAGCAGGAGCCCAGACACACGGAGGAGAAGTAGCAGCTTTTTCCCAACTAGGACCATCAAGAGACCATACTTTGAGGACCCTGTTCCCTTACTCTCCCAGAAGCTGCCCAGATGTCTTCTCTGTGATTCTAATTTCCTCCAAGGGTCCCTAGCGCCTGATTCATTCAATTCAGTTTGTTCAATTAGCACCTCCTATGTGCCCAGCCTGGGGGGACAGAGCAGACCCTGGCAAGGACAGAGGTGGGGACCTTGCCAGGGTCAGCCCCATGAGAAGCTGGGTGGGGGCTGGGGACCGGGGCCATGCTGGTAGACTATTCTTACCTTCCTACAGGGCTGTGGGGCACATGATGTCTACCATGTTCTACCCGCTGGTCACCTTTGTCCTCCTGCTCATCTGCATTGTCTACTGGGCCATGACCGCCCTGTATCCTTTGTTCACATGGCCAGGTCCTCCTGGGGGGAGGGGAGGGGCAATACTCACCTATAAAATGCCTTAGTGCAATTGGAAGAAGGTGCCCCTTCCCCTGGGCAGACACAGGCCTGCCCCTGGACAGAGTTGAAGGAGTGAGCCCAGGCTGAATTCCAATCCTTTGTGCAGTGAACGACCTGCACAAGTACCTGGGAATGGGTCTCTGAGGAGGAGACCTGTACAGACCGCCATGTGACTATGCTTTCCTTGACTCCCCTCTGGGTACCTGGCCACATCGGGGCAACCCCAATATGTCCTCTGGGCACCCAACGCCAGTTTGCCCAGCTGCGAGAAAGTGCAAATGAATACATCATGCAACCCCATGGTGAGGGGACTTAGGGTGGACATGGAGGCATCCATGGGGGTGAAGTGACCTTAGGGGCCAACTGCTCCAAATCCCTCATTGTGCAGCAGAGACTGAGGACCAGAGAGAAAAAGGAGTTCACTCAAGGTCACACAACAGGTCCCCAGCAGAGCCAGAAAGGGAGCCAGCACTGGACTCCAGATCCAGTACTCCTGCCGAGCTACCTCCTTATTCAGAGAAGGAAACTGAGGCTGGAAGAGAAGGCATACTGGCCCTGGGAAAGCTGGCTACCAGCACTTCCCACTCCTCCCCTGGACTTGCCTCTGCCAGGAGGACATTAGCTACTCAGTCTCCAGTCTCAGTCCATTCATCTGTAAAATGGAGATAATCCTAATATCTGTCCTCAGGGTAGCTGAGAAGATTAAACAACATTGGGCACATAAAGTGCTTTGAACAATGTCTGGCACCTGATAAGAGCTGACAGTTGTAGATGCGTTTTTGTTTAGTTGTTTTTGTTTTAGATAGGGTTCAAGCCCAGCACGGGGCCCAGTGCAACACTTGAACTCATGACCCTGAGATCAAGAGTGTGACACTTAACCGACAGAGACACCCAGGTGCTCCAGTTTTGCTTAGTCTTTTGAAGTCTTTCTCCCTGGGAACATGGCGGCACCCTAGGCAAGAGGCGGGTGGGACTCGGCCTTCCCCACACTCCCTGCAGGCTCTCAGAAAGTGGCACTGAACTGCCCGCAATCTGCTGTCCTCAGAGCTTTCATGTGGCCAACTCATCTGAGCTGGGACGCACAGGCATCAGCTCACTCTATAAAAGGGGAGGGAGACTGGTTTACATTAGGGAGGACCCACCATGTGCCAGGCACTAGGTATGCAAAGCTGCAAATGACCTGGTTCTTGCTTTCGACTTGCTCAGGATCTAGCAGCAGAGACTGACACAAAGCCACACAAAGGGCAAAGTAGTTTATTTTCTTATAAAATTTCAAACATACACTGAGCAATTTCAGCAATTATCAAGATTTTTGTCACATTTGCTGGACAGGGTGGTTTTTAAATTTCAGTTTCTTACTTTTTATCATGGAAATTTTCAAACACACACAAACCCTCAACTTCCCACTGTCCTGTTTCATCCATTCCTCCCCACCCCTGCAATTCTTTTTTTCTGGAGTTTTTAAAGGTAAATTCTGGACATGAGCGCCAATTCACTTGTAGACACATCAGGATGGATCTCCACAGATAAGGACTCTTTTTTTTTTTTAATGTTTTTATTTATTTTTGACACAGAGAGAGAGAGACAGAGCATGAGTGGGGGAGGGGCAGAGAGAGAGAGGGAGACACAGAATTTGAAGCAGGCTCCAGGCTCCGAGCTGTCAGCACAGAGCCTGATGCGCTGCTTGAACTCACGGACCACAAGATCATGACCTGAGCAGGAGTTGGACTGAGCCACCCAGGCACCCCGGGGTTTTTTTTTTTTTTTTTTTTTTTTTTAAAGTAATCTCTACCCCCCAATGTGAGGCTTGACCCTAAGATCAAAAGTCACATGCTCGGGGCGCCTGGGTGGCGCAGTCGGTTGAGCGTCCGACTTCAGCCAGGTCACGATCTCGCGTCAGGCTCTGGGCTGATGGCTCGGAGCCTGGAGCCTGTTTCCGATTCTGTGTCTCCCTCTCTCTCTGCCCCTCCCCCGTTCATGTTCTGTCTCTCTCTGTCCCAAAAAAAAAAATAAATAAAAAATGTTGAAAAAAAAATTTAAAAAAAAAAAAAAAAAAAAAGTCACATGCTCTACTGACTGAGCCCACCAGGTGCCGCAACAGATAAGGATTTTTAAAAAGCATAACGACTATACCACTATCATACCCAACAAGGTTAGCAATGATTCCTTAATACCAGCTAATACCCAGTATGTTCATTTTCGCTAGAAAGCATTCAGTGGAAGTTGCAGAGGCTATTTTAGAGGGGATTGCTGATTGGGTGCCAAGGTGCTGGTCACACTGCCTTCACGCCATTAAGGCTCAGCCCACGAGGCCTGGATGCTCTTGTGTCCATATGGAGACTGAGGGAAAACTAATTACTCTCACATGATAGGCAATCTGAACCCAATTTGAACCTGGAGAAGAATCTTCTGGAAGGAAATGGCTTCCCCAGTTCAGGGAGGCTGCTACTCTGGGAGTGGCAGGAGTTGGCTGGGAATGACTCTACTCTGTCACCCCCAGGCCCAACCCGTGAACTCCTCATGCCCAGGACTGATGTGCATCTTCCAGAGCTACTCATCCACGGGTCTGGTCCAGCGTTCTCTCTTCAACTTGCAAATCTATGGGGTCCTTGGGCTATTCTGGACCCTCAACTGGGTACTGGCCCTGGGCCAGTGTGTCCTGGCTGGGGCTTTTGCCTCCTTCTACTGGGCCTTGGACAAGCGTCGGGACATCCCCACCTTCCCCCTGATCTCTGCCTTCATCCGCACACTCCGGTAAGCCTGGGGCAGGGAGCTGGGAATTGTGAGCATGGGAGTCCAGGGGTCCTGGAGCTGCCTCTACTTAACCCCTCTGCAGATACCACACTGGGTCGCTAGCCTTTGGAGCCCTCATCCTGACCCTTGTGCAGATAGCCCGGGTCGTTTTGGAGTACATTGACAACAAACTGAGAGGTGAGCAGCTAGCCCCTTGGGGAGCGGCTGTCAGGGGCCAGTGACCAAACATAAGTCGTCCCCCCCCCCCGCTCCCCTTTACTCCCAGGAGCCCAGAACCCTGTGGCCCGCTGCATCATGTGCTGCTTTAAGTGCTGCCTCTGGTGCCTGGAGAAGTTTATCAAGTTCCTAAACCGCAATGCCTACATCATGGTAAGCCCTCCTACACAAGCAGCCCCTTGCTCTGGGGTCCCTTGGCCCAGGCCCCTGCCCTGGCCCAGGTAAGCTGTGCACAGGTAACTCTGATCTTTCGACCTCACTCAGATTGCCATCTACGGGAAGAATTTCTGTGTCTCAGCCAAAAATGCCTTCATGCTGCTCATGCGGAACATTGTCAGGTCAGGTTGTCCCCCACCCCCATGATCTCCCACCCAAGGCCGGGTTCCTGGGCATGCTGTGCTCAGAGGGCCTCGAGCTTGGTTTAATGTTCTGCTGCCTCCATCCATCTTCAAATGTGACCAATTTTCGTTTTACATCTGACACAGCAACTTATATAGCCAGTCCCATTTCTAACTCTGCCAGTTCCCTCATGCCCGACCCACCCCAACTTGCCATACAGGGTGGTCGTTCTGGACAAAGTTACAGACTTGCTGCTGTTCTTTGGGAAGCTGCTGGTGGTTGGAGGTGTTGGTAAGAACCAGGGCTGGGAGTTACAGGCACAAAGGGCAGGGGCACAGGGCAGCCAAACAGGTGACCTCAGAGAAGGGATGACACTGACCTCCAGACCTCTCCCACAGGGGTCCTGTCCTTCTTTTTTTTCACCGGTCGAATCCAGGGGCTGGGCACAAATTTTGAGAGCCCCTCCCTCAACTATTACTGGCTGCCCATCATGGTGAGTGATTCCCTGGCTCTGCCTTGCGGTCCAGCAACCCCCCAAAGGAAGTCTAACACGTCCTGTATCTTCCAGGTCTCCATCCTGGGAGCCTACGTCATCGCCAACGGCTTCTTCAGTGTTTTTGGCATGTGTGTGGACACACTCTTTCTCTGTTTCTGTAAGTAGACACCCTCTACCAGTTCTCCCAAATTTCAAGGTGCCAGATTATTTAGGGTTTTTTGGAGACCTGGTGCTTTTAGAAACAGCAATTTTGCTAGTTAACAACAACTTTGCTAGTTTGCTAATTGGCAGGGTCCCCCAAGAAAGAACATTTCAGGGGAGAGGACTCTGGTACCCTTCCCTAACTAGAAGTTAGTCACAAAAGACTTCCCAGCAGATGGCTGTAGTGAGTGGGGATTTTCTTACCCTCCTACATACAGTTGACCATTGAGCAACACAGGTTTGGACTCCACAGATCAACTTAAGTGTGGATTCTTTTTGATAAATACCGTACAATACTGTAAATGTATTTTCTCTTTCTTAGGATTTTCTTAACATTTTTTCCCTAGGTTATTTTATTGTAAGAATACAATACACAGTATATATAACATACAACATATGTCTTGTCTGTTTATATTATCAGTCCAACTTTGGATCAACAGTAGGCTATTAAATTTGGGGAATCAAAAGTCATAGGTGGATTGTTGACTGCACTGAGGTCAGCGCCCCTTAGCCCATGTGTCGCTCAAGGGTCAACTCTACATTCAAGATTTAGTACCTACTCCAATCTGTAATACCCGATTGACATGCATTTTGTTGTTGTTGTTGTTGTTGTTGTTGTTAGCGTTACCACGCTATGAAATATTATTGATCACACTTTACCGATGAGAAACAAATTATATAACCTACCCAGTAGGTTACAAAACCTGACCCGAAAAGAACAGCCCGTGGCGTTGCAGCCTAAAACCAGGCAGCTTGTCTCGTCTTCCCTGATTTTCCCGGGGAGTGGGGTGGCCCCAGAGGGTCCGCTCTAACGGTCTGTGTTGCGGCTCAGTGGAAGACCTGGAGAGGAATGACGGCTCCCTGAACAAGCCGTACTACATGCCCACAGCCCTTCTGAAGATTCTAGGCAAGAAGAACGAAGCGCTCCCGGGGGACAAGAAGAGGAAGAAATGAAAGATGCGGCCCTGATTCAGGGCTGCACCCCTCCTGTACAGCCTCCCAGCCTCACCCCTCCTTCCAGATCTCGATTTTGTAGTTTAAAAAAATTTATTAAAGGTTGATATTTTGTTTTCTCAAAAAGTCTGAGACTTTCATTCCCTCCATGACATGCAGTCCTTTTTTTGGTCGCTTTTTTTTTTCGCCACTAGCCCTTTAAAATAGGCTCCGCCCCCATGACGCTCCCCGGTGCCACGGCCAATCAAAAGGTTCCTGCGGAATGATGCCAGCCTCTTCTTCATCCCAGCCAATAAGCTGGGATGAAGTCCAGGTCACAGGCTCTGGGGCTTCAGAAAGAGCCAATTGGAGGGTCCAGCTCCAAGGCGCTAAAAGGTCATGTGGGGAGTCAGAGAGAGGAGTCAGCCAATTAGAGTCGCGGAAGTGCGGCAGGTGGCTCGACTCGGGACGGGTGGGGGTGGTGGGGAGGGAATAGCTAGCATTTAAAGGGCCCGGTCAGCTGACAGACGCCAGCCCGCGTCTAACCCAGGGGGCTTGGGTCTGGCTGCCCGGGGAGAGATGATGGCGGATCGAGCCGGACAAGTGCTCCTGGGCAGACCCGGGGACCCGCGGATGCCGGGGTTCTGGGGAGGCTGTAGAGTTCAGGTATTGGCCACGATCATCTTCCTGCTGCTTTTGTCTCTGGCAGAATCTGGCGCTAGGGCAAAGAATGACTTCAGCCTGGTGAGTCTCCCCTCGTATATCCCCATCCCCGACCCACGCGGGTGGTCTGTATCCAGCGTCCCCCGGGACGCGGGCTGCTGAGATCCCTCTCCTCCGAGGGACTCTCCCGCCGCTCTCGGACCCCGTTTCCTCCATCCATTCCCAACCCCTCTTCCTCAACGGGTCCTTGTCCTCTTGCCCTCTGAGTCTCCTCTTCATTACAGCTCCTTCTCCACCTCCAACCTCCCAGAAGGTTCCTTCTCCCCTCAGAGCCCTTCCCCCGCTCCGAGCCCCCAGCTTTGTTCCAAACTGTCCTCAGGTTCCCCTTCCTTATTCTAGGACACACACCCCCTCCCACTCTGATTCCCAGCACCCCGTCTTTCCCAGGGACACTCGACTCGGAGCCACTATTCAACCGTCCTAAAACCTGAAGTCAAATTTGTATTGATCCTTCCTCCTCCCTTCGCAGGTTCAGCCGCTGGTGACCATGGAGCAGCTGCTGTGGGTAAGCGGGAGGCAGATCGGTTCTGTGCACACCTTCCGAATTCCGCTCATCACAACCACTCCTCAGGGCACTCTCCTTGCCTTTGCTGAGGCCAGAAAAATGTCCACATCGGATGAGGGGGCCAAGTTCATTGCTCTTCGTAGGTCCTTGGACCAAGGTATAAAGATTCCTGAGTGGCAAGTGCTGGTGTTAGGCTGGATGGGTGGGGAGACTGACCTGCCCAAGGGCTCTTGACATAGGACCTCTGGGAAGGCTCGAGGCCTGAGTCCCTGAGGGGACTTAAGGAGGGAAGCAGTACAGAGCAGTGATCTGGAAATTGTAATCACCTAGGGTTGAACATTCAAAATTTATTGAGCACCTGCTATATACAGAAACTGTTCTAGGTTGTGTGAGTATGGCTGTGAACAAAGTAGACCAAAAATCCCTGTCCTCGTGGGGCTTATATTGTCTGTGGGGAGACCGACAATAAGCATAATAAATAGGCAAGTTTATTTTTTGTATTGGAAAGGGATAAATATAATGGAGAGAAATAAAACAAGATGTTGCAGATTGGTTGCAATTTTAAATAGGTGACTTTTGAGTGAAGAAGGTGAGAGTAACCCTGAGGAAGAGTGTACCAGGCAGATGTCACAAGCCTGTGGCTTTTCTCCAGGAGAAAACTATTTGAGGAATGAGAAGGAGCTTGTGGGATAGGATGGAGTGAGCAAGGGTAGAATAGATAAGGTCAGACACGTAAGGTGGGGGTGGGGGAGGCAGGTTTTTAGGGCTCTGGGGCCATTCTAAGGCCTTAGAGCCCTAGCAAGAGGTGGAAATTAACAGGGAGAGGTAGAAAAGGCTTCGAGTGCTCACCCTGGATTTCTTCTCTTTTTTCTTTAGGCAGCACATGGTCTCCTACAGCCTTCATTGTAGATGATGGGGACACCCCGGATGGGCTGAACCTGGGGGCAGTGGTGAACGATATGGAGACAGGAGTGGTGTTTCTTTTCTATTCCCTCTGTGCTCACAAGGCTGGCTGCCAGGTGGCCTCCACTATGTTGGTGTGGAGCAAAGATGATGGTGTTTCCTGGAGCCCTCCCCGGAACCTCTCCTTGGATATTGGCACCGAGATGTTTGCCCCCGGACCAGGCTCAGGCATTCAGGTCTCTATCCTGAGATGGGTGGAGGGGGCTGCCTTTTGGAGAGTCTGGAAGATGCCCCCAATTAGACTTTTTCCCAGGGAGAAGGACTTATGAAGTCAGATTTTCTCCTAGATGGGATTCCTTGGAAGAAAGGGGCATCCTGGGAGGAACCCCCTCCTGAGGAAAGATAGAATTTTGCCATTGTCTTCCCATTTGGGGGTTGTACACAGCTTGGTGAGTGAGCACACCAAGCATGGGTTTAAGCTCCCATACACCTCTGTGGCTGGACCCCCTTGTTTGATGCACAACCTATCCGGTGTATACCCTAGATGTCCTAAAGGAGCTTATTCTGCAAGAGTTTCTTAATTCAGGCAGTGGATACTTATGGGATCCTCCTGGGACCCTCAGTACCAAGGACAGAATTGAAGAGGACCAGATGTATTCTCACACTTAGGAGGTGATGGGTTCTCCTTCTCTACCTGTGAGCCTCTACAGTGTCTCCCTCAGTGACATCCAGCTTCCTTTCCCACAGAAACAGCGGGAGCCGCAGAAGGGCCGCCTCATCGTGTGTGGCCATGGGACACTGGAGCGGGATGGGGTCTTCTGCCTCCTCAGTGATGATCACGGTGCCACCTGGCGCTATGGCAGTGGGGTCAGCGGCATCCCCTATGGCCAGCCCAAGCGGGAAAACGATTTCAACCCTGATGAGTGCCAGGTCAGGAGTCCATGGGCTATTCCCCACCCACTCCACAGGCCCTGCCCTCCAGAGCACCATTTCACTCACAGACCCAGGATTTGCCCTGCCCCCTTCCTTGGGTCTTCCTGAAGCCATTTTCCCTCTCTTCAGCCCTATGAGCTCCCAGATGGCTCAGTCGTCATCAACGCCCGGAACCAGAACAACTACCACTGCCATTGCCGAATTGTCCTCCGCAGCTACGATGCCTGTGATACCATACGGCCTCGCGATGTGACCTTCGACCCTGAGCTTGTGGACCCTGTGGTAGCTGCAGGAGCTGTAGCCACCAGCTCCGGCATTGTCTTCTTCTCCAATCCAGCCCATCCAGAGTTCCGTGAGTGTCTGTTGGGGGCGGGGGGTCGTCAGGGGAGCCCCTTTTATCTAGAGAGGGTGTGGCCACAGACCCTCCTTTTTCTGACTCTGCTGCCCTCCCCAGGAGTGAACCTGACCCTGCGTTGGAGTTTCAGCAATGGTACATCATGGCGGAAAGAGACAGTCCAGCTGTGGCCAGGCCCCAGTGGCTACTCCTCACTGGCAGCCCTGGAGGGCAACGTAGGCGGGAAGGACCAGGCCCCCCAGCTCTACGTCCTGTATGAGAAAGGCCGGAATCAGTACACCGAGAGTATCTCCCTGGCCAAAGTCAGCGTGTATGGGACACTCTGAGCTGTACACCTGCCACCAGAGTAGAAGGCCCTGGACTCAGCCTTCAGAACCATGGGCCCGTAGCGGGTCTGCTAGAGGTGCCTAAAAGACAGTTCCACCTGCCTGTAGACTGTAGCCTTTTGCAAAATCGATTTCTCTTTGACAGGGAAGTCACTCTTTTAGGACTACAAGCCTGGCTTGTTCCATACAGGGTGTCCTGCCCTCACTTAGGAGCACATCCCTTCCACATCATTGCTGGCTCTGGCCCCCTACCCCCTTTTGCCTTCCTAGGGCAGTGATTGGTCCTTTTTTTAGGCGGGGTTAGGTAGGCCTGTGGAATTGAATATATTTGGACTCAGGGAATTGGGGAAGGCTGAGCTTCCTCTTTAGGGTAAGATACTGGCTATGGAGCAGGTTGGTGAAAGTACTGTAAGGGCAATATTTGGATTCAGGGTAAAGAACTAGGTGCGCCACCCACCTAGACTATTTATAAATTGAACTATTTGTAAACTTAACGTTTTTAATGAAGGAGAGTGAGCACTTGTAATGTCTCTGTGGTTCTGTCCATGCAGATGCGTGTTCTTCACGTACACTTGTAAGAGGCTGGGAATGAGCTCTGTGGAAGAAGCTGCTGTTGCCCATGAAAGTCGCAGCACTTTGGCGGTTAAATCCTCTTTTCCCTTTCACATCTTCCTCATCACAGAAAAACAGATTCATCTTCATAGGTGTCATGAGGAGTAGCAGGGGGAGCCCCATGAGATATTAAGCAATCTGCTCTGTTTTATATCTGAGATGGAGTGGGATACTGTCTTCCATCAAGCCAGGGGCAGGTGTGTGAAATGCAGATGGAAAGCCTTTCCCAGGCCAGCCCAGCCCAGCAGAGAAATAAGCATTGTGACAATTTACCTGAGAAAATAGCACCATCCTAAGGCAGATGCTATTGAACACATGAGTGGAAGAGCCATGCCTTTACTCCATGTGGAAAGAAAATACAATGCCTACATAAGCTTTGGTGGTCTGAATCTCAAAGACTCAGGGGGCGCTGGGTGGGTCAATTGGTTAAGCATCCTGACTCTTGGTTTCAGCTCAGGTCATGATCTCACGGTTCATGAGTTCAAGCCCCACATTGGGCTCTGTGCTGACAATGTGGAGCCTGCCTGGGATTCTTCTCTCCTCTCTCTGTTTCCTTTCCTTTCCTGCTCATGTTCTCTCTCTCTCTCTCAAAAAAAAAAAAAAAAAAAATCTCCCTTTTCCTCTACCCCTCCCCCCGCTCCCTCAATAAAAATTTTAAAAAATGAGGGGCGCCTGGGTGGCTCAGTCGGTTAAGCGTCCGACTTCGGCTCAGGTCACGATCTCGCGGTATGTGAGTTTGAGCCCCGCGTCGGGCTCTGTGCTGACTGCTCAGAGCCTGGAGCCTGTTTCAGATTCTGTGTCTCCCTCTCTCTCTGACCCTCCCCCGTTCATGCTCTGTCTCTCTTTGTCTCAAAAATAAATAAATGTTAAAAAAAAAAAATTTTTTTTTTAAATTTTTAAAAAATGAAAGAATGTCAAAGACTGAGGAATAAGGGTCACATTGACATACAGTTGCAGTTTATTTTACTTTCAACTTCCTTCTCTAAGAAATGTTAGGATAATTCATTCCATCAGAAAAAGTGAAAAAATGGAATAATCTCACTGTATATGAGGATACGGTGTAATTTAATTTTGTTATATTTTATCCAGAATTTGTGGTCAATAATGTAATACTTTAATTTTTTGACTTACAGACATTTGTGAAAACAAAGGTAGAGAAAATGGGTTAATGAACCCCGTGTACACCCTATGTATCCAACGTTTGCTTCTTATTTTTTCTTTTTCACTTTGATTTTTTTTTTTTTTTTTTTGAGCGAGAGAGAGAGAGAGAGAGAGGTAGAGAGAAAAATCCCAAGCCAGCTTTGCACTGTTAACACCGAGCCTGACACAGAGCTTGATTCCACAAACTGTGAGATCATGACCTGAGCCAAAACCAAGAGTTAAATGCTTAACCAATTGAGCCACCCAGGCACCCCTCTTTGTTGAAATACTTTGAAGCAAATATCAGACCTTGTGACATTCATCCCTACCTTTTTTCCTTTTTTTTTTTTTTTTTCTTTTTAAGAGCGAAAGTTCATGCACAAGAGCAGGGGAGAGGGGCAGAGGGAGAGACAGAATCTTAAGCAGGCTCCACATTCAGCAAGGAGCCCAACAAGGATCCCACGACCTTGAAATATAAGCGGAGCTGAAATCGAGTCAAACACTCAATAAACTGAGCCACCCAGGTGCCTCCACCCTTACATTCTTGAGTGTGTATCTCACCCTTTAAAATGGAACATTTTATTATGTAACCATAATGCCATTGCACACCCATAACTAACTCTGGTATTATCTAATACCCAGTCAACGTGCAAATTTCATCAAATGTCTCAATGTCTTATTTATAGTTGATTTGTTCAAATCAGGATCCAGGGGTGCCTGGGTGGCTCAGTCAGTTGAGCAGCTGATTTCAGCTCAGGTCATGATCTCACAGTTTGTGAGTTCCAGTCCCGCATAGGGCTCTATGCTGACAGTTTGGAGCCTGGAGCCTGCTTTGGGTTCTGTGTCTCCCTCTGTCTCTGCCCCTCACCTGCTTGTTCTCTCTCAAAAAATAAAATAAATAAAATAAAATAAAATAAATCAGGATCCAAAAAACCTACGTATTTCCTTTTTTTTTTTTTAAAGTTTATTTATTTATGTTTAGGAGCGAGAGAGGCTCTGCATTGCCAGTGCAGAGTCGGATGCGGGGCTCAACCCACAAACCATGAGATCATGAGCTGAAATCGAGAATTGGATGCTTAACCGACTGAGCCACTCAGGCACCCTGAAACCCTGTACATTTTATTTTGATGTGTCTTAAACCTAGGTTGATCAATAGTCCCACCTCTCCTCTTTGTTTTTCTTGATAACACCTATGCAGAAATAAAGGCATTCGTCCTATAGAACGTTCCACTCTGATTTGTCAGCTTCCTCAGAGTGTCATTTAACTCCTTCGTCTTTCACATTTCCAATGATCAAACCTGAAGATTTGGCTTCCCATTCCATCTGGGGAGGGGGGGTGGTCAGTGGGACAAGATCCTTCACAGGTGCTGTGTGCTTCCTGTTCCGAGTCCTGGGGGTTGGGGGGCAAGTACTGTCTGCCCCTCCCTCTCGGAGTAAAGCTGAGATTGAGCAGTGGGTTCAGATGGCCACAGCCTGACCCCTCCTTTGTAAGTTTCCCCCAACAACCTTCCAACTGTCAATTTCATTCACAGGTGGGTTTTGCCTGAATCAATTATTTTGAGGGGTTGTGAAATGTTGATTTTTAAATTCTATTATTTCTACCCCATTTATTACCTGGAATTCTTCGGTAAAAAAAAGAGCTGTCCCTCATCAAGGCTGTTGGATTACCCTGAAGCATGGTTTGTAGGGAAAGGCAGGGTAAATGCTTAATTTCCCCCTTTCCCTTGCCAGTTGTGAGTAAGCTGATGTAATACTTTGACTTGGCCAGTAAATCACACTGTTACCAACCACACAGGAGACAGAGAGGAAGACTCTCTGGCTGGCAGGCGGAAGCAGGGGGATATATGAGGGAAGAAAGAAAAGAGAACCCTGGGCAGCTTGGTTGTAGGGCTCTGCTTTTCTTTTCTTTCTTTTCTTTTTTTTTTTTAAGTTTATTTTTATTTTTGAGGGAGAGGGAAACAGAGTGGGAGCAAGGGAGGGGCAGTGAGAGAGGGAGACACAGAATCCGAAGCAGGCTTCAGTCTCTGAGCTGTCAGCACAGAGCCCGACATGGGAATCCAACTCACATTCCTCAAGATCATGACCTGAACCGAAGTCAGCCACTTAACGGAATGAGCCACCCAGGTGCCCCCAGGCTCTGCTTTTCTAATGCAGATCACGAAATAGGTATGGCATTGGAAGAATTAAGGGGGTGGCATCTGCAGCAGTTGGGACATCTGCTAATACCACTAAAAATTGCACATCTGACAAAGTCTTGCTAAACAACTTTATTAGAAATACTGGAAGAAAGAGAGGAAATGATGCCATGAATGTCTGACCCATGAGCTACTGTGTCATGAAGTAGACATGGCAGAAGGCTTGTGAAGAGTGACCATGTTCCTTCTTAGCCACCAACCCTCAGCTGAGAGAGGATTCTCCCCAGGAGTGGGTGGGGCAGAGCCCTGGGCCCCACCCCAGACCTTCAGGTTCAGTATTCTAGTAAGAGTCTGGGACCTCGCATTTTTTAAAAAAATTTTTTTAATCTTTATTTATTTTTGAGAGAGAGACAGAGTGTGAGCAGGGGAGGAGAAGAGAGAGAGGGAGACACAGAATCCGAAGCAGGCTCCAGGCTCTGAGCTGCCAGCACAGAGCCCGATGCAGGGCTCGAACTCATGAACTGTGAGATCATGACCTGAGCTGAAGTTGGGCGCTCAGCTGACTGAGCCACCCAGGCGCCCCTGGGACCTCGCATCTTAACAGGAACTGCAGGAGAGGCTGATGCTGGGGTCTTTAGACTGCACTTTGGGAAACTTTCTCTTAGACATTTAGCCTAGACTCAGAAAGAATAAACTTCAAAACACTGTAGAAAAGATCTCAAAAGAGAAACTAAGTAGGAAGAATTTATGTCTAAAGAAACCAATAACCCTTAAAGCTAGCAGGGTTAACCTGCTGTTTTGAAACCTACCTGTTTACCCAAGCATCTTTTTTTTTTAAGTTTTATTTACTTAATTAATCTCTACAGCCAATATGGAGCTCGAACTCACAACCCCGAGATTAAGATTCTATTGACTGAGCCAGCCAGGCACCCCATCTTGAATACCCGCCACAACAGATGGCACATGGTGGGTGCCTCATACAGGAGGAAAGACAAATCTAGGTGGGTAAGGAGCTAGTGTCGTCCCAGATGGACATCTGCACTCCTTGGGAACATGTTAGAAATGCTTGACTGCCCCCCTGTCCAGAACCCCAAAGCCACCCCTACACCAAGACCTACAGAGCCAGAAGCTCTGGGGGTGGGGCCCAGCAATCAGTGTATTAACTCTCCAGGGGACTTATGCACATTCAAGTTTGAAAACCAGGATTAGAACAAATGTCAAGTGTGCAGAAAGGGTAGAAGAACTTTTTGTTGGCTTTTTTTTTTCTTTTAATGTAAAGGGGGAATTGGAAGGAATGTCAGGAAGCTAGAAGAGGAAGCTATAGTGCTTATCTGTACAAATGGGACGGAGCTGACTAGAGACTGAAGCCTGGTGGAGTGCCTCCTAGGTAAGCAGCCATATTCTAGCATGGAGCCCACCCCTAGCACAGCCACCTCCCCTCACACACTCTCAGCCCTCCCCAGCGTCTTGGCTCAGAATTGAACCAACTCTGGGCTCTCTCTCCCAGTCCTCAGGCTGCCCTTAAAACAGTGGGAAAAGGTCAGGTGTGCCTGGGTTGCTCAGTTGGTTAAGTGTCTGACTCTTGGTTTAGGCTCAGGTCATGATCTTGTGGTTCCTGAGTTTGAGCCCTGCATGGGGCTCCACGTAGCCTGCTTGGTATTCTCTCTCTCTCTATCTCTGTCCCTCCCCCATTCACACACACTCTCTCTCAAAATAAATAAACTTTAAAAAAAAACCCACATTTTTACTGTAAGGCTTAGCCTACACAAAAGTAAGGGATCTTCACAAACCATAAATAATAGAAAGCAAGAATCCAGAAAATCAAGTGGACTTGGAGGCTCCATTTGCCCTGGGGACATCAGCCAATGCTCAGTGCCAAAATCGGGGTTTCAGTGGACCTCAGATTTGCAGTCCAAAGATAAAGCCAGGGGCCTGAGGAGGACTAGAAATTAAACAAGAACGTTCTTCCTGCCCCCTCCTTTACCCCCAACAAAGCAGGACTGTACTTTGGGTGCATAACTTAAGGGAACACCAAAAAACTCGGGAATCAAGATAAATAATATTTGAAGGCAATATTTCTAAAAACCAAATTGGCAAACTACAGCTCACAAGCTGGCTGCCTCTTTTTGTAAACCAAGTATCTTCAGTGGGTGAACTGGCCTCCATCTTTGTTCTGGATTCAGGTGGGGGAAGCGTGTCTGGAAAACTCCTCAGAGAAGTTCATACTCCTGTGGGATTGGGACCAGAAATCACATTCTCTGTGGCCTCCAAATTTGCAAGCCACAAGTTTAGCGGCACCAGATCTTAAGTTCAGTGATAATACATGTTATTAGTCTTCTTTAAACTGTACATAATTAGGGGCGCCTGGCTGCCTGGGTCATGAGTTGAAGCCCCTCCTTGGGCCTAGAGCTTACTTTTAAAAAGTAATAGTAGGGGCACCTGGGTGGCTCAGTCGGTTAAGCGTCTGACTTCGGCTCAGGTCATGATCTTGCGGTCTGTGGGTTCGAGCCCCGTGTTGGGCTCTGTGCTGACCGCTCAGAGCCTGGAGCCTGTTTCAGATTCTGTGTCTCCCTCTCTCTCTGCCCCTCCCCCGTTCATGCTCTGTCTCTCTCTGTCTCAAAAATAAATAAACGTTAAAAAAAATAAAAAAGTAATAGTAATAAACTGTACATAATTATTATATGCACTGTATATATAATATATAGATAATTGGCTTTTTGCCTCAGTATCTTAAGCCCATCTAACATTGTTATGTTCCTATCAATTAACCAATTTAAGGGACATGTATTGTTTGCCATCTATAGATCTTGGTTCTGTTATTTGTTATTATTACTTTTTTTAATAATATTTTTTTAAGTTTATTTATGTATTTTGAGAGATACAGAGTGAGAGAGAGCACGAGTTGGGGAGGGGCAGAGGAAGAGGGAGAGAGAGAATCCGAAGCAAACTACCTGCTGTAAGCCCAGAGCCTGATGTGGGGCTCAATCTCTCAAAACATGAGCTCATGACCTGAGTTGAAATCAAGAGTTGGACACTTAATCAACTGAGCCACCCAGGCGCCCCAGGTTCTTTTATTTTTAAGTCGCTGGATGGGGCACGTGGGTGGCTGAGTCGGTTAAACGTCCAATTTTGGCTCAGGTCATGATTTCGCGGTCCATGAGTTCAAACCCTGTGTCGATTCTGTGCTGACAGCTCAGAGCCTGGAGCCTGTTTCAGATTCTGTGTCTCCCTCTCTCTCTGACCCTACCCCATTCATGCTGTCTCTCTGTCTCAAAAATAAATAAATGTTAAAAAAAAAAATTAAACCCCTGGAGATGTTGAGATGCCCTTACTACTATTGGAGGCAGGAGCCCAAGCAATATCCAGGAACTATCATGGGTTTGCTGAGGTTGTCATGCCAACCCCAACAGCATTTCACTGGCCACAATATTTTTTTAAGTTTATTTATTTATTTTGAGAGAGAGAGAGGGAGAGGCAGAGAGAGAGAGAGGGAGGGAGGGAGGGAGGAAGAGAGAGAATCTCAAGCAGGCTCTGTATTGTCAACCCAGAGCCTGACATGGAGCTAGAACTCACAAACTGTGAGATCATGACCCGAGCTGAGATCAAGAGGCAGGCAGATGCTTAACTGACTGAGTGAGCCAGGCTCCCCTTGCTGGCCACAATTTTAAAAGCGGAGATTAGGGGAGGACAGTGTCTTAGCATGTCTGGGTATCAGCAAGGCATTTGATAAGGTCAAAGGGGACCACAGGGCAATTTCACTGGTGTCATGTATACAAAAAAGAGAGGGAATTCATTTACCATCATTGGAAGAGACTTTTATACCAACTCCTTACACATATTATACGATAAATAAAAGAAAAGAATGAATCATTTATCCTGCCTTTTCAGCAGGAACAAGTAATTCAAGTTAGACAAAATATCAGTTGATGAGATAAGTTATTTATTACTTATTTTACAGCAGAATATCATCTAATAAGTATAGGAATAATAATCAAATTAGATCTTCATTTTGCAAACGAATGAAATAACTCAGGTGAAGGAGTTCAGAGCACATCACCCCAAAACATGCTGCCTTGGCATGTTGATTATTTTGAATTAAGAGCACTTGAGAAACGACAACTGCAAAAAGAGCCCTCTGGCCTTCCTTTTTCTTCCTGAAAGCAGGAGATAAACCTCCCATGTGAGAGTTGCCCTCCCTTTAGCCAGAGGAAGGAAGACATTCTCATTTTCAAGGACAAGAGGCTGAGACTCAGTGAATGCTACACTGAGACCTTGTTAAAATTATTCTGATTTCCTGTCACCTCCCCACAGTTTGGTCATTTTCCCACAACTGCCTCTTTGTTCAGTCCCACAGAAAAGCAAGTAAGTTTCACCATGTCCCTGGGTCTTCATTTCCATGTGAAGGCTCCAGTGTCATGTAAAGCTTATATTAAGTACATTTGTATGCTTCTTTCCTGCTAATTTGTCTTAATTTTCAGACCCAGCCAGGGACCCTACAAGGGTCAGGGAACACATCCCCCCTCAAGATCCTTAGTGGTTGCTAAAATCATTAGGCTAAAGGTTGATAGAGAACTGGATATTCGTTCATATGGATTTTCGTTTTTTGGCACCAATCACAAGCAGGGAGAGTACCTCAACAATGAAGACATCTAGGGGTCACCACTTTAACTGGGCAACCAAGCTGAGATCAAGAATGGGACACATGAGGTCGCAGGGTGGCTCAGTCAGTTGAGTGTCTGACTCTTGATTTCAGCTCAGGTCATGATCTCATGGTTCGTGGGATCAAGCCCTGCTTAAGGGCTCTGCGCTGACAGCATGGAGCCTGCTTGGGATTCTCTCTCCCTTTCTCTGCCCTTCCCCAGCATGCACACATGCATGCTCTCTCTCTCTCTCTCTCTCAAAATAAATAAATAAATTTAAAAAGAAAAAAAAAAAAAGAAGAAGAAGAATGGGACACATAGAGGCTGCCTGGCTGGCTCAGTCAGTGGAGCATATGACTCTTGATCTCAGGGTTGTAAGTTCAATCCCCACATCAGGCATGGAGCCTACTTTAAAAAGAAAACAAACAAACAAACAAAAACCAGAATGGGACAAGTAGGTATGATCCCCCTGATACTAGGCCCTGTGAAGTACATAGCATGTGGTAAACTGAAAATGACCCCCTAAAAGAATATCCACATCCTAGCCCCTGGAACCTGGGAATGCTGCCTTTCTAGGGAAAAAGAGAATCTTTGCAGGTGTAATCTGATCAAGGATTTTGAGGGGCACCTGGGTGGCTTAGTTGGTTAAGCATCCGACTCTTGGTTTCAGCTCAGGTCATGATCCCGTGGCTTCGTGGATTGGAGCCCCACATTGGGCTCTGTGCTGACAGTGTGGAGCCTGCTTGGGATTTTCTCTCTCTCCCTCTCTCTGCCCCTCCCCCACCTGTGCTGTTTCTCTCTCAAAATAAGTAAATAAACTTAAAAAAAAATCAAGGATTTTGACATGGGGAGATTATCCTGGATTATCTGGTGGGCCCTAAATGCAACCATATATATGGAAAGCTGAGGAAGATTCAACGAACACAGAGTGAAGAGAAGGTGACACAGAGGCAGATTAGAGTGATGTGACCACAAGTCACAAGAAATGCCAACAGCTACCAGAAGCTGGAAGAGGCAAGCAATGGCTTCTCTCCTAGTGTCTCTGGAGGGCACAAGTCCCTGTGGACAACTTGATTTTGGCCCAATGAAACTGTTGTAGACTTCTAGCCTCCAGAACTGTGAGGGAATAAATATCTGTGGTTGTATACAGCCAAGTGAAGTGTTCTTGGCCAGACTATGTAACCACATTCTAAGTAGGCCTTTAGGGGCAACCTCCAGTTTAAAGAAAATACAGAGGAGATCCAGGAACAAGTTAAAGACACCCAGGGGGCACAATTAGACAAAGCCAATACGTGGAATACTCTACAAGATGACTGGATGACTGGCATAGTCCCTTCGAAAGATCAATGCCCCCAGAAAGGAGAAAAGAGAAGGGTATTCTAGAATCAAAAGATGTAACATAAAATAAAGTGTTTGATCCTTGATTGGATACTGGCTCTTTAAAAAACAACAACTGGGAGCATCTGCGTGGGTCAGTTGGTTAAGCATCTGACTTGGGCTCAGGTCATGATCTCGTGGTTCGTGAGTTCGAACTCCGAGTCGGGCTCTGTGCTAATGGTGCAGAACTTGGAGCCTCCTTCAGATTCTGTGTCTCCCTCTCTTTTGCCCCTCATCTGTTCATGCTCTATCTCTCTCAAAAACAAATAAGCATTAGGGGCACCTGTGTGGCTCAGTAGCTTAAGCGTCCGACTTTGGTTCAGGTCATGATCTCGCATGAGTTTGTGAGTTCAAGCCCCGTGTCGGGCTCTGTGCTGACAGCTCGGAGCCTGGAGCCTGCTTTGGATTCTGTGTCTCCCTCTCTCTCTGCTCTTTCCCCGCTCGTGCTCTGTCTCTGTCAATCAAAAATAAATAAATCTAAAAAAAAAAATAGTAAGCATTAAAAAAAAAAAAACTGGGGCGCCTGGGTGGCTCAGTCGGTTAAGCGTCCGACTTCGGCTCAGGTCATGATCTCACGGTCTGTGAGTTCGAGCCCCGTGTCGGGCTCTGTGCTGACAGCTCGGAGCTCGGAGCCTGGAGCCTGCTTCCAATTCTGTGTCTCCCTCTCTCTCTGACCCTCCCCTGTTCATGCTCTGTCTCTCTCTGTCTCAAAAATAAATAAACATTAAAAAAAAAAAAAAACTGCCATAAAAGACATTTGGGGAACAGTTGGAAAACTTTGAATAGCAAGTATAAGTAAAATGATGAATTATTGCCAATTTCCTTAGGTATGATAACAGTATAGTGGATATGCCTTACATTGTGGACATGCATGTTGAGGTAGAGATAAAATGTCATGATAATTCACTTTGAAATGAACCTGCTAAATGTGTATATATACACACATATACACATATAATTTAATGTATATATTTTTTAATTTTCTTTTTTTTAATTTTTTTAATGTTTATTTTTGAGAGAGAGACAGAGACAGAGCAGGAGCAGGGCAGGGGCAGAGAGAGAGGGAGACACAGAATCTGAAGCAGGCTGCACAAAGCCTGTTGTGGGGCTCAAACTCATGAACTGTGAGATCATGACCTAGGCTGAAGTTGGACACTTAACCGACTGAGCCACCCAGGTGCCCCTCTTTGTTTTTTTTTTTTAGTAACCTCTAGGCCCAGGGCACTTAGGTGGCTCAGTCGGTTAAGCAACCCACTCTCGATTTCAGCTCAGATCATGATTTCACCGCATCTGGCTCTGGGCTGGCAGCATGCAGCCTGCTTGGGATTCTCTCTCTGTCCCTCTCCACCTCTCAAAACAAATAAACATTAAAAAAAAAAAAAAAAAAAAAAAAGTAAGCTCTAG
This sequence comes from Panthera leo, assembly GCF_018350215.1. Classification (NCBI taxonomy): domain Eukaryota; kingdom Metazoa; phylum Chordata; class Mammalia; order Carnivora; family Felidae; genus Panthera; species Panthera leo. The sequence continues at coordinate 30,521,032 of NC_056683.1, read as the reverse complement.
GCCTAACATGGGGTTTGAACTCAGTGAACCCAAGATCAAGATCGCATGCTCTACTGGCTAAGCCAGCTATGCACCACTAATTTTATATATAGAGACATATTTTTTTGAATATGGAAAAATGCTGACAATTGTTGTATTTAGATGTGGGTGTATTGGTGTTCTTTGTACTATTCTTCCATTTTATTTATTTGTTTGTTTTTAAAAAAATTTTTTTAATGTTTTTAATTTATTTTTGAAGGAGAGAGAGAGAGAGACAGCATGAGCGGGGGAGGGGCAGGGAGAGAAGGAGACAGAATTCCAAGCAGGCTCCAGGCTCTTAGCTGGCAGCACAGAGTCCGATGCGGGGCTTGAACCCACAAACTGTGAGATCACCTGAGCTGAAGCCCGACGCTCACCCGACTGAGCCACTGAGGCGCCCTTGTTTGTTTTTAATTTGCATCCAAGTTAGCTAGCATACCATGCGATAATGATTGTAGGGGTAGTTTCCAGTGATACATCCCCTATGTATAACACCCAGTGCTCATCCCAACAAGTGTCTTCCTTAATGCCTCCTTACCCATTTAGCCATCCCCCCACCCACAACCCCCCCAGCAATCCTGTTTCTTCTCTGTATTTGAGTCTCCTTGGCTAAAATGAACAAATCAGGAGACTATAGATGCTGGAGAGGATGTGGAGAGACAGGAACCCTCTTGCACTGTTGGTGGGAATGCAAACTGGTGCAGCCGCTCTGGAAAACAGTGTGGAGGTTCCTCAGAAAATTAAAAATAGACCTACCCTATGACCCAGGAATAGCACTGCTAGGAATTTACCCAAGGGATACAGGAGTGTTGATGCATAGGGGCACTTGTACCCCAATGTTTATAGCAGTACTTTCAACGATACCCAAATTATGGAAAGAGCCTAAATGTCCACCAACTGATGAATGGATAAAGAAATTGTGGTTTATATACACAATGGAGTACTACGTGGCAATGAGAAAGAATGAAATATGGCTTTTTGTAGCAACATGGATAGAACTGGAGAGTGTTATGCTAAGTGGAGTAAGTCATACAGAGAAAGACAGATACCATATGTTTTCACTCTTACGTGGATCCTGAGAAACTTAACAGAAGACCATGGGGGAGGGGAAGAAAAAAAAAGAGAGGGAGGGAGGCAAACCATAAGAGACTCTTAAAAACTGAGAATAAACTGAGGGTTGATGGGGGTGGGAGGGAGGGGAAAGTGGGTGATGGGCAATGAGGAGGGCACCTGTTGGGATGAGCACTGGGTGGTGTATGGAAACCAATTTGACAATAAATTTCATATTTAAAAAAAAGAAAAATACAGAAAGAACCTGTTAAACATTAAGCTGTTAATTATAAAAAGAAGTCCCTTATGTTTTGTCCCCCTCCCTGTTTTTATATTATTTTTGCTTCCCTTCCCTTAATGTTCATCTGTTTTGTGTCTTAAAGTTCTCATATAGTGAAGTCATATGAGATTTGTCTTTCTCTGACTAATTTCGCTTAGTATAATACCCTCTAGTTCTATCCATGTAGTTGCAAATGGCAAAATTTCATTCTTTTTGATTGCTGAGTAATACTCCATTGTACGTATATACCACATCTTCTTTATCCATTCATCCGTGGATGGACATTTGGGCTCTTTCCATACTTTGGCTATTGTCGGTAGCGCTGCTATAAACATTGGGGTGCATGTGCCCCTTTGAAACAGCACACCTGTGTCCCTTGGATAAATACCTAGTAGTGCAATTCCTGAGTCATAGGGTAGTTCTATTTTTAACTTTTTGAGGAACCACCATACTGTTTTCCAGGGTGACTGCACCAGTTTGCATTCCCACCAGCAATACAAAAGAGATCCTCTTTCTCTGCATCCTCACCAACATTTGTTGTTGCCTGAGTTGTTAATGTTAGCCATTCTGACAGGTGTGAGGTGGTATCTCATTGTGGTTTTAATCTCCTGTTTTAAAAACTTCAGGGGCACCTGGCTAGCTCAGTCAGTAGAGCGTGCGACTCTTGATCTCGGGGTAGTGAGTTTGAGCCTGACATTGGGCATAGAACTTACTTTTAAAAAAAAGTTTAATGGGCACCTGGGTGGCTTAATCAGTTGAACTCCCAACTCTTGGTTTCAGCTCAGGTCATGATCTCGAGGTTCGTGGGTTCAAACCCCGCACTGGGCTCTGTCCTGACAGCGTGGAGCCTGCGTGGGATTCTCTCTCCCTCTCTCTGTCCCTCCCCTTCTCACACTCTCTCTCAAAATAAAGAAATAAACTTAAAAAAGACTTTCATAATAAAAGGTTTAAACACTAGTTTTTGTAACAATTGCTTGGTCTCCTTTAGAAGAAAACAACCTGGCATGGAGCACAGCCACTCTGTAAGCTGCTAGAAAATAGGAGGCTCCCTGATCCAGAGTCACAAGACGCTTTAGAAACAGCTCCCACACCCCCAGCCCCAGTTTATTACCTGATGTCAGCAAATAACTGGGGTTTATTGGTCACATCTCTATCTTTGCGACATTCTTTAGAATTCAGTGGGTTAATGCCAGGCAATAGTTAGCCTAGCGTGTGACATCCTTCCACCTGATTCACCTGACTGCCAGCAATAACATTTAGCAGTCAGCAAGTACTTTAAAGGGACAGCCCGTTTCCTTCCTCTTTGGGAAATAACACAGCAACCACAAGATAATCATGGAAAAGTGGGACAGGATTAACGGACAGGAAATATTACAATAAACTAACAGATGGCCCTGAGCTGCTCAAATCCACATGCCCCCATGTGCCACTGGGCAGAGCTGTTCTGGCTGTGGCATTTGTAACAAGCCAACAAGGTGAGGGCAGCTCTAAACAAACAATGCCAAAGGTTGGAGCATCTCATTACGTCCTTCATGTTAACTTCCTTTTCAAATTATTCACTCATTTTCTCTGCTCCACATTATGGATTTCTCCTTCCACTTACTAATTTGCTGTTCAGTCGTTCTGTTATTATGCTTAGGTACTTATTTCAATTTTAGAATTTCTATTTGTCTTTTTTTTATTTAAAAAAATATATAAAGATTTTATTTTCAAGTAATTTCTGTACCTAGCATGGGACCCCAACTTACAACCCCGAGATCAAGAGTCACATGCTTCTTCTGAACGAGCCAGCCAGGCACCCCTCGTTTGTTTCTAATTTAAATCCACTTGCTCTTTCTTTGTAATACCCTGTTTGGCACAGCAGATTAAATTCTTTCCTTTATCTCTTCGATAAAGGATAAATACCTGGTAGTGCAATTGCTGAGTCATAGGGTAGTTCTATTTTTAACTTTTTGAAGGACCTCCATACTGTTGTCCAGAGTGGCCGTACCAGTTTGCACTCCCACCAGCAATACAACTTCAGCCTTCACACATGCTGTTCTTTGAGTTGCTTAGCTATAAAGTCCTGTTATTGAGCCTGCTGATTTGTTCCTGTTGGCGCGGATGCCAGTGTTTTTGACTAGCTCATTTTGGATGTTTTCCAAGGGAGCTCCATGTGTGAGCTTCAGAATCTGCAGGTGTCCCTGGAGAGTGACTTAGCTTTTGCCCTTGCTCAGCCCTTCAGGAGTCATAGGTCCCAAGCCGTGTTTTTAAGTTATTAATAATTCAGACATACAAAAATATGAAAAATTATACAATGAGCTCCCATGTACACCACTCTGACTGCATCACACTCTCTACTCACCCCCTTGTCACAGCCCAGGTAACTACTAGGTGGAATTTAGTATTTAGCAATCCTATGCATTTCTTTTACTATACTTTAAGCAATAGTTTAGCTGTAAACTTGTTTGTGTTTTAATTTTTTAATGTTTATTTATTTTTGAGACAGAGAGACACAGCTTGAGTAGCAAAGGGGCAGAGAGAGGGAGACCCAGAATTCCAAGCAGTCTCAAGGCTCTGAGCTGTCAGCACAGAGCCTGACATGGGGCTTGAACTCACAGCCGAGATCAAGACCTGAGCTGAGATGAAGAGCTGGACGCTTCACTCGCTGAGGCACCCAGGTGCCCCTAGCTGTAAATGTCTTTAAACATTACGTACTACAAATGTATTCTTTTGTGACTTGCCTTTTTTCCCTTCACATTAGTTTGTGAGAATAATCCACGCTACTATGTTAGTCATACCACCGCTGCATGTAACACATCACGCTCTGTGGTATATTGTATAAAAATACCACAATTATGTGCATTTTCCTGTTGGAGAACATTTAGGTTGTTTCCTCCCCCCACCCTGACAAACAATCACCCATTACCACCAAGGACTTTTGTGTACATAATCCTTCTATATGCATGTATGTTTTAGGGTGTATTACCAGAAGTGGAAACACTGGGTTGAAGTGAATGTGCATCATACTCAGTATGTATTGCCAAATTGTTTTCCAAATAGACTATATAAAGTCACGGTGCCACAATGTCCAAAACCGTTTTTAAGTTTCTTTCTCCGCTCTAGGATTTCCTCACAACCCAAATTATACCCACGAGCTCGTTTGGCACAAGTTTCAGTCTACCCCACAGACCAAGGCATGTGGTTGTTGACCCCAGCCAGCAAGCAAAATCTTTTCTCCCTGAACACTGACAGGAGAGTGCCCGCCACCTCCTGGCTTCATGCTATGTGGCTGGAGCAGAGTGGAGAGTAGGAAATGAGGTTAGAGACAACAGAGCTAGACTTGGGAAGACCTTGTTGGATGGTCCTTGCAAAGACTTTGGCTTTCACTCTCAGTGAAATGGGAGCCATTGCAGGATTCTGAGCAGCGGAGAGACGAGTCCCAAGTTATGGTTTGGAGGGAAACTTCTGGCTGACTGTAATGGGAAAAAATAAAATAAATAAAATTTAAAAAGGCTGTAACAGGGTAAAGGTGGAAGCCAGGAGACCAGTGAGGAAGCTGTGGCAATCATGTAGGTGAGCTGATGATAGCTCCTACCAGAGTGGAATGGTAATGGAGGTATGAGATGCAGTCAGATTTGGGTGTTATTTTTAAAGTAGTGCCAGCATGAGGTGCTGACAAATTGGATACAGCATGTAAGGATGGGAGACTATTCAAACTAACATGCATATATAAGATTAACGACACAAGTCGGTGGTGGGGGGGAGCTTGGCTGGCTCTGTCAGTAGCAACAGTAGCGTAACTAACATGCCAGCATGGGTTAATCTCACAAAGATAATGTGAAGAGAAAAGGCAAGTCACAGAATACATATACAGTATGTAATGTTTAAGACCATTTACAGCTAAACAACGTATCGTTTAGAATTATGCATAACATAAAGAAGTCAAGAGGACTCCAAGTGTTCTGGCCTGAGCAACTGGTAGGGAAGAGGTGTCACCTGGGTAGGCTAGCAGAATGGCCAGTGGCTGAGGACTCCAGAGATCAGAGGCCTGGAGAGGCTAGGCTCTGGAGGCTCACCGTCTGCAGTGGCCGAGAGAGGCCAGTCTCTGCTTAGAGTAACTGTAGAAAGCTGTGAGATCTTGCCAGTGGGTTAGGTGGAAGGACAGTTTACTTCTGAAGTTGCTTCACTTGTAGAGTAGGGTGAGGGCGAGATGAAGAAGAGTGTTTTGGGACAGAAGTCTTAACCAATCACCATCACTCCTGGAGGAACGCTGTGCGGCTCAAGGATATAGAAGGCTGGAACATGATTTCCATGACTGAAATAAAGTCGTATAACCATCTTCACCATGGCTATAGCTCCATCTTATACCCCAAACCTGGGGCTGGCACAGGAAGGAGGGTCCCAACACCCAGGGGAAGACTTGGATCACACAAATAAGGGCAAGAGGGCACTGGGTGGCTCAATCAGTTGAGCATTCGTCTCTTGATTTCAGCTCAGGTCATCTCATGCTTCATGAGACTGAGCCCCTTGTTGGGCTTTGGGCTGACAGCATGGAGCCTGCTTGGGATGCTCTCTCCCCCTCTCTCAAAACAAACTTAAAAAAAAGATTCTTTCTCCCTGTCCCTCCCCTCCCCACCCCCTGGTTTTTAAGTTTTATAAACTTAAAAACAAATAAGGGCAAGAGAATGTATTAGAGACCCTAGGGACAAGAAAGGAAATTGACCATCTACTTACTAGTGCCATCAGGGACTAAGGATGAGTGTGTGAGGTACCAACTAGGCTATGCACATTAATGATTAAGCTATTTCAAATAAAATTGTAGGTAATACCTAAATAAGGTTTAACATGTATGTGCCAGGCATGGTTTAAGTTCGTTTGCTTATATTTAAACCTAATAATTCTTGGGGCGACTGGGTGGCTCAGTCGGTTAAGTGCCAACTTCAGCTTAGGTTATGATCTCGTGGTTTGTGGGTTTGAGCCCCCACCCCGTGCTAACAGCTCAGAGCCTACAGCCTGTTTTGGATTTCGCGTCTCCCTCTCTCTCTGCCCCTACCTCACTTCCACCCTCTCAAAAACAGACATTTAAAAATTTTTAAATAAACCTAATAATTCTTTGTAAGGGTAGGTACTCCACTGACAAATGAGAAAATTGTGAGTGGATAAGTAACCCAGCCAAAGTTAATCAGTCTTGCTCCAGAATCTTAACCAGTCCCCTATACATCGTGATACTATTAACCTAACAAATGCACTTACAGGGCGCCTGGGTGGTTCTGGCGGTTAAGCGGCCGACTTCGGCTCAGGTCATGATCTCGTGGTCCATGAGTTCGAGCCCCGTGTCGGGCTCTGTGCTGACAGCTCAGAGCCTGGAGCCTGTTTCAGATTCTGTGTCTCCCTCTCTCTGACCCTCCCCCGTTCATGCTCTGTCTCAAAAATAAATAAACGTCAAAAAAAAAAAAATTAAAAAAAATGCACTTACAAACAGATGTCCTCATATAATACTACCAAAAACACCTGTCAACATAGTTTTTAGGGCTTTTTTTCCAAAATAAAAATGGACAGAAATGTGTATGGGAGGGTGGAATCTAAATTACAAGAAAACACATGAACAAAAAAATCAAGTTGCAGTAAAACTACATGAAGAATTATCCCATATTTATTAAGTTCAAAAAGATACAAAACCCAGTATGTCGTTTAGAGATACATTCAACGTAAAACTCTACATCAGGGAATGATACAGGCACAATTCAGCTGGGTAGTTTCCTGAGTGGCAGGGATTAAAAGCAAATTGAATCAAAGGCAGGTTTGCTTCAGTTACTGGTAATGTTCTAAAGCTGGGTGACCAGTGTAACAAACAAAGGAATTTGAATCCAGACCGATACTCTCTGGCCTTAAGCAAATTATCTAACATCCTGAGCCTTCCTTTCCTTGCCTGCGAAGTGGGGTAGATAACATCAAAGTTGCAAGGTTGAGTTTTAAGAATTCAATGAAGTGAAGCACATGAAAAGCTTAGCACACATCCAAACACTAAATATTTGCTGGCTGCGAAGATAAAACACGATGCCTGAGAGCCAAATACAATTATGTGCTTGGGACTGATCATAAAGCAGTGCATTCCTAGAGGTAATTATTCAGAAATCTGTAGAGAAAAAAGCCAAAGCCTCCTCGTACCCTCACCCCATCCCAGTCCCAATCCCCTCCACAAAAGTAACATTATCTGCTAGCAGGCTAGTTTGTTCTTGTCCTAAAAACAAAAGAGCCCAAGTGAAGGATTTTAAGAAACTTTAATCAAATATTCCCTACTTTAACCCAAGTTTTAGATAACAAGTCCCTGTTAAACAGGTCTAATCCTCAAATTCTGGGCCAAGCACCAAGGCCAAGGAACCCTTTGCCAGAGCATAGCAATGGGAGCTGCAGACTAAACTGTCCTCCAGAGAGTATCAACCAGGGCAATTTGGGGAAGAAAAAAAATAAAAATAAAGGTGATCAAGGAAAATAAAGGTTGGGAAAAACCTTTGCTAATTCCCAGGGGTGGAGGCCAAGCTGGAAACGTTCAGTAGGAAAATACAGAAGAAATGTAATTTTTTTTTTATTATTATTACTTTTATTTTTGAGACCGAGAGAGATAGAGCATAAACAGGGGAAGGTCAGAGAGAGACGGAGACACAGAATCCGAAACAGGCTCCAGGCTCTGAGCTGTCAGCACAGAGCCCGACACGGGGCTCGAACTCACAGACCGCGAGATCATGACCTGAGCGGAAGTCAGACGCCCAACCGACTGACCCACCCAGGCGCCCCTAAGAAATGTAATTTTTAGGGGCGCCTGGGTGGCGCAGTCAGTTAAGCGTCCGACTTCAGCCAGGTCACGATCTCGCGGTCTGTGAGTTCGAGCCCCGCGTCAGGCTCTGGGCTGATGGCTCGGAGCCTGGAGCCTGTTTCCGATTCTGTGTCTCCCTCTCTCTCTGACCCTCCCCCGTTCATGCTCTGTCTCTCTCTGTCCCAAAAATAAATAAAAAACGTTGAAAAAAAAATGTTATAAAAGAAATGTAATTTTTAAAAGATGGTTAATAGGTAGGGGCACCTAATACAGCATAAAACTCTTGATCTTGGGGTTGTGAATTCAAGCCCCACACTGGGGGTAGAGATTACTTAAAATAGTAAAAGTTAAGGCAGCAAATGTTTAAAAAAAATTTTTAACATTTATTCATTTTTGAGAGACAGAGACAGAGCATGAGTGGGGAAGGGGCAGAGAGAGGGAGACACAGAATCCGAAGCAGGCTCCAGGCTCTGAGCCATCAGCCCAGAGCCCAACGCAGGGCTCGAACTCACGGACTGTGAGATCATGACCTGAGCTGGTCAGCCGCTTAACCGACTGAGCCACCCAGGCACCCCCCAATTTTTTTTTTTTTTTTTAACATTTGTTTATTTTTGAGACAGAGAGAGACAGAGCATGAACGGGGAGGGGCAGAGAGAGAGGGAGACACAGAATCTGAAGCAGGCTCCAGGCTCTGAGCCATCAGCCCAGAGCCCGACGCGGGGCTAGAACTCATGGACCACGAGATCGTGACCTGAGCTGGTCGGATGCTTAACTGACTGAGCCACCCAGGCGCCCCAGTAGCAAATGTTTTCAAGAGGAGTTGGGGACTCCTAGGTGGCTCAGTTGGTTAAGTGTCCGACTTTGGTACAGGTCATGATCTCGCAGTTTGCGTTTGAGCCCCACATGAGGCTCTGTGCTGACTGCTTAGAGCCTGGAGCCTGCTTCAGATTCTGTCTCCCTCTCTCTGTCCCTCACCTGCTCCCGTTCTCTCTCAAAAATAAACTTTAAACAAAAAAGAGATGCCCCTCCCTTACGCTCTCTCAAAATTAAAAAACAAAACAAAACAAAAGAATGAGGTAATAGATAGAACCAAACCCGTGCTAAAACTGTTACAACTGGGAGTAGTGATGATAGGTATAGGGTAGACAGGCAATCTTATGGACACTGAGGCCACAAGCATAAACTGGTATGAAATATACCATGCATTGTTTTGCTTATTAAACCCTTTCAAATTTTACTTTTGAAATGTATTATTCTACAACACAACTTCAAATGGGTACAAATAACAGGGTATATAGCATGACTAGAAACCTAAATGCCCTCCTCCTAGGAACTGGGTAATTTATAATATAATCTTAAAACAACACAAATTTGTACACGTTGGTGGGTAAGAAACCATCTTTGAAATAGTCCAAATATGGATCTGCTTTTTTCCCCAATTTTTACTGTGGTCGGCTACACATAAAACTTACCATCTTAACCATTTTTAAGCACACATTTCAGTAATACTAAGCAATCAACACCACCATCTACCTCCAGAATTCTTTATCTTGTAAACTGAAATTCTATATCCATTAAACTCCATTTACCCCTTTCCCCAGCCCCTGGCAACTAGCACAGGCATGGGTTTTTTTTTTTTTAATATTTATTTTGGAGACAGTGCAAGCAGGGGAGGGACAAAGAGAAGGGTCCAGAGGATCCAAAGTGGGCACCATGCTGACACCAGTGAGCTTGAACCCAAGAACTATGAGATCATAACCCAAGGCAAAGTCAGGCACTAAACCCACTGAGCCACAGTGGTGACCATGTTTTGTTGTTTTTAACTTTAATACTTATTCTTGAAAGAGACAAAGTGGGGGGGAGGGGAGAGAGACACAGAATCTGAAGCAGGCTCCAGGTGCACAGCAAAAAGCCAGATGAAGGGTTCAAACTCACAAACTGGTGATCATGACCTGAGCTGAACGCAAGCTAAGTGCCTGTGTTAACATTTCGACATCCTAAAAATCTTCACTACTTGTTAAGTACATCTAACCCATTAGAATCCTATGGCAGACCACCTAGAAATGCTTAATGTTAGCGTCAACCTAGTTTTTTTATCTTGTATATAGCTGCGAAGAGACATAGCTAGAGGTCAACTGTGATGCTCATTCACAAAGTTACCTTTCACTTCCCTAAATCTTTTTGTACGACTTTGCTTATACAAAAACCAAACTTTTACTTTGCACTAAAGCATTTTATTAGAATCCTTTTGACAAGACCAAGTATTTGATTACAATGAAGCAAAGTGGTCTGAATGATATTTAAAGATCTCAAAACTTCTATGCAGTTTTTTTTCTCAAGTTCAAAGCTGCTCACAGGTTAATGCAGGACAGCTAGATGAAGTTCCTAGGATTTGCTCAACACCAAATAAGACACATCCTCTCGTTAGCAAAATCCTGAAATTCATAAAAGAACATCTATTAGAAACACGCACACAACTAGAATTAAAGCATGAACTTGGGTGGGTAGAGAAAGCAGGAGTGATTCGTGGTTTCAAATATCCTCAGAGAAATGTTAATGGTCCAAGAAAGTTACCATTACCATTCTGGGGCTGAAGAGAAACTGGTACTCACCATAGGAGCCAGGGAGAAAGGACATGGCTCTTCACTCCTCATTGCAGCCCAAAGATTCAAGTGGCAGGAGCCACTATCTAGGTGACCCAGAAGTCTCAACAGCACTTCTCCAAGAGGCTAAGTTCCCAACTTCAGCCCTTCAGTCACCAGATTAGACACTGATCTGTGAAAGGGCACTGCCCCAAGTAGGCTTCTAGAATAATCAGGCTAGAAAAGTAAAAAGACAACCATCGAGAAGCACAAGCAAATTTAAAGGCCCTCCTGTTGGCCCCTTCTCAGACCCAAGCATCCAGTTCTCCAAATGAGTCAGAACTTAATTTTTGACATCAAGCCCAGCATCAGAGACTCTAGTCTGAGACAATCATCATTCCCAATTTAGGGAGACCTGGATGAAGGCAGGCGATTCTGAGAAGCGATTTAATACACTGAAAGACAATGGCCTTTCATCCAATATAAATAAGGATGCAGCAAAAGAAGAGTGCAGAAATGGCAAGCGCAAAAGTTAAATTACAGTGAAAAAAAATCCAGGATTGTGGTGTGCACACACACAGAACCAAAAAACCTCCACTGGGGAATACAAAATGTACAGTAAGGAGGCAGGTTTAACCACAATTAGGCAAATGTATAAAAAGTTACCAAATTTTTTTTTTAAAAAGTTCAAGAGGGACATCTGGGTGGCTCAGTCTGGGTGGCATATCGGACTTTGGCTCAGGTCACGATCTCAGGGTTCGTGGGCTCAAGCCCCACATCAGATTCTGTGCTGGCAGCTCAGAGCCAGAAGCTTGTTTCAGATTCTGGGTCTCCCTCTCTTTCCCATCACACTCGTGCTCTCTTAAAAATTAATAAAACATTGGGATGCCTGGGTGGCTCAGTCGGTTAAGCACGGGACTTCGGCTCTGGTAGTGATCTCACAGCTCATGGGTTCGAGCTGGCCATCAATCAGGTTCTGCACCCCTTCATGCTGTCTCCCTCTCTCAGAAATAAACGTTAAAAAAAAAAAAAAAAAAGACTTCACAGTGACCCCATGAAAAGAGTGTTCTGGGATCAAAACAGTCTGAGAAGCACGGAGAAGAATCTCACACCTAATACTCACCTTTATTCAAGGGTAACACATGGCGAGCACCTTAAAACACCTAGTGGAAAAATGAAACACAGAGATAGGCCACACTTGTGTTTTTTGGCCACGAGCTTCTCCCCAGCACAGGTACCAGGAAGACCCAGCCCGGGGGAGGGAGATGGTCAGCGCGCTGCGGTGACGGCGTCAGCGAGACACTCAGAATCACCTGGGTTCATCATCACCCCCGTCTTCCCCAAGGCCACCGCCAGCCATTCCATCTCGCACAATCCACTCACCCTCGTGGCGCTGCGAACCAGCCTGCGAAGACCAGGGCCCTGGGAAGAAACCCATGAGTCAGCAGGGGCCGGGGGCAACCCCAGCCGAGTACCCCCCCTGCCCTGGGCTGGGTCAGTTCCAAACGATGGCGTCACGTACACATCAGAAACTCTAGTCTGTAATGGCAGTTCATCCTGCTCAGCCCGAGGCTGCAGTCCCCTCACCCAACAGGAACCCGAGATACCTACACGAAGGAAGCTTGGCAGAGACAGCGCAGGTCGCCGGGGCCGCCGCCTCCCCCTGGCGTAGGGGATGGCGCCAGAGCAGCCCCCCCCGGCGCAACACAGCACGCAGACATTCTCCAAAAGCAAGTGCATCGCACAGAGAAATATAATGGCGGAGTCCCGGCTATTTATGGCGACGTGGGGTCGGGGGCCTGACGGGTATGGCTGTCTTCGTCGATGCCTGTTCGACCCACGGCATTTTCCCCTTCGTTCAAACAAGAATAAAGCAAGTGAAAGAGAGGCCAGGAGTGAATGTTTCACACTCTTCCGGGCAAATAATTCAGACCTATTTTGTTAATTTTGAAAAACAAAAGACAGATGACCGTCTCTCCATCGGCCGGGCCGGAGACAGTCCCTGGCGCGGCAGGAAGCCTGCGCAGCTGAAAGCCTGCGCAGCCGAGTGCTTTTCCTTATTAGCTTCCCGGGCTGACAAGTCCCCGCTGGAGTAACTCCTCCCTCGTCCTCACCAGTTCGGGGTCCTGGTCACGCTCAGAGACTGTCACCTGCTCTGTCTAGCCAGCGAAATCTGAATTCACCGCCCACTCCAGCCCGCAGACCTATCAGTCATATTAACCTTAGTGTCTTTTTTTTTTTAACAGCTTTATTAAGATATAAATAACATACAATAAACAGTTTTTTAACATAGACCATTTGATAACTTAAAAAAAAAATCTAACCTTTTAAGTGTACAGTTCAGTAGTGTTGAATGTATCACGTTGTTGTGCAACCTATCTGCAGAACTTTATCCTACTATACCCATGAAACTACTCCCAGTTCGTTTCCTGTCCTCTTTATGAGCAGTTCATGGACTGGGAGTTGGCCAGAAATGGTAGACGTGTTCAGTACACTCTAAATAGAACCATATATCTCAGGAGGGTTAGAAGCAAAACAAATAGGGGTGCTGTAGCAACAGCCAGGCCCTGTTCTCCCTTTGCTAGTTTTTCTCCCCCAGAAATCTGGTCATTTGCTCTTGGCCTCTATTAAGAGGCCATCAACTCATAAATTATCCCAAATCCCACCTTCCTGGATGGACCCTTCTATACCTCCTCATTTATAAATGTAGTTAGTGTTTGGTGATGTATGTTGGCCTCTTCATCTTTTATGAGAAAGGAATATATGAGTTGGGGGTTCCACATCATACAAAATCATTTTTGTTTTTAGTAATCTCTATACCGAAGGTGGGGCTCGAACTCATGACCCCAAGATCAAGAGTCACATGCTCTACCCAGCCAGCCAGGCACTCCCAAAATCAGTCTTATTTTATTTTATTTGTATTTATTTTTGAGAGAGAGAGTGTGTCAGGGAGTAAGCAGGGAAGGGGCCTAGAGAGAGGGAAACACAGAATCTGAAGCAGGTTCCAGGCTCTGAGCTGCCGGCACAGAGTCCTACATGGGACTTGAACCCACGAACTGGGAGATCATGACCTGGCCAAAGCCAGAGGCTTAACCGACTGAGCCACCCGGGCGCCTCTTATCGTTATATTTTTTTTAATGTTTATTTATTTTGAGAGAGCGAGCGAGCAGGGAAGTATCAGAGACCGAGGGAGAGTGAGAATCCCAAGCAGGCTCTGCACTACCAGCGTAGAGTCTGCCATGCAGGGCTCAAACCCAGCAACTGTGAAATCACTACCTGAACTGAAAGCAAGAGTCAGATGTTTAACTGAGCCACCCAGGTGCCCCAGTCTTCTTCTTAAGTCCCATAATTAGGCACAGTGGACACAGATTAAAATGCAGAAGAAGGCCATTGTGGGTGCAGAAAATATATCCTCTTACTTCTGCAATAATCTTTCCATCTTGCCCCAAGGTTTCAGACTTCCATCAAAAAAATGTCTTCCCAGGAGCACCTGAGTGGCTCAGTCAGTTGAGTACTTCTGAGCTTTGATTTTGGCTCAGGCAGTGATCCTGGGATCGTGGTACTGAGTCCCGCATCTGGTTCCATGCTGAACGCTGAGCACGGGGTGTGCTTGAGAGTGTCTCTCTTCCTCCTTCTGTCTCTCTCCCCTGCTCACGAAAGCTCTCTCTCCTCTAACATAAAAAATACAACTGCTTAAAAAAAAAAAAAAATCTCTTCCCAGGGGCACCTGGCTGGCTCAGCTGGGAGAGCATGAGACTCTTGATCTTGGGGTCTTGAGTTTGATCTCCACATTGGCTATAAAGGGGCACCTGGGTGGCTCGGTCGGTTAAGCATCCGACTTCGACTCAGGTCATGATCTTACAGTCTGTGAGTTCGAGTCCTGCGTTCGACCCTGTGCTGACAGCCTGGAGCCTGCTTTGGATTCTGTGTCTCCCTCTCCCTCTGCTCCCCCCACCTCATGCTCTGTCTCTCTCTCTCAAAAATAAACATTTAAAAAAATTTTTTTAAATAATAAAAATAAAAAAGAAACAAAAAATCTCTTCCAAGAATCCTGCAGTATTCACTTGTTCACTTGATACATTTCTCAACTCTTAGGGGCTGAGTTTCGCCCACAGTTGATGCTGCAAAGTAGACTTTGCTTTAAGTTCCAAAATGTGTATGTGTACCAGTAGCTAATGAATTCTCATATTAAAAAAAAAAAAAAAATTGGGGAGTCTCTTTTCTTTTTTTTAACATTTGTTTTTTAGGGGCACCTGGGTTGCTCAGTCGGTTAAGCGTCTGACTTCGGCTCAGGTCATGATCTCACACTTCGTGGGTTCAAGCCCCGCATCGGGCTCTGTGCTGACAGCTCAGAGCCTGGAGCCTGCTTCAGATTCTGTGTCTCCCTGTCTGTCTGCCCCTCCCCTGTTCACGCTCTGTCTCTGTCTCAAGAATAAATAAACATTAAAAAATTTTTGTTTTTTATTTTATTTTAGTAATTTCTACATCCAACATGGGGTTCAAACTTAGGACCCCAAGATCAAGAGTTAAATGTTCACCTTTTTATTTTTATTAAAAAAAATTTTTTTTAATGTTCATTTATTTTTGAGAGAGAGAAAGAATGCAAGTGGGGGAGGTACAGAGAGAGGGGAAAACACAGACTCTGAAGCAGGCTCCAGGCTCTGAGCTGTCAGTACAGAGCAGAGCCTGACCTCATGAACTGCGAGATCAGATGCTCAACCAACTGAGCCACCCAGCCACCCCAAGCATTACAAGCTCTCTGGACTGAGCCAGCCAGGTGCCCCTGAATTACCATATTCTGATGTTGCTTCCTAAAGAACCACTTCCCAGCCTCAGGGATTCTCTTTTTTGACCCATCAAGCTGTCCTTGGAGATTTCCCTAACCTCTATCACTGCTGCTGCCAGTGAATCAACACTTCTAGGCCTTTCAAGCCTCAGGCTCCCATTCACTGTAGAAAGCCCATTACCGCCAAGGGCTGTTCCCACTAGCAGACACCTTCCCCCCTCTTCCATGCCCCAGCCCTCTAAAAATGTAATCAGCAATAGCCTCTGATGTGATCATTTTTCTCCACTATTGGCTGCACATTAGAAACACTCAGACAGCTTTACTTCCATACAATGCCTTAGCCCACTCCCAAAGATTCTGACTCCTGGTGGAGGCCTGGCAGCAGTATTTTTTTTAGCTTCCCCCACTGATTTTAGTATACCACTAAGTTGGAGAAACATGTTTCCAATAGCTTGCAGCTACTTATTCCCTATCTTACCTGCCAGGTTACAGGAAAACAAAAAACAAACAAAAAAACCCTAACAAACCCAATTTCTGCTGCTGCTGCTGCTGCTGCAGTTAAAACTACATTTACCATATTCTATGATAGGAAGCTACAGTGTTATAGTTCATCTATTTTTCTGAGTAAAACAAGCCTTTGAGAATTGGCCCAGGAACCAAAAGAACTTACTATATTCCATTTCCTTTACAAGCTTTCAAGGAGAGCTTCCTATATTTTGTAATTCCTAAAATGTTTGATTTTCCCAGAGGGTGCAGATTTATTGAAAAACAGAACTTGAGCTTCAATTTGTTTTTATTTTGGAGTAGTTATTTCCAGGCTCAGTTTTGGGGAGGTAGAGGTTGAGATTCTATCAGGCTAAAGAAAATGTTAAGGACATCTAACTGCTCTGGCAGGAAGAACCCCCTGGGGAAGAGCTTGTAATGGGAAGAAAGCCCATTTCCTTGATCTTCCCAGCTGTATCCTGTACCCAGCTTTCAGCTCCTTCTCCTTCTTAATTAAATTTGATCTTACTTTAAATTCCTCTGGTTTTGAGATTGTCCATAAAAAGGACAAAGAGGTTACTGATCGTTAAAACTGGGGTAAAACCATCACTTAGAACCGGACAGGAACCCAATGCCAATGGTGTTCAGGCAGTGTGGAAAAAAAACCAGCATTTGTTGCTAATTTTGCCCTGGATGTAGTTGAGGTGACCACTCTCACATGCTAATCTATGAAAAAACTTTAGGACACCTGATTTAGAAGATGGGGAGATAGAAATTACTGAAGATTACTGGGGGAAAGCACAGAAGTTGCCTCATTATAAAGTTATTTAGGGTAACCGTGGGGTGGTCTTGAGCCGACAACCAAGAAAGAATTCTTGAAGATGACTTTAGTGCAAAAAAGGTGATTTTATTAAACCATGCGGACAGGACCTATGGGCAGGAAGAGCTGCACTGGTGTCCTGACTGGTAACATTTTATATCCTCAGGTTGGGTGGGGGTCAGGGATAGAGCAAGTCTCTAAGAATTTTGGAAGCAAGGTTTCCAGTACCTTGAGGGACTAGCTGTTGCTAGGGAAACGCCATTTATTACCGCTTAATAAAACCCCAGTCAAGAGACCATTCAGATGTATATGGGGTGGGGGCATAAGCTTGGAATATGATTCCCAGCATATATCTTGGGGCAGTTAAGATAAAGGAAGTAGATTTACAGGATCCTTGAGGTTGGGATAATGTTAAGCTAGGGTTCTCTTTCGCCCCCAGCAAAGTGTTATCACTGAGGCAACGTAGTTCCTAGAGCCATGTCACTCTGCAAGTTCCAAGGACTTGTTAGTTTCCCACATTACCATGGCAAGCACTTTCCTTTGTTCTCAGGTATCCAGGAGTGAGGAGTATCACACGTATTCCACCTGGGGATGGAGTGTTGTGTGCCAGCCTGTATTTTGCCCTCAGTTTGCCCCAAGCTTCCTCATCAATTGTCATGCCTCCCAAATCCTCAGAATCTTGGTCTTCATGTGCTTGATAACTGCAGCAAGGGTGACCATGGCAAAAAATGTTACTGGTCTATGCCACGTTTCTGCTCAAAATGATTTAGATCTTTAAAAGTGAAGTTGTACTGGGGGTGCCTGGGTAGATCAGTCGGTTAAGTGACCGACTGCAGCTCAGGTCATGATCTCGAGGTCTGTGGGCCGGAGCCTCTCATCAGGCTCTGCACGGATAGCTCAGAGCCAGGATCCTGCTTCAGATTCTGTGTCTCCCTTTCTCTCTTTCCCTCCCCTGTTCGCACTCCATTGCTCTCTCAAAAACATTTAAGAAAAAATTTTAATTTAAAAAAAGGGAGGTCACATTAAGGAATCTACTGAAGTCATTGCTTCACTATATACTAATTTGGATGTAAATTAAAAAAAAAAGTTAAAAAAAGGGAGGTCATTCTGACAAAATATTTTAAAATGAGACAACCCAAATCGAGTTTAAATAATTTACACTTGGTCACCCAGCTGGCATTTACAACCCTAGAGTGTGAATCTGCATCTCATTTTTGCAGTTTTGCACACCTCTAAAATAATTTATAACTCAAATAAAAGACTAAGACTCACAGCTCAGAAGTGACAAATTAAGGGCTCTGCACACGTTAAGTGTGAGAGTAAAGAACCGTGAACATCTCTCAACACTGCCTTTAACCCAGAAGTTCTCCCCAAAACCATTTTTGCAGCTCCCATCCCCTTTTCCCCTAAAAAAAGTGTCACCCACAAAAATGGGCAGCTGAAATTTTGTTTTCTAGCACAGATATAATTTAAAACCTACAATTAAGTCTTAAAATAAATAGCCAAAGTCACAGCTCCTCATAGTGTACCTCTCTTCAGAAGTACTGTATTTTTCAGCCTATGAAATTCAGACATTCCAAGAAAGGTCCGCTATCCCCCCTCAAATAAAAATAGACTTGTATTTGTAACATTTTATTTTTCATCATGAAGTATACAAATTGCTAAAAAAAAAAAAAAAAAAAAAAAGCCATTCCATGACTTCCGGTGTTTACAAAGCAAAATTGGACAGAGGGTGGCAGTGTTTGCTCATTTTACAGAGGAGGGAAAAAAAAGCACCAACTTACTTTCAAGGTAAAAACTCTACTAAAAACACTAGTATATCACAAGGAAATAATAAAGACAAACATTATCAGGTTACAACCTAACTTTAGAATAAATTGAAATAACAGAAAACTGGAAGTAGGAAAAAATACAGTGTGATAGCAAGGTCCTCAGGTCACCTCGACTTGGAAAGAAATACGAGTCAGGAAGGTAAGGATCCTAATCCACCTCCTCAATGGTGGGGCCTGACCCAGAGCCACCTCTGGGGGCCTGAGCCCCAAAGCCACCAGCCCCAGGGCCACCCGCCCCCTGGTACAGTCCGCTGATGATGGGGTTACACACCTGCTCCAGCTCCTTCCTCTTGTGCTCAAACTCGTCCTTCTCGGCCAAGGTGTTGGCGTCCAGCCAGGAAATGACCTCCTGGCACTTGTCCAGCACCTTCTTCTTGTCGGCCTCGCTGATCTTCCCCTTGAGACCCTCATCCTCCACGGCACTCTTCATGTTGAAGGCGTACGACTCCAGGGCGTTCTTGGCAGACACCCTCTCGCGCTGCACCTCGTCCTCGGCTTTGTACTTCTCCGCCTCCTGCACCATGCGCTCGATCTCCTCCTTGCTCAGCCGGCCCTTGTCGTTGGTGATGGTGATCTTGTTGGCTTTGCCCGTGCTCTTGTCCGTGGCCGTGACGTTCAGGATGCCATTGGCATCGATGTCGAAGGTCACCTCGATCTGGGGCACTCCGCGTGGGGCCGGGGGGATGCCGCTCAGCTCGAAGCGCCCCAGCAGGTTATTGTCCCGCGTCATGGCCCTCTCGCCCTCGTACACCTGGATCAGCACTCCGGGCTGGTTGTCCGAGTAGGTGGTGAAGATCTGCGTCTGCTTGGTGGGGATGGTGGAGTTGCGCTTGATCAGGGCAGTCATCACGCCGCCGGCCGTCTCCAGCCCCAGCGACAGGGGCGCCACGTCCAGCAGCAACAGGTCCTGCACGTTCTCAGACTTGTCCCCCATCAGGATGGCCGCCTGCACCGCCGCCCCGTAGGCCACTGCCTCGTCGGGGTTGATGCTCTTGTTGAGATCGCGCCCGTTGAAGAAGTCTTGCAGCAGCTTCTGCACCTTGGGGATGCGGGTGGAGCCCCCCACCAGGACCAGGTCGTGGATCTGGGCTTTGTCCAGCTTGGCGTCGCGCAGAGCCTTCTCCACCGGCTCCAGGGTGCTCCGGAACAGGTCCGAGCACAGCTCCTCGAACCGCGCCCTCGTGATGGACGTGTAGAAGTCGATGCCCTCGAACAGGGAGTCGATCTCCAGGCTGGCCTGGGTGCTGGACGACAGGGTCCTCTTGGCCCGCTCGCAGGCGGTGCGCAGCCGCCTCACGGCTCGCTTGTTCTGGCTGATGTCCTTCTTGTGCTTCCTCTTGAACTCCTCCACGAAGTGGTTCACCAGCCTGTTGTCAAAGTCCTCCCCACCCAGGTGGGTGTCCCCCGCCGTGGCCTTCACCTCGAAGATGCCGTCGTCGATCGTCAGGATGGACACGTCGAAGGTGCCCCCGCCCAGGTCAAAGATGAGCACGTTGCGCTCCCCCTTGCCCGTCCTGTCCAGGCCGTAGGCGATGGCGGCGGCCGTGGGCTCGTTGATGATCCGCAGCACGTTCAGCCCCGCGATCACCCCCGCGTCCTTGGTGGCCTGCCGCTGCGAGTCGTTGAAGTAGGCCGGCACGGTGATCACCGCGTTGGTCACCGGGTAGCCCAGGTACGCCTCGGCGATCTCCTTCATCTTGGTCAGCACCATGGACGAGATCTCCTCGGGGTAGAACGCCTTGGTCTCCCCCTTGTAGCTCACCTGCACCTTGGGCTTATCTCCGTCGTTGATCACCCGGAAAGGCCAGTGCTTCATATCCGACTGCACCACCGGGTCGCCGAACTTGCGGCCGATCAGCCGCTTCGCGTCGAACACGGTGTTCTGCGGGTTCAGCGCCACCTGGTTCTTGGCCGCATCCCCGATGAGCCGCTCGGTGTCCGTGAAGGCCACGTAGCTGGGGGTGGTGCGGTTGCCCTGGTCGTTGGCGATGATCTCTACCTTGCCGTGCTGGAACACCCCCACGCATGAGTAGGTGGTGCCCAGGTCGATGCCGATGGCTGCGGTTTTAGCCATGTCGGTGTCCTGCTCCCTTGCCCGGCGCTGAGGTTCAGCCTTTGTGAACGTCGGTCGGGATAGGCGACGAGGAACTCGGTCTGTTCCGAAGCTGCAAACTCGAACTTGCGGGGAGCCCGACTCAGCCGGTCTGCGGAAATTGCGCTAGCGGTCACCGCCTGAACCCCGAAGGTTTCTCTGCAGGCTTGCTGTTTTTCGGGACGGGGCGGCTCTGTGTTTATAACGCCTCATCGAGCCCCACCTTTTCTGTCCTCAGCCAATCACGGAGCTCTGCGGGGCTGCCAGGCCGGGAATATTCCAGCGGTTTCGCATCGCGTCCTGCCTCCAGGCTTTCTGGGACCAATCAGCGTTCTGGGTGCCGCCCCTCCCAGAACTCTCCAGACTCTTCTCGGATTCTTGGGAAGGGACCCGAGTCCTAAGGGGAGGGAGGAGAGGAGCTGGGAAGGGCGGTTGTTGGCTCCGCCCACCCAGTCTCGGTACCTCCCAGCGATGCTGTCCACGGACTTTGAAATTGACTAGAAAGACTAGCATTTATAATCGCAGGCCAGTGAGAGCCGCCTGGGGTTCAAACTAGTTTTGCGGTTTAAGATTAAGGTTAAGGAGTACACGACTCCCAGGGATACCCCAAATACGTAAAGTTCCCAAGTTTCTCGAAGTGGGTGGGGTATCGGCGGGTCAAAGAGACTCTGATTGGATTGTGGCGCTGACGGATAGGGTCGCGTTTAGGCCCGCTGGTGCATTGGTCCAAAGGCCTGAGCTGCCTGAGGATTGCCTTAGCCAGCCGTGGCGTTTTTCCCCACTTTCGATTTAAAGTAGAAATGAGAAGGAAAGAGATAATGCAATATAGTTTTGACATCGTCTCTAACCTACACGGTTGAAATACCTGGGGATGGGAGAATTTGAATTTTTAAAAGAAAAACACTTAAGTAAACAATTGGTTCTTAAACTGGAGAACGTCCCCAGTGCCCCAGAAGGAACGTGCTGGGTCAAGGGCGGGGGGGAGGGGGAAGGGTGGGGCAGGGGAAGGGGTAGGCTAGGGCTGGGATCCGCTGCTCCCCTTCGCTTTGGGCGGGGCTCGGGCCAGAGGAAGAAAAAACTTTCCGTGGGACTTCAGCTGTCTTTAAGACTTTGGGGCTTCTCCATTTCCCTCCTCTATCAAGCTGGGGGGTCTGGGCCACCCCATTCCCAGAGGGTTTGCCTGTTAATTCCCGGTTCATACTCAGACCCCAGAATTCGATCTTCTGCCCTCTGTCCCCCGTAGGCTGGCCCTCCTTTTTAAATGAAATGCAGAGGGAGGTGAGTCGGCAAGGGAGAGGTGAGGATGTTTAGTCTTTAATAGTATAAGCCACAGCTGGTTGCAGGTGGTCCCTGTTAAGCACACTGGTCGGGATGATGCTGGAAGGTGGGAGGGGTTGGCCGGACCCAGGTTCTACTTACAGCTCCTTTAAAATTTAAGATTATTTGTCATGCATTTAATCCACCCACTTAGTTTTCTATCCTAGATTCCAACTTTCTGCATGTTTTCCTCTCTCCTTTAAATACAAACACATTTGATCATTTTGGCCTTTAAAAAAAAGTTCTTGGGCACCTGGCTGGCTCAGTTGGTTAAACGTTGGACTTCAGCTCATGTCATGATCTTGTGGTCCTGATTTCCAGCCCCTAGTCAGGATCTGAGCTGTCAGCACAGAGCCCGGACCCTGCTTCAGATTCTGTGCCTTTCTGTCTCTACCCCTCTCCTGCTCACGCTCTCTCTCTCTCTCTCTCTCAAAAATGAATAAATCTTAAAAAAATAAAAATAAAAAATTCTTTGTGGATATGTAAGACCAGCAGTTGTTGGGCGCGTGAACTGGAAGTGACATTAAATAGTACCAGGTTCACAACCCACCAAAAATAGACACATTGCTGTACCCACATAGTTGAACACAGAAAACCTAACACAATGAGAGAAAACAGTGTTTGTTTATTTGTTTTTATATGAGAAGGCAGTTTTTGATGAAGTGAAGGAATCTTGCTTTTGAACATTTTTGCTCAATTGGAATTGCTTTCACAATCCTGTGTGTGTTTGTGCAGGCAAGTGATAACTTTTTTTTACGTTCAGTTGTGGCTCCCTAATGAGTCATCTCCTAATCTGGTCAAACTGGTCAAACTTACGGAATTTTCCATTTCTTTATGCGATCTCTGGCAACTCCCCAAGCTTCCATTATAGGTGCCCAATGTGTCAACACTTCTAGGGGCCCTTAATCTCACCTCCTCCCTCTGGAAGCTTCCCTGCCATTACCTGCTACTAGCGGCAGTTCTGGATTTATTCCTTCCTTCTTTCCAGATCTGCAGTTTAAACTTTATTGGCTGGAAGCAAAGGACATCACTGTACCCACCGCCTGGCAGGTAGACATGGTGATAGGGGTTCAAATCTTGCTGCTGTTGGCACAGCAGAAAAAGATCCATTACAAATGCTGTTTTCCATGAATCAGAAACCTACACTCTATAGTTGACCTACCTTTTGAGTTAACTCTCTCTCTGTGGACTGGTCTGGAAACTGAAACATCTA
This sequence comes from Panthera leo, assembly GCF_018350215.1. Taxonomy (NCBI): domain Eukaryota; kingdom Metazoa; phylum Chordata; class Mammalia; order Carnivora; family Felidae; genus Panthera; species Panthera leo. Next base: position 30,497,763 of record NC_056683.1, on the reverse strand, counting down.
TATTCCTTTTCATTTCCTGGCAAGGAGAGTGTCTCCTGGATTTTGTCTTTTACACTGGATGCCTTCCAAGGCAAAAACCCAGTCACAGGTTTAACTGGTGTCTAAAGTGACTGTAAGAACCCCAAGAAATTTTCTAGAATTTTACTTTGAATAAGTTTGCAATTAGGTTTTATCGGGTTTGGCATTTGAAAGGATAGAGTATCAGGTTTCCTCAAGCTGGTGGAACTGTCAGGTACTTAACTAAGCGGGGAGTGGGGAGACAGGAGAGGGAGAGCCGAGAACGTTGACTGCTGGCGGCAGGAAGTATGGAGGAGGGGAGCCTTTATCACCCTGAAGCTGCTGCGGCTTCTTTTTTCTTCTCCTTTTTCCCTGCAGTTTCTCAAACTTTACTGTTTTCTCCTCAGTTCTTTCAGTTTTAAAAGATGGTATAATTCTAAGGTTAGCCAGAAAAAAACAAAAGAGGTAACTGCTAGGAAACCTAGAACCAGGCATTTTTAACAAGTCGGTGGCAAAAGCTGCAGTGACCTGGGAAAGCTGCAGATTTCCAGCAGCTTGGAAAAAACTGAGACATACCCAGGTTTGTATCTGACTCTATTTCCTTGTTCAGACTGTTTTGTTTTTTGGTTTTTGTTTGTTTGTTTGCTTCTTCCTCTTCTTCCTCCTTCTTCACAAGGAAATGCTTGTAAGTTACCTAAATTACAAAAGTCTCTATCTCTAAAATAGAATCAACAGAATCTATTTTATAGGATGGTAGGCATCAGTGATTAATAACATAATGCTTCTAAGGCCTTAGTTCTGTGCCTGTGACAGAGTAGTGCTCTGAAATTTGCTCCCTTCTCGCTTCTTAGCAGGGATCCCGTACTCAGGTCTGACATCTCAAGTCTTTCCTGTTGAGTTGCCTATGAGGTTGGGGACAACTGCCAGGACAATGGCATTACTTTCAGTTTGCTGGAGAAACTATCTTAAGATTTTCAGGCAGAGGCCATTCAGGCAAACCTTTTCATTTTCAGAGAGGAACACGAAGGATCAGTGGTTCACTGGCTTGGTCTGGTCACTCAGCTAATTATAGAACAGGGGATTGAACCTACAGGTCCTCATATTTCCCATTTTGAACTTCTCTCAGGGCTGGCACAGGCATCCTATCCCTTTCATTCTCTGAAGAGGAAAACAAATGGCCACAAAAGGGAGTGAAGTGAATGTCAGGGCTCTGACAGAGCACATTAGGGACACCACGGGGCTATGTGACCAGCCAGGGACTCCTCTCTCTGGACTGCCACTTCTGACTCCTGACCATCCCAACCCCACCACCCACTCCTACCTTTCCCACCCTTCCAGCTCTCCCAGCCCTGCCTCCCCTTCCCTTCATAACAGAAGGTTCCCTCGCAAAGGGGAAAGCAGGGAGCCCTGTTACTATGGCTAGGCTGGGACAGAGTTCACAGAATTTTCTGGAAATTAAATATAGAGAGATGACTAAGCTTGATTTTCTAGGGCGGGAGTTAGCGGGGTTGAGGGTGTGGGGAGACTTGGATGAGGCAGTTTGTTGAAGAGTTTTCCTACGAGTCAGTCTCCGCCCTGGAACCCAGAAAACTCCAGAAAGTTCGGGACAGCGGTGAAAGAGAGCGTAGAGCGCCACCCGGAGAGGGCGGGGGCGCCAGCCGGCGGGGGCGGGGCCGCAGAGCGCGGAGGCCGCCGCTGGGGCCTAACTGGCGGGACTGGCCGCAGAATTGCCTGGCCGGTACCGGGGTTCTGTGATTGTTTTTTTCCAAAACGGGGTTAAAGGAGAAAAAAGGCGAGAGCTTCAGAGTATTTCTCACACTAGCTAATGTATGCGACGAAAACACTGGAAAGTCTCGTAACTCCTACGATTAGGCCGGACGAATTGGGTGGCCAGACGCCAGAAGAGAAGGTCCCCACACAGCCCGAGGCGAACGCACCCGGGGCCTGGCGAGGACGTGCGGCGGAGACGCACCCGGTGGCCTTGCCCTGTCGCCGCCTCACCTTCACCTCCTGGCTCTAGTTCCCCATTTAAAGGCCCTCGGAAGTGATTCTCGTCTTCTGGACACCTTCTTCCCCCTGCCTCAATGCTTCCCGGTTGTGCCCGATCTTCCGATCCTTGACTGGGCCCGACAGGGATGGTGGGGCGGGTTGGGTTCACCCCGATGTCCGGAATTCCCTGTGCGCCCCGACCCCTTAGGCTTTCTGTGAGCGGCTCGAGGAAAGAGGCGGGACTGGTGGTATTGATCTGTCCCAGTGCAGCGGATTCCCAAGAGGTGATCCAAGGGGACGTATTTAGGATTTCAATTAGACTGAAAGTTGATGTCAGTTACTGTTTCTTATCTCTACTATAAGGATCATCCTCTCACCTAAAATAACCCCATTTCTACCGAAAGCCCATGTTCCTGCCCGCTTCTCTCATATGTATAAAAGGTTTTTTTGTTGTTATTTTGGTATCTTTTTCATTTTTGATGACAGAATCCTGTTAAATACGAGAAATGACAGTATGTATGTTGCTAATAAAGCAGTCTTAGGCCCAAAGGTGTATTAGGGAAAGTACTAGATTTTTAAAATTCTTTCCTCACCCACAGTTCTTTTTCCTCAATGTACCTCCCCTACTCCCAAGTTTCCTCTGTTACCCAAAACACAAATTTCTTCAGCGATGACACTGCATTCTTTTTTTTTAAATTTTGAGAGAGCGAGAAAATCACCCTCCCCTCTGTCAGCCTGTCAGCACAGAGCCTGACTCTGGGCTCGAACCCAACAAACTGTGAGATCATGACCCGAGCTGAAATCAAGAGCCAGACGCTCAACCCACTAAGCCACCCAGGTGCTCTGACATTCTCTTTACTTTATTTAAATCTACAATTTCATTAGCCTTAACTCCTTGCCTTTACAAAGTGATTATTTCAGTCTGTGCAAAGGTATGCAGGCAACAACGTCTTATATTGATTTCTTAATAAAGCACCTACTTAGTAACTTGACTAGCCATAGGAACTTACTTTGTCCAGGGTTATTTCTAGAGATTTCCCTAAACTCTTATCAAAGTTGTTTGGTAGTTCCTTCCCAATCTCCACCCGTTTCCAATCTGCCCTGCCTATCCCCTGCACCTCTCCGCTAAATAGTGGTAGTGGTTGCTGAAGAGTCACTGTATTATCTGTAAATGACAGTCACAAATGCTACTGCAGCTCTAAGGGGCAGATGAGGTCCTGTAGCAAATGCGTATCCTCATCAAAATTGATTTACACTATGGCTAGAGTCCACAGCCCTACAGCTCAACTCTCCTGAAGGTTAAAAGTGCCTTTATAATATGGTCTAGAAGCCTAAGCATCTTGTAGATTTCCATTTCCATACTTCCAGGGCAAGGTCTACCATGTATGTGTCATTCTCATAACACTGATTTTCTTCAAAGGCTATTATTTACTAAAAGGTTTGATGGGCTTTGAAGAACACAGAAAATGCTTTTATGGGGTCACCTGGGTGGCTGTCTGTTAAGCATTCGACTGGATTTCGGCTCAGGTCATGATCTCAAGGTTCATGAGTTTAAGCCCCACATTGGGCTCCGACCTTATAGCAATGAGCTTGTTTGGGATTCTTTCTCTTCCTCTCTCTTGCTCTCATTCTCTCTCACTCAAAATAAATAAAACTTCAAAAAACAAAAAAGAAAATGCTTTTATGGAATGTGGAGTGAGACCTTTTCTTTGTTTTTTGTTGAAGTGAAATTCACAAAACATAAAAACCATTTTAAAGTGCACAATTCAGGGGCACCTGGGTGGCTCAGTCAGTAGAATGTCCAACCTGAGCTTAGGTCATGATCTCACTGTGGGTTCAAGTTCCATGTCAGGCTTTCTGCTGACAGCTCAGAGCCTGCTTCATTCGGATTCTGTCTCAATTCTCTCTGCCCCTCCCCTGCTCACACACTCTCTCAAAAATAAACAAACACTGAAAAAAAGTTAAGTGCACAATTCAGGGGTGCTTGCAATTATCTCCACCTACCCCCTCTATCTTGTTCTAAAACAACTTTGTAACCCCCAGGTACAATCGATTTTTAAAAGGGTTCACTCATCAAGCCTGGAGAATTGTGGGCAGGCATTTTCTAACAAGGAAATTGTGGGGGGAATTATTTCTAGAATGCTAGCAGTTGGGATATGAAGCATCTCAAAGGGAAGGTAGTGTGTGGGAAGGATGCCTGTAGTAAGTCTTCTTAGTACAGGGCTGCAGGGTCCTTCCTTTTCCAAGTTAACAAATACTAAACCTTTGTTATCAATCCTATTGTTTCTCTGATAGAATTGTTTAGAATTGCACAAAATAAAAGCAAATGGGTAGTGACTGAGAAACCTAGGTTAGAAATAACCCAGAACCAGCCATGTAAAAGACAAAAGCCCTGTGGACTTGGGACAGCCTGGCAACAACTGAGGAAACCAGAGGTGGAATCCAGGTTTAACACCTTTGCTGAACTGGAATTTTTTTTTTTTTTTAATGTTTATTTTTGAGACAGAGACAGAGCATGAACAGGGGAGGGGCAGAGAGAGAGGGAGACACAGAATCTGAAACAGGCTCCAGGTTCTGAGCTGTCAGTACAGAGCCGATGAGGGGCTCCAACCCACAAACTGCGAGATCATGACTTGAGCCGAAGTCAGATGCTTAACCAACTGAGCCACCTAGGTGCCCCATAAACTGGAAATTTTTTTAACCAGTGAAGTAATTTCAGTTAAATCAGTAACTTTTAAATCTCCCTGTTATGTTCACCTGTGCAAGTCAAACACTACCTAAACTTGGTGTGGTGGAATGAGAATTAATAAACACATAGCCCCCAAAACGGTGCCTGGTACATAAGGGCACTGAACTACTGGGTCCTTCTCTTGGGGCACCAAACTCAAGGACAAACTGCTTGAAGATACCGGGTACTTAAAATGTAAATAACCAAAGCCAGAAATGTGACATTTCTATCTAAGTAACCTATCGGAAATGAGAAGTAAAGGCTGAGGCACCAGGCAAAAACAAAAAACAAAAAACAAAAAAAAACCAAAAAACCTTTCATTTTAACACATGAGAACTAGAGATCAGGGTGGCATATGCATAACTGGGCAAGCCAGTGCCTGAACTCACATTTCCTCACTACCGATTTAGGACTCACCTGTTCTTTCATGCTGAAACCAGATTATGTATCATTGCTCTGACATATCAGGTGTACTTACAGGAACAGGCAGGCATGGCCTTACTCCCTAACTGCCTCTCCTTTTTGTCAGCTTCTCCAGTAACATCCCCATTCCCCCCTCTTTTGAGGCCACCCTTACATAAGGTCAACCCCCTCACCAACTTGACACCACTATGTCAGTAGCCTGTAATTTTTTCTGCATCCACAGACCCAACCCACTCATACCAAGCACTTGTTTCAACTCTCCCAAGGATACCATTTGCTTGAAAGAAATAGATCACAAGGCAATATACAGACGTACTTCTCCAGATCCCTGACCTTTATCTAAGATACAAATTACCATTCAACTTTAGACTAACAGGACAACCTATGCAAATTCTTCTAACCTCAAAATAAAACACAGAAACAGTCAAGATAATCAAATTATTGAGTTTATTTACTCTACAGAAAACAGTTAAAACAACAAAACAAAAAGGCCCGAGTTTGGGATGAATATTACAAAAAAGAAAATGCACAAAAGATGGCAGTATAAATTCTTGCTAGGTTTAGACTCTACAAAAAAAAAAAAAAGGAACTTTATCATTTCATCAAAGGAGACAGTCGAAACTTGGCAAACAAGTTGCAAAGTTGAGAGGTGATGAAATGCAGATATATAAGGCAATACAAAAGTCATGAATCCCAACCGTCTCCTCAACAAACACGAGCAATCTGGGGAAGAACTCCTAATCCACCTCCTCAATGGTGGGGCCTGACCCAGAGCCACCTCTGGGGGCCTGAGCCCCAAAGCCACCAGCCCCAGGGCCACCCGCCCCCTGGTACAGTCCGCTGATGATGGGGTTACACACCTGCTCCAGCTCCTTCCTCTTGTGCTCAAACTCGTCCTTCTCGGCCAAGGTGTTGGCGTCCAGCCAGGAAATGACCTCCTGGCACTTGTCCAGCACCTTCTTCTTGTCGGCCTCGCTGATCTTCCCCTTGAGACCCTCATCCTCCACGGCACTCTTCATGTTGAAGGCGTACGACTCCAGGGCGTTCTTGGCAGACACCCTCTCGCGCTGCACCTCGTCCTCGGCTTTGTACTTCTCCGCCTCCTGCACCATGCGCTCGATCTCCTCCTTGCTCAGCCGGCCCTTGTCGTTGGTGATGGTGATCTTGTTGGCTTTGCCCGTGCTCTTGTCCGTGGCCGTGACGTTCAGGATGCCATTGGCATCGATGTCGAAGGTCACCTCGATCTGGGGCACTCCGCGTGGGGCCGGGGGGATGCCGCTCAGCTCGAAGCGCCCCAGCAGGTTATTGTCCCGCGTCATGGCCCTCTCGCCCTCGTACACCTGGATCAGCACTCCGGGCTGGTTGTCCGAGTAGGTGGTGAAGATCTGCGTCTGCTTGGTGGGGATGGTGGAGTTGCGCTTGATCAGGGCAGTCATCACGCCGCCGGCCGTCTCCAGCCCCAGCGACAGGGGCGCCACGTCCAGCAGCAACAGGTCCTGCACGTTCTCAGACTTGTCCCCCATCAGGATGGCCGCCTGCACCGCCGCCCCGTAGGCCACTGCCTCGTCGGGGTTGATGCTCTTGTTGAGATCGCGCCCGTTGAAGAAGTCTTGCAGCAGCTTCTGCACCTTGGGGATGCGGGTGGAGCCCCCCACCAGGACCAGGTCGTGGATCTGGGCTTTGTCCAGCTTGGCGTCGCGCAGAGCCTTCTCCACCGGCTCCAGGGTGCTCCGGAACAGGTCCGAGCACAGCTCCTCGAACCGCGCCCTCGTGATGGACGTGTAGAAGTCGATGCCCTCGAACAGGGAGTCGATCTCCAGGCTGGCCTGGGTGCTGGACGACAGGGTCCTCTTGGCCCGCTCGCAGGCGGTGCGCAGCCGCCTCACGGCTCGCTTGTTCTGGCTGATGTCCTTCTTGTGCTTCCTCTTGAACTCCTCCACGAAGTGGTTCACCAGCCTGTTGTCAAAGTCCTCCCCACCCAGGTGGGTGTCCCCCGCCGTGGCCTTCACCTCGAAGATGCCGTCGTCGATCGTCAGGATGGACACGTCGAAGGTGCCCCCGCCCAGGTCAAAGATGAGCACGTTGCGCTCCCCCTTGCCCGTCCTGTCCAGGCCGTAGGCGATGGCGGCGGCCGTGGGCTCGTTGATGATCCGCAGCACGTTCAGCCCCGCGATCACCCCCGCGTCCTTGGTGGCCTGCCGCTGCGAGTCGTTGAAGTAGGCCGGCACGGTGATCACCGCGTTGGTCACCGGGTAGCCCAGGTACGCCTCGGCGATCTCCTTCATCTTGGTCAGCACCATGGACGAGATCTCCTCGGGGTAGAACGCCTTGGTCTCCCCCTTGTAGCTCACCTGCACCTTGGGCTTATCTCCGTCGTTGATCACCCGGAAAGGCCAGTGCTTCATATCCGACTGCACCACCGGGTCGCCGAACTTGCGGCCGATCAGCCGCTTCGCGTCGAACACGGTGTTCTGCGGGTTCAGCGCCACCTGGTTCTTGGCCGCATCCCCGATGAGCCGCTCGGTGTCCGTGAAGGCCACGTAGCTGGGGGTGGTGCGGTTGCCCTGGTCGTTGGCGATGATCTCTACCTTGCCGTGCTGGAACACCCCCACGCATGAGTAGGTGGTGCCCAGGTCGATGCCGATGGCTGCGGTTTTAGCCATGTCGGTGTCCTGCTCCCTTGCCCGGCGCTGAGGTTCAGCCTTTGTGAACGTCGGTCGGGATAGGCGACGAGGAACTCGGTCTGTTCCGAAGCTGCAAACTCGAACTTGCGGGGAGCCCGACTCAGCCGGTCTGCGGAAATTGCGCTAGCGGTCACAGCCTGAACCCCGAAGGTTTCTCTGCAGGCTTGCTGTTTTTCAGGACGGGGCGGCTCTGTGTTTATAACGCCTCATCGAGCCCCACCTTTTCTGTCCTCAGCCAATCACGGAGCTCTGCGGGGCTGCCAGGCCGGGAATATTCCAGCGGTTTCGCATCGCGTCCTGCCTCCAGGCTTTCTGGGACCAATCAGCGTTCTGGGTGCCGCCCCTCCCAGAACTCTCCAGACTCTTCTGGGGCTTGCTGGGCTTGCAAAGCTTCGAGGAGGGCGGGGGTCGGCGCGAGGAGGTGGGAGGGGCTGACAGGGCCGGAGGCAGGGTGGGGGCGGGAATGTTGACGCTGGCTCCCCAGACGCGTTACAATGGGGGGTGCTGCCTCTGACCTCATGAGCTATTTAGGAATCGGGATGGTAGGGGATGGTAGGTCCGGAGTCCGCTCAAAGTTGTAGGGCGGGGCGGGTGGGGGGTGGGGGAACACCGGCTGCGCCGTTTGGATGTTAAAGGAGCCCCCACGCACAGGGGCTCCGCAGTTGGAACATTATTAAACTGGATCGAAGGCGGCGGGACAATAGGTGAGCCAGGAGGGCTCTAATTGAAATGGAATGACAATAGGCAAGACTAGTAGATCTATGTTTGAGAAAGTGCTGGAAAGTTCTGTAGTTTCAATCTATGGGGTGCATTGACTAATCAGGGAAGGGGGAATCCTTTGGCAAGGAGCCAAGGTGGGTGGGGTTTGTCAGAGCTGCTGGAAAGAAGTGGAGGAGCTGATCTGTTAGTGTCTTCAGATAGTTTTATTCCAGAGAAGATTGGAGAGATTGCTTGTCACGCTCTATCTCGTCTGAGAAAGTTTGTGAGGGGTAGATTAGGTTCCTAGTAGCCATTTTCAGACTAGCCCAATAGTATGCCAACTAATGCCTAATGGAGGGTAAAGGAGTTGTGGAAGGTAGCTAAACCGAAAGATAGAGATTAATGTCTGGTAAAGGGACCAGAACATAAGATAATCTTAGTTCAGCAGGAGACAGTTACAATCTCAGAATAAAATATCACAGATAAAGAAACAGGACAATGAAGTTACACTCTGTGAAAATTAAACAATATATGCCAACTGTCCTCCCACTTACTTCCAATTCGCTAAGAATACTTTAGTCCAAAAAGCACTCTCCGTGAGAGAAGAGACTGGAATACCTGTACACTAGCAAGAAACTTGTTCATGGAGTTTATGACAGCACTATTCACAATAGCCATAAGGTAGAAGCAGCCCAAGTGTCCAAGGAAGGAATGAATGTACAAAATGTGCCCCATATATAATGCCCCTATATATATATAATTAATATTATTCAGGGTTAAGTAAACTCTGACACATGCTGTAACACATACATGAACTTTTGAGGATATCTTGCTAAGTGAAAAAAAAAAAACAGTTACAAAAAGAAATTACTGTATAATTGTATTATTATGAAGAACTAGAGTAATCAAATTCATAGAGACAGAAAATAGAATAGTTGTTGTCAGGGGCTGGAGAGAGAAGGGGAATGGAGGTTTGTTTAGTGAATATAGAATTTCAGTTTTGAAAGATAAAAAGATTTTTGGAGGTTGTTTGGCCAGCAATGTGAATGAACTTACTGCTAAACAGTACACTTAAAAAATGGTTAAGATGGTAAATTTCACATTATGTGTATTTTAGTACAATGGAAAGTAATAAGGGCGCCTGGATGGCTCACTCCGTTGAGCATCCAACTCTTTTTTCAGCTCAAGTCATGATCTCAGGATTGTGGGATCAATCCTGTGTTGAGTTCCATGCTGAACGTGAATCCTGTTTAAGATTCTCTCTCTGTTCCTCTGCCCCTCTCCCTTGCTCGTTCGTGTTCTCCATCTCTGTCTCTCTAAATTAAAAAAGTAATAAAGTAAAAAAAAAAAAAAAAAGCACTCTGCCAAAACTTTATCTCATTTTTTTTTCTCAGGCCTCGGAAGACCATGGCTGCTGCTAAGGGAATGGCCATTGGCATCGACCTGGGCACCACCTACTCATGCGTGGGGGTGTTCCAGCACGGTAAGGTAGAGATCATTGCCAATGACCAGGGCAACCGCACCACCCCCAGCTACGTGGCCTTCACGGACACCGAGCGGCTCATCGGGGATGCGGCCAAGAACCAGGTAGCCATGAATCCCCAGAACACTGTCTTTGATGCCAAACGTCTGATTGGCAGGAAATTTAATGATCCTGTAGTGCAGGCAGATATGAAACACTGGCCTTTTCAAGTAATCAATGAAGGAGGCAAGCCCAAGGTAACAGTGTCCTACAAAGGGGAGAAAAAAGCTTTCTATCCTGAGGAAATCTCTTCTATGGTACTGACAAAGATGAAGGAGACTGCTGAGGCCTTTTTGGGCCACCCTGTCACCAATGCTGTGATAACTGTGCCAGCTTATTTCAATGATTCTCAGCGTCAAGCCACCAAGGATGCAGGTGTGATTGCGGGTCTGAATGTGCTAAGAATTATCAATGAACCCACAGCTGCTGCCATTGCATATGGCTTAGATAAAGCAGGTCAGGGAGAGCGACATGTCTTGATCTTTGACCTGGGTGGAGGAACATTTGATGTGTCCATCCTGACCATAGATGATGGAATCTTTGAAGTAAAGGCCACAGCTGGGGACACCCACCTTGGTGGAGAGGACTTTGACAACAGGCTTGTGAGCCACTTTGTGGAGGAATTCAAGAGGAAGTACAAGAAGGACATCATCCAGAACAAGCGAGCCGTGAGGCGGCTGCGCACCGCCTGCGAGCGGGCCAAGAGGACCCTGTCGTCCAGCACCCAGGCCAACTTGGAAATTGATTCACTTTATGAAGGCGTCGACTTCTACACGTCCATCACCAGAGCCCGATTTGAAGAGTTGTGTGCAGACCTGTTTAGAGGCACGTTGGAACCTGTGGAGAAGGCTCTTCGGGATGCCAAGATGGATAAGGCTAAGATCCATGACATTGTTTTAGTAGGGGGCTCCACCCGCATCCCTAAGGTTCAGAGGCTGCTACAGGACTACTTTAATGGTCATGATCTCAATAAGAGCATCAATCCAGATGAGGCAGTGGCCTATGGGGCTGCTGTACAGGCAGCCATTTTGATGGGGGACAAATCTGAAAAGGTACAGGACCTGCTTTTGCTGGATGTGGCTCCCTTGTCCCTAGGGTTGGAAACAGCCGGGGGTGTGATGACTGTCCTGATCAAGCGCAACTCTACCATCCCCACCAAGCAGACGCAGATCTTCACCACCTATTCAGATAACCAGCCAGGGGTATTGATCCAGGTGTTTGAGGGCGAGAGGGCCATGACCCGAGACAACAACCTGCTGGGGCGCTTTGACCTGACTGGAATCCCTCCTGCACCCAGGGGAGTGCCTCAGATTGAAGTGACCTTTGACATCGATGCCAACGGTATTCTCAATGTAACAGCCACGGACAAGAGCACAGGCAAGGCCAACAAGATCACCATCACCAACGACAAGGGCCGGTTGAGCAAGGAGGAGATTGAACGCATGGTCCTGGATGCTGAGAAGTACAAAGCTGAGGATGAGGTCCAAAGAGAGAAAATCGCTGCAAAAAATGCCTTAGAATCTTATGCTTTTAACATGAAGAGTGCTGTGAGTGATGAGGGCTTGAAGGGCAAGATTAGTGAGTCTGATAAAAAGAAAATACTGGATAAATGCAATGAGGTCCTTTCGTGGCTGGAGGCCAACCAACTGGCTGAGAAAGAAGAGTTTGATCACAAGAGAAAGGAATTGGAGCAGGTGTGTAACCCAGTCATCACCAAACTCTACCAGGGAGGATGCGCTGGGCCTACCTGTGGGACAGGGTATACTCCTGGAAGGGCTGCCACAGGCCCCACCATCGAAGAAGTAGATTAATCTTATCTGGAGCTGGAGGGCTCTAGGGTGCCTCTAAGGTGATTTTGTTCCCCTCATCTTCAAACATTGTTATGATTCTTGAATTGACTGGACTTGAACCTGTTACCATCCCTTTCAGATTCTGACAAAAGAGTCTTGTATACCACCTTTTCACAATCCCTGTTTCTGACTCTTAGGAAAACTAGGCCCCTCTTTGAGCCATTTGATGAATTTGATGTCTGTTATTTATTTCCAACCTTCCCAACTTTCTTCTTCCTGTGTGGATGGTTATTTGTCATTCAGTAAATTTGTTCCTAAAACAAAATTTTTTTCTGGTATCTTTATTTTTTTATTTTTTTACCTTTTTAAAGTTTATTTTTATTTTTTAAAATATATTTAAGTGCATTTAGGTCATCTTTACCTCCAACGTGAAGCTTGAACTCATGACCCCAAGATGAAGAGTCACATGTTCTTCCTGCTGAGCTAGATAGGTGTCCCTCTTCTGGTATCTTTAGACTGTTACTGTACCTTGAAAATAGGAAAAGAAGAATCAATGAAGAGAGAGTGTGTGTGGTCTGATTGTGAGCTCATTGTGAATCATTAAACTGATAAGTGGAAAGTATTTGAATTTTCATGAGATAATTGTTTTAAGTGGGAAAATGGCTTTTTGTAAAGTTTATTTATTTATTCACTCTGAGAGTGAGCGACCACAGGGAGAGGCAGAGAGAGAGAGAAGAGAGAGAATCCCAAGTAGGCTCCACACTGTGCCATTAGCGCAGAGCCTTATGCAGGGTGCGAACCCAGGAACTGTGAGATCATGTCTTGAGCTGAAATCAAAAGTCAGATGCTTAACCAACTGAGACACCCAGGCGTCCCTGAAGCAGGAAAATAACTTTTGATCATCAGCCTCCTTTAGCTCCAGGTAGAGCAGTTGCTATGCTTGTACTCAGTGATAGAGTGGTTTAGGTGCTTAGGGTTCAGCTGGGGGGGGGGGGGGGGGACACAAACTTCTGCTTGATGTCCTTATGATACTTATAGTGGGGTCAGAAGATCCAACATCTGTGTATTCAGAGTCGATTATTACATCTTTTACATGCAGAAAACATTTCTACAACGAAGTGCTGACAAATGGGTACTTTTGTGCAAGATGAGAAATGGAGGATTTGTAGTCTTGTTAAAAAATATTTTCACCTATTGTGTCATATCCCATATTTATAAAACCCTTGGGGACAGGAGCATAGAAGTATGTGTAACAGCCCTTGTGTCCCTTTGTGTTTTAAGTGAAATGTTACAATGGGAATTTCTAGCCCTGAGCAAGTTTCTGTTTGGTTTTACTCAGTCCTTTACAGGCAAAAGGGTCTGAGAAATATGGACTGAGATTGGGTCCTTGGGAGAAATATGTTACTGGGAGCCTTTGATAGAATCAAAAGGAGTGCTCAGGCTCCTGATTTCGGGGATTCTGCACCATGTTATTTTCTAAAGTTTTTATCCAAGTGTGACAGATATAGAAAAGTGTACAAATCAGGAGTTTTCGCAAATTCCTCCACAGTTGTCAGCAGAATGTAAGGTGTGAGCAATCGTGCTGTGGATGGCACTGTCAGTGAAAAAAACCTCTAAGAGGCGGTGTACCTCTTCAAACAGCTGGGGCCCGCGCCTGCGTGTTTGGAAGCCCGCCACTCGGGAGGAAGTGGAAAGGCAGGAAGACCCGCCCCTTTCCCGGCTCAAGCGCCCCCTCGGCTCTCCCCTGCTAGCGCTCCCGGCGGTGCGACCCTGCCGCGTGCCGTAGTGCTTGCTCGGAGCTTCCTCCGAGCTTCTCGTGGCGCCTGCGCGACCCCCCCCATTCCCACGCGCGGGCTAGCGTCTCGGTTGCGGTCCGGCCCCAGTCCCGCGGTTCACGGCTCTCGTTTTCCCGGCCCGGCCGGCAGCGGCTTGAGCACCATGGTAGGTACCGTGACGTCACAAGGGGCGCCCGGGCGGAGCGCGGGCGTGCCGGCGGATAGTAGTCGGGGTGGCGTCTAGGCTTTGACCGGCCGGGTCGGAGTTGGGCCCAGGGGTCTTGCCCCCATCCTTAGTTCTCACGCCTCAAATTCTGGGGTGCGGGGGAAGACACCTGGGAGCAAATGGGGATTTTCCTTCTTTTCTTTCTTTTTTTTTTTTTAAACTTATGAGGGAAACAAAACAAACGCGGGAGAGAGTTGGAAACAAGGGGAGGGAAAAAGCGAGACCTCAGGAGGCTTTGGGAGGGTGCGAATGGGATACTTTTACAATTCTGTTCACTGGGGCGAGTGGGCAGGGCCCCAGGAGAGGTGGGCGACTGAGAGACGCACCCGGAGAGCCCGAGGAGTGCAGGGCAGAGTGTCTCTCTGGGGCTTTCAGCCAGGGGCTCAGTGAAGGGTGCAGAATCTTTTGCGCTTCAGGCGGTCGTCCCTATCAGAGTATTCTTTCCCGTGAAGTTTTGAGAACTTGCCAGAGATGTGGTGGGGATCCCAATACCAGTATTTGGGGATACTGGCAAAGGAGCACTCTTCCCTACTGTGTGCCTTCCCATATGACGGTTTTCCCCCTCTCGCCCAATAGCTCTTCTATTCCTTTTTCAAGTCCCTCGTGGGCAAGGATGTGGTCGTGGAACTCAAGAATGACCTGAGGTAGGTACCCATTCTGTAGGGGGCGGAGATATGCAGGGCTCTGGAACCTCTTTGACAAGTATTTGAGGGCTGGGCACAGTGGGAGAGCTACAGAAGAAATAAATGACCAGTGCCTTAAGTTTAAAGTACTAGAAAGAGGGCAGCGCAGGCATCAATAACATTTTTTTCCTTCTTTGCGAAACGAACATAGTTTTGGTTTTTTCTGACTAAATCATAGACTCCTTTGACCCAGCTTACAGAAATGTACGAATCAGTGCCACAGGTAAAGATGTATGTGCAAAGAGGTTTGTGGTTTTACTTTCAATAGCCCCAAATTGGAAACAAATAGCTGTCTACCCGGAATGGGTTGATTGAGTTGTGGTACTTCCATACTATACAGCTGTCACAGAGGAATACAATGCATTGATATGGAGAGCTGTTGCAGAATAGTATATATGGCACAATCTTCCTTTTGTTAAAGAAAATGTAAAGGGTAAGCCAAAGACCAATGCAATCCCTTATGTCTTGCTGCTTTTACATCCTCTACCCCCTTGTATCATTAGTTCCTAATTACTGTTCAGGACTTGGAGTAAATGCTGTATCCTTGGAGACACTTTTTTCCTGGTCCGTCTAGCCATATAAAGTCTGTCATATAGTCTAATTTTCTTCCTAGTGGTGCTTCTCAAATTGTGGTTTCATCGAAATGTTTATGGTTTATGTCCTGTCCTTCCTACAGGGCCAGAACCTCAGCTCACCATTGTGTACCTAGCATAGGCCTGGTATATAGTAGGTGCTTAATAGGTGTGTGCCGAAAGAAAGAAAAATAGCTAACATTTGAGAACCTTCTATCAACTAAGCGCTATTCTGAATATTCTGTATGTATGAATTTATTCTCATAACATGTCCATATGACATATACTATTGTTGCTGTCTTACACATGAGGAAACTGAAGCATAGACATACATGTTAAGAAACTTGCTCAAGTCTACACAGTTAGTGAATGACACAGTCAGAACTGAAGTCCAGTTCTGTCTGGTGTGTGCACACGTGCGTGCACGCTCCCTTAAATTAAAAACAGAGCAAGACAAATACCATATGATTTCACTCATATGTAGAATTTAAGAAACAAAACAAATGAACATAGGCGGTGGGAAAGAGGCAAACCAGAAAATAGATTCTTAACTATAGAGAATAAATTGAGGATCACTGGAGGGGAGGTGGGCAGGGAGTAGACTAGATGAGTGAGGGATATTAAGGAGGGCACTTGTGATGAACACTGTGTGTTGTATATAAGTGTTGAGCCACTAAATTCTACACCTGAAACTAATATTACACTATATGTTAACTAGAGTTTAAATAAAAACTTGAAAAAAAAATGGGGTCATATTCTTTATGCAGTTGTGAAACTTGCTTTTCATCTGACAGTATGTTGTGGATATTTTTCATGTCAATAAAGTTGATCTTTAACATTTTTAATGTCTGTATGGCATTTTTATTAGCTGGCTGGAACTACTTTAACCGACTTTGCTGTTGCACATTTAGGCTGTTTCCAGTCCCTTGTTTTTATAAATCATGCTGCCCTGGACATCCTCATGCATGCATCTTTGTTCCCATCTCTTTCTTTAGGAAAAAAAATCCTTTGAATGAAGTGTACATTTAAAGTATCATTACTTATTACCTGACTCTCCTTTAGAAACTTTATTTTTTTAACTTTATTTTCCAAGTTTTTATTTGAATTCCAGTTAACATACAGTGTAATATTCGCTTCAGGTGTAGAATTTAGTGATTCATCACTTAACATACAACCAGTGCTCATCACAAGTGCCCTCCTTAATACCCAACTTTTTTTTTTTTTAATGCTTATTTATTTTGGGGAGAACACAAGCAGGGGAGGCACAGAGAGAGAGGGACAGAGGATCCAAAGCAGCCTCTGTGCTGACAGGCTGATAGCAGCAAGCCTGATGTGGGGCTTGAGCTCACAAACTGCGAGATCGTGACCTGAGCCGAAGTCAGACGTTCAACCAACTGAACACCCCAGGTGCCCCTCAAATTTTTTTAAGATTTTATTTTTAAGTGATCTCTACACCCAGTGTAGGACTCAACCCCACAACCCCAAGGTCAAGAGTCACACGCTCTACTGAGACAGCCAAGCGTCCCTCTTTTAGAAACTTTGAATCAGTGTATTCCCCACCCCCAACAATATCTTCCATGTTTCTTTGTGAGGTAATTTCTTAGTTGGGGAAACGTTGATGTAAGGAATGATGAAGAGAGGGACTTGCCTTTTATTTTATTTATTTTTAAGATTTTATTTTTTAAAGTAGTCTCTACACCCAATGTGGGGCTTGAATTCATAACGTCGAGATCAAGAGTTGCGTGCTCTTCCGATTGAGTGAGCTAGGCACCGTAGACTTGCCTTTTAGATCAGAGATTCCCATTTATGGCACTAGTGATGCATATGGTATTGATGGTATACAGATTGGGGCCATATAGAGAGACAAGTGTGGAAGCCAAAACCACCCTAGGCAATTCTGTGAGATGATTTGTTTTTGGTTTTCCTCTTCTCTCCTTCCTGGGTCTTCTACATGGCAATAATAGCTTATGTCCCATGCCCTACAACAGGGACTTACAATATTTGAAAGTAGTCCATTGGGTTGGGGGAAGAGCTTGTTTCTCTCATGCTTGATGTCATACTATTTTTCTGCCAGATACTGTTAAAGGACTGAATGAAATGACACCACCTTACACAATTCCTGAAAGTTACTTCGCTGTTGCAGATGGTAGTAGGGTGCTCTCAAAGGCTTTTCAGCAGCCAGGGATGTGGGGAAGCCACCACTGAGGCAGTATGTCTCTGGATTTCAGAGACTTAGAATCTAACAAAAATTGGGGTCCACAGAGAACTGCCAATTTATTTTTGGCAAGGACATTTCTAAAATTACCATTTATTATAATCATTTTTATTAACAATTTCTGTTCATACCAGAAAGTAAGGGCAATTAAAGAGTTATTCTTAGGGAAGAATATTGGTAATCTTTAGCACACTACATACACACTCAACACACGCTATATTAACTTGTGTTTTGTTTTTAATGTTTATTTTTGAGAGAAAGGCAGAGCGTGAACAGGAGAGGGGCAGAGAGAGAGGGAGACACAGAATCTGAAGCAAGCTCCAGGCTTTGAGCTGTCAGCACAGAGCCTGACTCGGGGCTCGAACTCACAAGCAGTGAGATCGTGAGCTGAAGTCAGACACTTAACTGACTGAGCCACCCAGGCACCCCAACCTGTGTTTCTTTTGTCACAGACTTAAGAAACCTTTGAGCACACATCAGTGTTTGAGAACCACAGTCCTAAGGAACATAGAATTGTGATGACATGCAGGGCGGCCAGGATGGAAGCTGACCTGGATTGAAGTGTAATTAGACCTTGGTTTGTAGAAGTCAAATTGGAAAGAGAATTACGGAAATGTTAGAAAAATGTCATCAAATGATGGGGACATGGGTCATGGAGGATGGTGAAGTACTACTCAGGATTTGAGGTTGTAAGACTGTTGAAGCCATTGACAGAAATTAAAGAGGTTGGGAAAGAGAGGTAGCTCTCTTGGAGCTTGACTTGGAGTACTGGTGTTCTGATAGCATTCCTCATTCACATTTCAGAGGGCCCAGGGATTGAGGAAGGGACAGGACATCCCTGTGCCTGCATCAAGAACAATGTTAAGCTGTTTTGTCTACTTTACCTATGGGGCTCTGGTTCCAAGGCAAGAAATGTTTGAAAATAGCTGATGGTTTGGGGAATCAGACCTGGACTCAAGTCCCTGTTTGTCCTAAACTTAGGCACGTTACACAGTCTCTGAGTCCCTAGAGGGTAATGGCTATCTTGCAAAGTGGCTAGAAAGACTGCAAATATGTGGAATACAGGTCTAGTGCATGACAGTTGTTTAATGGTAGCTGTTAAGAGTGAGTTGGTTTGGGGGTGCCTGGGTGGCTCAGTCAGTTAAGTGCCAACTTTGGCTCAGGTCATGATCTTGCAGTTTGTGAGTTCAAGCTCCATGTCGGGCTCTGTGCTGACAGCTTGGAGCCTAGACCCTTTTTCAGATTCTGTGTCTCCCTCTCTGTCTGCTCCTCCCCTGCTCACACTCTGTCTCTCTCTCTCAAAAATAAAAAAAAATTTTAAAAAGTGAGTTGGTTCTAGGAGAGGAGACATGAGATCTAAAATAACACATTGCATGGGTACCTGGGTGGCTCAGTTGATTAAGTGTCTAACTTTGGCTCAGGTTATGATTCCACAGTTCATGAGTTCAAGCCTCGAGTCAGGCTCTGTGCTGACAGCTCAAAGCCTGGAGCTTGCTTCAGATTATGTGTCTTCCTCTCTCTTTGCCCCTCCCCCGCTCATGTGCTCGCGCTCTCTCTCGCTCTGTCAAAAATAAATAAACATTTAAAAACTAAATAAGTAAAATAACATATTGCAGTAAAAGCATTGTCCTTCTTGCTCCTGGGTTTAGGAATGCCCCCTTTTGGTTCTACGTTTTCTGGCTTCCTTAAGTCCTTGACTTCCCCCAACCATGTTCTTATCCATGCTCTGAAGACATCTCTGTTTATTTTGGTTTAAACTGATTTGGTTCTCTCCTCCATCTCCCCCGACAGCATCTGTGGAACCCTCCATTCTGTGGATCAGGTGAGATATCGTAGGAGCCTAGAATCGGGTCTTGGGGAAGGAGAGGGGAGAGTTTCGGTGCTGGGTACTTGCATGTTTTCTCTAGAGCTGATGATGCTATTCATCTTCTTTTCTTAGTATCTCAACATCAAACTAACGGACATCAGTGTCACAGACCCTGAGAAATACCCTCACATGGTGAGTTGGTGATGGTGAAGAGGAAACAGAAGCAGGATGCTCCCGGGTGGATAGCAGATATTTTTAAGGGTGTTTTCACATTTGTCTATCTTGGTCTAGTTATCAGTGAAGAACTGCTTCATCCGGGGCTCAGTGGTCCGCTATGTGCAGTTGCCGGCAGATGAGGTCGACACACAGTTGCTACAGGACGCAGCAAGGAAGGAGGCCCTGCAGCAGAAACAGTGATGGTTCCTTCTCTTCCCTGTCCCTCTTCTATTGGTGACCTTTAACCGCAAGTCCCAGCCAGGACCCCTCCCTCCCCATATTGAGGATTTTTTGTCTTTTTTTTTTAAATAGTGGAGCCTTTTTTTTTTTCCTATTATTATTTCAGCGATGAGTGGATGAGAGGAAATAGTGTGGAGCAGCTCTCCTCTGTTGAGGAGGGGAGGATAAGTAGGCTGGGGAACTGCAAAGTCAGCCTTGTCCTCAGCATCTGTCCTTCTCACTCCTTCCCTGGAGTGGGAAGAATCTCCTAGATTCTGGTGGAAGAATCTCCTAGATTTCTCCAGGGCACCATGTGATTCGTTTTGGGGATGGAAGGAATCTGTCCCGCATCGGGAATAAACTTATGATGCACATTTGAGTTCTAGTTCTGTGTGTGTTTGGGGAAGGAGCCTGGAGGGTGGGAAAGGGATGTTGCATTCATCCAAGCCCTGCTACTCTCATCACCTCAGCCAAGAATCCAACCCAACTTCCCAGCATTGTCTGCCCCTCTTCTTGGTGTAAACCATGTAATACCTCACCTGGCTACACCATGTTTCTTGAACATGCCCCTGCCTACCGTGGTCTTCTGCTTATACCCACAACGAGTATTTGCTGCCCTTCCATCTCTGTCCTTCTGTTAACCTGACCGTAATGAGACACCAACATGCATTTGATGCTGCTCTATCATGCCGCCTCAACCCAGCCAAATCACTACACGCTTCCTGAATATCTATAGAGGTTTAACACAAGTGACAATTTTTATTGTGGAGAGTTGTAACTGGGAATTAACTGAATTCTTAACTGGCTCATTCAGCAAATAGGAGTTTTCTATACAGATGAGTTCTCAGCGCTAGAGGACCTTACGGGCCCTCCAGCTTGACTCCCTCTTCTTTGCGGAGGGAATGAGGCTCCGAGAAGAGGCGGGGCGCCCTCTCGGCCGCGGCCGGCAGGTTCCCGGACTGCCCGCTGGGCGCCGCCCTCCTCTGGCCCGCCCGAGGACCCGTGCAAGGTGCCCGCGGTGGCGCCTGACCGAAGAGCGGTTGCGGGGGCGTCCTCTGCTCCCGCGTCCGCGTCCCGCGCGGTCCCTCGTGAGCGCGGTCGGCGGCGGGTGGCGCGGCCCCGGGCCAGTGTCGGGCAGGGCCGCACCCGCACACGCAGGCGGAGCACGGCCGCCCGCGCCAGGACCCGCGGGCCCGGAAACGCTTGTTGTCACAAAGGGGGGGAACACGTGGGCACAGACGGCCCGGCGGCGGTCGCAGGGAGCTAGGATCGCCCGGAGAACCGCCCACCGTCCCTGCCCGCCGGACTTCTCGGCCCCGGCCTCCAGGCCGGTCCACCTTCGGCCGGCGCCCGGCCGTGAGGTGGCTGTCTGGCTGGGCCTGACCACCTCTCTCCAGTACGTACCGGCGGCCCGAGCCCGCGTCCTGCTGCTCGCCGAGGGGCTACCCCGAGCCTCCCGCAGTCCCCGAGCACGCGCGATCCTGGGGAGTTTCCCACTGGCACTGCCACTCCGAGAGCCGGGCCCTTGGCTCTTAAGGCCCTATCAGACCTCCAGTCCTGGGGGTCTCGGGCACCTGCGGTACAGGAGTCCCCACGGGGGTACCCTCTGTCCTCCAGTAGGACGCCCCTGGGTTCCTCAGTCTTCCCGTCTTTCCTTCTCCTTAGGTTTTTATCCACCTCGTTCGGACCCCCTGCGTAACCATGTCCATCCTGTATGTCTCCCCTCATCCCGATGCCTTCCCCAGCCTCCGTGCCCTTATCGCTGCGCGTTATGGGGAGGCTGGGGAGGGACCGGGCTGGGGAGGAGCCCACCCCCGCGTCTGTCTCCAGCCACCCCCGACCAGCAGGACTCCCTTTCCCCCACCCCGCCTGCCCGCCCTGGAGCAGGGGCCCGGCGGGCTCTGGGTGTGGGGGGCCACCGCTGTGGCCCAGCTGCTGTGGCCAGCAGGCCTGGGGGGCCCTGGCGGTAGCCGGGCCGCCGTCCTGGTCCAACAGTGGGTCAGTTACGCCGACACGGAGCTAATACCAGCTGCCTGTGGAGCATCGCTGCCGGCCTTGGGACTCCGAAGCTCTGCCCAGGACCCCCAGGTGATTGGGGAGAAGAAGGGAAGAGGGAGAGGGGGAAATTTAGAAGAAAGAAGGTGGAATGGGTAGTGAAGATAGCATGTCAAATGTGGAGAAACACTGATCAAATCCCAGATTGCCCTCTGGTATGATAACCTTGGGCCGGTTTCTTAAACTCTGAAGCCTTGGTCTTCCCGTTGATGAAAAGAGAAGTTTTCATGTTGAGGAACTCGAGAAGATTAAAAGAAGTGTGCAGAGCAGTCTGGTGCCAGGTGTTTTAAAGTCTGGGCACAGAAGTTTGAGGAGTCTGAGGCTGATGAAGGCCGTGGTTACTGTGAAGTGTAGAAAATAAAGACTGGGTGAAGGAGAGATGAGAGGCAAGTGGGGTGCGAGAGGTGGCCCCTGCTGGAAGGAGATGAGGGAGAGGGAAATGAGGAAGGGCTGGAAGGGAGAGGAGGGAGAACTGTACCAGACTGTAGCCAGGAATTCTTCAAAGCAACCACCTCCTTGCAGAGTTTTGAGCACATGGTGGATACTTCGTATTTCTTGAATGAATGAATGAATGAATGAATGAATGAATATATGAATATATGACTTAGACCCTGACTTGCTTCCTTATATCCTGCTTATTCTGTCTAAAATAGAGGTTCCCTCTCTGGAATTCCTTGTCCCCACTTCAGCCTGATTTATTTTTCTTTAGAGCACTTAGGAAGAAAAATAGGGTAATGTGTTATATATTTGCATATTTATTGTCTGTCTCCCCCACTAGAGTGTTAACTCCACCAGGTAGGGTCTGTTTTCATCTCCTCATTCTTAGAGAAGTGTCTGGCCTGTAGTAGGTACTTAATACTTCTTGAAGCAATTACTGTGCTGTCTCATATAGTCTTAACATTAACTTCTTGTGTTTGATATATTGCATCTGACACATAGTAAGTGTTCAGCAGGAATTCATTGAACAAATGGGAATATTTTTATGACCATTTGACCTCAGAGGTGGTGATTTGTGGAGTAGAAGGGGGTCACCTGGATTGGGTGGGGACAAGGGGTGGGATTGAGGTGGGCCAAGCCTTATCATATTCATAACCTCTTCCCTTTCCTGCTAGGCTGCCCTGGGGGCCCTGGGGAGGGCTCTGAGCCCCTTGGAAGAGTGGCTTCGGCTGCACACCTACCTGGCTGGGGAAGCTCCCACTCTGGCTGACCTGGCGGCTGTCACAGCCTTGCTGCTGCCTTTCCGTTACGTAAGTCACCGGGGCTTAGAGAAGAATGACGGAAGCTCCCCTCAGACCTCATTATCGGGTGACTAAGGCTATTTCATTTCTTGTCACCATCCCAGGTCCTGGACCCCTCTGCGCGCCGGATCTGGGGTAATGTGACACGCTGGTTTATCACCTGTGTCCAGCAGCCAGAATTCCGTGCAGTGCTGGGGGAGGTGGTTCTGTACTCAGGGGCCAGACTGCTCTCCCAACAGCCAGGTGAGGCAGGGTAGGGAGTAAAATGGGAGGGGTTCCTCTGGGCTTTCCGTGTAGCTCACTTTCTTTTTTTTTTTTTTTTTCTTATGAATGGTGGAATCACTGGGGAAGGGGCCTGAGGAAGGGTGAGATGGGAGACCAGCATGGAGGAGCACTTGGGCAGCTGGAATAGGCCATCTGAAACATAGTAGTAAGGTTCACAGAGGGTCCCCAATGGGCCAAGTTGGCATTTCTGTGCCTCTGCCTAGGCTCTGAGGTCCCTGCACCCCCAAAGACTGCTACGCAACTCAAGAAAGAGGCAAAGAAACGGGAGAAGCTAGAGAAATTCCAGCAGAAGCAGAAGAGCCAACAGCAGCAGCCACCCCCAGGGGAGGTGAGAAGCTAAGGGTAGGACTGGAAGAAAGCTGGTAGCACACATGGGTGGATGATATCTGTGCCTGTATCTCTTCCCTCCCAAGCAGAAGAAACCAAAACCAGAGAAGAGGGGGAAACGGGATCCTGGGGTCATTACCTACGACCTCCCAACCCCATCTGGGGAAAAGAAAGGTACTAGAAGGGGGTAGGGACCCCAGCGCTTCACCTCCACCCTCTTCAGCTGCTGCTGCGCGGTGTTACCCCTTCCTCCTCTGCCGTTGCTCCCACTGCTTGGCTTGTGAGGATTTGCACAGCCCCAGATCTCCCAATGCCTGTCCTGTGATGTGAGCACCAGAGGCCCATTGGCCCAGCTGCTCCCAGCCTCAGGCACTGACCCTCCCCTTCTCTCCCCCAGATGTCAGTGGCACCATGCCTGACTCCTACAGCCCTCAGTACGTGGAAGCTGCCTGGTACCCTTGGTGGGAGCAGCAGGGCTTCTTCAAGCCCGAGTATGGAGTGAGTGGGCTCCACTGCCCAGGCCTGGAGGAGATGTGGGAGGGGGACAGCAGGGCCAGAGGACAGGTTGCCTGGGAGGGGGCCGGGAGAGGTGACATGAGGCCTTAGCATGTGCCCGTCCTTCCTCCCCCATCAGCGTGCCAGCGTGTCAGCACCAAATCCCCGGGGAATCTTCATGATGTGCATCCCACCCCCCAATGTGACAGGCTCCCTGCACCTGGGCCACGCACTCACCAATGCCATCCAGGACTCCCTGACCCGATGGTGAGTTCCTGTCCTCTCCTTCAACGGGTTCCCTCTGCCTTCTCTGGCTTCTCACTCCTGTCCTCCCTTCTGTTCCCTGACAGGCCATCTGTCCTCCCTTCTTCCATATTGGCCCTCAGCTGTGCCCCCTGGTGGTGCTACACTTCTCTCGTAATCATTCCCATCGTCCTCTGCATGCTCCCCCAGTCAAGCAACCAACACCCCTCATTTGCAGATGCTGTTCTCTCCCTGCTCTTGCTATGGAAAATAACATTATTTTGAGTTAAACAAGAAATCTGTGAATATGTTTTTGTAAGAAATTTAAAGCTTCAAGTCTCTTTGCATCTCTCTAGACCTACTCCCTCCCGAAACATAGCCATTATTACCACTTTGATGTGTATCATTCCAGATCTTTCCTATCTACTTACAAATATGCATGCCCATAGAACTGTATAATTTTCCTTTTGAGTGGGTTTTTCTTTTTCTCTTCTTTAACATAAAGGGCTCACCCTAAACATGTTACTCTACGACTTTTTTTTTTTTTTACACTTAGCAATTTACTTTGGAGATCTTTCCTTGTTCTTATACATAGACTGATCTCATTCTCTTTCATTGCTCCATAGCATTCTATAATGTGGCTGTGCTGTAATAATCACTTTTTTTTTTTTAATTTTATTTTAGAGTAAGTGCACAAGACGGGGAGAGGAGCAGAGGGGGAGAGAGAGAGAATCTTAAGCAGGCTCTTAAGAGTCAGTCATTCAACTGACTAAGCCACTTAGATGCCCTGGAATCACTTTTTTATTAATGGCTGTTTTTGATTTTTCTCTCTTGAAAACCTTGCTGGAATGCACATTCCTGTATATGCTTTCTCAAGTGCAAGTGGAAGGATTCTCTGGTATAATATCAGAAAGTGAAACTGCTGGGTCTGAGGGACATGCTTATATTAAGTTGCCCCCAAAGCAGCTTCAGTGATTTATACTTCTGTGAACTACATGTGAGGGTATTCATTTCCCTGTTCCCTTTCCGGCCCTGGACATATCCGTGTTTGTTTGTGATTACTGAGTCTGTGCCTGTTCATGTTTGGCCGGTCAGGTTTCCTTTTATGTGAATCGTCTGTACCCATCTTTTGTCCATTTTTCTATTGATTCTTTGTTTTTTTTTTTCTTTAATTGGTTTGTTGGAAGATTCTTTAATATTCAGATATTGATTTTTTTGGTTTGTTGTGTATGTTTTCTCCTGTTCTAGTACTTGTTCCTTCCTAATTTTTACTATTTTAATATTTTAATTAGTTAACAATTATATAATTTAATATTGCAGATGGCAAGTTTCTTTAAAAATGTACTTAATTCGGGGCGCCTGGGTGGCTCAGTCGGCTAAGCGTCCGACTTTGGCTCAGGTCACGATCTCACTGTCCGTGGGTTCGAGCCCCGCGTCGGGCTCTGTGCTGATGGCTCGGAGCCTGGAGCCTGTTTCGGATTCTGTGTCTCCCTCTCTCTGACCCTCCCCCGTTCATGCTCTGTCTCTTTCTGTCTCAAAAATAAATAAACGTTAAAAAAAATTTTTTTTTTAAATAAATAAAAATGTACTTAATTCAATTTATTTATTTACTTTTATTTTAGAGAGAGTGCTAGCAGGGAAGAGGGGCAGAAGGAGACAGAGAGAGAGAGAGAGAGAGAGAGAGAGAGAATTTTAAGCAGGCTCCACATTTAGCAAAGAGCCCAAAGCAGAGCTCGATTCCACAATCCTGGAATCATGACCTGAGTTGAAATCAAGAGTCAGATGCTCAACCGACTAAGCCACCCAGGTGCCCCTAGAAAAGTATTTTAAAACAACTTTTTATCTTTAGAAGCCAGGGTTTATTTAATTTTAATTTAAGTTCTGAGAAATTTTTCTGGAGTCTTATTTACTAGCTTAATTTGGTTGGAAGTACTTATCAGGCATCACTATGTGCCAGCTGTGCTCTGGGCACTAGGGATACAACATCAGATTTAGAATTTTGTGAGGAATTGAAAGCTGAAAATACAGAGTTGTGTTAAATACATGTAACATACAACGGTCAACTTAGTAACACTAGAAAAGAATGAACACTTCTTAGAAAACTTTTTAAGGTGGGGCCCCTGGGTGGATCCAGCTCTGAGTCAGGCTCTACACTGACAGGGCAGAGCCTGCTTGGGATTCTCTCTCTGCTCCCCCGCTCACATTCTCTCTCTCTCTCTCAAAATAAATAAATGAACTTAAAAAAAAGAACTTTTAAGATAGCAGCCTTTTTTCTAATGAACATGGCCTAAATAAAATGTTAGAAACTCCCATTTACTTAAATGGAATAGATTTCTATCAACATTTTAGAATCAAAAATAACAGGGGTGCCTGGGTGGCTCGGTTGGTTAAGTGTCCGACTTCGGCTCAGGTCATGACCTTGTGGTTCATGGGTTTGAGCCCTGCATTGGGCTCTGTGCTGAATGCTTGCTTGCCTGAAGCCTGCTTCAGATTCTGTGTCTCCTCTCTCTGCCCCACCTCCACTCATGCTCTGTCGCATTCTGTCTCTCAAAAATAAATAAATGTAAATTAAAAAAAAATAACACGTGAAACACAACATTAAATATTTCCATCAACAAAACATTATTAATAAAAGTGAGTTGTATATCTATATTTTTTCTTTTTCTCCCCAGCAGAGAATAGGGTACTTTCATGCAAATACCTATGACATTTTACTGATTTTTTTTTTTTTTGTCAACTTTATACAAACCCGGAGAAATGATTTTAGTAAAATATTCTTTGTGTTTTCTTTTTTTTAATGTTTATTTTATTTTTGACAGAGACAGAGCATGAACAGGGGAGGGGCAGAGAGAGAGGGAGACAGAGAATCCAAAGCAGGCTCCAGGCTCTGAGCTGTCAGCACAGAGCCCAGCATGGGGCTCGAACTCACAGACAGACCGCGAGATCATAACCTGAGCCGAGGTCGGGACGCTCAACCTACTGAGCCACCTAGGCGCCCCTGTTCTTTGTATTTTCATTTGTTATGCTTTACTTCTTTGGTAAAACCTAACAAACACCAGATTTCATAAAACATGTTTGTATCCAGTACATGTTTTTATTTTTGAGACAGAGACAGAGCATGAGCAGGAGAGGGGCAGAGAGAATGAGAGACACAGAATTTGAAGCAGGCTCCAGGCTCTGAGCTGTCAGCACAGAGCCCGATGCGGGGCTCAAACTCACAGACCGCGAGATCATGACCTGAGCTGAAGTCAGATGCTTAGCCGACTGAGCCAACCAGGCGCCCCCGTATCCAGTACATGTTTAACCAACACTTTGAGGATCGAAGAGCTCAGGAGAGTGGAGTCGCTTTAGTCCCTATTCCCAAGGACCCAAGGAGATCTAACTGTAGTGGGGATGATCAGATTATAAAGTAATGAATATAATATAGTTTGATGAGTCTTTTGAAAGTGATGTATATATAGTGTTTCTTTGTTATTTTTTTAATATCTTTATTTTATTTTATTTCATTATTATTTTTAAGGAGGCTCCAGGCCCAACGCAGGGCTTGAACCTGAGATCAAGAGTCAAAAGCTGAATGGGCTGAGCCACCCAGTTGCCTCTGTTTATATAATAATTTCCTCTCCCGGCTCTAATGTGCTTAGTTCGAAAAGGTCACAGAAAAGGTCATTGGAATTTAATGGCTTTATGTGCCACATCAGCAGAGAGCTTAAGCATAAGCTGCGCGAACTTGAACCAGAGCGTGGCAGATGTAGCCCTGCAATGCTACTCTATTTTCTCTAATTCACCTCCTGATTAGTTCCCTAATGTGTTACTAGCTTCTAGTCACTTCCCCCTAAGTGGCCTATCACTTGCTTTTTAACTTTACTTAGGGGTCTTATTCTGAGATTTTTACATTTTGGTCTAGTTGATTTGTCAGGGTTCTTCAGCTTTATCTTTGCGTCTCATTAACAAAGGCCTCTCTTACCTCAGAGTCACAGTCTCATCTGTGTCTTGGTCTTTTTTTTAGTTTGAAAAGTGTGTTACTTTTTTCTAATGCTTTTCTGATAGTGTTGAGTTCATCAGTCTGATTAGAATTTATCTTTGTGAGTGTTGCGAAGTAGGGAACTAATTAGCTAGCTGTCCTAAACAGACTTATTCAGTAGCTCATCCTTTCCCTACTGATAAGAAATGCGACTTTTGACAAATACTGAATGTGCTTGCATCTGTTTCTAGACAGGGTTTGGTTCCCTTTATCTGTAACTTTGTTTCTATGTAGTAACTTACTGTTTATTTTTATTTATTATTTTTTTTTTTTAGTAACTTACCGTTTAATAATCATAACTTTCTCATACGTTTTGTTTTCTAGTTGGGCAAGAGCGTCTTTGTTTCTTTGTTCTTTTGCCAGATTGCTCTGGCTGTCCTTGCACATTGCTCCCTGACTAGAACATTTAAAAAAAAAAATTTTTTTTAACATTTATTTATTTTTGAGAGACAGAGACAGAGCATGAGTGGGGGAGGGGCAGAGAGGGAAACACAGAATCCGAAGCAGGCTCCAGGTTCTGAGTTGTCAGCATAGAGCCAAACATGGCGCTCGAACCCATGAACCATGAGATCATGACCTGAGCTGAAGTCGGACACCTAACTGACTGAGCCATCCAGGCGCCCCTCCCTGACTATAACTTTAGAATTGGGCCCCTTTCTTTCCTGAGTCCATTGACTCCTTTCCCAGGAGCCCCTTCTTCCTTTGATGCCAGGTCCACCAGCCCACTCCCCTTGGGTCCTCGTGTTTTTCCCATAGGCACCGCATGCGAGGGGAGACCACCCTGTGGAACCCTGGCTGTGACCACGCTGGCATTGCCACTCAGGTGGTCGTGGAGAAGAAACTCTGGCGCGAACGGGGGCTGAGCCGGCACCAGCTGGGCCGAGAGGCCTTCCTACGGGAGGTCTGGAAGTGGAAAGAGGAGTGAGTATGCAGCCCCCCCCACTTCTGTCCCCCTGTCCAGATAAGATCTCTGTAGCCTCCGGCCGTGGCTGCAGAGCCAGACCCTCACGGAGGCTGAGGGTCAGTGGGCTCTGGGGCCCAGGTCATTTTCAGAGGGACGGGTGAAAATACCCCATCAGCCGCTCAGTGTCTCTCTCCAGCCCAGGCCTGAGTGCTGATCCCGGCCTGTTTGTCCACTTCCAGGAAGGGTGACCGGATTTACCACCAGCTGAAGAAGCTTGGCAGCTCCTTGGACTGGAATCGAGCCTGTTTCACCATGGACCCTGTGAGTAGGAGGGGTCTTGGGGCTGAGGCAGGACAGGGAAGCTCCCTAGAGCACCCACAGAAGAGAGCACCCTTCCCCTAGGAGGGGAGCCCACTGCTCATAGGAAACCACTAAGGGCTCAGCTGCAAATACCACCTCTCGCCCCTTATCATGGCCCTTTGTCACCCAGTCTGGGAGCTCACATTCTTTCAAGTGGCACACATTGGGGCCTCACTCTCCTGTGGAGCCTGAACTCCCAGGATTCTCTTCACCAGCACCTGTCCCTAGCTGAGTGGCTTCCCTGCCATCTTCAGAGTCTTCAGGCTTGTTGCCTGCCTTTGTGTTCCCATAGTTCTCTCTCCTCTTCAAGAAAAATACTTCTGCCCTCTAGCCCTCAAAGGGGTCTGTGTGCTGACGGTGGGACTCTGGACAGCCCAAGTCTCACCAGATCCCGCTGCTTTGGCAAGTCTGCCTGGGTCCCTAGGCACCTGGGCCCATGCGTGACTCCCCCTGCTCCCTAGAAACTCTCAGCAGCTGTGACAGAGGCCTTCGTCCGGCTCCATGAGGAAGGAGTCATCTACCGCAGCACCCGTCTCGTCAACTGGTCCTGCACCCTCAACTCTGCGATCTCTGACATCGAGGTGTGTCCCCACCCCCACCCCAGGCTCTCTCCATCTCCGCCCCCCCCCCACTCCAGCTCCCTGGCTATTTAACACCCATCTCACAGGTGGATAAGAAGGAGCTGACAGGTCGCACTCTGCTCTCCGTGCCTGGCTACAAGGAGAAGGTGGAGTTTGGGGTCCTTGTCTCCTTTGCCTACAAGGTCCAAGGCTCAGGTAGGAGCCAGGGGCATCAGGGTCCCGGGCTGGGTGAGGTAGGAGGTGAGAAGGGGCCAGAGCTGAGACCACAAGTCCTCGTGTCACCCTAGACAGTGACGAGGAGGTGGTAGTGGCGACAACTCGGATTGAAACGATGTTGGGAGACGTGGCCGTAGCTGTGCACCCCAAAGACCCGAGATACCAGGTGTGGCAGGGGTGCTGCCCACAGCTGGGGAGGAGTGCTGGTCGGAAGGGGCTCCTACACTGTGAATGAGGGTGGGATGGGCGCTCAGCCTCTTGGCTGAGAGAAAATTGCATCAGAAACTCATTTTCAGCTCCTTTTTGGCCCTGGGTGTTGGGACAATCAGGGACCTGGGTAAGAGGAATTGGGTCCAGCCCGTTTTGAATTTTTTTTCATCTTTGAAATGATTTATTGTTTGCTTTTGCCTTCTTGAATTTTTGATGTCTCCCTCTGCCCCCAGCACCTGAAGGGGAGGAGCGTGATTCACCCATTCTCGTCTCAGAGCCTCCCCATCGTCTTTGACGATTTTGTGGACATGGAGTTTGGCACAGGTGAGCCGAGGGCTGTCCTCTGGAGAGAGAAGGAGGCACCCTTTGGTCATTCATCTTCCCCCTGGAAGAAAAAGAACAAACTTTTCCTAAACCAGCAGGACTTGGACTGGGTTTCAGGGGGCTGTACTCAAGAGGTGGGAGACAAGGGTGGTCTGGGGGCCACATCTTTCAGCAAAAGAGGGTGTGTATAGAGACTCCGCTGAGTCCTCGTGACCCTGGCACCCCCACGTACACCCCAGGTGCAGTGAAGATCACCCCCGCACATGACCAGAATGACTATGAAGTCGGGCAGCGGCGCGGGCTGGAGGCCATCAGCATCATGGACTCCCGAGGGGCCCTCATCAACGTGCCCCCGCCTTTCCTGGTGAGACTACCTGGGGTGTGGTGGCCAGGTCGAGAGATGGTGGGGTATGTAGGCATGGCCGTGATGAGGCCTGTCTCCTACCCAGGGCCTACCGAGGTTTGAGGCCAGGAAGGCGGTGCTGGCGGCACTGAAGGAGCGGGGACTGTTCCGAGGCATTGAGGACAACCCCATGGTGGTGCCGCTTTGCAAGTGAGGACGGGGGCCTGGGAAGAGGGCAGGGGAGGGGCTCCTCAGGGTGCTCACCTCTTGATCTCCCACCCGTGTGTTCTCACAGCCGGTCCAAGGACGTGGTGGAGCCTCTCCTGCGGCCACAGTGGTACGTGCGCTGTGGGGAGATGGCCCAGGCCGCTAGTGCTGCTGTGACACGGGGTGACCTCCGCATCCTACCTGAGGCCCATCAACGGACATGGCACGCCTGGATGGACAACATCCGGTGCGTCAGGGCCCTTGATGTGGGAGGGTGATTGGGTGAGAGGCTAATCAGGGCACAGGCCAGGGCACCTCCCTCCCCTGCCTGATTCACGTCCCTTCCCCCTAATCCCCCTGCCCCCCACCATTTGCAGGGACTGGTGTATCTCCCGGCAGCTGTGGTGGGGCCATCGCATCCCAGCCTACTTCATCACAGTCAGTGACCCAGCTGTGCCCCCAGGGGAGGTGAGAACTGGGCCAGAGCTGGACACTGGCACATCTCAGGGAGTTGTGGGTCTGTGGGGTCCTTGCTGGGGGGAGGGGTCAGGGCAAGGCAGAGGGACCCCCTTGGCACTCACCCTACCTCTGGCAGGACCCTGATGGGCGGTACTGGGTGAGCGGGCGCAGCGAGGCCGAGGCCCGGGAGAAGGCAGCCAAGGAATTTGGAGTGTCCCCTGACAAGATCAGTCTCCAGCAAGGCAAGTCAGGGCCTTGGGGGTGAAGGGCAGAGCTGGGGTTCTGATCCTCATCTCTGTCCCCTCTGATCTCTGACCTTTGGCCTCCCTCAGATGAGGATGTGTTGGACACCTGGTTCTCCTCTGGCCTCTTCCCCTTCTCCATCCTGGGCTGGCCCAACCACGTATGTTCCTGGGGGACCAGCCCAGGGTGGGATGGCGGTCTTGGAGGTGGGTGCTTGGCTCCCCATCATGCCCTGCTCTGCCCCCAGTCAGAAGATCTGAATGTGTTCTACCCGGGGACGCTGCTGGAGACGGGCCATGACATCCTGTTCTTCTGGGTGGCCAGGATGGTCATGCTTGGCCTGAAGCTCACTGGCAAGCTGCCCTTCAGAGAGGTGATAAGACTGCCGAAACCCTTCCCACAGTCCCTACCATCACCCACCCTCCTGTGCCACAGCTCAGGCTCAGCACACATGGGGACACAGCACAGCCCACGGACAGCTGTGGGTGGGCCTAGCCAGGGAGGGCTTGTGGGGACTGAAAGCCAGCCCGGGTTCCACTCAGTGATTCTGTGCCATGGCTTCCTAGATGAGGGAGCGCCTCTAATTCCCATGGAGGTGCCAAATGTACTGGCAGGGGTACCGTGGGGGCCTGAGGTTCAGAACGGGGCAGACCGGATGCAGGGCCCCGGCAGGCATTGCTGCGTGGGTGAGGAGACACATTGTCATGGGCCTTCCCTGCCCTTGCTTGTCAGGTCTACCTCCACGCCATCGTGCGAGATGCCCACGGCCGAAAGATGAGCAAGTCTCTAGGCAACGTCATCGACCCCCTGGACGTCATCCACGGAGTCTCCCTGCAGGTGGGGCTGCGCCCTGGGCAGGGCCGGGAAGGGCTGTGGGGCTGTGGCCACGGCCCCCTGACTGCTCACACCTCACCCTCAGGGCCTCCACGACCAGTTACTGAACAGCAACCTGGATCCCAGTGAGGTGGAGAAGGCTAAAGAAGGGCAGGTACCGAGGACGGGCTCTGGGGCTACAGTGTGGGCTGAGGTAGGTGAAGCTGCCTCAGGACGCCCCTGACTGACTCCTCCCCACAGAAGGCAGACTTCCCGGCGGGGATTCCCGAGTGCGGCACCGATGCCCTCCGGTTTGGACTGTGTGCCTACACGTCCCAGGGTATGGCCTCCAAAACCTCTCCGCTGAGTCCCTCCTCCTTCCCTGAGCCCACCCTTCTCCTTCTTCGCCATGGGCACGAGTTGGGAGGGAGAATAGTGAGGAGTCACACTTCACACCCGCCCAGGTCGCGACATCAACCTGGATGTGAACCGGATATTGGGATACCGCCACTTCTGCAACAAGCTCTGGAACGCCACAAAGTTTGCCCTGCGTGGCCTTGGGAAGGGTTTTGTGCCGTCACCCACCTCTGAGGTGAGGGCCTGGTAGGCGGCAGGGTGGGCAGCACCCACACAGGCAACTCGTCTGCCTCTCAGGCATCGAGCATGGTCCGTGCTGTGTCACGATTGTAGCCACTGAGTCAGGAGGCCCAGCACCTGCCCCGGAGGAGCCTTCCTGCAACAGGCGGGACAGATAGATACAGGGAAAGCCTGAGCATCGGGGTCCTCCGAGAAGGGGGTGGGGGTCCTTTTTCCTCCAGATGCTGGGCACATGGTGGTTGCTTCAGACGTATCAGGCTGCTGGAATGCCGATCTGCCCATGGTTCCTGCCGCCCATGGGCTTCTGCCTCCTTCCCCCTGAGCTTATGGTACTTCCTCGCTGATGTGTCCCTTCTTCCCAAGCCTGGAGGCCATGAGAGCCTAGTGGACCGCTGGATCCGCAGCCGGCTGACTGAGGCCGTGAGGCTCAGCAACCAGGGTTTCCAGGCCTATGATTTCCCGGCTGTCACCACTGCCCAGTACAGCTTCTGGCTCTATGAGCTCTGTGATGTCTACCTGGTGAGGAGGAGCTGAGAGACGGGTGGGGGGCGGCAGAGCCCTGGACCTCACGTTGCCAGTGGTTGGCCACGAGACCTGAGCCAACCTGTCCCCTTCCTGGTCCTCACAGGCACAGTGAGGGCTGCAGGCTAGGCCTTTTCCATCCCTGAGCCTCGTGCTCTGTGCTTCCTGGTCCCCTAGGAGTGCCTGAAGCCCGTGCTGAATGGGGTGGACCAGGTGGTGACCGAGTGTGCTCGCCAGACCCTCTATACCTGCCTGGACGTTGGCCTGCGGCTGCTGTCACCCTTCATGCCCTTCGTGACCGAGGAGCTGTTCCAGAGGCTGCCCCGGCGGACACTACAAGCTCCGCCTAGCCTCTGTATTACCCCCTATCCGGAGCCCTCGGAGGTATGGGGTGTAGCCTAGAGGGGGGCTCTGGCCTGCCCGCCTGCGTCCCTCACCCCCTCTCCCATCCCACAGTGCTCCTGGAGGGACCCTGAGGCAGAAGCTGCCATGGAGCTGGCCCTAAGCATCACACGAGCTGTGCGCTCCCTGCGTGCCGACTACAACCTCACCCGGATCCGGCCTGACTGTGAGCCACCTCGTCCCACTGGCCCCTCAGTCCACTCTGGGACCCTTGTCCGACGTGGTTGCCTCCTCTCGCGTCTCCTGGGGGCCACATCTCACCTTCCTCCCTCCCCGCAGGTTTCCTAGAAGTGACTGATGAGGCCACGGGCGCTCTGGCGTCGGCTGTGTCAGGCTACGTGCAGGCGCTGGCCAGCGCGGGCGTGGTGGCTGTCCTGGCCCTGGGGGCTCCCGCGCCACAGGGCTGTGCTGTGGCCCTGGCCTCTGACCGCTGCTCCGTCCACCTGCAGCTGCAGGGACTGGTGGACCCGGCCCGAGAGCTGGGCAAGCTGCAGGCCAAGCGTGGTGAGGCACAGCGGCAGGCACAGCGTCTGCGGGAGCGCCGCGCTGCCTCAAGCTACCCTACGAAGGTGCCCCTTGACGTCCAGGAGGCAGACAAAGTCAA
The DNA here is from genome assembly GCF_018350215.1 of Panthera leo. Lineage (NCBI taxonomy): Eukaryota > Metazoa > Chordata > Mammalia > Carnivora > Felidae > Panthera > Panthera leo. The sequence goes on along the minus strand of NC_056683.1, from coordinate 30,462,769 downwards.
GGTCTGTGGTGTGGACGGGCATTCCTTCTCCACTGCCCACACCATCTGCTCCCTCCATCATCAGGCCCAGCCCTGGGCAGCCATGGGGGAGCAGGCCGCCCGGGCCCCTTGCATAGGCAGGGCCCATGTAATCCCTCCTCTGACATGAGAAACGGTCAGCAGCAGGGGCACAGCCCAAGGTCACACAAGCAAGGTGAAGACAGACCTAGAACCAGGTATCCTGCCTCCCAGCCAGAGCCCTCGTGCCCCACCCAGTGCCCGGAACACCCTGAGTGCCTGGTGCTGGTCTCAGGACCACTTACAGCCAGGAAGCCTGGCGGGCTCACCTGGGATCTCTCCAGGGAGAAGCAGTGGGGTGAACCACATGGACGCAGAGAGAAATGAGCAGAGGCTGCATTACGGAGCCTTGGTCGCTGAGCAGGGCTCAGTCCAATCTCCCGGAAACCTGCTCAGGGCAGGGGGTGTCCCCATTTCCATTTTACAAATGAAGGCCCAGTGCCTGCCTGGGAGGCTGCGTCCCTAACCCCTGTGTGCTGCCGTCCAGCTGGGGGTCGGGCTACTGGCTAGGGCACATGGGCTCCTTCGTTTTGGGGGACTGACCACTCTGGCAAAAGGCAAGACCCGAGAGGCCAGTGATGATGGAGGGGAAGGTGGGTGCTGATGGGGAGGTTGGTGAGAATTCAGAGGGAACAGGCCAGCTGAGCTCACACAGTCCCCAGACTACTCCCTGCTGCGGTCCCCACCCATCTTTCCAACTGGGATCCCTCTGCCATCGCGAGCATTTGGAGGTCTCCTCTCTTGGGCCTGAATCCTCACCACCCACCACCCCCTCTCCCTTGTTCCACCCCCAGCTCCAGCAGACAGAAGCAGAGCTCAGGAAGGTGGACGAGGCCATCGCGCTATTTCAGAAGATGCTGTGATGCACCCGACTCTGACCCTCATAACCCCCAGCAGTCCGCCGTGGGGGTGGCAGCAATAAAATATTTTGCCACAAAATCATCTCTTGTCTGTGTGTGGTGGGGCCGGGGAGGGGCACTGAGCCTGGGAAGGTAGTGGAAGGGCGGCAGGCTGAGCAAGAGGCGCCGGGTGGGCAGAGAGGTGCGTCTGCCTGGGTCTGTCCCTGGCGCTGAGCCAGGCCTGAGTCATGTTGCTCACTCATTCCTCCTCCCAGCTCTTCTCCACTCACCTCTGCACTGCTGCTGAGGGAGCCCCGCCCTGGTGCCGGCTGCTGCTTGTGGCCTTGGGCGGGCACGAGTAGAGGGGCCAGGGGCTGTCTGGCCTGCCCCCATCCTGCCGGGGCCTCCCTCCCCCTCCACTCGTCCTGAGTTAATTATAACTCTGACCTAAGTGCCCTGTGACACCACGCCCCAGCGGCCCTGCGGGAGACCCAGCAACCAGGTAGGGGAGAGGCCTAGAGAGGAGACTCATCAGGTTTTCTGTGCTGGGTGTTTGGGAGTGTGGGTATCGGTCTGGGGGTGGGGAAGGGGGTCTTGGGGAAGGAGCCTCAGTTCCTTCCTGCAGGTGTATGTCCCCATTAGCCCATTAAGGCCCTCAGGTTGTCTAGGCAACTGAGAGGGGAGGCCAGGCTGGGGTAGATCCAGGTGCTTCAGGCAAAGCAGAGGAAGGGCCCAAAGCAGGTGCCGGTGGAGACAAAGAGCTAAAGAGCTGGGCCTGCCCTGGACCCGCTGCTGCTTCCTGCTCTTGAGAGCCTTCTGTCCCCTCAGGTCCATGTCCCAGCCATGCTCCCTGCAGACGTGCCCGTGGCCCACTTGAATCCTTCACTGCTGCTGCTGCTGCTACTGCAACTGCTGCCCCCTGCATCCTCCTTCTTCCCCAACATCTGGAGCCTCCTGGCTGCCCCCGGGTCCGTCACCCACCAGGACCTGACCGAGGAGGCGGCACTCAATGTCACCCTGCAGCTCTTCCTGGAGCAGCCACCCCCGGGCCGTTCCCCGCTTCGTCTTGAGGATTTCCTGGTGAGCGTCCCCAGGTCCTGTCACATCCCAGCTGGACTCCCCAATTCCCTGGGACTTCTACTTCTTCAGGGCCCTGCTGGCCAAGAGGAGGGACATCCTTCTCTTCCTTGGCTCCTCACCTCTACCCCTTGCAGTAACAATACCCAAGTGTCCTGGTCCTAAAATCAGGAGTACCCCCCCTCCTCCTTAGAAAGGTCCAGAATTGCCCTTCCTTCATAGGGCCCAGGACCTTCAATTCCCTGCACACCCAACCTGAGTGCCAGTTGCTAAGAAAATGTGGGCAATGGTGCAACCCAAGGGTCCCCTGTCCCCTAACCCACTCTCTCCAGGGCCGCACCCTTCTTGCTGACGACCTCTTTGCTGCCTACTTTGGACCTGGGTCTCCTTCCCGGAGGTTCCGAGCAGCCTTAGGTGAGGTCTCCCGTGCCAACGCAGCCCAGGACTTTCTGCCAACATCCAGGAATGACCCTGACCTGCACTTTGATGCTGAGCGGCTGGGCCAGGGGCGCACACGCCTAGTGGGGGCTCTCCGGGAGGCCCTGGTGGCGGCCAGAGCTCTTGACCACACCCTGGCCCGCCAGCGCCTTGGGGCTGCACTTCATGCTTTGCAGGTGAGGACTGCGTAAAATGGGCAGGGGTTTCTTCACCCAGGGTCTTCCCGTCCCCCAGATACAGACTTCCTCCTGGTACCTCCTTCTCCTTCTCCTCCTCCTCCTCCTCCTTCTTCTTCTTCTTCTTCTTCTTCTTCTTCTTCTTCTTCTTTTAATGTTTGTTTATTTATTTTGAGAGAGACAGAAAGCAGGGGAGGGGCAGAGAGAGAGGGAGAGAGAGAATCCCAAATGGGCTTTGCACCATCAGCGCTTGATCTTACCAACCACAAGATCAGGACCTGAACAGATATCAAGAGTCTGACGCTTAACTGACTGAGCCACCCAGGCGCCCCCTCATGGTGCCTTCTTAATCACACCTCCCCCTACTCAAGAAGTGATGGGGCACTGCTTGCCAGTGCCCTGAGACTTGTCCCTAGTTCCCCCACCTCCAAACTGGCAGCTCTCCCTGTGGGAAGAGCCAGGAGGCCAGTGTGGCTGGAGAAAAGCGAGGAGGCGTGAGGTCGGGAGTCGGCCTTGAAGGCCACTGGAGGGCCTTTGGTTGGACTCTGAGTGGGATGGGAGGAAAAACCGGGAGGCTCCCACCTGGGGAGAGCTCTGTTCTGGGCGACAGGCAGAGGGTGTGGAGGGCACTTGGGGTATCTGACAGCAGCAGCGGGGGTAGGAGGAGGCTTTCCAGGAGAGAGAATAAGCGCTGGAGATTGTGAGAATGGTCAGACAGCGCCTCATTCCCCTTCGCCCTCCCTCCCCCCAGGATTTCTACAGTCACAGCAACTGGGTGGAAATGGGACAGCAGCAGCCACACCCTCACCTCCTCTGGCCTAGGCAGGAGCTCCGGAGCCTGGCACAAGGTACGGCCATGACCCCGGGGGCTGGGGGAAGCCCACTAAAGCCATGTCCTCTCAGCCTCCCCAGACACTGTGTCACATCCTCAGGTCACATAGGATGTGACATGGCTTCTTCTCTGGAACGACCTGTGAGGTCCCCCAGTCCAGCCAAAGGCCAGGTCAGTTAGATAGCTTCCCCAAGGTCACAGGGGTGGACAGAGCCAGGACCAAGGTCTGCAGACCTCAGCTGAGTTCTCTCTCGTGTGGCTTCCTCCCCCAACATGGGATGGAACATACAGGGCTGTTCTTCACAGTCCCCTCATCCTTCCACCTGAGCTATGACGCGGCCTCCTGTCCATTACAAGTTCACTTCCTGTCCACAGCTCACGCTTCTGGGTTTCCTAGCACAGTCCCGGTCTCACATATTCAGTCTCATCACTAGATGATCTCTAGGTTTTTGTTCAGAAATCCTAGAAGGGTACATTTGGGCTTTTGCCAGCTCAGGGAAAAGCCAAAGTTTGGATGGATGGGGATAAAGGTCAGTGGTGGCAGGACCTTGGGATCTAGACCCCTGTCCTCTCTTCCCAGTGGACGATCCTACCTGCTCTGATTGCGAGGAGTTGAGCTGCCCCGGGAATTTGCTGGGCTTTACACTCCTCACCTCTGGCTACTTTGGAACTCATCCCTCCAAACCTCCAGGTACCAGGCAGAAGTAAAGGGAGAAAGTCACTTCCTTTCCCCTGACCCTCTCCCTAGGGATCTCAGAACTGTAGGCCCTTGTCCCATTTCCTATGGCATCACTTCTGGAAGGAGTGGATGCTGGGGATGGGGTAGATGGATGGAGACCCACTGAGGCGGCCATGATTGTTGGGTGGGGGAATAGTTTCTTATTCAACCAGTAAGACTTCTCCATTACCCAAGGGTAGTTTTGGGGGATGGACTGGAGGGATTAGGGGATCCACCATGTACTGTGATGACTGGCCCCTCTAGATTTACTCCAGATTGGCCCTCCACAAATGTCATCTTTCTTGCTGATCCTTTGCTGAAGAGTGAGAGGTCAGGCCAGGTCAAAAAGGGCCTCATTTTCTTAGGAGGCAGTGGGTTTTTTACCTCCACCCTCCAGATCTCTTTCCCCAAACCAGGGAAATGTAGCCATGGGGGCCGTTTTGACCAGAGCAGCTCCCAGCCACCACGGGGAGGCATCAACAAGGATAGCACATCCCCAGGCTTCTCTCCCCATCACATGCTGCACCTCCAGGCAGCAGAACTGGCCCTTCTGGCCTCCATCCAGGCCCTCAGTCTCCTGCGAAACCGGCTGGGAGACAGGGGTTTCTCCAGGTGAGTGGCCTCTGGGCGATGTGCTCCTTAATGCGCATGTGCTCCTAGGGGAGCTGAGTAAATGGGGGCTGGGGACAAATGTGCAGACTCCTCACCGTATCTCTGGCCTGCTCCCCAGGCTGCTGGACATCAGCCCAGCCTCCAGTCTGAGCTTCGTCCTAGACACCACAGGCAGTATGGGTGAGGAGATCAATGCTGCCAAAATCCAGGCTCGCCACATTGTGGAACAGCGACAGGGCAGCCCCATGGAGCCTGTCCACTACATCCTGGTCCCTTTCCATGATCCAGGTAACTGTGGTCTGGCGAGGATAGAGGAAGGAAGGAAAGTCTAGGGCAAGGGGTAAATGCCACTGGTGGGGGAAAGGGCCTCATGGCTCCACTTCCTTAAAATGGTGATGTTTCCTATGGTTGAGCATTTACTGGTACCTCTGTGTGTACGATTGGCCACTTCTTCCTCTGTTTCCAAAATGGCAGCACTTTCCATATGAGGTTAATCATGATCTGTGCTTAGCCAGGGGCCTCTGCTTTCTTAGGCTTCCATGTTAATCAGTGATTTTCAATTCTCCCCATTTTCTGTACACAGAGGTTGGGATGAGGATGGGTCCAGGCCTCTGTGAAGCCTCTAGACAGATTGGAAGTTAGACCGACTGACCCGGGTTGACCAGTCACTGTGCATGCTTAGGCTGATCATTTAGACTTTTTTTTGCCTCAGTTTCATCATCAATAAAATGAGTCAGTACTTGACCCATATTATCTGATGGCCATTTCAACCCTAGAAGATAGGCAGGATTTTCTAGGGTTGAAATGGCCATCAAATAAGATAGCTACAAGCACTGAGAATTCCCTAAAGGCAAGCGTTGAGTCTGATTTACCTGCATAAATCTCATAGTAGCTGGAATTTAACGGGGATTTATCACATATTATTTTTAATTTTTTTAATGTTTATTTATTTTTGAGTCAGAGAGAGACAGCATGAACAGGGGAGGGTCAGAGAGAGGGAGACACAGAATCTGAAGCAGGCTCCAGGTTCCAAGCCGTTAGCACAGAGCCTGACGTGGGGCTCGAACTCACAGAGTGTGAGATCATGACCTGAGCCGAAGTCAGACGCTTAACTGACTGAGCCACCCAGGCGCCCTGGTTTATCACATATTTGATGAAGCTTTGAGTTTAGCATTAATTATGTGTCAAGTCACTATTCTAAGGTTTACAAAATCAACTCATTTAGTCCTTCTAATGACACTCTGAGGTAGGTACCATTATTTCTCTGGTTTTTCTGGTGAGGAATCTGAGGCCCCAGGTGTTTTTTTATACTTACGCACATATCCAATAAACGCCCTCTCAGGACCACAGGAAATGCTACCATTTTGTTAAGGAAATGAGGTCCACTTCCCCGCAAAGGTAATTAGCCCTTACCCTGCCCTGCCTATAGAAGTATCGGAGAATATTGTTATTTCAATACTTGTTCACCCCAGGAGCACAGCGAGGCCTCTTGACTGGGGGGTGAGAGGTGGCCCTGGGTAGGGATGAGGGGAGCCCTCTCATCACTCATCTCAACCTTCTTTCTTCCTCCCCAGGGTTTGGCCCTGTCTTTACCACCAGTGACCCTGACAGCTTCTGGCAACAACTCAATGAGATCCATGCCTTGGGGGGTGGAGATGAGCCCGAGATGTGTCTGTCAGCCCTGGAGGTCTGCCCTCCCCCTCCCCCTTCCCTTCTTTCCCCTTCCTTTCCAGTTCCCACCACCAAGGGGAACTAGAGGCTTCCTGGGACCTCCACCCTCCACCCCGCCTTCAGAGCCTAGTTCCACTAGCTTCACTCCAGGGTTCCAGGGCCATATTTCCTTCTATTCTGCCCTCCCTTACTCTACCCATTCCTCTGCTGCTGCCATTTTTAACACGAGCACTTTCCCTCTCTGCCAGCTGGCTCTGCTGCACACACCTCCACTCTCAGACATCTTTGTCTTCACCGACGCCTCCCCCAAGGATGCCTTTCTCACCAACCGGGTGGAGTCCCTGACTCAGGAGCGGCGCTGCAGAGTGAGCACAGCTGATGGGACATCCGATGTTAGCCACCCAGAGATATGGGGTTTCCCATACCTTGTTGACAACTATCTCGTAACAAGGATCACACCACACTCTGGTGGTTGAACCAGCCTTGGCATGGGGTGGGAGAAGCAGACAATGAGTATAACACATCCTGATCCCTTACATGATGCTGAATGCATATTTGAACTGGTCTCCAATAAACCATTTGAAGAACTGGAGATCTAGTTGCCAGCAATCCGCTGTGGATGACATATGGAGACAGTTACAAGGGAGTGGCAACTACTAACTGAAGGCCTGGGGCTGTGTCATTGGGAGACCCTGCAGGAGCAGTCAGAGGGTAGACCAAGATCTTACTCCTCCTCATCAGCTCCGCAGAACACTTGAGCACAGATCCTCATTGACAATGGTAGACAGCACTTGGATTACTCAGTACTGGCCTCTTTTCTGGGCACAGGTAACATTCCTAGTGACCGAGGACCCATCGAGGGTTCAGGGCCGAGCTCGGCGTGAGGTCTTGTCGCCTCTGCGTTTTGAGCCCTATGAAGCAGTGGCCTTGGCCTCAGGAGGAGAGGTAATCTTCACCAAAGACCAGCACATTCAGGATGTGGCAGCCGTTGTTGGGGACAGCATGGCTGACCTGGTAAGTATGAGGGCCGGAGGGACTAATGCTTTTGGCTCAGAACTGAGGGTACAGGTAACACGGCACTGCTCTTTCTCATAGGTTAATAGTTTAACACTGCTTGCTGTGTTGCCACTGCAGTCAGAAGGGTGGGAAAGGAAGTTTCTCTCTCTTTCTGAGATCCATGGCTACCCAACTTCCACGTTGCTCCTTCCCTATTAGTACCGCCCCCTGTCCCCCAGTCTTGGCCTCCAGTAGTCTGTCCTCGGAAGTCCTGCCATCTTTTAAGGAGGGACAAGAAGCAATCACCTCACCCTCAATCCCTTGCCTCCAATTTGTTGTTGACCGTAACTTCATCCCTGGTCCTGGGCCCCTCTTTCACTGGTATCCCTTCTCCATGTGTGACTTAGTTTCTTTCTGTCTCCACCTTTCTCCTGTCTTTGTTCCCACTTCATTCAATGCCTCATCTTCTCCCCTATTTTTTGGCTCTGCCCATCCCTCTAGGTTACCCTTCCCCTGGAACCTCCTGTTGTGGTGTCTGGAAGGCCACTTGTGTTCAGCGTGGATGCACTGCTCCAGAGGGTCACAGTCCGGATCCATGGGGAGGTCAGCAGCTTCTGGATCAGGAACCCTGCAGGTATTTCCACATGTGTGTCTCAAGGCAGAGGGAAGAATGGAGAATGAAGGGTGACATCCTAAGGGACAGGAGCTAGCTCATGTGCCAATCTCTTGCTCCCCCACCCCCACCAGGGGTCTCCCAGGGCCAGGAGGAAGGCGAGGGACCTCTAGGTCACACTCGCCGCTTTGGGCAGTTCTGGATAGTTACCATCAGTGACCCCCCACAGACAGGGACCTGGGAGATCCTGGTCACAGCCGAGAGCACACCCCGGGTGAGAGTGCAAGGTAAGGAGGGAGATATTCCCGGGAAGGGAAGGGACGGGAAGGCTGCAGAGCTCAGAGAGCGGTATCAATCACATTCATCTCAGGAAGGTCTCTGATTGCCTTGGTCCTCCTCAGCCCAGACATCCCTGGACTTCCTCTTCTACTTTGGGATCCCCGTGGAAGATGGCCCCCACCCTGGCCTCTACCCCCTGACTCAGCCAGTTGCAGGTACGTCTACCCCCCCCCCCAACTTGTCCATTAATATATATACATGTATATATTGTATATGTATATGTCTATATACATATGTGTATTGTGTATTGTGTATGTATATTATGTATATATATATATATATATATATATATATATATATCTCCTTTTATTGAGTTATAACTTGCATATAATGAAGTGCACTAAACTTAAGTATACAGCTGGGTGGATTTCATATAATGCACTCATGTAACCATCACTCGACTCAAGATTTAGAACATTTTCAGCATCCCAGAATCTTTCCTGACCCTGCCCAACAATAGCCCTCAGAGGTAACCCCTTTTCTCCATTCATACTCATCCCCAGAGGTAACCCCTATTCCAAAAGCCGATCATTCCTTTCTCCCTGTCTCTGAATCTCATGTGGACCAGTGTTCTCCCCTCCCCTCCCCTGTCCCAGGCCTCCAGACCCAGCTGCTGGTAGAGGTGACAGGGCTGGGCTCCAGAAGCAACCCTGGAGCTCCTCTGCCGCATTTCTCTCACGTCGTCCTACGAGGGGTCCCGGAAGGTGCCGAGCTGGGCCGGGTGCCTTTGGAGCCCACGGGACCGCCGGAGCGAGGTTTCCTCGCGGCCTCGCTACCGTCCGCACTTCTGTCCACTGTGGGACCTTTCTCTCTGGAGTTGATTGGCCGGGACGGAGAGGGGCAGAGCCTGCACCGAGCTGCTCCCCAGCCCTGCACCGTGGTCCCTGTCCTTCTGGAGGTGAGACGCAGGAGGAAGGTGCAGGTAGGGCTGGAGAGAGCTGCAGCGGCTCCTCCTCGCCTGATCCGCCCTCCTCCGTAGCTCAGCGGCTCCCCGGGATTCCTGGCTCCAGGCAGCAAGGCCCCGCTCAGCCTCCGCATCGCCAGCTTCTCAGGCCCTCAGGATCTCGATCTTAAGACATCTGTCAAGCCCAGCTTCGCTCTCACCTCCAACCTCTCCAGGTATTGCCCCTGAACTCTCCGGTTCAGTTCCGGCCCACATTTCGGTTCCCCTGGCGTGGGAGCTGGTACTTTAAGCCCCGCCCACAGCAGCCACTTTCGCTTGGCCCTCAGATTCTCGCCTCCCCTCCCCTCCAGCTTTGGGCGCGAACCCTGGGCTCTCAACTCTTCAAGAGCTTGGGCCTTCAGCCCGGCGTCCGTCCGTACTCGACAGGGTTCGCCTGGAACCAAATGAGTCCGCCTGGGGGCGCCTGTGGTTGGAGATCCCGGACTCAGCGGCTCCAGACTCCGTGGTGATGGTGACTGTGACTGCGACAGGTCCAGAAGCCAGCCCAGTGCCCCCGACCCATGCCTTCCTCCGGCTCCTGGTGCTGGCCCCCATCCCGCAGGTGAGGCACCCCCACTTTCCATCGCAGGATAAGCAGTGTAAGGGGTGGTAGATGAGGGCTTAATCTGGGTGCAGACACGCTGACGGGCTCTCCCTCTTCTCCCTAGGACCCGCTGGCTGCCCCTGCCCACTCATCTGGCCCTATCCTCGCCTCCACCAGCCCTGCCTCCACCTCGGTGACTCGGGGAAGGGCTGGGGGAGGGCTGGTGGGCAACCCCTGGTGGGGCACAGTTGGAGGGGTGCTGCTTCTGCTAGGCCTGGCCTCCTGGTGACACCAGAACCCCTAGAGGGATGTGTCTGCAGCGCTATTTTCAGTCTGGCCCCACTGGTGAGAAGGCAACCGGGCCTTGGGACCCGACCTCTCCCAGCTGGGATGGAGGTTTTCCTTCTCACACACTTGTCCCTCCCTTTCTTTGTGAGATTGGGATAGAGGGCAATGGACTTTCCCACAATGCACTTTCCCCAACCCTGCTGGGAACCAAAGCAAATACTCCTTTTTGGAGAAAATTGGCCTCTATTTCTCTGTAGCAAAATCTCTTTACTCCACTGTTTATTCATGCTTTCCTAAGCTCAGGTAGAAGGAAAGATATATGGGGAGGAGACTAAAGTTGAGAGTGGGGGTTTTATTTATAGAATTGTTCTTACTTGAAATTCTGAGGAAGCTCCTATTTTATTTTTGTATTTAAAGCTGAAGGACAGTTTCAATAAACATGTCTTCTCTAGAGAGGGATTTCAAAGAAAGATCATTTATGCAGATCACTTAAGGGCGAGTGAGGGCATAAGACACCAAGCAGATGAAATGAAGTTTTCGGTTGTGGAGAAGAAACTTTACACCAAGATGTTAGGACTTCAGTTGGCCCACCACCTGGAGCCATTTATCTGTTAAGTCAAGAAGCAGGATAAGGAGACTGGGAGTTCTGACTCAGCCTCTCCTGTCACCAACTGAGGAAATCGAGAGGAGGCTTCACACACGGGTGGGGCCCCTCCGCATATTGGGGAAGCCCAGCTGAGCAGTCTCCCCTTTGGGCTGAGTGCCTCCTTTCTGCTGCCTTGACAACTGGAGAGGAGGAGAGAACCGGTGTGGGCATTTGTGCTCCTCCCCGCCTGCGGGGCCACGGCTTCCGCCCTGCCCCCCACTTCCCTACAGTTTACCTGCTGCTGCCATGCTGTCTGCTTCCTTGGCCTTCCCTTCCAGTCCTGGGTGGCACAGGAACTAGCCTGATTCGAGGGATGTGGGGAGAACTGGGAGGGAGAGGAGGCTGGGATTTGCTTTTCTCTGTTAAAACAGTGCTGACCCCAAGTCCCCTCTCTACCCCCACTTCCCGAGAGTACAAACCAAAAACAATAAACTCACCTTCTCCTGAATCAGATTCTGCAAACAGATGTTCATATTTTGAATCTGGGCTAACTGGGGGCCACCAGGCTCTGAGTGTAAATCTGATAGAAAATTCTAAAGGAGGAGTTAGAGGCTGACAACATGGTGAAACCTCGAGGTCCATCTGCTGCTCTTCTGTCACCACAGGCCATTACCTCTCCAGCTGGATCCCCTCACCACCCCCCCCCCCCAGACAGGTAGAAAAATCCAATACTCTCCCTACCATCTCTTTAACAGTCCCGTTTCAACATCCCCCTCAGGTGGGATAGTACCCCTTTCCCTGTTCTTTATGGATCCTCCCTGTTCAGTCCTGACCCATTGGAATAATCCAGGCCACTCCCCCATCTCAATGGAGTGATCCAAATCAGGTCCCTCTGAATGGAATGCAGACCGGCCTCCTCCAATCCCAACAATGAACACCAACCTGCACTTGGTGGCATCCAGTCATTACAATTCATGATCCCTGCCCATTAACTCTTGCCTTTCCAGGGTGGTGTCAGGCTGTGTCCACATGTCCCCCGTGCCCCCAGAGCCCCCCTGCGCCACACAGAAGCCCCGTACCTCACCAAGAGCCCCCAGATGCAGCTGTTGTTGCTGTGCCTCCCTCAGACGGCCCTCAAACCAGGCCTGGCCGTGCTCCAGCAGCTCCAGCCCCTGCCACAGGGCGTCCTGCTCCCTCTCCAGAGCCTGCATCTTCTGCAGCTGGAAAGGCCAGAAGCAGAGGCTGACTTGCTCCCCAGCAGGGCTCTGAGCCCCGGCCGTTTCTCTCAACCCTTGGTTGGGTTCACTGGTCACTGAGTGTGAGCCCAGACTGACCACTGAGCTGGAGGGCAAGGGGAAGCAGGGGAGAAGACTTACAGGTCCTGAAAATTGAGTGGAAATGTAGGGGCAGATCCAGGAAGTAGGCTTCCCTTGGACCTCTTGCTGGGCTAATACTCACCCAGAGGAAGAAGCTCCGGGCCCCTGGGTCTTGGCGGCTTGTCCCTAATGGCAGCAGCAGAACTGTGTAGGGGGCCTGTACCAGGGGCAGCCCTCCGGGCCCCTGGCTCCCCATGGCTCGGAGGTGGGAAGGGTGGAGCCACGCCCACTGGTGCTCAGGGTGGGTCCCTCCCCTTCCCCCTGCCTCGTGCCCATCCCACCTTTTCAGCCTCTCAGGCTTTCCTGCAGTGTCTCTGAGGCTGGGGTGTTCCTACTTAAGGGGAAAAGACCATCTCCATTGGGTTTCTCTGTCTTCCTTCTCATCTGCTTTTGTAGGGTCTGTTGAAAGAGCTGGTTCTCATGAAGTCCCCTGGGTAGAACCCAAGGGTCCCCCTACAGCAGTGTCACTGTGTTGTTGTTTTAAGCTTGTTTTTTTAAAGTAATCTCTACACCCAACATGGAGTTCCAACCCACCACCCCGAGATTGAGAGGCACACGCTCCTCTGAGCCAGCCAGGTGCCCCAGTGTCACTGTGTTCTTAATGAGGCAGGGCAGACCCCTCTGTGGACTTCTGCTTGGTGCTTCATGTCTTTCCTATTGTTTTGTGATGGCTGCTCTCAAGAAACAATACCTTGGTCTGAAATAAACTTTATTCCTAACGTGAAACAGAATTTCCAGGAAAATTGAGAATTTTGGGCCTGAGGGAGACCAGGAAAGAGACAGGGCATGGCAGCTCGCTGGGGTCTTGGGAAGTGGAGGAAAGCCAAGGAAGGACTCTCAAAGGATGCCAGTGGCAGCCGGCAGCACTTCCTGACTCATGAAAATGTCCAGGTCCAAGTTGGGATCTTCCAAATCCAGTTTCAGAAATTTATCTACCAACGTCTGGCAACTAATGGGAGAGAGAAAAATGGGATTTATGGGAGAAGAGATAACTGAGTCCCCAGGCAGAGGAGAGAGGCTGTGGCACAGGGAGCCCAGGAAAATTTAGGGATTTCAGGATAAATCGTGGGTCTCTGAAGGACAAAGAGGCTGAGTCCCTGAAAGGGGGAGAAGAGCTGCAGACATGCTAGAGAGAGCCGGGACACTGGGCCACACACTCACTTTTCCATTTGCTTCTCCTTTAGCAACTCCTTGACAGGCTTGATGGGTTTCCCACTGCGGATCAAGTCTGAGACCTAGGAACCAGAAGGAGGGTGGGGGTGGGGGTGGAGGTGGGATGTGGAGGTGGGGGATAGAGGAGGGGGAGTTGGGTAAGAGAACTGGAACTAAGGGTCAGAAATCCCATGGACCCAGAAAGCCAGGCTAACGGAAGGGAGCCCTGATGGAGGTACTTGACGTTTGGATCTCACCTCCTTGCCACGGGCAATGAGATTGCCGGGAAGCCCAGCCTGGGCAGCTGTGTAGGACGCATGGCTGGCATTGGCAATACCTTCACAAACCTGATAGAAGAAGACTAGGTCGTCCCCATCCTCACAGGTCTCCATGGTCTTAAAAGAGATACAAGGGGACAGTGTGTCATCAATCTCTCTGCTTCCTGCCCTGAAACCCTTGGCCAACCCCTGTGGGGAGTGAGAAATGGGAAGGGACATGGTTCCTGTGCTCAGGGAGCCCCTGTTGCACCTGAAGAGGCTGTCCTCCTCACTCAGTTCTGGTAACTGCTCATCCTATGGATCCCTAGAGGGCTAGATGGGTTTCCTTACCAAATACTGCACAAGGGGCCCCTGTGGCAGCAGCTGTAGCTGAACAAGGCTCAGAAAGTTGGTGGCCACAAAGATGTGAGGGCACATGGGTCCAAGTGCCAGCCAGTGTCGTAGCACAGCAGCTAGAAGCGCAAGCCCATCCACCTGCGCAGAGAGCAGGGGTGAGGGTACTGAACCAGAGGTGCCCTGTGTACACTTCTCCACCTGCCCTGGCCTGCCCCATCTTGCACTTTTCTGTTTCTTTCTGGCCCCATGCACCCCTGTTCCTTTCCCGAGGCACAGCGTCACCCTCGTGCTCCTTTGTCTTCCCCCGCCTTCCCCTCCTCAGTTTCTCATCCTTTTGTCTCCTCACCGTGTTGGTTCCCTTTCCAAATTCATCAATGAGGACCAGAGACTGCTTGGTGGCATTGTTCACTGCTTTCGCCACCTGCTGGGTACCAGGCGGACAAGGGAGGATTTCATTGGCATTCAAGCCTGTAATGCACTGACCACAGTCTGCCTGTGAATAAAGCTGCTTATATATGTGTCCACCCTACTGGACTGCAGGTTCTTCAGTGGTAAGACACACATTTCATTCATCCTTTCATTGCCAACAGTGTCTCATGCAAATCAAAGGTTCAGTAAAAGTTCATGGTATTGATTCTCCCAGTCTCTGAATTTGGTGCTTCCTGCCCCTAATACAGAAGGCATGCTGCAGAATGAAGATTTTTCTTGTTCTGATCATTTTTCTTTTTAGATTTTTTTTTCATTTAGAGAGAAAGCATGGGGGCGGGGTGTGTGAAGGGGCAGAGGAAGAGAGAGGGAGAGAGAGAGAGAGAAGAGAATCTTAAGCAGGTTCCGTGCTCAGCATGGAGCCCACACGTGGCTTGATCCCACAACCCTGGGATCATGACCTGAGCTGAAATCAAGAGTCAGACGCCCACCCAACTGAGCCACTCAGGTGCCCCTGATTATTTTTCAAGAGTAGAGTTCCTTCCTTACTAATACCCTCCCACAATCCCACCCCCCTTTGCTCCCTTTGACCTGGTTAAGGTCGATCATGAAGGTGGAGAGGCCCAAGGAGATGGATTCGCAGCTATGAATCCGGGTGAAGATGGCATCCACTGCCCCAATTTCGGCTTCCTCTGCTGGCACAAAGCTGCCCACCAGGGCCATGAATGTGATCAAGCCTACCTAGAAACGGAGGAGACAGGGCCTGGGGCCTGATGGTGTGGGCTGGGGTAAAGGTGAGTCAAGGCTGAGGGGTGAATTATAGATCAAAGAGGGATGGACACAGTTTAATAGAAGAGTAGAGCCCCTTCAGCTTTCTTTAGAATCAGGAAAAAGGAAGGGGGGAGGGGGCAGAGGCACACCTGGGAATGGCATGGATCTATTCAGAGATGGGGGAGAGGATTTCAGGGCACAGAAAGATCTGTTAGAGCATGGCTCTCCCTCAAGTACAGAATGGGAACATGTGAGGTAGAGGAGCAGGGAGTGTGCACTACAGACTTTTGATGACAGATCGAGTCAGAACACAGGGGAAGAGCTGTAGGGACCCATGTTTGCAGGCAGGTGGGAGATGGAGACAATGAAAAAGATGCCAGAGGCCCAGTGTGCAGGGATTCTCCTCACTTGTTTTTTTTTTTTTTTTAATGTTTTATTTGGGGGAGAGTAGAAGTGGGGGAGGAGCAGACAGAGGGGGACAGAGGATCTAAAGCAGGCTCTGTGCTGACAGCAGCGAGCCCGATGTGGGGCTTGAACACATGAACTGTCAGATCATGACCTGAGCTGAAGTTGGGTGCTCACCTGACTGAGCTACCCATGTGCCGCTCTCCTCACCTGTTTGAGGTATATGCTCTTCCCTGAGGAGTTGGGTCCGGTGATGACTTTGATCCTCCCTTTGTCCCTGCCACACTCTGCAGAGTTGGGCACGAAGGTTCGGGCACAGAGTTCCATCAGAGGATGTCTGCAGTGGGTAGAGAGTTACCTCGCACATGGCCTGTGAATCCAGATAAATGAAGGCAGCAGAGATGGGGCCTTTGGGCCCCTTGTGTCTATGCCTCCAGCCCCTTCTGTTCTCACCTGCCATTCAGGATTCGGACCCCAAGGAGTTGGGGGGAGTAACGGGGCCTTGAGTAGCCGTAGTCCCGGGCAGCACTGGCAAGAGCCAGCAGGACGTCCAGGCGGGAGGCAAGGTCCAACACACGGGTCAAGACAGCTGCCCGTGCCAGCACCTGACACTGCAGCTGGTACATCAACAGGGTCTCCTGATCTAGAGGTAGGGGAGGAAGGGGGCTGGACATTAGCTCCAGGAGAAAATGAAGAAGAGACAAAGAAGCCAGCAGAAAGACCTGGAAATAGGCTTGCAGAGAAAGAGTCTGAGACACCCCGAGACATTGAGAGGAAAAGGTACAAAGTCAGAGTGAGAGAGCAGGAAGAAAGGAGCCTGTTAGAATATCCTCCAAGCTGCCCGCTCCCCTCCAGCCTTTTGCTTCTCCTCACCCCGGATATCACAGTGCAGGTCCCCCAGCAATGCATCCAGCTCCTTGGTTCGAGCACTACGATAGTGCAGCTTCTCCTCTGACAGAAACTGGGTGCAAGGGTTCAAAGCTGTGGGCCTTGCATTCTTGGTCTCCATCTTCTCTAACATCACCTCCAGCCCCACCCCAACTTTTTTTTTAACTTTATATTTTATTTATTTAAAAAAATTTTTTTAATGTTTTTATTTACTTTTGCAACAGAGAGAGACAGAGCATGAGCAGGGGAGGGGCAGAGAGAGAGGGAGACACAGAATCAGAAGCAGGCTCCAGGTTCTGAGCTGTCAGCACAGAGCCTGATGCGGAGCTCGAACCCACAGACCGTGAGATCATGACCTGAGCCGAAGTCAGACGTTTAACTGACTGAGCCACCCAGGCGCCCCGTTAACTTTATATTTTAAAATAAAACAGGGCGCCTGGGTGGCTCGGTTAAGCATCTGACTTCCACTGAGGTTGTAATCTCATGGTTCCTGAGTTCGAGCCCCACGTCAGGCTCTGTGCTGACAGCTCTGAGCCTGGAGCCTGCTTCGGATTCTGTGTCTCCCTCTCTCTCTGCCCCTCCCCCGCTCACAGTCTGTCTCAAAAATAAACATTGAAAGAAAAAAAAAACTGAATTAAACAAATGTGTAGAAGAATTATTATGAGGCAAATACCCTTGTGACTAACCATGTAGGTTACAAATTGAGTTAAGAAATTAAAATTTTGCCAGCTACCCCAGAGAGCCATCCTATCACAACCTTCTCCAGCTCCTCAAAAGTAACCTCTATTCTGACCTTTCTGGGAATCAATTCTTTATTTTCTTTGTAAGTTTATCACCCAAATATTCATTCTTAAACACTAGTTTAGTTATGCCTCTCCTTGATAATTTCTGATATATATATTTTTAATTCTAGTATAATTAACATACGGTGTTATGTTAGTTTCAGGTGTACATATAGTGATTCAATACTTCTATGTATACTGTTCAGTGCTTATTAAGTGTACTCTTTTTATTTTTAACATTTATTTTTGAGAGAGAGAGAGTGTGAGTGGGGAAGGGGCACAGAGAGAGGGAGACATAGAATCTGAAGCAGGCTCCAGGCTCTGAGCTGTCAGCACAGAGCCCAATGTGCGGCTCAAACTCACGAACCCTGAGATCATGACCTGAGCCAAAGTTGGATGCTTAACCGCCTGAGACACCCAGGTGCCCCAAGATAAATGTACTCTTAATCCACTTCACCTGTTTCACCCATCCCCCCACCCACTTGCCCTCTGGTAACCATCAGTTTGTTCTCTATAGTCAGGAGTCTGTTTTTTGGTTTTGTCTTTTTTCTTTGTTCATTTTTGCTTCTTAAATTCCACATATGAGTGAAATGATATGGAATTTATCTCTCTCTGACTTATCTTACTTAGCATAATACTCTGTAGATCCTTCCATGCCATTGCAAATGGTAAGATCGCATTCTTTTTTTATGGCTGAGTAATATTCCATTGTGTGTACCACATCTTCTTTATTCATTCACCTATCAGTGGACACTTGGGCTGCTTGCATAGTTTGGCTATTGTAGATAATGCTGCTATAAACATAGGGGAGCATGTATCCCTTTGAATTAGTGTTTTTGTATTCTTTGGGTAGTCAGCAGTGTGATTCCTGGATCATAGGGTAATTCTATTTTTAATTTTCTTTGGAACTTCCATACTGTTTTACACAGTGATGGCACCAGTTTTTGTCCCCACCAACAGTGCAGGAAGGTTCCTTTTTCTCTACATCCTTGCCAACACTTGTTGTTTCCTGAGTTTTTGATTTTAGCTATTCTGACTAAAGTGTGGCTTTAGGTGTGAGGTGATATCTCATTGTGGTTTTGATTTGTATTTCCCTGACAGTGAGTGATGTTCAGCATCTTTTCATGTGTCTGTTGGCCATCTAGATGTCTTCTTTGGAGAAATGTCTGTTCATGTCTTCTGCCCATTTTTTAATTGGATTATTTGTTTTTTCTTTTTATTGAGTAATATAAGTTCTTTTTTTTTTTTAATTTTATTTATTTAAGTAATCTTGGGGCCCCTGGGTGGCTTGGTCGGGCAAGGGTTTGACTTCAGCTCAGATGGCGATCTCACCATTGGTGAGTCTGAGCCCCTCGTTGGGCTCTGGGCTGACAGCTCGGAGCCTGGAGCCTGCTTCAGATTCTGTGTCTCCCTCTCTCTCCCTGCTCCTCCCCGCCCTCTCAAAAATAAATATTTAAAAAAATTTTTAAAGTAATCTCTACACTCAACATGGAGCTCAAACTTACAACCGTGAAATCAAGAGTCGCATGCCAAACGCTCCTATAAGTTCTTTACATATTTTGAATACTAACCCTTTATCATATATGTCATTTGCAAATATCTTCTCCCATTCCACAGTTGCCTTTTAGTTTTTTTGGTTGTTTCCCTTGCTATGCAGAAGGTTCTTATTTTGATGTAGCTCCAATAGTTTATTTTCACTTTTGTTTCCCTTGCCTCAGGAGAGGTATCTAGAAAGATGTTGCTACAACCAATGTCAGATAAATTACTGCCTGTGCTCTCTTTCTAGGATTTTTATGGTTTCCTGTATCACATTTAGGTCCTTAATCCATTTTGAGTTTATTAAGTAGGCTTCATGCCTGGCATGGAGCCCAATGCAAGGCTTGATTCACGACCTTGAGATTAAGACCTGAGCTGAGACCAAGAGTCAGACTGGCTGACTGAGCCACCCAGGTGCCCCTCTCTATTGCATATTCTGGGCTTTCTATTCTGTCCTATTGATCTATGTGTGTATTTTTGTGCTAGTGCTATATTGTTTTGATTACTACAGCTTTGTAATAAAACTAGAAGTCTGGAATTGTGATACCTCCAGTTTTTTGTTTTTCAAGATTGCTTTGGCTATTCAGGGTCTTTGATGTTCCATACAAATTTTAGGATTGTTTGTTCTAGTTCTGTGAAAAATACTGTTAGTATATTGATAGGGATGGCATTAAATCTGTAAACTGTAGTATCAACATTTTAACAACAATTGTTCTTCCACTTCCAGAGCATGGAATGTCTTTCCATTTCTTTATGTCATCTTCAATTTCTTTCATCATTTTGTAGTTTTCAGGGTACAGGTCTTTTATCTCTTTCTCACCTGACTTCTTTCTCTTTTATTTCAGAGCTGGTAAAGATCAAAGTAAAACTGTAGAAGAGACATCCCATATTGGGCAGTGCTAATGGGGGAAGGCCCTCCCTCAGCTGCTGACTCATTTCCCTCATCACCCTCCCCCCCCCCCCCCCCCCCCGCCCCATAGAAGTCAAGGGCCTTACCATGAAGTCCAGTCCTTCGATCTCAAAGTCACTAGCCTCTACCATGAAAGGCAGGCGGGGAATACAAAGAAGAAAGCCAATCTGGGGAGAGTGCAGAGGAGTTAAAACAGAGAATAAAGTACTGGACACCTTATCTCCCCAGAGGATGCCAGAGATCCCAGTATTCTCCAGTGCTTCTCTCAAGGGCCTAAAACCACCACCGTGTTCATATTCTTCACACTTCCCCAGGGGTTTTCTTATCCAGCAGTGTGTCCTTCATAAACCTAATATCTCCCATAAAAGACCCCTGGAGGCTACACCCGTCCTCCTGCCCTCACCAGAGGGATGTAGATGACACTGCATGAAGGAATACGGGAGTCCAGATTCTCTAGCTCCTTTCGGGCAACCTCAGTGAGGAAACTGGGAAGTCCCATCAGCCTTCGTTTTTCTAGGAGGGTGGAAGACATATGAGTATCGAAAGTAAGGTTCCTGCCCTGTTTGCCATGGTTAGTTAGCCCCAGTTGTAGTGGCCACCTACTGATGATGGTACCCCATCACTGGGCAGGCTCGTGTTTGGGGCCCATAGGCCCCACTGCACACCCAACACTCACTCTCATCAATTTCAGGATCTATGTTGGGGAGGACTGTGAAACGATTTTCAGCAAGACTGCCCTCAAAATCCACCTGAGGAGATAAAAAGTCCAGTTGCTCATCACCCAGAACCATCTCCCAATCCTGCTCCTCACCTCTACTCGGGTCCCAATCCTCCCTGCAGTTTCTGCTTTAACCCTAACCCTCCAAGCAGGTCTCTGACATTCTGACACTTCCTCTCACCATCTCATTCTTTGGTCATCCAACTGACTTTGATGTCTCTCATCTTCCATAGCACATTCCCCAGAGCACAGTCCTTCTGTGTCCTCCAATCCCACCTCTCTTCCCTAGGTCCCCAGGGGTTCTGCCTCTGTCTTCCACTCACCACTTTCCCAATGAGGCTGGCAATATGGTGCAGGTCATCAGAGAACTCTTGGGCAATGTCCTGAAAGAGCTGGATGGACTGGGGCAGGGAGCGGCAGGCATCCCTCAGGCCCAGGGCACTATACACAGTCTGTAGCAGAAATGGACAGAAGATGGGCTGAGGTGAGGGGACAGGGATGGACTGAGAAGAACAGAGAGCAGCAGGGGGAAACACAATATAAAAGACAGAAGATCTCAAAGGCAAAAAAGAAACAGTAAGTGAGGAAAATGGCATCTGTAAAATTCTGTGTCAGGCACTACACTAAATAGTGAGACTACAAAGAACTAAAATGGGCCCTGTCCCAGATGAGCTCTTGGTCAAACGAGGAAGACAGAAATACACCCAGAAGATTTAAAAATAGGGGCACCTGGGTGGCTCAGTTGTTTTAGTGTCCGATTCTTGGTTTGGGTTCAGGTCATGATCTCACAGTTCTTGGGTTCGAGCCCTCTTGGGTTCTGCACCGACAGGGTGGAGCCTGCTTGGGATTCTCTCTCTCCCTCTCTCTGACCCTCCCCTGCTCGTGCTCTCTCTCTCTCTCAAGAAAAATAAATAAACTTAAAAAATAAATAAATAGGGACACCTGGGTGGCTCCGTTATTTGGGCCTCTGACTTCAGCTCAGGTCATGATCTCACAGTTCGTGAGTTTGAGCCCCGCGTCGGGCTCTGTGCTGGCAGCTCAGAGCCTGGAGCCTGCTTCAGATTCTGTGTCTCCCTCTCTCTCTGACCCTCCCTGGCTCATACTCTGTCTCTTTCTCTCTCAAAAATAAATAAACATTAAAAAAATAATAGTAAATAAATAAATAAGTAAAAATAAAGTGGTAGGTGCTTCAGTAGAGGAAAGGATCTTTTAAACTTTTTATTTATTTTTAGTGTTTACTTATTTTTGAGAGAGAGAGGGAGAGAGAGCGCACATGTGCACGCACACAACAGGGGAGGGGCAGAGAGACAGGAAGAGAATCCAAAGAAGGCTCTGAGCTGTCAGCACAAAGCCTGACACAGGGCTCGAACCCATGAACCACAAGATCATGACTTGAGCCAAAGCTGGATGATCAACCAACTGATCCACCCAGGTGCCCCTAAGAGGAAAGGATTTTACACTGAGGAAGGAGAAAGAGAAGTAGAGATATGGAAGGCAGAACAGTAAATGAGCAGAAGGAGCAAGATAGCACTGGGGAAAGACAGCAAGAAGAGAGAAAGGGTGAGAGTCACTGACAGTTAATTACCCAGGGTGAAGCTCAGGGCCCTGAGGTGGCTGCCAAGGTTAGACTGAGCGGACAGACCAAATCCATAGGGCATCTACTGAGCCTTACTTGGTGGTAGAAGATATATGAAGTAAATAAATCAAAGGGTTTATACTCTAGCCATGATGGAAATAAACAAGCAGCAAAAATAATGACTACCCACAAAACAGATTGACCAAGTTATGGAACTGATTAAAATTATGAAATAAGTTCAGAGAATAAGACTAATATGGACTAGGGTGCCTGGGTGGCTCAGTCGGTTGAGCATCTGACTTCGGCTCAGGTTATGATCTCGCGGTCTGTGAGTTCGAGCCCCACGTTGGGCTCTGTGCTGACAGCTCAGAGCCTGGAGCCTGCTTCTGATTCTGTGTCTCCCTCTCTCTCTGCCCCTTCCCCGCTCATGCTCTGTCTGTCAAAAATAAACATTTAAAAAAATTTTAAAAAAAAGACTAATATGGGCTATCTTTACAGAGAAAAGGAAATGAACTTGGTTGTGAATAAGGCTATTCAAAAGGAAGGAGAGTATTCTGTTTGAAAGCAAGAGCATGAGTAAATGAATAGAGGTAGGAGTAAGAGCCAACACTTATTGAATGCTTACTAGGTGACAGGCAATGTTCTAAACTCTTCACATATGTTAATTTCATTCATCCTCAAAATAATCTTTGGAGATAGGAATTATCTCCATTTCACAGAGGAGCAACTGGAAGCACAAAGAAATAACATAATTTGCTCAAAGTCTCACAGAGTAAATAAAAGAGCTGGGATTTGAACCCAGGTGTCTGGCTTTTAACCACCCTGCTACGTTGAGAACACAGTGTGCAGAGCCCCTGAATGCATAGCCTGGCCTGGCTGATGAATGTTCAGTAGTGGGAATGGAAGATACAAATAGTTCCACATATCTGTTCATGTTACAAGAAACCTGCTGAAGATAATAAGAAGCAGGTTTCTCACTGGCAGAGAAAGAAGTTACAAATGAGGAAAGGAGGAAGTCTGGAGTGAACTCTGTGGTATTGACTGTGGTATAGAGTGAACTCTGTGGTATCAGAGGTATGAGTATGAACTCATGGATTCTTATATAGATAGATCGATTCAGGAATACAGATGTATATGCATGGGTTAGCATACTACATTAATTTCTTTAGCTCTGTCTGTGGTGAAAAGAAGTGACAGATACCCCAGTAGCAATAACCACATCTAGTGTCCAGATCTTGGTTTCTAATACTATTCTCCAAAGAATGTAACCAGGACTCCTTGGAGAAATGGTTGATTCTAGGGCTTAGGCAAGGAAAATATAAGATGACTCTGGAGCATCTTGTAGTGGTAAAAAGTTAGGAAGTGCTCAAAAATGGACTGGGGGGGGCGCCTGGGTGGCGCAGTCGGTTAAGTGTCCGACTTCAGCCAGGTCACGATCTCGCGGTCCGTGAGTTCGAGCCCCGCGTCAGGCTCTGGGCTGATGGCTCGGAGCCTGGAGCCTGTTTCCGATTCTGTGTCTCCCTCTCTCTCTGCCCCTCCCCCGTTCATGCTCTGTCTCTCTCTGTCCCAAAAATAAATAAAAAACGTTGAAAAAAAAAATTTAAAAAAAAAATGGACTGGGGGCCATGTCAGAAGAGCATATCAAAAGCCTACCTGAATCTGAAAAGCCAATCTAAAAGCTAAATGGGCATATTAAAAATACACTTTAAAAAACTATTTAAAAAGGGGTGGGGGGTATGCGCCTGGGTGCCTCAGTCGGTTAAATGTCGGACTCTTGACTTCAGCTCAGGTCATGATCTCGTGCTCATGAGTTCAAGCTCCACATCAAGATCTGTGCTGGGTGCTGGCAGCACAGAGCCTACTTGGGATTCTGTCTCCCTCTCTCTGTTCCCCCCCTGCTTGCTCTCTAGCTCTCTCTCAAATAAAAATACACTTTAAAAAACTATTAAAAAATAAATAAATGGGTATATTAAAAGTCAATCTGAAAAGAACTCTTAAGGAACTAAACTAGAAAAATTTGAGTAAAATAAAAATACAACACTGAATTATAACTCATAAAAGATTTCTGACATAACTGTACTATGGTTATGTCAACATTGTTTTGGTAATATGTTAACATTAAGGGAAACTGGATGAAGGATATGTGAGAACACCATGTACAATTTTTGCAACTTTTCTTTACATCTTAATTATTAAAAAAAAAAAAAAAAAATTTAAAACAAAGCAACAGAAGGATAAATCTTAAAAATTTTAAAAAGAAAATGTTATCTATAGGTGGGGGGTGGATAGAAACTAGAATTAGTTGACTACATAATAGTTTGGAATTACATAAATATTTTATGTAATTATAAAAATAAATGAAATTTTAAAAATTCTTAAAAATCAAAAATAGAATGAAACAAATGAACATAAATGTATGTCCAGATAGTGACATAACTACACAGAGAGGAACTATTCCAAGTGACTAAAACAGTAATTTGACTGTATGTCCTTAGTAGGGACAAAAAGAACTTCCCTCCTCCTCCCCAAAAATCTTAAATTATTTTCAATAATATCATTGATAGTAGTGCTAGAAGTGTTATACTAAGATCGTTATGGATGTAATGTAGGAAAAGGCAAATGAATGATATTCTAATCTTCTCATTGCTATTGTTATTGAGAACCAGAATTTTCAGTATGAAGAAGAAATACTGAAGAAGATAAGTAAAGGAATATATAAGGTAAGGATGCTGTGCTTCTGAATTTAAATTGGTGGTATCAGTACCAATTTTATCATGCATGTATTTTACTTTTTAAAAGTTCCTATATATGTCCACAGAAAAGTCTTAAAAACAATAAGTAAAACATGCTGGGACATGTTTCAGCATTCAGACTGAGACAGCCTGTGATACAATTTTTCACTAAAAGGAACCAGGGCTCCTTGGAGAAATGTCTCATCCTGGGTCAGAACCAGGAGATATGAGATGTAGGGGCACCTGGCTGGCTCAGTCAGAAGAGCATGTGACTCTTGATCTTGGAGTCAAAATTCAAGTCCCACTTTGGGTGCAGAGATGACATAAAAAATAATAACATAAAAAAAAATAAAATAAAAATAAAATAAAACCAGGAAATGTGAATGATATTTTTGTTAGATCCCATCAAATCAGAGAGCAGGAGGGAAGCTGCCAAGTGGGAAAGTCTACTGGGGTCATGTTTAAAGGACTCAGAAGCCAACATGAAGAGGCTCCCATTGGCCAAAGATGGAATAATCTGAACATGTAGAAAGACTAAAATTGCAGAGGACTGAAACACAAGCATAAATCTGAGTTCATGATGATACACAACAACAAAAAACACACTGGCTACCTTGGAGGATGTTAGGGAACCAATTTCCTATATGCTGATAGCTGATAAATAAAAGCAGGGGGAGGGAAATCAAGCAATTTCTATGATATGAAATATATCACTGGGAAACCAAAAAGCAGATGAGAGGGTTTCTCTTTACAGAAATGTTCTGGCTAATAAATGAAGAAAGGATGACAGAATAATACTACTTTGCAATCCATAAGGAAATAATGGACTTAGGTATTAAACATCAAAAGCTGCTAACATCACAAAAGGAGAGACAGACATATGAGACATTATATTCCTCCACTTATAAAACAGTATTGAAAAAAATCTAACTTGGATTTGATCGATCTTCTAGGTTCAACTATTTACTTACAGAAATTCTAGAAGAGCGTAAAACATGTCAAAAACACCTACTGATTACATTCAGCAAAATCCAGGCTAAGGGAAATTCTGTCGGACAAACAATATAACTTCTTCAACAAATAATTTGCAAGGGGAAAAAGAGAGATAAAGATTGAGATAGAGATGGAGGGAGAACTGTGAAAGGCAAAAGGAACCCACAAAGGAGACTTCAAGAGACATCAAACCATTGCCATATGTTGAACATATTTGCATCCTGATTAAACAAAATGTAATGTTTCAAAAATCATGACATTTATGAGAGGATTAGAAATGTGAACATCAGGAGGGCCTGCGTGGCTCAAGTCAGTTGGGCATCCTACTCTTTTTTTTTTTTGAGATACAGAGCAAGAGCAGGGAAATAGCAGAGAGAGGAAGACACAGAATCTGAAGCAGGCTCCAGGTTCTGAGCTGTCAGCATAGAGCCCCACGTAGGGTTCGAACTCATGTACCACGAGATCATGACCTGAGCCAAAGTTGTACGCTTAACCGACTGAGCCACCCAGGCGCCCCATCTGACTTTTGATTTTGGCTCAAGTCATGATCCCATGGTTCATGAGTTCGAGCCCCAGTTGAGGCTCTATGCTGACAGCATGGAGCCTGCTTGGGATTCTCTCTCTCTCTCTCTCTCTCTCTCTCTCTCTCTCAAAATAAATAAATAAACATTAAAAAAAATGCAGGGCACCTGGGTGGCTCAGTCAGTTAAGCTTCCAACTTTGGCTCAGGTCATGATCTCATGGTTCATGAGTTGGAGCCCTGTGTCAGGCTCTGTGCTGACAGCCTGGAGCCTGCTTTAGATTCTGTGTCTCCCTCTTTCTGCCCCTCCCCCACTTGCGCTTGCTCTCTCTCTCTCTCTCTCTCTCTGTCAAAAGTAAAACATTACAAAAAATTTTTAAAAACCTGCTTTTAAAAAGAATAGAAATGTGAACATCGGACAATTTGTAATATTCAAGAATTATGCTGTTAGTAAGATAATGATATTGTTATTCCTTTTTATGTTTTTTTAAGTTTTTATTTATATTTATTGTGAGAGAGAGAGCACCCACATAAGTGGGGGAGAGGGACAGAAAGAAAGGGAGAGAGAGAATCCCAAGCAGGCTCCAAAGCATGGCTCAATCCCACAAATGGTGAGATCATACTTGAGCAGAAACCAAGAGTCTAATGCTTAACTGACTGAGCCACCCAAGCACCCCCATTATTCCTTTTTAAAAGTAGTTTTGGGGGGCACCTCTCTCTCGGCCCCTCTCATGTTCATGCTCTATCTCTGTCTCTCAATAATAAATAAACATTAAAAAAATTGTTTAAAGTAATTTTTGGGGCACCTGGGTGGCTCAGTCAGTTGAGCATCTGACTTCAGCTCAGGGCATGATCTCATGGTTCATGAGTTCAAGCCCCACATTGGGCTAGCTGCTATCAGTGCAGAGCCACTTCTGATACTCTGTCTCCCTCTCTCTCTCTGCCCCTCTCATGCTCATACTCTTTCTCTCAAAAATAAATAAGCATTAAAAAAAATTTTTTTAATGTTTATTTATGAGAGAGACAGAGACAGAGTGTGAGTGAAGGAGGGGCAGAGAGAGAGAGGGAGACAAAGAATCCAAAGCAGGCTCCAGGCTCTGAGCTGTCAGCACAGAGCCTGATGCGAGGCTTGAATCTGCGAACCGCAAGATCATGACCTGAGCTGAAGTCAGACGCTTAACCGACTGAACCACTCAGGTGCCCCCAAAATAAATAAGCATTTAAAAAAAAGAGAAATTTTCTTTTAGAAATCATATTAACATATTTATGGGTGAAATTATATGATGGCTGGAATTTGCTTCAAAATAATCCAGGAAGGGGAAAGCAAGGAGAAGATATACATGAAACAAGATTGGCATGAGTCCAAGTGTCAAAGCTGCATGGCGGGTACATGGAGGCTCATTATATTACTCTAAATTTTTTTTTTTTTTTCACAACTTCTACAATACAAAGTTTTTTTCTTGGTTTTTTTAAGTGTTGGGATAGGGTGCCTGGGTGGCTCAGTCGAGCATCCAACTCTTGATTTCAGCTCAAGTCATGATCCCAGGGTCAGGGGGATCGAGCCCCGAGTCGTGCTCTGAGCTGAGCATGGAGCCTGCTTAAGATTCTCTCTCTCTCGGGGTGCCTGGGTGGCTCTGTCGGTTAAGCATCCGACTTCAGCTCAGGTCATGATCTCACGGTCTATGAGTTCAAGCCCCGCGTCGGGCTCTGTGCTGACAACTCAGAGCCTGGAGCCTGTTTCAGGTTCTGTGTCTCCCTCTCTCTGACCCTCCCCGGTTCATGCTCTCTCTCTCTGTGTCTCAAAAATAAATAAATGTTAAAAAAAAAAAAAAAGATTCTCTCTCTCTCTCTCCCCCTCTTTTTCTGCCCCCCCTCCCCCCCCCCCCCCCCGGCTCATGCTTGCTCTCTCACTCGTGCGCTCTCTCTCAAAATAAATAAATTTAAAAAAAAGTGTCAGGATAAAGTTGGAGAGGGTGACCAGAGTACAGAAGGTCTGGATCACATGCTGAGGGACTTAACTTGGATTTCTGGGATTCAAGAAGGAAGATCTTACCTTGTACAGAACTTGCCAGTCGCTGACCTTGGTGTGGGACAGCTTCATGCGTTTCAAAATCAGCTACAGTCAAAGGGACAGCCATTGTTTTCCCTCTCCCACTCTAATGCTCCTCAAAAAGCCGCATGTCCAATATTGACCCTCAAACTCCTTCCCCACCTCCCGGCCCCCACCCCTGGCTCACAGGCACATTCTTGATATGACCCAGCAACCGATGCAGCATTTGAGCCATGTCCAGATTCTGGGGTAGTAGGAAAAACTGAATGACATCCAACCGAGAATTTAGCTCTCCCAGGTCGTGAGTCGGACGTGTGAACCATAGCCTGGAAGCAAGGCATGACACGGGGGGTGGGGACAGAAATTACATCTGTTCTCTTTATTGTCTTGATCCCAGCTTGTGAAAATGTGTGTCTGGAGGTCCCTGGGGATTGTGGTAATCAGTATCTGTACTGGCAAGTACAGTGTCCTATCTATGCGGGCGTGTTCACACAGATCTACTAAAAATCTCTGCATGTGAGCACGACTCTGTTTATCATGGTTTTGATGGATGTAACCATGTGTCATTCCATGTGGATATGTAATGGAGCTTGTCAATATTTAGAGGGAGTGTAGCGTATTGAGGTATTTGTGTGCCAACACTCTAGTTCTCTCTGCAGCTGAGTAGGAGACGGTGAGTCAGCGTGAGTTTATCTGCATTTAGCTGTGAAAGTGTCTCTGGGTGTAATTGCACACACGTTCATCTTTTCTTGTTGTTCTGTAAAAGT
This sequence comes from Panthera leo, assembly GCF_018350215.1. Classification (NCBI taxonomy): domain Eukaryota; kingdom Metazoa; phylum Chordata; class Mammalia; order Carnivora; family Felidae; genus Panthera; species Panthera leo. The sequence goes on along the minus strand of NC_056683.1, from coordinate 30,433,824 downwards.
ATATAACCATTCCATGTGGAATGATAATCCTCAATTCATGATAATGGTCATCTCTGCAGAGAAGGATTGGGAAGGATACTGAAAAGGCTTCAATGACATTGTCTTTTTTTTTTTTTTTTTTAAAGTAAGTTCTATACCCACTCTGGGACTCAAGCTCATGACCCCAAGATCAAGAGTCATATGCTTGGGGTGCATGGGTGTCTCAGTCGGTTGAGCGTCCGACTTCAGCTCAGGTCATGATCTCGCAGTCTGTGAGTTCAAGCCCTGCGTCGGGCTCTGTGCTGACAGCTCAGAGCCTGGAGCTTGCTTTGGCTTCTGTGTCTCCCTCTCTCTCTGCCCCTCCCCTGCTCATGCTCTGTCTCTCTCTGTCAAAAACATTAAAAAAAAAAATGTTTTAAAAAAAGAGTCATATGCTCTACCAACTGATCCAGCCAGGCGCCCCTTCAAAAACATTGCCTTATTCTTAAATTTGTTCGTGCAAACATAGACGTTTGTATTATTATTACTTCCACATTTTGTGTGCCTGAGATATTTCCTAAAAAATTAGTATACGGTAATAAATGTTTCTTCTGTGTTTGTCTAATTCTGGGTGCCCCTATCTTCTCTATGGCTATGAAGAGTGTGAGACTCTGCAAGGACCTGTGAGCCCATGAATTCTTTTCTGTATCAGAGCAAGCCATTAGGCATGTTATTTTACTTTATTTATTTTTTTAATGTTTATTTATTTTGGGGGGGAGGGGCAGAGAGGGAGGGAGACAGAGGATCCAAAGAAGGCTCTGAGCTCTCAGCACAAAGCCCGATGCAGGGTTCAAATCCCCAAACTGTGAGATGATGACCTGAGCCAAAGTCAACAGACTGAGCCACCCAGGCACCCCAGGCATGCTACTTCATATAAAGAACCAACCTATGGAGACACTATGGCCGGAGGATATGTATCTCACACTATATAGTCTATGGCCAGTTACCCTGGGTTAGAACACCCCAGGTTAGAGTAAAATGGAGAATTAGGTTGGATTCGAGGGTAGGTTTTAGGCACCTCTGCTCCTTAGCCACAGAGAGCTCCACCAGCAGCTGTGTAGGTCAGTCTGTGAATACCCTTCCCCACCTTGGAGAGTACAAGCAGACTTTCTTGTAAAATACCTAGGTTTTTCAGGGCGCCTGGGTGGCTCAGTCAGTTAAGCATCCGACTTTGGTTCAGGTCATGATGTTGCGGCTTGCAAGTTTGAGCCCTGAATGGGACTCTCTGCTGTCAGCACAGAACCCACTTTGGATTCTCTGCCCCTCCTCCACTTGTGCTCACACTAGTGCTCTCTCTCTCTCGCTCTCTCTCTCATAAATAAGCATTAAAAAAAATACTTAGGTTTTTCTGACTCACGTACTGCTAGTGCCAGGAGAAATCTTAGTCAAGCTAAACCTCCTAATTCTACAGCTGAGGAAATGAAGCCCTTAGACAAGCAGCTTGTCCAAAATCTAGAGCTGGGTCTCAAACTCAGGTCTCCAGACTGTGAGCACAGTGCTCTTTAGAGCATACTGTGACATTCAGTCACCTTCCTGGTGCCCTGTCCAGTTGGAGGCCAACTGGGTCCTTAGTTCATGATTCAGGTTGTGATTCCATGCCCTGCTGGATCCTACCTGGGGGGATCTGCATTCCTCCCCTCCCCTTTAACTCTGATCTCTTCTCCCCTGAGAATTCCTTCTCTCTCATCCCTGGTTGAGATTAGAGATCTGCACCTGTAGAATGCGTGGGTAATGAAGGCACCCCAATTACCTGGAGATGACCTCAGATTATCTAAATTAACCTCTAAAAGACACACAGTGCAGGGCAGGTGAGGTGGGTAAAGGATTGTGCACCTGTAGGCTAGCAAAGGTTTCAGCTCTGAGTTTGTACAGATGACGTGACCAATGTGTTTGCATTTGTGTACCTACTCACTCGGTGCTACTACATACAAGGCCATGTGCCAGGCACTGAGGTAACAGGAATGACCGTTGTATGGAGCTCACAGCTATGAGAACAAGCAGATTCACCGACCGCTAACTCCAACCTGATGTGACAGTACAACTAGAAAACAAACAGGCAACGTGTGAGCAAACAGGAAGGTGTGTGTCAGTCTCCTTATGGGTGCCTGTGAAAGTTTCACCACGAAGGTGATAGTTGGCTTGTACCTTGAAGAAGATGTAAGATTCTGACAGGTAAAGAACAAGGGAAAAACTTTCCAGAGGGAAGTGCATAAACATGGGCATGGTGTATTTCCATGATGGAAAGTGGCCCAAATGACTGGACTATAGGGCAGATCCAGTAAGGATGGATTTAGGAAGGGCTCTGGAAGATAATCATGAATCATGGAAGTTTAAATTGGGGTGAATGGGAGGGGTCCTGAACATCATACTGCTAAATATGCTAATCTCCAACCCACGGAGAATGGGGAAGTCTGAGGCTTATGTTATTTTGTTTTTACTTAAGGTTTAAAAAAAAAAAAAAGTGGAGTGATATGCTCAGATCTCTGTTGTGGAATGACAAGTATTTTCGAACAAAGGACAGATTGGAAAAAGAAGAGATTCAAAGCACAGAGACCAATCTGAAGGTGAATACAATGCCCAAGGTTAGAAATGATTACAGCCAGAGTTAGAGCAGTGGAAAGAGGGAGAGAGATGTCTGAGAAAGACATTTCAGGGTACAATCAATAGGTCTTAGTGAATAATTGAATACGAAGGGTGAAGGAGAAGCATCAATCCAAGGTTGAGAAGCAGTACTGCCAGCGATGCCATTATGCAGATAAAAAAGGATGCAGGAAGACGAACAGGTCCAGTGGGCATCAGTTTAGATGCTCTGAGCTTGAACTGCCTATAGAAATTGCAACTGGTGATGACGTGCGGTGAGCATTCCACATATACAGCTCAGAAATAGAGACACAATTTTGAAAGTCAACAGACAATAGCTCAAATGTGAAGTGTGATTTTTATAATTAAAGATAGTACCATGTGGGGCCTGGCATGTGACTCTTGATCCTGGGGTCATGAGTCTGAGCGCCACGTTGGGGAGTTGATTGTACTTAAAATAAAATTTAAAAATCTTAAAAAAAGTAAAGATAGTATCATATGAGGTCGAAACTTCCAGTTATTAAAAAAAAGACACAATGTATAGCATAAGGAATATAGTTAATAATACTGTGTTAACTTTGCATGGTGACAGATGGTAGCTAGAGTTATCATGGTGATCACTTCGAAACGTATATAAACACTGAATCACTATATTGTATACCTGAAACTAATATAATATTGCAATCAACTACACTTCAATAAAAAAAGATATTACCATGTGTGCATTAGTATTTTGTGATTGTTTCTGCTGCTTGCATGTGTGCCAGTCTGTACCATCAATGGGCATACGTATATCTGTGCTGACAACATAAAATGAGGATACTAGCTACCACACGGGATTGGTGTGAGGATTAAATGCGTTTAGCCAGCATTTGGGAAATGGCAGTTCTCAGCACTATGAGATGGGGTGGTTTGTGTGAGTCTGTAGAATGAATACATTAACCTGCAGCACATGTGTGAGACTTACCTGAGCAGCTTCTGTCCCCACTTACAGTGGCATCTATTGAGGATTCCTGTGGGGAGCAGGGGCAGGCAGTGAGCTTGTTACAAGGCAGGGGCAGAAAAAGGAATGTGTGGGTGTGTCTAAACTGAGGCATCCGGGCCAGAGGTTCAGTTAGGACAGAGTTTGGACAGGCTGGCCTGGGGGCGTTCTGCAGATACAGAACACAAAGGCAGCTAAAGCCAGCGACTGGCCACTAAGTCTGAGCCAGGATTACCGTCCAAGGGCTTAGGGAGGGATAGCCACTCACAGGAACAGTTGGCCAGAAAAATACACAGAGCAGCTGTGGTTGGATTCACAAAGAGGCCAACACATATATGTAAACATTAGACACAATCCACTGAGGTATGCACAGTAAAACCATGCGGCTACTTGGGGAGATGTCCCCACTACACCCTAAAGCCAGAGACAGCTGACAAAGACTCAATGCAAATAAGTTATGCATAAGTTATGGACAGTTATGCAGTTATATAACTCTCCTCTAAACATAGGGACTCCCAAAGTCCCTAAACAGGTGCACAACCAGCAGAAACATCCATAGAAACCCAAGGAAGGAACATGGAATTGGTAAAGTAAGAGATGATATGCAAATGACACTGGACAACTATGGATGGGGGGGGCCCAAGCTCAGGGAGGGTACAAGGAGCATAAGAAAGCTGGACTGGAGTGGAAGAGACATCTGGCAACAGGAGTGAAGTGGGAGGGAAGAGGGACTGGGACACATGTTGGGAGGCAGCTGCTTTTCTGGAAGCATTTTGTAGTGTGGGATGAGGGAAGGGGCATACCTACCAAACAGGCTGAGCCCCTCCTTCAGTCCACTGGCCACTTTGTACACTGAAGGGTGAGACTCACTCTTAAATATCTGCAGAACACTGTAAGGGAGAAGTGAAGGAGCTTGCGGTAACTTGGATTTAAAAAAAAATTTTTTTAAGTTTATTTTTGAGAGAGAGAGCAGGGGAGAGGCGGAGGGGGGTGGGGGGAGAGAGAAAGAATCCCAGGCAGGCTCTGCACTGTCAGCATGGAGCCTGACACGGGGCTTGAACCCTGAACCATGAGATCATGACCTGAGCTGAAACCAAGAGTCGGACACTTAACCGACTGAGCCACCCAGGAGCCCCAAGGTAACTTGGATTTTTTAAAGGGAATTGAGAAGATGGAAGGGAGATTGGGAACATCCTCCTGAGATCAAATTTGGTTGTAAGGTCTGTCCCTCACTTCTGTATCAGTTTTTCTCTTTAGAAAAGGAGGGTGATACCTTTGGGCTTTTCTCCCTCTCTTCCCTTTTCTTCAAGGAGAGAGACCTTAATAACCCCTGGATTAAAGAAACTGGAGCCTCACTGGGATTATTAGAGTATTAAACTTAATCCTTCTCTCTCCCCAGAGACGCAGCCTGCCTCCATCTCCTTACCTGTAAGTGTCTTGATCTATGCTCACCAGATGGGTCCTGAGGACAGAAAACAAGAAGAAAGAAAGGTGGCTGGGGTAGGAGCGGTGTGAGTTCATTCTTAGGTTCCACCCCCTAGATCCCCCTCCTGGAATACTGTCTCAGTCATCTCCCCGGAGCTCCACACCCCCTTCAGGTGCTCCTATGTGTCCTAGAGCACTTTACCTGATGGGTCACTGCCCACTCCTCCCACCCCACCCCCCCCACCTTGTCTTGCTGTTAAGACCTCCCAATCCCACCTTACTTTGCTTGAGGTTAGGGTAAATCACCTACAACACAAATTTCTTAAAGCCCAGGATGGGGACGCTGACGTTATAATCTTCCAGTTCAACCCCAATTCTTCTTCGACCCAGGAACTTGAGCAGCCCTCCAAGTGCTCGAACCTGGGAGGAAATCAGTAATGGAGTTGAGGTAAATCCCAATGTCCTGGAGGCTGGACAACACCAGAGAAAACTATTATTTTCCAGGATTGGACTAGTACCTCCCAGGACTCAACCCTAGGAATGGGTATTGGTCCCTTTCTCCAACCAGCCCTCATCTCCCAGGACCCTTCCTACCGTGAGGAGGCAGTCAAAGGGAATAATAGAGGAGAGGAAGAGGATTTTCTCAGTGGTAGTCATGGAGTCTGGGATGAAGGAGTAGTTTCCAGCAAGAAGGCGCTGTTTGCTTATCTCCAGACCTATTTTGGGGGAAGCATGAGAGGAAAAGGAAAGGTCTTGTAGCCCAATTTTCACCCCATTTTAAGAATGAAATGATAGAAGCAAGAGAGAGGATGTGACTTGCCAAGTTATACAGGCAGTTAATGGAAAGCTGAAACAAGAATCAAATCTTCAGGGGCGACTGGGTGGCTCAGTTGGTTAAGCTTCTGACTCTTGGTTTCAGCTCAAATCATGATCTCATGGTTCAGAGCTCGAGTTTGAGCCCTGCATCTGTGCTGTCAGCGTGGAGCCTGCTTGGGATTCTCTCTCTCCTTCTCTTCCCCTCCCTTGCTCACACACTCTCTCAAAATAAAATGATGATGATGATGATGATACTAATAATAATGTACCAAATTTTCAGACTTAGTCTAATTATCTCTTTATTTTACCTAGAATATAAAGATCTTTGGTTGAGAGCACAACCTGAGAAAGACAAGTGATTCAGAATATCTATTCCTAAGGTATCTATTTGGAATTTGGGATTTGGGGTCAAAGGATCATATTAATAGAGGAATGAATAACACTAATGTCTTAATATCTAAGTAGAATAGAACATTCCTTATCTTTTTTACAAACCTGGGAAGGTTTTGTAAAACTTTTTACAAACCTGGGAAGGTTTTGTCTATTTTTTTTTTTTTTAAGGGACAAATGGCTTTGGCTTAAAGGTAAAAATCCCAACAATCAAAGCTATCCACAAAGTGCCACCACTTCCTCTTCTCTGGGAAGGCCCTCATCCCTAGACACGCCTATGTGGAAACTTCACAAGGTTTCAGGTTATTAAAGGGTAAGGAGCAGGACAGATCTTGAGGAGACTGCTTATGGGACCTGGAGAACACAAAGGGTTAGGATAAGATAAGGCTGAGGAGAGACTTCTGATGGAGCTCAAGTAGAGTAAGGAGAAAGGGGTAGGAAAAATGGGATGAGGAACTGGGCAAAGGAAAGGAAGTACCAAAATCCACACTTGGCAAAAATACAATTTCAGGTCTCTTAGGCTCTCTGTGTTCCTGGGAGGCTGTGGGGGAAGCAGAGAAAGGGCCATGAGTCTGAACATCTCAGTCCTCTGCCTTTGTCCCACCTTCCCTCTCACCCAATTCTGGCCTCCTGGCTGTTGCTCCTTCAAGACCCTTTAGTCTCCTGGAATATTCCACAGTTCACTCCTTTCCCATTTTTGCTTTTCCCCTTACCCAGTCCTTACCAAGCTTTCCTAGAAACCGAGTCATATTCTCATCCTGTTTGGCACTCGTAACAACAGACCGGGGATTGATTTCATCCAACACTTGGAAGAAGAATGGAGACCAAATGAGTAAAAGGATCCTCTAAGGGGGTATCCATAGGCCTCCCCTTGCTATTTCCTTCTACTCCCTCCAAAACAAACAAACAAACGCACCCTCATTTCCTCCCTCTAAAAGTAAGAGGTGCTCTGCACATTGGGAGCATAGGTAGGAGTCAGGCATGAGATTGAGGAATGAGAAGACTGGCAGGGTGGCAGGAGGGAAGAGTGACCTGGAGATTGTCACTAGACTCCAAAGCCCTGCAGGACGGACATGACTGATTTGCCCAGCACCTGATACATTATAAACAATAAGTGTTGAATAATGAAATGAATTCCTATAAACAACAGGGGGAAATTCTGGGAGTCAATAAAATAAATTGAGACAGGTAAGGATAGAAGAGTGAAATACACTTCCAGTCTCAGAGTAGAGGAATCCATGGTTCTGCTCCCACCTCTCTGGAGAAGCTTGAGACTCTCATGGTCTGGGGCATCTGGCATGAAGTGGATGGTAGAGTCACTAGTGTCATAGTAGGCGATGCCCAAGTATCCTGAAGTCCACAGCGCACACAGATAGATCTATCCCAGGAAGAAGAAAGGAAACCGACAGGAAAGGAAACTGCTGGTAAGTGTAGGGTTATGCCATGTCCTACTTAATTTTAATCATTTTATCAAATCCCTTGAGATAAGTATCATCGTCCCCATTCAGTCAGTGTCAAACAGAGCAGAGGCAAGTGACCTGCCAGCTATTCCAAGCCCACTGATTCTAACATCCCGAAGTTCCAACCAGCTCCCTGCTCTCAGGATCCAAGCGCCTGCTCCACCAGACATCAGCTATCGCCGCCCCAGAGACCTCCGCCGGCTCTTGCTCGTTGTCCTCCTCCTCCTCAGCCTCCCCACGGCCCGACACTGGGGCCAGGCTGGGAAAGCTGGCCGAAGCTGCCCCCGGCTCCGGGCTCTGCGGCGTCCCGCCTGGGATCGTTCCTACGGAGAACATGGCCTTGGACGCTCTGGGGGCGCAGAAAAAGAAGACGGTTCAGGAGCGGGATTTCACCGCCAGGAGGCTGGGATAGGGGGTGCGTAGACACGCAAATCCACCCGAACTGGGAGAGGGCTGAGGCGCAGGGCTGCAAGGGCCGGGGAGAGCTGCGGTAACGTTTTGTTTTTAACATCTGCAGGCATTTTGACAGGCGACTTCTTAGGTATATCACCAAAGTCCAGACTGCAAAACCCCACGTGCCCCACCCACATTCCGGTCACCAGGAGCTTTGTACTTTGGCTGGAGGGCCCTGAGGGCCGAGTCTGCACGTCTCCTCTCCCCGCCTCTGCCAACCACGCCCCCACTATCGCAGCCCTAAACTTCTCGACTTCCTACCCCAGTTGCGGACACTCGCGGCACTTTCCCGCGTTTTCAGTCACCTGGGTAGCTACGTGCGCGAAACCGCGTCACTAAGAGCCGCGCTCCCGCAAGAGAGGCACACCTGAGTGGGGGCGGGGTGCGCGCGCACACGCCCCGCCCCTCTAAGCCGCTATTGGCCGGAGAGATCCGGATCCTGCTTAAGACTTCGACAGGACTGGAGGGAGGAGAGGATCGCTGTTGCTAAGACGGCTGGACGCTGATTGGTCTATTCGCATATGGGGCGGTGTCCGAACGTTCAAACTTCCCGCCGCCAGTGCCGTTGCTTAGCACTCGGGCCTTAGGCCTGCCGGGTTTGGGCTTTGATTAACGCGGGGTGGAGCCTGTGAAAGTCGGAAGCGGAGCTTGAGTCAGAGCCTACGGAACTAACTGGTCTAGGCAGGTTGGGGGGAGCAGCTTAAAGGGGCAGAAGCGAATTGCATTTTTTTTTTCCGGAGAGGGAAGATAAGCACATTATTAAACCTGTACCAACAACTCTAAATTAATATTTGTACCCACTGAACTAGTATTTATGAACAGCTTAGAATTGTGCCTGGTAAACTTAGTAAAAGCCACGTGTTTTAAATAAATAAGCAGAAATAAGCAAGACTCCTATCCTAGTCCTCTTTTGCTTATATCCTTGGTTCAGGGTATTACCACCCCAACGAGGGAATTACTGGGTCTCAATTATAATTTTTGTCTCCCACAAGGAAGTGGAAGCATTCGAATTACACCAAAGTCTGGTGGAGAGAATTAGACCTGATAAGAACAGCTACACTCCTGCTGAGACATGTCTGTACCCCTCCTACAGATGCACACACACCCACATCCGTAAGTACAGAGGGGTGTTATTCATTCACTCAGCAACTATTTAGTGCCTACTCTGGGTCAGGTGGTAGACCCAAAGTACTGAACATTAATTAAGTATGGGCTTCATGAAACTTTTTAGTGTGTGTGACGGGAGGGTAAGCGAGGAGATTGTGAGGGGGACAGAAATAAACAAGTATATGCTTTAAAAAATACATCCTCCTCCCCAACTTTGTCCAGGGTACCCTGAGATGGGGAGATCCCATGCAAGAGGTTAGAGAAGATGGTGGGATAATCTGGCTCTGCTAAACAATGATTGGAAAATCCCCTCTAGGAAGAAAGCTGGGGAGTGAGTTAAGGGCTAGGTTAATGGTTACCCCTGGCAAACGGTTGAGCAATGGAGCTATGGAAACCTGGAAGAGACTGTCATAACTCTAAGGCGTGTCAGAGAGGGACACACCTTCCAATCTGGGGTGAAAAGAGATTAGGGACTGGTTTACCAAGCCAAGGAAGGGGAGGGAGTGAAAAAAGAAACCACCTTTCAAAGGAAAGGATAGATATTAAGATAGAAGAAAAGCAGAGGTAAGGAGATGAGACCAGAGGGACACTTCTCTGATGCAGGATTTGAGGCTGCAGCCCCTGGTTTCAAATCCAGGGGGCTCTGCTGAATAGTACCGGGAGAGGGCAGCATTACCTGTCATCTGGGAAATTAAGGCAAAATACCTTTTGGGTAGCCAAGCCAGCCAGCCAAAGTCAATATTGATAATCAAGCCAGCTCTAGCTATAAAGCTGTAGGAGAGAAAAGAGAGGCAGAGAAGAAGCTGCCAAAACCTGTTTCAGCTCAGGGCTGGCCCTATTTGCCTGAGGCGTCTCCCAGAAGGGAGATCTTTGTGGGGCATATTCTCTGATGGACATTGACCAGCTGAAATAGAAGAGGACCCTAGGAATAGGGCTGCTTTGACCTCCTTTCCTCAGATGGAAGGGGTCCTGTGTACAGAATTTGAGGATCACCCATGGAGAAGACTCCCCCCACCCCCCACCCCCCCACACACACATACACACTCATGGAATCATTCTACAACCTTATAGGATCTTACTATTCAAGGAAGCAAACACAATATATCTCCTCTCTGGGGAGGAGAGAGATAGGCCTTCCCCCAGAGAGGAGAAAACCCACAGAAAAGGAAGCAGGAGAGGAAACCACTAACTGTTAGTTTCCAGCAGCATGTTTCTCACTCTGCCCCAGTCCTCCCCCAAGTCTCTCCCTTTCTTTAAGTGTCAAGGCCTGTTTTGCTCCTATGTGCTTGCACTCCACCATGTTTTTCTGGAACTGTAGGTCTCTTGTGAGCAAGGGGTGAGGAAGAAAGAGAAGGTATGGTAGGGTAGGAGGGAGATTCAGGATATGGAGGCTGGAATATATCCAGTTTGGAGGATGTATTATTAAGCCATTTTTCAGCAGATCATAAAGAGTTTGACAGAACCTCGAAAATCAAGCTACTCTTCCTCTGCCTCCCTACTTATTTGTGTCCCCAAGGACTCCACTTACATTATTCCATCTGATCTTTGCTTTTTTTCTTCCATAATAGGACCAGCTACCATCCCCTCCAGGATCAGTGCAGCTCTATTCTGTGGCCATAAAAATCCCACCCTTCCCCGCTTCTCCCATCTTCAATCAATCAGTCAGAGAAGGACAAGGGGCACAGGAAGGGGCCCAGAATGGGGGCAGAAGTGGAAGTATTAAAGCTGACCAGGCTACTGAGGAGGAGCAGACCTCCCCCAGTGATGAGGCCCCTTGGCTCAGCTTCTTGTTTCCCTAGCACAAGTCCTGGTTGTCTCCCTTCCCATCCCCTGCCCTACCTTTCACCACTCTCTTCCCCCAATCTCAGTGTCCATTTCCAGGTCCCTGGAGTCTGGAAGGAATATGGAAAAAGGAATAAACGACCACCTTCACATTCTAAAATTCCCTCCCTAGACCCTCATGAGCTTGACCAAGCTGCTGATGTCGTTTCTTGTGTGAGGGAGGAGTGAGAGTGTCCTCTGATTAATGCAGCAGGGAAACTGAGGCAGGGAAAAAAATCCTGTGTTCAAAGAGACTGGCGGAGAAACGAGGAGGTTCCCAGGATTCCCTCTCTTTAACACCCCCATCCCTTATCCTCGAAGAGACCTGAGGATCTCCCCTCTGGACCTACTCCCTAGATCGTCGAGTCCCGCCCCCTCCAGTCCCCTCCCCAGGTTCAGGGCGGGGCGGGCCCGGCCCGTGAGTCAGCGGCTCCCCGATCTAGCCCGGGAGGGGATAGAGCTGGAGGAGCGGGGTGCGGGGTACGTTGGGCTGTTGGGGAAGTCGCGTCTCGTGTGAGCGGGTCTGATCCGGCTTGTGCTGAGCCGAAGGGACAGCCCTAGGTCTGGGGGGAGAGAATCCCTGCCTGTGAGACCCGCCTTCCCTGGCCCGGGCCCCTCCCAGTTCCCCAGCGCCGACCGCTTCCTGGTCCCCGTCGCAACTATGGCTGAAGAACAACCGCAGGTCGAATTGTTCGTGAAGGTAGGAGCACCTTCTCCCTCCTAGGCCAGCTTCCCAATTCCTGGAAGACAACTCTCACCTTTACCCCGCTCCAGCCTTAACTCCCCAATCTCTTCCCTCCTTGACCCCCTCCCCAACCCCACGTGCAATCTTTGGGGTGTGTGTGTGTGTGTGTGTGTGTGTGTGTGTTGGGGGGGGGTGGCTTTGGAAAGGGAAGACAATTGTCGTGTGTGTGTTTGTGTGTGTGTGTGGGGGGGGGGTGGTAATGAGAATTCTATGCCCAATCCTGAAAAGTTTGTAGAAGTTTCCAGCAGCCTTAAGAGGGTTCCCAGGAGTTGAGAATATTGACGAGGCTGGGGGAAGGGTCGGATAGGAAAGACTGGGGGAGAATGGTGCAGTGGGACCCAACAGGGTTTGGAGGGTCAGAGGGAAACATCAGGACAGGTGGTCCTATGAGAAGACCAGAGTGAGGAGTGTCTTGGGGGGAGACTTGGAGAAATGTGCAAGTGTGTGTGTGTGGCAAGGTAGGTTTCAAGGGAGAGGGTGTGGTAAGGGAGGCCGAGAGGGGATCCATGGGGAAGGACTGGTAGGTGGAAGGAAGTGAGAGAGTGGAAGTGGAGTTATAGCAGCGGGGCTGGAGATGGGGTGGGTCCGGAAGGGTTCCAGGGACTTGCAGAAGCCAGAAAAAGGGAGGTCGCTAGATGCGAGTTTAGCTGGGGCTCCCACAAGGATAGGTGGAGAGAGGTATCAGAAGGAGGGGGAAGCCTGGGTTAGGGCATTCACGGTTTGGGGCTTTTAGAAACAGGAGAAAAAGAGTCGCCCCAACTCTCTCCTCTCTCTGTGGGTGTGGATGAAGAGTGGTGGTCCTTTGGCCTTTGAGAATATGAAAACACAGACCACAGACTCCACTGTTGCTGCTCTGCTCCCCTCCCCACTCCAGGGCATTCTTACCCAATCCTGGACCTCATCTCTGCACCTCCCTCTCCATCTGTGTCTCCTTGTTTTCACATTCTCCCCACCCTTCACTTTCCTGCCGCCTTTCTCTCTACTTCCCCTTCTTTGTTCGTCCTTCTTTGTGCGTCCTGCCGCTTTCCCCCTTCTTTATGCTTGGGGCTTCTGGGGAAGCCATTCCCTCTCCCTGTGCCCAGCTGTGCCTGGGCCCGCCCCCCTTAGGTGTGGTCCCCACCTCACTCATACTTGCCTCAAGGGCTATTTTTATTCCTGGGTGAGGCTGCTCTACAGAGCCCTGGGTCCTGTGTGAGGACAGTTATCTGGAGCTACGGGCCATGTGCTGGGAGATCCCGCAAGTAGTGTGTGGGGAAGAGGGAGGTGGCCCTCCGCTGCCCAGGCCTCAGCCTCACAGGTCCCTGCCCCCACTCCTTGCCAGGAAGGAAGCTGCTAAGGCCGGAGACACAGTGAGATGAATCACCCTCAGCCTAGGGGGAGGTCCCTTGGGGGATGAGGTCACCACTTGCCAATTAGAGGGCAACCCCCCTCTGTAAAGCCCTCTACATCTTTAGGGTGAGGCTCTGGGCCCCTTGACTCCCCTACCTGGCTGCCAGAAACAGCTTGGTGGAGACATAAAGAACCAGAACCCTGGCTTCCAAACCCTGCTGCACCTTGCCAATCTGCAGACTCTACTCCGTTCAGGAATCCAGGCCTCTAACCTACCAAGTCCCTCTCTATGGATGTGAGGATTAAATAAGTGTTTGTATGTAAAGTGCTGAGAATAGCATATAGAAAACTGCATTACTGTTTAGTCTTCCCTCTCTATGGTCCAGATCCTCCAAGTTCTCCAAAACCCCATCCCTCTGCCTCATTCCCACCTGTCCTGACCCCTCTGGGGAACCAGAAGTTGCCCTTTGCAGAAAATGTTCCCAGTGATCTGCGCTAGGTTTGCTCTACCTCCAGAGTGGAGAGCCCACTTCTTGGGGGAGCTTTAACTGGTGAGACTGAATGTTATGACAAGGCAGAAAACAGCTAGATCTGGGAGTAGGAGGTTCAGAGAATGGCCTGGGGTTGGGTGGGGTGTACCAGGCCTAACTTTGGGGTGGGGGTTGCTTTTCAGGCTGGCAGTGATGGGGCCAAGATTGGGAACTGCCCCTTCTCCCAGAGACTGTTCATGGTACTCTGGCTCAAGGGAGTCACCTTCAACGTCACCACTGTTGACACCAAGAGGTGGGCCAATTTCTGTTCCTCTAAACACCCCTGGTGCACACATATGTGCACACATATATGCACACACATACACTCACCTAATCCTAGCCCTTCATCCTGCACTTTTCCCCGCCCCCCTCCACCCAGAGCTCCTTTTTCTTCCCACATCCCTCCATCTCCCCTTTCTGGTTCTCCCTGACCCCCTTTTCCTGTCCTGATGCCTGGCCTCTTCTCCAGGCGGACTGAGACAGTACAGAAGCTGTGCCCAGGAGGGCAGCTCCCATTCCTGCTGTATGGCACTGAAGTGCACACAGACACCAACAAGATTGAGGAGTTTCTGGAGGCTGTGCTGTGCCCTCCCAGGTATAAGGGCACTTGGAAAGGAGGGAGTGGGTAGCTGGGAGACTCTAGGAAAAAGAGGTGTTGAAGAAGTGGAAAATGGGAATGGTGATGGGCTAGAGCAGGGGAGCTGAGGCTCCTTCTGGAAGATAACTTATCCTGTTTCTTCCATTGGCTTTCAGGTACCCCAAGTTGGCAGCTCTGAACCCTGAATCCAACACGGCTGGGCTGGACATATTTGCCAAATTTTCTGCTTACATCAAGAATTCCAACCCAGCTCTCAATGACAGTGAGTTTCAAGGGTTGGAGGCCAGGGTCCTAGGAGTAATGGAGAAGATCTAGGGATTGGGAAACATTAGGAGCACCTGGAAATTCAGCTGTCAGGGAGGTGGAGCAGATGTTGGCAAACCTTCACTGCCTCTCGCCCCAGCCACCTTACTTTTACTTCAGCCCCATATTTCTTCGTATTTATGATGGCTGTGACTTTAAGCTTCTCTCATTTGTTACCTAGTCTCTCCAGCCCCACTGAGGACATTAGTTGGGTTAGCTGCTGGTCTGTTTTCTGGCAGAATAGGTTGTGCTTAAGAACAGTAACTCTAGATCCAGACTACCTGAGTACAAACACTACTAGCTGTGTGACTTTGAGCAATTCATTTAATTTCTCTGTAAATCCATTTCCAGATCTATAAAATGAGGATAACAATACCTATTTCATGGGTTTATGTGAGAATTAGATGAGTTGTTGTGTGTAAAGTGCTTAGAATAATAACACATGGAAAACTACGTTCGTGTTAGATATTATTCTCTTGGACTGGCCTCACCATTAGTATTCATTCACCCTCCACTCCCTAGGTCCTCCCGGACTATGCTGATCTTTTGATGTTCTTACCAATTCCCCTTTCTTGCACAGATCTGGAGAAGGGGCTCCTGAAAGCCCTGAAAGTTTTAGACAATTACTTGACATCCCCCCTCCCCGAAGAAGTGGATGAGACCAGTGCTGAGGATGAGGGTATCTCTCAGAGGAAGTTTCTGGATGGCAATGAGCTCACTCTGGCTGACTGCAACCTGTTGCCAAAGCTCCACATAGTGCAGGTGGGTGGTCATTGTAGGAGTAGAAGGTGGCCACTGGATGGCTCTTTAAGAAGCTCCCACACAGGTTTCCCATGACAACCACTCCTAAGGTGGTTTCTTTCTTGGGATGGTTTCTGTGGATTGCTACCAATAGCAGATACTACCCCATTCCTTCTCGGCAGCCATTGCTGCAGACCAGGGCTTGAGAGAATTACATTCCGTGACATAGGCTGTGGGTGCAGCAGATTGGCCGAGAGTAACATATCCCAGTATTGCTATCAAGAGTGTTCTTCCTATCTCTGTCACTGCCAAATCCCCAGATAAGACAAAGCAGGCTTTTCCTAAAATCAGAGCTTTAACTCTTTTTATAGCATCAGTCTCCACTTCCTCTTGTGATGAAAGATGAAAACTGCTGGTTCCCATGTTTTTGTCTTAGCCTTAAAGCTATGGTTTAATTTGTGAAACATGGGCCTAATGTCAGTCTGCTACAGACCTCTGTATTGAAAACTGTATACTGGACGCTGAAAGACACAAAGATGTACGATGATTGGTTCTTGCTCTCAAAGGATTTGAAATCTAGCTGGGAAGATAAAACATTCACATGAAAGTGAATTAATAATACATGATAAAAACCAAATGAAAAATAGGGGCAAAAGTTTTTGTGGAAATTCAAGAGGAGAATTTTATGATTTGTGAATTATATCTCAATATAATCAAGGAGAGAAGTGGCACCATGGAATGGGGTGGTCTGAAAAGGAGCAGGTTATAAATGACCAGGATTTCAGTAAATGGAGAGGAAGGGTGAAGACAATAGGAGAAAGCGAGGAGTTAGAAAGCCCATTGGAGAAAATGATTCATATGGGAGATAAGAATTACAGGAAGAGAAGCCAGATAGTAGAGGTTCTTGAATGCCTGGACAGGAAGGCTAGATTTTATCATGTAAGCCTTGGGAGAAGGGAAAGACCAAGAGCCATTGTGGCTTCCCCTGAGGCTAACATGTTGGTCCCTCTCCTCTCCGCACCCCCAGGTGGTATGTAAGAAGTACAGGGGATTCTCCATCCCAGAGGTGTTCCGCGGAGTGCATCGATACTTGCGCAATGCCTATGCTCGGGAAGAGTTTGCCTCCACCTGTCCAGATGACGAGGAGATCGAGCTGGCTTATGAGCAAGTGGCCAAGGCCCTCAAATAAGCCCCTCCTGGGGCTCTGTGCCCCCCCTCTATTTTCTCCACAAAGGCACCAGGTGGTTTCCACGTGGCTACCCAATGGACACACTCCAAAATGGCCAGTGGGCAGAGAATCCTGGAGCACTTGTGTAGGGCTGACTGGGGGGCTGAGGGGAAAGATGGGGAATCTAGGTAAGATTTTTATTGTGTGGGGGTGTGGGTAGGACAATGTATTTCAGTAATAAAATACAGAATGAAAATGTAGTGTCGTTTTGCACAAAGGGGGCTGCAGTGTGGGTAACACAGAATGAAAAGTGGGTCAGTGACCTTGAGCTCAGGGCAGAAGCCAGGAATTTAGAAGAGGGGTATTTGTGGTCAGGCTTCCATTTTTCGTGCCGGTCCACCATAACGCTGTCTTGCGGTCCATGTCGCATTTGCTGCCCAGCCGACAGGGCCCTCCATATCTGGGTGGGCCTGGGCAGCACTCACGGGGCGGGGCCGAGTTCAGAGAAGGGGAGCGCAGTCCCTGTGGAGTGGGCGCGGCGTAGCAGGGCGGAATGGGCGTGGCCTCGAGGAGCCCCGCCCCGTCCCGCTTAGACAATGCCCGGGAGCCGCCAGACAGTCGCGCCCCCGCCCCACCGTAGTTCTTGAGCTCGCCTTACCCAGGGACCCCTCAAAAGCCAAGAGCTCCAGCCCCCGAGGCTTGAAGACTAGGACTCCCTTCTCCAACCAACTCTGTCCTCAGGGGGGTGGGGCCCCAGCCAAGAACACAAGAGCACTGGAGTCTGGGTGGCCGCTAGAGGTAAGTCTAGGGGTTGGAGATGTCCCCCGGACCGTGTGCGGGCCAGAGTTTGAGGTTGCCGGGCCCGTGCTCAATACCCGACAGAGTGCAGGAGGCCGAAATTTGTGTGCGGAGCTGAGCTGGGTAGACTTTGGGGGAGATGGACGGGGAAACGGTCCTGGAGCCGGGAGTGGTGCCCGCTCCCTGGGACCACGCCCCCGGTTTCCCCGCCCCTTGGATTTCGTTTTAGACCTCTCCCAGTCCTCCGGGACTCGGTCTGGTTTCTACTGGGTCGTGCTAGGGGTAGCACGACCGACAGGGGTGGAGAGAAGATATTTAACTCCTTAGGCTCTAATTCCTCCCTCGTTGCCCCTCTCTCCCTTTCTTGTTGGGCATTCAGGACTTCCATCTCCCAGGCCCTGACTATCTCCCCAGCTGTCTCCTCCTGTCCCATAACCCCTTTGGGTCCCTTGCCTCACTTCGGGTCCCTATGGCAGCGAGCAGCTGAGGGTTAAGGGGGCGGGGCCGTTGCATTTTTGGGGAGTGAGCGCATCCTAGCGGCTGCCAAGAGGGGCGCCTAGCAGGGACCTCGCGAAGCCCCCGAACAGGGGCAACAGGTGTTTTAGAGATTAGGGGTCCCGGTCTTGTTCCTCGGACTCCCTCCAAAGAAGCAGACCCCGAAGGGTGCGGGGTGGAATGGAGTTGGCGGGAGGGGAACTTCTGGAGGGGGTGGGGCGAAGTGGGAGGGGCGCCCGGAGATGGCAGAAGGAAGACCCGGGCGCTCTTAACCACCCCCTACGCCCTTCTGTGCATGTCTCTTTCTTTGCCCTCCTCCCTTTCTGTCTCTTCTCCCAGACAGGTGAAGTAAAAAGAGAAAACTAAGAAATCAGAGCGGCCGGAGGGGGAGACTGTGTGGATGGGATGGGGACGCCGGGGGAGGGGCTGGGCCGCTGCTCCCATGCCCTGATCCGGGGGGTCCCAGAGAGCCTGGCTTCGGGGGAGGGTGCGGGAGCTGGCCTCCCGGCTCTGGACCTGGCTAAAGCCCAGAGGGAGCACGGGGTACTGGGGGGTAAACTGAGGCAGCGATTGGGGCTGCAGCTGCTAGAACTGCCTCCTGAAGAGTCGCTGCCGCTGGGACCGCTGCTCGGTGACACCGCCGTGATCCAAGGGGACACGGCCCTAATCACGCGGCCCTGGAGCCCCGCCCGCAGGCCGGAGGTGAGCGCCAGGGTGCGGGTGGGTAAGAGGAGAGGGGTAGCTGGCCGTACGGGGTTTTAAGAATTGCAGGTGGGAATGTCTCTGCCCCGCGCCCTCTTTTCCTGCCCTAAGGTCGATGGAGTCCGCAAAGCCCTTCAGGACCTTGGGCTCCGGATTGTGGAGATGGGAGATGAGAACGCGACGCTGGATGGCACTGATGTTCTCTTTACCGGTGAGGCTGAGGTGCCTGCATTCCTGGGCTTTGCACTGGGAAGCAGAGTTGAGACTGGGCCACGTCGGGCCTTGTTTCCAACTCACTCTCTCTCTTAAACCCCCGCGGCCTCCCTGGGCTCAGGCCGGGAGTTTTTCGTAGGTCTCTCCAAGTGGACCAATCACCGAGGAGCTGAGATCGTGGCGGACACGTTTCGGGTGAGGAGCAGGACCAGCTTCGTGCTGGGGGAGCCAGGAGCTGATGGGGTAGGAAGGGCGTGGGGTGGGACACGGCGTAGGGAGGAGCCAAAAGCAGCTTGTGTTTTAGGGAATCCTCTCACTCCTCCCACTTCCCCTGAATTCTTTCCCTTGTTGCCCCTAGGACTTCGCTGTCTCCACAGTGCCAGTCTCGAGCCCCTCCCACCTGCGCGGCCTCTGCGGCATGGGGGGACCCCGCACTGTGGTAGCGGGTAGCAGCGAAGCCGCCCAAAAGGCTGTCAGGGTGAGAGGCGGGGCAGGGGTGGGGCAGGTTGGGGTTCGGCCACAAAAGTGGGTGTGGCTCCCGGCCCTAGAGGCTGAAAGCAGGGAGGTTCAGAGAATTAACTCCAAACCCTGCCCTCATGGGGCGGACTATCTAGTGTGAAAACCTGTGAGAAAGCAAGTTGTTATACTAGCAGGACAAGGACAGGGAACACAGCAGATTCACATCATCTTCCCGAGTTTCAAGTAACTCCCAAAAGATGGCAACTAAGCTATGACTTGAAGGATGTATGAAATTGACTGGGAGGGGCTGGAGAGGGGGAGAAGAGGGTTGGAGGTAGAAGGAAGTGCATGTGAGTATGAGGTGGAACAGAGGTAACTAAATCACTTAGAACACTGCCTGACACATACTAAGGGCTAAGTGCTTGCTAGCATTATTGTACAGCAAATGTAACTGTGTCCTCAGCCCTCTGAGCTTCAGCACTTCCTCTTTCCTCTCCCTCAGGCGATGGCAGTGTTGACGGACCACCCCTATGCGTCCCTGACGCTCCCAGATGACGCAGCTGCTGACTGTCTCTTTCTGCGTCCTGGGTTGCCTGGTGTGCCCCCTTTTCTCCTGCACCGTGGAGGCGGGGACCTGCCTAATAGCCAGGAGGTGAGGGAAGGCAGCAGCTCCACCACTGCCACCAACCAGAGAAAGGGGTCTCAGGCCTTCTTAGTGGGAGGAAGAAGGGGTACCGTCTCTGGAAGCATGGGTGGTGCCACCCTGAGCTGGCTAGAAGAAGGGCCTGGCTGTGGCCTCAGGATCTTACTCCCCTCTCCTCACTTTATATCCTCCCTGCAGGCACTGCAGAAGCTCTCTGATGTCACGCTGGTACCTGTGTCCTGCTCAGAACTGGAGAAGGCAGGCGCTGGGCTCAGCTCCCTCTGCCTGGTGCTCAGCACACGCCCCCACAGCTGAGGGCCTGGCCTTGGGGTCCTGGCTGGCCAGGGGTAGGGCAGCATTGGGATCAGAAGGGGAAGGAGGCTTAGATAGAGGACAGTGAATAGGTAGTAGTGGGGAGAGGGCCCCAAGATGGGGGGGGGGGGAGGGCTTAGTGTGGGAAAAAGGATAGAGTCCACTGGGTGAGTCATCTTCCTCAGAGCTAATAAACAGAACCAACCTTTTAGACTGGGTTGTGGCTTGTGTCTTATTGGGGCAGAGGGGTAGGGGCAGGGCTGAAATCTGGGGTTAGTGCTGGGAAGGAGGCCTCCTTCATTCATCAAACCCTCATTAGGCACTTACTGACTCATTGCCCAGCCCTATCATAGGTGTTTGGGCACAAGATGGACAGGATAGAATTTCTACTGTGGGCAGCACATATGAGGGAGAGAAGAAAGAGTATGGGTGGATCACTCAATTTATCCAAATGTCAGATGATTCAGAAACTGGTAGATTACCAACTCACTCCTAGATGATAGAGAGGAAGAAGTGACACTTCCAGGGACATTCATTTTCATTCACTCATTTACTGAGGCTTAGCAGTAAAATTAAAAAGGGTCAGTCTCCTGATATCAGGGAACTCACAGTATATGAAATTGAAATACAGGTTGTGATGGAACAATTCACAGGATGTTGTTGCTATGAGATAAATAAGGAGACTGCCTAAGGCATCAAGATGTACACAGAGGTAGGCAAAGAGGGTCAGGAATGGCTTCCCAGGAAAGGCTACATTTCAACTGAGGATAAAGAAGAATTAGCCAGGAAGGTGGTGGGGAGGAGGAGGAAGAGTGATCCAGGAAGAAGGACTTGAATTGTGCAAAGGCATATTTGGAGGCTGGGGAGAATCTCTCCAAGGCTGGCACATTGTGTGCATGTGGAGTGACAGGGACAAGCCTGGAGAGTAGGCAGAGTGCTGCAGCACCTTGTACCCAAAGCCAAGGCCCATGGCTCCAGAGCTGAAGGTTATGGAAAGAAATACTGCAATTCTGGAATATAGGCCATGAGGAGTAGGTTACCATTTGGGGAGGACCCCTCTGGCTTGAGGGAGGAAGACAAGGACAAGAGGATGAGGTGGGGCTATGGGTGACCAGGGAAGAAATGAGAGTACATTCGGGTGGTAGCCCTGGGCGTGAAGAAGGGTAGGATTTCACAGTGACATTAAAATAGGACTTGGTTCATTGTGTGGGAGTGAGCGGAAGAAGGTCTGCATGACTCCCAGTTTCTGGCTTAGGCAACTGGGTTGATCAATAGAGAATGCAGACAAGTATTAAGTGACAATGAGTTGGGTTTTGGGTATGCTGTGTGCAAAATGCCTACGGCCAACCAGACAGAGATGTCTCAGGGATAGTTGGGAGATCCCATTCCCGGAAATGTGAGCTGGAGAGAGTTCTGAGTTGTTTGCAGAGGTGAGGGCTGAGAACTGGCTGCGGATGGCAGATTCCCAAAGAGGGAAGTCCGATAAAGAAAGGACAAACCTAGAATGGTGGGGAATACCATGGGGGTAGGGAGCAAGGAAAAAGAGTCCAAAAGGAAGACACCAGCATTAAAGAAAAACAGAGCTTAAAGAAGGGAGTGATCAAAGACCAAGCCAGATGAATGCTAAAAAATCTACTGGGTGTGGCCATCAGGACCTCACTGGCAACCTCATGGAGAGCAGATGAGCAGTGGGGGTGGAGTAAAGGAGAAGAAAATATGGGTGTAGGCCCCTGGTTCAAAGAGCTGGACTGTGGGGGGAAGGGAAGAGTAGGACAACTATCTAGGAGTTGTTGATGTCTTAAGATAGGGAGACAGGGCTTGATCAGGTTTAGAGAGAGCACCAATGGTGAAGTTATGAGATGGGGTAGCTGAAGGAGCAAGATCAGTGGCAGAGATAGCCTGGAACCCAGGGCTCCTGACTCTCAGGCTAGTGCTCGATTCTATCCCATGGTGGATTCCTTTTCCAAGTGAGTAGCCAAGGAGGGGCCAAAAGTTGTGGAGAGCTGAGAACCCCCAGCTTGCGAGGTTCGAGGTTTGGAATAAGGACTTCCCTTCAAACTACAACCGCATAGATGGTGGAGGCATCAGCAGGGACCACTGGGGTTAACCGGAGGGGCCTTCTGAGGGCCAGATGATCCAGGTCTGCATAGAGCAGGCTCTGAAAGGTGGGCAGGAAAGCAGAAGGGTCTCAGAGATCTGACTCCCTGGGGGATACAGGCTTTTCCTCGGGGATTCTGGCCAGCCCTCTTCCAATCCCCAGGCCCTTACCGGCTCCTGGTCCAGGTCCCCTGTGATCTTAGGCTCCTCCTCCTTTGCTGGCCTCTGGGTCTCGACTTTCACCAGTGGATCTATATGGGGGGGACAGAGCTGAAGAATTGAGAGAAAGTGACCAACTTGTCTGCTCCCAGGAAGGGCTCAGACTCAGGAATTGAGAAATGGGAAGTGCGGGAGCAGTAGAAGGAAAATGAGGTGGAATTAGTCTCACCAAATCTGGGGAGTGGTTGAGGCGGGTGCGGGGGTGATCGCCTGTAACGGATGTGTAGGAGTCTTTGAGTGCCATCAGTTTTGTCTCGTTCTCCTCGGGACCAACAGCAACCCAGCAACTCGGAAGGGTCAGACCCACAAACAATTTGGGCTCCACTCCCACCGATAATTCTGCCCATGCTCTGATCCTGCTCCAGCTCTATCTTCACCTTCCAAGCCAGGGCTCCACCCACCAGTCTGTGGCCTCGGCCCAAGTTGTGACCTCCCCCATTTTTCTCTAAACCACATGCCCCAGCTCTAGATCTAGCTAAAGTCTGCAAAGGTTCTAGTCCTGCCCTTCCCGACTCAAGCCTCACCCATTGTGCTCACCTGCGCCACCACCAGACCACGCCCAACGCCCCGAGTCCCAGCACTAGTCCAGCGCCCAGCAGTGGGATCAGGAGCTGGGGATACATGGACCCTGGGGAAATGGAGGAGGGGATGGCGGTAGATGCCGAGGTCAGGGGTGCGAGAACAGAGAACTAGCTCTCCAGGTCAAGAACGTCCAGCCAAGGCCTCTCTCCCTCCCCAGGGTCTGTGTTCGAGTTAAGCCCCCGTGCGCAAAGACCTGGACCTACCGTGGGCAGGCCCCGGAGCCCTGCAGTCAGCCCCGTCCCCTAGCACATGCAGCACAGTACGGCTCTCCTCCTCGCGGCGGCCCCTGCAGAAAAAGGTGCCTGAGTCCCCCGCGCTCAGGAGCAGCTCCAGCCGCAGGATACTAGGGTCCAGGGCACGTAGGCGACCAGCAAAGGGCTGGACGGGAGACACAGTGGGGGTCCCGCTGGATGAGGCCCACAGGATTGGGCGGCGTCCTTTGGACAGGCCCCTGCAGGCCGGGAAGCTAGGCGCCCAGGCCCAGCGGATGGGATGCGAGACCCCTACGCAGGAGAAATTCACCCGGTCTCCAGGGCGGCCGTCCAGTGAAGCTGGGTTTGGAGGGGACAGTGGTTAGGGCAAGTCCACAGTTAGAGACGAATCCCACTCCCGTCTCCTCTCTCTCCCCTCTCCTCTGCTCTCCTGTGCTCCTCATCTTTCCACACACACCACCCTCCCCTCCCCCACCCCCGCGCCGCCCCCTGCCTCGGTCTTTCCTTGCACCTATCCTAACTTTCCTGGGGCATGGCTTACCCCCGGGGTCTCCCTGGGCCCTCGCCAACAGCACAGGCAGCAGTTGCAGAACCAGGGCCATGACTGGGATGTGGTGGGGAGAGGAGGGAGTGGATCAGCAGAGGAGACCAGAGGGAAACCAAGGGGTTGGCGGGGGGGGGGGGGGGGGGGGGGGGGGGGGGGGGGGGGGGGTCGCGGGTCTGGGCACTCCGATAAAAGGAGGGCGGGGCTACCAGCTGGGATCCCTCTGGGAGCCCTTCACAGCTCTCAAACAATACTCGGTTAAAAGTGGTGCTCGGGCTGGTTACAGAACACTTTCGCAAAACTTTAACTCCTGCAGTTAGCAGGGGCCCAGAGCGTCCGGGCTGGCTGGCTGAGTTCAAATCCTGACTTCACGTGCGGGCAAGTCGCTTAACTTCTCTGGGCCTGTTCGCTCATCTGTAAAACAGGGATAAAAGCACCTACCTCATAGAGGATTGAGAAAGAAAAAGAGTAATACATGTAAAACACCTAGCACAATGGCTGACACATAGGAGCACTAAGTGCTCACTATTACTATTACTATTATTATTATTATTATTTCTATTCTTATTTTAGCTTCTACTTCACCTCTGTGCCCACGCTGTCCCTCCCAGCCAGTGGTGCCCCACCCAGACTGGCAGGTTTTGATTTGAGAGACACTTTGGAGCAGGTGCACATGCCCCACACCCTGGACTTCATTGGCCCTCACTGAACTAGAACAACCCAGGCCAGACCAAGCCCTAGTTTAGCCAGGGCAAGTTCTGAGAACCTTCTAAGGGCCTGAGGCAGCACCTCCCTAGCAGGCAGCCCCAGCCTATGCCTCTGTTCTTGTGACATCATGGAAGCCCCTGGTGACATCGCAAACCCTTCATCCTTTGTCCTGTGGCTAAGCAGGGATTGGGAAGATCAAGTCAGGGCTGAATCAAGATTAAGTTGGCCTCTTCCATCCTTAATTTCTTTTTTCTTTTTTCTTTTAGAGAGAGAGCACACAAGCAGGGGAGAGGGGCAGAGGGAGAGAGAATTTTAGGCAGGCTCCATGCTCAGCAGTGGAGCCCAATGCGGGGCTCAGTCCCACAGACCCTGAGATCATGACCTGAAATCAAGAGTCAGATGCTCACCTGACTGAGCCACCCAGGAGCCTCTCCATCCTCAGTTTCTGCTCACCTGCCCCTACCAGTTCCCCCCAGGGACCCAAATTTGGCAGTTAATGTAGCCCACATCCCACTGTCCATTTCCCAGGAAGCAGCAGGCACCGCCACCACAGCCACTGTACTATCACAGGGGCCTTTGGTGATGCCTCTTCAGAGGACTGGGCAGGCAGGGCTGTCAGCTGGGAACCAGGAGGGGTGTCTTGACCTGAAATCAAGAACCAAAATGGAGTTGGCCACTAGTTCACCTATCCTCCGCTACCTCTCTCTCCCATCCCCACTTCTTCACCCAGTTCTGCTTAGTACCTCCCCATCCCTGGTCAGCTGTGTGTAAATAGAGAAGGAGGGGCCACCAGAGGCAGGGAAGGGAGGGGACCATTGGGATTATAAATTCCAAAAAGTCCACTCAACTCCCAGAGCCGGATCCCTGAAAATCTACTGTCAGCTGCGGTACTTGCTACCATTCTCAGGATCCTCATCATGAAAGGTCTTCTGCTGCTCACCCTGTCTGCTCTGCTCTGCTGGGTCTCAGGTGAGCATCTAGGGGCCCCAAGGACTTCTACAGCTTGCCCCACCCACCACCCTCCATTGCCCACTGCTCAGGATCCCAAGTGCCCCAACTGGTGGCTCAGTTCTCCTGTGCCTCCAGAACCAGGCTTCCCTGTCACAGGGTCTTTGCTCCATTTCTCAAGGATTCCTGGCTCCTTCACACTTCTCCCCACCTCCAAGACCTGCCAGGGCTCCAGGTCCCCTCTCCCCTACTCCACTACCAAACTCTCTGGGACCCAGCTTACTGCTTTCTCCTCTTACCATCTGCACTCAGCAGAGTCCTCCCAGAAACCTAGGCATCCAGTCTGGGACTTCTTGTGCATCCTACCCTCCCCATCTACTCCATCAGATTTTGTTCTCAGTCATTCTGAGAGGCAGTGGCCTTTTCTAGTGCACCCTTGGGCTTCCCTGGGGAGCATACCCCCAGGGATACAAGCCTTCTGGAGGGTCCCAGGGATTTCTTAGAATCTCCTGGGAAACTGGGGAGATATCCCAGCCTCCCAGGGAGGGAATGCCAAGGCTGCTCATGCCCAGGGTGAAATGGATTTGTTGCACAGAGGTGCAGTCACCGGACCCCTCTACTCTTGGACTGAACCCCTCCTTCGCCACACTTGGCTCACCCAAACCTGCAATTAGCTGAGGTGGGAACTTGGAGGGTGACACTTTCTGCTTCCATTCTCTCCCTTTTGGTAAGGTGCTCAGGTGGAATCTGATGATCTGGTTCCCAGATATTTTTCTTTTCTTCCTCAAAGCCGCCAGGATGACAGGATCCCACACTTACGGCAGTCCCAGGTGGTGAGAGTAAATTGCTAAAGCTGACCACAGGGGCACCTGGCTGGCTCAGTCAGTTAAGCGTCCAACTCTTGGTTTGGCTCAGGTCATGATCTCACCGTGAGTTCGAGCCCCGCATTTGGCTCTACACTGACAGCGCAGCCTCTCTCAAAAATAAATGAGCTTAAAAAAAATAAAAATAAAAATAAAAATAAAAGCTGGCCGTAGGTGGCTTTCTTGCCAGCCTCAAGTTACAAGCCATTTATGCAAGTGCTGCAACCATCATTCTTATTTGTAATATTTCTTCCAATTTTAAGTCTCCATCTGTGACGTCTTCTGAATTCCTTTATCTTTTCCCCCACCTCCTCCATTCCTTGCCCACGGTATTCTCACATTCCATCTATCCCCAGCCCTGTGTTTTTGTTGGTAGCTCTACCCCTCTTGACTCATCCCCCATGGGGTGGGGTGAAGGACAGTGTTTAGTGTGTGGGCATTCACAGAGCAGTGCTCCACCCTCCCCCACCTCCACTGTTGCTGCTTTACTCACCTCCTCTGTCACTACCAAACCAAACAGGTTAGAACACCTACTTGATTGGCTCTTCTCCACCCTACCCCACAGCTCTGCTGGTCCCCAGGTGAGTCAGACACCCCATCACCTCAGCCTGACTTGTGTCTTCCCAGCTGACATTCGCTGTCACTCCTGCTACAAGGTCCCTGTGCTGGGCTGTGTGGACCGGCAGTCCTGCCGCCTAGAACCAGGACAGCAGTGCCTGACAACAAATGTGTACCTCGGTAACATCCCCCTCTTTAGGGGGGAGAGGGGACCGGTGGGAGACTCTATTGGTGAGGGCTGAGGCCCAACTGTAGCTCAGACTGAGGTGGAACAGACAATCACAGGAATGATGATATTTGGCCAAGGGTTCTTAGATACCAGGCACCATTCTCTGACTTTACATGGATTGTTTGAGTTCATGTTCAAGAATCCTATGATGTGGGTGCTCTCCTTACACTGAGGAGACAGCCTCAGAAAGAGACACTGACAAGTCCAAGGCCTCACAGCCAACAAGTGATAGGACCAAGACTGGGGTGAGGGGGCAGGGGAAGGAAGTGAAGGAGGACAGTCAGACTTACTGAGAAGAGATAAAGAGGGGAGGGCCAGGGGCAGAGTAGGGAAGGAAGGAAGGGAAGGAAGCCTGGGTGGGGAGGGGAGGTGGACACAGGCATGCCAGGTGCCCATCCTAGCTGACCCCACTGTCCACTCCTACCCTCAGGTAAGATGTGGGTTTTCTCCAACCTTCGATGTGGCACACCCGAAGAGCCTTGTCGGGAGACCTTCAACCAAACCAACCACAAGCTGGGTCTGACCTATAACACTACCTGCTGCAGCAAGGACAACTGTAACAGCCCAGCCCCTCGGCCCACCCCGGCCCTGGCCCTTATCCTCCTGACTTCTTTGGCTGGCCTTGGCCTCTGGCTGCTGCACTGAGACTCACTCCATAGCTGCCCCTCCTCCCACTTGCCTTAACTTGAGCTGAGCCCTGTGTCCCCTGGCTCCCTACAATGGCCTCTCCTTAGCTCCCTTTGCTCAGAAAAACATTTCTCCAGACTCTTCACATTTCTTTAATTAGACAATGGTCTCTCTACCCATCCTGCCACTTTACATCCTCCACTCTGCTTCTCCTGAGTCCCTGCCCATATCCCTCTAGACCATTCCAAATCTTCCCCAATAGAACTCCTCACTCTATTTTTCCTCCTGCACTCTACCGTGCCCTACTCCGGGAGCGATGGGGACCTGGGCCTGAAATTGTCTTCTGTCCTGTCCCCAGTGAAGGCTCCTAGGAAGGACCTGATGACCTCACTGTCTGGGGTTGATTCCCCAAACCCTGGCCCCCATACATACCCCATTCCCATGATCACCTCTTTCCATTTTGAGTAATAAATGTCTATGTCTGATAAATTGTGTGTTTATTGTCAACAGACCTCTTGTCAGAGGCCCCCTCTCGGGAAATGATGTTTTCAGCTCCCTCCCTCCCCCAAGAATCCTTCAGGGGTTTCCCTGAGAGGCTGGGCTGGGGCAAATGGAGAAATGGGTTTTTCAGGCCTCTATCCTTCCTTCCTGTGCCTGAAGTTGGCACACAGGTCTCAGTGTTTGGAGCGACGATTCTTATCCCAAATTTAGGCCACACCTCTGGTGTACTGCCAAGAAGGAGGTGCAGCCTGGCTTCAGGGCTCACCAAAAAGGGTAGGAGAGTTGCATGGGGATGGAATCCAGGACCCTCTTAACAGGCCTCAGTCCCTCAGGTTAGAGTCAAGGGCCTCACTTGGCCAGGCTACTAAGCAGGGCACCAAGCAACCCTCCTAGCATGGTGCTTACGTTTCCTTTCTCAATCCTATAGAGTCATGTTGGGAACCAAGTGGCAAATGGGAGAAAGGGGAACAAACCCAAACAGTTTCTTTGATTTCTGATGACCCCCACTTAGCCCAGAGACCACTCCCCTCATGCCCTCATGGTCCTCACTGCCGGGGAAGACTCTCCCTAGCAATAGGACCAGAAGTCACTTAGAGCAGATTCTCCATTGTCCCTTGGGGTTTCATTGGTTAAGGAGTACACCATTATAACTAAGTCCACTGATGCTTGATAACCCCTAAACTAGAACATGGACGCCCCCATAATACTCCTGCAATTCTCCCATCAAAAAAGATAGAATTTTCCAGTCAGCTCTAGGGTGGTGGATAGATTTTAATGGCTCACAGAGGGCTGTTTGTCTTCTCACCTCGAATCTCCTTTGTTCCCTCGCTCCCTTGTGCCCTTCCCTTCCCTTGAGCCTACTACCCTCTTTACAGTGCTGGCAAGAGCCAGGCCAGTGTGGTGGCTGTTGCAGCCAGGAGGCATGGCAGGGCTACAGTGTTCGCGACGGCGCTGTTGCACAGGTCTCCGACGCAGCAGTCTCTGTGGGTTGTGTAAGTCACATCTCCCACCAACTCTGTTTCCACTTGATTGCAACGATGGGCTGCCACGCAGGCTGGATAGTGATGAATCAAGGTCACTGAGGCTGAGGAGAGAACGAGACTGGGGTGTCGGACTCTTCGCATGAGGACTTGCCTTCTAGGGCAGAGTGGATGTGACTTCAAGGAGCCCAAAGGGATTCTCTGCCCCCCTCAAAAAAACAGCTCCATGAAACCAAATGACCAAAATCCACACACTGACACTGTGAACCCTCTAATTCAATGCACTGAAATGGACCAACATCACTTCTGTGCTGTTCTTGCCCAAAACTCATGACTGCAATCTAGAAATCACGAGAAAATATTAGATAAATCTAAATTGAGAGACAGTCTATAAAATAACTTATCAGGACTCTTCAAAAGTGTCAAGGTCATGGAAGACAAAGACTCAGAATTGTCACAGATCAGAGGAGACTAAGAAGACTCGAGAGCTAAAATGCAATGTGGGATCCTGGTCTGGGTCCTGGACCGTCAGTTCAGATGCAGAAATGAACACTACAGGTCCTATCAGCCCCAGGCACAGCCGGGCTGGCCAAAGGAACACGTAGCCTAGGCTCAAGGGATAGGAATGCTTGCTTCTCACTCAAAGGAACCTGTAAGGCAAGTAATTAAAATCAGCACTATCCTAAAGATATGATCATTAGATGTACCTAATGAAATCTCTAACATAAAGAATAAAGATATTTTTGGGGCGCCTGGGTGGCGCAGTCGGTTGGGCGTCCGACTTCAGCCAGGTCACGATCTCGCGGTCCCTGAGTTCGAGCCCCGCGTCAGGCTCTGAGCTGATGGCTCAGAGCCTGGAGCCTGTTTCCGATTCTGTGTCTCCCTCTCTCTCTGTCCCTCCCCCGTTCATGCTCTGTCTCTCTCTGTCCCAAAAATAAACGTTGAAAAAAAAAAATTTTAAAAAAAATTAAAAAAAAAAAAAAGAATAAAGATATTTTTGAGATTCCAAGTCACTTGAGATGGAAAAGATGTCCGAGGACCAGACGAAGTAGCACTAGAACACCTGCTAGCATGACCTCACGGACTTCCAGTCAACAGTGTCCACTTCCTCAGAAGAACCCTATCCCCACTTTTGTCCTCAAAAACCCTCATGGGCAAGCAGTTGGGGAGGGGGTGGGACTTTGGAGCATCAGCTCCCCCATTATCTTGGATGGCACCACACCAATAAATGGCCTATCTTTCTTCTCTGCCAAAGCTCGGTGCCTGTTTTTATTGGCTTGTTGTGTAGCAAGTGGATGAACTCTCGTTCGGTTTGGCTCTAGTACAGGACCCCAAAAAAAGA
The DNA here is from genome assembly GCF_018350215.1 of Panthera leo. Lineage (NCBI taxonomy): Eukaryota > Metazoa > Chordata > Mammalia > Carnivora > Felidae > Panthera > Panthera leo. Next base: position 30,403,326 of record NC_056683.1, on the reverse strand, counting down.
CATGCGTAGAACAACTGGCTAAACTGAATAAGGTCTGGAGATGAGTTGGTAGTACCAGTGTTATTGTTATTTTCTGATTTTGATAATAGTACTGTGGTTATATAAAATGTTAACATTAGAGGAAGGAAGGTGAAGGATATACAGGAACTCTCTGTACTATTTTTACTAAATAGTAAACTCTCTATACTATTTCTACTAAATAATTTTCAAAAATTATTTCAAAATTACACACACACACACACACACACACACACACACACACACATCCCTGGTCCTTATCTAATGTCTGCAAGTTTGGTTTGCTATTTTGGTCCCTGACCTCAAGGGACAGAACTTTTTCAACCATTTGTGAGTGAATGGGCCTATGAGACTCTGGAGAGTTAAGAGGGGGAAGTAGGAACATAGGGACAGTGGGCTGCTGAGGGGCTGTGCCAGAGCCAGAGGGCTCTAAGACTGCTCTACTCTGCCATGGCACCATCTGCCCAGAGCCAGACTGAGCCTAGAAGGTTCTGGAAACCAGAAGGATCGAAGTAGGAGCTGGAGGCAGGGAAAGGCTGGGGGAAGAGGGAGAAACTGAGGACTCACGGTTTCCAGATAGCTTGTTCGGTCCCAGGCCTGGCTGGGGTTTGCGCTCCAGGAAGCCACAGCGTTCTCCCTCCCTGCAGGTGGCCACGGTTTCTTTGCAGGAGCTGCTGGGGCCTCCTTTGCAGTCAAAGCACCTCATTTGGTTTCCTGGCAGGAAAGAAGAGGTGCTTGACCCGGGCTGACTGAGGAGCCAGTGTGGGTAGAGGGGGATGGGCTGCCTCCTTACCCAAGGCAGTCCCCAGCAGGGTGCCAAGCAGGACCCCGACAACTGGGGAGTTCATTGTGTCTGCCTGTGTCAGGATCACCTCTCTCTCCCACCCCCCCCTCCCTGGCCCTGCTCTGCCAGCCTTATATCCCCCTTGCCTTGGGCTTTATAGGGCAATAAAAAGGGAGGAAAGAATCTCCCCCAGCAGGCACTGGGGCCCCATTGGGGACAGGGAGGGGCCCCCATGGCAGGAAGAGCCCTCAGCATCCTCTGGAGTCCCCAGATTCTTCCTTCCTCAGCAGCTGTTCTAAAGCTGTGGCCCCCGAATTCCTGGCCGTAAGACCCTTTTGGAAGGTCCTCAGTGTTTTCCTTTTCCAACTTCATACCTACGTGAGGTCAGATTTTCTTTGTATACTTCGACCAAAACAACATATCCCAAAAGACTTTGTGCAGAAGAAGATGTGAAAACCTGGCCATCTTCTCTTAAGCCTTTTATGTAATTCCCCAAAGTGTGGAGGGATACTACTTTTCTATGTTGTTGGGAAAGAAGTTACTTTTCACAAAACTATGTTTTGTTAACATGTAATAGGTTTATTATTTTTATTTTTAAATAAACCTATTTAAACTGCTCTGTTTTGATTTCTAATATAGTAAATACCAATATTAACTCCCACAAAGAAAAACTCTGCTCTGTCTTCAGTAATTTTTAAGAGGTGAAGAGGTCCTGAGATTAAAAAAAAAAAATGTTTTGGAGATCTGTCTCCTCTGCCTTCCCTCCTCTATCTTACTCCTGGCGCATCCCTGTTCTGATGCCTCAGATCAGGCTCTCCTCCCCAATGTCTTAAACCCAGTTTTCCAGAATCTACCACCACCTTCTAAATCTTATCCCCACATTCCTTCCAAGTCTTTCTGAGCCACACACCCCCCCAGTGGAAACACATCTGTCCCTCTGGCCCCACCCATGATTAATTCCTCCCTCGTGGTAGTAAAGCTGGGAGGGATAATTATAGGGTACAAATGTTGAGGCTTGGGGGGATCAAAGGGATCTGAAGCTGGGTGGGGTCCCACTTAGACAGCTGAGCTTTGTGTGGAGGGGCAGGTGGAAGAGGGTAGTGTTCATTTCACATTCAAACACCACACTGGAGCCATTCTGGGTCAGGGCTTCCAGGAGGGTGACCTTGAGAGACTCAAATGCTTGGAGAGGGGAAAAATGGAGCAAACAAAGACAGGGAGCTGAGTTGACAGAGCGGAGAACAGCTTGAGAGGAGGGGAGGGAGGGAGGAGTGAGGGGGAAGGTGACAGACATAACTCTGGAGCGGCAGACGCAGCCAAGAGTAACAAACACAGAATGGAGAAGACCCTGAAGACTGGAGCAGACTAAAGTAGGGGGCAGAGAGGATGTGAGAGATGTGAGACGCAAGAGCAGAGGCCCAGGACCCTCCCACGTCAGGCTGGTGGATCTGGTCCTGGTTCCACCCCCGCCCCCCAGATTCACTCCCTAGGTGTGTTTGTTTACTTGTCCCTCCCTGTCTCACTCAGATGCTCCAACTCTCGGGACCTCGGGGTGCAGATCACATTCTCCCAGACTCCTGAGCCCTGGGTCCAGCCATGGGCACCTCCAGCATCTGTCTGTGCCTCCTGTTCCTCTGTGGGGCACTGGGTAAGGGTGGGCCGGTGGGGAGAAGCGGGGAAGACTGGAGAAGAGAGTTGTAAGGGCTTTAGAAGGAAGAGCTACCGGGAATGGCCTCAGGCCAGGCGAAGGTGGAACAAGAAGTTTCTTTCCGAAGACATTTGAGAATAACTATCTCTTCCTTGCAGCATCTCTTGGACATGCCTCTGACCTCTGTCTCCCCTATCCTTTATCTTATCTTTTGCTTCTTTACTGGGTCCCTTGGTCAGTGTCAGTGTCGGTTCTTAATTCGCTCTTGTCTGTGGCACCATTCACTTAACCTCTTTACCGCCACCCTGCCTTCCCCGGTCTGGCATTTTGTGTCACTCTCCACGTTCATCTCTGACTCTCGTGGCTTCTGTCATGTCTGTGCACTTCTCACAACCTCTGTATCCCTCTGGTTTCTGTGTCTTTCTCTTTTCCTGAGTTGTCCCCCCACCCTCCTCTGTGTCTTTTTTTCTACTTCTGCCTGCCCTCCTCCCTCCCTTTCACCACTTCCCTCTCCCCACTTTGTGTGTCACATCTCTCTGTGAATCCCTGTCGCAGGTCTGGGCTCGAGCCTCTCACTGGCCTGTTTGCCTGTCTTGATCTCTGCTGACCCCCCAGGTCTCACCACGTCCCCCACCCGGGGACGGCTCCGCTGTTACACCTGCAGCTTCAGCAAACCCTGCTATCCTGTTCTCACCGAGTGTCAGGATGACGAAGTTTGTGGCATCAGTATCGGCACCTCAGGTAGGACTCTGGTCCCATGGCTCTACTCCAGGCCCATCTCCATCCATCCATCCTACTTTTCCTGCTGCCCCCCACACAGTCTTTGCCTCCTTCCTGCCCGGGCCTCAGCATTCCCTCTTTGTCCCACAGAGCAGAGTGAGATCATCGAGCGGAAAGGCTGCCTCCCAAGAGCCCAGTGCCCTCTGCAGGGCCATGCCACCTACTGGTCACGCTCCTATGCTCTGCGGCACCACTGCTGTGAGCAGAACCTGTGCAACACAGCCACAGTGCTGCAGCGGCTCCCCAGCCCCCTCCTCATCACCCTGCTCCTCCTCGTGGCCAGCTTCATGTGGGGAGCCCACCTCCTCCACTAGCCTCAAACCAGGACTCCTCCACCATCACCACCACCCTGGAAACACCTCATCTGAGATATGCCCAAGAACCTGATTCTGAAGAGACCTCAGGTCTCTGGCCCAATACCTTCCCAGACCCTTCCCAAGGCCTGATTCCTACGGGCACTGCTCTAACCCCTATAGGTACCTGCCCAGAGCCCAGCCTCGTAAAGAACACCTGTTCTATGCCTTTTGTCTTTTCTAGTTGCCCGATGTTGATGCTCTATCTTAGCTCCAGGTCTTGGGCAAGGCAGGTGTTTTGATGGAGCTGTGGGTCCCAGGCACGGGGATTGAAGGGGCACCAGGTATGGTGAGGAGGACAGTCTTGCTAGGAAAGATTAATTTGGCAGGTTAGGAACTCAGGAAGGAGGTTCTTGGGGAACTATGAAGAGTAAATTTAATAAAAGTGCTATTTGTGAGTCTAGGACACTGCTCTGTGTGGTGTGTATGTGCGTGTGCTCTCTAAAAGCAAACTATAGCTGCTTGGTGGGTTTGGTTGGGGTGCTGGGACTAGAACCCTAACTTTCACCTCACTCACCATCTGTGTCATTCCCGTCCTCCTCCTTGCTAACAGGTCAGCTTAAGCTGCTGTAGCATGAAGGCTTTTGGTGACACTCCTGTGAAAGCTTTTCTCCACTGAGGTCCAAGCTTGAGCACACAAAAGGATGTGGCTGGGAGTCCAGCTCCTTTCTGCCTGAGACCGGGGAGTGGACCAGTTGGGAGCACCAATGCCCTTCCCTGCTTGGCCAGCCCAGACTTGTCCAGGGTTCACTGACAGCCCAGCACACAGGGCCCAATTACACACCCCACCAGCGAATCCACCCGCCCACCCTTGCGGACACTCCCTCTCCCCAGGGAGATACCATGGGACTCTTGGAGCTCCCAGGATGTCAGGATGTTGATAAGCCTCTGCCACTCTGGATGCCACAATGAAGTGCTAGGATAAGGAGGGTGGCTCAGGGTGGGGGCCCAGCACAGCCACCCCTCATCCTGACTCAGTGCCCTCCCCTTCCATGCAAGGAAGTCTGGGGTCTGATTAAAGGTGCCTGTTCTCCCTCAACTTCTTCTCTGGGAAAATGAGACTGAGCAGGGATGAGGGACTGGAGGTGGGGGGTGGTCTGACTTAATTTAGAGGCCACCTGAATCTTCTTCCCATTCTCTCTGTCATTCCATCCTCCTACTTGATGCTTCCATTTGTTTCTCTCTGTCCATCTCTTCCTCTTACTTGAGTCCTTGCCTTCTCTCTTCTTCACTTTCCTCCATTTATCCTTTGGTTTCCCCAAGACTGATACTCCACCATTGCTCAAGTCTCTGGATTCTTCTGCCTCCTCTCTGTCCATCCCCACCCCTCCACACCCCCTGCCCCCTACCCCAGGCTCCCTTCAATCCCATGGGACTGGGCACTTAGGGTCACCCCTTCACTGGCTATTATAAAACAGGAGACCACACTTTCTCATAGGTGACGTCACAAGATAATGCTTCTCCTTTCCTTCAGCAACCCCCACCCCCAACACACAAGCGTGCGCGCGCGCACACACACACACACACACACACACACACAGCTTGACTGCTGGAGACCAGCTGGACTGTAAAGTAGCACTCTCAGCCCCTCCCCCCTTGCCAGGGTTTTCAGGCGAATCTTTCAGGTGCCAGATGGCTGGAGAGACAGCAGGTCACACTTCCCAGCAGATGTCATCGAGATCATCTGATCTTGTGGGCAGGTGGGCTGTGGGTTTTGTGAAGCAGAAAGATAGATTAAGGATACTTCCATACTCCACCTCCTCAGAATTAGGATTCCACACCCATCCCAACCCCAGTCTCCTCTGGGATTTAAGCCTGTACCCCCTAGTGTTTCTCACCTGAGACGGGCCACATGGATGTTCTCATAGACCTGGATTTCAGGTTTGAAATGAGGAATCGAGGCATCTAAGAAGAAGGAGCCATATGGGGTGCAGCAGAGAAATTATCAGATAATTCAGAGCTATATTCCTTACTGCCCTCCTCCCCTAGAGAAATAGGGTATAGAGGCAACCCTCTGCCTCACACCCACATGCTCTCTTCTTTCCTCTGGGAGGGAGGGACTCACCTCTGCACTGAGCCCTCTGGACCCTCTGTCTCCAGAGCATGATGCTGAGGGCCAGGATGGTGAACCCTTGACCTGCTGCAAGCAACAGCATCAGGATCCAGGATACATCCCAGCCCGTGGCAGGGGCACAGAGGGCAGGGGAGGCATCCATGGAGGCTACAGTAGGGGCAAGACAATAGGGATAAGGAGGCAGGTGGTGAGGGGTCTGTTCCCATACCCCAAAGAAAGGCCTCTCCCCATAGTCTGGTGGGCTCTTCCCACCAGAAGACCTCATATGCATCTTTGCCCCCAGTTTCCACCAACCCACTCTGCCCATTTTCAAGCCTCTCATCCTGAGCCTCTGAACCAATAGCAATACACCCCCTCCCATATATGAACAGCTAACTCCAGAGCAGACTGGCGGCCGTAACTGGCAGCCATATGAGCAATCTTTCCTCATATCCTTAATAGTAATCCAAAGTTTCAAGAGAAAGTAAAGTGCCTTCCATTCATTCATTCTTTCATTCATTCACTCCATAAGCATTCACTGAGTGCCCACCAAATGCCAGGCGCCACATTAGGTGCTGTAGATGTAGAGAGAAATAAGACCCAGGCACTTCTCATTAACTGGCCTTTGCCTTCCAAACTAATGGCAATTTTCTCCTCCCTCCTGCCTTGTAAATGGGTTATTCTATATCCAATGGCATTCTGTCTGTGTATAATGGATTTTTAATTGTAAAACAATGATACATTTTTTTCTCCTTCTCCTTTCACTCTCAGTAGGCCATTATAACATCAGTGCATATATCTTTTCTTCAAAAGACAACTCCCGGGGTGCCTGGGTGGCTCAGTCGGTTAAGTGTCTGACTTCGGCTCAGGTCGTGATCTCACGGTTCGTGGGTTCGAGCCCCGCATCGGGCTCTGTGCTGAACGCTTGCTCAGAGCCTGGAGCCTGTTTCGGATTCTGTGTCTCCTTTTCTCTGCCCCTCCTCCACTCTCACTCTGTCTCTCAAAAATAAATAAATGTAAAACATTTTTTAAAAATTAAAAAAAAGACAACTCCCCCATCAATAATTCTTATTTACTTCCTCTCTGAAATGGGATAGCCCACACAAATCCTAGGTTACCCTATTTCTGAATAATGGCATATCCCACTGGAATCCTTCTTGTCCTTCATGGCCAATGGTCTATTCCACCAGAAAGGTGGCTTAATCAACCCCCTTCTCTGTTATAGAGTTGGCCAATGAGAAAAAAGCCCTCTCCCTACAGGTGATGGTCTGCTCCACCGGAAATCACCCCCAACCCAAATCTGGCCAATTACAAAGTCACGTCCTCCTCCCCTGGCCAGCAGGTGCAGAATGTGCCAGAGACAACATCCTCTCCCATATCCTCCTTCAGTTTACCTGCCAGGCTAAAGCTGACCCCTTTGTTATGAGGCATGAGGCAGCTGATGATTCTTGGTCTATGTTCCCTGGACTCAGAGAGCTGTTCCCCAGGACACACCAAGAGCAGGGCAGCCCCATCGCCCCAAAATGACTGTACATGGCCCCTCACAGGACCCCTTCCCTCTAGCCAGGTCACAGAGTCTAGGCGTCTGGCAGGGGCCACAGAGCATAAAAGGACGGAGCAGGGGGATCCATCCGCAGCCCTCGCGGATAGCTGGGATCCTGTGGGGAGAGAGGGACCACTTAGTTTTTTGCTGGGCTTCCTGGCCCCCGGTGGCCCCCCATCTGCATGCCTCCACTCACCTCTGAGCACGGAGACATCATACACCCTCCAGTTCTGGTACTTGTGGTGCTGACCCAGAACAGCACACCAGTACCGACCGGCGTCTCCCTCTTTGGACTTTTCCAGCCACAAAGAGTAGTTCCCCAGCAGTTTGAGCCTGGATGCCCTTACAGACTTCCCAGGCTCTGGGGAAGGCCCCCTCCCAAGCCTGGCCACTTGGACTTGGGCCACCAGGGCAGTGGAGGAGCCTGCTGCAGGGCTGCGGAACCAGGACAGGAGTTCGTCTCCACTCAGAGTGGGTGGTGCGGGACATGGCAGCTCCATTGGCTCCCCCAAGGCTACATAGATGGTCTGGATATTGTCTGTGGAGAGGGGGTTTTATGGTGCTAGAAACCTCCATCAGATCAACAGCTCCCACTTGACCTCTAACTCCTGGCTTCTGCTCCTTCTGGGGTCTCCCAGCATGGGTCTTGCTATGAACACAATTCTCAAGTGACAGCTATAAAAGAAGTTGAGGAGGGGAGAAGAGGGTAGGGCTTTCTTCCTCTCTCCTCCAGTGGGTGAGAGAATCTGAAGGCAAGAGAGAAAAGGCTGGAATAGTTGGCATATACCCTTCTCTCTTCCTCTCATTTCTCCTTTTCTAGAAGCACTTATGTGTCTATTCTTATTTTCTAAGGGAAACTGTCCATGATCTGGACCCTCATTTTCTCTGGATCTTCCCCAGAATTAGAGGTAGGGGGAAGTCAGTTGGGGTAAATCTATCTTCTTGAGTCACATGCCATCTGCAGGCCCCTAAGGAGAAACAGCAATAGTTCCTCACGACCTTGCAAATAGCTGAAGAATCCCCCACCTCCCGCTCCTTACCTGCAGCAGCCTGCGGGGGGCCACATAGGAACAGAAGGAGGAATAAGACCGCCATGGGGAGAGCCTGCCAAGTTCTCTTGCCCAGGACCTGGTGCCCCACGGAGGAAACAGAACCCAGATAAAGACTCACACTCCCCGGTCTGGAGTGACACGGTCCTCTTGAGGGGATGGGAATGCTGGGGAGATAAAGCCCAGCTTCCTGTCTACTGGGGAAAAAGTGACCACCACCTTCCAGTCCCAAGGGGGAAAAGACCCAGTCCAGTCTGTTCTGAAGATGATCTCCTCACACTTCTGACTCTACATCAGCTGAAGGACACAGATTAAAGACTCTTCATGCTAAAAAGCCTGCACAGAAGGGAGCACAGCTGTTCACCTCCATTCAGTCTGGAAGTACATTCTGTGCTCTCTCCTTCACCCTAAGAGATGCCACATAAATGCAGAAGCTGAATCTTCACGTTGGTCTCCACAGAACTCAGTACAAGACTGCACCCCAGCCAATACCCTATAAATAATTTAGAATGATTTTCCGTGTGGCTTATGGCACACCACACATCTCTTCTGAACCCCTGATGAGTATATTACGTTACTATTAAAGGAAGAGAATAACAAGTGTTTGCAGAATTCACCAATTCACCTCTCTACCCCAGGTAGGATAGGATTCTCAAAACAGATCTTCATATAGCTCTAAGAGGTTTTTTGTTTTTTTTGTTTTTTTTTTTTTTTTTAGAGAGAGAGAGAGCACAAGTGAGTGAGGGGTAGGGAAAGAGAATCACAGGAGGAGCAGAGAGAGAGAGAGAAAGAAAGAGAAACAGGGAAGCAGCATTCCCCCAAAGCAGGGCTTGTGCTTACCTGATGTGGGACTCAAACTCACAAACCACGACATCATGACATCATGACTTGAGCTGAAGTCAGATGCTTAACAACTGAGCCACCCAGGCACCCTAGCTCTAATAGTTCTTAATGTGTTATTTACTTTTAAAGGTTATTTACTTTTAAAGTAGTATATATGGCATATATATTTTTATATTTTTATTTTTTACTGAGAGAAGAGAGAGAGCACGTGAACAGGGGAGGGATGGGGGGTGTGGGGGGGTTACAGAGAATCAGAAGCTGGCTCTGCACTGACAGCAGCGAGTCCGATGTGGGGCTCGAACTTGTGAACTGTGAGGTCATGACCTGAGCCAAAGTTGTACGGTCAACTGACTGAGCCACCCAGGAGCCACTTTAATGTTTTTTTATTTTAATTCCAGTTGGTTGACATACAGTGTTATAATAGTTTCAGGTGTACAATATACTGATTCAACATTTCCATGCATCACAGGGTACTCATCCCAACAAGTGCATGCCTTAATCCCCATCACCTATTTAATCCATGTCCCCCCTGCCCCCGGTATTAGCTGGATGCTGATTACATCGATATACTCAAATGGTGCACTTTTATGTATATATGCTTAGTGCAATAAAAAGCTAAAGAATTTACATATAATGTAGGTGTAACGTACAAAGAAAAGGCAAACCTGTCTATTTAATAACAGTATTACCATTTCAAAGATCCTCTATGCTGTGTTACACTATTCTAAATTTGCTCTTTATCTTGCACTTACTTGACCATTAAATTTTCTTTTTGAAACGGGGTGTCAGGTTGTATGTAATCTATGGCTTTCTTTTTTCCAGTCAGTACTACGGTTTTGAGGTTCATCTACGCTTAAGAACGATAATGTATCCTTTATTTTTTAAACCAGTATTTCACACACGTTAACAATACTGAGTCCTCCTATCCATATCCATGACTGCGACGTAGCTCTCCACTTACTCAAGCCTTCAGTTTACCTCTTTCAAAAACTTCTGTAATTCTTTTCATAAAATCTTGCATTTCTTTGATTTGATGTATTCCTAGACACCTTTTCTTTTCCGTTGCTCTGGTCAAGTGCTCCTAATCCTGCCTCTCGTTCCCACTTCGCTCGAGAGTCTGCCAATATTAAGGGACAGAAATAAGTGACTGGACTACACCTGATAAAGTTGTAACTCTCCGCGTTCCAAACGCCTCCAACTAATTTCTGACCATCGCTCTACCCGTAGGTCCAATTGCCCGAAGCCCGTCTCAGGCAGCGCGGAAAATGTCTCCGCTCCGCACGAGGCGGAGCCGGTACGTGCTGACGTCAAGGGCACGCAATACCTTAGAGGCCGGGGAAGGGCGGGGCCAGCAGGGGGACCTGCTGCTGGGAGAGCAGCGGCCCGAGCGGGGGCCATGGCGAAGCTGCTGAGCTGCGTCCTAGGCCCCCGGCTCTACAAAATCTACCGGGAAAGAGACTCGGAAAGGGCCCCGTCCGGCGTCCCCGAGACTCCAACTTCAGTCACTACCCCCCCTTCCAGCTCCTGGGTGAGTCGAGTTCTCCCCTGGTCAAAAACATGGTACGGCCCAAACCCCTTTGCGGCCTTTGCTCCCCAGAAGCGCCCATTATTGGAAATCGGGGGAGCCTGGTTGTCAAGCCAGTTGTCTGCGAAGTGCTCTTTGTGCTTCCTGGGTTAAAGTCACGCCTGCGGACTGGCTGCCTCCTTTATCGCGGTTTGCCACCGCTTTCTCATTCCGACTACCACTCCTTGCTTTTTCCTCTCGCGGCCCCCCACCCTGTCTGTCGTGGTTCGTGCTGGTCCCATTTGACTCTATGTCCTGGAAGAGACCCTGCGCGGATTCGAGAGCTGGATGATTTTGCCGTCAAACTCTCGATTTCTTCCTGCTAGGTGCCTTCCCTGGTTCTGTTTTATCTTCCCTTTACCCTGGCCTTGAATTTCAACATGACTTGAATATGTCACGGACCCGCTGCCCCCCACCCAACCGCCCAACCTACTTTGGAGACCCCAGGGTCCTTGCATTCGTGAAAGCTGAGGGTGGTGGTAGGTTGTGCCCCTACACGGTCTCCACCTTTTTATTGGTAGTCTCAGATTATGTTTACTGTCCTCTACAAACCGTCCACCCTCAGCCACATTCTCTTCTTTAATCACCCCACTGTTATTTTTGTTCTTTCCCTCTTAAAGTTGTTATGGTGCCTTTCCTTTCTGCTGCTCTAACCCCTCTCCCCATATGCACATGCCCACAACCCATCTGAAACTGGGAGCAGAAATCATCCAGTGATGTTTTCACTTTTGCTCCCAAGTCCAGCCCCGTATGTTCTCACCGTCTGGGGTAGGAAATGAGGTTTGGAGTGGGGGTGGGGGTGGGAAGAGGGGCTTCTGTGGGAGACAGGGATGTACCAGGAGGGATAGCTTTGAAGGCTAGAACCAGAGGACACGAATCAGGGCTTTCAAAAGAGAAGGGGAAGGACTTGTCAATGGACACGGCCCTTGACACAGCCATCTGCTTTGGCAGGATACATACTATCAACCCCGTGCCCTGGAGAAGCATGCGGACAGCATCCTGGCACTGGTACGTCTGCCCTGCCATCTGGGACTACTGCATCTTTTCCGACCCACTTGCCCTCCCGAATTTTCTCCCCCGCAGCTTGGGAGAAGGCAGTGCCCCTGGGGGTGGGGGATGTTCTGGGCTCTGCAAGAGACTTCAACACACACACGGGCGGACGTGCTGTCAAGTGCACACACTTGGCAGTCCCCTTTGGTGTGTGCATTTTTTTTCTCTGGGGCAGCCTGAGCCCTGAGGAAACTGTGCTTACTTTCGGGACCATCTGCAGGTGCTGAGTCCTGTGGTCCCCAGTGACCTGTCCTCCCTGGCAACTAACCCCTTTGGCTGCAAAGACAGCTGTTTTCTCTGGCAGGGTTCCTATGGTGACGTTTGTGCATCTCTTAGGGACCAGGCCAAGCGCTGTCCTGAGTGGGCTGAGTGAAAAGGCTTGATTAACTTGAGTAGAAAGAGAAACTGGCCTTTCAATGTGATGAAATTATGTCTGGAGATGAGGAAGAAAACAGAACCCGTACCTAATTTTACCAGCCTCTGTTATGCTCTGATACATTGCCTTTCAACAAATATTAAGCACCTACTGTGTCATGCACAGAATAGGTACTTGATATGATCTCCCTCAGGTTATCCACTTTGCTCAGAGGTTAGGCCTGGAAATGGCAGACCTGTGTGTGTGTGTGTATTGATTGCTTGTCCCCATCTCTCTGCTGCAGGCTTCAGTCTTCTGGTCCATCTCTTATTACTCCTCTCCCTTCGCCTTCTTCTACTTATACAGGAAAGGTCAGTGTGGTTTCAAAGGTGGTGGGCAGGTTGTTGGCAGCTGAGCTGACCCCCCCTAAAGAGGAGAGGGGACCTGAGAGGATGGCTTGGCTTCCCTCTTCCATCAGGCGTCTTCTTCCTCAGAGGGCATGGCTGTCCCAAAGAGAGGGTATGGGGTGGGGGTTGGGGCAGTGGGGAGAGCTTCTCATGTGATGCCTCTCCCCTCCCAGGTTACTTGAGCTTGTCCAAAGTGGTGCCGTTTTCTCACTATGCGGGGACACTGCTGCTACTCCTGGCAGGAGTGGCCTGCCTCCGAGGTAGGTTGAGAGGGAGCCTGGTTTGGATCTATCCCTCACTGGGTAAATATTTATGAAGTCACTTCTGCAGATACAGTTTTGTGTTGGGCCCTGAGGGGGAATAATTGGGAATGTTGAAGGCATGATCTTTTTCTTAAAGGGCGTGGTTGTAAGTAGGAAAAGCTAATTGGCAGAACACTTTGCTATTATCTAGAAGAGATGCATATACCCTACAATAATTCCACATATGTCCGTATATATGTTTGTAATAATCCAAAACTGGAAACAAGTCCATGGCCACAAATAGTAGGATGGCAGGGAGTCTCGTTCTAGGGCAGAACACAATACAGCAATGCAAATGAACAAATTGAAGCTACATTCAGCAACACAGATGAGTCTCACAATTGTAATGTTGAATGCAAGAAGAAGACTACCAAGGGGCGCCTGGGTGGCTGACTCGGTTAAACGTCCAACTTTGGCTCAGGTCATGATCTCGCGGTCCATGAGTTCGAACCCTGCGTCGGCTCTATGCTGACAGCTTAGAGCCTGGAGCCTGTTTCAGATTCTGTATCTCCCTCTCTCTCTGACCCTAGCCCATTCATGCTCTGTCTCTCTCTCTCTGTCAAAAATAAATAAGCATTAAAAAAATTTTTTTTTAAAAGAAGAAGACTAACAAATGATGCATGCAGTGTGTTTCTACTTATGTAAAGTTCAAGAGGGACGCATATAGAAGTGGCAAAACACAGGCATGCTTATCTTGAAAGTCAGGAGAGTGATTACCTGGGAGAGGGAGGGAACAGGATAGGGAGGGCTCCTGGAGGGACGTGACTTTGTTCTCTTCCTTGACTAGGGTGATGGTCACAGGAATGTTTGCTTCGTATTTTTTAAACTGGATATATATTGGACACACGTATGTTATATCTCACAACTTAAAAATACAGTCCAAATCATTGCCCCTCGGCAGATGCATGTGAAGAAAACTGGGTGAGGGGATGCTTGGAGAGAGGTGGTAGGCTAGGAGCTGCATGGCTGCAGTCATATCCAGCCTGGGGCGGGGACCTTCTGCCTTCGATGTCCTGCCTCCTGATCTCCATTGGGGTGGGCTCCCTCATCAGAGAGGCGTTCCCTGACCACCTCTCCTAAAAGTAGCTTCCAGTCCTGGGTTTTGTCTTATTTTTAAATTTTACATATTTATTTAAGTTTTGGGTTTTTCTGTTTTTTGTTTTTTTTTTTTTGAGAGGGAGAGAGAGAGAATGAGTGGGAGAGGGGCAGAGAGAGGGAGACCAAGGATCTCGAAGTGGGCTCTGTGCTGACAGCAGAGAGCCTGATGTGGGGCTTGAACTCAAGAACTATGAGATCATGAGTTGGATGCCTAACCAACTGAGCCACCCAGGCAGCCCAAATTTTATTTATTCTTAATTTGGGTACATAAATTAAATATAGAGAAGTCCAGAGAACAAAGTGTCATGAACTAAAATGCTTATATTCTGTCATGTAGCTTCACATACTTTTTGTCAATAAAGTTCTTTTTTTTTTTTTTTTTTTTTTAATTTTTTAACGTTTATTTATTTTTGAGACAGAGAGAGAGCATGAATAGGGGAGGGTCAGAGAGAGAGGGAGACACAGAATCTGAAACAGGCTCCAGGCTCTGAGCGGTCAGCACAGAGCCCGACGCGGGGCTCGAACTCACGGACCGCAAGATCATGACCTGAGCTGAAGTCAGACACTTAACCGCCTGAGCCACCCAGGCGCCCCTTGTCAATAAAGTTCTGAAGCATTGCATTCAGAGTTGGCATTTCTGTTGGAATCTTCCCCACTTCTGTGTTCCTCTTTCCCCAGAGGTAACCATTGTCACTTGGTGTGGTTTCTTTCCTGGTCCACATTTTTATCCTTTTATGAAAGATATACCTCATTTGATCAAATCTAAGCTGTTAGGAATTGTAAAATACATTCCAATTTCAGTTTTCAAATGTGAAAAACAATGCATTTTAGAATCTATGAAATATGGTAAGCATAAACCATATATAGCCATTCATTTGTGCATTTTGCCTTTTTGACACAAATGGCATCACATTATACAAATCATTCTGCACCTTCCTTCATTCTTAGTATTGTCTGGGGTCTCTACCCTTGATAATAATAGCATTCTAGTTGATTCTGGTTTTCTTCTTTATATCACTTAATCCTCTCTGAAATGTTCTTGTTTGCTTGCTTATTGTCTTTCTCCAGCCCCACCCCACCCCCAGCCAAAGTACTAGCTCTCCGGGCTGGGACCTGTGTGTCTTGTTTCCTGCTATCTCCCATGTCAGGACAGGGCCTGGCATATGACACCTGTCGGGTCAACGGAAGCAGAGAAGTCAGGGTTTGAGACTCCTTGGCAGTGAAGGGAGAGCAGATGTGATCGCCAAAGGGCCAGGTGAAGAGAGGAATGAGTGCAGTGTTGAGGATGGCTCTTATTTCAGAGAGGGAAGTAGAATGGAGGCAGGGGAGGAGTGGTCCAGGATTCAGAAGGTGGCAAAGATGGGCCCAGGAAGCAGAGGAGAAGGAGTCTCAGGGGACAGGAATAGTGCAGAGAGGCATAGTTGCAAGAGAGTGGGGATGGAGGAAGGAGACTTCGGATTCGGTGAGGAAGTGATTACGGGGCAAGAGCAGGAGCCATGAGGCCAGATGACAGGGAGTTAGACTATACAGAAGAGAGATGGAAAGCAAGCAGTGAAGAAGGGTGGCAGGGAAAAAAGAGACCAGTGTTCACAAGGGTGAACAGTAAGGTTGCATGATGGTGTGTTGCATGCAACAGTAAGGTTGCATGACTAGCAAAGTGAACATTCTGGAATGTTGAGGGTTGCCAACCTATAAAGAAACAAACTGAAGAAGCTGGGTAGCAGAACACTGAAGCCAGTTGCTAGATATGGAGGAAGGGGGTCAGCTCAACTCTCCTATTTCCCCAGACCCTGGGCCACCTGTTCCTTTCCCTCCCACTTCCCTTTCCAGGGCCTTCTCCGTGCCCATCTCCAATCCTCTTCCTGAAACTTACTCAGCTTGCTCTTCCCAGTTTTCCTAACACTGTCTCCTATCCTCTCTCTACCAGGCATCGGCCGCTGGACCAACCCCCAGTACCGGCAGTTCATCACCATCTTGGAGGCAACACATAGGAACCACTCTGCAGAAAACAAGGTAAGGGGTCCCAGGAAAGGTGCCAGACAGGTGCCCTGGCAGCAGCTTTCTCAGCTGCCTCTCCAGAGCACTGGGTACCAGCTTCTGTCAGGGCGAGTTGTGTTGCCATCTATGGCAGTAGGTTTTTGCTTGCACATTGCTATAGCCCTTCTCCCCTGTGCAAGTGAACTGTCCACCCAGAGAATTTTCCTCCCTACCACTTCTAACGGGATGTTCCACTAGAACAATCCTCTACCCTTCTCCCCTCCATCTGTAAGAATTGTCTAGATGTGGAAATATTCCACATCTTAGAAGGGGGTCTTCTCTCTGTCACAGCAGCTCGGTTCTGTAAGTGTTGTTTATTTTGGCTGTGTGCATTGAACACCATGCTAGTTTTGTTCAGGGATGGGTCAAGATGGACAGGTGTGTCCACTGTTGTGCCCAGAAGCACAGCGTGGCGCCAGGAGGGAGAAAAGCCAGGGCATAGTGTCCTTGGAGTTGTGCCAGCCCAGCTGGTGCTGGAGTGTGATTATCTTTGAGAAGGGGCTTTGGGGCCCTATAAAGCTCTTCCCTGTTAGGGATTCCTGGGATCAAAGAGCTGTGACCCTACCATCACTGTGTTACTGGTTGTTCCACGCCGCCGTTTACAGAGCTATGTAATGATGCTCTACCACGCCGCTGTCTGAGGCATTTTGCGTACGCCCTTCCCAATCCTCACAATAGCCACACGAGGTGGCATTATTATACCTCTGAGGAAACAGGAAAAAAGAGGTTAAGTGACAAGCAGAGTCACAGAGCAAAGGAAGGGGCTGGGTCTGGATTTGAGGCCTGGTCTGAGCAAAGCCTGCTTGAAATTTGCTTTTCTTCCATTTTGTTTTGTTTTGCCATTTACATTTTTTTACAGTGTTTCTGTTGTTCTTCCTTAGTCAAGTTATTTTTGAAAATGTCAAAAAAATTTCCTGTGACAGAAAATAAAAAGAGCTCTCAAAATAGAGCACTGGGGAGCTCTTAGGGTGAGGGAGGGGGTACAGCAGAGAGTCAGACACAGCTCCCGCCACCCTCAGAGAGCGCGTGGACAGACTTCGTGGGGTGACTGGAGGCATCGATAGCCTGGCTGGCATCACCAGCCCATGGCTGCCGAAGGTGAGAGAAGGCAGGTGGCTGTGAGGATGGAGCAGAGAGGGCTTCGTTCAGGAGGTGATTCCAATGCAAAGGAACCACTCACTGTAGACATTACTTTCCTTGTTCCCTCTCACCCAACCTTAGGACAGTCATTTTGATCCTCTAGGGCAACATCATGTAAAGGACCCGGTGGGGGAAAGGGGTATGACCAGCCAACAGACCCCGCCCCCACTTCCTCCCTCAAAAGCACCAGCACCTCCAGCCACCCCTTCTTGGGGTGGGTCAGTTTTATATTTTGGAAAAGCAAAGAGTGTTGAGTAGTTCTTCTGGAAGCAGACAGGCCAGTTTTGATACCTGATAGGGTATCCTCTCTTGCCTGATTTTTCTGGCTGTGACAGAGCTTACCCTCTATGAACTAGGAGTGTGTTGACCTCGACTTGTCTCCCTATGATGTGTGGGGGCCAGTCCTGTGGATGAGGGTGCCAAGGGTGGGTAGGTGGGCCTGCCCCAATTTCTTAGTTTCCCTTTTCCTCCCCTCCTCTTTCTCTCCCTGCCCACCACAGAGGCAGCTCGCCAACTACAACTTTGACTTCAAGAGCTGGCCAGTGGACTTCCACTGGGAAGAGCCCAGCAGCCGGTGAGGCCCCAGTTCTTTCACTCCATCCTGCTCTGTCCTGTCCCACACCTCCGTCCCCATCTTGGGCCCCAGGGCCTCCTTTCCAGTGCCATCTCCTCATTCCTGGACCTCAGCTTGCTGCTTCTGACTCCAACCTCCCCTACATCTTTCCATCCTCAGGAAGGAGTCTCGAGGGGGCCCTTCCCGCCAGGGCGTGGCCCTGCTTCGCCCAGAGCCCCTGCATCGGGGGACAGCAGACACTCTCCTCAACCGGGTCAAGAAGCTGCCTTGTCAGATCACCAGGTGAGAAGCAGCAGGGAAGAGAGGCCATCTGGGGTGGAGGGGACATCGGGTGAGGACTCCAGGACTGGGTGCTATGGATAAAATAGCTGCCATTTATTGGGCCTAGTGCTATGTATTTTGTATTATTTGTGATGGTTTTTAATCTACATTTATATGTGAAGAAAAGAGGCTCAGGGAGGTGTAGTCTCACAGATGGTGAATGAAGGGTTGGGATATTAATAATTCTGTCTGACACAAAAGCTCTTTTATTTTATTATTATTATTTTTAATTAATTTACTTGTTTATAAATGTTTATTTATTTTTGAGAGAGAGAGCTGGGGAGGGGCAGAGAGAGGAAAAGACAGAGGTCCCAAAGTGGGCTCAGCGCTTACAGCAGAGAGCCCAGTGTGGGGCTCGAACCCGCGAATGGCCTGAGCCAAAGACAGACGCTTAACTGACTGAGACATCCAGGTGCTGCTAAAATTTATTTAAGTAAGCTCTACACCCAACATGGGCCTTGAACTCACAACCCCAAGAGCAAGAGCCACATGCTTTACCGACTAAGCCAGCCAGACACCCCACAAAAGCCCTTCTAACGAGGCTGAGAGAGAACAATGAGGTTGAGAGTGTGGTGGAGACACATAGCCTTAGCTGGAGTGGCATCTGGTGACAGCTGTGCCCCTGACCTGGCCTCTCTACTCCTAGATTCTTCTGCCTTAAGCAAGCTACAATTTCTGCATCCATGAATAACGCACTTTATAGGATTGGTATATTAAGTAGAGTAACATATTCAGAAGGGTTACTACTTTGCCTGGGTACTTGACAGCAAAGCCCAAGTTGTGGCTACTGATGATGTCAGAAGTGACAACAGTAAGCCTTCCTCCCTTACAGTAGAGCAGATGCTGTGGCAATTTTCTATTGTTGGGGGCTGGGAGGCAGTTCCAAGATACCAAGGAAAGGGATGGATTTAGTGATCAGTGTTGCCTGGGTGACGATTGGTCAGAGGGACAAACCAAATTTGCGGTTTTGAGGGGATGCTGGACAGGGTGGTACATACCTGTTTTTTTCTGGGGACAAATCCTATTTCAGGATTAACTGGAAATGGTTAATTGTCTTTTTCAGATACCTACCACAGCTTATCTGTCTAGATTAGTGCATTTGTTCAGTAAATATTTATTAAGCCCCTCTTTGTCAGGCTCTAGCCACCTGCTACGTGGCAGAATAGGGCATATTGCAGAACAGAACAGTCAGGTCTCTGCCCTGGTGGAGTCTGCAGTCTAGTGTGGTGTATTTCAAACTACCGTCCATTCATGAATCTTGAAATCGAGTGAATTACAGCTGTCATTTTTTAAAGTATTACAGGGGGCCTTTAAATAAGTTGCATTTATACATTAACAGAATCATAGTTAATAATAACTTTGCTTTGGGGTCCGTGTGTGGCTCAGTTGGCTGAGTATCTGACTCTTGATTTCGGCTCAGGTCATGATCTCACAGTCGTGAGATCAAGCCCCGTGTCAGGCTCCACGCTGAGTGTGGAGCCTGCTTGCGATTCTCTCTCTCCCTGTCTCCCTCTCTCTCTCTCTCTCTCTCTCTCTCTCTCTCTCTGCTTCTCTCTCTCTCTCTCTCCCCCACCTGTGTACGCACTCTCTCTAAATAAATAAATAAACATTTAAAAATTAAAAAGAATAGGGGCGCCTGGGTGGCTCAGTCGGTTAAGCGGCTGACTTTGGCTCAGGTCATGATCTCGCGGTCTGTGAGTTCCAGCCCCACGTTAGGCTCTGTCCTGACAGCTCCCGGCCTGGAGCCTGCTTCCGATTCTGTATCTCCCTCTCTTTTAATTAATAAGAATTACTTATCGCATATAGAAAATATTATCTCCTAAAATTTTCAATATTATAAATATAGATGTGTGTACTGGGCCACAATATAAAATGTGCATATTATAAAGGTTGTAGTAAAAAAATTTTTGAAGAACACCAGCCTGGTACATATATTACTTCATTATGTCCTGAAAGAGGAGAACAAAGCTGTAAAAGTCAAGAAACAAAACTGTAAAGGTCAGGGGTGAAGCAGGCCCCAGAGTCTCTGAGTGCTAGGGCTAGGATAATCCCTGGGTCCTACTGAGGTCAAGGGTTCGTTAACCCCATGTTCCCCACAGCTACTTGGTGGCGCACACTCTGGGGCGCCGGATGCTATATCCAGGCTCAGTGTACCTGCTCCAGAAGGCCCTCATGCCCATGCTGCTGCAGGGCCAGGCCCGGCTGGTGGAAGAGGTGAGGCCCCTGCCCCCACCCCACCCCCGATGGTCCTTCTCCCCCTACCAGGGATGTGACCTCCTGCCCCTCACAACATCTCCCCCACTCAGTGCAACGGGCGCCGGGCAAAGCTGCTGGCCTGCGATGGCAACGAGATTGACACCATGTTTGTGGACCGGCGGGGGACGGCTGAGCCTCAGGGACAGAAGCTGGTGAGAGGGAGCAGGGAGCCCAGCCCAAAAGTGGTGTGGGGAGAGCAGTGGAGGTTCTGGGGACCTCAGTTCTACAGCAGCCCTAAGAAGTACATCTGGGGATAATCCCATCTCCCACCCCACCCTCAAGACATGTTGCCATAGGAAAACCCTACCACAGGGAAATAGATGAAGTAGGAGTTGACATTCAAGGACCAAAAAGTAATCTTGTAATAGTCACCACTTAGCATTTATCACATAGAAGGCATATATTTAATCCTCAAAACAACCCTGTAGAAGAGGTACTATTTTTAGGAGAGCCCATTTTACAGATGATGAAACTGAGCCTGGGATAATTTTCCCAGACCACACAGTAAGTGAGAGAGCTGGGATTTGAACCCAGGTAGCCTGGCCTCCAGTATATCCTGCCTCCATGAGGGAGCCATGGAAAGAGCACTGAGTCAGCAGTCCAGGGAGCTGACTCCTGGTTCCGGCACTGCCCAGCTGCTATGAGAATCCATGCAAGCTCCACCATCTCTGAGTTTGGGCTCGGGGCCCCATGAAATTAAAGTTTATCTGACTCTAAGTCTGGGGCCCAGAGATGGAAAGTGATTGGCATGCCACACAAAAGAAACAGTCATGAAAAAAATAGACCCAAAAACTAGAAAGGAAAAAAATATCCATAGCCCCATTTCTGAGAGCTGTCCCCCGGTGGTCTTCCAAGGAAAACGACACTGCTGAGTGGTCGAACAGTTCGTCTTCCTCAGTTTGCTAAGCTTTTGCATCCACTCTGCCTCTCATGCACCTTGTAAAATTAGAAGTTTCTTTTCCCGTTGAAGACAACAGACCCTTTCCTCTTCCCTGTAAAGCTCCCACGTCCTGCCACACGGGGGATTTTCAGTCCCAGCTTGGCTCCTTCACAGCCCTCCTTCCTGCTTCCTTCCGTAGGTGATCTGCTGTGAGGGGAACGCAGGCTTCTATGAGGTGGGCTGCATTTCTACACCTCTGGAAGGTAGGCCCAGGGCACAATAGTCGTCTCTGCCCTTCGGAATGGAATGTCCCCACCTTCCCACACCAGTATAACTTCCCTGGGCCAGATCACCTTATCTGAGTGAGGTTTGAAATTCTCACATTTGGGGGGGAGTTTACTCCCCATTCGCTTTGCCAACCTTACATTCCCTCCCTTTGGGCTGTGTCCCTAACATTATGGCCTTCATTCTGTCCCCATGACATAATCACATCTCTCCCTTCTGCTGCCTCAGAACCTCTGGTGTCATCTCCCCATTCTGAGAAAGCTTGGAGTTACTCACCTCTAAATTTGGGGTTGTTTAGAGCTTCCATGTTGTGTTGGTCTTTCCCCCCGGGGCTGGAGGTGGGGGAGGTGTGGGCCACAAGGTCATAGCCCCTCCTCCTCCTCCTGTGTTGCAGCTGGATATTCTGTCCTGGGCTGGAATCATCCAGGCTTTGCTGGAAGCACGGTGAGACACTCTGAAATCCCTTTCTTTTCCTGAATTTATGGTTATGGTCTGTCTCCCTCTGGTCAGCCACTGGAATTAGGAAAAGGGGCGTATATTTCTCTGGTGGCTCTCACTCATCTGTCACCTGGGTGCCAAGGGCAGGGAACCATGACGCCACCCCACAGTGAGAAGTGGCATTTCTGGAGAGTGCGGGCCCTCTCGCCACCCTTCTCTTCTGCACCCTCTGTCTCTTGTAGGGTAGCTCTGTGCTGGAAGCGTGCAAGTGGCCCATGAACCAGCCTCTGGTGCTAATCCATTCCTGCGTTTGCCCTTCTTCCTGCAGGGGGTGCCATTTCCTCAGAATGAGGCCAATGCCATGGATGTGGTGGTCCAGTTTGCCATCCACCGCCTGGGCTTCCAGCCCCAGGACATCATCATCTATGCCTGGTCCATCGGTGGCTTCACTGGTACCAGCCTACCCCGACCCTGGGCAAATTATGCCACCCCCAGCCCCTCAAAGAGCAGTAGGGAAATGCCCTGAGGGCCCAGCAGTGGGGTAGAGGCTTAAGGGAGGAGAGGACGGAGGAGGGATATCTGCGTGTGTCTGGAAGATGGTATCCTATTTGTATACGTTCACATTTCCTTCTACCTTATGCCCATTATGAAAAGAAGCAGACCAGGGTCCTGGAGGGGGGAGATCAGGGAAGTGAAGTTTTCCTCTGCACGTGGTCTTCGATGCACTTTGATATTCTCTCTCCGTCTTCTCCATACAGTGCCCTGGCCAAGTGAAGTGAGGGGTTAAGGGGGACCTGGGGCTAACCTAGTAGAGATGATTGTGTCAGCCTGTAGGGTCAATGGGACAAAGATGGGGTGGTGGGCAGGAGCCCCTCGGTCCTCACCTTTCTTCCTTGTTCTGGTACCAGCCACATGGGCAGCCATGTCCTACCCAGACATTAGTGCCGTGATCCTGGATGCCTCCTTTGATGACTTGGTGCCCTTGGCCTTGAAGGTTATGCCAGATAGCTGGAGTGAGTGCAGCTCCCAGGCCTGCCTTTCCAGGGAAGGGGTGGGCTGGAACTGGGAACTATTGTAACTGGAGATGGTTCCTTTTTATGTAGGTGGGGAGTGGGTCACCCAACGGGATGAAAAGCAGGAGGGCTCCCCTGTCTGGGGCCTTAGTTTTCTTTGTGAACAGTGGGGAACTATATGTTGTGCAAGGGCTTTGTCTCTGCCATCCCGTCACTCTGATCCCACTCTAGGGGGCCTTGTGACCAGGACCGTGAGGCAGCATCTCAATCTGAACAACGCAGAACAGCTGTGCAGGTGAGGGCAGGCCAGTAACCGGCGTGTAACTCCCTTCCCCACTTCCCCACTGTACAGGCTTTGCTGGGTATTCAAGCAGATCTCCCAGTAAGGCCAGAATGTGGGCCATGCCTGTTCTTAAATATTTTCTCACCCCTGAGTGAAGGGCTAGCCTGTGGGGCCCTGCTATAGTAGGGGGTTAGGCTGCAGCCAGTGCAAGGGTGGGGTGGCCACTTGTCCCCTCTCCCTCTGAGCACCACACTGTCCTCTGAAGGTACCAGGGCCCTGTGTTGCTGATCCGCAGAACCAAGGATGAGATCATCACCACCACGTGAGTGCCTGGGAGCCTCTGCCCTCCTAGATCCCAGATGTAGCTAGGAAGTTGCCCTTCCCACCTCTGCCCACCAGAAACCTAGGTATCCAGACCCTTCCTCCCCAACCTCCAGCCCCTCCAGTGTACACTGTTCTCACCCCCAGGGTTCCTGAGGACATCATGTCCAACCGAGGCAATGACCTCCTGCTGAAGCTCCTACAGTATCGGTAAGCGGGAGTGTATGTGCGTGCGTGTGTGTGTGTGCATGTGTTTACTGACACTGGCGTGGCAAGGGAGGGAGGGAAGAGGGTTTAGGGATGAGGAGTGAAGAGAATTGGGTCCTGACCTCTGGTCCTGGTGCTCCCTCTGTAGGTATCCCCGTGTAATGGCAGAGGAGGGTCTTCGAGTGGTGAGGCAGTGGCTGGAAGCCTCCTCACAGCTGGAGGAAGGTGCAGGGGGACGCGGTGAGGCCTTTGGGTGGGGGCCTGGCCGGGCCAGGTCACTGACAAGCCCTCCTTTCTCTCCCTGAGCAGCCTCGATTTATAGCCGTTGGGAGGTAGAGGAGGACTGGTGCCTGTCCGTCCTCCGCTCCTACCAGGCAGAGCACGGGCCTGACTTCCCCTGGAGTGTGGGTAAGGACATCCTGTGGCAGGAGGGGGTGTTGGGAAGAAGCCAGGAAGGAGGATGAATACCCAGATGTATGGCTCATGTGTGAACGGCTCTTCTCCACAGGGGAGGACATGAGTGCAGACGGAAGGCGGCAGCTGGCCTTGTTTCTGGTGAGCTGAGGGGTGGCGGACAGGAAGGGGGTGCCGGGATGGCCAGGGGGCTTGGAGACAGGGGATACCATGTAAGCATTGGAAGTGGCAGCTTGTAGGGTATGGGAGGTGGTTTCAGAGGCTGTGGAGGTGTTTGGGGGTGCTGTATACTGCGGTGCTCTGCACCCCACCTGTCCTGCCCTCTTCCTTCAGGCTCAGAAGTATCTGCACAACTTCGAGGCCACGCACTGCACCCCGCTCCCGGCCCCGAACTTCCAGATGCCCTGGCACCTCTAGGGACCACAGTGGGACTCGTTCTGAAAGAGTGGGATAGGAGGAGACATGAGGAAGGCTCTTCTTATTTGTGATTCTCTGTGTTCACGTTGCTATTTATAGTTTGTGGAAAGTGGGGGGCTGTCCCCCTTCTCACTGCCCTATTGCACGTTTCCCCTCATCCATCTGGCAGTACCTAACCTTCCCCAACATATACCCCGCATTCAGTGAATGGATTATTCCTAATAATTAATAAAAAGGTATTTTTTCTACAGGCTGGCTAATTGTGTGACTTTCCAAGTGTCCAGGAGCCTGGGGCCGGTAGTGGGGACAGCTGAAGCTGCAAAGAGCTGGGCTTTGGGGAACCCGACTCCAGCCGGCCAACTTAACCCTCCCCATCCCTGCTGTTCTCCCAGGCCTCCAGCCCCCAACCTGAGCTGTCCTCATGCCGTGGGTCCCCAAGCCTCCCCATTGGCTAGTGTGTCTAGTAGTATCACATGTGCAGCCTCCCCAGCCCGCGCCCCAGTCCTTCCTGCATAACCCTGCAGCCACTGTAGGAGCTCACGGTTGCCCCCTCTTTGCTAAGAGCTCCAGAGCTTTCACTTACAAAGTGTTTTCTAGTACCTGATTTCCCCTACTTGGCTCTTCTACAGATTTCCAGCTCCAACCTGCATGGCTTCACCTTAAGTATCACCAGTTTTCCTTACTCAGCTCTTGCTGTTCCAAGGGGGAGTGAGGAACAGCCCACTCCCCATGTCTTCTGCGGCAAACCCTGCACACCTCTTCACCGTGCCTTTGTCACTCTCACGCATCTGTTGCAGTTCAGTGACAGGGCCTGCCAGGGACTGAGGCTTCCCAGAGCCACACTTCACCTTTCTGGACGCTATTAGAAGAAAATCCCTAAGTTGAACCCGAGGAAATTGGCTTCCTGTAACTTCTGTCCTATTTCCAATCCTCAGACTTCATGGAACAGAATGAGTTTTCCTCCCACCTGTCAGTTTGTTGCCTGGCCACCTTCTTCTTGGGAAACCTCTTTTAGCTGAAACGCTCCCAGGGTTACCCTCCTTGGTCCTCTGTTTTGAACAAGCTCAACGTGGGCAAGCAACAATGTTCTGATATCCTAGATAGCTTCTGGCTAATATCAGTGTCTCCTGGAACCCCAGGGCATGAAGCTCCTCCTCAGTCTCTGGGCAGGGGCTGTCTGCCCTCACCAGCTCACCAGCTCCTTCAGTGGGGGCACACTGAGTCTCCACTGGAAAGGTGATCTGAGACTTGTCAGGTGATATACCTGATAATTGGGGTCAAAAGAGAAGAGGTGGCCACAGCTCCAGAATGCTCCACCTTTAGCAAACACTGGAGAGTTGATACTGGCACTCTGTTCCTCTGTCCCATCCCAGGGGGCAAACAGGGTGGGGAGTGTGGAGCATGCTCCAGCTGGATGGTTCTGAACCTCACCTTCCAGGATCCACTAGGACAGTTAGTCTCCTGGAAAACAAGTCTGTTCAGTTAAGGTAACAACCTCCTTGAATGCAAATAGGGGGCACTTAGCCCCACCTCCCACACCCTGGAGACAAAGGACTCCCCCTTCCTGGCCAAGGCCACTAGGGACTCTGTTGACTGGCCTCTACCACCACTTCCCCCTTCCCCTTCTTCCTGCATAAAGAACAGTGGATGCCATGAAGAGCCCTCAGATAACTGAAGTGGGTGGGGAGAGGGGAGGCTTAACATTTGAATTCTGGACCACTGAACCCCAGGGGCCTCAGTCTACTTCCTTAGATTACTCCCCACCTGATAAAGCTCACATCAGCTTTGTTTTTAGAACCACCACCACACACCACCCCCTGCCCCCGGTTGGACCAGCTCCCTGTCCACTCCTCACCCTATATAGCAGGGTTCCAACAGTCCCAGGAGAAGAACAGCCGAGATGCAGACCCCACATCTGCTGGAACTCTGGACCTTGCCTTACTGGGCACCAGGCAAGGTCTGGACGCCCAGGCGCCCCCGAGAAGCTGGGTACACGGGGAGAGAGGATGGAGGCTGGGACAAAGAAGGATTAACACCTGGGCAGGAAACCTGGGAAGGAGAGGTGGGCCCTGGGCTGGGCCCGGGCTCGCCCTGCGCTGCTTTCAGTGTGAGTTGAGGGAGTAGGCTCAGGGCTCGGTGATTGGGCTGAGGATTTGCTCGACTCCCCCGAGAGGGTCAGGTGTTTCCCTCCCAGCTGTCACAAGTGAGTGAGGGCCAGGTACTTATCCGTTCATTCATCCATCCAACAAGCCATCCCAACTCCCTCAGGAACCGAGTCTTTTTTTTTTTTCTTTCATTCATTTATATGCGGGTTAAAGATCGCTGCTCTCTAGTTCCACTCCAGACCGCCTGGTCCAGCTGCTCAGCGAACAGAACTTGGCTCCCCGCCCCCTTGTTTGCCCCGCCCATAGCCCTGACTGTGGCATTCTCTCCTCGGGCCCCACCTCCTTTGTTTCGTCACTCGGCTGCTTACCCCCACCGGTAACCCGCGTCCCCAAGGCACTCCGCGCAGAAACTGTCCTCGGCTGCTATCACCACGGCGACTACAGCAGCGCCCCGCCTCTTCACCCCTGGAAAGCCTCCACCAAGCCCATCACCGTGGCAACGAACTCACCAGGCTCGGCAGGCGCACTGGCCGCGCCCAGCCGTTTAGACTGAGGAGTAGCAAAATGAAACTGGGACTGGATTAATGGCCCTGAGGCCACGCCCCTTCCGTGGAACCACTCTCCCAGCTCGCACTGAACCCAGCCTCGAAATACCGCCCCTATCTTCCCTCTGGCTATTCGGAGGCCGGGTTCGGAGGACGCTGTGAAATTCCCTTCTAACTCCTTTCTGCCCCGTTCGCTTCAAGAGGAGCCTCCGCTCTCTGATTCTCTTTGTCTACCACTCTGTCGCTCATTCAGCAGACATTTATGCAGGTGCCAGGCGCTCCCCCCCAAATCTTCATTACTCCGACTATTCAATAATACAATTGTCTGGTTTCATTTATCCCAAGGCTCTTGGGCGCGCAGTGGCGTGCGTTTTCCTTTCGTATTCCTTCTTTCCTGTCCGTCTTTCTTGGCTCAAATCTGAGTCCATTTCTTCCCATCTTCCCCATCAGCTCCCCGAGGCCAAATGATTCTCGGATGGTCTGGGACTGTAAGCAGGGAGCCCTCCCTCAGGGCCGCACCCCAAACCTCCAGACCAGAAACTGGAGCAGGTGGTTCGCTCCTGTACGCCGAGCTCTTCCTACAGCACCCCCGACCCTTAAAGTGAAAACCCTGAGTCTCTCAGAGACCCTGACCTGGCGAGGTGCGTGCTGAGCTGGTCGCTTGAAGGAGCTCAGCGGGCGAACCCCCAAGTAAAGGCGGCCCCAGCAAAGGACGTGGGCGGGGCTCCTGGGACGCCCACCTCCGCTCTTTGGTTGCGGCGTAGCCTCCGGCCCAGTGGGTTGGTGGTGCCACAGCACCTCCTTCCGGGGAAGCCGCGTGGTGCTCTGGGCGTCTGTTAGGGGCGGAAGGCTAGGTCTGACGCCAGGCATGTTTTCCCAGGTTTCATTGCCAGCCAGCACCCACCCCCCCCCCCCCACCCCCCCCCCCCACCCCCCCCCCCCCCCCCCCGGGCAGAGAACTGCGCGTGGCCAGAGTGCCGCCCCCGCTTCCTCCTAGGAGCCCTGAAGTGCAGTCAGGCTCGGAGAGTGAGAGCCCGGCGCCAGAGCGTTGTGGGCGCCGGAGATCAGAGTCACTGACCTGCAGCGGAGCTTAGGCGGGGTGGGGTAAAAGGGGGCGTAAGGAAAGGTGCTGGCTAGTTACCTCGAACCCACAGGGGCCACTGGGCTGAATAGGTCAGTCGGGACTCAGGTGTCCTCGCTTCTAGATTTCTGACAGTTCCACGTTGTTCCCATCTTGAAAAATGGTACCACCAATCACCTCCTTGGGCAAGCCTATCCCCCACTTTTCCTCTTTCCATATTCAGTCTAACTGCAAATCTGTCCAGTCTTCCTTCTTTTTTTTTCTTCAACGTTTTTTTTTTTTTTTATTTATTTTTGGGACAGAGAGAGACAGAGCATGAACGGGGGAGGGGCAGAGAGAGAGGGAGACACAGAATCGGAAACAGGCTCCAGGCTCCGAGCCATCAGCCCAGAGCCTGACGCGGGGCTCGAACTCACGGACCGTGAGATCGTGACCTGGCTGAAGTCGGACGCTTAACCGACTGCGCCACCCAGGTGCCCCCAGTCTTCCTTCTAAATAAATGTCAGATTCATTCGTCTTTTCCTTGCCTCTCTTCTGCCAGACCAGGCCGCCATCTTGTGACTGGACTCAGGAATAGCTTCCTAACTGGTTTCCCGGCCTCGGCAATCTTTTACAAACAGAACTCTGATCTTGTTGCTCCTTTGGTCAGTGCTCAGGACTGCCCAGGTGCTCCGGGAAGTACTCATCCTTCCCCCTCCCTCCCCCCATCATTGTTTGTTGTCTCCCCCACTAGACAGCTCTGTGGGGCAGGGATTTTGTGTAATGTTGTATCCCCAACACCTGATACAGTGATTCAGTAAACTTCTGTAGAATAAATATGAAAAAAAAGTTTCCCTCTCATTCCCCTTTTGTCTGGGTCCTGTCCCCAAGCCAGGATGTTAGGTCTTAGAGTGGCCGTGGGGGAGGACACTCTGTTTCTCTGGCTGTTCTGGCACTGATTTCCACCCCAAATGGGTGTTGCCTCTCTCTTTCCTCTTGGCCAACTTCTCTTTCACCAATATAAGCCCCAACTGGAGGGTAGTAGGCAGCAGGCCCTGCAGGTAGCCGGAGTATGGAGCCCATTGGCCTTCATAGCACCTCCCAAGCCCTGTACATGGTCCTTTTAATAGTGCTGGTCATGAGGAGCTTGGTGTTTGGTAAGTGGCTCTAAGGGGTCAGAAGGGTCTCCTGGTCTGCTGGATAGAGAGACCCACAGATACCAGGTGTCTGTTTGGGCACATCTTCCCAGGATGCTCAGGTAAAACCAAGCAGAGAGAAAGATGGGATGGATGGACTTGGTGAGATAATGCCTAGGGACTGGTAATGGACTGCTGTTCACTCTGAGGGAGATCTCTAGTTATTACCCCAGGGCTGTCTCAACAGCAGTGACCTAAATGGAGATATTGAAAGGACTCCATTTAAATTTGGGGCAGTACAGAATAGGGAGGATTCCGTGAACATGCTAGATAACAGAACCGGGATCCACCCAGTAGAAAGAACAAGGCTGAATCTAGCCTGATAACCTCCTCAACATGGCTGCAAAACACCGTCTATATAGAAACAGGATTCAAAGTGTTTGTTCAGTATCTGCCTCACACTAAGTGTTCTGCTGGGTCTGGGGACTCACTGACATGTGATCTGGGCCTGGAACAAGAGGAAGAGGGAGCATATATACATGTAGGTGGGGAAGGCTTTGGTGGACAAAGTTTAATATGGGTCTTTCCAGTGATTAGACCACCAAACAGATAATGTGATGGGGGGCCACTCGAAGTCTCCTGTCCACACAAAGCATAGATTCCTCTTGTCCTGTGGTGATGCACTCTTGTTTTCACTGAACATTACAGATTAAGAAAGTATATTCAAAAGGGGGTCCATAGGGGTGGGGGGACTGTGAAACCAAGTCCCAGAAGAAGAACTGTCCTCACAGAACTGCCCAGAGCTGGAATTAATTGCCTCTGCTTAGTCTTTGAACGTAGGAGCTTGCCGAGTGCTGGGCACATGGTAGTACCTCAAAATACATGTTGAATGAGTAAATGAATTCCTTAATGAGTTCCTTATTTCAGGAGGTATAAGAGCAGAGAATGGAGGTTTTAACATTGACGAAAACCTCTGATAGAGGATTAAGCCAGATGGTTTTAAAGAACTGGTGATTTCATGGTTTTCTGAGACGGGAAGCTGGGGAGGGAAGAATGGGCTTGACCAGCCTGGAAATTAGGTGGGGTTGGAGTCAGTGTTGCTCTGTGTTCTAGGTAATTTTGATCCTGTCAATCCGGAACCCCCTCATCCAGCTCAGTTCTCCAAATATCTGCGCTGCTATCGATGCCTCTTGGAGACCAAGGAGTTGGGATGCCTTCTGGGATCTGACATCTGCCTTGCCCCCCCTGGCAGCAGCTGCATGACTCTGCTCATAAAGAACAGTGAGCTGCTTGTCCTTGGCCCGGCCCATTCCTGAGCTGCACCTCTCAGCTGTACCCCACAGTCTGGTTCCTACAACCCCTACCTAGATAGTGCTCCGTCATGCTCTCTCCTTCCTCACCTTCAGAGCCATTATCTGTCTCCACTTCCACCCCTCCTGTTCCCTCATGGGGCTGGCTGGTGTCCACGTTTCTTTTTTTAATGTTTTTATTTATTTTTGAGACACAGAGAGAGACAGAGCAGAGCAGGAGAGGGGCAGAGAGAGAGGGAGACACAGAATCCGAAGCAGGTTCCAGGCTCTGAGCTGTCCGCACAGAGCCCAACGCGGGGCTCAAACTCACGGACCGTGAGATCATGACCTGAGCTGAAGTCGGACGCCCAACCGACTGAGCCACCCAGGCGCCCCATGGTGTATGCGTTTCTTACAGCACCCGGCCTTGTGGGGGAGGCTTGTGATCACTAGATCCCCTGGCTTCTCCTCAGGCTGCCTTCTCTCTGTCTGTTCAGGGAGACCCCTAATGGTTCATGTTCACCAAAATTTAGGCATTAGCTGTCTTCCCACTTCACTCTCCCCAGAGGATTTGCTCTGCTTCCTTATGAATTTGAATGTTAGGCCAAATTGTCATGTGAAATTGCCCTCTGGACGGCTCCACCTCAGTTTCAACTTCCTGAAACTGCAGTCCCTGTTTCTCATGCCTGCTCTTCCACACGATCCCTCACTCCCCGCCCTCCACCCCTGCTTTTTTTAGTGGGCTCAATGCCCAACATGGGGCTTGAACTCACAACTCCTAGATCAAGGAGTCCTATGCTCTACTGACTGAGCAGCTGGGGGCCCCTCCTCCGCTCTTTTTAACAAACACAGAACACATTATGTGCCAGCACTGTTCTAAGCACTTACCACCCTCTCAGACAGGTTTTTTATTATTGTTATCCCCATTTTACCGATGAGGAAACAGATGCCCAGAAAGGTCAAAATCTTGCCCAACTCTCCTAGAAGCTGAACCACAATTTGTGGTGATTCCGGAGATGGTGCTCTTAACAACCACTGCATAAACTTGCCTTCAAATTAAAATTCAAGTCCTTTCATTATGCTTTTGGTTCAGTATCAGAGTACTCAACCGCATCAAAGAGAAGTCTCCCTCCCACTCCTGGCACAAGCCACCCAGCTCTCATGCACAAACAACACAAAACTAATCTTCCTATTCTCTTTTTTTTCCTAAAGATTTTTTTTTTTCATTTTTAAGTAATCCCTACACCCAACGTGGGGCTCGAACTTACAACCCTGAGATCAAGAGTCACATGCTCTACTGACTGAGCGAGCCAGATGCCCCACATCTTTCCACATTCTTGATATCCTTTCTGTGATCTTTTGTGTACATCTCACTCTATGCAAATGTTGTTTCACCTCTTTTTCTTTCCTCCATAAACAGTAGCATACCACTGTAAACACTGGTGTGCACTTGCTTTTTATACATTTTTATTAATTTTTTATTTATTAAAAACTTTTAAAAATGTTTATTTAGAGGGGGGGCGGAGAAAGAGACAGAGAGAGAGAGAGAATCTGAAGCAGGTTCCAGGCTCTGAGCTGTCAGCACAGAGCCCAATGCAGGGCTTGAACTCACAAACCACGAGATCATGGCCGGAGCTGAAATCAGATGCTTAACTGACTGAGCCACCCAGGTGCCTCTATCTATCTATCTATCTATCTATCTATCTATCTATCATCTATTTATTTATTTTTGAGAGAGAGAGGTAGAGACAGAGGGAGTGAGGGAGGAAGAGAGTGGGGGGGGGTGGAGAGAGAGAAAGAGAGAGAGAGAGAGAGAGAGAGAGAGAATCTTAAGTAGACCCCACACTCAGCACAGAGACCAACGTGGGCCTCGATCCCATGACCCCAGGATCACGATCTGAGCCAAAATCAAGCGTCAGATGCTCAACTGACTCAGCCACCCTGGCACCCTGCACTTGGTTTTTTAAAATGAACAGTCATGGGAATTTTAAGTTTCCATATCAGTTTGTAAACAGCTTCCCTGTTCTTCTGACCTGCTGCATGGTTCTCCATGGCACGGGCATAGCAGAGTTTGACAATCCCATTATTGACGGATCTGTAGGTTGCTTCTAATTTTTTCCTCTCTCAAGCAGGGCAGGAATGAATGTCCCTGTGAACACATTTCCCCCCCCTCTAATATATATATAATAGCAAGAGATACCATCTTCTCTTACTTTTGTTCCATAAAATGATGATAAACACCTTTTCTTTGCAATCTGACCTCCAATACATCTCCCAACTTTTTTTTATATGGTCCCAGCTGAAGTGCTGGTTCTCCCCCAGCAAGACCCAACTCAGCCCCCTCCAACCATCACTGTATTTTTAAAAAATTTTTAACATTTATTTATTTTTGAGAGAGAGAGACAGAGAGAGCACAAGTGGGAGAGGGGCAGAGAGAGGGAGATACAGAATCTGAAGCAGGCTCCAGGCTCTGAGCTGTCAGCACAGCGCCAGATGCAGGGCTTGAACTCACGAACTGTGAGACCATGGCCTGAGCCAAAGTCGGATGCTTAACCAACCGAGCCACCCAGGTGCCCCGCATCACTTTATTTTGAATGGCTCTTTCCCACCAACCTTCCACGGGATCCATAGCTGGTGACTCCCTGGCATTCCCTGCCCCTGTCCAGTTCCAGGAATCTTGGCATTTGGCGGGGGGGGGGGGGGTCAGGGAAGGGTGTGGGATCAGTGATGGTAAGTCCATGTGGAAGGAGGGGATGGAAGAGTCTGGGATTGTGCCTGGGACCTGAGATGTCTGTATCACTGGTGGCTGCCATCCTTCCCCAGGCAGTGGTTCTGACATCATGGTGAGTGACTGCCGCCGCAAGGAGCAGATGAGTGATTGTTCGTATACCCGCTCTTCTCCAGTGTTTGGCTTCTGGATATTTTCTCGATGCTGCTTCCTGGAGTTCTGCAATAACCCTCAGAACAGAGTGTTCTATATTCCTTAGAACTTCTGCAGAGACTTTTAGAATAAAACCCTGCTAGTTGCCATCCATCTTCCTGATTTCCATCTGGGTGGCAGAGCCAGAACAACTTCTAGTCCCTTTTACCGGCCCTATCGGCCTCCTAGCTGACACCCAACACCCCTCTTCCCACTCAGCCCCTCCCCCAGGTCCCCTCTCCAGAATTCTCTGAGTTTTCCCTTCAAGTCCTCACGGTTTGGTGGCTTTACTCTTCTCTCCTCCCATCTCTCAGCTGCTTCTTGGCCTTGCTTTGCCCCTTCTCCCACCATGGGCCTCTCTAGCCTCAAGTCCCCAGGTGTTCCTCCCAAATAAATTGGTGTACAAACTGTAGAGCTCGTCTCTCTCTTCTGATAGTGGTGGAGGCTGAGGAAAGCTGAGGTCCCACCTGACTGCCCCACCTCGGGGCTCCCAGCTCTGTTGAGCTCTGCTTCTGCCCGGCCTCCATGTCTTGGATTCAGCTCTAGGAACAAAAGGTGAAGAACTGGAAGCCTTTCTGTGGTGAAGGGCAAAAGGGCAGTGGGCACCCTTGGCAGTGCTATGTGGGGCCTGGGTGGGGGGAGGTCCACGACGTGGGAGGTGAGGGCTGGCGGGAGTGGAGCTATGAGGCCTGGGACCAGGCCCAGGGAGGGGGGGGGGGGGGCGGGAAGCACCCTGTGGAAGAGCCGCTAGATCTAGTGGAGCCCTGGCTGGAACCCAGGCTCAGCTTCCCTCAAGGACCATGTGGGAAGTTACTGCCGAATCTTGGGCCTTGGGTTCCTCAGCCTCTGAGACCATCCTCTAGTTTGACTTGCTAGAGCTGTATAAACCTAGACTTCAAGTCAGAGATGATAGGGGGAAAGTGGGCCCAGACAGGGGGGCACACTGAAGGTTTGTACTTATTTTTGTACACCGCCCCCCCCCCCCCCACACTGCTCTCTGACCTACCAATTAATATTGGGGTTTCCTGCAAGAGCATAGGCTATTTAAAGGGCCAGGGATCTCTGCTAACATATGTGCAAAATGTTGTGTAAGAGTATATGCTGCATGATGCCCTTTGTACCAAGCACACAGACAAAATTCCTCTAAGCAGCTACAACTCAGGACAGTGGCTACCCAAGTTAGAAGTGCCTGGGAGGGTGCACGAAGGTTGCTTTGGGTGCTGATATAGGCCTTTATAGTGACTTGAGGACTGGTAATCCGGGTGTGAAGTTTAGAAAAACCCACATTATGGTATGTGTAAGCTTTGGTATGTTTTAGCAGAGGCTTAAAAATAGGCCAGGGGTGTCTGGCTGGCTCAGTTGGTAGAGCATGTGACTCTTGAACTCGGGGTAGTGAGTCAAGCCCCACATTGGGGATAGAGATTACTTTAAAAAGTAGTGGGGCACCTAGGTGGCTCAGTTGGTTAAGCGTCTGACTCTTGGTTTTGGCTCAGGTCATGATCTCGTGGTGTGAGTTTGAGCCCTGCCATTGGGCTCTGTGCTGCCAACACAGAGCCTACTTGGGATTCTCTCTCTGTCAAAATGAATAAAAGTGTTATTTTATTTTTTAACTTTATGGATTTGAGAGGTGAGGGGAGAGAATGAGTGGGGGAGGGGCAGAGAGAGACACGGAGAATCCCAAGCAGGCTCCATGCTGTCAGCAGAGCCGACGTGGGGCTCAATCTCACGAACTGTGAGATCATGACCTGGGCTGAAACCAAGAGTCGGATGTTTAACCAACTGAGTCATCCAGGCGCCAGTATAAACAAACATTTTTTTTTAAGTAGTAGTAATACATATATACATAAATGCTACAATCTGTAGGTACCTTTGTCCCATGTGTCTATTTTTGAGGCTTTAATTTTCACCTGTGCACACACACATGCATTCTCTCAATCCTAGGAGGTACTATCCCTCCTTGACAGGTGACCAAGGTGAGACAGAAACCAACTTACCCAAGTGGCAGAGGAGCTGGAATTGGGCCCCCCAACCACAAAGTGCACACTGCTTTTTAGAAAAAGGTTTCACAACCCCAGCACTGGGTTGTGAGATTCAGAAGGGTGGGCACCCGGCTGTACTCAATAACACCACACCCAGAACAGTGTGTTTAACTGCATGTATGAAAAAAGTTATGAATATGCACTACTGTTTTCTGTAGGCTTGTAGTTTTCCAAAAATAAAACATTAAAATCAAAGACCTAAACTGCAGCCTCACCTGTATAATTTCTGAACATCCCCAACCCCCAAACCTAGCTCCCTAAAGAGGTGGTCCTGGGTGCCAGGATCCTAAAAGAACAGGCAAGAACCCAGGTTCCTCAGCACCAGGGGACTCTCAGATACAGGCCTGGATTCTTTGGTTTGCTCCTGAGTTTTTCTGGTTTAAAGGAGAGTTTTTCCTCCTCTGTTAGATGGAAAAGCCAATGTAACCAGGGTTTAATTCTCTAGGTTTTGTAGGGCAAAGTTTTTTGGTTTTGTTTTGTTAAAGATTTTAAGTAATCTCTACACCCAATGTGGAGTCCAAACTTATAACCCCAAGATTGAGTCACATGCTCTACTGACTGAGCCAGACAGGTGCCCCTGTGGAGTAAGTTAAAGGCTGGGAGAAGTCCTAGCTAATCAGAAGGTGGATGGATACAAGCCCTCTGGGGGGAGGCCATGAGAAAGCCACAAAGGCCAAGTGGAGTGGGCCAGGCTGTAAACTGTTTGCTCCCCATGCCCAATTAACTTTAACAGGTCTACACTTGTCCATATCTGAGCCTGACCCCATCAACAGTGTGACACAGACTTAGCCCAGTCCATTTATTGTGGAGGTTCTGGAGAGTAAGCGGGAGATATAGTGCAGAGCAGGGCAGACCCTCGCCTCTCCTCTCCCCTGGAACCTATGGAAGTGGGTGTCAGGACTCAGTGATGTGAAGTGGGGCTGAGGAGGCCAGAGACGGTGGCAAAAGGAGAGAAGCAGGAAACCAGGGCAGGAGTAGAGGTGGAGGCAGTGAAGTAGGCACACCAGAGTGTCTAGTCAGGAAATCTGCACAGATGTCTACACTTCATTCTTCTTGCTACAACTTCAGTCTGGGTCTTAAGATAGGCATGGGCTGCAATCTACAACCAGACCTGAATGGAGATAGCAGGTGGCCGGACTGACAGGGGATTGGAAAGATGAGGGGGCTGATGGACTCAGAAGATGGGAAAGGCACGAGGAAACCACTGTGCCTTCCCTAGGTCAACCTGGGCAGAAAGTGAACTTGGTATTTTCTAGGAGAAAGAAGAGTACTGGTGCAGGGCCACAGCGGTTTCTGGGAAGGAAATGAGACCAAAGCCATACAGATGCTGGAAGCACAGAGGAAGGGAGGCCTGAAAAATCACAGACCAGAGAATGTGGGTGTTCTAGGAGGGCAGCACTAGGTGCTGGGGTGTTAGGAGAGAGATGCTGGAAGAGTAAAATCCAAGAAGGGTAAGGCATCAGGGCCCAGCCCAGGGAAGAACCAAAAGTCCTGAGCTGTTGAGAGATAAGTATATGTGGCGCAGGTCAGTGATGGACAAGCTCAGGTTCAGGGGCAGGGTGGCTAGGGGGTCGAGGCCTTCCGGCTCCTTCCCAGCACGGAAGGTGGGTAGGGGCAGTGAGAGGTTCAGAGCCTTGTAGAACCACTGGATTTGGGACTCCGACAGGGGTAGGGCCAAGGCCCCAGCAGGGGGATCAGGCAGGGAGCTCTGGAGCTGGGGGCTGGACCAGGAGTTGCAGTAATCGTACTGGCAGCACTGGGCCTGGTACCAGTACTCCGAGAAGTAGGTATTGCGTTTTTCCTGGCAGCGGTAAGAATTGTACTGTCCACAGCCTCGGATGAAGAAACGTATCTTGGTATCTGGAGAAGAGGGAACAGCTAATACCCCTGCTGCCTCCCATGGTCCCCAAACCTGGTATCCTCACCGTAGACTCCCCCCATCCCTCACCCAGACCTGACTTCTAGCCCAGACTCCTTCAGAATGGGCCAGAAAAACTGGCTTAGCTGACCCCCGAGAACCCCAGACTCCTCTTTTCAGGATCCTCCTGTCTTCTTCTTGCACCCCAGGCCCTAAGCAGCCCTCATCTATGAGAGGAGAGGAGACCAAGCCACGGGCTATCCCACCAGCAGCTCCCTCCTGGGACTTGACTCACCATAAT
Organism: Panthera leo; assembly: GCF_018350215.1. Lineage (NCBI taxonomy): Eukaryota > Metazoa > Chordata > Mammalia > Carnivora > Felidae > Panthera > Panthera leo. Next base: position 30,365,640 of record NC_056683.1, on the reverse strand, counting down.
AGATGGTTATCACCATGCATGGCGACGAGCTACTGATGGTGCACTTCTCTGAGCCTGAAATGCACCCTGTAGAAGGATCTTCTAAGAGGCAGAGGTGACAGGTCCGGACTTCAGAAACAGGAGCTGGGGAAGCAGAAAACAGGAAGGATGGGAATGTTGGCTCATTCCAAGTTCTCTGCCTTGCAGGGAGCCTGTGAACCGAGGGCTACAGCACCCCCCGCCCTTCCTGGACTCAGTCACTCCCCCCTCCTTGCCCCTGGGCCCCACTTACCCTTTCCCACTGCGAAGCCCACCATGACCAGCACACCTACAAGTACATGGAACTTCATGATGGAATTCTGAGAAGGGCAGTCCCTGAGGGGTATCCTGAAATCCCACCTTCCTGTGACCATGTTCCTTGCAGGGTGATTTTGATAGTTTGAGCAGGAGCTGCTGTAGACGCAGAGCTATATTCCTTGGCTGGGGGAGGAAGTTATTAACTTGGCTGGAGGGACGGCATGTCCTCACCCACAAGGTCAGGTTCCTGGACGTGGGAACAGTGGCCTACACAAGAACAACACCTGGGCCTTTATCCAGTTGTTTGTCTCTCTCATGCCCTGAAAAGATCTATTCCCACACCTCAACGGTCCATGGACCAGTGTCTGTCTCTGGTACCACCTGCTGTCCTCCCCACACATACAGCGAGTCCCTACTGTGCTGGGAAACCTTGGGCCAGGCGCCCAGGGTCCCTGTCCTTCTGAGATGAGCGTGTCAGCTCCCCCAGCAGGGGGCGCACAGACACCACCCAGCAGCAACTCTGGACCTTGTCCCTCTTTCCACCCCTTACCGTTCTATTTATTTCAGGACCACTTTCCCTGTAAAATCAAAACCGAAATATTTTGTTTATTATACTCCTTACAGTATAAATGTACAGCCATAGGTGGCCAAAAAAGAACGAATTATGTCTCCAGTCTTTGAAAGTGGATTTTCCCCTAGGTCTTTTCCATGTGACCTTGCACATCTCCGCATCCACTACTAGAAGTTCTGCTCTACTGCTAAAAACATCACCCAAATCCACTGGGCACAAATCTGTGCTGGTTTTCAACTTGAGGGTGGGCTGGGCCATGAGGGCCCCTGGGATCAAGCACAGCACTACCCTCCCATCCCCCATCCCCAAGCACCAGCAGACCAGCTCATGGCCTTTTCTTCCACTTTATTTCATATTCCCACCACAATAATGACTCCTTTAATTTAAACTAAAAACCATAGAGGGTTCCTGAAAGGGTGGCAGCAAAGGAATAGAGGTGTTAAAGGCAAAGGGACAGGATGGGTGGGGAATCAGCGAATCGTCTTGACTGGGCTCTTGAAGTTGCTGGCGGCTTGGAGCTGCAGCTGGTAGGCCATTGGATGGATCTTGAAACCGTAGAGCCTGGGCCAGGGCACAGATCAGAGGCAGTAGGGTCAGCCCCACTCTGGCCCTGCCAGTGGCCTGCACTTCCCCCTCCCCGCCCCAACTTCTCCATGGGTCTGCTAAGTGCTTAAGGACAGTGGTTCCCAAACATCTTCCCTCCAGAATACTGGGAAATATACCTTAAATAGCCATTAAAACTCTTACTCTAGGATATACGTAAACATACACACACATACAGGAACGTGACTGCTTGCTTCTGTGTGCACTTGTTTCAACAGAACACCAAACTGTTCTTCCCAGTACACATGATGTTCCAGAAAGATAAACCACACTTTCTCCTGGCAAAAGGCTGAGCGCCCAAGATGATGGCAAAAAGTTATCGTTTAAATGGTACTTCCACTGCCAAATATTATTCAAAACAACTCATTAAATATACTCTGTCAGGTATATTTAAATACACTCCATCGGGCAGGTACTGTCATCACCCCCGTTTCATGGATAAGGGAACTGAAGCACAGGCAATCAAATACCTTCCCCAAGGTCACTCGCTGTGGGAGAAGCAAACCTCAAGAAAGGACCATGCCCTGTCCTCCCTTCTCTCTGGGGAATCCCGAACCTTTCCTTCGACCCGTGGTGACTCTAGCCCTGCTCCCCACCTGGGCACAAACTGGTTGGCGGGCCGTTTGGGCCGGTACTCAGGGTGCACCATGAAGAGCATGTGAGGGAAACCGGTGCCGAAGTAGGCGCCGTCCGTGTGATGGTGCCTCGATGACTTGGGTGTGTACACGTCCATGCACTTGGGGCAGTAGAGCTTCACCATGGCCTCACCTGGGATGTCCGAAAGGCCTGGGAGACAGCCAGACTCAGCAGGCCGGGCATCCCCAACCCTGCCCAACCTCCCTCCCACACAGAGGCCCCGACTTGCTGAACCCCAACTCCTTCCCAGAGGACCTGCCATTTGATGTGGCCTCCTTCCCCTTCTCTAACACTCACCGATGGGAAGCATTGGCTGATTCTCACAGTACACACGGGGACAGTAGCCAAAGTCTCCTTGCTGGTACTTTTCCAACTGAGGTGAATAAAATGAAAGGGGTTGGTGGGTAGGTTCGAAGAGAAGAGGCAATCCCCTCCTCAGCCCAAGCCACGTCACTCTGTCCCCAACTCCTGCCTCTGTCCAGAGACCCCTTCTAAGCAGGCCCAGAGAGGCCCTCATACTCCCCTGCTTCCTTTCCTCCAGTTAGGCAGGGTACAGACCATCAGAGCCATTTGCTGTTTGTTCCCTAAGGAAAAGGCAGACTGCAACAACTCCCTGTCCAAGGTCATGTCTCCCTCCCCAAAAACACCTCAATCAGCACAAACCCCAATTAGGATTTAATTCCCAGGGCCAGGTTGTGGGGTTCTTCCCCTCTTCTCGGCTACATTCCTTGACAAGGTTGAAACGTTTGACTCCTGTGCTGCAGGAACCTCTGTTTCCCTTATTGCCTCAGAGGAGTCAAGTGGGAGCAGAGGCCTCACCATCTGGGCGATGCCACGGTTGGTGAGGATATAGCGGGCGTGGATCAATCCATAAAGCATCTCGGCTGCCTGCTCAATCAGGTCGCTCTGGTTGGGGTTGTCTTCCAGCTCTTCATCTGAAACATAGCCCCGGCCAATTGCAATCACTTGTCTTACAGCTTTCTTAGATGCCCCACCCACTGCCAGGGATTGCCAGCTACTCAGTGCGCCCCGCACCCATCTTTAAGTCACCCATCACCTGAGCATTTGACCCAGAAACCTGGGCCTCTGACCCTTCCACCAACCCAAGGCAGCTCTGCCTTCTTTCCACATCTCTTCAGCCTCTGCTCTCTCTCCCTTCCAACCCCGCCTCAACACATAAATGCAAAGATGTCAACGCAGAAGATGAAACTGAAAGGTGCAAGGCAAAAAAAAAAAAAAAGCAGGAAAGGTGACCCAAGGAGAAACTAGCATTAGGAGACAGAGCCAAGTTACAGGACCAGAGTGTGGGAACAGGAGGTGTAAGTCACAAAACTGGGCAAGACTCAGATGGGAGACCAAAATGACGTAGGGGACTTTGGATAAAGACAGAGAACCGAAAGGAAATATGGAAATCCAAGAAGCAGATAAACAGGAACACGAAAAAAACAAAAAATAAAAAACAAAACCACGAACATATACACACTAAACAACACTGAGGGTGCCTCACCAGGCTCCAGGTCCAAGATCATATCTAGAGCTTGTCGATAGTGAGGCACCTGCTCATTGAGTCCAGTGAGGTTGAATTTGTCCTGGATGTAGTCTTCATCCACCTGTCAGGATGTAGAAGTCAAGATGAAACCCACAGCAGAATCCTCAGCTTTGACTTGGGCACGTTGCTCTAACCGGTGCCTTATTCTTAACACAACTGCTTTGGTTTCCCCTTATTCCTCAACCCCAACTCAGCAGAAGTACTTGAGTCTCTCTCCCCAGTTCAGATACATAGCCTTCCCATAAAAGCTTTGGCTTTTCTTTTCTACAGATAAGCAGCTACAACAATCTCCTACTTAAAGACACATTCCTTTCAAAAGCCCTGTTCCTACTCCTGCCCTCATCCCTAGGAACCAGTTTTGTCCTCTCCTTAAGAGCAGCTAGGTCTCTAAGGAAAGTGGAGACTCAACAGCTTCAGTCCTGTGGATAGTTACGACCCTTTATATTATCAGTAGACAATTTTCCACATTACAAAGCATTTTCACATGTGACATTTTAATTCTAATAGACCCCAAAGGGAAGCACTCCCAGTACCAGTCTAATAATAACTTTAATAACAATAAAAGGGTTGACTTGTCCCATGTTACAGAGGGTAACAGGTTTGGGACCTGGGAAGTCTTGCCACTTCACAAATTAGTGAGGGGAGTTACTGACGGGACTCTTCCTTGACAGGAAAAGTTTCTATGGAAGCCTGTAAGAGAAGAGTGTGGAAGCTAAATATGTGGGAAAATATAATGCCAAACTTTGTGTAGAGACGGCTGGGAGACTGAGAACTCACTTCACAGAAGAATTCATTGCCACGGAGCCCACAGAACCAGGAAATCCAGGACACCTCCTCTGAGCTGCTCATCTTCACGTCAGCTGGGAAAAAAGAGAGTGTAAGTTAAGTCCAAGCTCTCCCACCCTGCCTCTGGTATCCTCCCTCCTCCCACACTTAGATCTCTAACCATGGAAGAATTTGGGGCAACCTTTTCTTAAAGGATCCCAGACTCTAGAGCACCTCTCTCCGGCCCCTCTTATTCACATCTCAGCCCCTTTTCTCTGAGATCAGAGATTCTTTGGAGTCCCACCGCTTTCAAGAAACCGACAAGTCTTGACCCACCAGTCCTACCCACATCCCTATCGCTCCAGAAGACCAGCCCACTCTCCCTTCCTGTCAACTCCAGCAGAGCCCCAGGCTCGAGCTCCCTACCCCGACGGTCTCTGCATGTCCCTGGCGCCTTTCCCAAGGGTCCCGAAGTTTATCCTTTCCGTGCAAGAGCTGGGACCCTTTTTCTCTCATGGCCTGGGGGTGGCCGTGAAGTCTCTTTCACAGGAGTCCCCACATGCCACCTCCGCCCCTCAGGCCATCCCTCTCTCCCCCGGTTCCGGACCGGGTCACTTCCTTCCCCACCCCCACATCAAGGCGCGGAGACCCCATGTGCCGCGCCTAAGGGCAGGGGGCTAGGCGCGGCGACTACCTCAGACTCACCGGCTGGACGGGGACCGGGACCAGGGTGGGGGAGGGGAGTTGCCGCTTCCAAGAAACCGCGACGGCTACAACGCAGGCCGCGGACCCAACCGCGGCAGGCGAAGTGGGGTGGGGGGAGTGGAAATCGGGGAGGGTGGGGAGAGGGCAACGCGCAAGCGCCAAGGGTCGGGCGCCGCAGCGAACGCCGGGAGATGGAGTCCCCGGTAAAAAGAAACTGGCGAAGCGAGGGAGAGGTGAACTACGAATCCCAGAATGACCCACGCACGACCCTTGTGTCGCGAGGCCCCTGAGCCAGACGCTCGGGGGCGAGCGCAGCGGGGTGCCACCGGAAGCGGAAGTCCAGTACCCGTTCTGGGCCGGGGCGCTTGGGAAATATAGTCGTAGGATCCCGCGACTGAGGGGCCGTGAGGGGGCGGGGAAGTGAACGAGGCTGGCTGGCTGGTTGGTTTCCTGCAGCTCCCCTCACGCAGCGAGGTTGTGTCCCAGGCGCTCCTCTCCTACTCAGGGGACTGACCTCATCCCCGGCTAACCGGCCGGTCCTTATTGCCTATCGAGCTCCTCGCCCGAGTCAGGCCAGCCACTGGAGGCTTCGCGGTGGCGGGGTGGGGGGACGCTGTGTTTCACTCCGGGGTCTGGTCTCCTCGGGCGGGAGGTGAGGCCGGGCTCCCTGCTGAGGGACGTCGGTAGGGTGGGCTCTGCTGAGGTGAGCGATGTGAGAACCGGGACGGCCCCGTGCTCTAACCTGAGGTGGCGCCAGCCATTCTGTTGCTTGTCCCCTTGCACTTCTCCATTTCCTCTTAGGGCTTGAAGGGGGCCTTATGCTGCGGGCACTAAGTATGACCTTCGAACCCTGGTCAGAATAATGGTGAGGGGCAGGGTGATGTCATTTCATTTCACAGCTTCTGTGCATTCCACAGGTTTCCTTCCGCCAACTCAGAGCCTTTCTTAACTCAGAGAGTGGTTTCCCAGTTCCAAAAAAATGAGCTCGGAGAGGGGGCCACATTCAGGGAGGCGAGAGGCATTGTGGGGGCGTTATGTAAAAGTAGGACCCCAACCGACAGACTCTGTCCTCGCGTTACTTAAGCACGTGGCATTTTGAGCGGTTGCTCTAGAAAAGGTCCCAGGGTGGGGAAGCTGAACCTGGCGCTTAGCACAGGCCTGCGTCCTCAAGTAATGTTTTGTGTTGTTTTGTTTTTTTATTTTCCAGTCCCGCATGCGTGTTAGGGGTCGTGTGGCTATTTGATCGTCAGCTCCTTTGCTTAAAGTAGTGCTATTTGCTGTACGGAGACTACCAAGACTGGAGCTTCTCCCTTAAATCAGCTCCTTGCTTCCTGTAGAAGTGTTAAAGTCTGTTCTTGTTTGGGAAGAATACCCCGACCATAGGATCAAGGAAGATTTAAAGGGCCAGGCTGATTGTTTCCTTAATGGTATGTCTTAACTGGTGGTCAAATAGTTTTAGATAGAAGCTGTTTTTATTTATTGTTGTTGAGGATGGGGTTGGTGGCAACTCTCACTGAGTCTTTGTTAAATTAACCTTTAGTAAGGGGCATGGGCTATTATTGTAGGGTTCTGTTTTTCCACATGACCTATGGTCCTTAGGTCCTGCAGGGTCCTAGGTTGTGGGCTTACTTAGGGAGTGAGAGGGTTTTTTGACTTTAAGAGTATTTTTCCTCATCCCAGCAGGTCTCCGGAGGTGGCTCTGGTCAATGCAGAGCCACGAAGCGATTGGCTTGCTTGTCTCAGCCTCCCTTTGTCTAGTCTCATCCTCCCAGTTTACCCAAGAGCCATGTCCAGGCCCTCCCTCATCACCTTCACCCCGGCCACCAGTGCCAGTGACCTCTGGAAAGATGGGCAGCAGCAGTCACAGCCTGAAGAGCTGGAGCCCACCCTGGATGGGGCTGCAGCCCGGGCGTTCTATGAGGCCCTGATTGGCGACGAAAGCAGCGCCCCTGAATCCCAGAGATCTCAGCCTGAACCTGCCAGTAAGAGAAAGAGGAAGAAGAGAAGAATAATGAGGGAAGCTGCTGCAGGAACCTCAGGAGGACATGGACAAAGGAGATCCCTTGAGGCGGAGGACAAAATGACCCAGTGGATACTGAGGGCAGCCCAAGAGGGTGACCTGGCAGAACTAAGAAGGCTGTTGGATCCCCGTGAGGCAGGGGGAGCTGGGGGCAACATCAATGCTCGGGATGCCTTCTGGTGGACCCCCTTGATGTGTGCTGCTCGAGCAGGCCAGGGAGCTGCTGTGCGCTATCTCCTGGGCCGTGGAGCTGCCTGGGTAGGGGTCTGTGAGCTGGGTGGCAAGGATGCTGCTCAGCTGGCTGAAGAAGCAGGCTTCCCTGAGGTGGCCCGCATGGTCAGAGAGAGCCATGGAGAGACAAGGAGTCAAGAGAACCGGTGAGGGGAAGCCTTAGCCCATGCCTCTTTCAGTGTGTTCTGTCTTTCCTAGCCCCTCTATACCAGAGGGTCCAGAACAGAGCTGAAGGGTTCTCTCCCCAGTCCCCCAGTGTAGGCTGATAAGGCAGTGTAGTAGAGTAGTAATGAACATGAGCTCCCTGGGTCCAAATTCTGACTACTTACTTGGGCAATTAATCTAACTTTTATGTCCCTCATTTTCTTTATCTGAGAAATGGGGGCAATAAGATCACTTTTGTTGTAGGGTTGTTAGGATTTAATGGGCCAATGTATGTAAAGTACTAGAACGATGCTTCCCGTGTAATAAGTGCCTTATAAATAATTATGCTTTGCCAAGAGCTTGTGAAGCCTGGTTGCTATTTCTTCTCCTAGCTGTTCCCCTCTGGGTCCCTCATTGCTAAGTGGATTGGAAGGCAGTTTGTTTTTTAACAGAAAGACTAGAAGGACTTCCCACCTTGCCACCCCCCTCTGAGGCCTCAACCCTTCCCCTGCCCTCAACTCTTTCTCTTTTTTCTCTCCAGGTCACAATCACCCTGCCCCCGGTACTGTGAGACCTGCGATGCCCACTTCCAAGACTCTAACCATTGTACATCCACTGCTCACCTGCTGTCACTGTCCCGCGATATCAGGTCCCCCAACCTGACCCTTGGGGTGCCCACCTCCAGCCCAGGCTTCAAGCTGCTGCTGAGGGGAGGCTGGGAGCCTGGAATGGGGCTGGGACCCCGGGGTGAGGGCCGCACCAACCCCATCCCCACTGTCCTCAAGAGGGACCAAGAAGGACTAGGCTACAGATCAGTGCCCCAACCCCGAGTCACACACTTCCTGGCTCGGGATACTCGGGCTGTGGCTGGGAGGGAGAGAACCCCTCGGGTGACCACACTGAGCCGCAGGGAGGAAAGAAAGCAGGAGGAGAAGGACAGGGCCTGGGAGCGGGACCTAAGGACATACATGAACCTTGAGTTGTGACCTTGGTAAGGTCTGATCATGGTCTATTGCTAAGTCTGAACTTGGACATACGTACTTTGGCTTTTACTTCCTGGGGTCTGCCCAGTTTCTAGATCCTCAGGTTTTGTTTAGTGGGCTCTGCCTTTGGGAGAGAGGGGCTGAGCATTGAAAAATAAATCAATCTTCTCCCTCTTTTGTGTTTTATTCACTTTTCTGGAAGCTATTGTGGGAAAACCAAACAAGCCTAGGGGCCACACGCAAGTCCCACCTCAGCCAGGTGGCGTAAATAGGGTCACCTCCTTGCCAGTCTGGTTCACTTCTACGTCCTAGCTCCTGCCTGGAATGCCCCACCTATTCTTTGAGTCCCCTGAACCAGGAATGGCCCAAGTTCTATGCAAGTCTCACCTACCCCAGGAAGGATCTCCTGACTACTCTAGCCAATTCAATCATTGTTTTTATTCAATCACTGATTTTAAACAAGTTCGTATACTACGTGCTAAGAAGAGTAATAAAAAAAATTCCCAACCTGCTCATAGAGGAGGAGGTGGCTATGTGATCAATATAAAATGCATGGTGTTAGGGGAAACCTGGGAAGGCCGACAGAGGTCATGAGAATAGGTAGGATCTTGCAGGAAGAGGCCAATGGGTGGGAGGGCCTAGGAATATACAGCCTCTACTATGTTAGCTAACCTAGAGCCAGAACTCTGGCCTCCCAAATGTAACCTTTAAGTCAAGGTTCTTCATTTTACTATCTGAAAACAGGGCAAGCAGCACATTCTGTTTGCACTTGTCTTTCCCTCCCTCTTCCCCCTCCTTCCCGCTGCTCATGCCAGGTGCCAGGCACATGGAGAGCTCACTGTTGTCAGATCCAGGAAGTAAAATCTGCGTAGAACGGCAGGGAAGAGCTACACGAGTCCCAGAAAAGCACCTTTCTTTTTCGGAAAACCCTTCCATGAAGTCCTGGACATGAGAAGGAGTGGTGGTGGTGGGGGGTGTTGCAGGGAAGAACCAAAGGGCAGGGGACTAAAGGGAGCGGGCGAGTTTAGGGGAGCACCTGTGGGCGACGAAAATGGGGGGCTAGGTTTACACTCAGGCCCTGGCCCTGCCTGATCTCCACTCGCGCCCTGCGGAGTGGCGCGTACTAAAGGCGCGGGGGCGCGGGGGGCGGTGGATCCGCAGGGTCCGCCCCGCGAGCTTCGGGCTCCGCCCCCGTCTGTCCCTCCAGCCCCGGTGCAGCTGCTTCCGGGCTCTGCGGCTCCAGAAGGCTTGGTGAGGCCGCGGCCCCGACGCCGGGCCCGGGAGGGGTCGCAGCGCACAGCTCCCGGACGCCTAGATCCCCAGGCAGGCCCGCGCTTGGCCTCGAGACGAGGATCTCCCAAGATATTTCTGGCCTGACCTTGCGGAGGCCGCGTCTCAGCTGCGTGCTTGGGACCCGGTCGGGCCGCTTTGTAGGATTCATAGGTCTCTAAATCAAAGGAAGAACGCTGCTGAGTGGAGTTTGCTCAACACCTCTCTCCTAACCCCCCAATAGGAGACTGCCTATTCTTGAGCTCCCTTAGGTCAGCAGTTCAGGACTCTCCAGATTGGGAGCAACTGAGAACCCAGGGCCACCTTCCTTCCTTCTTGGATGGAGCACCGCCTCCCCAGTTTCTGGGGCACCTTGGGGCGTGGCCTTGGTGAGTGAAACTTGGGGTGCTGCCTGCAGGAAAGGAAACCCGGAAACGCAGGGAGGTCACCGTGGGGGTGACCCAGGCCTTGTCAGATCCTGAGATTCTTGTTCTGAATCTTGTGTGGTGGGGTGGGGGGGGGGGGGTGGTGGTGGTGGTGGTGGTGAATGAATTTGGATGTGCCTCCCTTCTTTACCTCAGAACTGAAAAGGAAACAAGCTGCTTGTCACACTTGAAGCTGCACGACCGTTCAGGAAAGTGTGGAGCCACTTCTGATTTCAGAGTAGGAATCACCAAAAAGATAACAGTTCTTCTGAGCTTGAACAGATCCTGGCTTTTGAGGAGACAGCCCCTAAACCTGAGAATCTAAGCAGTGCTAGGAAGCAGCCGCAGAATTTGGGGGCTCATTACACATCCCAGCCATGTTCCTGCGACGACTTGGTGGCTGGCTACCTCGCCCCTGGGGCCGCCGGAAACCAATGAAACCTGACCTGCCTGCCCCAGAACCCAGACCAGTGGACAGCTCCTCTGAGAATTCAGGGAGTGACTGGGATAGTGCCCCAGAAACCATGGGAGATGTGGGGCCTCCCAAGGCCAAAGACCCAGGGGTACGGAGGAGCTGTGGGGCTCCTCCACAGCCAAGCAGGGAGTCCCAAGATGAGCAACTGGGGAGCAAAAGAATGGATTCCCTCAAGTGGGACAAGACTATCTCTAACACTCAAGAGTCTGGGAGACTGGAGACTGGAGGGACCATTCCCAAACTTGGACCGGATCCTGTGGACTCAAGTGGCACCAGGAGATCTGGAGTGTCCCCTGAAGGGGGACTGAGCCCCACCGGGCCTGAAGTCCCAGTGGAGAAGCCAGGGCGGCATCAGAAACTGCTGGGCTGGCTACGGGGGGATCCAGATGGGGGAGCAGGGGCTCCCTTGCAGTACCTGGGGGGCCCAGAGGAGTGTCTGCAGATCTCAACCAACTTGACTCTGCACCTGCTGGAGCTGCTGGCCTCAGCACTGCTGGGGCTGTGCTCAAGGCCTCTGAGGGCAGCTTTGGACGCATTGGGCCTGCGTGGACCCCTGGGCCTCTGGCTGCATGGGCTGCTGTGCTTCCTGGCTGCCCTGCATGGGCTCCATGCTGTGTTGAGCCTACTTACTGCTCACCCCCTGCACTTTGCCTGCCTCTTTGGTCTCCTACAGGCCCTAGTGCTGGTTGTCAGCCTCCGGGAGCCCAGTGGGGATGAGGAGGCCACTGACTTGGAGGGCGAGAAGTTGGAGAGGGAGGGTGAGGAGTGGAGGGGAGATCCAGGAAAGGGGCTGTGACTGCGGGATAGGGGGTGACCGTAGTGCCCCCACCCTGAATGGGGTGGGAGCAAGGGTGAAGATAGTGTGGCCTTTAGGAGAAGAGTGGGGGCCATGACCCAGATTGTAAGCACAGGGACCTCAGGGATGGGGAATAAACCCCAGGGTATGAGGGCACAGGGCCCCCCCTTCACACACAGGGGAGAATAGAGCCGTTTAGGGTATCTGTTTATGGACAATGGGGATATTGCCCTTGAATTCACCAGCTGTTGTTACTTTTTGCTTTTACGTTTCCCCCACTTTCGTTTTTTTTCTTTCCACCTCTACTTTTTAAAAGAAAAAAAAAAAGTGTGGTGGTAACAAATAAAGACTAAAGGGTCCTCTTTACCTTTCAAAACTACCCAGGGCTGGAGGAGACCAGAGGCAGGACAGACAGACTTCTGACTAGGGTTAGAGGGTGGTTGGAGCCCCAAGAGATCCCCTTAGATCTTGGGATCTGAGCCATCTAGAGGAGAATGGGACTGTTCTGTGGGTGGATTGGGGGTGTGGATAGGGACCCCAGGTGACAGGGAGCCTGCAGGGAGGGTCTGGGTGTTCCCAGGAGCCAGGGGAAGTGGGAATGGTGCAGGCAGTATTGGAAGGAGGGCCAGTTCAGAGGGACTGGCAGCTGAGACAGGCAGTATGGGGAAGCATTGGAGCTTGCAGTCTCCACTCTGGGGTTAGGGGTTTGCACACTCAGCAATAAATAACTGTGTCACACCAAATCCTAAATATATCACTACAAAGTGAGACATACCGCCACTCAGTGTCCTTCCTGACGCCGTCCAGCTGGGGGTTTAGGTGGCAGAAGACCCAGGGGGAGTACTGAAATGGAGGTAGTGGGATTGATGTCTGGGGACAAACCCAAAATGAGATGAGGATTGAAAAACCATCTTTATTACTCTTGAAAGGGAGCTGGGAGTCTCCAGCTTCTCCCTGCAGCACAACTGCAGCTCCCACCATATCCATCTGGGGCACAGATGAAGCCACAGGTCAGTCACTGGACAGCGCACAGGCCTCTGGTGGGAGGACGGAGAAAAGAAGAGGATGAAAAGGAAGGAAATCCAGGAAGAAAGGCAACACTGGTGGTAACAGGGTAGAGGAAAATGCATTCCTGCTTTTCCCCACATCTAAGAAGGGGTCTCTGAGGCCTTTCCCCCTACATCTCTGCCCCTCTGCCCCATTTATACACCACAAACTCTGAAACCTCTCCTTTGAGTAGCCCAGAGCCCATCCTGGCTCCCTTGGGAGACATCATAGCTCTTGGCCACATCCTTCTGATGTCATCACAGCCTATGACACAAACGGAGGTGTCAACACCGCCATTCTAATGATGTCAGCCTTTGGCCATGTCCTCTGGTGACATCACTTGAGTCCCTTTCATCTGGCACATAAGACTTGGTGAGTCCTAGTCCTCTTCTGTGGGACTTTACCCCCTCACCTTGATTCCTGGGAGTCAGTAAGAAGGCTTTGGAGTCCAAACAAGAGGTCAGGGACTGAAATTCCTCCACACATTTCTCAGGAGGGTGTGGTGAGCGATCTGGAAGGGCAAGGCAGAACCAGGCAGGCCTATCAAAGTCCCTGATTCTTAGCACCACCCTGGTGAGGACCTCATGGAGGCACCCAGCCCTTCCTAGGATGATATCATAGGACCCAGAGTGAGAGGCTCCTGCCCTCCAAGTGTTTCCTCCAACCCTTCCTGCCTGGCCTCTCCACTCACTGTAGAGGAGGAAGCGCTGATAACCCTGGCCTGACTCTTTCAGCATGATTCCACCTGGGCATGAGCTGGAGAAGAGCTTGGTCTTCATGTCTGGGCGCCCTGTTTGGGACAGGGAGGTGGGGAGAGTGTCAGGGCAGAGATGCAAAACCAAGCAAGCCCAGGGGACTTGGGGAGCATGAGGGCTGGAGAGAACCAACCTTCAGTTCTGAGATCTGTGCTCCCCTCAGTCAGGTGGTAGATCCATTTCCGGGGCACACAGAGCCCATTTTTCCTGCAGAAGTGGTGACAAGGAGGAAGGGCTGAGTGGCACCCCAACCACACAATACCAACCTCTATTTATCTTACTTCTTTTTGAAGCCTGGATCCCCTTGGTAGTATCAAGCTACCAAGGTATGGTTGGTTAGGCCCATCTCTCTTCAGAAGGAAACTAATAGAACTGTTGACTCAGTGGGCCAAGAATAGCAGATATCCCAAAGAGCCCAGTTCTTTGTGGGTGGGTGCTCATATTCTGAACAGAGACTGCACCTACTGGTGCCTCTGCCTCCTCACCACTCACGTGCGGATGGTAGCACGAAGCTGGAGCTGTGTGGGGGCAGAGCCTGAAGCCATGTTGAAAACAATGTTGTCCACAGGGTCAAAAGTCGCCAATTCCTCCTTGGTGGGAGCTGCCCCTGCGATAAAGTACCACCGGCCCAGGTGTGGCTCTGGGAACTGCAGAGAACCAGGTGGGGGGGAGGGGATCAGAAAAGGGTGGGTCCCCACTACAAGATCCATTCAACCTCTTCATCATCACTCTTAAGACGGCAAGACTTAGGAGTGGAGTGGTGGCTGTTTTTTTCCAACTAAGGTTTGGGTTATGACAGGGAGCCATTAAGTGAGTTTTCCTTTGTCTCCTCTCAATCACCTTGAGTAACCACCCGCCCCCAATTCTACCATGTCTCCACATTGATGGCCATACTACTATTTTTTTTTACTTGTTCTTGCATTCATTGTCACAAACACACACGCCCTTTCTCCCTTTCCCAGTGTGGCTTCTGGTCACTCAAGGCCACCACCCAAATCCTTCAGAGCCCCCACCATAAGCTCCCCCCATTCGTCCATACCTCTTTCCCATCCACTCCCTGAGTTGTCAGTTGACTGAACTCAGGGCACTGGTAGATGGAGTTAAGGAGAATACCATAGAGGTAGAATAGAGCTGCCCATATTTGGTAGAACATCTTCAGGCAGGAGGGAGCTGGTGCTCTTCGTGAAGTGGCTGGTGCCTTAACTGCTCTCTCCCCCTGCTAGTTACTCAGTCCACTCAGCTTCCAGCCCCCTTGCCTTGACCCTTGACCCTTTCACCTGCTAATGAGTAACTTCAACCTTGTTTTCCAACCCAAGCCTGGATTACTTACAGTGTTTGGGCCTTCCTCCCCCTCTTCTAGATGCCAGTACTCCAGAATACACCCTGACATGTCCAAGGGTCTCTCAAGAATTAGGAAAGCTGAGCCCTCTTAAGTAGAAGCCTGTGGCCTTTCAACCTATATCTGAGCTGGTTTTCTGCTGTGTTGTGCAGCACTGAAGGGAGGTGGACTGATTCATTCATTCACTTAGCAAACTGTTTTGAGTCCCAGCTGTTTGTCAGCTAAGCCCTAGGGACATAAAAATGAATGACATAGTCCCTGGCCTTGAAGCAGTAAAAGGAAAACTAGCTATGTAAACAAAAATCATTGCAATACAACCTGGTAAGTTCTTTAGAACAGGTATGAACTAGGCGCTGGGGCCTGGTGGATGGAAAACTTTCCCTCTGAAGTTTATAATTGGGGAAACAATATGTACACCCCTGAGAAAGTTCGTGGACATGAGTCTATTTGTTCAACATTTATTACTACAAGAGGCTACATAATCTAACGGTTAGAGGATAGGTGCTGGTGTTAGACAGAGAGGGTGCAAACCCTAACTCCACTATTTGTTAGATCTTGGACAATTTTATGAATCTATGTCTGTTTTTTATTTGTAAAATGACCAAATCATCAATCTGCTAGGATTAAAAGAGACAATGCACATAAAGTCCTTAACAAAGGCCTGCACATAGTTAAGTCCAAAGTAAATATTCGCCATAACTAATGCTTGTAAAAGCACTTACTACAGTTTCTGGTGGGTTTTAGGTTCTCAAATAATAGTAAGGAGAGCCAAGTGGGTGGAGCAGTTAATGCAATGAAAGATGGCTTCCTTAATAGATTATGTATAACCCACAGACTGCCAAAAAATTTGTTCTGAGAGGTGAGGTTGCTATGCGCTTGCGATTTAATGAAAAGAACAAAATTTGGGTGATGGGTATATGAGGGCTCATTATTACTATTTACGGGTAATGTTTGTTACTTTTTATCATAAAAAACAAATACATATAAAATACAACAACTTATTGGTAGAAGTGCTCTACCCGGGGTCTGGTAGGTCTGGATTTGTCAGTTCTGCCACTTACTTTCGCCTAGGTATAGTCATCTATAAATTGTAAGTAGCAACTATCCTAGGTGTTGAAAGGCTTTTAAGGACAGTACGCAAAACCCTTAGTAAAGTGGCTGACACAAACCAAGAGCTCTCTAAACAGGTGTTTATTAGAACTCTTAACCGAAATGGTCCTTGGGACCTGGGTAGAAACTACGAATCCCAGAAAGGCTATGGACACCGCAGCCAGGCACACCGGCAGCAACCGGCCTGGCTGGGAAAGTTGCAGCGCCAGGGGGCCAAGGCCCTGGCCCGAGGGCAGCGGGTGGGCTAGAGGGCTTAGGCAGCGAACACCGTCCCGCCTGCCCGCGGACCCGGGGCTTGCGGAAGCCCTTCAACACCCCCTTCAAAACCCCAGGGTCAGATTCTTGTGTTTCGGTCCAATCTGAGTCCATTTGCTCCTAATTCCCAAACTCTGAGGTCCCCTTTTTGACGAAAGTCCTAAAAAACAGTAAATCCTAGTTTCTCCAAAACATGGCGCGTCCCCTTGGCCGCACATCGCCGGCGAAGAACATGGCGCCCACAGCCCGCCAAACGCCCACCGAGCAGAACCGAGGTCAGCCCCAACGACGCGACGGCACGCCCAGCTCGCGAACCACCTCCAACCGTCTAAGGAAAGGATGACTTCCGGAGGCGCCGAAGGAGTAGAGAGCCTCGAGGGCCAGAGTGACAAGACAGAATTTTAGGAGGCCAGGACAGTGCCGCCTTAAATTCTCTGCCGGCCACGACTTTAATAACATGGATTGATGAGGCGCAATCCCCAGTCCCCAAACTCCAAGTTGCATACAACTGTCCAAAGCTTCTCGAGGCGTAGAGTCTCATCTAGTAATTTTTTTCAGGCATTTATAGTAGCCACCTCAACCTCCCACAGCTCAAGCGCGTGCACAGAAGAAATGAACAGCGTCAGCGGGGGTGGGCGGTGCCCAAGAGTGTACGCATGCGTAGAGCGACGCACGCAGGCGCAGTACGGTCCCCCGGGCGACGGTGGCCGCGGCTCCTCGGGGTGCTCGGCTCCCTCCCATCCAGGCCGGCCCCGGCCCGTCTCGCCCCAAGGAACTCATTGTTGGGGGCCGCGAACTTTCTCATCGTGCCCCACAAAAGTAAATCTTGGGGACCTGGGGGAGCCGGAAGTACCGCCTTGCGATCCCCAAATACTATCGGGGAAACGGAAGTGGCCATCGGTGGCAAGTTGGGGGAGACCGGAAGTGACGGTACCTTGGGGAAGTCGGGGGCGGAGTCCGGGGTGGTGGTGGTGTGTGTGGGTGTGTGTGTGGGGTGTGTGTGTGTGTGTGTGTGTGTGTGTGTGTGTTTGGTGTGTGTTGGTTCCGGCGCTCTGCTGGAGCGTCGAGGGAAGGTGGAAGAGGGGGGCAGTCAGCTAGCCAGTCTGGCCCCCCGTGAGTGTCCGTCATCTCGGGTCTGTCGTGACTTAGGCGGGTTCGATGGGCGTGGCGCGCGTGCGCGAAACCACTGTCTCCGCAGAGTCTGGCGCGACCCCCCCCCCCCCCCCCCCCAGCTCTCGCGTGTCCCCCAGGGTTTGCCGAACTTTGGGGCCTTTGTCGTATCGCGACTGATGATGACACTGGTCTCCTTTTCTTATCTTTCCTGCTTCCTAGCCTGAGTGGCCCTCCCTTATTGTGATTGGCACTGTGGAGCCCCTCCCATCTCTCCCTGTCTTCTAGCTCTCTGTGCCGTCGATCTCCTGCCCTTTGTGTTTCTCTCCCTGTGCCCCGGAATCAGAAGGGGGATGGGGGCGGGTGTGTGTGTGTGTGTGCTTGTGTGGGAGAAACTCTTTAGGTATTAGGGCGGAGACTCAGGCTGGGAAGGCTTCCGGGTGTATAAAATCTGCTTTGGGCGACAGCAGGCCTCCCTCCCTCCATTCTTCCTTAGAGAGCTGTCGGCCATGGAGCCCAGTGATACTACCAGTACCACTACCAGTATGGAGGAGCCTGACAGCCTGGAGGTGCTGGTGAAGACCTTGGACTCTCAGACTCGGACCTTTATTGTGGGGGCCCAGGTGAGACCCCAGTATTTCTGGAAGACCCCCATTCACCCTTCTTCTTGTAGTCCCCTTATTCTGAGAGAAGAGCCTGGTTTTTTTGGGGGGGGGTCCTCAAATCTTTCATCGGTTCCTTTGTTCATGATCTAGACAGGATACTTTCTGGTGTTGCTTGTTGAGTGGGAAGGTATGGATGAGGCAGATTTCATTCTGCCTTTTTCCACTGTGATAGAACTCATGCAGAGGGAAATATGGAGGAAGGGGGAAATCTGTGCCATCATCATGAGGGAACCCCAGCCCAAAGGGACAGACCTAGCTCTTGCTTTTGGGAAGGGAAACAGAATGGAGATCCAAAACACAAGTCTTAAAAGCAAAAATTGGTCAAATCTGTACTCTGTTTTTAAAGGCTGGAAATCAGAGCCCATAGTGCAGGTAGAGCCCTAATAGGCTATTGAGTGGATTTTCTAGTATTTGTGGCATAATTTGAGTCTTGATTGTAATGCCACAGACACAGCTGTTTATGCCATTAATTCCTCTAATACTTGGAGAGAAAATCATGAGGTCTGTAGTTTTTAAAACACATACAAGAAGACCATGTAGACTTTTGTGATTAGATGTATGTAAACATTCTGGTACTTCCCAAGAGTATGTTGTCCAGTTAGGAAAGTGTTTGCTCTTTTCTCTTTTTCTACTTAGTTGAGTTTTCTGGCTTGATTTTCCACCCCACCTTCCTTATCATTGCGTTTATTTTGGAGATTGCGGAGTTGTATCATTTTGTGTTTGGGGAGGGGTCATTGGTATCTTTAGACACACATTCCTTTGGGAGCCAGGGAGAGAAGTGAAGGTCAGTTAGCTTTTCTGTATCCAGCCATGTGATTTTCTTCTGGGCATATAACCTGAACTTTGTTAACATTTATTGTCTGTTTTGACAGGTGTTAACACGTCTTAGTTTGGGGCTTTGCACAATAATTACCTCACAATCAAGACAAATGGGTAGTGATTTTATGATTGGGTGATTTTTACCCCTCATGCCCAAAAGTCGGTTGTCCGCCTTCTGTCCTTTCCCTTTCCTACATTAGCTGATAGTTTTTTATTTCTGTTACCTTGCAGATGAATGTAAAGGAATTTAAGGAGCACATCGCTGCCTCTGTCAGCATTCCCTCTGAGAAACAACGGCTCATCTATCAGGGACGAGTTCTGCAGGATGATAAGAAGCTCCAGGAATACAGTAAGAGTTTGGGGGAGGCAGTTTAGAGGTTGAGGCAGCTGTCTAGAGGGATGAACTGAGGCCTTGAGCTTACCTGATCATATAATGCTTTGGTGTGTATCTTTTTTTTTTCCCTGCAGATGTTGGGGGAAAGGTTATTCACCTGGTGGAACGGGCTCCTCCTCAGACGCAGCTCCCTTCTGGGGCATCTTCTGGGATAGGGTCTGCCTCAGCCACCCATGGTGGGGGACCCCCGCCTGGTACTCGGGGGCCTGGGGCCTCTGTTCATGACCGGAATGCCAACAGCTATGTCATGGTTGGAACCTTCAATCTTCCTGTAAGCTTGTGTTCCACATAGGATGGTTTTTGTGGGGAAGGGTGGTTTGGTTGTGGTAATGGCAGAGAGCTTATAAGACAGGTGTCTTGGTCTTTAGATTGGGTTTCCAGGGCCCTGAGGTCTGATATGACCTCAGTCTTTGAGAAAGAGTGGGGCTCTAGAGAATGAGTTGAAGGTGTGGGGGCCTTAGTATTTGGCTTCTCCCAGAGCAACTTCCCTTACCCTTTTCTCAGAGTGACGGCTCTGCTGTGGATGTTCACATCAACATGGAACAGGCCCCGATTCAGGTATCACGGGCCTGGGAGGGTCAGGGAAGGGGATCTGGGAGAAGGAGGCCATGAGGTGGGGGGCGAACCTGGCCAAGGAGATGGCTGGGACCTGCTTCAGTGGGTGGTAGAGTTCATGGCTTCATCTCAGGTGTACCCTGATTTTCCCTCTCTTATCGTAGAGTGAGCCCCGAGTACGGCTGGTGATGGCTCAGCACATGATCAGAGATATACAGACCTTACTTTCTCGGATGGAGGTCAGTGGACAAGGCTGTCTAGGGTCTGTCTGTCTCTTCATTCTCCCTTACCCCTCTTGTCTCCGCCTGGTGGTGAAGGCATGACTGGCCATATCAGTTGGATTGTCCTTGTCTAATCTGGTCTCTTCTCTGCAGTCTTCAGTCTTTGGGGCAGGAAAAAGTATCTTTGTCAGCCTATCTTGTTCCTGCCAATTCTCTGGGTGCCTGGTATCCGGGAAGTTTGTTTCAAACTTGTCAGATAATTCTCACGGCTGCTTCTTTCAATTATAGAAGCAGTTCATGCTTTTTTAGTTTCTAAATTGCTATAGTTGATACTATTTCCATTAGTTTGTGTCGTGGCTGTAGCTTGTGACCTTTCTTTCTTTTTTTGTGGGGATTTAGCGAACCATACTTTTTGTATTTTGCTAGTAATTTGCAAGTAAAACAGCTATTTGTTGTGCCTCTTATTTAAGTTTTACGTTGGTGGCTAGGGAATCAAAGAGGCCAATGCAAAGCCCTGCCTTCAGGGAGCCCAGCTAGAGCTCCTTCTCCACTCAGTCTCCTTTGTCCTGGGTAATTCTCTGCAGCAGTCTCACCCTGCCTTTGGTATCCTGAATCCCTCCCCTTTAGTGTCGAGGGGGACCCCAAGCACAGCACAGTCAGCCGCCCCCACAGACGCCAACCGTGGCCCCGGAGTCTGTAGCCTTGAGTTCTCAAACATCAGAACCAGTTGAAAGTGAAGTGCCTCCTCGGGAGCCCATGGAGGCCGAAGAAGTGGAGGAGCGTGCCCCAGCCCAGAGCCCGGAGCTCACCCCTTCCGGCCCAGCTCCAGCGGGCCCAACACCTGCCCCAGAGACCAATGCACCCAAGTGAGAAACAGAGGGACCCTTTGGGAGGGGGTTTGGGGATCCCAAGTGAAGTGTGAGAGCCAAGAAGGATATGATGGGAGAAGACGGCTGCTTGACAGTCTCTCCTATAGGGCTAGTGTCGGGGGTGGGGGGGGTGGGCAGGGAGAGGCTCTGGACCGGCTGATGAGGTTAGAGTTGGCATCTGAGCCAGAAGCACTGCTGTCCCTGGGGCAAGAAAGTCCAGATGGTGTTTCCTGAGCCTGATTAAGATTCTCTCTCTTGAGTTCTCACAGGCCACGCCTCTTTCTTCAGAGTTAGTTTCTTGTCATCACAGGTATAGAATCATGTGGGAAAGGGAGAAGCAGTGTATTTTCTCTTGTCTTCCCGTGGGTACAGGTAAAGCACAGATGCTCTGCTTGTCCTAGAGGGGATTGGGCCAGGGGTCCGGGAGGCTGCGGACAGACAGGGCAGGTGTAGTGTGTGTCAACTTTGAGGTTAGGGGTCTGAGGAGAGCCTTGGCTCACTGCCTCTCGGGGTTGCCCACAGCCATCCTTCCCCTGCGGAGTATGTTGAAGTGCTCCAGGAGCTACAGCGGCTTGAGAGCCGCCTCCAGCCCTTCCTGCAGCGCTACTATGAGGTTCTGGGCGCTGCCGCCACCACGGACTACAACAACAACGTGAGCCCCGCCTACCCCCTCACCCCCATTTGTCCCAAATGGAATAGGCCGAAATACAGCTAATCCTTTCCCCAGAAAAAGACATTGTCTGCAACAGAATGATTCCTCTTTAGACTCGTAAGTGATGTTTTCCTTGTTTATAGGGAGGGTCATCATCTCTGTGATACTTACTGTCTTTGTACCTTTTCATACCTTGGGTTAATTAGGAAACTTAGGCAGAGTAAGGAAATTTAGCAGATGATGCTGTACTGATTTGCCGTAGGGTTTGTTGTAATAGGAAACTTTCCGTGTGCACGAAGTAGAATTTATTTATAGAGGTTGGGTCTACTTGAAAGCTTCCGAGGCTACGCCTGGGGGTGTAGAGAATGTGGTGTCATTCACAGGTGTTACTGCTTTTGTTATTGACGTTCGTCCCAGCCTAATATTTTTGGCCTTTCTATGCTTGACCCTGGGGATATAGCAAGAGGGCCGCGAAGAGGACCAGCGCTTGATCAACTTGGTGGGGGAGAGCCTACGGCTGCTGGGCAACACTTTTGTGGCGCTGTCTGACCTGCGCTGCAACCTGGCCTGTGCGCCCCCACGACACCTGCATGTGGTCCGGCCCATGTCTCACTACACCACCCCCATGGTGCTCCAGCAGGCAGCCATTCCCATCCAGGTGGGTCTGAGGGGAGGAGCCTGGTGTGAGGGAGACCGCATGGCTGGTGGTGGCATGACCCAGGGTAGCTACCAGGTTTGACAGTAGTGAGAAGAGGTGGGGACTTTAGAAATATGTAGTGACGGAGAATGGGGGAGACTTCGGAAGTATATCACGGAGTGCCATGGGTTAGGCTCTTGTTTTACTCACTTTTGTGTCATTCATCTGTCTCCTCCAGATCAACGTGGGAACCACCGTGACCATGACGGGGAATGGGACTCGGCCCCCCCCGACTTCTAATGCGGAGGCAGCTCCCCCTGGTCCTGGGCAGGCCTCATCCCTGGCTCCCACTTCTACCACTGTCGAGTCCTCAACCGAGGGTGTTCCCCCGCCAGGGCCGGCTCCCCCCCCGACCACCAGCCACCCAAGGGTCATCCGGATTTCCCACCAGAGCGTGGAACCTGTAGTTATGATGCACATGAACATCCAAGGTGAGTTAGGATTGGTTGTTGGTAGAGAAGAGCAACGTGGCTTGGGAGGGGGCTTTGTAGCGAGGTGTGAGAGAGGGAGGGTGGGGAAGGGAGAAGTCAGGGGTGATGGAGGTAGCAGGGTTAACCAGACTAGAAACTTTTCAGTTGGCATGCGTGGGGAGGGGCAGGAGTGACTGCTTGTCCTTGCAGTTTTGTTTGCATGGTGAAGGGAGTGCCGCCTTCCTGTCTAGATGGAGGGAGAGGCAGGCTTTTTGGTGGGGGGAGTAGCGGCCTGAAGGACGCCAGTCTCAGGAGGATATAGTTAGGCTTTGGCCTCGCCTATCTCAGGGCTACTCTCTCTGTCTCCTTACCCAGATTCTGGCACACAGCCCGGTGGAGTTCCGAGTGCTCCCACTGGCCCCCTAGGACCCCCTGGTCATGGCCAAACCCTGGGTAAGAGTGAGGGCATCAGAGCAGGCAGAGCTCTGGGTAGAGAAGGGGTAGGGCCGAATGGGTGGGCTGAAGGGGGTCCAGGTTCAAGGTTACATCAGACCCGCCCCCCAGGCTCCACCCTCATCCAGCTGCCCTCCCTGCCCCCTGAGTTCATGCACGCCGTCGCCCACCAGATCACTCATCAGGCCATGGTGGCAGCTGTTGCCTCCGCGGCCGCAGGTAATAACCTGGAAGGGGAAGTTTGGGAGGCGGGGCACGGTCCACGTGGTGGGTGCCGTTGGCTGGCAGTCAGGGGCCCAGCCTTCAGCCCTCTCCGGTCTCTCCCCTCTGCCACCCACAGGACAGCAGGTGCCGGGTTTCCCGACAGCTCCGACCCGGGTGGTGATTGCTCGGCCTACCCCTCCACAGGCTCGGCCTTCCCATCCTGGGGGGCCCCCAATCTCGGGTACTCTAGTGAGTAAGGGTGGAGGGGTTCTGGTGGGGAAGTTCGGGGAGAGAATCCTGTGGTGGGGAATGAAAAGGGCAGGACTGAAAGCCCCCTTTGTTCTCCCTTCAGCAGAGCGCTGGACTAGGTACCAATGCCTCTTTGGCCCAGATGGTGAGCGGCCTCGTGGGGCAGCTTCTTATGCAGCCCGTTCTTGTGGGTGAGTCCTCGTTCTTCCCTGTCTCCAGCTGTAGTCACTCCCATGGCCCTGCAGGCTGATGCTCCTTAATCTCCTTACTGGTGCTTCCCAGTTCTCTCCATAGGTCCTTCGTTCTTGCTTTCTTGCTGGGAAGATCAGAATGGAAATGCTGTGGGGTCTCGTTTCTCTGGATTTCATCTTATTTTCTTTTGGCCTCTGTAGCTCAGGGGACCCCAGGAATGGCACCACCTCCAGCCCCTGCCACTGCTTCAGCCAGTGCAGGCACCACCAACACAGCAACCACAGCTGGTCCTGCCCCCGGGGGACCCGCCCAGCCTCCACCCCCTCAACCCTCAGCGGCCGATCTTCAGTTCTCACAGCTCCTAGGGAACCTGCTGGGTCCTGCGGGGCCAGGGGCCGGAGGGCCTGGCATGGCTTCTCCCACCATCACCGTGGCGATGCCTGGTGTCCCTGCCTTTCTCCAGGGCATGACTGACTTTCTGCAGGTAAGTGCCTAGCTTGCTCATCACTTCACCCTTTCCCTTGGCTAGGCCAGGCGCTGGTGCCTTGTTGCTGTGGTATTGCTGCTGGGCTACAGTCTCTGGTGGCATGTCGGTGGGAGGGAGCCTTGGGAATTTGTGGACTCGGATTCCCACCCACCCCTGCCCCGATTTGGAGATGAGGAAATTGAGGCTGTGAAAGCGAAGTAATTGGTGTTGCTGCTTTGTAACCTACCCCATCGAGAGGGAGAGAGGGTCGGTGCTCTGCCCCATCCTGCCGCTGTGTAACTATGTGTGCGCATTGTGCTTTGGGGAGTAAAGAGCAGATTACAGCTCTCCATCTTCCACGGCCCTCTTGGTTTGTGCCTTTCTGGTGTTGTTTTACATCCTTGTCTCCGTGTTCACCTTGTGTTCTGTTGTTTGTTCCTTCTCTTTGCCAGGCGACGCAGACGGCCCCTCCGCCCCCCCCGCCACCCCCACCCCCACCCCCGGCCCCAGAGCAGCAGACCATGCCCCCACCAGGGTCCCCTTCTGGTGGCGCAGGGAGTCCTGGAGGCCTGGGTCTTGAGAGCCTTTCACCGGAGTTTTTTACCTCCGTGGTGCAGGGCGTGCTGAACTCCCTGCTGGGCTCCCTGGGGGCTCGGGCTGGCAGTAGTGAAAGTATTGCTGCTTTCATACAGCGCCTCAGTGGATCAAGCAACATCTTTGAGCCTGGGGCTGATGGGGCCCTCGGTGAGCAAATTGGGAGTGCCTTGGCCTTCTACAGGGAGGGATAGGTCGATGGTCTCTGTTGAGGGGTATTGCCGAGGTGGGATGAGGCCAATGGGCTTGTGGTGGGTGGGCAGGCCAGGTGGTAGAGGCCGCTGCTGACTTCTGTCCCTGTTTCTAGGATTCTTTGGGGCCCTACTCTCTCTGCTGTGCCAGAACTTTTCCATGGTGGATGTGGTGATGCTTCTTCATGGGCATTTCCAGCCACTGCAGCGGCTCCAGCCCCAGCTGCGATCCTTTTTCCACCAGCACTACCTGGGTGGCCAAGAGCCCACACCTGGTAACATACGGGTAAATGAAGATCTTGGACCCCAGAGCTCTCTTTCTCGTCACTTTCTGTTCTTTATTCCTGACTCTGTTTATCTGTCATCTAAAGCTATGATTGCTCCAGCTCAAGCCCTGGACTTACTGGAGGTAGAGGGGAGGGCAGTGTCTTGAGGGCTGGGGCTTGGATCTAAACTTGCGCTGTTTCCCCCATAGACGGCAACCCACACGTTGATCACAGGGCTGGAAGAGTACGTGCGGGAGAGTTTTGTGAGTACCCCTCACATTCCCTCTTCTCCTGGGTCCCGTCAGGGTAGCTCCTGTTCCTGCTACCGCTTTTGGTTCCTGGTCTCCCAGGGTTCCTGATTCGGAGGGTCTTTGTGTGTGTTGTTTCTCAGTCTTTGGTGCAGGTTCAGCCAGGGGTGGACATCATCCGGACAAACCTGGAATTTCTCCAAGAGCAGTTCAATAGCATCGCTGCTCATGTGCTGCACTGCACAGGTCAGGGGCAGCGGGGCTGGGGGGCCGGGGGGCGGGGGTGTTAGATGTGCAGAGCTGTCGGGTGCCAGCATCTCCTCCTTGTGTCTTGCCCACAGACAGTGGATTTGGGGCCCGCCTGCTTGAGTTGTGTAACCAGGGCCTGTTTGAATGCCTGGCCCTCAACCTGCACTGCTTGGGGGGACAGCAGATGGAGCTTGCCGCGGTCATCAATGGCCGAATTGTAAGCACAACCTCCGCCCCAGAGCCCCAGCCTTCTGTTTCCTTGGGTTTCCATTCTCTCTGGTATCCTGCGGTTTTTATTTTTTCTCCCCCAACTGCTGTCCTTTACTCTTTGACACTTCTCAAGAGCTCGTTGAAGATGCTGTGTTCTAAGGCTGCTTTCTGCCCTCAGCGTCGCATGTCTCGTGGGGTGAACCCGTCCTTGGTGAGCTGGCTGACCACTATGATGGGACTGAGGCTTCAGGTGGTTCTGGAGCACATGCCCGTAGGCCCTGATGCCATTCTCAGATATGTTCGCAGGGTTGGTGATCCCCCCCAGGTAAGGGACCCAGATGGGCTCTGGGGTCAGGGGACTTGAGGGAACTGGAGAGGCCTGAGACGGCTTTCTGTGTTCTCCTTCTCTGTCCAATTTTATAGCCACTTCCTGAGGAGCCAATGGAAGTTCAGGGATCAGAGAGAACTTCCCCTGAGCCTCAGGTACCAAGGAGAGTTGAGGGGCCAGGTGATGTGGAGTGGGGGACCGGGGGCGGGAGGACTGGAGCTGGGCGTGCTGAAGCCCGTGTCTTCCCACGTGTCTGGCTCCCAGCGGGAGAATGCTTCCCCAGCCCCTGGAACAACAGCAGAAGAGGCCATGTCCCGAGGTCCGCCTCCTGCTCCTGAGGGTGGCGGCTCCCGTGACGAACAGGATGGAGCTTCAGCTGAGACAGAACCTTGGGCGGCCGCAGTCCCCCCAGTAAGTGTCGGGAGGTGGGCCGGTGGGCCAAGGCAGCTGAAAGTTGTGCCAGTTACTCATCCCCTTTTCATCCCCAGGAGTGGGTTCCGATTATCCAGCAGGACATTCAGAGCCAGCGGAAGGTGAAGCCGCAGCCTCCCCTGAGCGATGCCTACCTCAGTGGTATGCCTGCCAAGAGACGCAAGGTTGGTCTGCTTCTTCCCTGAGGATCTCTCTTTATCCAAATTCCCCTGTCGTGCTTAGAATCCAATTATTCAGAGTCAAGGAATTCTTCCTAGTTTAGTCCCGTCATTTAATGGCTGAGGACACCTTCCCGGGGATTGACTTGCTCACGGTCGCTGCAGCACACCTTCATGTTAGCATTTGCCAGCAGTCCTGTCCTCCCTCAGCTGCCTGGTGGCTAGGAATGTGACTAGGGCCTATTTTCCTTAAGGTGGGCTTCCTCTTGTGGACTAGCCAGCTCAGAATGCTGGCTGGCCTGACTCATCCTGCCCCTCTTATTTTGAAGAGTGAGTCCACACACTCAAATGCCATGTTTCGGCCAGAGCCGAATAAAACAAAACTAGGAAGGTATCTCTGCTGTCAAAACCGCCTGGACTAGTCCCCTTCTCTCCACTAGCATAGGAACTCAGTGGTTGATTCCTGGAAAGGGTGAGCTGGGTGGTGGCACTGGATCTGACGTTGATCCTCTTTTCCCTCCCGACCCCCTGTCCCCCAGACGATGCAGGGTGAGGGCCCCCAGCTGCTTCTCTCAGAGGCCGTGAGCCGGGCAGCTAAGGCAGCCGGAGCTCGGCCCCTGACGAGCCCTGAGAGCCTGAGCCGGGACCTGGAGGCACCAGAGGTTCAGGAGAGCTACAGGCAGCAGGTGCCCCCACCTTGAAGCAGGATAGGGATGGTCTAGTGGGAGGGGTTGGGCTAGGGCCCCTCTTTTCTGATCTTTTCAGAGATGAACTGGTCAGTCTGGGGCTACCATGTGATTTTTTTAAAGAGTTTTTCCCTAGTGGCATCTGGGAAGGCTCGGCGATACCATATTGGGCTGACAGTGTGGCTGGTGGGGAAGTGTTAGCTTCTAAGGGATGGCCTTGCGTGCTTGCTGGGATCCTAGGGGCCTGGCCGCTGCCCCTCCGACCTGCTTGCTCTCTCTCTCTAGCTCCGGGCTGATATACAAAAGCGACTGCAGGAAGACCCCAACTACAGCCCCCAGCGCTTCCCTAATGCCCACCGGGCCTTTGCTGATGATCCCTAGTTCTTGTGGCCCTCCCTCATCAGGGGACCATTTCCCCCATCTTCCTTCACAGTATTTAAGAAATAAAAGTCAGATTTTCCTGGCTCTTTGGTCTTTAAATTGTCTTCCTTAAATAGCCTAAGTACTTCAGGGGCGTCTGACTCCGGCTCCAGTCATGATCTCAGGGTTCAGGAGTTTTGAGCCCCCATCTGGCTCTCTGCTCTCAGCCTAGAGCCTGCTTCAGAAACTGTTCCCCCTTGCTCTCTGCCCCTCCCCCACTCACACATGCCCTCTCAAAAATGAAAACAGTACATTGTCTTCTCTGAACTTGTTTAAAATTAAGAATTTCTAGGAACCTAGCTGTGTAAGACCACTTTTAACCTTTCCCTGGGAGATGTGCACTACCATGGTTTACTGTTCATGTAGCACAACACTAAAATGAGCCTGTTGACAGCGACAGCCCTTTACAGGGAACATTTTCATGCAGGAGCATTTTTTTTTTTTTTTAAATTTAGAGTGAGGGCCTATGCGTGCGAGTTGGGGATGGGCAGAGAGGGAGAGAGAATCCCAAGCAGGTTCCCGGTTGTCCTCGCCAGAGTTCCACTATTTGGGGCTTGAGCTCACAAACTGAGATCCTGACCTTTAACCACCTGA
Source organism: Panthera leo (assembly GCF_018350215.1). Taxonomy (NCBI): domain Eukaryota; kingdom Metazoa; phylum Chordata; class Mammalia; order Carnivora; family Felidae; genus Panthera; species Panthera leo. The sequence goes on along the minus strand of NC_056683.1, from coordinate 30,337,354 downwards.
GCCACCCAGGCACCCCAAAAGCATTTTACATGTGAATAAAAGAGTTCAGAGAGGACAAAACTTACTCCAGGCTAGCATAGGGCTGTCAGACTATCCAGTAAAAAGCCTTTTAATTTCCAAGCAGCTGCAGACCTCAATACACTCTTAGCAGGCCTAGCCAAGTTTGACAATGGTGGAACTCCTCTACCTGGTCCAAGGAGCCTACTGTTCATGCTTAAATGGAGTCCATGACAACTTTAAAGGCATGTCCTCTCAAGTTTGTGGCCAGGACCAAAACGACACAAGGATGCCAATCCTTTGCTACTCCCTTTGAGATGCAGTTGTGGTCCCCTCCCTGTTTGTTAGCTCCGTGCTGGACCAACTGGATGTGGCAGAAGAGCCCTGCTAAGGCCAGGTCCTACACTTTACAGCAGCCACCAGGACCTCTTTGAGCACTAGCTCAAGGACATAATTGGCCTGATGTCCTAGTGACAGTCCAGTGGGATTCTACCTTCCAGGTGTGCCACCAAAGCCCCAGACACCTGAGGGTAGCCCTATGTGACCAGCCCAACCATCAGCTGCAGACTGGTAACCAACAGACCTCACTCACTGGCACAAGAAACCGATCGCCCAGTGGAAGCCAGCTCTAATTCCCAATCCATAAGACTTCAATATACAATAAAATGGTCAAATTTTGAGATAGCTCGTTACAACAGATCACCGAGGTAAGTAAATTCTGTAAAACCACTTCACTGGGGACTGTACTATGCTACAAAAAGATTGCAAACAACCAACCCATCCCCAAAATCATTTCAGAAAAATTTTTTAATCCTTTTATTACTCTTTTTTAACAAACGGCCCCAGGGATAGGGGACCAGGGGAGGGGGGTGGAGGGGAAGTGAGGCCCCAGCCCCACAACCCCTCCCCACCCACCCCTTTCCCCCTTATATATTTATAATCTATATACAAGCCCCGGGGGGGGGGGGGGCAAGGGGAACTCCCTCAGCGGGGTGGGGGCAACCCAGGATCCTTGTCCCCTCGAGACCCAGGCTCCTCTGCCCGTCGGGAAGGCCCCTCTCGAGAAGGTGGCCCTGTCCGCTCCCAAGGCTTCGGCATCCAGCGCAGGGCATCCGGTGGGGAGGCCTAGGATATAGGTATATAGAGGTCATACTGGGAAGTCAGGGATGGAAAAGACAGGAACTCAGATGGTAACTCTTGGATTCAGACTTGGGGCCACAGGGGTCTCCCCTTCACCTGCTGGTAGAGGTCGATGCGCTGGGTGCGGAAGACTCCACTATAGGTAGATGGTGGGGCCTTGAGACGGGAATTGAGGCCAGAGAATGACCTAAAGGAAAAAGAGTGTTTAAGGCAAGCCTGACCCCTGTTCCCTGGCCCCTTAGTAAGAAAGCCCTTAAGGGTGAGCAGTCTGCATCCCCACTCCCTCCTCTTGCCTTCCAGCTGGGGGAGTACGTGACGACCCAGGTCCCCCAAGGTTGCCGCTCAGTTTCCGATAATCCTGGAAGGGCTTTAGTTCCACTGGGTGCAGCTGAAGGAAAAAAATTCATGAGCCTCCTGCCTCCCAACCCAATTCACCTGGAGATTCTGAATCCCTACCCCTAGCTCTTAGGAGTTCCCTCACACTTCAGTTCCTATACCTTACCTCGGCTCGCCCCAAGCTAGGGGGAAAGGGTCTGGCAGGTGAAGGCAGCACCCGAGTAGCAGGAGCAGGTGGGGGCCGCACAGCCAGGCTGGGGGGCTGCAGAGCAGGGCCCACAGGTAACAGAGAAAGGGGCGGTGGGGCAGGAGGTGGCGCTGGTGGCAGGGAGCCAAAGTTCACCACAGGCAGCTGTGAGTCCACCATGGGTAGAAGCATCTGTAGTTAAGAAATAATGTCGGGGGGAGGGTATTAAGGGCAGGGAGGAAGGTCATAAAACCAGAAACAGAGTCAGACAAAAAAGCTGGAAATTGGGCAGAGAAACAATGAGGGACAAGTAACAAAAGGTACCTGTTGGGCAGGGGCCCCTGAGGGGAGGAAGCCACTCTGGCCACCAGGTTGCAGAGGAGTAGAATAAAAATCTGAGGGGGATGGCAGATCCTGGCGCACCTGTTGGGAGACAACAGGGAGAAATGTCAACTCCCAAAAACATTCTCCCCCATCCCTAACTCCTGAAGCCCAGCACCTGCCCACCTCTCACCTGAAGCAAGGGTGGGTCGGGCAAAGGGCTGGGGCAGAAAGCTGGAGAGTAGAGGAAGGAAGGTGGAGGGTAGAGGATTCCCCCAGCTGGCAGCTTCCCCAGCTCTGTTGCTTGCAGTGCAGAGAAATCCAAAAACTGGCCCTTGACAGCTACCCCAGAAAGCAGTGCCGAGGGGGGCGCTGGGCCCGGGGGGAGGTACAGGGGCTGTGATCTGGAGGGGGGAAAAAAGTCAGGTGGGGAGAAGGAGTCAGGAAACCAGAATCATTTGTTCCAAGTTAAGTCTACTAGTGTTTCATACCCCAGAAACAGGTCTTCCCCTTCCCTCCCACTGAGACACAGTTGCGTGTCCTTCTGAGATCAACAGTCATTGAGTCTCACCTGTAAGGGTGAAGTGAGGGTGTCCCAGGGCGGAAGCCTCCATTGTTGGGATGTAACTGAGAGTCTATGGCTCCCCCTGAGACCTGAGGGAGAGCAAGGCTGGAATAGCTCATTTTTCTGGTCAAGAAAAGATCTCCCACCCCACCTACTACAGTAAAAGCCAAGGAGAAAAATGAAGTAACAAAATGGCATTTTACAACTACACAAATCAGAAAGACAGACACTAAGGGGCAGCAGGCAGAAAGGAGTCATGGGACAGGAAATAGGACCTACCTGAGAATTGGGAGGCCCAGGGCTGCCATAGAAGACCTCAGGGTACAAACGCTGGCCTGAGGAACTGGGCTCTGGGCCACAGTGCCCAGGACCCAGGTTCTTGGATTGTGGCTCAGCTGAGGCAGAAGCACTGGGGAGTAACTCCCAATCTCGGGATACAGGGATGGCCTATGAGGAAAAAGCCTTGTCAGAAGCAATGTTTGGGCTTCCTGGATTCCAGGTCACACCCATTTTTTTCCAGAAACCGAAGGCCTTTCCACCAAACTCATTCTCCCACTCACCTCAGTGACTGATGCTAACTCCTTCTCTGCTTTTAAACTGTCTCCTACCACTAGGCGCAAGTCCGAGTCCTGTGGTAGTGATGCAAGGGGGATTGTCCCATGACTCAAGACCTGTATCCTCCACATCCCACCTCCAGATTTTCCCCTCTTCACCCAACCCAAGGTACTCAGATCCTGCCCAAGCAGACCTGGTCACTGGTGCCAAACTGGACCGGGGGCCCAGATCGATGGGACGGCCGGAGGGAGCCGGGCTCTGGGCCTCGGTCTGAACGCTGCAACCGTTCTGTGCCAATGGGGCCAGGGGGCAAAGGCTGCTCCCGGGGCAGCTCCTACGTTGGGGAAGTAAAGGAAGTCAAGTCACGTCTCCCAAATGAAAGAATCCCCAAAACACAGAAGCACAGAGGAGACGACAAATGTAGGGCCAAAGTCAGAGGCCCAGAAACATTCCTCTTGTTTTTGGTCTTTTACCTTTCTGTCCCCATCAAGGGGAGCAGGCGGCCGTCTCCTAGGAGGTTCAGAGGATTCAGAGCCAGGTGAACCCTCACCAGGAACAGCATTCAGGGGTGAGGGGTCTCCAGGCCGCTTGGGAGGCCCCTCTGATGCCCCCTTGAGTCCTCCATCAGGGGAACTTCGCTGGCTGCAGGGACCTGATGACACCTGAGAATCCCCACTCAGGTCCACCCCACTGTCAGACTGACTCATCTGAGAGGAGTGGAAAAAAAGTTAGTTAAATCAAAATAAGTCATCAATCAGTACCCAATGTTTACAAATACAAACTGAAGAAAAGGGAGAAATTATGTGAGCAAATAGCCCTGGACAACCCAGACCAGGTGGAGAAGCACTACCAGTGCTCAAGAGAATCCCAGCTCAGACACTCCCTTCCCATCGTCACTTACCTCTGTTCCAGCAACATCCTCAAAAGGGCTCAAGGGTTCCATCCAGGGCTCCATGGAGCCAGGCCGGTAACTCTTCCGGCTAGCGGCTGGGTAGAGCACCAGACAGCAGAGATGAGAGGCAGTCCAGAGGCCACCTTGCCCTCTTGGCTCTCTGACATTGCCCTTTTCAACCACTGCTCACTTGTACTCACCAGTATGTAAACGGTTCCAGATGTGAGGAGTCAGGGCCTCTGTCCCTGCCTCTCTGCACTCTCCCTGAGGGCCTGGGCCCTCAGGCTTGGGGCCCAAAAATCCAGAACTATGAGACTGCGGCAAAGATTCCTAAAGGTGAGAAAGGCCAGAAACAAAACATAAGTGAGGTGGGAACTGGGGAGTGGAAGTGGCTGGGCCAGAATGAGGTGTGGGACAAAAAGGGAGACAAGAAGTGACTAATAACGGAGAATCTGAGAGTAAGGACGCAATGACAAGAACAGGAAAAAGTGGAGAAAACATAAGTGAGAACCTTCAGGAGTAAGAGCAGTGAAACACAATCTCAAGCTCCATCCCTCACCTCCTGCAGCAGCTCCGGTTTTCTGGCAGGCCGCTCCCGCCGTTTCGGGGGGAAGGGATTAACCCCGGCAGAGTCCCGGGGAGTTCCGCCCACCCCCCTCACCATCAGCCCTGGCTCCTCGAAGTGGGGGTCTGGGGAAAAGGGGAAATCCGTCAGCATCTGCCTTGGTCTACATCTGATCCTAGTTTTTCCTGTTAGCCCCCTCCCAAGCCTTCCACCTTTGGTCAGTGCAGACACCCATCATCAAGGTCCCCAGGGCAGACTCTGCCCCCTTTAGCACCTGACTTTTTCTGGGGATGGAGACATTCCCACCCTTAGCCCCTCCAGCTTACCCGAACCGACGCTGTTGTTGGCCCTCTGAGGGTCATATCGAGTTGGGGGCCGAGGGGAGGGGCCCTGGGGGGTTTGGGGAGGCCCAGGCTTGGGCCTTGGGTGCCCCCCTGGTGCAGCTGCACTCCCTTGGCGGCTGCTGAGTTGGGCCAGAGCCTGTTGGATGCCAGCAGGGTTGCTGTGGATAACTTGGTCCAGGCGGAAGACAGCCGAGCTGCTGGGAGGCGGGGGAGGCAGAGGAAGCCCTGGGGGACGCTCCTCAGGTCGGCTGAAGAGAACAGAGCATCAACTCTAATATTCATGGAATTGTTAACTCTTTCCCTACCAGTCAAGTCTTCCAACCTCTCCCACCTCCCTGTTAAAATCCAGGTGTTTCTAAGCACATCTAACAAATCCTAGGTGTATGGCATGGGTCTACAGAATGGAGCAAAGAACAGAGAATATGCATACAATACACACACGCTCCAGACTCAATCAATTGCTTTCCAACTATTTTCCCTACGTGTAGGTGTTCCAGCGCCCAGCAGCCCATGTGCCCTTAGATCTCAGAGTCCATGGTGCCCAACTTCCCTTTCCTTCAGATTCTCTCCCTTCCCCCTCAGTCTAGCCTTAGAATAAACTTAATAGCCTGTCCCTACCCACCTCCGGTTCTTGGGAGAGGGCCAGCTCCTCTTGTCTCCTCGCCCTGGGCCAGTCCTCCCTCCAGGTCCCCCACCTCCTCCACTGCTGCTGCCACCGCTGCCAGCCTTGCTGCCAGGGCCTGGGCGCCGGTTCTGCCTTTCCATGCCAGGCCGCTGACTTGAGAAGCTCCGCTTGCTCAAATCCTTGGCTCTCTGGCTTAAATCTCCACGGGACATGGTTGAAATGCCTGGTCCGGTTCCGCCTCCACTGCCCCCGGGAGTTCCCACAGCTTTGGGGGCCAGCAATGCTGGCGGGGGAGCCTCCTTGTCCCCCCTGCGCTCACTGGCAAAGTCGCTGCTCTCTGATGCAGTCTCCCATTCCTCATTGGCTTGATCGGAGTTCTGGTTTGACAGATCGGGAGACTTGGCAGCTGCCCGGCGCGGGGGTGGGGGCATGGAAACTGTCGTGAGTGTCTCCTCCACTCCAGAGGCAGGGGCTGGAAGGGCTAGGGAAGAGGGCTTGCCCTCAGTCCCTCTGGCCGCATTCTCCCGTTCCTGTTTCAGCCTCCTGAACCGAGGCGGTTTGTCCTGCTGCTGAGCCCTCCCGTGCCTCCTCCGTCGGGGCCGCTCCCCATCTTCCACACCCATGCCCACGTTGCTGCCTCCACTGCTGCCTGCCCGGGCTATGGGGGATAGAGGCCCTGTGATCAGCTTCTCTTTCAAAGGCTCCTTACTCGGTGGCAAAGGAGCTGTCGGAGGCTTCTTGGGGGCCAGGGACTTGGTCGGAGGGCTCCAGCCTGGACAAATGGGCGGAGGGGGCCGCCCTCCTCCTCGACCCCGGTGTGATGGCACTCCCCTGGGAGTGAAGACGCGCCCACCACGGGCGGTGGAAAATCGGGCTGGGGCTGGTGAAGGAGGGGCTCCCGATGGTGGAGGAGCAAGAGGAACCTGGGTGAGCACTCCTTCCTTGGGTGGAGGAGCCTCCTTGTCTGAGGGGGCCAGATCGCTCTCATGGGTCTCACTACCCGTTTCTGAGCCCCGCTGCCGGCGCCGTTTGGGGATTTCTTCATACTCTGAACCCTCACTTCTCGTCTCGCTGGCAGTGCGGCCTCGGGGAGCAGGGGGATGGCTGGGTCCACCTGCACCACCTCCACGCCCGTCATCTCCTCGGAACTCTCGGTAACTGCGGAACTCTCGGCTTCGAGCTCCCCGCCCCCGGCCCCCATAGGTGCCCCGAAAACCCCTCCCTCTGGCAAAATACTCGCCTCGGCCCCGGCCCCGGCAAGAGGTAGGACCCACTCTTTCATAGGAGTAGTCCCTCCGAAGCCTTGGGGCAGGGGAAAGATTCCCACTGGGTGGGGTCTCCTTGGGGACCCCTATCTTCCCCTTTGCCATCTTGAGGAGGTCTGGCTTTGGAACCTTGGGGCTTTCATCACACTGTTCCAGGGGTTTGGGAGGGAGCTCTTCAGCTTTCGTAGGTGGCAGGGGTTTCTTTATAGGCCCAGCACGGCGGGGAGGGGCCCCTGGTTCCTCTGGAGGGATCCCACGACGACTACTGCCTGGGCGAGGACCCCAGCGGGTCTCAGTGCGGCTCTCTCTTCGAGGTGGAGGGGGGCCTTGGCCTCCAACTCCTCGGGTAGGCTTTCGGTTAGCTTCTGGCCCCGTCAGTTGTGGAGTCTCCTCCTTGGGGGTTTCCTTCTTCGGTGGGGGAGCTTGTATTTTGGTGGCTTCATCATTGCCTGGGGGCCAAGGGAGTGGACGGGGCCCTGCAGGAGCTGGTTCATCCAGAGGGAAGCGAGGGATCGGGGGCCCAGTGGCTCCATTCTCAGGAAAGCCTGGATAACTGGCCAAATAGGGTGGTGGGGGAGGTACTGGAGGGGTCTCACTCCTAAAAGGGCAACAAAATAGTGGAAATTAGAATGAAAAAAACTGCAACTAGGTGGAGAAAGAGAACACTTTATTACCACCCAGACGCTCTTCTCACACTTATTCCTGTCACTGCACCAATAATCCAAAGGACCTTTTTTCCTAGCCCAGACCCTTTCAGTGGCAATGCACTCATTTCACTACAGACTCACCTCATCCCCTTGTCATCCTCATCAGCCGCCTGGCGCAGCGGGGAGGTGAGCGGGCGGGGGTCAGTGGGCGTGGTGGTGAAGACATCTCCTACCCAGGCCAACTTTGGATCCACTGGTGGGGTGCCCCGATCCCGCAACAGGGGAGGTGCATGGCGCTCGAACGGCTCTGAGCTTGAACCCCCACTGTCTGAGCGCTCCCGGGGAACTAAGCCTAAGAAAACAAGAGGGATGAGAAAGCTAACCCTCTCTTGCATGACAGGCCCTGCAGCTCAAAAAGCATCTCCCCAATCTGCTTCTGTCAGTCACATCAATGTTAACTCCTCTCTTATACCTGCCAAGTCTGGGCCTGATGCACACTCCTGAAAGAGTTACCCTATCCACTCAGTTTCCCCAGACTAAATTAATGAATCCCCCCAAGTAAATCCTGGCCAATGAAAGACCACCGTTTCTTTCCCAAAGATGGTCCTGAAACAAAGAGCCACCTCAGCAATACAACCACATACCTGCCCCAACCTCCTTCACCGGTGACCCTTTATTCCCACAGCAAGATGCCGATACCCACTTCCTGGGACTGAAGTGTCCCCTACCCACTCCCATGCAAGGGCCCTTACCAGTGGGATGCACACCAGGAGGGTAGAAGTCCAGAGGGGGCCGGCCCTGGAGGAGCCGGGGGTCCACATAAGGAGGAATCATCATCCACCGGGGATCAAAGTTCATTGGGGGCATGGGTGGGGGCCGGCCCAGAGCACCTGGGTACAGGGCCTTGGGGGGTGGGGGCGGAGCCTGTGGAGCTGGCACAGCCCCCATGGTCACAGGCTGGGGCGGTGATGGTGGTACCGGAGCGGGTGGGGCGGAACCCTGTTGATGCTGCTGCCACTGCTGCTGTTGCTGTTGCTTCAAAAGCTGCTCCTGGGCAAGGACAGAAGAGGGGACGAGAGAGACCTCAAAACCCCCACACCACTCTCAACAGAAAAAGAGAAACACACATCAAGGCAAAGTTAATACACAGATGTGATCAACACTTGGACAACATGGAAACCAAAGAGACACAAGAGAGACAAGAGGTAGTAGAGGGACCCGGAAGGCAACTTACAAACAGGATAAACATCAAAGCCAGGGACAGAAACAGCTCTTAATGGGGGAAATAACTTGATCTCACCTGCTGCTGCCGCTGGAAACGAGGTGGCAATGACTTCTGATATTTGGGGTAGCCCAAGCCCTGGCTGGGGGGCTGTCGGCTGGGACCAACCCCATCACCCTTGGGTTCCACCTTCGGGGCAGGGGTTGTGGCAGGAGAAGGAACCTCTTCTGGTTGTTCAGAACCCTCTTTTGAGGACAGCTGGGGTTCCACTGCGTTGATAAAAAAGATAATCATCAGTGGCCCAGTACACCAACAGGTATGCCACGAATACCCATCACCTCAGCTCTCACCTCCCTCTCTCAAGATAAGCACTTACTTTCAAGAACAATGACGGTGGCATTAAATTCCCATGAAACCACCAAAACGACAGACGCCTTCTACCCCTTGCTCCAGACTGAGCTTATACGAAGTGGTTTTAGGTCACTACGTATCCAGGAATTCAAATATCCACACGAGCAAAGAGCTTTTTTCATCTGCCACAGTCCAATAAACCAACTTCATTTCCTCCCACCCATACCACCTGTACCCTCAGCCCAAACACTGAAGAGCTGGGACACCTGGTAGTACCCTAGCCCCATCTCCATACCTGGGCTGGCTTCGAAGCTGCCACTGCTGGTGCTACTGGTACTGCCACCACCACTCACCAGGGTGGGAGCTGGAACCACACCTGTAGTGGGGGTTGACTGGGCAGGAGGGGCCTGGGCCGGCTCTTCTGGTTCTTTTTCTGGTGTTGGGGCTGGTGCTGGTGGAGGAACTGGAGGTGCAGAGAGTTCTTTGGGGACTGCAGGTGGTGGAGCTGGGGCAGGAGGGGCAGCAGGTGGGACAGCAGGCTCTGCTTTGAGCCGCTTGTCGGGCGCCCCAAACTTCTCATCAAGTCGCTTGAGCTTTTCAGCACAGGCTGCCCTGCGTTCCTCTTGCATGCGGCGCTCTTCCTCTTCTCGGCGTCGCCGGGCCCGCTCCACAGCCAAGGAGATCTCAGATGAAGATTGTTTTCGCCGCTGCCGCCAGGCTTCATCCTCGTCTTCGGGTGCTGGGGGCTTGCAGGGAGGCCCCCCCCGATCCTGTCAATGGGCAGATCCGGCAAGGCCAGACGTGTCAGTCGTCAGGTTTTTGATCTTTGCACAGATTGATCAACTGTCTCTACCTGCGGGTGCAGGCACCGGCCTTGGGTTGGTGGCCTCTCTGGGTAGGGGCAAACTCATCCTAATCTTGTTTCTTCTCTCCTTTCAGAGACACCCAGGTCTCCTTGTTCTTCCTCACTAGCATCCCAATTTCCTTTTACAACCCAGACTCCCTGAACACCAAAGATGTTCCAGACCTTTGCAGAGATACTCTACCAATCTACACGTCCTGTAGCCCATTCTTGGCCCTCCCTCCAGTTTCCTCTATTACTACTGCTTCAACTTCTCAGCCAACACTCATCTCCCACAACTGACCCTTCTTGACCCCTCATTGTAGACACTCACTGGGTAGTCCCCAGGGGGGCCCCAGTTCCCGGCGGGGCCCCGGTGAGGTGGGGGTGGGGGAGGCTTTGGGGCAGGAGGCCCCGGCTCTGTCTCTGGAGGCCGAGAGGTCTCTGCCCAGGCCGTCTTGGGAGGGGGCGGTTCGCTGCCGGGGGAGTTGCCCTTTTTGCCATCTGCTTCAGGGGGCCGTTCCTCACCAGCAGCTGATTGGGACTCCTTGCTGTGAGCAGACCAACAGTGGAATTAAAATCAGCTGTAAAACAGCTCACTTAAGAGTTTATTACTTCAAGAAAAACTGAGCCTCTGAACTCACTGGCCCTCAGCTCCCTCCTCATCAGAGTCTCGCCCATCTTCCTCATCACTGAATTTGAGCTTTTCAGTGTAGTCAACCTCTTCATGGGCCCCTGAGGGAAAAGTGAAAAGCAATAACCCAAGTGTTCTCTCCAATCTCAGGTAACTTTCAAAGGGGTCTAGAACTACGTAACAGGATGCAGTACTGGAAACGCCAACCCCCCTCTGAGTGAAGTGAATGCCACTGTGAGTCTTGGCATTCCCACACCTCCCAGTTCTTTACCAGGACTTGGCTTTCCCCCCTGTGTCTGCCCTACCCTTTGGTGTCTCCTTTTCTCCCAACACAACCCCCTATTTATTCAGGGGATTTTGCCTTTTGAGACCAAAACACTTCATCGTTCATACCCACTAACCTGCCCAACCATCATCGTTCTCCTGGTCCAACTGGTCAAACTCTTTGAGATTATCCTCTTTAAGAATCGAAGGCCGACCCACAGGTTCTACAAGGCGCATCGGAGGCCCTGAGCCCCGAGGGCCCGCCACACGAGGGAAACGGCTGCATATGAAAAGACAAACGGGAGAAAGTGTAAAAGACAGCATGTTACAGAACCACATACAAGAGGTGCCTGGGTGGCTCAGCCGGTTAAGTGTCCAACTCTTGATTTCACTCAGCTCATGACCTCACGGTTTGTCAGTTCTTGTGAGTTTGAGCCCCATATTAGGCTCTGCACTGACAGTGTGGAGCCTGCTTGGATTCTCTGTCTCCCTCTCTCTCAGCCCCTTGCCCGCTTGCTCCCCCTCTCATAAATGTCAAAAACAAAAGAAAACAAAACCAAAAAAATACACATAGAAGACTCTGGGCCTTGAAGATCATCTCCCTTCCTAGTAGGCTTCCCGTCCCCAATCACAAACTCAGAGCTGGGTTACTCACCTGGGCCCATCAGGAGTAGGATATCGGTAAGGCCCCTGGGGTCCATAGGGCGGAGGGAACGGGAGATACGGGGGATACATCTGCAAAACGTCCCAACAGCAGCTGCTTAGAGGGACAAAGAGCCAACCAGCTCCCTAAACCTATTGTCCTCCCCTGTCATAGGCCCCTGCTTTCTCTCTGCCCCCCTCCAAAAACTAAGTGCTAATTGCTAAATCTCAAGCTTCAAGCACAACCACTCCAAAACTAGATGTGCAAACTCACAAAGGGCGGCATCATTCCGCGGTATGGAGGGAACTGGGGTGGGCCTGAAGGCTGCAGCGCCCCCCGGGGATCATGGCTGTGATGAAGTTTGGAGTCTGGGCCCTCCAGCTCATCAGGGCCACGCCCACCTCCGTCCCTCCAAGTTGTAGAATCTTTATTTTGGAAAAAGCAAAAAAAGAAAAATAGCTTTAAAATGATGGAGAAGAAGGTGAATAAGCCAACACTTGGCTCTGAGATAGAATAAGGTGTTGCTCTGGGCAAAAAATAACCAACCACTCACAACCTACTCAACTCACAAATGGCAACCACTCACTTTGGGGGCGGAGGCTTGGTCCGGGCCCAGACGACTGTTCGGCAGACTCCCTTTCCTTGGCAGCCTTGTCCTGGTCGCCAGCCGCCTGCAGGGTCGGAAATTCCTCGCGAGAGAATCGTGACAGTAGGCTTGATGCCCTTCCACCTGTTGGGGTTGGGGTGCACAGAAGACAGAAGCATATTTACCATGAAACAACGTACCATGAAAGTGGAAGGCTCTGATAGGCACCAGATCATCAAGTTCCTGTCTTAAAATTCACCCCCTACGTACTGCATACCCATTCCCCAAGAAACAAGGTCAGCTCTGGAACCACTTCACCCTCCAGTAAGACACATGAATTTGCTTATGTGGCCCATGAAACTGAATACGGGGCCCAAAATTTAGCCAGAGGACTGAGAACACTTTGCTGAAGGTATAGTGCAGGGCTCCTACCTACCACAAGAGCACTGAGCAAGCTCCCCAAGCAGCCCTGCACTCACCATCTCCATGTGCTCCATGGGTGACGCTGGCTTGTGCCCAGGACTTTACCCCGCTTGGAACCGAAGGAGCGTTCTGGGGAAGCAGAAAAATAAATGATGATGGTGGGTGGTGGAGCTACAAACCATTCTTGCCTCCAGCCCTTCAGTAACATCCAGTTCTTCACATACCTCGGGGGCTGCTGGGGGTCGTTTCTGTTGGTTGGAGGCAGGCGTCTGTGAAGCCGGCAGTGGCTGCGATTCCGGCGGCTGAGCGGTTGAGGCATCGGAACTAAAGGGATGGTAGGACAGGAAAGTTATCCAGAATCTGCGATGCCCTCCCCTACTTCTCCGATTCATGGAGGATAAGTGAACCCAGGCCCATTTGTTACTGTTCACAAGTATTTACGACAAAATACTATAACCTAGTTACCCTGTGTAGGCTGTCTGTTGATGCCTTCCTGCCACCTGACAGAAAGCTCAAAGTGTCATTTTTTAGTCCTCTAACCGGAGTCCTGGAATAGCCAAGAAAGGGGCTTCCCTCTGTCTCTGGATCTTATGTGGCTGGGCTAGACCAAGCCCCAACTCATCCTTAAGTTCAAAGTTAAAATACTCATCACTCTAGATCCCCCAGGCCTCTGTCTACCTCTTGGGGTCGGACTGCTCCTGTTTGCTTGCCCATCCTGTTCCGTCTTTCGGCACTAGTGAGACGTTGGGGTCATTGCCTTTGTTCTCGGCTTTCAGGCTTGGAAGGTTGGCTGGGGGTGGCATACGCCGGGCAATGGCAACTTTCCCGAGACTCTGTAGGCCATGGCGAGGGGCAACTGGAGAAAAGATGAGAGGGTGAAAAAACATCCCACACGGGTGATCTGACAACTTTCTCTCTTAAGTCCCATTTATACGCCCTTAATGTCTTATAGCCAAACTCCTTTTAGAAACCACTCCTTTCTTTGCCTTCAGCAATCCCTGAAATTCCACTGGAAAAACTAAGATGCATTACACTTGATGCTTCTCTGTTGGATGGTTGATCTTGAGCCTGCAGGAAGCAAGCTGGCCCCAGACTTCTCCAAATCCACGTTTCTCTTCCTCCGATTCTTACGTGTCCAAAGACAGGGAACTACAGACACGCCTTTGTAGGAGGGTAAATGGTGTTCATCCAAAGACCAACGTCCCCTATGGGACCTAAAATAAAACTTGGAAGTCTCTAGTGTTTCTCTAGTCTTTTGATATTTGCACTATAACCGTTTCCCTTCAAAGAGCTTTAAAATGTATGCCCCATTCATGCCCAGCCTCTAGGAATTAGGAACATCTTCGCAGGACCCTCACCAGCGGGTTTCTGGATCTCTAAGGACTTGCCCTTATACGTATCAAACAGGTTGAGCGAGGAATACTTCTTTCCATCCTTCCCCTTGGCAGTCGGCCCCGAGCGATCGGACATTGCGCTGGAAGCTCATTGAGTACGTTGGGTCCTGCAGGCACCTCCCCCAAAACGTGCCGGAGCCTGTGGGCCAGACACCAAGTGTTTCAGTCTCTGCTCCCTTTACTAACTCCAAAAGAAACCTAGATGGTCCTTTTTGTTCTCATTAGGGACCCAGATATGTGGCCCTCTGGTGTCTTTGCCTCCAGCCTATTCAAAGTCCCCAGTCCCTTAAACTCCCACAGAGCCCAAATGCCATGGTGCCTCTTTCCCCCAGACACCTCTTGCCAAGCAAATCCAGATAAAAAATTTAGTATCCTCCTAGTAGTAAACACACTCTTCCTTTTGTGCCAGGCTATAAAGGGTAGCGGCTACTTCATTATCTCTTCATAATCTCTTCTCCCCCCACAGAAATCATTCCAGATATGTACAATAAAACATGACAAGTCCCAGCCTTAGACAAAAGCAGAAAAAGGCATAAAGCTCCATTCTGCAAGTAACAGAACTGCAGATCCCCCACTTATTAGACCACCAACTCCCTAACTGCGCCCCAGGTTCCTTTCCCAGAAGCCTCACTCCCATCTGGGGAGGTTTGCACGAAGGTATGCTGGGAGTTTAACAATTTTACGAGCTTGCTCAGCCAGACTGAGGGCTGGTGCCAGGTAATTCCTTATGGAACAACTGGGGCTCTACATACTCCCAAGCTACAGAACCCCAAGTATTTGGAACATTCACCCCATCATTTCCTGCACTTGCCCCTATCCCAGCTCCTGGAAAAAAATCTTGTGTCAAGATGAAATGAACACTGCTGGGCTCTGACTAACCCTATGTAGATGTGAGAAAAACAACATTATGGAGCTACCTCAAGCACACTCCATAATCATAGGGCCAAAACCAGAACCAACTTCATTTTCCTACCCTCAGGAAGAATGTCCATCAGCAGTCATTTCTTTCCCCAATATCCCTTCCTCCCTAAGCAGGCCAAACTCTGCATCATCAGTCAGTTCCTGAGTGACCAGGCATTCATTTATAGGAAAGAATGGCGTACAGGAAAGAGATGGAAGGTGGTGGGAAATCCAGGCAAACACAGGGCAAAAAGTGGGTAAAATCAGGATAAAAATCAGGGAGAACTTTAAGACAGGTAAAATGAGGGAATGGGGGTTGCTTTGTAGGTGTTTAAAGACTCCGAATGTTTGAAAATAAATATATGAAAGAAAAGGACACAGAAGAATAGTGGAATAACAATAATAAAGAAGGATCAAAACGAAAGCAGGTGGAAAATAATACACTTAAGCAGAAACGGTAAAGACAGAACAAAGTAAAAGGGCAACGTCAAGACACCCAAGAAGAAAACGGGGGTTGAATCACAGAGGGGAAAACACACAGGAAAAACTAAAAAGCAGAGGAAGACTGAGGAACGTAAAAACCAAGGATGCAGGATAAAAACAGGGTTCCAGGGTGGGAGTGACTCGACGCGAACACGGGGGTCAAGAATGGGGAACCCAAGCACTGGTTGATGGTGGAGGGGGTCCAATATGGAGGAAAGGAGACACTCCGAGGATCGTCGGGCGCGGCCCACCCCAGAGTGGCGGTAGCGAAGGGGACCCACAGATTGGGGTGAAGAGGCCAAGAGCGCAACGGATGGTGTGGAGTTACCGGCCCAAGAAAGGGGTCACTCCAAGAAACCAGGACAGTGGGTGATTAGGGGCAGGGCATACACTCTGTGTGAGGGGTTGGAGGTGCGGGTACCAAGCTGGGGGTATCGAAGGGGGAGGGGCAGGCAAGCCCCAGCAGCAGGAGGACAAAATGGCGGCGGCTAATGGCAGCTTCTCCTCCCCCCGGCCCGCCACTGCCGCCGCCGCCGCCGCCACCACCGCTCCCGCGCCGGAAAAGGGCGTTAGCACTCGGCTCCCCAGACTCACCTGGCCGGGTGCGCGGGGGTCCGGGACCGGGGCCTAGGGGCTCCCCGAGGTGGGATGGCGGTGGGGCGGGGGCGGATGGCGGCGGATGGCGCCGGGTTCGGCTCCTCCCGTCTCCCTCGCTCACTCCGCGGCTGGGCTCCGACTAACGGCCCATCCGGGCAACCGCCGCCCCCGGGAGCACCCCCCCCCCCCACCTCCCGCCTCCCTCAGCGCACGACACGCCCCTTGATTTGCATAAAGGGCGGGGCACTTCCCACCCTATCCTTCTTTACTTCGAGGGCTGTCCCTATTTAAAAAAAAAAAAAAAGCAGGGCGTGCGGAGCAGGCACAGGTTATTTGCATAAAGAGGAGGGACTTACAGGCGCTAGGACGCCGGTTGGCTAAAGAGACGCGCCCCCGGCGTCGGCCGTTAAGACGCGTAGAGGGGGCGGGAATACAGCGTCTGTCGGCCGGGCGGTTGGGGCGCAGAATTTGCACGACGAATAGGGGCGGGGGGTGGGGGAGAGGGAGGAGAGGCGGAGCGTGCGTCGTGCGTTCGTGGAAAGATGGGAGCGGTGAGACGTAGGGATGCGAAGATGAAGGAAACGATGCAAGGCTGATAGTGCTTTCAGTGGGGGAGACCGAGCGAACGCAGGGGACAGAAAGGATTAGCTGCCGGAGGGCGGAGCCTAGATAATAGGGAAGAGTCCCCGACACACGCGTCCATTTGTAAGGGGCGAAAGCTCCAGAGGGGTGGGGCCTTCTAGTTATTAAATCACGTCATGCAAATGAAGTGGATAGACAGGCCAATCCTGAGGTCCAGGGGAGTGTATCGTCGGCACCGTGCACAGTAGGCATTCTTTCGATAGTTCTGTTTATTTGCATAATACATGCAAATCATTTGAACAAAGATAGGGTAGGAATGACCTCTTCATTAGCATATCAGCAACCAATGACTAAGACATTTAATTTTATAACAATTTTCATGAATGTATTTATATATCTGATACTATTGGCAGTTTGTATTCTCTTCACAATGGGTTTTATTCTACGAAATGCGGTACTAGTTTCCTCCTTTGTCTTCTATCACTGTGCTCCAATCAGACCTACTAACCGTTCAGTAAATCCTTCGACAACTGTTATGAAGCCGCCGGAGACATCCACAATACATTCTGGAAGTAGAGGAATACAATCAGATCCTGCCTGGGGAGGTTCAGAAATGCTTCTAGAAAAACTTGACTCTTATTAAAAAATGTGAAGAACTAGTTAGGATTTAGCCAAGTTTGAGGAAAGGGTGCACAGCTCAGGCCCAGTGAACTGATGAGCAGAGGCATGGTTTTAGGGATCTGTGCCTCAGCTGATGTGACTAAATTAAGAGACTGCCTCTCTAGTATGGAAAATTAGAGCAGAAAAATTAGCAAGAACCAGGTAAGAATTTTATCCTGAGCTTCAGTACAATAGTTGAGATGAATTCAGTTCTTAAACATTCAAAATGATTCTCTTATCCCCTCTTCCAGGTCTCCTACCACAGCAAATTTTTTTGGAAGAGTTATCCATACTTACAGTCAGATTTCCTTCCTGCCATTCATTCTTTTTTCTTTTCTTTTTTTTTTTTTTTTTTTTGAGCGAGATAGGGAGAGCGTGCAAGTGAGCAAGGGGCAGAGAGAGAGAGAGAGAGTAGCCCAGGAGGGGCAGAGAGAGAAGGGGGGGCTTACCCTAAGTGGGGTTCATGTTCACCCAACGTGGGGCTCATGCTCACGAAATGTGAGATTATGACCTGAACAGAAGTCATATACTTAACATATTGAGCCACCCAGGCCCCCTCCTGTCATGCATTCTTAAATTGACTCCAGTCAAGCCTTCACCCCAGCCCTTTACCCAACCTGCGTGTGTCATGAACATCAATCTCCTGACTTGAAATAGCATTTTTGTGCTGATGACTCCCAAATGCATATCTTCATCGCAGACCTCTCTCCCAAACTCCAGACTTGAAGACACATATATGTCCTTGACATCTCCTATTGGGTATCTAATCATTTCTTTTTTTTTTTAGTGTTTTATTTTTTAGTTTTGAGAAAGAGAGAGAGAGAGTGCACATGCCTGGGGAAGGGGCAGAAAGAGAATCCAAAGAAGGCTCCAGGCTCTGAGCTGTCAGCACAGAGCCCGAACTTACAAACCACGAGATCATGACCTGAGCTGAAGTTGGACTGAGCCACCCAGGTGCCCCTCTAAAAGAACATTTCAAAGTCAGTAGGTCCAACACTGAACATTTGATCTCCGGAACCTCAAAACCTGTCCTCTCCACATCTCAGCTGATGGAAATTAAAAATTACAGTTAAGCCAAAAACCCTGGAATCCTCATTGACTCCCTTCTTTATTTCACTCCCCACTTTCAATTAGACAGGAACTCCTGTCTTGAGAAAATACCCGGAATCCAGCCTTTTCACATACACTGCTTCTACCTTGATCTGAGCCACTGTCAATTTTCACCTGGGTTATAGCAACAGCCTCCTCACTTGTTCCTACCCCTGTCCCTACAGTCTGTCCTCTACACTGCACTCAGGGTGGACCTTTCCTCAAAGGAAGCCTCAAAGGACTCCCTTGCTCAAAGTCCTATAATGCCTCTGTTTCTCTCAAAGTCCTTGGAGTAGCCCGCAAGACCCTAAATGACTTGCCCCCTGATTTTATTACTCTCCCTACCTCTACCAGGCATGTCTCACCTTGGGACCCTTTTGCTTCTCTTTCCTCTGCCAAGTTGGTTCTTCCCCCAGAAACCCACATGCCTCGCTCCTTTACCTCCATGAGGTCTTGTTCAGTGTTAGTCATCTTCTCAGTGAGGCCTACCCTGATCACCCATTCAAAATTTTCATCTTCCCTGACCATCCTGCTACATGTATTAGTTTTACCCGATTTTGTACTGTATCCACATAGAACTGTACAGTAAGGGTTCTTTTGCATCTGTCTTCTTTTGCTTAACATTAGGTTAATGAAATTCTTCCACATTGTTGATGTAGTTGTACTTTGTTCATTCTTGTTGCTGCATAATAATAGTCTGAGGTATGAATATAACCCAATTTATTTATCCTGGGTGAACGAATTATTTAAGCTCTAGATCCTTCGTATCCTCCCTAGTATCACCAGGGTTGTTGCAAAGATTAAGAGAATTAATATATGGAAAGCATTTAGGCTGGTATCTCACATATAGTAGGTGCTCAATAAAGCTTAGCTATTGATTTCATTATATTCGGATATGTTATTCAACTTGAAATGACCTCTTCCTCATCTGAAGTCCCATACAGTTGTTACTGTAGTGCTCTTTAGGAGGCCAACCTGGCTTCACCATTGGGAAGAGCCAACAGTCTGTCCTCAGTACCTGAAACGAGCTGGGCTAATTGGATTACCTCTTCCCGGAAAGTCAGGAAATCAGAAGTAGTAGCCAGTAACTGGGAGTTGCTAAGTTAACTCATCTGGACACGTTGTGTTACACAAACTGGTCTGGATCACCTGGCAGAAGAACCAAGCGGCACTCGGAGATCTTGGAAGGAAGGAGGCTTATTTACAACGGTGGAATCAGAGGAGATCATTCTCCAGAGGTCTGAGCACAGAACATTAACAGAGGGGACAATTTATAGTCTGTTACTTCCGCGTTCCTCATTATTAGTAATTTGGCGCCTGAGGCAAGCAGGGTGGGAAGAAGAACCCGGAAGGGAAGTCTTCAGGCAGGGACTGAAATTCCCTGATCAGTCCTGTCAGCCATCATATAACAGATTTTTCCCTATCAGTTGGAGGAAAGGTCCAGTGATAGCCTCACTGAAGGCTCAGGAACTCTGAGGTTCCTGCCTTTCTTGGGACTGGCTTTTTAATCCTTTCTGCTACCCAGGGATTCAGTATCCCCTGTATCTGTTCTCAATAACCTCCTAATAGAAGCCCCCTTTCCCTTCATTAAACTTAGTTTCTGCAGGTTGTTCCCCAAAAGGACCTCAGTGACTAATTTAACATTTAAATTATCAGTTGGTTAAACCTCTGACTTTGGCTCAGGTCATGATCTCACAGTTTGTGGGTTTGAGCCCCATGTAGGGCTCTGTGCTGACAGGTCACAGCCTGGAGCCTGCTTCACATTCTGTGTCTCCCTCTCTCTCTGCAACAACCCCCCCCCCCCAACTCATGCTCTCTCTCTGTCTCCCTCTCTCAAAAATAAAGAAACATTTTTTAAAAATTTACAAAGACTAGTAATGGAGAATATCAGTTCAAGGTAATGGTTGCTCGAGATGACTGCTGGCTCAGTCAATAGAGAATGTGACTCTTGATCTCAGGGTTGTGAGTTGGAGCCCTATGTTGGGTGTAGAAGTTACTTAAAAAAAAATAAAATCTTAGGGGCGCCTGGGTGGCTCAGTCAGTTGGGCGGCCGACTTCGGCTCAGGTCATGATCTCGCGGACCGTGAGTTCGAGCCCCGCGTCGGGCTCTGTGCTGACAGCTCAGAGCCTGGAGCCTGTTTCAGATTCTGTGTCTCCCTCTCTCTGACCCTCCCCTGTTCATGCTCTGTCTCTCCCTGTCTCAAAAATAAATAAAATGTTAAAAAAAAATAAAAATAAAAAAAAATAAAATCTTAAAAAAAAAAAAAAAGATAATCCTTGCTCTTCCTTGTGGACCTGAGTGATTTTTTTTTGTTTGTTTGCACATGTCTTTTTGTTCCATCTAAATTCCTTGAGATCAGGGCTATCATATATCTGGAATCTCCCTTGGAGTACAAAACCATCTGCTGTGGTTGACACTTTACAAAATTAGTGGAAGGAGGGGCCCCTAGGTGGCTGGGTCAGTTAAGCCTCTGACTTGGGCTCAGGTCATCATCTCATTGTTTGTGAGTTTGAGCCCTGTGTGAGGCTCTGCACTGACAGCTTCAGATTCTCTGTCCTCCTATCTCTCTCTGCCCCTCCCCCCCTCAAAAATAAATAAACATTTAAAACAAAATCATGGGGGCGCCTGGGTGGCTCAGTCGGTTGAGCGTCCGACTTCAGCTCAGGTCACGATCTCACGTTCCGTGAGTTCGAGCCCCGCGTCGGGCTCTGGGCTGATGGCTCAGAGCCTGGAGCCTGCTTCCAGTTCTGTGTCTCCCTCTCTCTCTGCCCCTCCCCCGTTCATGCTCTGTCCCTCTCTGTCTCAAAATAAATAAACGTTAAAAAAAAAAAATTTAAAACAAAATCATGGATGGATTGTTCATTTGAGCAAATCCTCGCTGCCCTTCCCTCAAAGGGCCTCACTTCTCCCTAAACCCAGGATAAAATTCCCCCCAAACGGAGACCGAGCTGACTTGATCTGGAGAAGGAAGATAGTTTATTTAATTTAGTGTAACTGTGGCTCACAATTCTGTGTTCTTTTTCCATGCTGGGGTGATTAGGAACCCCATCAATCCCACCACATCTCCCCTACCATAAATCAGGGCAATTCAGAGATATTTCTCTTGGCTGGGGGACCTGCTGGCTTCTCCTGTTCTCTTGCTTTCTCCTCGTACATCAGGATCCTGGTTGAGATGGGAAAAGACAGAGGGATCAGGAGATAGCCTTCTCAAGAGAATATGTTTTAGGCTACTGTGAAAGTCTGGAAGGGGCGCCTGGGTGTCTCAGTCAGTTGGGCAGCCAACTTTGGCTCAGGTCATGATCTCACAGCTCATGAGTTTGAGCCCCACATAGGGCTCTGTGCTGACAGCTCAGAGCCTGGAGCCTGTTTCAGATTCTGTCTCCATCTCTCTGCCCCTCCCCTGCTTGAGCTCTATCTGTCTCTCTCTCTTTCTCAAATATAAAAAATAAAAAACATTAAAAAAAAAAAAACCTTTTAAGAAAGTCTGGAAGAGGATGGGGGTTGTTATGGTGGGAGGAAGAGGAAGGAAAGCGGAGATGGGAGAGCTTGGGGCTGTGGGGACTAGAACAATGGGTAGGGATAGGAACTTGGAAGGATCCCTCAAAGAAGGGAAGAAATGGATGCTGAGTAATGTGTAGGTGAGCCTGGGGACAGGGATAGGGGTGAGGGGAAAACAGGTAAGTATAGGAGAGGTTGGAACTGGACCCTCACATTTTTAGGATGGCAGATCTCTTTCCCAACATCATCTTGAGAAAGTCAGAGTAGCTGAAAGTCTCCCCAGAGCCGCTGGACACCTCCCTGATTAGTTTCTTCAGCTCCAGGTGGGTCTTGGGGACCCCGAGTTTTTCCAGCATTCGCTTCAGGGACATGATATCTAGAGGCAGCGGATGGGGGTGAGAGGAGAGGAGCCTCTGTCTCTCTCTGTCCTCACCTTCACATTCCCATTCTCCTCCCTCCTACTCTGGTAGCTGGGCCCTCTCCCAAACCACTAAGAACTGCAGGAGACACCTCCCTCTTCCTGGGTCTGCACACTTCCCCAGATCACTCTTTTCTCACCGATATCTCCGTTTCCATTCAGGTCAAACTCCATGTATTTCTCTGGGTGAGGGGAGAAAGCAGATAGGGTCAGCGCTGGCTGGAGGGTCCTTGGGAAGGGGCACGGCAGGGGATTGAGAAAGGAGTTGCTAACCAAGCCCTAGGTGGGGAAGATGTGAAAGGAGGAGGTAGGGCAGCCTGAGGAAGTGTGGGTCGGGTAGAGGGGCCCTGTTAAAGTGTAGGGAAACAGAGAGGGTGCTGGGCAGGGCAGCCCAAGGAAAGGGACGGCAACTAGGGGGGCAATAGGGGCAGCCTCCCTTCTTCCCACCATAAATGTAGATTTTGTGTCTCTGCTGTCCCTTCTCTGTCCTTGGGGAAATCCTGCCCTCCTCACTCCTCCCCTCCCTCCCCCCTACAGTTTTCCCCTCACTCTTGAAGGCTTCCAGTTTGGAGAGCAGATCCTCATCACTGCTATATTTGGGATCATCCAGGAATTGCTGTTGGTGGGGGGGGGGAACAAGAGGCAGGATAGGTCCCCTGGTCCAGGGTTCCCTTCCCACAGGCCCTGCCCCCTTAGATCTTCCTTTTACCTTGTTGATTTCATCCAGTCTATCTTCCTGCTGGGCCTTCAGCAGCCCGAAGGCTTTTCCTCCTGAGGGGGCACAAAGGTTAATGCTTCCTTACCTCCCATTCCTCTTCTTACCCCCACACCCGCCCAGGGCCATCACATTTCTGCCTTCCTAGGCCTGCTCACCACCCCCAGCCCCTGCCCAGATCTGTCCATCTCTTTACTCTCATTTTAGGCTCTGCCGATTCTACCTTCCCTACCTTGTAAATCTCTGGTGTGGCTCATAGCTCAGCAGCTGCTGGAGAGGCTGGTGGACTGGTGGGTACAGACCAAGCTGGCGCCCTCTGTCTCCTCTCCCATCAGCCTCTTCTGAGGCCTCCCTCCCAGACTTCCCCTTTCCCCTTATTCGCTTTTCCTCTAGTCCCAGGCTTCACTTCCCCATCAGCTTTTGCTGACAAGAGCACCCCAGAAGGAAGGGGGGGGGGTGGCTGCAGGATGGAGAAGAGAAAATAGCATTCTCCCAAATTCCTCTTAAGGAGAGCCCAGTGTGTGCATGAAAGAAAGAAGCCTTGGGGGCGCCTGGGTGGCTCAATCAGTTAACTCTCGGACTTTGGCTCCGGTCATGGTCTCCCAGGTTCGTGAGTACAGCCCTGCATCGGGCTCTGTGCTGATAGCTTGGAGCCTGGAGCCTGCTTCAGATTCTCTCTCTCTCTCTCTCTCTCTCTCTCTCTCTGACCACCAACGCTCATACTCTTTCTCTCTCTCAAAAATAAACCTTAAAAAAGAAGAATAAGAAAGGAAAGAAGCCACTGGAAGTATGGCGGTAGGGGGGGAAGGAGGAGTATTTATTCTCAGGAACAAATGGTCTTTGAACAGGTCCAGAGGGTCAGGTAACCCTCAAGGCTTGCATTTTCTCAGGTTTCATGATTCTGGGTATGCAGGTTTGGATAGACAGCTGAGGAAGGGCTGACTGAATTTTTCTAGGCCATGAATGGGAGAAAAATCTGAAGTCCACTGGCACATCTGGGAGGAATGCAAGATGTGAGGGATCAGAAAGGGAGAGAAGCTTCACTCTCTGGTCTGGCAGTTCCACGGAAGCACTTGGAAATGTGGAAATGTCTAACAAACGAGTTTTTTTTTTTAATCTTTACCATTTATTTTTGAAAGACAGAGACAGACAGACAGACAGACAGACAAAGCTTGAGTGGAGGAATGTCAGAGAGAGAGGGAGACACAGAATCTGAAATAGACTCCAGGCTCCGAGCTGTCAGCACAGAGCCCCACGCGGGGCTTGAACCCACAGACCACAAGATCATGACCTGAGCCGAAGTTGGACGCTTAACTGACTGACCCACCCAGGTGCCCCCAAATGAGTTTTATTTGTTCACTTTAGGATGTGCAATGTAACCCACTCATCTTATCTCCTTTGAAATATTTAGTGAAATCTACAGAGCTCAGGAATTCGAGAATTTAAGTGGATTCTTTGGAGGAACTGAAAGTGTTACTGAGAGAGACAGCATTTGTAGACACAAGAGCCAGGAGGTGAAACCAACATTAGGGATGTGTGTGTGCATGTGGGGGGATGCCAGCCACCGTGGGTTCAAGAGAGTGGATAAGTAACCTCTAATAAATGTCTTCACTACATATATAGGCTTTCCTTTTTTTGCTGTATGGGTAGTTGCTTCTAGGGGAGGGGAGGATAACGCATTCCCCTCACTGAGACATTTTGTTCAAACTCCCCACCCAGAGCTCTACCCACCCTGCCCCAGCATTGATGGAGACACCTTTCCTTCTCCTCTTCCTTCCACCTTATTTCCCCTTCTGCAGCCGGGAGTATTTACTTCTCACTGCCCTCTCCCTGACCCATGCAGGTCAGGGGAGATGCTGGGGTGAACTCTGACTTTTTGACTTCCCTTTATTGCACCTGCCTCTAACCCTTCAGAGAAAGCTGCAACCCTGCACTCAGGTCTCATCGCCTAGTGGGAGGAATTCATTTCCTTATTCATACATTTATTCAACAAATATTTATCAAGTACTTACTATATGCTAGCTCAGTGAACCAAACAAATGTCAGTTCTTGTCCTCATGGACAGTGTAATTGCGGCAGACAGACAATAAAAATAAATATATTGGGGGACCTGAGTGACTCAGTAGGTTAAGCATCCGACTTCGGCTCGGGTCATGGTCTCGTGGTTAGTGAATTTGAGCCCCGCATCAGGCTCTGTGCTGACAGGTCAGAGCCTGGAGCCTGCTTTGGTTCTGTGTCTCCCTCTCTGTCTCTGCCCCTCCCCTGCTTGTGCTCTGTCTCAGTCTCTCAAAAATAAATAAGCTTTAAAAAAAATTAAAAATAAATAATTAAATATATTAGAGGCATCTGGCTGGCTCAGTCAGTGGAGAATGTGACTCTTGATCTCTGGGTTGTGAGTTTGAGCCCCATGTTGGGTATAGAGATTACCTAAAAATAAAAAATTTTAGAAATGATAATCATTAAAGGTGGCAGGAACCTATGCGGAAAAACAAAGTAGGGAAGGGGGACAGGAAGTGCTATGGTGGACTGTAGTATTAAATAGGGTGATCAGGAAGGCTTCTCTGAGAAAATGATATTTGAGCAAAGATTTCAAGGAGCTATGGAAAAAGCCCTGTGGCTATATGGGAGAGGAGCATTTCAGGCAGAGGGCACAGCAAGTGCAAAGGTCCTGAGGTGAGAATATGTCTAGCTATCTGGAATATTCACGAAGCAGCAGGATGGCCAGTGAAGCTGGAGCCAGGTGTGTGAGGGGAGACGGCCAGATTGTGTAGGGCTTTATAGGCCATTGGGAAGACTCTGGTCTGTATTTAGGGTGTGACTGCCTTCTAGACTGTTCTTTCCATCAAGGATGGTTTGGCAGACTACCACAGTGGGATAGAGCTTAGATGCTCAGAGAAATGTCTGGGGATAAAGTGTCCCTGCTCTGACGTGGGACAAAAGTGAAGAGAAAGACTCTTTTGAAGGGCAAAAGGGTAGAGAACAAATCCCAGCCAGAACACAGCTGTGGGGAAAGCCTGTGAAGAACAGACATGCAAGAAGACATCTCTCACCCCAACTCAGAGCCCTACCCTCTCAACTGCAGAGAAGACTAGCTCATAGTAGGTAGGGGTAAAGGGAAGGTGGGGCTTCTGGGCACAGGTGGGAAATAGCTGTAGGGGTGCATTTAGGGGCCTGCTGCAAGGAATCCACGAGAACTTGGACATAGGGGAAGTAGATAGCTCTCTGACAGGCTGCAAGATCTAGAACTGAACTGAGATGTGCAGAATCCCCTTAAGATAGTGGCTCTCAGTGAGTGGCCCTTCCATCAACATTAACATAGAAGCAAGTTAGAAATGCCCCTTGTTGGGCCTCAGCGCAGACCTACTGAATCAGAAACAGTGGGGAGTGGTCCTAACACACTAGTTTTGTTTTGTTTTTTTTTTAAATATTTTTTTAACGTTTATTTATTTTTGAGACAGAGAGAGACAGAGCATGAATGGGGGAGGGGCAGAGAGAGGGAGACACAGAATCCGAAACAGGCTCCAGGCTCTGAGCCATCAGTCCAGAGCCCGACGCGGGGCTCGAACTCACGGACCGCGAGATCGCAACCTGAGCCGAAGTCGGACGCTCAACCGACTGAGCCACCCAGGCGCCCCCACACTAGTTTTTTAACAAGTGCCTCAGGTGATGCGGATACACCCTCAAGAGAGCCACTGCCCCAAAGCAACAGAGGTGCCCAGGCCTGCAAGGCTTGCTGAACCCAGGCTGGAGGTGTCAACTTAGCTTAAGCTTGGTTTAGAGGTCAGCCTTGGAGGAAGAAAAAAAGGAGGAGTCACTGAGGCCAGAGTGTCCAGCCAAGGAGTCAGGGAGATGATGCTGAGCTGGCTCAGGAAATGACCCATTAGATGGGGCATCTGGGTGGCTCAGTTAAGCCCCGACTTAGGCTCAGGTCATGATCTCACAGTTCGTGGGTTCGAGTCCTGTGTTGGGCTCTGTGCTGACAGCTCAGAGCCTGGAGCCTGCTTTGGATTCTGTGTCTCCCTCTCTCTCTCTGTCCCTTTCCCGCTCGCGCTCTCTCTCTCTCTCTCTCTCTCTCTCTCTCAAAAATAAATAAACATAAAAAAATTAAAAAAAAAAAAAAAAAGAAACGACCCACTAGAACCCCATGAGAACCCCATGAGATTAGAATCCCATATGAAACTAGCACTGTGTTGCTAAGGGCCCTTGTTATGATTCCGTGCTCTCCTGGGTAACAGCTGCTTAGAATTAGGCTCCATGGAGTGTGCTTACAGGAAAAAAAATATACTGGCCAGAAAACTTGTCTGTGTGTGTGTGTGTGTGTGCTGGAAGTCTTCTGTTTGCCCCTCCGCTCTCCCTCTCCCACACTGCTCTCTGCCCCAGGAAACTGACCTGTACAGACCACACCAAGGGCACCTGTGGCTTCTAGCCAGTTTTGGCTGATGGAGAGCCTGGCACATTACATGTATTGCCTTGTCAATAACCACATCACAGTTTAAAGTTCTTTGTAAGTTTATTTATTTAATTTAATTTATTTTTTAATGTTAATTTATTTTTGAGACAGTGCGAGAGATGGAGTGCAAGCAGTGGAGGGGTAGAGAGAGGGAGACACAGAATCCGAAGCAGGCTCCAAGCTCCTAGCTGTCAGCACAGAGCCCAATGCAGAGCTCCAACTCACAAACCGCAAGATCATGACCCGAGACAAAGTCGGACACTTAACTGACTGAGCCACTTAGGCGCCCCTATTTATTTACTTTTTAAAAGTTTATTTAAGTAATCTCTACACCCATTTGCGGCTCAAACTCATGACCCCAACTTCAGAACTCCCATATTCTACCGACTGAAACCGGCTAGGCACCTCCACAGTTTAAAGTTCTTATTTAAGGGGTGCCTGGGTGGCTCAGCTGGTTAAGCGTCCCAACTCTTGATTTTGGCTCAGGTCATGATCTCACGGTTTGTGAGTTCAAGCCCCACGATGTGCTCTGTGCTGACAGCTCAGAGCCTGGAGAGCCTGCTTCGGATTCTGTGTCTCCTTTCTCTGCCTCTCCCCCGCTCATGCTCTCTCTCTCTCTCTCTCTCTCTCTCAAAAATAAACATTAAAAACATATTTTTAAATAAATAAAAAACAAATGTCTTGTCTTTTAGGGGTGCATGGCTGGCTCAGTCACTTGAGCTTCCAACTCTTGATTTTGGCCCAGGTCCTGACCCCAGAGTTGTGAGATCTAACCCTGCATGGGGCTCTGCACTGAGTGTGGACTTTGCTTAAGATTCTCTCTCCCCCTGTCCGTCACTTCCATTCACTCGCTCTCTCTCTAAAAATAATAAGGGGCGCCTGGGTGGCTCGGTTGGTTAAGCATCCAACTTTGGCTCAGGTCATGATCTCACAGCTCATGAGTTCAAGCCCTGCGTCTGGCTCTATGCTGACAGCCCAGAGCCCAGAGCCTGAAGCCTGCTTGGAATTCTGTGTCTCCCTTTCTCTCTGCCCCTCCCCTGCTCACACTCTGTCTCTCTCTCTCAAAAAATAAATAAACATTTGGGGCGCCTGGGTGGCTCAGTCGGTTAAGCGGCCGACTTCGGCTCAGGTCATGATCTCGTGGTCCGTGAGTTCGAGCCCCGCGTTGGTCTCTGTGCTGACAGCTCAGAGCCTGGAGCCTGTTTCAGATTCTGTGTCTCCCTCTCTCTGACCCTCCCCTGTTCATGCTCTGTCTCTTCCTGTCTCAAAAATAAATAAAACGTTAAAAAAATTTTTTAAAAATAAATAAACATTTAAAAAAATTAAAAAAGACAAGCACTTTTGTTAAAAATAAACAAACATAAAAATTAAAAAATTACAAATGTCTTTTATTTAATGTGGCAGTAAAGAACTACATGATTTATCCTATTGCAACTTTTTATTTTTTTATTAAAACTTAAAAAAAAATCTTTATTTATTTTGAGAAAGAGAGAGACAGAGCGTGAGCAAGGGAGGGGCAGAGAGAGAGGGAGACACAAAATCTGAAGTAGGATCCAGGCTCTGAGCTGTCAACACAGAGCCAGACATGGGACTCCAACTCACGGACTGCGAGATCAATGGCCTGAGCCAAAGTCGGACGCTTAAGTGACAGAGCCACCCAGGCACCCCAATTGCAACTTTTAAAAAAGTGTTTATTTTGAGAGAGAAAGAGAGTGGGGAGGAGCAGAGAGAGAGGGAGAGAGAGAATTGCCTGCAGGCTCCGCACTGTCAGCGCAGAGCCCAACTCGGTGCTTGAACTCAGGAACTTTGAGATTATGACCTTACCCGGAATCAAGAGTCAGACACTTAACCCACTGAGCCACCCAGATGTCTCACAACTTTTATTTTTGAAGATTTTATTTATTTATTTATTTATTTATTTATTTATTTATTTATTTTTAGTAATCTCTAACCCAAGGTGGAGCTTGAATTCACAATCCGGAGATCAAGAGTCACATGCTCATCCACCTGATCCAGCCAGGCGCCCCTCTATTGCAACTTTTAATTAATATTTTTGTAACTATAATGGGTTTACTTTGTTATACATTTTTTATTTTATGCTTTACCAGAATGCCAAAGACATCTGCGGTACAAAATGAGTTAGAATCTCTGCCGTAATCTTTTTCTTCCCTCATTCCTTTGAACCTGGGGTGGTAATATCCCTTGTGATTCCCCTCTACCCCACTCACAGCTTTGTAAATAAATGAGCTCCTCGGGGCGCCTGGGTGGCTCAGTCGGTTAAGCGTCCGACTTCAGCTCAGGTCACGATCTCACTGTCCGTGAGTTTGAGCCCCGCGTCGGGCTCTGTGTTGACAACTCAGAGCCTGGAGCCTGTTTCAGATTCTGTGTCTCCCTCTCTCTCTGACCCTCCCCCGTTCATGCTCTGTCTCTCCCTGTCTCAAAAATAAATAAAACGTTAAAAAAAATTAAAAAAAATAAATGAGCTCCTCAACCTAATTTGAGGGTGCTGTTTCCTGTTTTCCCCCAGACTCTGACTGATGCCATGTGCATACGTCTGTATGGAGGGAGTGTGAGGGCCTGGGGAGAAATGGATTTCTGCAGCTCTGTTTCTCACTGTCAATGGGTAAAAGGGTTTCCTGGCGTGTGCACCAGACCCAGGGGCTTAACAAGATGCTCTCCTTGAAGCCAGGTGAAAACCTCGGCCTTACTGAAAGACTTTTCTTTTCTAAAAAGCCTTCTTATAGGGCTTTGAGGGGAGCACAGCAGCAGTTTACTCCTAAATTTCACCTCTTGTCTCCTGGAAACCATACAGAACGATAAGGAGATTGGTGTCTCACACACTCACACACACACACACACACACACACACACACTACATTTTCACTGAAACTAGGACACCCGACACACCTACAGACTCCAAATTATGAGTACATGTGTCCAAATTCCACACTGAAAAGGCAGAGGCAGTCCCCAACAACGTGTCAGGGAAGATTAGGGAGAGAAGGAGGGTCCAAGTGACAGCTCTGAAAAAAACAAATACTCCTTCCTGGGAGGAAGGGCATCACCCGGAGAAGGAAAACCTGAGCGCAGGGCTGACTAAATGGACTCAAGTATTGGTAAAAGGTGGAGAGAGAATGTTTTAAAGGAGGGAGAATGTCAGCTCCTGCGCTGACAGTGCGGAGCCCACGTGGGATTTTCTCTCTGCCTCTCTGCCCCTCCCCTGCTCTCTTGCTCGCAAGTGTGTTCTTTCTCTGTCTCTCAGTATAAATAAATAAACATTTTAAAAATAAATAAAAATAACTAAGTGCCTGAAGGGACCCAGAGGTGGCAGATATCAGAAAGTGCCAGCAAAATGCTTTTATTTTTTAAAATTTATTTAAAGTTTATTTATTTATTTATTTAGGGAGAGAGAGAGAGAGAGAGAGAGAGAGAACAAGAGAGAGAAAGTGGGGAAGGGACAGAGAGATGGGGAGAGGGAGAATCCCAAGCAGGCTCGGAACCATCAGAGCAGAGCCCGACAAGGGGCTTGAACTCCCAAACCACGAGTTCATGACCTAAGCCGAAGTCGGACACCCAACCAACTGTGCCCCCAAATTCTCCTTAATGTTAAGTGCATCACCCAAACATTATGCACACTTGGGAGATGACGGCCTGTGAGGCCTCCTGGGAAATAAAGAAGCGTCAGGTTGGGGGTAAACACTTGCTTAACTAGGAGACGCTCTCAGATGCAGAGAAGGTAGTGGCCGTATAGGAGTGCCAAATTAAAAAAAAATTTTTTTCAGTTTATTTATTTATTTTGAGAGAGACAGAGACAGCGTGAGTAGGGGAGGGGCAAAGAGAGAGAGAGAGAGAGAGAGAGAGAGAATCCCAAGCAGGCTCCACACTGGCAGCGCAGAGCCTGAGGCAGGGTTCAACCTCAGGAAACCCTGAGATCACAACCTGAGCCGAAACTGAAACCGAGACTCAGTAGCTTGACTGACCGAGCCACTGAGGCACCCTAGGGGTGCCAAATTTTAAGGAAATAATCTACTGTTATGGCAATAGTGGAGGAGCCCTTGAACTTGTAAATCTGGAAATCCATCTTGGACCCTCTCCTCACCCCCCTCACAAGGCCCTCCTGCCAACAGTTTAGAAAACTCGATCTCATTTAAATATGAGTGATGAAAAGAAAGGAACATTTGAAGAAAAAAAAAAAAGCACCTGGCTGGCTCAGTTGGTAGAGCATGACTCTTGAACTCAGGGTCCTGAGTTCAAGTCCCACATTGGACATACAGTTTCTTTAGAAAAAGAAAAAGGAAAAAAAAAAAAAGAAAAAGAAATGAACAAAGACTGTATTCCATTAGCTATGAGAAAAAAGGTAAAAAAAGAGCAACACAATTTACTGACAGATGACAACACACCAGAAATACATGGCCAAAACCTTGTGGAAATTGTAACCCAAAATTCCATCATGAATTGAAACACAACAAAACTTGGTGTAGCCTTTTAGCAGTGAAGGAAGGACACACATCAGAAATACAAGTACTCAGAGAACAGATGATAGATAACAAGAGGGTATGAATGCGAACAGGAAGAAAGACACAGAAGAAAAATACAAAACTATTTCAAAAGTGAACACTAGGGTGCCTTAGTGGCTCAGTGGGTTGAGCATCGGACTTCAGCTCAGGTCAAGATCTCACAGTCAGTGAGTTCGAGCCTGTTGTTGGGCTCTGTGCTGACAGCTCAGAGCCTGGAGCCTGCTTCAGATTCTGTGTCTCCCCCTCTCTCTACCCCTCCCCCACTGGTGCTCTCTCTCACTCTGTCTCTCAAAAATAAATGTTAAAAAAAATAAAAACAAAAGTGAACACTAAATTTCATGGGAGAATAAAGACATACATTCATAATTGTTTTTTTTTTAATTTTTTTAATGTTTACTTATTTTTGAGACAGAGAGACAGAGCATGAACAGGGGAGGGTCAGAGAGAGAGGGAGACACAGAATCCAAAGCAGGCTCCAGACTCTGAGCTGTCAGCACAGAGCCCGACACAGGACTCGAACCCACGGGCTGTGAGATCATGACCTGAGTCAAAGTCAGATGCTTAACCAACTGAGCACCCAGGTGCCCATAATTTTAAAAATCATAAATGACTTGTGAAATGGGTTTTTTCCTGCTTATAGAATTTGAGTAGTTATCATGAACAAAAGCTGTCAACCGCTTTTATTGTATTGACTGCGATGGTCAGATGGATTTTCCTCCTTAATCTCTTAATGCAATGAATTGCATGAACAGAATAAGAAATTGCATGAATAGTGAATTACTTTCCTAGGATAAACACTGGTTAGGTTGTTTTGTATTATTTATTCAATTTTGGTTTAGGTTTTTAAATATTTTTATTAAGTTCTTTTTTTTCTTGCATCTATGTTCATGAGTGAAATTGTTTTATAATTTTACTTTCTCAGTTTGCCCTTGCCTGGCTTTTGTATGAAGATTAGATTAATCTCATGAATTAAGTTGAGAAACTTTTCCTGTTTCCTGACAGCTAGAATAATTTTTAAATTTTTTTTTTAATGTTTATTTATTTTTGAGACAGAGAGAGACAGAGCATGAATGGGGGAGGGTCAGAGAGAGAGGGAGACACAGAATCTGAAACAGGCTCCAGGCTCTGAGCTGTCAGCACAGAGCCCGACGCGGGGCTCGAACTCACAGACCGTGAGATCATGACCTGAGCTGAAGTCGGTCGCTTAACCGACTGAGCCACCCAGGCG
Source organism: Panthera leo (assembly GCF_018350215.1). Lineage (NCBI taxonomy): Eukaryota > Metazoa > Chordata > Mammalia > Carnivora > Felidae > Panthera > Panthera leo. Next base: position 30,304,419 of record NC_056683.1, on the reverse strand, counting down.
CCCCTAGAATAATTTTTATATGACTGGAATGATCTCTGGTTTGGAAGTTTCATAACTATCTGGGTTTGGTGGTTTTTTTTGATGGCTAAATTTTTTTTCTAAGTTTATTTAAGTAATCTCTACATTCAACGTGGGGCTCGAACTCATGACCCCAAGATTAAGAATCACATGCTCTTCTGACTGAGCCAGCCAGGCACCCCATTGGTGGCTAAATTTTTTTTTTTATAAAGTTTTTAATTATTATTTATTTATTTTGAAAGAGAGAGAGAGAGAGTGCAAATGTGGAAAGGGCAGAGAGAGAGGGAAAGAGAATCCCAAGCAGGCTTGGTCTTGTCATCTTGGGGCCTGATGCAGGGCTTGGGCTCAAACCCACAAACTGTGATATCATGACCTGACCCGAAATCAAGAGTCACCTTAAGTGACTGAGCCACGCAGGCACCACTGGTCAGAGATTTTTTAATATTAGTAGCCTTTGTAAACATATATATTTTTCTGCTCTATTTTTTCTTTTCTTTTCTTTTTTTTTAATGTTCGTTTTATGTTTGAGAGGGGTGGCAGAGGGGCAGAGAGAGAGGGAAACCAAGAATTCGGAGCAGGCTCTGTGCTGTTAGGACAGAGCCCGACCAGGGCTCGAACCCATGAACCATGAGATCATGACCCGAGCAGGAGTTGGACGCTCAATCCACTGAGCAACCCAGGCACCCCTCTATTTTCTTCTATATTTCATTAATTTTTTTTTAATTTTTTTAACGTTTATTTATTTTTGAGACAGAGAGAGACAGAGCATGAACGGGGGAGGGGCAGAGAGAGAGGGAGACACAGAATCGGAAGCAGGCTCCAGGCTCTGAGCCATCAGCCCAGAGCCCGACGCGGGGTTCGAACTCACGGACCGCGGGATCATGACCTGAGCCGAAGTCAGACGCTTAACCGACTGAGCCACCCAGGCTCCCCTATATTTCATTAATTTTTAAAAATTTTTATTTGAAGGCAAACCATAAGAGACTCTTAAATACTGAGAATAAACTGAGGGTTGATGGGGGGTAGTGGAGGAGGGGAAAGTGGGTGATAGGCATTGAGGAAGGCACCTGTCGGGATGAACACTGGGTGTTGTATGGAGACCAATTTGACAATAAATTTCATATTAAAATTTTTTTTATTTGAGAGAGACTGTGAGTGGGGGCCGGGGTAGAGGGAGAGAGAGAATCCTAAGCAACTGTGGGCTCAATTTCTATCTCACGAGTGTGAGATCACTACCTGAGTCAAAATCAGTTGCTTAAGCAACTGAGCCACCCAGGCTCCCCTATTTCATTAATTTCTAAAAGTATCTTTATTATTTTCTTCCTTAGTTTTTTAGGATTGTTCTGTGCTCTTTTTCTAATTTCTTGAAATACCTGTCCAATTCAATGACTTTCGAATTTTCCTTCCTAATATACACATTTATTTTTTTCACGAATTGTTCTAGCTACATTCCATAGTTTAGATAGGCAGTGTTTTCACTGTCATTCAGTTCAAAATATTTTATTTTAATTTTTTAAAAGTTTATTTATTTTGAGAGAGAGAGACAGAGAGAGGGAGAAAACAAGTGGGGGAGGGGCAGAGAAAGGGAGAGACAGAATCCCAAGGAAGCTCCATGCTGTCAACATAAAGCAGGATGTGGGGCTCAAAACCAGGAACCTTGAGATCATGTCAAGATCAAGAATCAGACACTTAACTGACTCAGCCACCCAGGTGCCCCCAGTTCAAATATTTTAAATTCTATTATAATATCTTGTTTAACATTTTCATTACAGGTAGATTTCTAAAGTTTAAAAGTACATTAAAAAACATTAAAAAAAATTTCCAAGCATATAATAAATATTCTTTGTTATTGTTCTTAAATTGTCATGGCTTTTGGGCAGCAATTGTGGTTTATATGATTTTGATTCTTTTTTTTCTAAGTGTCTATGTTGTACCTGAAAAAAAAAATACATATTTTCTAGTTTTTCTAGGATCCTACATATTTCTTCTAGATCAAGCTTGTTAACTATCCAGTTTCACTCTTCTGTGTTGTTAGTAATTATGTGCCTGTTTGATTTGTCAGTTTCTGATGGATGTGAGTTAAAGTTTTCCTTTAATATTGTAGGTTAATTTTTTTTTTTTTTTAAGAACCTTGTACTGAGAATCTGAGGGCATCTGGGAGTGGTCCCAGCCAGTCTGGTGGAGTCAGGGAAGGCTTTTTGGTAGAGGTAGCAATGGGTCCCCAGAGGAAAAAAAGTGAGTGCGTTGCCAGCCTTGGCTCATTCCCCCACCCAGAGAGAAATGGGGGGGAAGAGAGTGAGATGGGTGGGGGAAAGAGATGTGCTGGAAGATGGGGAAACAGAAAGAACATAGAGAGAAATGGGGGAAGAGAGAGACAGGACTGGAGAGATAGGTACCTGGCACATGGTAGGCACTCACCAAATATTTGCTGAATGAATGAATTAGTGAATAAGCAAATGTATGTGTGTAGGGGTGAGGGGGGCTGGGTAAAGATGTGTAGAGAGATATAGGGTGTGGATAGAGAGATAGGGAAGAAACAAGTTATACGAATAAAGATAGTGAGAAGAAGGAGTTGTGGACACAGATGTGGGAGATACAAGAGAAGGGGAGAGGTGAAGAAAGACATAGGGAAGATGAAGACAGAATGGCTGGCATGTGGACGGAACTCAGTAAAAGCGCTGTTGAATGGATGGTTGAGCCTCCACGCTTGGAGAGGGAGGTATGGAATGGATATTGAGAAGAAACCACACTGTCCATTAGAGAAGCAATTGTACTAGTTTCGTACTGAGGTAACGAGGGCCTTGACTAGCAGTGAGAATTAAGAGGTGGGAAAATACCCAAGATATTTCAGAGGCAGAATGGACAGGATTTGGAGATGGATAGGATCGGGGAACTGAGGGAGAAAGTAGAAAAATACAAATCCCAGGGTTTTTTTTTTTTTATGTTTAATTACTAATTTTTGAGAGACAGCACAAGCCAGGGAGGGGCAGAGAGAGAGAGAGAGAGAGAGACAGAATCCCAAGCAGGCTCCAGACTCTGAGCTGTCAGCATGCAGCCCGACGTGGGGCTTGAACCCACAAACTGTGAGATCATGACCTGGGCTGAAGTCGGACGTTCAACTGACTGAGCCACCCAGGCGCCCATATAAATCCCACGTTTTTACCTTAAGTGATGGGGTGGAGTGTTTCCATTCACCGAGATGGGGAATATAGGAAGCTGACCCAGTTTGGGTGGACACGGATGATTTTGAAATGCCTGTGAAACACTCTGGAGGAGATATCTAGAGGGCAGGTAGATATTCTGGACTCAGGTGTCAAGAAAGAGGCCTAAGGGGCACCTGGGTGGCTCAGTCGGTTAGACGTCCAACTTTGGCTCAGGTCATAATCTCACGGTTTGTGAGTTCGAGCCCCGCATCGGGCTCTGTGCTGACAGCTCAGAGCCTGGAACCTGCCTTGGATTCTGTGTCTCCATCTCTCTCTGCCCCTCCCCACTTGTGCTCTGTCTCTCTCTATCAAAAATAAATTTTAAAAAATGTAAAAAAAAAAAAAAAAAAAAAAAAGAGGCCTGAGGTGAAGGTGTAGACAGAGATGGAGATACAGACTGGAGACTTGACAGGGAATAAGAAGTAGTAAAAACTGGCTACGTACAATAAGATTGCCTAGGTGAGCCCCATGGTAGATGCTCAAAATTTGTTGAATGAAAGTGAAAGAGAAAAAACTCAGAAGTCTCCAACAGCTGAATTGTGTGTGAAAGCACATGCATAGGTTACAGGAGTCTGGAGGGACTCAGGCCTGATCGATTTATGTCCCTGGGAAAGGGGAGGTAAGATTCCAACCATGGTAACATGATTTACGGTGTAGGCCATGTAGAATCAAGGTGGTGGTTGGAGTAGACAAGGTAGAGCAACTGTGAAATTAGTGTATTGAAAGATCATTTGCAAGACATATGAGAATGTTCATACAACCCAGTTGTACATCATTAGATGAGTGGATAAATAAACTGTGGTACATCTGTATTATGGAATACCACTTGGCAATAAAAAGGAACAGGCTACTGGGGCACCGGGGTGACTCAGTCAGCTAAGCATCAGACTCTCTCTGTCTCTCTCTTTTTAACGTTTATTTATTTTCGAGAGACAGAGAGTCAGTGGGTGAGGGGCAGAGAGAGAGGGAGACACATAACCCGAAGCAGGCTCCAGGCTCTGAGCTGTCAGCACAGACCCTGATGTGGGACTCTAACCCAAGGACCGCGAAATCATGACCTGAGCTGAAGTCAGATGCTTAACTGACAGAGCCACCCACATGCCCCAACATCAGACTCTTCATTTCAGCTCAGGTTTTGATCTCATGGTTTATGAGTTTGAGCCCCACATGGGGCTATTCACTGACAGCATGGAGCCTGCTTGGGATTCTCTGTCTCCTTTTCTCTCTGCCCCTCTCCTGCTCTCTTTCAAAAATGCATAAATAAGCATTAAAAAAAAACAACAACCAAGCTACTGATACATGCAACAATAAATGAATCTCACAGACATTATACAGAATGAAAGAAGCCATATGCAGGAGTGTGTACTATATGATTACACTTACATGAAGTTCAAGAACAGAGGCATAATATAGGGATATAAATCTACAGGGGTATAAATCAGTGGTTGGTTCTGGGAGGGGAGAGGGATTGACGGAAAAGAGACATGGGGGAATTTTCTGGGGTGATGGAAATGATCTGTATCTCATTTGCAATGTTGTTTACGTGGATGTGTAGATTTGCCAGAGGATATCAAACTGTACATCTAAGATCTGTGCATTTTACTGCAAAGAATTACACCTCAATGTTTAGAAATACCATTTACATGGACATTGAGTCTCCCAGAGAGATAGCAGAGGCTGGAACAGAGAGGAAGCTAGAGAGTTAGGTGCCTGCTCTTGGTGAATGTGAAGGAGATTAGACAATGAGGGCAAGGAGACTGAAGGTGGTGAGGTCCGATGCAGGAACCTCAAGAGTAGCTGTGGTTAGAGGTTGAAAGTAGAACCTGGGGGCCACGAATTAGTTGAAAATGTTTAAAAAGACTTGGCCAGAGGAGAAGTCCACCACATCTCACCACTACCAACACAGGAAGGAACCCCAGGTGAGGTGGGGTGGCTGTGCTAGGATTCCAGAGTTCCTTCTGTGTCTTCACTTCTTTTCCTGCTCTGAGCTCTGAGTTATTTGTTAATTGGTCCTGGCCACCCTCAAGGCAGCCTAGAGTGAGGTGTTAAAGAAGCTGGATCAGAGGGGTGCCTGGCTGGCTCAGTCAGTAAAGCATGGACTCTTGATCTTGGGGTTGTGAATTCAAGCCCCATGTTGTGTAGAGACTGCTTAAAATTAAAATCTTTAAAAAAAAAAGTTGGTTTCAAATAAATAAATAAATAAATAAATTAGATCACAGATGTATATACATCCACTTCACAACTTCTTTATTCATTGGCTTTCCTCTTGAGTCCCTGGTAAAAAGTATCTTTGAAAAATTCCATCCTTGTGCTGATTAGTGCATCAGTTCCTGTCCTGCAGGTTAAAGTTCCTTAGAGAGTCTCAGAGTTATTGAAAAGGGTCCTTGAATCTACACTTCTACCAGGATTTATTGTAGATGGACTTAAAAAAAAATCCAAGTACAATCTTTGGAATCCACAACATTTTTGGATATTGGAAATCTCAGGTACAGAAAAGGGGTAGAGAGAGCAAGATACCCTTGAGTTCAGGCAGAGCTTAACCATGGTCATCCTAGCCCCAGACTGGGGAGGGGCTAGGGACTAACATACACTGAGCATCCAGGACAGTGAAGTCTGGAAATTGACAGATGCTATTCACATTCACAGATGTGTAAGCAGGGGAACCAGGGCTCCAACTTAGGCTGACTTGACTTCAAAGCCGCATTGTCCTGAGACATGGAGCAGTGCCATGTGATTGAGCGTGTACTGTAGCAAGTATGGAGTTTTATCTTCAGGCCAGTGGCGCTTCCCAGCCCTACAGCCCCAGTCCACTGGTGGTGATCTCTGCTCCCTCCTCAAGTTGCTTATCATAGTTGAGTAGAAGAAACCATTTCTTCCACATTGACTCTTTGGGGTGGAGATGGTCTGTTGATAGGATGAGGCAAGGTAAGGGACTGGACGGAAGCTGGAATTCAGGCCCTTTTGAGAAAAACCACTTCTAGGTGTCTCAGGACTCCCCAGGCTCCATGACCACCAGGGGGCAGCCCTTGCCTAGCCATGACACCTCAATTCCACACCCTCAGGTTAGAGGCCCTGAAGAGGAAGCCAGTCTCCTGATGGAGAAAGATGGAGTCAGTCCTTCCCAGATGATGTGGCCTATGTTCTTGTGCAGGTGGTTCAGAGAGGTTAAATAATTTGTTCAAGATCATATAACTAGTTTGTTGGGGATTTTGCATTTGAACCCAGCCTGACTCCAAGCCAGCATTCTTAACCATGCGATTACTGTTTCCCCAAGACAAAACTCCAGATCACTGCAGGGAAGACTGGGAATTGCAATCCACGAATGTATTGTGAAACAGAGCTAGAAACAGGGACACAAAAGGAAGAAGATGTATTAATATAAAAGGAGCCAGAACTGTGGGGTGAGGGTTGTTAACCCTAACCCTAACCCTAACCCTTTGTGCCCATGTCTCATGTGGAGCATTGTATACGTAACCCTCCTTTTCTAGCTGCTGTGCTATCTCATTTGGTGTGCATTTACAAGAATGTGTGGTATATTCTTGTACCAATCCCTATATAACCCTAGAGTTATGAACTCAATGTCTTTCCTTCGTGTCTGTGAGAATATTTTTCATGTAATGAGCACTTGGTAGTTTCTCAAGAAATGCTAGCTAAGTAGTGAATAAAATAATAAATGAGTCGGTTTACTGGTGGGTGATAAGTGCTTGCAGAACACAATAGGGTAAAGCAGCCCTCAGCGAGAGGTATATTCCTTTAATGGAGACCTGAATATGAAAGAGTACAAATCTCTCCATCCCTTGCACTTGGCCAAACCACCCAAGTCCACACAATCTAATTAAAACAGGTTGATTGCTATGCAAATGAACCTTCCAAACAAAGACCCTAGCAACCACCTGCTGCCACCACCAATCAGCTTGCTTCTCTTAATCCCCTCCATTATAGAATTTCTAGAGCAGCCTTGGAGGAGGGCCAGCCTAAAGGGAACAGATGGGATGGGCCTGGGCACTGCTGAGCCAAGATGAGGGAAGTAGGTTAGCTCTGAGCCCAGGAGGGTTTCTGGAGACTTATTCTGAGTAAAGCGTTGGTCTTCTTGAACCTCAGAAGATAGGGGAACCACATCCTGGTCTCACCCACCCACCCTCGTGTTAGCAGCCATCTAAGCCCCACCCTAGCCCTCAAACACTTGGGTCACTTGACCATGTTTTGCCCCTACCTCCTAGTGACCCAGATACTGCCATTAGCAGCATCCTCTCTCCTCAGGGAGGCAAGAATTTGATGCCTGAGGTCCTACGCAGTTGAGGTCCTTGAAAAGTGATGTGAGAGTCCTGTGTGTCATAGGAAGCTCCCCACCTCCATCTGGCAACCCTGGCCACGAGTAGCAGGTTGTTCTTTCTCCACCCAGAGCTTACCGCTCAGGTCCCCCTCGCCAATTGAAACAAACACCCTCTGACATGCCCCGGATGCTGTTGCTCATCGTTATCATGGTCCATCCAGGTGAGAGGGCTTTCTCCCAGAACCCTGAGGGGGTGTGCGGCTGGGAGGAGGGTGGATGGGGGGAGGCTGACCTGGAGGCCTGAGGGGAGTGGCCAGGAAAGGAAACTGGGAGCAGGTGGGGCCCTCCGTAAAGCTGATGCAACGCGGACACCCCCCAGTTCACAATTCCCTCCATGTCTCCGTGTTGTCCGCTGGGAGCGTCACTCCCCACCTTCCATCCCAGAGGCCCTTTCTTCTCAGCTGCCACCCTAGTAAGATAAAGTTGAAAGAACCAGTATAAAGGGCTTAAAGAAGGAAGAGGTGAATTTTTTTTCTGAAGGGGCCAATTTTAATTTGATGAGTTTAATAAGCCTATTAAACAAGTCTTATTATCTAGGGTCTAGATGTAATTAGGAGTTTGGGAGACCTAATTAACTCTAAGGGAAGTTTCTTAATGAAACTGATTTTAATTAACTGAGAGACTTTAACTATGAGCCATATCCATTAACTACATGCAGTGTGGACTCCAGACCCAAAGTTTTAGCATCAGCTGGGAACCTGGGGCAAATTCTCAGGCCCTACTCTAAAACCACTGAGTAAATGTCTCTGGGGGTAGGGCCCAGGAATCTATTTGAACAAACACTCTGGGTGATTCCCATGTGCTTTCAAATTTGAGAACTTCTGAAATAGAAGAATGGCAGGTGAATTTCATCAACTAGAGAATCCAATCGGAGATTTTACTAATTGGTTTAATTCATCAATTTGGATGAGTTAGATAGGGATTTTCATCAATTATAGTCACGTCGTCACCAGAAGACTTAATTAGTTAATGCTCTTTAACAAAAAACAAAGTAGCAAGGGTGGTGTACTATATATAGTATGTCACTGGTGTGAAAATAATACCTGGAATAATATAGTTAATTATTAGTTAACTAGGGAGCCACGTTCATCAATGAACTTCAATTTAATGTGACAGGTTAAATTTCAGCAAGAACCTACTAGTGAATGTAGCAGGGGAGTGATGGGAGGGGGCAAGGATGACAGTTGGTATCAGAAAGAATTTGAAAAACTAATTTTTATTATTTATTTATTTTAAATATTTTGTTAAAGGTTTATTTATTTTGAGAGAGAGAGAGAGAGAGAGAGAGCATGAGCAGGGGAGGGGCAGAGAGAGAGATAGAGTGAGAATCCCAAGCAGGCTCTGCACTGTCAGTGCAGAGCCCCACATGGGGCTTGAACTCACGAACTGTGAGATCATGACCTGAGCTGAAACCAAGAGTCAGGTGCTTAACTGACTGAGCCACCCAGGTGCGCCAATATTTATTTATTTTAGAGAGAGAACATGATTGATCGGGGAAGAGGGACAGAGGGAGAGAGAGAGGTGGGGGGAGAGAGAATCTTAAGCAGGCTCCACACTCAGCACAGAGCACGACGTGGGGGCTCCATCCCATGACCCTGGGTCTGTGTCAAAATCAAAAGTTAGATGTTCAAGTGACTGAGCCCCCCAGGTGCCCCCGAAAAACTATTTAAATAAGCAATGTTACGAAATTAGCCTGGTGGAGAGAAAAGGGTTTCATGAGGTACCAAAGTGCTTGGCCCTCTGGGTCCTCCGTGAGTTGGGGACACAGCTGGGATATTCTACGGCAAGCTCTTGGTCCTTTCTCTTTACTGTAAGTGGGGAAGCATTTCTCTGGGTCTTCTCTCTGCCTGCCAGGATCCTGTGTTCTCTGGGTGTTCCAGCCCCTTGAGATTCGTACCCAGGAGGGCTCTGCTGCCCTCTTGCCCTGCTCCTTCAATGCCAGCAGAGGGAGACTGGCCATTGGCTCTGTCACGTGGTACCGGGACAAGGTGGCCCCAGGGAAGGAAGTGAGGAATGAGACACCAGAGTTCAGGGGCCGCCTGGCCCCTCTTGCCTCTTCCCGTTTCCTCTGTGACCACCAGGCTGAGCTGCACATCTGGGATACCCAAGACTGTGACACTGGAGTCTACGTGTGCAGGGTGGAGGTGCTGGGTCTTGGTGCTGGAACAGGGAATGGGACTCTGCTGGTGATAGAAAAAGGTGAGGTGGGAGGCCCCTCTCCCCGGAAGTTGGGAATCTTTCCCTGAGGGCTCCTGCTCTCTGTCCCTCCCTGAGCCTGTGCATGCTTCTTCCTGAGGCCCCCCCTTACCAAGCCCTTCCTTCTACCGCCTACATTCAGGACCTCCTTGGCTGGGGGCCAGCACAGTCCTCCTCCTTCGGGCGGCATTCTATGCCTTCAGCTTTATCTCTGTGGCCATGGGCAGCACCATCTATTACCAAGGAAAATGTAAGGAATGGGGCCAGGGCAATAGTGGAAGAGAGCTGGAGGAGGGGGAGACAGAGACCAGGAAGAGGAGGGCTGTGGCGATGGGCAACCCCTGTTGTCTCTCCTGCAGGCCACTGTCACCTGGGAACATGCTGCCACTCCTCAGATGGCCTCTGATGAGTGATTCGAGACCTCAGCCATCCCAACCCTCTTCAAGAGACCCCAATAAATCCTTCTCTGCCCCACCACTAACTCCTTATGAGTCTCATGTTTTTCCTTTTCCATTCTCCAGGTACCCAAAAATGTCCCTCTCTGGGGTCCCCTGACTCTTCCTAACTCTCCCTTCTGCCAAGCCTGGCCTGGAAAGGTCCAAGGAGCGACCTTCCCAGTAATTGTGTCTGGAGCCTCTCCCATCACCATCCAGGACTCAACACCTCCACCTCTCTGGGGTGCAGGGGGCTAGGTCTGATTCTCCTGAGAAATGGGGCATATGGAATCGGATTAGCCCCACCTGTTAACTCCCCATTCCAGCCAGGCTCACACATGTACTCTTTCTGGCCTTCAGGGAAGCTTGGGTTCCTAAACACCTGAGAAATCACTACTCGACCCCAGAGTGGGTGGGAAGATAACCTTGCTTAAGTTTTGATGGCGGTCATGCTGAAATGGGACTGAGTTGAGTTGAACTGAGAACCCCAAGGCACAGAAGGTGGTGAGACCACGGTCTTTACTGGGTGGGCCACAGTCCTGGGTTGGGGGAAGGCGTTTGGGGGAGCTCAGGTGGATTAGTTCTTGGCAATGCAGGCATAGTCACTGCTGGGGTCCTCCTTGGAGCCTTCCCTTTGGCTGAGGCCAGGCCCCTCACGGCAAGGCACGGACAGCAGAGATGCGTAGTGGAGCTCTTGCTCTGAGAGCTGGGCCTGGGGCGGGGGTAGAAGGTGCTGCTGGGAGGTCACCGGAGGAGCCCCCTCCCCTGGGTCCTTCCTTGTGCTGCTGCCCACCCTGCTGTACCTCATTGCCTCCTCAGTGCCCCCTGCCCTCTGTCTCTGCCAGCCTAAACTCCTGCTCATTTCTCTCATTGCCTTCCTCCCTGCGTCTCTGTTGTCATTATTCTCTCTTTTTCCCTCCCCCTGCATCTCTCTCTTTCTCCATCTGATTTTCTCTCTCACTCTGTCTCTCTCACTGCTTCCACACTCTTTCTCCTTTCTTATTACCTTTTCCTTTCTCTATACCCTTTCTCTCTGCTTTTCTTCTCATCCTTATTTCTCTTTTTCTCCCCCTTTTTTTCTCTGCGTCTCTGGCTCTCTTGTGCCCCTGTGTTCCCTCTCTTCTCTTGCTCTCCCTTCTCAGCCCTCAGCCTGCTCGTCCCCATCACCCACTCCCCCGGCCCCGGACTCACCCAGCTCCTCTCCAGCCTCCTCACTGGAAGAAAAGAAGAAACTCAGCAGGGCCCCCCCTCCCCCATCACTCTCCCAACCCCAGCGGTGTTGCCTCACTTGCTGACATCTCTGTGGTTCCCATGGCCCAAACCAAACGCCCGCCTGCCTCTCTCTTTGGACACCGTCCTCCCCTCTCTCCCACCCTCCTCTCCCAGGGTGTGTGGGAATTGACGGGGCCTTCTGGGAAAGCAGCGGGAGAGGGGGTGCGTGGGGGCAACACGGGGCATTGTGGTGGGCCAATGAGGGAGGTGAGGCTGGGGCTCACCTTTCCGATGGAGCCGACACAGACAGGCAGACAGAACGACCACAGCCAGGAGCAGGAGCCCCCCCAGCCCCAGGCTGCTGCCAAATAGGTAAAGGCATATACCTGCGGCGAGAAGGGGTAGGTATCAGGGACCCATTTCTCCCTTCAGCTTCCCCCATCCTCCTGGTTGGCAGAGGGTATCTCAGCTTCCCTATCCAACAGCGTTAGAGGCAGAAAAGCAGACTCAGATTCTTCATCCCGGATCTGGTTTATCTCACCTCCTACCAGAGGTGCCCACCTCTCACCTGTTACCTCACCCACACCCATGACCACCGGCCCCTCAGAGGCTTCCCACTGCCATCTGTGCCGTCTCTGGGCCTCCCCATGAGGTCCCCTGCCCACCTGGACCGAGTGTCCTCTGACCACCTACTCATGAACGCACACACTGCTGTTTACCCACAACCCTCCCCTGTGCAGAGGGCTACCTTACCCTCTTTCCATTCCTTATAAGCTGCCATTAGGTAGAGCACTGAAGACTGGCCTGGAAGTCAGGAAACCTGGTCCCTGCTGTGCTAGGCTAAATGGCCCAGGGAGAGTCACGTGCCTCAAGTTCCTCATCTGTGAAGTGCGGGGCCCTCTGTTACAATTGTTCCAGGGCTGAGGAGCCCCACTTATGTGCCAACCCTGAACCGGGCACTTTCCATTTGTCACTGCGAATCCCCACAACGTAGGGTACTACGGTGCCTGTTTCCCTGGTGGGGAACCTCAGGCTTGAGTTCAGACTCTTACTTACAAGGAGGTCCAGCCCAGAAGTGGCAGAGCTGGGGTTCAAAGCCAGCTGTGTCAGCCCCAGCATATACCCCTATTCCTCTGCCCTCGGCTGACCGGGTAGTTCATAGGGGCCTCTCCAGCACGGGATGGTTTTAGGTTCTGGTGAGTGGCTGTTGGAGGAGGAGGAAACACGGTTTTGAGTGTGCGTGTGGACCCGTGAAAAACAGGGAGGGTGGTGTCCAGGACTACCTGGCAGTTGGGGCCGCTCCCCCAGCCCCAGAGCCACTCAGGAGAGCAGGGCCCAATTCGGGTGGAGAGCCACTTCCCATGGGCAGATACTGCTAGGGCTGAAGTAGGGCATGGAGGAGTGTCTGGGCCCCATAACTTCCCCTCAGGCACTTCCTGCCCCGTAACCACTGGTTCCTGTTTGAGGACAAAGAGGGGGTAGCTGACTTCACACCAGAGCCAGCTGCACTGACCAGGGTCTAGAAACTGGGACCCTGCTGGGTTCAAGAAGAATGCTGGGGGTGTGCATGTGGTTGGATTGGGGAGCAGAAACACAGGTGGAGAGGAGAGAGCCTGAGGTAGCCACGAAGAGAAGTGGGGGCAGAAGTGGATTGTATTAAATTCTTTAGGGAGCAGAGGCAGAGGCTGGACAGCAGATGACTCCAGGGCCCCGGGAACCTCAAAGCCATACTCTCTTCCCTCAGCTTCACCTCACTGTGGGGTGTGACTGCCTCCCCTCCCCCTCCCCCCCCCCCCCCCCCCCCCTGCTCCCCAGGGTTCCTGCTCTCTCCTGGCTTGTCCAGAGTCTGCGGCCTGCTGGTAGACAGACCAGTAGACAGACGAGAGACTAGATGTACATGAGTACTGCTGATAGTCTAGGACAGAAAACTGATGGTGAGTCGGTGTTGGGAAAGGAAGTGTGGACAATCTAGGTGGACTTCTTGTAGGAGGCAACATTCTGCAGTTGAGCACAAAAATAAGGGCAGTGATCCAAAAATTTCTGGACAGAGACCTGGATGAAGGCCTCTTAGTGGTACTGAGATGGAGAGGGAGATGGGTGCTGGAGGACTGCACACCCAGTTCTTGAGGAGGGTGAAGACTGGGGACCTCATGTGGAGGCAAGAGGAAAAGGAGGATATCTGATGCTTGGGTCCACATGCATTTGCATTTCCTTCTTCAAATTCAGAAACTTCCTGGCATTTCTTCCCCTTCCCCCTCCCCCCCACAAGGTTCCCCATGCTGGATGGTGGGCAGTATTTAGGGTTGTTTTTGAAAAAATTTTAACACATTTTATTATTATTAAAATGCTCAAACAGAACAAAATTGAGACAATTTTATAGTGAACATATCCCTACCACGTAGACTCTAAAACTGACATTTTCTATAGTGCTTTATTACATACCTATCTATCTCATTTTTTGATACCTTTCAAAGTTGCAAACATCAGTACATTTTACCTCTAAACCTTTTTAAAAGTTAACTAATTTTTAAACGTTTATTTATTTTTGAAAGAGAGTGAGCGCGCGTTGTGCAAGCAGGGGAGGGGCAGAGAGAAGGTGACAGAGGATCTGAAGCAGGCTCCCTGCGTTGACAGCAGAGAGCCTGATGCAGGGCTGAACTCATGAACCGTGAGACCATGACCTGAGCCAAAGTCAGACGCTCAATCAACTGAGCCACCCAGGCACCCCTGCCTCTAAACCTTTTTACCATGCTTATCGTTGACTTGAGTCAAGCTTTTGTTTCCCCGTTTCTTTTTTGGGGGGCTGAGGAAGGCAAGATTTACATACACTAAAATGCACAAATCTGAAGTCAGCACTCAGCTTTTAAACTGTCTTGTGGTCAGGGCTCTGGAGGCAGACAGCCTGGGTTCAAATCCTGACTCTGCCACTACCGTGTGGCCTTCTAGAAGTTCCTTAACCTCTCTGTGCCTCAGTTTCTTAAGGTTTGTGTCAGGATTAAAAGAATTTCTGTGTATAAAGTGTGTAGGTCAGTGGCAACCATATGCTAACTGCTACTTGTATGATAGCATTATTATTATTATTATTATTACTTAATGACAGAGATGGGGCGATGATCTAGGACCACTTCCAACTTCCTTGGACCTGGTCCTTCCTCCCTGTAACTCCCACTGTACTGTCTACCATACCATTTGTTGGATCCTTGCTGCTTTGTTTTGCTCACTCATTCATTCATTTGTCCTTTCTTCATTTATTCATAAACATTTAGTCTCACCTACTGAATGGATGGGGCTCATGCTAGACAGCAAGGCTCTTTGAGGTGGGGCTATGCCTCACCGCTCTCCTGTCTACACTCTGTGTAGCAAGGGAGGTGATGCTCATTTCCATCCCTCCTCAGCGAGATGATAGTCAGTGGTGAGGCTGAGGCCCCTTTCAGCTGCTATTTCTGTGGACGGGCTGAACTCTGCTGCTCACCAGGCTCTTGGGGTTAGGGGTGAGCAAGGGAATGGAAGGAGGAGGTTGGTCCAGTGTGGGCATAAGTTCTTCTCAGGAACACAGCCATCCATCCCTCAAGTTCTCAAGGACATGGACACAGTCCTTCCTCCAGCACCCACCGCCGGGGTGTAGAAGAATGCAGACTGTCCTGGAAATCTGGACTTCTGTGTTCTCATTGCAGCTTTGTTGCCTGACTTTCTGTAAGCTGCCTTCCCTCCCTGGGCCTCAGTTTCCCTCCCTACTGAACCAGATGATCTCTAAGGCCCCCTCCAGCTCTAACCTGCAAGCCTGTCTCTTCACCCCAACTCCTTCCCCAGTTCAGAGAACCCGGGCATCCAGCTGCCCCACCCCAGCTCTGGGTAAACAGGAAGCTGGGTGAGGGGAGCAGGGGTGTGCGGAAAGTCCCAGCCAGGTGTGTGGGTCTATGGGGAGGGGGTGGCCCCACCCCTGAGGTATGAAAGCCCCCCTGCCCTGGCCCTGGCTCAGTCTCCATGGGGGCACTGGGGCTAGAGGGCCGGGGTAGGAGGCCCCAGGGGAAGGGCTGCCTCCTGCTGGCTGTGGCAGGAGCCACCTCCCTGGTGACCCTGCTGCTGGCTGTGCCTATCACTGTCCTGGCTGTGCTGGCCTTGGTGCCCCAAGAGCAGGGAGGACAGGTGAGTAGCTGCAACCAGCCCTAGGAGGGCTGTATGTGGCTGAGGCTCACTTACCTCTGGCTATGCCTGGGGGGCCTCTTGCCCCATCCTGCTCAGTTGGCCTGGCTGTCCTCGGTGGGGATGCCTTGTCTGTCTCTTTGCTGGCCCTTTTTCCAAGATCCTGTGATGCTGTTGTGTTCTGATATCTCCAAGCTCCTTCCTTGCTGTCTGGCTGGCTGTTCTCTTCTTCCCAAAACATACTCAGGCCTCTGTCTCTGCCCAAGTACATATGTTCTGCTTGTTGTCCCTTCCAGGGAGATAGATGTATGTTGGGGATGGGACTGGTAGGAAAAACCCTAAGGCCTGGAGCTTGGGTTTATGTTGGGAGGGGTGGGGTTGGCATCAGCTAAAACTGAACTCTGGGCACTGTGACCCCACCCACCCAGGTAACAGGGACGGCTGACCCGGAGGCACAGGCCCAGGCCCAGCAGCGATTGGGTAAGAGCAGACCATCACCCCCTCCCCTGCTCCAGCCCTTCAGGGATGCCCAGCTCCCATTCATCTGCATCCCCAGAAGAGCTTTTCCTCCCGGAATCCAGGTGCCCCATCCTTGGGCCCTGGCGCTCGGTCCTCTCAGGGGGACCATGCATGGATGGCCACCCTGGCCCCCAATCGTGGACTCTTCGCCCCTTCCAGGGACACAGGTGCTGCCAGAGGAAGAGGCAGGAACAGATTTCAGCTCCAGGCTCCCAGCTGCCCACCTCATAGGTAAGGATCTCATAGATAGTCATAGGTAAGGTTCTCATAGATAGTCAAAGGTGCAGTTCTGCCCGCCCGAATCCCTTTGCTCCGTTATTGCGGGGCTGTGTTTCCGACCTGCTTCACCACCGCTTGTCCCTAAAGGGCCCACCTTCTCCCTATTCGCTTCTTGCTTCCCTCCTGGAGCAGGCAAAACCCGGCCTGGATCTCCCCACCACAGCGCCCCGTACCCCACAATCTGGTGCTATTAATCCCCTTAGTCATAATCATTGCAGGGGTGGCGCCACGGTCTTCGCCCCCCACCATCCCCCACTCCCGGCTCGGGCGGGGGGTGGGGAGGTTGAAAGTCCCTGCAGGGGGTTAAAAGTCCCCATTCTCCTTCATGCTCACCCTCCCAGAAGTCCTGGGCCTAGATCATTCCTCCGGGATGGGGTTCCCGAGAGCCGACAGGCCCGTTTCTCCGCAGGTGCTTGGACGAAGGGGCAGGGGCTAGGCTGGGAGGCCAAGAAAGAAGAGGCGTTTTTGAGGAGCGGGACGCAGTTCTCCGGCGCCGAGGGACTGGCGCTCCCACAGGACGGCCTCTATTACCTCTACTGTCACGTCGGCTACCGGGGTCGGGCGCCCCCTGCCGGCGGGGGCCCCCTCGACCACTCGGTCACGCTGCGCAGCCGGCTGTACCGGACCGGGGGCGCGTATGGACCGGGGACTCCCGAGCTGCTGCTGGAGGGCGCAGAGACCGTGACCCCGGTCTTGGACCCGTCCCGGACGCACGAGTACGGGCCTCTCTGGTACACGAGTGTGGGCTTCGGGGGCCTGGTACAGCTCCGGAGGGGCGAGAGAGTGTACGTCAATATCAGTCACCCCGATATGGTGGACTACAGGAGAGGGAAGACCTTCTTTGGGGCTGTGATGGTGGGGTGAGGGCCGCCTGCGGCCCCGGGGAAAGCGACTGCATGGCTGGAATGTGTGACCCAGCCCAGATATTGGGGACCCGGCCTCCAGGGACCCCGTGGCAGTGGGAAAAATGTAGGAGACTGTTTGAAAACTGATTTCGAGCCTGAAGAAAATAAAGAATGTAAACCTTTAGTGTTGCCAAATACAGATGCTGAGATGCTAGTATGTCTTAATTCAGGGTTGGTAAGAAGTGTTGGTAAAATATTCTTTTTCTGGTTGCTTGAAACAATCAAATCAATTCCTGTGGCCTCTACTCTCTGAGAAGGCCATCTGTGGCGTTCCCACCCACCTCCTTCCTCCGAATGCACTTGTCCCAACCTTAGCCCATTTGGAAGGTGGAAGAAGGGGATCTCAAACTGCAAAGCATCTCCAACCATCCTTATTCTCAGAGCCACATAGTCCTCAGCAGACTCCACACTGCATTTTCTCTTGGGTCCCTTCTATCAGTGACAGGGGTCATTACAGGGGAAGGCAAGCATTGCTCTGGAAGAGGGAGCACAGAGTGAGGAATGATCCCTGAGGGCCTAGCACTTCTCCCCTGCTGCCTGCCTGGTTGCCTGAAGGCCCCTTTAGCCACTACCTTCAAGGAAAAACACAGCTCTGGGGGGTGAAGGGAGGAGACTGAAAGAGAGAGCTGGGGCGGGGAGGGTACCTGAGGACACCAGGGAGAACTGGAGGAGGAAACTCTGTTGGCCACCTGGCCCTGTCCAGGGTGAGATGGAAAGTCCTCACCCCTTGTTCGTACTTCAGCTGTGCTTTCCATGCACGGGCAAGTATTGGGGCCCCGGGGTGAGTAACAACAGCCCCATCACCCCATGACACACTTTCAGCTCCAGGCTGGAGGAGGCAGAGAGGGACGCAAGGCCCTAACTAGGTCACCCCAGTGGGTTATCCCACTGCGGCAGACCACACGGTTTCCCCCTGCCTGGCAGCCCTGGCAGGAAGGAAGGGCCAACTTCTGAACCCAGTGGGGACTCCCACTCCCTGGGTCTTCATTTCTGACTCCATATTTGTCTTTGACTCTGTGTCCAGAAGAGTCTTCCTGGGGACAGAGAGTGCTTTTTTTCTCTTTTCAGCTCACTCACCTCATGTCCCTCCCCTCATCATTCACCAAGAAAATCTGTGAGAGTTTGCACGTGAGTCCTTCACCTGCACCTTATTCCTCTTTTTAAATTTTCCTTCGTCTCTTCTTTTTTTTTTAATTTTTTTAAATGTTTTTATTTATTTTTGAGACAGAGAGAGACCGAGCATGAGCAGGGGAGGGGCAGAGAGAGGGGGAGACACAGAATCTGAAGCGGGCTCCAGGCTCTGAGCTGTCAGCACAGAGCCGGACGCGGGGCTCGAACTCACGAAGTGTGAGATCATGACCTGAGCTGAAGTCGGATTCTCAACCGACTGAGCCACCCAGGCGCCCCTCCTTCGTCTCTTCAAGTCCACCCACTGAGAGACAGAAGCAGAGAGAACAGCTGGGGGCTGGATGAAGGAAGAAAGTCAGAATTCACTGAGCACTTACTATGCCACGTGCTACGCTAGGTGCTCTCACGTATCTTAGGTCCTCTATTCTCTCGTGGCCCCACATGCAGAATCTTCATTGGGTAGATGAGGCTTAGCAACTGGGTCAGGTTGCACAGTTAGGGCTGCTGGGGGAGCCCAGGATCAGGCAGATTTGGAGCCCTGATGCCTGAAGGTCTGAAAGTCCTTTGGCTGTGATTCAGGCACCTGAGAATGGAGCCCTTCCCAGGCTCTCTTGCTGGCTGCAACAGCCGGAAATCTCACCTGAACACTTAAGGAGTAGGACTTCCCCGGTGGAATTGCCAGAGTTGGAAATTCCCATGCCCTGAGGGAGAGGTAATTAGGTTCAGGCTCCAGTTTCCTGGAGGAGGGGCATTTGTGGCTTGGCTTTGTTCTATGTAGGGTCTCCTGAGTCCCAGTAGTCTAAGGAGTGGGGACTGGGTTCAGGGATCTTTTTTTTTTTTTTTAACTTTTATTCGCATTTATTTTATGGGTTCAGGGATCTTAAGCCATGTAGAGAGAGAGAGAGAGGGGACTTCAGGGAGTGGCTCCCCACCCCCAAGGAGAAGCAGCCGCAGAATTAATGCCAACAAAGAGACCATGTGTCTTTTCTAGGTACATTTTATTTCTCGCCACTGAACAGTAGGGCGGTTACAGACATAACTCCCCTGGGGAGCAGAGGTTCAGCGATGTAGCGACAGTCAGTCACCAAATCAGCATTAATTAGACAACTTGATCAGATAAATATTTTTAAAAATATATAAGCAAAAGGAGGCACAGAGGCCAGGAGGCCAGGAGGGAAGAGCCTAGAGTTCAGCTCCGTTTTCACAGAAAACATGTCCGAGTCAAGGCAGCCCCTTCATTTGGTCTCCTAGGACACCCCAACCTCCCAAATAAATATATTCATCAGTAAATAAATAAATAATAAATAAATAATAAATAATCACTAGTGCAAACATAAATAGAGGGAGCTGGCCCTGTGAGGGAGGGGCTGGGCTTTCCATCTCACGGAAGAGTCTGGAAACATCTGAAGAAAGGGGGGCCTGAGGTCCACTCATGTCAAGTTATAGGTGAGATCTTCTTAAGGGATGTGCTGAAGTGTCTGGCCAGAAAGGTTCCCTGACCCCCGAATTCCAGGTGTCCCAGGTTGTGTTGAGGGATCCAAACCTGAGATCTCCAGTGAATGCTGGAAGCCCCAGTTTGAATTCTTGCTGGTGGCCAATGCTCCAAAGTCCAGGTCCCTGGATCTTAGGTTTCTAAGTGTTGTTATTTAAAGTTCTAAGCTTGGGGCCCAGCCCTGAGCCCCTAATTCTCTTTCTAAGCCAGAAGGGGATGAGGGGGTCAGAAGGAGCAGATAACAAAGGAGTTGAGGTGGGCAAGGATGGATGTCCGGCCCCCTCACAGGGCAATGATTCCAAAGTAGACTTGCCCAGACTCGGCAAAGTCAAGATAGTCAGGCAGATTGATCTCAGCGCTGAGTCGATCACCCTTCTCCAGTTGGAAGACCCCTCCCAGGTAGATGGGCTCATACCAGGGCTTGGCCTCAGCCCCCTCTGGGGTCTCCCTCTGGCAAGGGCTCTTGATGGCAGAGAGGAGGTTGACCTTGGTCTGGTAGGAAACGGCAAAGCGGCTGATGGTGTGGGTGAGGAGCACATGTGTGGAAGGACATCCTTGGCCCGTGAAGAGGACCTGGGAGTAGATGAGGTACAGCCCGTCTGAGGGCACCTTCAGCTGGTTGTCTGTCAGCTCCACGCCATTGGCCAGGAGGGCATTGGCACGCCGGCTCAGCCACTGGAGTTGCCCTTCAGCTTCGGGGTTTGCTGGAGGGAAGGAGAGAAGGAGGGAGGGGTAAGTCAGTGTGACCCTGTCAGTTCCACTCTCCACATCCTGGCCCTCAGGTTCTGCCCACCCCCCCCCACATCCGGTTCCTGTCCCCTCTGTCTGTCCTCCCACGTCTCATGTGGCCATGAGGTTCTGAGTGTCCCCCTCAAGGCCTGTGCTCTTCTTTCACTCTCTCCTTGAGCTCAGTGAATCCTTCTCATATCATCTCCAAGGCCTGTCTACCTTCAGCCTGGGCTCAGCCCCCAAATCCTAGCCCTCTATATCCCACCCGCTTTGCCATCCTCCAGCTACAGCCTCAGAAGTCTTACCTACTACATGGGCTACTGGCTTGTCACTCGGAGTTCGAGAAGATGATCCTGAGGAGGAAAGAGGAAAGAAAAAGGTGAGACCCTTACGCTTCCTGGAAAATATCCCACTTTGACTTCCATTCCTCCTCCCCTCAAACCAAAACTCTGAATTTCCCCCACTGCTGCTATCCCAGGACTAACCCCCTCCCTCACCCAAGCCCAGAACCAGGAGAGAAGCTTTGGAGACACTTACTGAGTGTCTGGGGCAGAGGGTTGATTAGTTGCAGGCCATGTGGGAGCTGTTGGGGAGAAGGAGGAGGTTTAGCATTAGAACAAGTTACCCCTAAACGAGAAACAGCTAGGTTGTTTATGCAGCTCATACTCTGGTTCTCTCTCTCCGTTCATCAATTGATTCATCCATTCATTCATTCAACAGCACTTTCACTGTCTTCCACGTGACAGACACCCTACCTTCATCTTTCCTTATCTCTTTCTTCACCTCTTTCCTTGTCTCTCTCATATCGCCCACATCATTGTGTCTCGCAACTTTATTCCCATCTCTCAACCTACACCCCACATCTCTCCACACATCTCTCTCTCTCTCTCTCTGTCTCTCTGTCTCTCTCTGTCTGTCTATGTGTGTGCTCATTCATTCATTCAAGAAGTGCTTAGAGAGCACCTTTGGTGTGCTCCGTCCCTTCTCTCTTCATCGCTCTCCACATCTCTTTCTGCCTCCCCGTCTTTCTGCACGTTTTTTCTCTCACCCATCCCCATCAGCACACCTCCTTCCCCCACCCCATTTCTTGCCCTCCTGCTCTCCCATTTCTCTCTGGGTAGGAGAATGAGCCAAGTCTGGTGTGGCACTCACCTCTTCCCTCTGGGGGCCGATCACTCCAAAGTGCAGCAGGCAGAAGAGTGTGGTGGCTCCTGCGACGAGGAGGAAGGAGAAGAGGCTGAGGCACAAGCACCTTCTGGAGCCCTGGGGGCCCCCTGCCTTCTTGGGGAGTGCCTCCTCGGCCAGCTCCACGTCCCGGATCATGCTTTCAGTGCTCATGGCGTTCTTCCCAGGGGGCTCAAGTCCAGCTGGGTGATGGTAGAGCCCTAAGGCAGCGTGTGTGAGAGGGAGAGAATCGCCTGGCTGCTTGTCTGGGGGTGTGTCGTCTGAGATGTTATTTCCGGGGGGTCTGGAGTTGCTTCTGTCTCTCTCCTGGCTGGTCCCCTGGTGTCTTCGCTGAGGAAGCTTCTGCTGACTGGGTGTGCAGACAGCTGCATTTATATACCCACAGGGCAAGAGGAGGGCGGGGAAAGCTCTCATTCAACCAGCGGAAAACTTCCTTGGTGGAGAAACCCATGAGCTCATCTGGAGGAAGCGGTAGTGGGCCCTACACCTTCTGTCTCGGTTTCTTCTCCATCGCGGGGGTGGGGGTTTGGAAAGTTGGGGACACCCAGGCATCAAGGATACTTCCTATCCGCCCCACTCGGATTCTGAGGGAGGCTTGGTGCGTACGTAGGACCCTGGAGGCTGGACCCCAGTTTCCCACTGCCCCCAATTACCTCCATTTTTTTTTTTTTCTTGAGGATCATGTCCATGGCCTGTTTCCCTCTGATTTCCAGACAGGACTTAGGTTGGTGTAGAGCTAGAAAGGGGAAGGACTTCAGAAAGCAGAGTCCTTGGTGGGGAGAAACCTGGCGGGGGGGGGGGTGTTTTAGGGGGGAAAGTTGTGTTGGGTCCTGAGACATGTGTTTGGGTCCCTGGGGGAAAAAGAAGCTTGAGAGAAGGGAGCTTGAGAGAAGGCTGGGGATGTGAATAGGGGTCTCTGAAAGGGCTGGGGAGGGGGCGGTAAATAGCAGGGACATGCCTGGGACAGCCCCAGTGGGAGTGAAAGCAACCCTGGGAATTCACGAACCCCAGGAGGGCAGGCCTTCTCCTTTCATTCTGACCAGGAACTCAGCAGTGATAGTTTCATTCTTGGCTTCCAAGGGAATCTGGAGCCCTGACTTTTTCAAAAAAAATTTTAATGTTTATTTTTGAGACAGAGACAGAGAGACAGAGTATGAGTGGGGAGAGAGCAGAGAGAGAGAGACAGACAGCATCTGAAGCAGGCTCCAAGCTCTGAGCTGTTAGCACAGAACCTTATGAGGGGCTCGAACTCACGAACTGTGAGATCACGACGAGAGCTGAAGTTGGACGCTTAACTGACTGAGCCACCCAGGCGTCCCTGAAGCCCTGACTTTTGCATGAAGCCCCCATCCCTCAGAGCCCCTGTGTGGGGCCATGTATCCCAAAGAACTCCAACTCCCTCCAGATTTCTGGAGGTAGCCCTAGCCCTCAGAACCCCTCTGTATCACCTTGTCTCCTAAAGTGTCCCCTGGGTGCCCCCCCCCAGCCTTGGGGGCTCTCCCACTCCTCAGGGCCCTTGTAAAGCCATGTCTTCCAGAGGCTCCCCATGTCCACCCCCATGGTCCTGAACACCTTTGGTGTGATCACTTCTCCCTAGAGGCCTCCTGTAACCCCCTTTCCTCAGAGCCTCGACATGTGGCCGCATGTGCCAGTGGCCCTCCTGACCTCCACTCCTCCAGACCTTGGACCCCCATGTTTCCCTTTTCTTCCCAGCTTATCCTTTGGTTTCCCTGCAGTATCTCTGGTTGCCTCACCTCTATGACTCTACCACATTCCCCCAGAGCTCTTTAGGCCCCTTTATCTCCTTGTATGCCCACAGTTCCTGTCTCTTCGGGGGCCTCTGTCCTCCTTCCGTCCCTTAGAGACCTGGGAAATTCTCCCCTCCCAGACAGACAGACATAGACAGCATTTCAGAGAAAAGAGGTTTATTGGGCTTCATTGAAGGTGCAGATGTCTTCTCATGGGGTGTCTAGTCAAGCAGTGGCTGGATCTTAAGAGTCTCTTGCTTCCTTCTAGAGCTCCCGGTGTCTCAGATTCACTTGTTTTCTCTCTCACTGGGTTATCCTTATGCTGATGTTCTCTGGCTCTTCATCTCTTGGGTGTATCTCTCTCTCTCTCTCTTCTGATGGCCCTCTATTATTCCCTTCCCTCCATCCTCCATAAATAAATAATTTAATTTTTTCCCTTTATAAATAATCCCCCCTCCCCTGCCTCCTGTCATCCACTCAAGCTCTTCCATGTGTCTGCCCCCTCCACGTGCAGGGCCAGGCTTTCCTTAGATGGGCAGGACAGATGAAGAGCTCTGGGTGGGAACTTCTAGGCAGACTTGAAATCCTCAGCCTCGCATTGGTGTAGTTCAGGCGGGTGTGGTCCCCCGGGCTGCCTAGAATTCCTTCTTTGGAAGCTCCAGGTAACATGAGCAGGGAGACTTGAGACACGTGGAATGGTCAAAAGAGGTGTGGTGACACCCTTGAAGTGGTCAGCACGGAGGCAAAATGGGAGAAGGTCTTGAAACCAATTAGTTTTCTTTCTGGAGATTTCTACAGAGCAAACGCTCCAAAGAAGACACTACTGGGGCTGAGGAGTAGGTGGGAGATGCCATCTGTGTGAGTGGATAGCTGATCTCCCTGGGTGAGCAGGAACACAGCTCCCTGGTACACAGAGCGCACCCAAGGTCCCTGTGGCCCTGGGCACACGGACTTCTGAGCACTGAGGAGAGGCACGTGGAAGGGGTACTGGGAGGAGAAGAGCTGGACCTCATGGGCCAGGTAGAGAGGGGTTGGGGTGGCCTTGGGGAAGCAGCCTTCCCCAGAGAAGACCACCTGAGAGTAGACAAAGTAGAGGCCACTGGTGGGGACCAGGAGGGAATTGTTGCTCAAGGAGAAGCCATGGCGGAGGAAGGCACGATCTGTGTTTGCTCTCCAGCGCAGTGAGTTCTGGGTGCTGGGGTCTCCTAGGAAGAGCCATAGGGGATGGGAGAGGTCAAGAAGCTGGGGGTCAGCAGTCTTAATCCCTGAGGAAGTAGGTGCTGGACTGGGTTCCTGGGGGGATGGTTGGGAGGACAGATGGGAGAGGGATGCCCCTGTTTTGGGAGGTGGAGAAAGTTGGGGGAGGGGTGCGGTAGGTGCTTGGTTCCTTGAGGGGGTGTAGGAGGAGAGCTGGGGACTATGTGTCTGGAGGGCCAGATGGTGTTTACCAATAAGATGAGCAGCAGGTTTGAGGGTGCCTTGTGCGAAGTGCTTCTGAGGGTGCTGATAGGTAGTCCGGGCAGCTGAGGGTGAGATGCCAACACCAGGAAGCCCCTAGGGGAGAAGACGGACGAGGATGGCTCTAGGGCCCAAAGATTGGCTGGGCCACCCCTGCTGCCCCCCGTTCTCCTGCTGCCTCACCTGGGCCTCAGGCGGCAGGGCCAGCAGCAGCCCCAGAAGGAGGAGGAGGAGGGGGGCGCTGCACACCCGCAGGAGGTAGAGCCTTCCAGGTGGTGTCATGGGGAGAACCTGCGGGGGAGAGAGACAGTGAGTGGGGCGGGGCAAGGTGCAGATGACGGCCTCCTGCCTGCCCGCGGAGAGACAGCCATCCGAGAGACAGGGCAAAACGGATAAGAGAAGGGGACAAGATGCAGTCAGGGAAACCCCAAGGTGAGCAGGGGGAGACAGAAAGAGAAACAGAGACACGGGAAGGGAACAGAGAGGACTCGTGGCAGAAACAGAGAAGGTGTGATAGAGACAGGGAGAAAATGACTGATGAAGAGTCGGAGGGAGGAGAAACCAAAACCAAACCCACCAAGGCCCAGCCTCAGGCAGGAGGTACAGGAGGGGGGCCGGGGCGCAGGCGGAGGGGCAGAGTGCCCAGGGGAGTCCACCCCCCGGCAGCCCAAGGAGACGGGGCGGGAGAGTCTCACCTGCTCTGTGGGGCCCCTGGGCCCGGACGCCTGGGTCCCTTTATAGAGGAAGCTGCAGTGGCAGCGTGGCAGGCGGCGGGCGGGTTCTAGGCCCCGGCTGGGCCCGGGGAAGCCCCCAGGGCTTAGAAGATGCTGCTGTTTCAGTCGAAGGCAGGAAAGGCTGAGGCCTAGGAGTGAACCGCAGGCTGGGGGCTCAGACGACTGAGTTCTGGGAAAGGGAGTGGGGTCAGGGGAACCGTGGGCTGGGAGGGGCAGGGAGCAGGGTCAGGCTTAGGAGTTCCAGGGAAGGGACGGACAGTCAATTCGGAGAGGAGGGGGGAGCAGCTGGGGCGTGGGCTGGAGGCCCGGTTCCCTGAAGAGCGATTATATATAACACCTCTGCACCCTTGGTTGATTACAGGCTACTCTCTGTGCCCATTTCCTCCTCTGATGCCCCCATCCTTGTCCCAAACAGCTCAACTCACACTTGTCCCAGTATGTGGACTTTCCTGGTCATCTGGCAGGTTTTATATCAAGAAGTTCCATGATCTACCCCCTTGCCTGGGACATTCTGGTTTATGCCTGCTGTCCTGGTGAAAATGTTCATGGATCTCCCTTTCGCTCTCAGAAGTGTCCTCGTTTGGAAGATAAATGTTATGGTTCCCCTTCTCAGAGATGTCGTCACGTACTCACATACGATGAGGTCTCCTCTCACTGTGGAGGGATGTCTTCTATCTTATCTCCACCTTAGGCAGCCCCCCCCCCAGATCAGATTTGTATAACCCCAAACAAACACACACTCTGGGATCAGGGAATGTAGCAACTTCTGAAGTTCTCTACAGGGAAGACTTTGGAGGGTGGTGAGGGGCTGGAGGGTGGTGAGCTAGGGTAAGGTGGGGACAACCACAGGACTTGTCTCGAAGCTGCATTTGCAGAACCAGTATTCTGTTTTAAAATGGTTAAAGATTTCCCCTTTTTAACTTGGGTGCAGTAAGGTGCACACCTCTTAAATTTACAGCCTGTTGAACATTTCCATCTGCTGATAGCCATGTAGCCACCGTATTTTTCAGATCCCCAGAAGGTTCTCTCATGCCCCCTCCCAGGTGATACCCTCCAAAGATAACCAACCACTTTCTGGTCACCAGTGATTAGTTGTTCCTGCTTTTGTATCGTATAAATGAAGTCACACAGAATGTACTGGTTTGGGTTTAGCTTCTTTCACTCAACATGATGTTTGTGAGATTCATCCATGTGGTTGCATGTATCAGTAGTGGCTGGTTTGTTTGTTTCTCATTATGATGTCATGGTCTATTGTGTGAATATACTCTAATTTATTTACTCATTCTTCTGTGGACGGACATTTGGTTTGTTTCTAGTTGTTGGCTACTATGAAAGATATTGATATGAACATTCTTTTGTTTTTATTATTTTTTTTATTTTTGTGAGAAAGAGAAAGTTCGAGCAGTGGAGGGGCAGAGAAAGAGAGGGGGAGAGAGGGAATCCCAAGCAGAGTCCTCACTGTTAGCGCAGAGCCCGACGCGAGGCTTGAACCCACGAACCGTGAGATCATGACCTGAGCTGAAGTCAGACGCTGAACCGACGGAGTCACCCAGGCACCCCTATATGAGCACTTTTATACATGAGCCAGTTTTCACTTAATCTGTAAGTATGAAAAGCAAGATTTCTAAAGATGATTTTATCCATGTTTCATAAGATTGAGAAAATAACAATCTATGTCAAATATCATTATTATTTTTATTATTTAAAAAAGTTAAAAAATTTTAATGTTTGTTTATTTTTGAAAGAGAGACAGAGCATGAGCAGGGGAGGGGCAGAGAGAGAGGGAGACATGGAACCTGAAGCATGTTCCAGGCTCTGAGCTGTCAGCAGAGAGCCTGATGTGGGCTCGAACCCACAAACTGCAAGATCATGACCTGAACTGAAGTTGGACCCTTAACTGACTAAGCCACCCAGGTGCCCCCCTTATTATATTTTTTTAAGTTCATTTATTCTGAGAGAGAGACGAGGGAGGGGAAGAGAGAGAGGGAGAGAGAGAATCCCAAGCAGGCTCTGCACCATCCGCGCAGAGCCTGATGCAGGGCTTGAACCCACAAACTGAGATCATGATCTGAGCTGAAACTGAGAGTCGGATGCTTAACTGACTGAGTGACCCAGGCACCCCAACTATCATTATTATTTTTGTTCATGTTGTTATGCTTTCATTTTGAGGGTTTTGAATGGCTAAAGCCCTCCCTCTGTGGCATTGGGCATATTGCTGTTCTCTGGCACAAAGTTTCTGAGTGGTCTGGGGTCCTGTGACAGGCACGTAAGTAACATTCAGGGTGTGTATGATTCATTTCTCCTGTTTTCCTCCCCTTTGCTTTTCATGCCTTCCAAACTCATCTATTATTTCTTTTCACTCTCCTTTCGCCTCTTTGCCTTTCTCTGGATTTCACAAACATTTCCTGAGTACCTTGCACAAGGCAATGAGGATGCAGACGCAAAAGACAGTCCCCTGGCCTCCGGGAAATCAAAGACCCGTGCAGAAGACAGGAAGGTTACCAGATCATTACAATAAAGTGTGTCGGTGGGCAGCCCACAGAAAAGCCATCAAACTTGGCCTGGGGGAGGGGTGTCAGGCATTAAGTGTTGAGGGAAAGAAGATGACAAGGAGTATTCCAGATGGAGGGAATGGTATGTGCAAGGACTGGAGGTAAAAAAGTATGAAGTATGCCAAGAGGTACAATTGGGTACAAATAGAAGGAGCAGAGATGAGGCTTGGGAGGTAAGCCGAGAATACATTCTGAAGGGTTTAAAACCAAGAAAAGAAGTTTTGTTTCTTTCTAATTATAGTGGGGAGCCACCAACAATTTTTATTTTTTATTTTTTAAGTGTTTTATTTTGTATTTATTTTTTTGCATTTATTTTGTATTTTTGTATTTGTTTTTGTATTTATTTTGTATTTATTTTTTTAATGCTTTATTTTTTGGGCACCTGGGTGGCTCAGTCAGTTAAGCGTCTGACTTCGGCTCAGGTCATGATCTCATGGCTTGTGGGCTCGAACCCCGTGTTGGACCCTGTGCTAACAGCTGGGAGCCTGGAGCCTGCTTCCCATTCTGTGTCTCCCCCTTTCTGCCCCTCCCCTGCTCGCACTCTGTCTCTTTCTCTCTCAAAAATAAACAAAAAATAGGGGCGCCTCGGTGGCTCAGTCGGTTGAGCATCCAACTTCAGCTCAGGTCATGATCTCGTGGTCTGTGGGTTCGAGCCCCGCGTCTGGCTCTGTGCTGACAGCTTGGAGCCTGTTTTGGATTCTGTGTCTCCTTCTCTCTCTGACCTTTCCCCATTCATGCTCTGTCTCTCTCTGTCTCAAGAATAAATAAATGTTAAAAAATTTTTTACAAAAAATAATAAATATTTATTTTATTTTTGAGAGAGAGAGAGAATGAGAGCAAGAGGGGAAGGGGCAGAGAGAGAGGGAGACAGAGGATCCAAAATGGAGCCACTGACATTTTTAAGTGAGACAGGGACTCACGCAGATTGGTACCTCAGAAAAATGAGTCTGGAAGCTGCATGAAGAATGGACTAGGGTATGGGAGTTAGGGGGCTGCAGGCAAAACCAGAAGTGGAGGCTTGTTAGGAGAGTTGTGCAATAACCTAGGAAGGAGATACAAGAGGCAGCAGCAAGAGGATGGAAAGGAGAGTTTTTTTTTTTTTTAATGTTTATTTTAGAGAGAGAGAGAGAGACAGACAGACAGAGAGGGCGTGAGAGGGGAAGGGGAAGAGAGAGAGGGAGACATAGAATCTGAAGCAGGCTCCAGGCCCTGAGCTGTCAGCACAGAGCCCGACGTGGGGCTCGAACTCATGAATGGTGAGATCATGACCTGAGTCGAAGTTGGGTGCTCAACTGACTGAGCCACGCAGGCGCCCCAGGAGGAGAGTTTTTGAGGCAAAATCTGCAGGTCTTGGTGGCTGACCAGATGTGATGGAGGAAGAGAAGCCACAGATGCTCCTTTTAAATATCTTGTCAATATGTTGGCTGCTTCTTATTCTTTTAACCTATTCTCTCTTATGTCCCTGTTGGTTTCCCTCTTGGTCCCTGCTCTTTTCCTTTTCTCTGTGTCCCTTTTCCTCTGGGTTCCTTTTTCTTCTTGTTGTTTCCTTCTGCCTCTCCGATGGTAGGAGCCAATGGACTAAGAGACCTCATTTATATTAAAATATAAAACAGTGTTGCAATTAATGATGAGAAACTGAGAAAGGGAGAACAGGTCAGAGAGGAAGACTGGGGCATTGAGGGATAAAAAGGGGAAGGTGAGAAGGAGTGATGGGGAGACATGAGAGACAGAGAGGAAGGAAGGGCAAGAACTGGGCTGAGGCTCAGTGTCACGGGCATTTGTGATGTGCTGAAGGGCGCTCCTTGAGATGGGCCAATCTTGGTTTCAATCTCAGTTTCGGAGGTTGTGTGAAATTCGGTTTCTTTCTTGGGGAGGCCAGCAGTTGGTTTGGGGCTTTCCCTGGGTGGGAGGGGTGATGACTAGAGTCTTGTGCCCCAAACTCAGGGAAATACAGTCTCTACAGTGGGCTCTGTGGAGAAACTAGTGAAATCTCTGAGGCCTCCAAATGAAGCTGAAATGACGTTAGCTTCAAACTTAGACTTAGCCTAACCACCTAAGTTGAGATTTAATAAGTTTGACCATAACTCAAATTTAACCTCAACCCAAATTGCAACCCAAACTCAACCCTAACCTCAAATCTAAACACATCCCAATAAATGAACCTGAAAGTAAACTTAGCCTCTAAACTAACGTAACCTTGTTTCCTATAGCTAAATCTTGAAATCTACTCATCTCCATACCTGACCCTATAGTTAAACCTGACTCTAAAGGTAAGTCCAGTCAAAGCCACAGACCTGAAGTTGAGCTTTCTCCTGTTTCACTCCATTATTTATCCATCCCTCCATTTAAGAAATTTTCATTGGGGCCCCTGGGTGGCTCAGTTGGTTAAGCATCTGACTCTTGATTTTGGCTCAGGTCATGATCTCATGGTTTGTGAGTTCAAGCCCTGAGTTGGGCTCTGTGCTGACAGCATGGAGGCTGCTTGGGATTCTCTCTCTTCCTCTCTCTCTCTGCCCCTCCCCCACTTGGTCTCTCTTTATCAAAATAAATAAACAAACTTTTAAAAAGTTTTCATTACGTGCTGGGCACTGTTCTAGGTAGTAGGAATATGACACCTTAGCAAGGTCAGACACCTTAGCAAGGCAGACACCTTAGCAAGGCAGACACCTTAGCAAGGCAGAAAGGAAATAATACTGAAGAAGTCAGTAAGTAGTGCTATGAGGAAATAATACAGGGCATGTGATGAATGGCAGAGGACTACTTGAGACACAGTGGTCAGGAAAGTCCTAAGTAAGTGGCATTTAAGCTGAGACCCAAATTACAAGTAAAAGTGACCAGGTGAAGGTTTAGGGGAGAAGCATTCCAGGCAAAGGGAATATCCTATTGCAAAGGCTGGAAGGTAGAAATGAGCTGGGGGTGTTGAGGAACAGAAAGGAAGCCGGTGTGGCTGGAGCAGAGAGAGAGTGGGAAGCAGTGGGGGATGAGGTCAGAGAGAGGAGGCAGGAGCCAGATCACACAGGGCCATGCAAAGGGAAATAAAGCATCTGGCTTTTATTCAACCATGGGAAGCCTTTGGACGGTGTCAGTGTGTATGTGTGTGTGTGTATAAGCAGGGGAAGGGGGGAATAGGGGATGTGGAGGAGGAGGAGGAGGGAGGCAGAGGTGATTGGATTTATATTTTTATTTTTAATTTTTTAAGTTTTATTACAAAAATTTTTTTGAGAGAGAGCCAGCTTGCACATGCAGTCACCTGAGCAGGGGAGGGGCAGAGAGAGAGAGAGTGAAGAGGGAGAGAGAATCTCAAGCAGTTTCCTCACGAGGCATGGTGCCCCTACGTGGGGCTTGTTGAGGGGCTTGATCTCATCACTGTGAGATCATGATCTGAGCTGAAATCAAGAGTCTAACACTTAGCTGACTGAGCCACCCAGGCAGCCCTGGATTTATGTTTTTAAAAGATCCTGTGTCTAGACTGGATTGTAGGAGTAAAGAGTGAAAGCGTGGACACCAGTTAGGAGGCAATCACAGCAATAGCAGGAGAGAAGATGGTGGCAGCCATGAAAATGGAGAGAAGTAGATACATTTGGGATATGTTTCAGGGGTAGAATTGCCAGGACTGGATGATAAATTGGATGGCAGGGGAGTGGGGGTGGAAGATGGAGAGACAGAAGTGGATTCTGATGGGATGGGAGAACCAAAAGTTCAATTCTGAATAGGTTAAGTCTAAATCTTTGGGGCAGACATCCACGTGGAGATGTCACTTGGCAGTGACATAGGAGTCTGGATTTCAGAGGCAAGGTCAGAACTAGAGAGACAATGCTGGGAGTCATCAGCATGAAGATGGCATTTAATGCCATGGAACTGGAAGGGATACCTTGTCTTGTGCATCCTCTTAACACCCCCTTCAAGGTATTTATGTTTTTCCCCTCATAATAAATGTTATGTACCTTCCATTTTAAATTCCAGAAGCAGGGACCTACCTCCTGTTTCCAGAAGCAAACCCCTCCAGACTTTGTCGTCTTCTCCTGAACTCTCACTGGGATCTAACCTCCCTGGATTAGATTCCTTACACCACAAGGACACTTCTACCAATCAATTTCACAGTATTCTGTGGAATTCCTTAAATATTCGAATTCTCTGTTTCATTTTTGAAAGAGTCTTCCTCTGGCAGTATTTACCCTAATGATGCTCCTTCTCTTTTGTGGTGAAGTCTGCTCTTTCTTCTACCCAATCACTAGGAGGCAGGGAGCAGAGGAGAGACCATGATTCTGCACCACTGATAACCTCCTTTTCTTCTCTTGAAGCCCATGCCTTTCACATTTGCCATGCTCTTTCTATCTGCACAGCACAGTCTTCTCCACCAACATCTTTATCACACTCTTAACATCTTTATATCTAGCTTAGTTTTTCTTCGTATCTCATCCCCACCAACATCTTTAGAGAGTTCAAAACCACACAGATGAGTCTCATGCTCTGTCCTCTCAGTGCTTCAACTCTCAATTACAACAGCTCTCCAGCCTCTTTCCCTACTTTAGGCATCCATGAGCAAGGTTGTCTCTCAAACCTCAGCCTCACTTGGAAGGGCTACATCTTTGAGATCTTGAACTCTGAATTCTCCCTCTCATCACGACCACTCCGCTTTCACAACCCCAACTCTTCCCTCCCATCAAATTAGTTCTCCATTCTCACTAAGACTTCCAACCCCTCTTCTTTCCTTGTTTTCCTTGTCCATTTGGTTTAACTTGCACTGCATGGTCAAAAATTTCAACTACTTTCACCAGCACTTAAGAATCACTTGGTGTTCTACCAAGATGACCTTGAAAAACTTGACTTGGGCAAACTCAATTGTTTCATTCTTGGGGGCTTCTCCTGGGCTGCCAAACACCGCAGGAGGGAGTCATGTCACCAAAAGGGGCAATCCTGGCCATCTAATCTCAGAAAGCCCTCAGTGTTTCTTAATCCTTTCTTGATTCCCTGTTATACCCCTGCAGGTGTTGTTCTAAAAATCCGTGCCTCTTGACCTCTTTACTTTCAGTTGGTGATACTATCATCTATTTTATTGTGCTCAAGGCCCACCAAGCTGGATCTCTTCACGTCCTTCTTTTCCTTCACTTTATTTACATTTCATCTTTCTTTTCTTCTGACTCAGAGAAGGACTCCCCTGTCCAAGGCTGATCCTTTGCACTGTGTATTCCACTTCCTCTGTCTTTACTATATTCTTTCCCCGCTTACATCTTTAGTATCTTTCTCTCTTC
Source organism: Panthera leo (assembly GCF_018350215.1). NCBI lineage: Eukaryota > Metazoa > Chordata > Mammalia > Carnivora > Felidae > Panthera > Panthera leo. Next base: position 30,270,899 of record NC_056683.1, on the reverse strand, counting down.
ATGCACCTTGCTTGCATTTTACAAACATGTTTTTGTAATATTGTAATTTCTTGTAAATAAAAAAATCCTTCCCTGGACTCTGTTTTTCCCTCAAATGTCCATCCCATCTCTCACTTTCTTTTTCTGTGTGATGTCTCCAGAGACTAGGCCCTTTGCCCACTTTTCTTGGGAACTGGTAAAATTTTCCTTATCTGTAAAATTCGTGGGTTGAAGCAGAGATGATTCTTAGTTATCTTCCACATTCACCATTCTATGACTTTGTACCTACCACCTCCCTTTCCTCACCTCCCACTCATTCCTCAACCTATGTAAAGTGATTTCTGCCTCTTTGGTAAGTGGAAACTGTTTTCTCAAAATTTGTAATTGTCTAGTTCCTGAACCCAAAGTATCTTTTCAACCTTCCCCTACTAGACCTCTTTGAAGGATTAGATGTGGGTGCCCTGTCTCTGCTTGGCACGCCCCTCCCTTGCCCTACTCCTCTTTCCCCACCTCCCCCCTTTATTGATTCTTCTGGCGTCTACCATCTTCAGGGGCTCTTCTGGTTACCCTCTCTTGGGGATCCTGTCCACTCAGGGGCTCAATCTCCGCTAGGAAGGGAATGATGCTCAAATCTACCCCTCCAGCTCAAACTTTTCTCTTGAGCTCCGGACCTGCTTGCCGGAAGTCTCCAACCTGAGTGTTACGTTAGCATCTCAAATTCAGCAGGCCACCTTTGAGCACTTTATTACTCTAAGCATTACTTAGGGTAATTACCTGTAGTTGTTACTTACATATTGTTTATTTCATTAGAGTGTAAGTTCAGTGAAGGCAGTGAGTTTATTTCATTTAAACCCTTTGGGGGCGCCTGGGTGGCTCAGTCGGTTGAGTGTCCGATTTTGGCTCAGGTCATGATCTCACGGCTCATGAGTTCAAGCCCCACATCGGGCTCTGTGCTGACAGCTCACAGCCTGGAGCCTGCTTCAGATTCTGTGCCTCCCTGTCTCTCTGCCCCTCCCCCACTCACATTTTGTCTGTCTCTCTCAAAAATAAATAAACATAAAAAAAATTTTTTTTAAATAAAAAACACCCTTTGTTTTGCAGAGTACCCTGATCCTATCCGGCACTTAATAAAATTTTATTGATTAGGGGCATCGGGCTACTCAGTTAAGTGTACAACTCTTGATTTCAGCTCAGGTCATGATCTCACAGTCGTAAGCTCGAACCCCGCGTTGGGCTCTGTGCTAGGTGTGGAGTCGGCTTGGGATTCTCTCTCAAAAAAGAAGTTATTGATTCAATGTCTGAAACTGAATTCCTTATCTTTTCCCTCAGCCAGGTGTCTCCTTCTAGGCGGAAGGCATCATCTTTCTAATCCCCTAGGCTCAAAACTCAGAGTCACCTAAGATTCCTCTTCCCTCAGTCCCACCATCCCAGGAGTTGTCTTGTGCTAATGACTTACCCTTTCAAGTTTCTAAGATCTGTTCCCTCCTTTAATGCCATTGTTACTGGAGCCTAAGTGAAAGTACACAAGTTTCAGAGTAAGATGAGCTTCGTGCTAATTGCACTACTTTTTGGAAGTTCAGTACGTTTATGAGCCCTTGGTTTCTTCTTTATAATAGAGATCCACCACCCACCTTCTGAACCGTTTTGGCAGAATTACTCATGTTAGGAACATGGCAGGTGTTCACCGAATGATAGTTGTTTTCTTCTTTACTCTTTGTCTGTAACCCCTGCAGCACTCTCGTGCTCTCTCTCTTCTGCGCAGCTGTCACTATGGCACACAGGATGAAGGCCCAAATCCTTCACCTTGGCCTTCTGCGGTCTTCAACATGTGCACACTCACACCTGTGCTTCGTCTACCTCACGACATTCATCTTTTTCCTCAATACGCCGTTTTTTTTGACTCCTTGCCTAAGCTGAAGCCATTTCACTTATCTACAGAGACTTCTCCACCCAGAGAAATTGTACCTATTCACCAGCACCAGCTCAAATGCCCTCTTCCTGCTCAGAGTCCGCCGCCGCCGTGCTTTAGGATGGAATGCACCTTCCCCTTTCTGTATCCACCATGTCTTACGCTAGAAGATTTACTCAGCACCCTGCCCTGAGTCACAGTTAGGTGTGGGCCTGCCTCCCCTGTGGGACTTATATTGAAGTAGGTTGGATTTCTTTCGGCTACTTGATGCTCAGTTGAACTACACTGAATAGAGTCCCTCCCAAACCCTTTTCCTAACTTAACCCAAACCTGCCGCAACCCCAATTCCCCAACCGACACTTTTTTATCTTGCTAGTCTTGTTCCCTAATCCCGTTTTTCTAACTGAACCTCAATGCATCATCCTTCACTGAGAACTGATTCCTCCTTCCAGCTCTCGAGAGCAGATACACTCACACCTCCCCAGTGTTTCACGGGAGGCACTGAGTCATCCCTTGGGGACCCCTGGGCCTCCCTCCCTGCCCCCATCACAGTGGACAGGATGCCTGCTGCCTGGCCCCAGGGGGTCAGAGGAAGCCAAGGCCTCTAGGGCTCAGTATTTTTATCAACCTAGGAAGCAAGAGACACAGAAGCGGAAACCCTGTGGTCAGAGAAAGTGAACAGCCCTCATCTCAGGGGAACCCCCAACAGGGCCGGGGGCCAGACACCAGGGAGGGACGTTGAAAAGAAGGAGGTTTGGGGGGCCACGTATCAGGGCTTATCTTGCTTTGGTTTTATGTAACTCTGGCAGAGGGGAAATGACTTGAAAACCAGAGAAAAATCTCCTGGAAGAGGAAATTTGGACACCAGAAGTTTCTATTGCTTACCTGTCAAGCCCCAGCTTCGGGATCCTAACCCCAACACCCCCCGACAACAAACATGGGCTCTTTGCATGCCACTTCCGAAACCTCCAGCCTGTGAGAGGAACCGGACGCCTGGGTTGCTCACAGCTCGCCGGCTCTTCTCTGAATCACAGCAGCTTCCTCTCACAGGATCTTTCTCACCAGCCCTTCCTCCTCCTGCCCCATGAACAGTTGCCTGGTCCCTGCGAGGCCTTGGGTCTCCTAGCTGTCTTCTCCCAGGGTCTTGCGCCCACCCCTTGTGCCCCTGCTTCCATGGGCTTCCCCTCCACCTCCACGCCTGGGACTCCCCCGAGTACATGGGGCCTCCAGATCTGAAAAATAGGTTTCTGACCCGTAAGATTCTCTGCGGTAGACCTGTGCAGACTGTACACGCCAGCGCATGCCTGTACCGTCTCTTCCTTTCACGGAGTTCCCTGTTGTGTCTTGGGGAATGGAACTGGGGTTTGGTACTGTCAACAGCTTCCTCTCCCTCCAACCCCCAGGACCTTTTTCTCAACTTCAGGAAAAGATACCTATCCGGAAAGCCAAGCCTGGACCGCCCAGAGATGAAGCCCAGGTCTGGGGTGGGGGCAGAAGCTGGGTAGAGAGGAGGATTGGGGCCCTGGAGGTAGAGAGATGGACTGAGGAGCTAGAGGGGAGATAGCCTTGGGTGTGGATCCCTGGTTGCCCAAGAGCAGACAACCCAGGTTACATAATTTGGCTCTTTCCACCTCCCTCCCCGGCTCCTAATTTTAGCAACCGAAATTCCACTCCCCCACAGGGCTCTTCCTCTGTCCGTTCTGCTTCTATCCCGTCCTCCCGCAATCTCCTCATGGCCCCCAGCTCCAGCTGCCCCCAACTCAGAACGTTCAGTGACTCAGCAAAGGGAAAGCCCTGTGCCGGGGGAAGGGGGTGTTAAGTGGGGAGGAGGATGTGGTTCTGCCCCAGGGAACTGGGGAGAGGAGGGAAACTGGTTTTGTTCCCTTTTTTGCCTCTGTTCACATCTATTTCTCCAGTCACTGCCTGCAGAGTAGAGGAGCCCAGCGCAGGGAGGGGAGTGAGACTGGGGGGCAACATGGGTCTTCTCCGGGCTGCCTAGGTATGGGGGTGGGCAAGCAGGGCCTTCCTGCCTCCAGCTGAGAGCGCGGCTCAGTGTGTGCGTGCGTGTTGCAGGTGTGTAGGAGCTGCGGGTTTTGGCAGGCGGGGTGGGAAAGGAGATGTCACGTATGATGAAAACCACAGCAATGGAAAAAGGCAGAGGAGACACTGGGAGTGAGATGTGGAACCAGGTCTTATTAGGAAATGGAGGAGTCAAGGAGCAGTGGCGGTGGCCCATATCCTCCCCACCCCCACTCGTTACAAGTTTCACTCCCACCCCATATCCTTCGCGGCGCGGGGCAGCATCAGCCTCTTCCTCGTCACCCCCGCCCTGACCTGCCCCTTACTACTGCCCTGCCTCTAAGGCTGCACTCCCTGCAGTTTCTCACTCTTTCCCTGGGGTCACTTGAGGGCCTCCGCGTGGCGATTCAGGGCTTGAGAAAGGGCCGTCACAGCTCCCATCACGCGGCCCAGCTCCCAGGTCTCAATCTGGCTTCGGAATCGCTGCAGGAAGCGGTCAGGGTGCCAGCGGACCTGCTGGACCCTCAAGTACCTCCTCAGAGCCCCCTGCTCCTCCAAGGGGGGGCCCCTGGCCACCAGGGCTGCAGCCATGGCCTCTGGGTCCCCTCCCCCAGGGCAGGGCCAGGGCACATCGCCAAAGCGCCAAAGGCTGCCCCTCCCTGCTCCTCTTGGGTGCTCTGCCCTGGGCCCAGCCCTGGCTGGCTCTGGCCCTCGGTCCCCACGAGCCTCCTGTGCCCTCTTGGCTCGGCTCTCACGCAGTTCTTCCTCCTTGGCCCGGGCTCGCTCTCGGAAGAGCCGCTGCTCCTCCTCCTGCTGTCGCCAGTTGTGACTGGAGCCCTCAGCCCGTGGGGGTCGGCGGGCTCCCTCTGCCTCGTGCTGCTGCTGCTTCTGGGCATGTTCCCGGGCCAGGCGATCTGACCAGGCTGAGAAGGACTCGGGTTCCTGGGTCTCATGGGAAGCATCATCTGTTTGGGAGGGCAGGATGGGGGTGGTCGGGGAGATGCTGTGAAAAGGTGACAGGCAAGAGCGGCAGGGAGGTTCAGAGAAAGGGGGCACAGGAAGCCAGTGGGAGCACCCATGTGGTGGGTACAGGAAAAGCAGTCAAGGGGAAGAAGGGCAGCTATGGATGGGAATGGATTCCTTACCTTCAAACCTCCCGATGACCTCCTGCCACTCATCCTCCAGTTCTCCCTGCAGCTTCTGCCTCCATTCCCGCTCCTTAGAGGCCTCGTCTTCTTCCTCTTCTTCAGCAGAATCCCAGGGAGGCCCCCAGCCCAGAATTTGCCCAGGGGTCTCCCCATCCTTATTCTTTATTCCCATAGCAGAGGGGCAGCGACTCAGCAGTGGCAGGAAGAAGTCCGTGTAGGCTGTTGGTGGGAGAGCAGTGAGCAGAAATTAGCTGGGACTCCCACTCCTTGGCAGGCTGCCATCTTGAATCTTGCTGGTCACTCCCTCCCTTGGTCTTAGAGCAATGGAAAGGGTTGCCCACATGGAAGTCTCCTGGGCATTAGGAAATCACGGTCACCGACAAATATTTACTGATAGTTTACCACATGCGTGATAAGTGTGGTAGTTTACAATATTATGACCTATGTTCCCACAAACTGTTTCAGTGTCCTGGGAGTTCTGCTATGTTAAATGACATTTTCTAGTCTGCGTCCAGCCACCTTGGGCAATGTCAAAAACCTCTAACTATGTACTTCGTTTTTAGTTTGAAAATACTGTCACTTTATAACCCTTACTGTGTTTCTCATCCAAAACTAATTCAGACTGGTAAAATACCTGAATGTTTTACTCTGTACCATTATAGATATACAAATAAATAATAGGTGCCTTTGTACATGGCTTTTTTTTTTTTTAAAGTATTTACCCATTTTGACAAAGACAGAGACAGCGTGATTGGGGGAGGGGTAGAGAGAGAGGGAGAGAGAGAGAATTCCAAGCAGGCGCCACACTGTTAGTGCAGAGCCTGATGTGGGACTCCATCTCATGAAACCATGAGATCATGCCCCGAGCCCAAACCGAGAGAAGGATGTCTAACTGACCTGAGCCATTCAGGAGGCCCTTACAATGCTTTTCAATGAACTGAGTAAAATAAGTGTTTTCAGGGGAATTTCTCTCAGCCAACCTCATATGGGGCATACTGGAAGGGGGGTTGGGAAGTAAAGGGAAATGTTCCCAGGAACAGAGCAAAGTTGTTCCAAATGACTGCTGACCTAGGGCAGGGGAAAAGGGCTGAGATAGAGGGTCCCACCCAAGGGCTGGCTGACAGGAGGCTGGGGGTAAACAGCAGAGGGACTGACATTCCTGAACCCCCCTCTTCCTGAGCCCTCACTGCATCCACTCTAGCATCAGCAGAAGGCCATGCTGCTCACTTCACTACCAACCCAGCCCTCTACCCCTGGTCAAGCCCACCTACCATGGCCACCAAGCACCTCTTCACTCCGGGGACAGAGGAAGGTGAGTGAAGTACCCTCCCTTCCTATGGACCTACTTTCTCTCCCTAGGGCAGGAGGAAATGGGTCGGCAGTCCTTAAATCCTTATTTTGTGGTGCTGGGAAGTACTGGCCACCTGACAAAAGGATGGGACAAGGGAAGGATTGTCCTGTCACTGCCAGGAAGGCAGGAAAACAGAATGGGCCAACCTGGGCTGGCCAAGGCCCATCACCCCCCACCCATCACCTCTTGGTGCAACTCTGAGCGCCGCCCAGCCCAAACCATATCAGGATGAGGGAAGGGGGTACTTATTACTGATGTGACTGGTCACAGCCCTCCCAACTTGTCCCATCCAGCAAATACCTGGTCCTGTCTTTCAACTGTTTATTCCCCATTAGGGTTCACAGCAGCGGGAGGGTGGGTGGGTGCTCAGACTCCCATAGGAGGTTTTAAAATTCATAGATTTTAAGGAGTAAGGCCTCCAACTAAAAAACAGGGCAAGTAAAATATAGTACAGCATATTAAATAGCCACTAAAAATGATGCCTGTGTGAGGAAAAAACTGGCTATAAAACCATACATGGGATCCAGTCACAACCATATGAAAAAAAGAGGCCAAATCTTATGGTTAAAAAAAATAACTAGAAGGAAATGTGTAAAAATTCTGGTTTCTGTGTGGTAGGACTATGGGTGGCTGTCTTCCAATCTTATTTGGTAAATATTTTAATGTAAACAGGATACAACTGATGTGAAAAAATTTTTCTCTTTTTAAAGAATGAAGAATAAATTTAATCACTGTTAACAGTTTGCTGTGGTCCCTTCCAGTCCTGTCTTGGTGTGTATAAATGCATATATGGGTGTCTTTTTTTCAGAGGTATGTGACCATGCTATTTCTATTGTTTGGCAACTTGCTTTTTTCACTTAACGTCTCATTTGTATTTTTCCACAAGAGTATACACAGCCCACCTCATTCTTTTTTATGACTGTGTAGTGTTCCGCTATGCATATGAAACAAACATCTCCCACCCCCAGTCAACAGACTTTGTTTCCAAAAATGTTCAGCCTCCTACATATATCTCTGTGGACAAGGAGTGGGGTAGATTCTCGGAAGTGGAATTTCTGAGTCAAAGAACATGTGCGATTTTACTGAATTGCTCTCAAATTTGTGCCAACATACGCCCTGATACAGAATATGAGTGCCTGTGTTGTCCTTTACTAAAGTTGAGTATCACAAACCCACCCTTTTAATTTTGCTCATCTGATAGAGGAAAAGATTTCATTGTTTTTTTTCCTTTTTTAATGTGTTTTGGCCCAATCTTTCTTCCTTTCTCTTTCTTTCTTTCCTTGTGTCCTTCTTTTTTAAAATATTTTGTTTTTCAGTAATCTCTACACCCAACATTGGCTTGAACTCATGACCCTGAGATCAGGAGTCACAATCTCTACCAAGTGAGCCCGTCAGATGCCCCTGGCTCTTTATCTCTTTTGTGAATGACTTGTTCATGTTCTTCATCTACTTTTCCCTGGAAATTATACATGTAGACATGAGAGCTCTTTATACTTTGTAGTATACTTTGTATACTTTTATACCTTGTGCCAAGTATTTGTAAATATTTTCTCCCATCCTTAGAAAGGTTTTATGTAGTTAAATAGGTATCAATATTTTCTTTCATTGCTTTTGGCTTTACGTCATCCTTAGATAGGCTTTCCCCACTCTAAGATTATAAAAATATTCTCTAGTGTTTTTTTTTCTACTAATTTTTATTTTTAGAAATCTAAACAAATTAAAAAAGTATAGTACAATAAGCGCCCCCACTCCTCCCACAAGGTATGTTACTGTTCTGTCATTTTTGCAACAATTATTTTGTATTAAAGAAATAAAGTATCATAGGTAAAGTTAAAGCTTTCTCTAATATTGCCTTCTGAATATTATTCCCCATCTGCCCCTCACCGCCAAAGGAAATGTCTCCTGTGAATTTGCTACACACCCTTCCTGTCATGTTAAGATATTTAAGCTGCTGTAATTTATTTATTTTAATTTTAGAGAGAGAAAGAGAGCGTGTGGACATGCGGGGAAAGGGGCAGGGAGAGGACAGAATTTTAAGCAGGCTTCATGCTGGTCGTGGAGCCTGACATGGGTTTCAATCCCACAACCCTGGGATCATGACCTGAGCCGAAATCAAGAGGTGGATGCTCAACTGCTTGAGCCACTCGGTGCCCCCGTTATTGATTGATTGATTGATTGATTATTTTTGAGAGAGCAAGCACGAGAGAGTGTGAGCGTGTGCACGCACAAGTCGGGGAGGGGCAGAGAGAGAAGGGGCAGAATCTGAAGCATGTTCTGTGCTGCCAGTGCAAACCCTGATGTGCTTGAACCCACCAACCATGAGATCATGACATGACTTGAAGTCGGATGCTCAACTGACTGAGCCACTGAGGCGGCCCTCCGGTAATATACTTTTGAGTCAGGGGTGAGGTAGGAGTCCTTTCCTTAGATGAACCAAATACTCCAAAATTGTTTCTTAAATAGCTCACCACCCACCAGTGATTTGAAATGCCACTTTCATCATCAATTTAACAGTACAAATCAACTTCCCAGGGTTCTTTAATATGTTGTCCTTTAATATTGAGAAAAATCTAGATGAAAAAAAATTTTGAAGTAAAAACACGCTCTGTGTCTTAGTGGTGGAAGCACTGTTCTTCCCCTCCCCATAACGAGGCATGATTTCTATTTTATTTATTTATTTTTTTTCAACATTTTTTTTTAATTTATTTTTGGGACAGAGAGAGACAGAGCATGAACGGGGGAGGGGCAGAGAGAGAGGGAGACACAGAATCGGAAACAGGCTCCAGGCTCCGAGCCATCAGCCCAGAGCCTGACGCGGGGCTCGAACTCACGGACCGCAAGATCGTGACCTGGCTGAAGTCGGACGCTTAACCGACTGCGCCACCCAGGCGCCCCATGATTTCTATTTTAACATCACGTTCACACTCACTGGTCCAACACACTTTTTAAAAAAAACAGTATTTGGGGAGCCTAGGTGGCTCAGTCGGTTAAGCATCCAACTTCGGCTCAGGTCATGATTTCACTGTTTGTGAGTTCAAGCCCTGCATCGGGCTCTGTGCTGACAGCTCAGAGCCGGCAGCCTGCTTCAGATTCTGTGTCTCCCTCTCTCTCTGACCCTCCCCAGCTCATGCTCTGTCTCTCTCTCTCTAAGATAAATAAAAACATTAAAAAAAACACACCAATATTGTAAGTTTATACTGAGTGATGGTTGATAGAGGCACAGAGGAAAAAAAGGTAAAAGTGGGTAGGGTGGGGACACCCGGGTAGCTCAGTTAGTTAAGTGGCCAACTCTTGATTTTGGCTGAGGTCATGACCTCACCATCTGTGAGCTTGACCCCACATAGGGCTCTGTGCTGACAGTGTGGAGCCTGCTTGCTGTTCTCTCTTCCCCTCTAGTTCTCTTTGTCTCCCCCACTTATTCTCTCTTTGTCTCAAAATAAACCAACAATTACAAAAACAAAAAGTGGGCAGGGTGTTTAGAGAGGGCTCCAAAAAGGAGGTGGGGCTTATGTTGGGCTGGAAAGGGAGGATAACTTAGCAAAGTGGAAATCAGGTGGATGGGAAGGCAGTCTTGTGAAAACATGCCTGGGGTCACTGAAGACAGAGCTGGGTAGCTGGAGTTGCAGGTTTGCGGTTGTGCCATGGTAGGTAAGGCTGAAAGGCAAATGGAACATAAACCAGATGGCTCAGCTATCTGCAAAACGGGCCACCGCTTACACCTACTGTGTAGGTCAAAGTGAGTAATGGGTGGGCGATGTCAGGTACTATGCTGGCACAGAACAGAAGTACAGTAAATGTTACATAAAAAAACACACACACACAAAGAAACCAGGCTGGCTTTGGACTTGATTGTTTTCGCAAAGGCCGTTTCTTAGTGTCCACTAATTCTTGTTGTACGCAGAGAATGGTTATTGTCTGACTAAGGTGTGTTTATATGGGGGTCTTAGGCAGCTAAGACCACTTCCCCATGAGGTGATGGGTCCCAAAAAGAAGTTACCAAAAGCCATTCACTGGCTTCTCATCGGTTGTGACCGCGCAGCCAGACAATCCAGCATGAACTGCCTCATCTCTCGCCTAATGTGGCAATGGGAGAAAACCTCCCCTCCTCAGGGGATCCTGGGTCATTTCATCTGGTCAAAGGAAATATTTGCATTTTAAGACAGAATGGTCTCTAGAGCAGCTCAAAGCTGAATGAGACGGGCCATTTTACCAAAGAGCCAGAAGGCCACCTGGTGGCTGGACCGTCAGGGGAACAGGAGGAAGTAAGGCCAGAGAGGACACCTGGGCTTGGGAATGACCTGAGAGCAGGTCCCCCTTAGGAAAGACAACAACCTGTCAGTTATGAGACTTCGATAAGTTCCTGAACTTTCTGGGCCCTGCTTTCCTCATCTGTAATGAGATAATAGCGTCAATCTCATATGCTTCTTAGATGTCAATACGACGAAGGAAAATCCTGCCACGCTATGAGGTAGTTTTATTACTCAAAAAGCCATAATTGGAAAATATGAGAATAAAAATAACAATACTTCTCATCTAGTGAGCGCCAAATCTGCCAAGTACTTGCCTCATTTACTTGTCACACCTTTCATTTTAGAGAAGCAAGTTAAAATATAAATAATAATAATAATAATGATAAAAAAGGCAAATTAGGGTCACGGAAGTTAAGTTGCATGTTCCTGTTACACAGCCGGTAAGGGGTAGAGGCTGAACTTGGAGGAGGTCTGGGATCTGCCACACGGTCCTCTGCTCTCTTGCCATGTATAACGTGAGCTGTCAAATTAGATGCCTGCATTTTGCACACCTGCTCTTTTTGTTTTTCACAAAAAATCTGAATATGCCAGCCTATCTCATTATGTTAAGGGGAATTAAAGGGTTTTTTTTAAATCTACCATATGGGGAGAAGTTTTTGGGGTGAGAGGTTTCTGTTGGGGAGCTGGAGGATGGTAACAGCAATCAAACTGAGTTAAGGTTGTTCATTCCAACCCAGATTTTCCTCCAACGTTCTCACTAGAAGGAAAATGTCTAGAGGGTTTTATTTTCCTAAGGGCTATTATCTCTACTGAGCTGCCTCCGCTGTCAATAGGTCCCCACCTGAAACCCTCAGTGTCAAAGGTTTCTCAGAACTCAGATGTTTTTGGGACTTGGTAGGGCTGACCTGAAAGTACATACATCGTATCTTAGGTAGCCGAGGAGGGCCTGGGTAGCTCCGGTAACCAAACACGTGAAATGTTTCTGCAGTGAAACGCCATCAGTAGGATAAAAATGAATGATAGATAGTCTCCCTTTAGTTCAGGTTAGGTTTTCTCTCCAAACGATTCTGGTGGCTGACTGATGAAAAATGTTTGGCTCTTAGTGTTTTGAGTTGCAGAACTGAGGCTAAGGGAGTATGGATCTGCTGATAATGGAAACGACGTCCAGCATCTACTGCATGTTAATCACAGGCCGGGTGCTCTAATTGCATATGGTGTCAGTTCATTCTCAAAACATACGTGACAGCATGGGTGCTTTGAACATGGGCACTATCATTGTATAATTCTGTAATGTATCACCCAGGATAACACAGTCGTTACAGAGTACAGACGGTCTAGCTAGGCTGCCTGGGTTATAATCCCTGCTCTACCACTTTGTCGCTGGGGGACTTTGGCAAGTTATTTTACTTCTCTGTGGTGTTTTCTCATCTGAGAAATAGGGGATAATATTAATTCTTATAGTTTCATAGGGTTGTTGGGAGGGCTAGATGAGTGGTTTTGTGAGAAGTACTGGAATATAGCAAGAGTTATTTAACTCTTTGCACGCGGGCAAACTAAGCCTCAGGGAAGTTTAGGAAGTTGCCCAAGAATACTCAGCTGTTAAATGTGGAGCTGGGATTTGAACCTAGGCAATCTAACTGCAGAACCTACCCCCTATCCTACTTTTTGTACCCTCTATCCTACTTTTTGTACTGTGTCTTGACAACCAGTCAAGACACACAGTAGCTACTAATGTAGAAAGATGTGAAAATTGAAGTTGTTGTTTCGAGAATGCTGGGATCTTCAGAGAATGAATGGTAGCTCAGCAACCTAAAGGCACAAATGACTGCCACATGCCAACGTGGACAGCTACTTTCCTCTGCATCGCTAGCTTATTTTTCATTTGTTGGCCTTCATCTCCTTCCCGTTTAGTTAGCCGCTCATGACCTTGTTCCCCACCAGGCAAACTCACCATCAGGGCCCTGGCGGGCAGCAGCGTGCAGCGCCGTGTCCCCGTGGCGGTCCTGGTGGGCAGGGTCAGCCCCAAGCCGAAGAAGCAGGCACAGGGCAGGGGCATCGTGCCGGGCACAGGCCCGGTGCAGTGGTGGGGGTTGCCCAGCATCTACATCAAGGCCCGGGTGTCTCTGGAGGAGGGCTTGGGCCCGGACCAGCCGTCCTGCAGACAAGTAACGACGGAAGCGACGCTCTCGGCGTTGGCGGCGGGAAGTGGAGGCCATGGAAGTCTTGGGCTGAGGAAGAAGGAGAAAAAGGCAGCAGTCAGGGCCCCAGCCTTGCCTGGTCCCTCCCCCACCATCCCTGACATTCCATCTTGTTCCTCCCTTCGGTTCCCCTTCTTTTTACATCTTCAGGAATAGATGAGGCCTATCCTAACGCTCATCCCTTAACCAGATGATAGGTTTGAAAACAATTTTGAAGTGGGCTTGGGTCACAGACATTTTTAATGTAAAATTTGAGAAAAGGATAAATAATTGCTTTTGAGGCTCACTAGCCCAGGTAAGTTTTAATACGGGGCTTTGAAAAAGACAAATAAATAATGATGGGGGACATTTTAATCAACAGAAATCTGAATTTAAAAGTCACAGATAATTTCAAATAATGATCTAGAAATTGAATATAATCTACCCGGCAGACAGATGTGGAGGCTTCTCCCTCTGGGACCTGGGGGGAGGGGTTACTCATCAGACCTGCCCCCCGCCCCCCTAAGTACCCCCAGAGCTGTAGGCCCGAGGCCTGTGTTTAAGACGCTCGGAAGAAGGGAGGCGGGAAGGGCGGAGACACTGTAGGCTGGCGGAAATGGCGAACGCCGAGACGCAGGTAAAGGGCGGAAACGCACTTGGAAGGCGCGTTACCGGATGTCGTCTCTCTCCGAGGGGAAGGGGGGGGGGGGTGTTCCCTTAGTCTGGCCTCGGGGGGAAACTAGGGGAACTTAAGGTAAAGGGTCCGTCTGAAACCGTAAGACTGGACGGTAGACGCGAAAAAGGAGCCGAGCAAGGGAGGGTAAAAACGGTGATTTAGAGATTTAGCTTCCCCTCCCCCAACAGGGAAGAGAGATGAGATGGTTCAGAGATAGATAAGAGAGAAAAAACAGGGGAGATGAAGAGGATTAAAAATCATGGTGAAAATGGAAAACCAAAACTAAAACCACGGTGAGGCCAAGAACTGGGACAAATCAAAAAAGACATGTGTGAAAGACATTGAAAAAAAAAAAAAAGTGGGGCGCCTGGGTGGCTTGGTTGCTTGAGCGTCCGACTTCGGCTCAGGTCATGATCCCACAGATCGTGAGTTTGAGCCCCACGTCGGGCTCTGTGCCAACAGCTCAGAGCCTGGAGCCTGCTTCGGATTCTGGGTCTCTGGCTCTCTCTACCCCTCCTCCACTCATGCTCTGTCTCTGTCTCAAAAATAAATAAACATTAAAACAAAATTAAAAAGAGTAGGACAAGGCAAATGAAAATTTAGACTTGGGAAAGATACAGAAAAAGAGATAGGGGAGGTAGAAAAAAAAAAGAGAGGCAGAGAAGTAGGAAGAATTCAGAAACCCAGCATACTCTTTTCCCAATTAACGGCACATGTTGACTTCCTTTCCCTCTCACCCCATTTTCAAGCCCTCTATGCCTCCTTTTCATTCCTCTCTGCCCCTGTCCCGGTTGCTAGACATCGACCCGGAAAACCCTACACCTGCGGTGATGATAGCGAGCAGCTCTGGGCCTGGTCTCTGCTGCTCCCAGGTGGTCCTTCTGGGTACTGCCCGTGGGAGAGGTGGGAGAAGAGACCAGCCATCAGTTGGAGGATCAGTTTGGGGGAGACACCTGGTGCAGCAGGCTTAGCGGAAAAGGGGAGCACTAAGACCCAGGGACAGCGGAGAATTGCAGCGAGAAGCTGGTGGAAGAGGAGTAGGTGGTGTGTATGTGTGTTGGGGGTTGGGGGAGCCTTCTGGTACCTTGGTAGCATCCGAAACAGCATCAGCCATAACGACAGAAATGGCCAGTCAGTCTCAGGGTATCCAGCAGCTCCTGCAAGCTGAGAAGCGGGCGGCTGAGAAGGTGGCAGATGCCAGAAAGAGTGAGTTCCCTTTTCTCTCCCTTAGGAGTCTGGAAAGAAAATTGGGGTGCAGGGGGACAGCAAACATTTGAGTCCCTGGGAAAATCCAAGGCCGGGGTGGGGCGGGGGAGAAAGCTGGGGCTGGGCTGGCTGATTAGGAGGCTGATTAGGAGGGTGATTAGGGGGGTGGGTGTTAGAATCTAGCACCTGGTCGGCTGAGAGATGGCAGCAAAACTTTCTGGAAAGGAATGACCCCTACTATCACATTTTGTGAGGGGGTCTACTCCCACCCCCTATCCCTTCTTCTGCTTCCAGGGAAGGCCCGGCGTCTGAAGCAGGCAAAGGAGGAGGCCCAGATGGAGGTGGAGCATTACCGTCGAGAGCGAGAGCAGGAATTCCAGAGCAAGCAGCAGGCGGTGCGTTGTGGGAGAGTTGAAATGGGATCCTGGGGTGCAAGTTGGTGGGTGCATCTGATGAGGTGTGCATGGGGTGACCCTAGAAGAAAACAAGATGGTAAAGGGCTGAAAGGGACCCTTGGCAGGGACCACGTTATTGTTCAAGATATGTGAGATGTATGAGAATCTGAGAGTTTTTAAAGACTTGGATGGCTTGTGGGGCGGGGGGGGGGGGGGGGGGACTTGCCACCATCTGTGTGGAGTATGATGTCATTTGGGGTGGAAGGCAAAGTTTTATGGTCATGTATGGTGAGGTAGTGGGGGTTTTCCAGTTGTTTTAGGATGAAGTTGCATGTCAAATCTCAAAGGAAAGGGAATTGTGTTGCTTTCTTTGGTGTCTGGATATTTCCATGGGATGGGGGTGGTTTTGGCAAGGGCTTTTCTTCCTAGCCTTGCTCCAGGACTTTTTCCTCCACATACCTGTACCCTTCTTTCTGTGTTTCTGCTTTTGCCTTTCTGTCTTCTGCCCCTCTCCCGATCCCCCAGGCCATGGGCTCCCAGGGGAACCTCTCAGCTGAGGTGGAGCAGGCTACGAGACGCCAGGTACAGGGCATGCAGAGCTCCCAGCAGAGAAACCGTGAACGCGTCCTGGCCCAACTTCTTGGCATGGTCTGTGACGTCAGGCCCCAGGTCCACCCCAACTACCGGATTGCTGTCTAGAATTCACCATAGGACCTGACTGTTCCCTTCCAGTTCCCTTCCTCAAAGAAACCCCCCAAACAAAATTACCACCTGCCATCTTCACTGCTTCTTTCCCATTTTCTCTCCTTTCCATTCCCTAGAAATTCTAGGGGCAAGATCCAATAACTCTGTGAAAAGTACCCTGTTCAGATCTGAGTCTCCTTACTGTTCTTTAACCTTCACTGGGACCTTGTAAACTCCCAAGTCACTCTCACCGAAACCCTCTGTGAAATTTGTAGCATGGATAAGTAGGGATGTGGAAAAAAACACTTTGACTTCAGAGCCTGGAAGCCTTGGGTTCCTTTCCCAACCCTGCCACTTTCTGGCTGTGCACCCAGGACAGCTACTTAATCTGTAGTCCAGTGTCCTCCTTTGCAAGACTGGCATGATGCTGATAGTGATAATAACAATAATACATACCTTACGGGACTGCTGCAATGATTGGGAATCACTCTGTAAAGAGCCTAGCATGGTTTTTGGCATGTAGTTGCTGTGATTCCATAAATGTCCGCCCTATGATATTATTACCACCCGTTGCCCACCGTCAAAACCAAAACACAACTGTTTCCTCACATTTGTCAATGGCTGTCTAATTCACTCATTCATTCTGTGAACCTAGTAATTTTTCTGAAGAATTGGCTCTTCCCACCTCTCTTTTCCCAGAGACTTTATGGTCCCTGAAAAGGAAATGAAGACCTCGTTCAGCCTCTCTACTGTGGTTCCAGGAAGATGTTGCATTTCGTAGTCTCTCTTTTTGTCTCTAAATTGGTCTTTTTATTGGATTTTTCCCTTTCCTTTTCCGATTTCCCCAAAGACCCATCAGATGTTCACTGCTTCCTGAGATGTAAAGTGATGCTGTGTTCCTTTGTATGCATGGCCTCCCTTTCTACATCCTTAACATCCTTTCCTTTGTAACAATAAAAAAGTGTCAATAATAATAATAAAAATAAAACCTATGGGCAAATCAATTGGTGTGTGGAAGCAGCTTCCTTTTTTTTTTTTTATTTTTTAATATATGAAATTTACTGTCAAAAATATGGACCGCTTCACGAATTTGCGTGTCATCCTTGCGCAGGGGCCATGCTAATCTTCTCTGTATCGTTCCAATTTTAGTATATGTGCTGCCGAAGCGAGCACAAGCAGCTTCCTTTTTGCTTCATCATTTCTCACTTTCATTCACTCTCTTGTTCCTTATTTACATATTCCCCAAATACCCCAAAGCGCTGTCCTTTGAAGCTTGTTGGAAAAAATAAAAGCAACTAGTATGTTATTGTTTCTCTTAAATGAGGAACATATGTGGTTCCTCATTGGGAACCCGAGAACTACAATGGCAACTATAGAGAAAAGCTGGGGTGTATTAACAAGCACTCTTTGCTCCTTATTTTGCTTTATTTTTCTTCATGGCACTTATTACTACTTGACATTTGTTTATATGTTGTCTTCCCTGGAATGTGAACTCTGATGACAGGGCTGTTCACCGAGTCCCCGGATCCTAGGTTAGCGGTTGGCACAGGGTAGGCTGCTGATAAATACTGTTGAATCAATTGATACTTAAAGTCGGAAACATCATCCTTGGATCACTGTTCCTTCTCTTGGCCGCAGAACAATGCCTACTTCACCAAAGACTTGAACCAATGAAGTAATCCATAGGGTAATTATTAACCGGACTCTTCAAGCAGGGAGGCAGGATACAATAGAGACTAAACGATGTTTAAACAGCTAGCTTTATTTTCGATCTGTTGCTTTGCTTGTTGTAGAATGGCAGTAATGGTACCTATTCCTTACTGTTAAGTGGCTAACTGGTAACAGGTAAAGAGCCGAATGTTTGCTGTCATTTTTGTTGACATCACATCTGACTTTGGTAGCATATCAAAGACTGGGTTATCAAATGCTTCATTAAGGAAAAAATTCAAGCTCAACAATGGGGCTGCTGGAGGCGGGGCTAAAGACATTCTGGTCGAATTAACAATATTTATATAATGTTGCGTAACCCTCAAGCCCCACCACTTCTTTAAAACCTGAGGCAGAATCCACTCAGTGGATTTAGAACACCTTCCAGACTCGAATTTCCTGTCCCATAGCCTCAGGGCCCTTGGGGCACCAACTACATCGGCCAACATTTTGGGCAAGGGGAAAGGGTAGGACCCCTACGCGCGGCTCAGACTCATTCCTCCCCTCAACTGAGGTCCCACGTTCTCTAGCTCCAACGCTGACGCACCCGGGTCACCTTGACTACCAGGCCAAGGACCCCGTGGGAACTCTCAGTCCCCGCCACCCTTTTTCCACCGAGCGGTGAGCCTACGGAGGGGTGCCCGGAGAGAAGACCTGCCCGACAAGAACCTAAAGGAAGAGGTAAAGTATATGGAGTAGAATAGGGCACGAGAAAATATATAACAGTAGGAGAGGATGCCAGTTTCCTTTATGCCCTTTGTTACTTGCAGTAGCGGAGGAGTTAGAAGTGGCTTTAAAAATTTTTTTCACACAGGCATTTCCTAAAGGCAACCCCGGAGCGCGCAGAACTATGGGATCGTGAAAGGGTCGTCTTCCGGTCCCTTGCGCCTGCGCGCTGGCAGCCGAGAAGGCGGGAGGCCCTGGTAAGAGGGAAGCCGAGAACCGGAAGTGAAGGCAGATTCCCTCCTTCGTCGCTGTTGCCGCCGCCATATGCGCTCGCCTTGCTCAGGTAAGCTTTGGCCTTCTTTATCATCCGCTTCCATCTGCGTTTCTCTGCGGCCATTCTGCCTCGTGGACTCCTGATACCCCTTCCACAGACTATGGTCTGGTCCCTGGGGCCTAGATGGGTCGTTATTTCCATTGCTTGCATCCCTTTTGAGAGCTCTTAAGAGTTCCGGGGGGGGGGGGCAGGGAAGGTAGGGGGCCCAATCCAAGATGGTGGCCCTAGCGCCATTGTGTCCCTTTTGCTCCCTGCTCCTTCGTTGGGCTCCTCGTTTATCGGATGCCCCAGCGATGGTGAGAGGCGGCGGTAGGTGCTCTTTGTTTCTGGGCATTTGCGGAGGGTGGGGCTCTTTTCACCTTCTTCTCATCTCTGGGTCCTCTTAATGGCCCAAGGTGGGAATAGGAGGAGGAGCCGCCTTACGGGCCTGGTTGGACTTTTCTTACCTCGATTTACCAGCCTTTACTTGGAACATTTTCCAAATGTTTATGCGTGATGTCATTGTGTGTTTATAGGAAAGGAGTCTCAGCTGAAGAGTAACGAAGGGTGATGAGATCCCTTACTAGAGTTTGTAGTACAGCTGGAGTGAGAGTTTATCTCGAGTACCTTTTTTCCTATTAATTGTAGCGGAGGGAAGATAGTATTCATCTCCGACCTAGTCATTTCTCTTACTGTACTCTTCTATCCCCCCCCCCCCCCCATTAGTTACACAGGGATTTCTTAAGTACCAGAAGGAGGTTACTGAGGAGTGGGATGCGCGGATGGCAGCCAAATGATGTTTATATTTTGGGAAGTGAGCACTTTGCGCAATGATGACCTTAATCTATCACCCTTAACTGATGGCTGCCTTGTTAGGGGTCAACACTTTGAGATGTAGGGAAAGCAAAAAGTCTTCCTTTGATGGTTTTTCAGGACTTGTCTTTATCTTGTTGTCTCCATTCTCCGCTCTCTTGATTCATTTTGTTTTTCATTATCTATTTCCTTCACTGTTGTTACTTAACAGATTAGGAGTTCATATGCTGGTTCTCCCCATCCTTTCTGGTTTATGCTACTCTGATCCTAATCTCTTTGGGAACTTGTGTCTTAACCGCCTCACCTGGGACCACTATATTATGTTTGCTTTTATGTTTTGTGTTCTTGATATTTTTCTTTCCAGATAAAGGTGTCAGTACAGGGAAAGTGGGAAAAGTGTGGGGATGGAAAAGAGGTGGTGAAGGCTCTGCTCACGACTAATAAGTCTTTTGTTTTTCTTGTTTGTTTTTTTCCTAGCTCTTCTATCAGAAACTAGGTTTTTTGTTTGTTTGTGTTTTTAAACTGTTGCTCAAGCCCCCACTCTCCTCCCTTGTTTTCACTTACTCTGCGTGAACCCTTCCGGAGACTCCTCCCCTTCTCCCCCTGCCGGCCCAGGAATGGCAGAGAACGATGTGGACAATGAGCTCTTGGACTATGAAGAAGATGAGGTGGAGACAGCAGCAGGGGGAGACGGGGCTGAGGCCCCTGCCAAGAAGGATGTCAAGGGCTCCTATGTCTCCATCCACAGCTCTGGCTTTCGTGACTTCCTACTGAAGCCAGAGTTGCTCCGGGCCATTGTTGACTGTGGCTTTGAGCATCCGTCAGAAGGTAAATTTTCTACTGGGCCTAGAGTATTCATTAGGTTCTTTAAGGGAACAAGAAACAGGTGTGTAAAACAGTTCCTCAGATAATACATATTTATTTAGGGTATATCAGGAGATAAAGTATCGAGAACTATTTTAGCGGGAGAGATTTGTATAGATCGGTTTTTCATTCATGGTAACATGAAAAAGCTAGTGACCTAAAAGCAACTGCTGTTAGTTGTTGTGACTGGCTTTTCTCTTTGCCTACTTTTTTCTTTTAAGTTTATTTATTTTGAGAGAGAATGAGCGGGGGAGGGACAAAGAGCGAGGGGGAGAGAATTTCTCCAAGTTGTCAGTGCAGAGCCCAATGTGGGGCTTGATCCCATGAGATCCCATGAACCGTGAGATCACAACCTGAGCCAAAACCGAGTCAGATGCTTAACGACTGAGCCACACAGGCGTCTGTTTGTCTACTTGTTTTTAATCTTGTTACCTAGTCTTCTAATTTTGAATTTCCAGAGAGGAGCTGGTTGGACCTTTAGTCTCTATTGGGCCAGGCCAACTATGGTCTCTGGAAACCTTTGTGGCTGATCTAAAATGAGTTGCTTTTGGGTCAGCTACCACACCCTTCATTTGTGTCCAGGGTTACATGGCCTAAAGATGGCAAGCTAAGTAGGAGAAACGGCCTGGGGCAGGCACTCAGATGTCATGGATTGTTACAGATTAAAGGAAATAGGGATAGAGCCAGGAGCACCAAAGGTGAAGTCTTGGTGGGTGGAAGAGGCCAGGCACTGGAGTTGGAGGAGGGCAAAGCCAAGAGGAACTAGGAATGTCTGCTTTTGGGATGAATTTGATGGAGGGAACAGAGGTAGAAAGGGCCTGGAAGTTGATGAGAACCATTTAAGAATTGAGTGGTGAGAAATGGGTTTAGAATGGTGAAAAAGGTTGTGGAGTTACTGAAGACTGAAGTGTAATTTATCTCTCCCCCCATCCCTCCTTCTAGTCCAGCATGAGTGCATCCCTCAGGCCATTTTGGGAATGGATGTTCTATGCCAGGCCAAGTCAGGCATGGGAAAGACAGCAGTGTTTGTGCTGGCCACACTGCAACAGCTGGAGCCGGTTACTGGACAGGTACATTTGGGGAAAGTGCTGTGGAAGACATTTTGGTTAGGAATTTTTGAGAAGGGTGTTTTGCCTTAGCTACAAGCTGCGTTCAGAGCCACGGGTGTTTGTTGCAAAGATGATCTCGGTTACCTTTTTCTGATGGCCACGTGGGATATTGCATAGAAATTATGTGGTTAATGACTTAGATCTCAGAATTGAGGTTATTTATAATCTGTCAGATGTATTTTTGTGACCATCACTGCCCCGAGGAGATAGTAAAGGGATATACTGTTTGTCTCTGTCTGCTCTCCCCACCCCAAGGTGTCTGTGCTGGTGATGTGTCATACTCGGGAGTTGGCTTTTCAGATCAGCAAGGAGTATGAGCGCTTCTCTAAATACATGCCCAATGTCAAGGTAAGCCAGGGTAAAGACACTTGGGAGGATGAGGATGTGGGGAGTTGTAGGCATTGAAGAGTTGTAGGCATTGAAGACTTGTAGGTCAGCCGTCTTCACGTCCATAGATGTTAAATTATCTTTATATGAATGTCATTTGCACGTTCTAGGTGGTAAGTTTCTGTAAACTTTGGTATGCAAGGGATTTACAGTTTATGGTTCATTTGAGTACACGTTATAATTTCTGAGATGTTTGCTTTACTCTAATTTTGGAGAATCTTTAGTTTGCTTTAGTTTTTAACAGATTGTGTGAATATAGCTGTGCAGCAGGAGACTGCATGGTTAGGCTATGAAGGGTGCTCACCATGAGACCACGCTTTTGTTTACTATTTCTTTACACTGACTTTGAATGATTTCACTGTGCTTTGGTTGAGTTTGAGAATTTTGGGGTGTGTGGCAAGAGAAGCTGGAAGCTCCAAAACATTTCTAGTGTGGTGTGTGAATTTTGAGGATTCCTGAAAGTGGCAGAAAATTGAAAGATGTTTGGTGGCCACAACAGAGTAGGCTTGGGTTGTTTTCTGTATATAACCTTGGTTTTTATAGTGTGGTTTCCAAACCCAAAGTTTCAGCATCATTTGGAAGCTTGATGGAAATGCACATTATATGGGTACCGCCCCAGACCTCCTGAGTATGAATATGTATTCAAATAAGATCTCCAGGTAATTGGAGTTTGAGAAGCACTGATGTGTATAACTTTCTACTCCTCTGGCTAGGATGTGGTAAAGAATAGTACTTCTGTTTGGATTGTTGTGATTTTCTCCTGTTACTCATTATTTTATGTTTTAAAGTAACTAGGAATGTTGAGTCCTAGTGCTAAACTAAAAATAATTTCTTAAAAACCAAAGTAATAATGATCAGTATCTCGTGGTAACATGTTTTGAGTAAACTAAAAGGTTTCATAACAAAAAGATTTGTATTCTTCTGTCTCTAATTGCACTTTACGGAAGGTAATCACTAGTTAACCTTTATTTTTTTTTAATTTTTTAATTTTTTTGCTTTTTTCTCTAATGGTTCTGCGACACCAGGTATTGGCACTGTTCTCTCAGTTTATCAAACTTCAGGTGTTTATGATTTCTTTTCATGAGAGATGTTTGTTCGTGTTGTTTTGTTATTTGAAAATTTTAATCCTTTAAAAATAATCTAAATGTTATATATGCGTGTCAAGTAATATCTCTCTTCTTAAATTGTCAGCGTCATTGACATTCACTTTCTGTCCTTTAACTGGAGTGGTCTTGCTGCTGGTTGATTCTAAAAAGTTGAAAACCAGAAAACGGTTTCCATTGTTATGACTGGAAACATTCATTGTTGGGCTTATTAGTGAGCTAGAATTGTACTTCCTCCTCTATAGGTCCAGCTCATCAGCTCATGTGGCTCAAAAGAGAACCTTTTTTTTTTTTTTTTTAAAGTTTATTTCAGTAATCTCTAACCCAACGTGGGCCCGAAACTCATGACTCCAAAATTGAGTTACGTGTTCTTCTGACTCAGCCAACCAGGCGCCACAAAAGAGAATATTCTTGGTGTTAAGATCAACTGCAAATTGGCATGACATAATTCTTACTTTTGTTTAAAATTGTGCTAAAGTGATTCGTTCAAAAGGTTGGGTTAGTTCTATAGAATATCCTGTCTCTGGATTTGTCTGGTTACTCCCTTACGTGGTTCTTTAACTTGTTTTTTCCCCTTAGTATTTCCTTTAACTGAAATACGAATTTGAAAGCTCAACTGACTGAAGTTAAACATTTTTGGCAAGAATTCTTCATAGCTGATATTTTGTGTACCTCCTGTTTTGTTGCAAACTTGGTTGTTCCGTAATGAGTGATTTTAGTTTCATTGTGACAGTCTGATCCTGTACTTGATCTTCTCTCCTTGAAACTAGAAAGCAGTTTCTGGTGTCATGTGATCCTATAGTAAAGACTAGATCCTCAGCAGATCTTTTCTTAATGTTTATAACATGGAGTAATGTGGTCAGCTTGAAACCGTAATTTCATAGGGTTTGTGCAGGGGCATTTAAAAATCTGAGTTCGGTTAGGAAAACTTGATGTTCATGAGCTTTTTGTGGTGCTTTGCACTCTGGTGATTTCTTGCTGTCCTTTCTTAAAATGAAGTGTGGCCATAGCATCATGGGAAGGAAGATTATTAGATTAAGTCAGAAGAAAGTGTTAGTCCTGACTTCCTTGATTAGCCACATAACTCTGGGCAAGTTACTTATGTTTCTTAGCTTCAGCGTTTGGGGAATGTAATAAGAATTTTAGGTCAGGTGGTCTTTGATGTTCGTTTCATCTTTGAAATACTCAAAGTTCACTTAGATTAAACTGAAAGGATGGGAAGTGCGGGGAGATTGGACTGTTTCCTTCCTTGTGAGACACTGTTTTTTTCTGGGTTAATACAGGTCGCGGTGTTTTTTGGTGGTCTGTCTATCAAGAAGGATGAAGAGGTGCTGAAGAAGAACTGCCCGCATATCGTCGTGGGGACCCCTGGCCGCATCCTAGCCCTGGCTCGAAATAAGAGCCTCAATCTCAAACACATTAAACACTTTATCTTGGATGAATGTGATAAGATGCTTGAACAGCTCGGTGAGTGGCAGTGCTGGCAAGGGGGCTGGTGATCAGGGAGTTGCCCTTTAGAGCCAAATGATGTTTTTTTGATTCAGGAGCACTTTAGTGCTGGGATGACTCTTCATCTATCACCCATGACTGATGGCTCTGGCTCCCCTGTCGGTTTTTGTGAGGCCTTTTAAGGAACTTGGGTGAGCAAGGAGAAGTGTATTTTGTCCTGTGATAGAGGTTTTGTTTCTTTGAGAGGAGTGACTTTGCTGATCTTAGACATTGCTCACACCACTATTCTCTCCTTTACAGATTCTTATACTGGGTGTCAGGGGTTGGGTAATAAACTGAAGGAGGAAAGCCATTTACTCTCTGGCATCCTCTGCACAGCATCTGTCAGTTTATAGCTGAGTAAATCTTTAGACCTAAGTTCTAGGATTAATGTGGAGAGTTTATGGGGTTTTTCTGTATTTCAGTGTGTCACGTGCGGTTAAGAAAGGAAAATTGTGAGAACTCACATTTAATAAATGAGAGCGTTGGGATGGACGTGGCCCCAGGGACAAGTCATTCCAAATGATTGACTCCTAAAAAAATTTTTTTTTTAATGTTTAATTTTGAGAGAGAGACAGAGCAGGAGTTGTGGAGGGGCAAAGAGAGAGAGACAGTAGCTGAAGCAGGCTCCAGGCTCTGAGCTGTCAGCACAGAGCCCGATGTGGGGCTCGAACCCGCAAACTGAGATCATGACCTGAGCCACCCAGGTGCCCCTGATCTTTGACTATTTTAACGTGAGCTCTAAGATGGGCTCCAGGTAGAGATGTCTTGTTTGCCTGGCTGGATAGGAAAGCGTGATCCAGAGGAGCCACAAAATGGACTCTGACAACTGGAATGTAATTTGGTGCACAATATTTGTAGACAGCAGGGGTGTGGGGAGAAAGTATGGACAAGGGCCTTGTAAAGAATTTCTCAAGGGTCTTATGCTTGTAAGTTTATGCTTATGCTTATACTCGAGAGCCTCTGCAGTGGGCCTTATCTCTATATCAGAATTGTGAGCTTTGGGGTTTTTTCGTCTCATTTCTTGTCTGGTTAAAACAGCTGGAATCCGATCCCAAGTCTTTATTTCAGATTCCACTGTGTGCTGTTTCTATTGTGTTATTACAATGGATGTGATTTTACGGTGGTTGGAATAAATGAAGACCTGAGACAAATCTTACTGTGAAATGACTGTTCCTTACCCATTTCCAGCAGCCATCACCTCATTGGGCTGTCTCTGGTCTTTGTCTATGATGTATGCTTCTTGTCTTACAGTCGTCTTCCTTTTTCTTGTAGACATGCGTCGGGATGTCCAGGAAATTTTTCGCATGACCCCCCATGAGAAGCAGGTCATGATGTTCAGTGCTACCTTGAGCAAAGAGATCCGTCCAGTCTGCCGCAAGTTCATGCAAGACGTAAATACCCTTCTACCTTCTCTCCCTCCACTCCCCGCCCACTGCCTCCTCCCCTTCCGCGCCCTCTTCCTCCAGACTCCCTTGTCCTTCAAGTGCCAAGAAGGGGGCACGTGCCCATCTGGGAGTGATGACTCCTTGAAGAGACACATAGAGGCAGAGACAGCTAGTGTTAGGGTCTGCGCGGGCGCCAGGGAAACTCCGGAAGACTTGGTCGGGTTAACTTGAGAGCGGGTAGTGTTCGACCTTTTTTTTTCATCACAGCATTTTTGAACCTCTTCTTCCTTTTTGGGGGAGGGCAGGATTTTCTGCCCTACCACCCACCCATCGTCTCCTATACACCCCTTTACAGCCACGCACCCTCAAGGTGGCATCGAGCACACAGTTGGAGCCTTCTGCTCCTCAAAACTCACAACCTCCCGGTGGCAGGAGAGCAAGAGAGGGACAGACAGATGGCAGGGCATGTCCAAAAGAAGAGCAAACAGCACAAATGAATCCGCTCCCTCCCCGCCTCCAGGGGTGGGGGCCTCTGGCACCTCAGTCCCCGATCCCTTACTCCTTACCATCCATACCTCCTCGCACCCATCCGGAAGCTCGGTTGATGTGAGCCGGCAGCGGAGAAGCACCGTGGAGCGGCGGGGGAAATGCAGACGGCACCAGCGGTGGATGGCGGCAGCGGAGGCCGCGGGGAAACCTGACCAGGAAGCCGAGGACCAAACCAGCCTCTTTTTCCGTTCCCGGTTTTTTTCCTGAATCCAAGGCGTGCCGTGCTCCCCGTTTCCCCCCATATGTGTTGGGGGGAGGGGTGTCCTGAAAGGGGGGGTAGATTTTTTTTTTTTCTTTTTTAAGACATTTTTTTTTTAATACTCAAAGGCAAAGGAGAGGGATGTGGGAAAGGTAAAGTGAGGAGCTCCACTTGGAAGTAACCAGGTGGGTGTTAGGGTTTGGGGCTAGACGGGGCCTGTCGTATAAGTAGTGCAGTGTGTTCTTTTCCCATCCTGTACTGCTCCGCCCCATGGGATGTTTGCTATTTTTAGCTATACGTGGGGCTAGAATTAGATTTGAAGGAGGTCATGGAACTTCTTTTTGGAAAGCCTGCCTTTGCTATCCTGCTAGCTTTCTGGGATTGGGCTTTTGGTTTTCTCCCATGGCACACATCCTTTCCTAAAATCTTGGACCCTGGGTGTTCATGTTAATTATGTCCCCAGGTTAGTGAAGAGTGCTAGGAAAGTTGGGCTCTAGAGTGGAGTCTTGTGTCAATTTGTGTTTTTATTTTTTTATGCTACCTTCCTCCCCTTCAAGGGTTTTGTGCGTGCGTGTGTGTGTGTGTGTGTGTGTGTGTGTGTGTGTATTTTTTTTTAAGATGAGTGAGTATCTACTGCTCTGAATTTGTTTCTTAGCACCATCTGTTGGTACCTTCCATGTAACACTATAGTTGGTTTGGCTCTTAGTTCAGAGACCAATGTTCTGTTCCCTTTGTTCCTTTGTGGTCTGAGGGCAAGTTGTTACTCGCCTTGAGTAACTTTTGCTTCTCTTTTTATGGCATTTTGACTGTGTCCATTGTAGTATTCTGATCTTAACAGATATCCACCCTCCTAATGTGGATATGATTCTCTTAGTTGGGAGGATACTCGGAGCAATTTCTGTCCTCTTCCTTGTATTATAACCAGCTTTGGTGGAGTTATTCTGACCTTGAGTCACTGTGTCCCACCAATTCCCGGGTGTTTGGATCATATTGGCCCTTGGGGGATCATCTATTGTTTTCTTTCCTGTACCACCTGCCTTTGAGGTAATGGCATCTTGCCATTGGGTGGTCTCACTGCTCCTTTACCTCCCTGCAAATTTCCCTTCCCATGACAGTTTGTAGCTGGGCAGTCTTAAGACTTGATAGGAAGGAAATTAGATCTAATGTGGAAGAGACCACATTAAAATGGGGGTATTTTTGGGGATGTGGTGGGGTTTTCAATCTTCTCTCTTCTCCCCATCCCCCCCATGGGGTGTATTGGAGATCAAGTTCCTCCACCCCCCCAGGTTTAACCCCCCCACTCTGCCCTCCTCCCGTTCCCCACCCCTTCCTCCCCCCTCCCCCCCAGCCAATGGAGATCTTCGTGGATGATGAGACGAAGCTGACGCTGCATGGGTTGCAGCAGTACTACGTGAAACTGAAGGACAACGAGAAGAACCGGAAGCTCTTTGACCTTCTCGATGTCCTTGAGTTCAATCAGGTCAGTTGTTTAAGGTCCAGTAGAGGGATGAGCACGTCTCCAACTGTAGCAGAAACCTGGTTAAGTACCCTTTAATTGAGGATATGATCCATGCGATGTGAGAGAGAATGGTGGAGAAATTGTCTTTAAATGAAATTCTCTTAAGTGAGAATTCAGATGTCTTTTGGGGCTGAGCATGAACAAGGTGTGAGCAGCTGCTTTCCTGTTCCATGGCTGTCACAGCCGGGTATTCAGTAAATAAAAATCTCAATGAAGAAAATCCTTGAGGGGATTTAATCTTGTAAAAGTTCCAAAATATCTTAGGTTTGTTGGGTTCTTAAATTTGTTTCTTGTGTTATTTACCGAGAAGAAGCGTTTCATCACTTTACCTGTTGTGTAGTTTATCTGCACCAAAAACTTCCTAAAATTAAGGTAGAATTCTTATGTTGGATGTTCTTGATGAGCAGGAAATATTGGTCCTGGTCTTTCCAGACTTTAGTTTTAATTTTTACCACTTTCTCATGAGGTTGCCTCATTCTTGTCTCTCAACACACCTGGTAGTTTTGGTTATTTTCTGTACCTTCTCTGCAGCATGTCTGCTTAGGAGAAGTCAAGAGCTGAGTGAGAAAGGCTAAGTTGTATTTAGATCAGAAGAGGAATATGTGGGAGGGACTAGGAGGAATTCCTTTAGAAAAGCATAGTTACTGAAAACATTCCTTGCACGTACGTAATCTCTCTAACATTCCACATGGGCCCACATCCCCCTACTCTCCACACATAGGTGGTGATCTTTGTGAAGTCTGTGCAGCGTTGCATTGCCCTGGCCCAGCTTCTAGTGGAGCAGAACTTCCCAGCCATTGCCATCCACCGAGGGATGCCCCAGGAGGAGAGGTGAGTCAGAGATGGAAAGATGATTTGTGTCCTTGGGAAGGAAAAGAGACCATTGAGAGAAAGGACTCAACATTTTTCTAATTTCCTTTCTCACAAAGGCTTTCTCGGTATCAGCAGTTTAAAGATTTTCAACGACGAATTCTTGTGGCCACCAACCTATTTGGCCGAGGCATGGACATTGAACGGGTGAACATTGCCTTCAACTATGACATGCCTGAGGATTCTGACACCTACCTGCATCGGGTAAGCTGCACGCCCACACGGACAGCCCAGTGTCCCCTCCCACCTCCCGATTTCCTATGTCTTTATACCATATGTCCTCATCCCTCCTTTTGGGTGTCTTCCTACTTTTGGGTCTTCCCAGTGCCACCCTCTGTCTCCTTCCAGGTGGCCCGAGCAGGCCGGTTTGGCACCAAGGGCTTGGCCATCACGTTTGTGTCAGATGAAAACGATGCCAAGATCCTCAATGACGTGCAGGATCGCTTTGAAGTCAATATTAGTGAGCTGCCTGATGAGATAGACATTTCCTCCTACAGTGAGTATTGATCTCATGAGACTGGCTCTTCAGTCTCCTTGCTCTTAGTGTGTTTGTCTTAAATCCCATGTACGCACATAAGGTCTCTGGTGCATAACAGGCACTCGACAAGTTCATGTCCCCTGATCTTGATGCCCTTGTTGGGATGTGTAGTTGTCCTCTGTGTGGGGTCTTTTTCTCATGACAGATTATTTCTGTCCCCACTCCCAGTGTGTCCTCTGTACCCACAAACTACACAGGCATCTGCATGTAATGGGGGGTGTTTCTGCCAGCCTCGCCATTTCCATGTCTTATTCTAATTGTGCCATGTTTTCTCTTCAGTTGAACAGACGCGGTAGAGGACTCACCCATAGTTTTGGAATGTGACCGTCTGTCCCTCTTCAGGAGATGACAGCAGGCATATGGGGGTGAAGGAGACACTACTGCCACCTGCCCTGGCAACCCCCACCCCCCACCCCATGACTTCCCCCTTTTGCATCACCACCACTCCTAAACTCCTATTTCCTGAATTGTCTGAATTTTTTTTAACAAAACTAAAAAACACATGTGTCTGTGGTGTCTATAAATGCTCCATCCCTTTATTGGATTTAGGGTGAAGTGAGGCCATGATTCAGTGTATATTCCTATAAGGACTGGGTGCCCTACTGTGGGGCCCAGGTCAGTGGGGAGGGATCAAAGGTAGGGGGATGTGACTAAGAAGACTGCAGAGGCCATGGCTCCCTGCTGCTTTCCAACTTCTGCCCTTTTTGGAGGTGTTTTCCATTTTTCTTAGTGGCCTGGGAGGGGCTGGGATGTTTCTGACCCGAAGGCCCAGTGTGGGTGGTATGTAGTGTTTCCAGTGTTGGAAGGTAAAGTGGGAACTGGTGGAAAGCTTAGGCGTCTCCTAGGCTCTCTCGATGTCTCCTCATCTGTTCCTTCAGCTTCTGGATCTTGAGCACCAGGGCCTGTGCTTCCCAAGCCCCTTCTTGCCCTTCCAGAAGGGCCTGGTACAGCTCCAGCTGCTGCTCCAGCAACTCTTCAGCTTGGGCCAGCTCAGCTGTGGGGCTGGGCCGGGGACCCTGAGTGAGGGGGGCAGAGGGTAGGGAGCATCAGCCAGGGTAGGGGGCTGAGGCTTGCTGGAAGTCAGGCCTTCTGCCTCTAACGTTACTTTCGATCCCATTACATTAAGGTGATCTGTACTGTGAAGCCAGGGTAGATTTTGGTCTTGGGGATAAGCCTCTGGGGGGCAGTTTGCTCAGGGGCGATAACTGAACTTGTGTAAGGAAGCATACCGGGTCATGAGAGGTGAGGACTGGCAGTCCCTTCTCCACCTCCTCCCCTCCCGCCCCCAACTAAGAAATGATTAACTGTTAGGTGAGGGGAAATTCCTGTTCAAGGACTTCATGGACTCTGCAAGGAGAGAGCTCTATGGGGAGAGGGAGCCCTGAGGTCTAGAGTGGGGTGGGGGTGGGGAAGGTGCTGGGGATCTGGGGATGGGAAGTAGGACACAAACTTGGGGGGGGGGGTGGCATCTATTTGCAGGACTGTGACAAAAAGGGATTCCTTCATGCCAGCCTCCCCCCTGGTCTCCCCACTCTTGGTGCTACTTACCCTTGGCGGTGACCTCATCTTCTCACTGCATGTGGAGCTGGTCTGCTCTTTTGTGCTTGCCTTAGGGCTCTGGGAGCAGCACCTCCAGGAACCCTGGGGCCCCAGGGGCCAGGAAGGCAGGAGGAGGCGACGGCAGCAACATGAGAGCCAGGGCAGAGGGAGGACCATAGCTGATGTAGCAGGGAGCTGTGTGAGCCGCCCAACAGCCACCAGGAACTGGCTCTTTCCCTCCAGGCCTTGGCCTCGCTTCAGTGACTGGCCCTGCCCAGGGCCCTGCCCCTATCTTCACCTCCCTCCCAATCTGGCCCTAGACAGTCTTCCTGAGGTGAAAACATTCCTGCTAGTTTAGGCAGAACTTGCTTTAAAACACCGGTGCCCAGCCTACTAGGACTTAAGTCTGTTTTTCCTAGCACTATATCTTTTCTCATTTCAATTCTGCAAGGTGCAAGGTACATTGCTAGTGTCAGGAAACTGGCTCAGAGGGTTCCCTTCAGGATTCATTCAGTGAGTACCTACTGGGGCCGTCTCTGCCACATGTGCTCAAGGTCCACAGCTGGTTGGTAGAGAAACCTGGAGAATTCATGCCCAGTTCTCTCTGACTTGAAAGGTTATAGCCTGGCTTAAGTATTGGTTACTAAGGTCTTTCCTTTTTCTCTTCTTGCTGCCCAGAATGGCATTTTTTCTTGTCTGTTGTGCACTACATGTTGTAGGGGTTTGCATTCTCTGGTAGTTCTGGGCACTGTTGTGTCACTGTAACCTCGGCTCCTGACAAGAGCCTGACACTGGTAGCGGGTCTCAAGCTTTGTTGAACTCATGAACCCTTCCTTCAAATCTGCATGAGAACAAAAGCTCTGTTCACACACCACGTGTGATGTGAGCATTTATACATGTTGACTTTCTTGCAGTATGTTCTGAAATGTCTTGTGGCTGGATACCTCATAAGGGAGTGGATGGTCCCAATTTTGATCATCTGGGAAAGAGGTAGACTCTCAGGCAGAAAAAAATAGAAGACGAGATGGCTGGAGGATGGACAGCTGCTAACCAGCTCACTATCTTTGTGACATCATGCTGAATTTGGAGGGAAGATGACCTTTGCCATAGCATGGGGATCCAGGAACAGGGAGGTTGACTTTCCTGGAGGTCAGTGGCTCTCAAACTTGGGGGAGGGGGGTGGCTGAAGCAACTTTAGATGAGGCCAAAGACCCCACATTCCCCATTAGCTGACATGTTCCCACTTTTAAGTGGAAGAACCAAGAACTTTGGTAGGATTTGAGGGGGGAAAGAAGCTTCCTCATATTTCTATTTTTTTTTTTATTTTATTTTATTTTATTTTTTTTTTTATTTTTTAATATATGAAATTTACTGTCAAATTGGTTTCCATACAACACCCAGTGCTCATCCCAAAAGGTGCCCTCCTCAATACCCATCACCCAGCTTCCTCATATTTCTTAGTGATAAGGTTATGCATGATTCATATTTGACTTGCAGTGTATGCGTGGTTTAAAATCTTATTTTTTTAATGTTTATTTTTGTGAGAGAGAGAGACAGGGGCAGAGGGAGACCGAGACAGAATGTGAATCAGGCTCCAGGCTCTGAGCTGTCAGCACAGAGCCTGATGTGGGGCTCAAACTCACAAACCATGTGATCGTGACTGGAGCCGAAGTCGGACACTTAACCAACTGGGCCACCCAGGAGCCCCTTAAAGTCTTAATTATTAGAACACAAGAGGCCCTACCTACTGTTATGGTTGTGGGAAACTATCCAGTATAAGGTTAAACAAACTATAAGCAAATAACATTGAAGCTAAACTAACCACATTTATAAATTAAAAGCAAGATTAGTAGCCATTAAGAAAATACAACAAATAAATTCTGTAAGACAATCTAAATGATGCACTAATAGCAAAATATCCTTTCTGAAAACTAGGCATCTGAGGTTCTATTTTAGGTTATGAACTCTAAAATGGACTAACCTCCAATACTTTGCAGTGGGTGGTCCTAAACCCTGAGTTAAAATAGAGTCTATGCAGGGCGCCTGGGTGGCTCAGTCGGTTGGGTGACCAGCTTCGGCTCAGGTCATGATCTTGCAGACTGTGCGTTCGAGCCCCGCGTCGGGCTCTCTGCTGACAGCTCAGAGCCTGGAGCCTGTTTCAGATTCTGTGTCTCCCTCTTTCTGACCCTCCCTCGTTCATGCTCTGTCTCTCTCTGTCTAAAAATAAACGTTAAAAAAAAATTAAAAAAAAAATAGAGTCTATGGATTTGGGTTTTGTTCATCGGTGAGAATTGGTATAAAAGAAAGTCTGCTACTTGAGTCAGCTCAAATCTATTGAATGAGTTTTGGATCTCATAATCATGGAAATAAAGGAATGAAGAGAAATATATGTAAGCTAGATTACCTAAATTTATGTTATGGTGTAGATTTATTTTTGTTATTCTTGGGTGTCTCATAGTGTCTTAATAGAGTCTTCCCCCTCCCTCCACCCCCCCCACCCCTTTATGGGAAAAGGCTTTATGGCTAATAGACACTTAATCAAATGAGAGTTGGGCCTGGCTTTTGTAGGAGGAGCCTGTCTTCAGCCAGGCACAAGCAGAGGATTATGGGAAGCATCATCCACAAGGTCAAAGGGCTGCAGAGCTCCCGGAGGCCAGTGTGCTGATATTGCATGCTTACCCAGCGGATTGGCAGGACTGAGGTGACTGACATGAATTACTGTGTCCTTCTGATGAAACTCTTGTGGAGGTGGGTACTTAGAAATATTGAAGTCCGCTGAACGTGCTCGGCAATTTTGTTCCTGTCATAGGTGATCTTCAAGGTTATTAGAAACACTTGGTTAAAGTTATTTTTGCCACACTTCTCTACTATAAAGTAGTAACTTTGCATTTAGTAGTAATTTTTTTTTCTTTCCATATTCTATTCTTTGGAAGTGAGTCACGAAGTCCAGCCCACATTCAAGGGGAGGGCAATCAAGCTCCACCTCCTGGGAAGGGAATTCTCATATGTTACTTGGAATTATTCTGTAAGGAAGATTTGTCTTTTCTCTCCCCATTTTTATTTTTTTTTAATTAAAAAAATTTTTTTAATGTTTATTTTTGAGAGTGAGAGAGCATGAGTGGGGGAGGGACAGAGAGAGAGGAAGACACAGAATCCGAAGCAGGCTCCAGGCTCCAAGCTGTCAGCACAGAGCCTGACATGGGGCTCGACCTCACGAGTGGTGAGATCATGACCTGAGCCGAAGTCGGATGCTTAACTGACTGAAACACCCAGGCACCACTTTCTCCCCGTATTTAAATGTATCAATCATTTATATATATCTCTATGGGCTCAATATTTTAAAAAATATTTTGGGTTCCAATCCAATACTATGGCTATTTTGCTGCTCCTATTGTTCCAGCCCTGTTCACAGGGAGTTCTTTCACGTTGGCCCCTGTGTCCCTTTGACATGTCCTTTTTTGGGGGAGGTGCACTTCCTCCCTGGCATCACAAGACATCCTAGGCTCATCCTGTAGTGTTTCTGTCTTGGCCATAGAGTCAGCTTTTTTTTTTCTCGGGAACCCTGGTTCCTTTTATCGGAGAATGATATTTAGAGACCAAGATCTGGGTACTGGGTGCTCATGTCAGTTTTCTCAAGAGGACAAAGAAGTTCCAAGAACTCCTGAAGCTCACACAAGCAAGGAAGTAGCTCCCATTTCAGTACCACATTGGAGTTTGTTCAGTGCAGCCTGTAGTCCCTAGTGTATGATGGCCAGTTCTCCATACATGTCTTTTTTTTTTTTTTAATAAATTAAAAATTTTTTTTTCATGTTTATTTATTTTTGAGAGAGAGAGAGAGAGAGAGAGAGAGAGCAGAGGAAGGGCAGAGGGTGAGGGAGACACAAAATCTGAAGCAGGCTCCAGGCTCTGAACTGTCAGCACCGAGCCCGATGTGGGGCTTGAACTCACGAACCACAAGATCATGACCTGAGCTGAAGTCAGACGCCTAACTGACCGAGCCACCCAGGCGCCCATCACCTTGTATTGATTGCCAACTTTGTGTTATTTTTTCCTCTAAGTCTCTAATCACTAACATACTTTGAAGGTTTCTTTTTCAAAGATGGCCATCTATAATATTTTACCATCTGTCTAGAAGTGGGGCCTGATTTCCCTCTTCTTGAATCAATGACTTTTGTTTCTGAGAGAGAGAGAGAGAGAGAGAGAGAGAGAGAACATGAGCAGGGAAGGGGCAGGGAGACAGGGAGAGAGAGATTCTTAAGCAGGGTCCATGCTTAGCACAGAGCCCAATTCAGGGCTCAATCTTTTGACCCTGGGATCATGACCTGAGCCGAAATTAAGAGTCGGGTGCTTGCACTCTCAACAATAGCCAAATTATGGAAAGAGCCTAAATGTCCATCAACTGATGAATGGATAAAGAAATTGTGGTTTATATACACAATGGAGTACTACATGGCAATGAGAAAGAACGAAATATGGCCCTTTGTAGCAACGTGGATGGAACTGGAGAGTGTGATGCTAAGTGAAATAAGCCATACAGAGAAAGACAGATACCATATGTTTTCACTCGTATGTGGATCCTGAGAAACTTAACAGAAACCCATGGGGGAAGGGGAGAAAAAAAAAAAAAAGAGGTTAGAGTGGGAGAGAGCCAAAGCATAAGAGACTCTTAAAAACTGAGAACAAACTGAGGGTTGATGGGTATTGAGGAGGGCACCTTTTGGGATGAGCACTGGGTGTTGTATGGAAACCAATTTGACAACAAATTTTATATATTGAAAAAAATAAAAAAGAGTTGGCTGCTTAACTGACTGAACCACCCAGGTGCCCCATCAATGACTTTTTTTTATTATTATTTTTATTTTTTTAACGTTTACTTATTTTTGAGACAGAGGGAGACAGAGCATGAATGGGGGAGGGTCAGAGAGAGGGAGACACAGAATCTGAAACAGGCTCCAGGCTCTGAGCTGTCAGCACAGAGCCCGACGCGGGGCTCGAACTCACGGACCGTAAGATCAAGACCTGAGCCGAAGTCGGCTGCTTAACTGACGGAGCCACCCAGGCGCCCCAATGACTGGTTTTGATGACTAGAACATGAGACGGTAATACGGCTTGACTTCTGAGTTTCTGACATAAAATCCTTGTGATTTCTGACGTGGCTGCTTGAAACACTCCCTCCTGGAACCCAGGTGCTGAGCTGGGAGCAGCCAAGCCATGTGGAGAAGCAGGTGGAGGAGAGCCTAGATCACCCTGCCAGTAGCCCCAGAAAGCTGCCAGCTGATGACAGTACTGCCTGCAGCCTCATAAGAGAATGCTCTTGAATGTTCTGGATCGGCTGGGCCTCCAGATGACTACAGCCCCAGACCATGTCACAGGGAGCCGAAGAGCTGCCTGCTGAGCCCAGTCAATGCAGAGAATGAGAGCTACTGAAAAGGGATTATTTGGGACTGCTACCTAGCAATACGTAACAGGAACACATAGTATATATAATACCATAGTAATACTCTTATTATGTTTTTATTCATCGTCTGTTTTTCCTGTCAGACCGTGTCAGGAGAGCAGGTGTTTTGTCTGTTTTGATTAAATGACTACCAGGCCTAGAATCATGCCTGGCACAGAGGCACTCACGAATATTTGCGAAGAAATGAATAAATCCTGTGACCAGATTCCTTAAAGTGTGTCTGGGACTGAAAGAGAGAGCTGAGTGGGGGCTGGTTTTGGAGCTTGTCTTGGTCTGCTTGAGCGTTTGTTACAAAATACCACACATTGGGTGCCTTAAACAACACACTCTCTGAAGTCTCTTTTATAAGGACCCTAATCCCATTCGTGGGGGCTCTACTCTCATGATTTAATCACCTCCCAAAGGCCCCACCTTCCAATATTATCACACTGGGGAGTAGATTTCAACATATGAGTTGGGGGGTGGGGCACATTCAGTCTATAGCACCGCCAAGGTTTTGGGTCATTGGTCAGGGTAGAAATGAGATTTAGGACTGGGGAAGCAGCATGAGCTTCTCAGTTCAGGGTCTGCGGGGTAGCAGAGAGCAGGGCCTGAGGGGTCCAGTCTGAGGGTCTGGGGACTTGGGTCACCAGGGAGGAAAAGTGCAGGACCCCAGACTCCTCGGCGGTGAGTTATGGAAGGTGTAGGGACCGTTACTGGGAAATGGGTGGTCAGTACCCTGGGTCCTATTGCCCATATTGGTGTCCAGCCCACACTGCATGTTCAACACATGGTCCTCAGGGGCCTCTCAGCTTGGTGTGCAGGCCCCTGCTCGTCATAGAGGAGGAAGGGACAACTGAAGGCCATGACAACTGGCTGCTCTGGTCTGGGCTCAGCCACGGTCATGAAATATTAACACAGGGAGTGGGAGTTTGGGATCAGGGTTGGTCCCTACAGGGCTGGCACATCTGCCCTTCACTCTCTATGGTCCAGTACCCAGAGAGCCCTCTGTAAACACAAACAGGTGTTCCTTAGGCCAGCCCTTCCCGTGCCACTTGTTCCCTTGACTCCTTCTTCCCTCCTTGTAACATCTTCCCCTCTGATGTCCTTATTTACACCCTAGCCTCATTTCCCCAGGAGCAAACTCCCTTTTCTAGACCCAGTGCACTGCAGACTTCTGCCTCTCATCTTTCATGATGCGTTCTGAGACTTACTGAACTGAGTCCAGCCCCAGAGGCAGCGGCAGAAGTGACAGGGCCTTAGGAATCTTAAGTCCTATCTTTGGAGCAGGGCACCCAGTTTCTTTGTGGGGTCCATCCCAGACCTGGGAACCAGCTGCTATCGCCTGGAGACCTTCTGCCGTGCAGTGCAGAACCAATGGGCACTCAGTGGAAACATCTAGGTTATTTTGGGTTTTGGGAAACATTTTGCACCCAAGCCTGACACGGACAGGGGCAACTCTTGTGTTCAAAGCCCTATCTTGGTTTGGAGAGCAGAGGGCGACCCTGGGAGGTCCTGGCTGAGCAAGAGAAAGGGAGCTGGGTCCTCATCCCTGTGACCACACGGGGGCGCTGCTGCTGCACTGAGCAGCCTGGGAGGGTCTGGGCTGTAAGTTGGTCAGAAAAGGCTGACCTGAAGGCTGGGCATCTTCAACAGGGGCGTGAATCAGCTTCTGAGCAGCACGGGACGCCCCAGGTGTCAAGGTCAGGAATGGAGCAGGGATTGAAGGAGAGGAGAGCTCAAGGAGCCTTGTGCCATCTCTGAGGTTTGCGCCGTCTCTGAGGTTTCCACCTCTCCGCTACGACTCACCTCTGCAGCTCCTTGATGACAACACCCAGGAAAACCGAAAAGAAACATTTCCTTTTCCTACTTCTTTTCAGTACTCTTTCTTGATGCCCACAATAACATCTGTGTAACTTTTTCTCAGGAAGGATACACGAGAAGTTGGTCGACATGTGCATCCTTGGCGGGGGACCGGGGCCCCTGGGTTCTTGGAAGGGAGGAAAGTTTCCTACTGCAAGCCCTTTGGAATGAATTTGAATGATCTCTTCAAAACATTTTACATTAAAAATCCCTTTCATCTGCATGATCCTTGCCAGTGAATGTAGTTTGCTCGGCTGTGTCTGTGTGATGGGCCCAGATCCAGGCCCTCCACTGCCTGGTTCCTCCGCACGCCCAGGGTGTTCACACCTCAGAGCCTTCACTGCTCTTCCTGGCCTGAAAACATATCTCTCAGACAGCACTTCCTTCCCTGACATTCTTTTCCAATGTCCTCTTT
Organism: Panthera leo; assembly: GCF_018350215.1. Taxonomy (NCBI): domain Eukaryota; kingdom Metazoa; phylum Chordata; class Mammalia; order Carnivora; family Felidae; genus Panthera; species Panthera leo. The sequence continues at coordinate 30,232,338 of NC_056683.1, read as the reverse complement.
GAGAGGCCCTCCCTGTACTAGCCTCCCCATGTTGTCCCTCCCGCCTCCCTCTGACCCCTGCCCTCTTTGCCTTTGTTCACACCCTGTTCACTGATACACATTTTAAAGTATATTTCATTGTTTATTGTCTGCTCCTCCTTGAGAATATAAGCTTTACCAGAGGACAAGAGTAGAGATTTTGATTGTTCACAGCTGTATCTCCATTGTGTTGCAAGTGCCTGATTGTTGAATTTAAAACGTTTATTGAGTGAATGAATTAGTGAATGCACGTTCAGACTGACTCACAGACATGCACACTGCTACATACCAATACACAGACACCGTCACTCACACTGACACCTGCACACAGAACACGTATCGTCACTGTAGCCGGTCTTAAGGGCTTACTTCAAGTTTAACACACACCTTACTTGCTGACCTATGGCCCTTGATCTGTAACAGAACTAATTTAACTGATTTTCTTGGAGCTTTGCAGACAGTTGGCCTTGAGGAATGAAGGACCAGAGCTTTCCCAGGCTGCAGAGGCCAGCAAGTCTGTTAGAAGCTGCCTCAGCTTTCTGATTAGTCTAGCAATTCTTTTAGCAAAATGTTTGTTCTTTTTTTTTTTTTTTTTTTTTTTTTAGGTTACACAAATGATTTCATGACCTCCCTTTGTTATCTGTAGACCTGGCCCTCTCTTGCAGAAAGAACAGAGTCCTCCTGCATATCATGCAACAAGAACCAGACTCTCACACAACCCCCTTGCACGGAGACTATTTGGAACTGGCCCCATCCAGTCTGCACGTGGTTAAGAAATGTTGCAGGCCACTGCATTCCCTTTGCTGATTAAGTACCCTGAACCCCTTTCAAAACCCCCGGGCCAGGCAGAAACCTTAGAGTTGGCTTTTGGTCAAGAGTCTTCCTTCTCCCTGGGTTACTGGCCTCCTGGATAAAGCTCAAATTCCTTTCCAATCAGAACTCATCTCTTAAGTAAGGATCTTTCAGGCTACCAGCAGCTGAACTTGGATTTGGTAACACACACACACACACACACACACACACACACACACACACCTCGATGCCTAATTTTCATTCCACATTATGTTGTGAACATGTCCCAGGTCTTTATGAATGATTTGAACAACTTTCTCCAGATTATTGTGAAAGTTTCCAAATGTACCTAAAGTTTGAAAGAATAGTCCCTAGCACCCTAGACTTAGTCAATTTAATATTTGCCTCATATGTGTAATAAATTGTATTTATTTTTTTAGGTTTTAAAATTTATTTTCTTTTTTGGCAATAAATTCTATTTCTGTAATTCTGCATAAATATTTGAAAATTACCTACCAATCTCAAGACTCTTATCCCTAAGTACTTCAGCATTCATCTCTTAAAAAATTAATTTTTTCACTCAATATTGTTATACAATTCTCTTAGTTATTGTCCAAAAGTCTTCTATTTGGAGGACAGGGGAGCTCAGGGGTGCTTGGGCCATCTCTGAGGTTTCCGTTTCCTCCAGGCAACCCCTCTTTCCAGTTCCTTAATGGTAACAGCAGGAAAATGAAAAGTAGAAACATTTTCTTCTATTCCCTAATTCTCAGTTTTTGGAAACTTAGTTTTTAATTTTTTTAAAAATAGGCTTTTTTAAATGTTTATTTGTTTTTGAGACAGAGCATGAACGGGGGAGGGTCAGAGAGAGAGGGAGACACAGACTCTGAAGCAGGCTCCAGGCTCTGAGCTGTCAGCACAGAGCCTGACGCGGGGCTCGAACTTACAGACCGTGAGATCATGACCTGAGCTGAAGTCAGACGCTTAATCGACTGAGCCACCCAGGCATCCCTAAAAATAGTTTTAATGTTTATTTACTTTTGAAAGAGAGAGAGTGAGCAGGGAAGGGGTAGAGAGAGGGAGACAGAGGGTCAGAAGCAGGCTCTGCACTGTCAGTGCAGTCTGATGTGGGGCTTGAACTCAGGAACTGTGAGACCATGATCTGAGCTGAAATCAAGAGTCGGACAGTTAACCCACTGAGCCACCCAGGCGCCCCACGAAGGCTTGTGGAAGGTGAGATTTGAAAGGGGACTTGAGGTCTGTTTGTAGGGAGATGGGAATATGAAGCTAAAGAATTTGGGCTTTAATTGGGAGCCATGAGAGTTGTGTTGTTTTTGTTTTTTTGCAAGTGCTTCTTAAAATTAATGTTTTTTGTTTTTTTGTTTTTTTTTTTTACTTTGAGATAACTGAAGATTCATGTGCAATTATGAGACATAATATAGGTCCTGAGCAATTTTTACTCAGTTTTCCTCAATGGTAATACCTCGCAAAACTCTAGTCAATATTAAAACCAGGATATTAACATTGATACAATCCACTGTTCTTATTCAGATTTCCCCAGTTTTACTTGCATTCATCTGTGTATGTACAGCAAAACCTTGGTTTGTGAGCATAATTCGTTCCAGAAACATGCTTATAATCCAAAGCACTTGTATATCAAAGCAAATTTCCCCGCAAGAGATAATGGAAACTCAGATGATTCATTCCACATCCCAAAAATATTCATATAAAAATGATTAAAATACTGTAATATAATATAAAATAATAAAGAAAATACAAAATATAAAGAAAAATAAACATATTAACCTGCACTTACCTTTGAAAACCTTCGTGGCTGGTGTGAGGGAGACAAGAGAGAGGAAGGTGATTGTATCAGATGACTTTCACTCTCACTAAAGGAATTACTGCTATCTATTGGCTCAAAGGAATCTTTTTCTGCATGGGGGTCATTGTATACACTCGCATGGATGTTGACTACAGTACAATATTAATAAACCCTTGTCATATACCGTATATAATGTAACTGGCAGTGAGGCAGCAGGGGAAAGGGTCTATATCTGCAGGCAGCCTGACCTAGAATGAAGCAAAGCATTCCAAAGTTTACTCTTGTCTGGAAAAGCAAAGGACTGTCTATAGGTGCTTTGAAGTGACAAAAAATACACTAGTGCCAGTTGTGGGCACCTTCCAACGTTCTGAAAAATCACTGATTTCTGCCAAACACCATGGCCTGAGACCGAGCATCTGCCATGGGAGATGATCACCCACAATCCAATGAAGAGAGAGACAGAGAACCATTGGCTCAGTTGTGACCATGTGATGTTCAGTGTCACATACTGCTCGTATTGCAAGACATTGCTCATTAATCGAGTTAAAATTTATTAGAAAGTTTGCTTGTCTTGCGGAACACTCACAGAATGAGTTACTCGCAATCCAAGGTTTTAACTATATTTCTTTTTCTTTTCTTTTCCTTTTTTTTTTTTTTTTTTGTCTGAGAAGGAGCTCGCTTTTTGGGGAGTAGAGCACTGCATGTGGCCAACACACCACACATCACGTTCCTACACATCGCACTTAAAAAGGTATATGGGAGGTTTTGCTAAGAAAGATCAACTAGAACATGGGTTCCTCTGGGCAACTTCCCCATCCCTCCGAGGAGTCGGCACATTCCCAACCATTTCCTGGAAGGCAAATGTGGTCGCTACACGTAGAGCCCCCGCAGGGGTGCCTTCTTGTTTTTTATAAAGAACATTTTCTTTAGATTTTTTGAAGTCTTCATTTGTTACTTTCATCCTACAGACCAGCTTCTGTATGGATTGCCTTGATGTTGGCCCCAGAGAGGTCATCTTTAGCCATGATCAAGTTGTCCAGGGTTACATCATTGGTCAGGGTCATCCTGCTTGTATGGATCTGAAAGATGGGCTTCTTAGTCTTTTCACCTGGCAGGGGAATTCAATTTTCCTGTCAATGTAGCCTGGTCTGATAAGTGCTGGGTCCAAAGTTTCTATTCAGTTTGTGGCCATGATAACTTTCACATCACCCCTTGAAACAAATCCATCCAACTGGTTCAACAGTTCCAACATTATTCATTGAATTTCTCTCTCACCACCGGAATTTGAGTCTACTTTTTGTTCCAATGGCATCAATTTCATTAATAAATACGACGGATGGTGCATGTTCTTCTGCAACTTGAAACGATTCCTGAAGGAGTTTGGGCCCATCACCTAGGTACTTCTGAATAAGTTCAGAGCCAACCACTCTTTAAAAAAAATTTTTTTAAGGTTTATTTATTTTTGAGACAGAGAGAGACAGAGCATGAACGGGGGAGGGGCAGAGAGAGAGGGAGACACAGAATCGGAAGCAGGCTCCAGGTTCTGAGCCATCAGCTCAGAGCCCGACGCGGGGTTCGAACTCATGGACCGCGAGATTGTGACCTGAACTGAAGTCGGACGCCCAACAGACTGAGCCACCCAGGCGCCCCCAAACCGCTCTTTTAAAAAAAAAATTATTACAAACAAATTTTTTTAATGTTTATTTATTTTTGAGAGAGAAACCGAGTGCGAGTGGGGGAGGGGCAGAAAGAGGGGGAGACACAGAATCCAAAGCAGGCTCCAGGCTGTGAGCACAGAGCCCAGTGTGGGGCTCTAACTCATGAACCGTGAGATCATGACCTGAGCCAAAGTCAGATCATGACCTGAGCCAAAGTCAGACACTTAAACTGACTGAAACACCCAGGCACCCCTAGAGCCAACCACTTAAGAATGTGGCTGAGGTTAGGTTTGCTAATGCTTTGGCTAATAAGGTTTTACCTGTGTCAGGTGGAACGTACAGAATGACACCCTTGGGGGCTTTATATCCATCTCTTCATAATATTCAGGATGAGTGAGAGGAAGCTTCACAGATTCTTTAATTTCCTGGATTTGGTTGTCCAACCCCCCAACATCAGCATAGGTTTCCTGGGGGTGACTTTCCTACCTTCATCACTGTGACCAAGGGATCTGTGTCATCTGTGAGCACCCATATGACGGCATCACCTTGTGGTTGAGCAGGACCAAGCAGCCTGCTCCCAGCAGATCCTTGTCTACAAAGGAGAGAGTGCTGACGTAGTGTTCTGAGCCCACAGATGTAGACACGATGGCATGATTGTCATCAGTGATCTCTTCCAAGCTTCCTACTGACACTGGGGTCCCCCTCAGATCATCCACCTTTGATCTTTCCTCCTCTTGCTTTTCTTCTTAAAGGCTTTATTTGTTCCTGATTTCTAATGAATTCTTCCTCCATGAGAAGATAGTCTTTAATTCTAACTTCAGTAATTTTAGCCAGCACTGAGTGTGACATGTCACCAGTGGCAGCTTGCTGGCAGCATCTGGTCCCTTTGTATACTTCTTCTTTTTCCCCACTCTAGTTGGTACAGAAGGTTCGTATTTCTTTTTCTTCTCCTTGTCATCCTTCTTGCCACCTCCAGGACCATGACCAACACTCTGACTTAGACAATGTTGCTTTGGCCACACGGACTGCCGCTGCCAGGATTGCTTAATCCTATGGAATTTTATCATATATGTGTGTTTGTTTATCTATAACCACAGTCAAAATATATTCCAAAGATTCTTTTTATTTTTTATTGATTAAAAAAATTTTTTTAACATTTTATTATTGAGAGACAGAGAGACACAGAGTGTGAGCAGGGGAGGGGCAGAGAGAGGGGAAGACACAGAATCTGAAGCAGGCTCCAGGCTCTGAGCTGTCAGCACAGATCCCGACATGGGGCTCACTCACAAACTGTGAGATCACAACCTGAGCTGAAGACGGTTGTCTAACTAACTGAGCCACCCAGGTGCCCCTCTATTTTTCTAATAATTTTATAATTTTACATGTTATATATAAGTTCTATTATACATTTTAAATTCATATTATAAGGTGAGAGATTTAGGTTTAAGTTTTTTGTTTGCTTATGTGTTTTTGTCTATGGACGTCCAATTGCTCTGGCATCATTTATTGAAAAGGATAGTTCCTTTTGCATTGAATTGCTTTTGTGCCTTTTTCAAAAGTCAGCTGAGCATATTTGTGTGTGGGGGGGCGCTATTCCTGGGTTTTCTCTTCTGTTCCATTGATCTGTATGTCTATTTATCTGCCAGTTAATTAAAATCTGTTTTAATTACTACAGCTATATTTTAAGACTTAACATCAAATAGAGTGACTTTTCTCACTTTATCCCTCTTTTTCAAGAGTGCGTTAGCTATTTAGGTACTATGCCTTTCTGTATAAATTTTAGAATAAGCTGGTCTAACTTTGCTGGGGCAAAAATTACATTAAACCTATGGATCAATTTGGAGGGAATCGACATCTCTACTAAGTTGACTCTTCTAATACATGAACATATTATGTCTCTATTTAATTTGATTTCTTTTAATTGCATTTTGTAATTTTCAGCATTCAGATCCTTTATGTGTTTTGTTAAATGTATATACAGTATTTCATTTTCTTTATAATAACTATAAATAATGTTGTGCTTTTAATTTTGGTTTCCATATAACCTGTATTACTATATAAAAACATCCTTTTACTTTCAATCTACCTGTGTCATTAAATGTAAACTGAATTTCTTCTCACTTCAACCACCAAAAAAAAAAAAAAAAAAAATGCTGGGACACACAGATGCGCTGAGAAAGTACAACTTAGAAGCTTTTTGAGTCTTGATTGCAATGCTGTTTAGATACTTCTGTAGGAAGGGGCAAAATCACTTTATAGATTAGATTCGTGGGCACCTGGGGGGCTCCAACGGTTAAGTGTTGGATTCTTGGGTTCAACTCAGGTCATAATCTCAGGGTTTGTGGGTTCGAGCCCTGAATGGGGCTCTGCCCTGGCAGCACAGAGCCTTCTTGGGATTCTCTCTCTTCTCTCTGTCCCTTCCCTGCTTTCTCTCTTTCTCTCAAAATAAATAAACATTAAAAAGAAAAGAAAAGAAACTGATCTCTATGAGAATCTCTAGCTGGAGCTTTGAACCACAACTTCAGGTCTAAAGAGAAAATCCATATGCCTCCACCTCCATTCCCAGGCAAGCTCACTCTCTGGCATCCAGTTTACTGGGGGCGAGTTTTCTTTTAGGAGTCCGGAGGAGAGGTAAGGACTAGGAGCTCAGCACAAGTCGAGGGATTTCAGAAGGGAAAGGGACAAAACGGGGCCAATCCCAACCTGGTGTCTTTCCCTGGTTTCCTCAGAAAGACCCTGGGCCAGGCCTCCGGGTGACAAAGAGCGCTCTGTGTAGGTGAGAGGAATCCGGGCAAAGTCGCGGGTCCCTGGGAAAGACTGGCTTTGAAAGTCCCGGGCTTGAGATAGGTCTGGGGCGGGAAAGCCCAGTTCCCCGCTACTCCGCGCTCATTTCACTTCTCTCAACCTGTGTCAGGTCTTCTTGCCTGGATACTCATGACGCGGCCCCAGTTCGCACTCCCATTGCTTGTCCGGTGTCTAGAGAAGCCAATCAGCGTCACCGCGGTCCCTGGCCTGTCCTGGCCACGGACCCGCTGTGACTTCTATTCTCCAGACCCTGAGGATGCGGGTCGTGATGCCCCGAACCCTCCTCTTGCTGCTGTCGGGGGCCCTGGCCGTGACCCAGACCTGCGCGGGTGAGTGCGGGGTCGGGAAGAAAGGGCATCTGTGGGGCAGGAGCGAGGGGACCGTCCGGCGGGAACGCGGGGCCCTAGGGAAAGTGCCTGTCGCCCCCGCCCCAGAATCCTACCCACCCTGGCAGTCCTCCCCGTCCCTCCCCGACTCCTCCTTGCTCTCCCCCACTCGGACCCCCCACCCCCTGCCCTCCTGGCCGCTTCCACCTGGGATCCGGGCCTCGCGCCGGGACCAGGGTCGGGCGGGGTCTCAAACCCTCCGCGCCCGTAGGCTCCCATTCCTTGATGTATTTCGGCACCGCGGTGTCCCGGCCCAGCCTCGGGGAGCCCCGGTACTTGGAAGTCGGCTACGTGGACGACACACAGTTCGCGCGGTTCGACAGCGACGCCTCGAGTCCGAGGATGGAGCCACGCGTGCAGTGGTTGAAGCAGGAGGCGCCGGAGTATTGGGAGCAGGAGACGCGGGGCGCCAAGGACACCGCACAGACTTTCCGACAGAGCCTGAACACGCTGCGCGGCTACTACAACCAGAGCGAAGCGGGTGAGCGACGCGGACCCGGGTCAGGGTCACGACCCCATCCCCGGGGTTGCCCGAGTCTTTGGGTCCGAGCACCACCCTGAGGCTGCGGGACCCGCCCGTCTCCAAACCCGGGAAAAGCGCGCGGGCACTTTTACCCGCCATTCAGTTTTGGCTTTAAGCCCTGGGGTTCGGGGTGTGGGAGGGGGCGGGGCTCCAGGGCGGAGCTGACCTCGGGGGCGGGGCCAGGGTCTCACACCATCCAGTGGCTGTCTTCCTGCGAAGTGGGGCCCGATTGGCGCCTCCTCCGAGGATACTGGCAGTTCGCCTATGACGGCGAGGATTACATCGCCCTGAACGAGGACCTGCGCTCTTGGACCGCGGCGGACACGGCGGCGCAGATCACCCGCCGCAAGTGGGAGGCTGCCGGAGCAGCCGAGCATCAAAGGAACGACCTGCAGGTCACGTGCGTAGAGTGGCTCCGGAAGTACTTGGAGAGAGGGAACAAGACACTGCTGCGCACAGGTACCAGGGGCCGCGGGGCTTCCCACGATTTCCCCTCCAGCTGAGGCCTCCTAAGAGAATAGGAAGAACTGGGATCCACAGCAGTATATGGCCCTCCCCTGTGTCGGGAGACTGACTGCTCGGGTTTTCAGATCCGGTCCCAGAGAGACCCCCAAAGGGTCTGTCTTTCTCCTAGAGACTGTTGAAGGATAGAGTCTCTCCAGGGATGGAGGAGGAGACCATTTCTGAAATAATTGATCAGCGTTTCCCTTTGGCTCACTGTGGCTTTGGGAACCTTGGGGGATTTTCTCAGGCTTTGTTCTCTGCCCCACACTCATGTGTTTGGGGTATCTGACTTCACCTATTCTGAGTCATTTGGCCTCCAGCCAGGTCCGGACCAGAAATCCCTTTCTTTTCTGCTCTCAGAAACCTGCCTTCTACAGTGGGCCGTCTCACCCTAATTCTAGAACTTTCCAAACAAGAAGAGATTATGTGTCTAGGCTGGTGTCTGGGTTTTTGCTCCCTTCCCCAATTCCAGCTCTCTTGTCCATTCTCAAGATGGCCACATGAGAATTGCCTCAGTGGCCCGAGACAGTTGTAAAATTCCTTAATTTTCTGACCCTTCTCTTCAGACCCCCCGAAGACACACATCACCCACTACCCCACTTCTGACCATGATGTCACCCTGAAGTGCTGGGCCCTGGGTTTCTATCCTGCGGAGATCACCCTGACCTGGCAGCGTGATGGGGAGGACCTGATCCAGGACACGGAGTTTGTGGACACTAGGCCTGGGGGAGATGGGACCTTCCAGAAGTGGGTGGCTGTGGTGGTGCCTTCTGGAGAGGAGCAGAGATACACGTGCCATGTGCAGCATGGGGGGTTGCCCAAGCCCCTCATGCTGAAATGGGGTAAGGACAGGGGGAGACCTGGGTATGGAGCCAAACTTGGAGAACTCAGGAGCCCTTCTGGACACATTCAGCAGGGTTGAGGCTGAGACCTCGGAGTCAAGGCCCTCACTTTATCCTCTCTTCCCAGAGTCCCCTCCTCAGCGCAGCATTCCCATGGTGGGCATTGTTGCTGGTCTGGTTTCCTTTGTGGTCATCAGTGCTGTGGTGGTTGGAGCTGTCATATGGAGGAGGTACAGCCAAGGTACGGAAGGGGAGTGCTCTGAGTTTTCTTGTCTTTCTGTAGTGTTTCAAGTCCAGGTAGAAGTTTGTCCTGCCTTGTTTATGGGAAGTGCCATCCATGCACATGTGCTTGTCCACTGTGCAGCTCATTGCTACATTCACTCTGGAGTAAAGCTCTGTGAGAATGAAGGGCAAACTTATCACCTTGATGAATGTGGTGATAGGATCTGATTTCCAGCAGTCACAGATCAGAGAATAAGGTCCTTGCTGAGGACAGACTCCAGGAGAATTGTTGGTCTAGCCCTGACATCTCTTTTCTTCATGTCCCCCTGATCCTGCCATAGGTTTGTAGTTACAGTTCTGGAAACTTCCCTGTGGTCCAGGTTAGCAGTTTCATCTAGGATCTCGGGCTCTGCCTCCTCCGTGGCATCTCATGTGATATTTTCTTTCCATAGGTGGAAGAGAAAGGAGTTATGCTCAGTCTGCATGTAAGTATGGAGGGGGTGATCCCTGAGACCCTGGGATAGTGTAGACAGGACCCCGTGGGGAGCTCACCCACCCCAAAGCTACTCCTTTAGTCTCATCTCCTGGGGGCTCTGACCAGTTCTGTTTGTTCTAACGCAGGTAGTGACAGTGCCCAGGGCGCTCTCCACTGCTAAAGGTGAGACCCTGAAGGGCCTGAAGTAGGGAGGGGAGAGGGGAAAGGGGCTATGTATGGGAAATGGGGATTCTTTGAGTAGGATATCTTGAGCATGTGGTAGGCTATTGAGAACGTCAACACTTATATGACTAACCTGAATTTGTTCATGATTATTTTCTTCCCCAGTGTGAGCCAGCTGCCTCGTGGGGGACTGAGTGATGCAAGATTTGTTCACTTTCCCACTTTGTGACCAATGCCCCTGATATCTCTTTCTACAAAGGGCTTCGGCATGTGTCCTCGTTCCTATTACCATAATGTGAGGAGGTGGGGAGACTGCTCCCTGCCTCCATGACCCCACCCCACACTGACCTGGGTTCTCTTTCCTCGTCTGCTTTCATGATCCAGTAGAGGGAGAGTGGGCCACCTCCATCCCTGTCTTTATGTTTCACTGAGCTACAACTTCTTACTTCCTTGTTGAACGTAGGGCTCTGGATGTGAATTTGTTTTTCCAGTTCTGGTCAGGAGGAGTTGATCAGTTAGTTAAAGAAGAAGATTCCTAAAGTTTGAGAGGGGAAAGAAATGGAAACCCTGAGAACCTCCCAGAAGCTGCAGGTTTGGTGTGCCGAGTCTGCTCTGGGTGGGGACAGGAATAAGCTGTGAGGGGCCTAGCGTTGTGGAGCCTCATGCCCAGTTGGTACAACATGGATGTGACATGGTCACTGCTCAGCTGGGGAACCTCTTTGCGCTTTTGTCTTTGTCCCTCCAGTAGCACCTGCCTTTATAGGACTGTGATCACTCAGGATATCACCTGGATATCTGGATATTGCCCAGACCTTGTCCTGCCTCCAGGACTATGGGCAACAAGACATTGTATGGCTGGGTCAGCTGAGGCTCAGGCCTGGGTCAGGCCTCAGTCCCGTCTCTGGGTGTTTATTCGTTGTTTCTTTGTTTCTGTAGAGGATTAGGCCCGTTCTCTTTTTTGTGTGGGAGTTCTGGTCTAATTCACCTGTGGGTGTCTCCTCGGTGACAGCAGAAGGAGATATTTGGCCTGTCAGCATCTGCACAAGGCCCTGGGTGGCCCTGTTCATAGGAATCTGTAGTATCCAGAGGTTATTTTCAGGCTCATTCAGGTCTTGGCCTCCTTCTCGGGCTTGATTGTTCTTCCCATCTTTTCTGAAGTCTTCTGAGAGGAGCAGATTCTAGCAGACAGGAAGCATGCCATAATTTCTTATTTTAAATTAGTTCTTGTTCTGTTTCCATCCTCTGCTTGCCCACCCTCTGCCCTGGTGATCCTGGTGCTGGCTCCAGCTCCAAGTCATGGAGTTATGAAGCAGAGTCTCCTTAGATTTATATTTGGTTGGGAAATAGCACCTGTGAATCGAGGATGGTTTTTGAAAATGGGCATCTCCTTGGTGTGCAGGGGAGTTGGTGTGAGAGTGGGGACGGGAGGGGGAGGGCAGTGCTGTGAGAGGAGCACAGGGGCACTAATGGCAGTGTGAAGGGTGATTGTGCTGTCGCTGCCACAGAGCTGCTGTGGTCTGAGGCTACATTAGTAAAGATACTGCCTCCAGATTAGGGAGGTGCTGTGCACCGATCGCTCCTTCACTGTGTGTGTTGTGTGCAAGGTATATGACACACTGTTTTCTGCATCTGGGAAACACGATAGAAGTTTCTGTGTTTAGGACAAGGCGCTGCTGCTGGTCTTTACATCACACTTTCAGTAGCAAGAATGGAGATGAGGATTCCCACACGGCTGTGCGTCAGCCTCACTTGCAGGGCTCGTTAAATAAGCGATTCCTTGATCTTGCGCCGAGGACTCTGAGTCTGTGGGTCCGGGGAGAGGCCTGTGCATTTTGTGAGAGGCCTGGCGCTCAGCCAGATCTGGAGCCAGTGAGGTCAGCGATCAGAGCAGCCAGCCTGGGGAGGGGCATTAAAGCCACATTTAAATGTGTGTGTGTGTGTGTTTTTTTTTTTTTTAAATCTTTGGAGAGGAAAGGGAAGACATAACGTTGTCAATATGAGATGTGGTGTTGTGAGATGTGTGTTATCGTATCCTGAGGTATGGTCGGGTGGGAGGACTAGGGAGTGGTTCGCGGTTCAGTGTGACGAACACCTCGGAATGCTTGCTCTCGGCAACTACTTCCCTGATTGACTTTTCAGAGCAAACAATGGGATCTAAGCTTGTTCAAACTTAGCCAAAAGGTACTGTGCGCACACACACACACACACACACACACACACACACACACACACACACACATTTTATATGCATATAAAGTATTCTTTTGGGGAAGATCGTAGAACAGGCTACACAGCCAGGAACAGAGTCCACAAGTGCACGTTAGGTTGGGTCTCACACAGGAACTGTGGCCTCTGCTGCTGGGCACAGATGTCACTGCTCACACTGCTGCCTCCATTGAAGCAGGACACTGGCCCCTGTGGCTAGGACTGACATCGCTGCTGATTGTGGGACCGGGTGACACACTGCCACTCGCGCTGCCTGTGCAAGTACATTGTGCACAGCTGCACCTTCTCTTTGTCACCAGGTCCAGCACGTGGTCACCTGCCTGGCAGAGCCTCACGCCGTGTCTAACTGGAAGGATGTTGGGACAGCAGGTCCTTCCTCTTCCATGGAGAGAGGCGGCGTCTTCCAAAGACTCTAAATGTGGAATTCTCATGTAGGGGGGCAGTGCCGGTGCTGGGGGTGAGGGCTGGAGAAAGGTCGGCTGATTGCCATTCTCGGAGCACAGACCTGAGGCTGCAGCTTGATCTGGTGCCCTGCAGGCACTCAGGTTCAGTTGGAGGAGCAAGTTTCTAGTAAACGACATCGCTCTTCTCGTTCCCTGGATGCTATGTGATTAGATGCAGCTTTGTCCACTCCGGTTTACGCTCATAAATAAGTGCAGTGGCGTTGTGGTCTGGTGAAGTGATTGCTCAAAACGTGTTTGCCCAGCCTCTGTCTCTTGCAAGGAGGAGAACACCTGGGTCTGTAAGACGTCAGGGGGTCTCTGCGTGCACTGACTGTCATGTTAATGTTTGTATTTCCCCGTGCATGGAAATACTCTGGGGAGAGAATCTCTAACATTTGTCAGCTTTATGTGATCCTCACAAAGGACTAAAAACCAACCAGCCAGAAAACCCAAACCACCAGCCTGGTTTTCTAGTGTAGCCATAGTGTCCCTCAGAGACTTAAGTGTTAGTTAATAGCAATTCAACTGAGAAAATTTATTTTATTTTATTTTTGAGAGAGAGAGAGAGGGTGCAAGTGAGAGAGGGGCAGAGAGAAACAGAAGGAAAGAGAGAGAAGTGGAGCTTGAGCTCTGCTCACCCGGAGTGGGACCTCACCTCACCCGATGTGGGGCTCGAACTCATGAACCATGAGATCATGACCTGAGCTGAAGTCAGATGCTAAATGTCTGAGCCACCCAGGCGCCCTCAACCGAGAACATTAAAAGGTCGAATTGACTTTATTCAACTGTTCATGAATTGAGCAGTCTCCCAGCTAGAAAATAGAAAGGAGACATGGGGCTCCTGGGTGGCTCAGTCAGTTAAGTGTCTGGCTTCAGCTCAGGTCATAACTTCGTGGTTCAGTTTGTGAGTTTGAGCCCCACGTTGGGCTCTGTGCTGACAGCTCAGAACCTGGAGCCTGCTTTGGATTTTGTGTCTCCCTCTCTCTCTGCCCCTCCCCTGCTCGTGCTCTGTCTTTCAAAAATAAATATTAAAAAAAAAAAAAGAGACTCTTCCAGCTGCAGAAAGGATTTTAAAGGCAGAGTGGAAGGGGAAAAAGGAAATTATTCATTAAAAAATGCATTGCTTTAAGCAAGGTGGCCCTTCTAAGGGGAAAGGAAGTGGTCTTTCAGTGGCTTACCTACTTGTGCTGAGCAGGAAATTCCAGGTTGGCTGATTACAGGTCACATTTCTGGGAGAAGCTGAAGATGCATTTAGGTTAAGGATTAAGATCTTGGTGGTATTTGGCTTAGGTGACTTCATTTTGGGTCTGCTGTCTTCCTTTTTTAACAGGACCATGAACAGCTGGTAGCAGACGGAAGGACATGATATAAATGCTTACACTTATCTTATCCTTTGCTCCTGGATGAGAGGAAGCACAGACTTGCTCTCCCTCTAAATTTCTCTTTGTGGAGCCGTAAGGGTTTTTTCCTCCATTCAACCAATGCTCTGATTCCCTGTCACCAATTCAATTCATTTCATCAGTCTTTTTTTTTTTTTTTTTTAAATTTATTTTTGAGACAGAAACAGAGCAGGAGAGGGGGAGGGGCAGAGAAAGAGAAAGACAGAATCCCAGGGAGACACAGAATCCGAAGCAGGGTCCAGGCTTTGAGCGGTCAGCATAGAGCCCCATGTGGGGCTCGAACTCATGGATGTGAGATCATGACCTGAGCCAAAGTTGGGCGCTTAACCAACTGAGCCACCCAGGTACTCCCAATGCAATTCATTTTAATTCTGACACTGTTGACCTGGAGTTAGCATGAGACCCACAGGTGTGAGGATGCTTCCTACAAGATTGCCCTCACTTCACAGGCACGTCTCAACTGTTACGTTCCCACGTCGCCTGCACTTTTGTTCCACTTGGCTACAAAGTTGAGGGTACTCTCAAAGTTCAATAATTTGCTAGAACAACTCCTAGAACTCAGGAAAATTCCATTATTATTGTGGTTTACTATAAGGACACACATGAGCAACCAGATGAAGAGGCACATGAGTGTGGGAGCGTGAAGGTCGGAGTTGCAGGAGCCTCTGTCACCGTGGGGTTGGAATGTGCCACCCTCTGAGCATGTCAGTGTGTTCATTTCAGAAGCTGTGAACTCTGTCGTTTAGAAGCTTTTTTTTTTTTTTTTTTTTTTAACGTTTATTTATTTTTGAGACAGAGAGAGAGCGTGAACGGGGGAGGGGCAGAGAGAGAGGGAGACACAGAATCGGAAGCAGGCTCCAGGCTCTGAGCCATCAGCCCAGAGCCCGACGTGGGGCTCTAACTCGCGGACCGCGAGATCGTGACCTGAGCTGAAGTCGGACGCTTAACCGACTGAGCCACCCAGGCGCCCCTGTCGTTTAGAAGCTTTTATGGAAGCTTCATGATACAGGTGTGCTTGATTCCATCACTGGCGAGTCAGTGATTCGCCACTGATTAAAGTCAGTGATTAAAGTCAGCCTCCAGAGCCTCTCCCCAGAGGTCAGGGAAGGAGGCTGAGGTTGCCAACTCTCTAATCATCGCTTGGTCTTTCTGGTCACCAGCCCCCAACCTGAAGCTATCTAGGCCCCTCGGCCAAGTCCTCTCATTAGCATACCAGAAACACTCATATCACTCAGGAGATCCCAAGGGTTTGGGGAAGTCTGTGCCAGGAACCAGAGACAAAGACCAAATAAGTCTACCACAGGCCACTCCTTGGTCTTTGACCACAGGTCCCTTGTAGCGACAGGACCATAGCTGAAAAGATACTGGCACACTACCAAAGTCCCATTCAGTCAGTGACAATTAGCCCATCATCCTGCTGTATGACAGTGTCTCCCAGGATCGCTCAGGTCTCCTGGTTCCATTTAGTCTCGTCAGGTTCCAGAAGCAGGAATGGTGTCACAGCGTGTGGCTCCCTCTCTCAGGCATCTGGTATAATCGAGCTAAGAGGCAGTGTCCTCTCTTGCTCACACCTCTTGGGAGGTGTTAATGTAATGCTGGGTTTCCCTCATTACGTAACTCATTTATCCATTCCTTTACCCTCAGCTGTTGTTTCTATTTCTCTCCATTTATACCCAACTTTCTGCGGTTGGAAGGGACGTTATGTGTAGCTGCTGTGCTGGTCTAGACTGCGGGCAGCAATACAGTCTGGCAAGTCCCTCCTCCCCTGTCTTCTCTCGTCCATAGAGGGGAGGGTCACACCCGGACAGAACTTGTGGGCTAACTGACCAGTAGGCAATCTAGCGGCACTCACCGTCAGCCCCAGCTTTGCCAGATGGGGCGAAGGCACAGCCCTCCCATTCAGTCCCTTAGGAAATCTCACATCAAGGTCGAACAACGGAGGTACGGTCGCCTGCTTAGGAGTCCTTCCTGTTTCTGGCACTCGTACTTGCATTCCTGTCCTGAGACACTGTAGCGGGTAGGAAGAGGGAATGTTGAGGTGAACTATAGTCATACCAATGTCCTCTCACTTGGGAAGGATTATAGAGTCACGCTTACATGCCCCGCCCTCCTGCCCAGATCCATCAAGGAAACAAAACAGACACCTTTTCCCCCTAACGGGGACACTCCTGATTCCCACGCATGCTGGGTTGGAGCACACTCTGTGAAGGTGTGTGAGCCAGCACTTCATGTCTCTGTGGCCCTATTTTCACAGTATTTCCATTGTCCATTCCAACTCTCTGTTAAGCTGTTTCTCTGTCGGTATATCTGTATGCCCATTGTTGGACATCATGGCTTGTAATGTATTTTTTTAGCATGAGGAAATGTGACCGAGCATTCCAAACTAGTACAGTATCTTTTGTTTGTTTTGTCACATGTGCACCGAAAGGCAGGTATAAAAATGTTCTCAGCGGCACTGTTTATGATTGCCCCAAATGGGAAACAACGTCAATGTGCCTAAAAAGAACATATGTACATGAACTGTAGCACAGCCTTACAATGGACTGCCACACAGCCCTGAAAAAGACTGGGCTCTCGCTACACCCTACGGCATGGGTGAACCTCACAGACGTGACACTGAGTGTAGGAAGCCAGACACGTGAGAGACACAGACTTTTTGTATGTGAAGTTGAAGATGAGGACTCATTTGTAGTGCCAGAAGTCAGAAGAGTTGTTACCTCTTGTGGTGGCGTATTGACTGGGAATCTCTCCGAAACCCAAAATGCTCTGCATCTTGCTCTGGGTGGTAGTACATGGGAAGTGCATACGTGTAAAATTTCATCGAGCTGTCCACACAGGATCGATGCTCTCTGCATTTTATTAAAAATTTTTTTTTACATTTATTTATTTATTTTTGAGGGCGACTGAGACAGCACGAGTTGGTGGGGGGCAGAGAGAGACGGGGAGAGAGAGAGAAAAGTCCCAAGCAGGCTCCACGCCATCAGTGCAGAGCCCGACGTGGGGCTCGAAGTCAAGAAACTGTGACACCGTGACCTGAGCCGAAACCAAGAGTCGGATGCTTAACTAACTCAGCTACCCAGGTGCCCCTATTTTTTTAAAATTTTAATTGAATTACAGCTATGTTCTTTTTCTTTTCTTTTCTTTTCTTTTTTTAATAGCACTCTAGACATTTGCAACTACCACTGAGTAAGCAAAACCCAACCCAGAATCTCTGTTCCTGTCAAGACCCATTTGCAGCCCTCCCTTGGGGTTACTAGTATTGCTCTGACTTGCCAGCTATGTTCAAGGACTTCCTACCAGGGAATCTGCCTCCTAGCTGTCTGTAGTGTGTGGCTGGCAGTGAGAACAGTTCCTTTTGGTATTTTGGGCCACAGAGGATGCAAGTAGACTATATGTAGTTTCAGCCTTCTCTGGATTACTGCAGCCCCCAATGTCCCTTTAGTTCACGTACCCAAGGGGCCACCTCAAGAGAGGACATCAAGATACCCACTCATCACTTCCAAACAGCTTCCAAACTTGAAGGTGGTTCTTGTGATGAGCACCAAAATGTCCTACTTTATAATGCACCCCTCAAATTCCCATAGTGGTTTGCAGGGGGCTGTGCCCCGTGTGGTTATTCCTTTAACAGACTAAGTTTCCCTTCTGCCTGACCATATGGCCTGGCTGTTGGCCACTGCCCACGAGTTGCTAAATCCAAAACACAGGGGCTTTTATTGTTCAATTTTTATATCACTGCTAGCAAAGCCACATGCAAGTTAGCTCACGGAGCTGACCTGTTTTTAGCTCCCTTGGTCAGAGTGGCGGCCTCCAAACAAGATGTTGTCCATTCGCCTTGGAGCTGCTACCCATAAACCAAGGAGTTTTTCATAGGCTACTTGAGAGCTGTCTCTGGGACCCTGTCCAAGTGATGATAGAATCCAGCACCTCCTCACCAGGTCCCAAGTCAGTCCTACAGGAATAGAGGCTCCCTGCTTGTGCACATATCCTCCTTGCATTTTCCTGGCAGCAGGATCCTGTAGAAACTCTTTCCACTATTTGCTAAACTGTTACCACTATGTATATATGTATTTTTAAATTTACATCCAAGTTAGTTAGCATATAGTGCAATAATGATTTCAGGAGTAGATTCCAGTGATTCATCCCCTATGTATAACACCCAGTGCTCATCCCAACAAGTGTCTTCCTTATTGCCCCTTACTTATTTAGCCCATCCCCCACCCACAACTCCTGCAGCAACCTTCAGTTTGTTCTCTGCGTTTGAGTCTCTTATGTTTTGTCCCCCTCCCTGTTTTTATATTATTTTTGCCTCCCTTCCCTTAATGTTCATCTGTTTTGTATCTTAAAATTCTCATATCAGTGAAGTCATATGATATTTGTCTTTCTGTGACTAATTTCGCTTAGCATAATACCCTCCAGTTCCATCCATGTAGCTGCAAATGACAAGATTTCATTCTTTTCGATTGCCGAGTAATACTCCATTGTACATATATACCACATCCTCTTTATCCATTCATCCGTCAATGGACATATGGGCTCTTTCCATACTTTGGCTACTGTTGATACTGCTGCTATAAACATGAGGGTGCATGTGCCCTTTAGAAACAGCACACCTGTGTCCCTTGGATAAATGCCTAGTAGTACAGTTGCTGGGTTGTAGGGTAGTTCTATTTTTAACTTTTTGAGGAATCTCCATACTGTTTTCCAGAGTGTCTGTACCAATTTGCATTCCCACCAGCAGTGCAAAAGAGTTCCTCTTTCTCCGCATCCTTGCCAACATCTGTTGTTGCCTGAGTTGTTAACTTTAGCCATTCTGACTGTTGTGAGGTGGTATCTCATTGTTGTCACTGCTTTTTTAATGGAATTCTTCTGGGCATTGTCCTCTCCATTAGAGTGTTTTTCCAACATTAACCAAGACTACATGGATATATCAGGCTCAAGATTATTATATGTCCTTCAGACATAGGGTAGTTTTAATTAATGTTCAGTAAGGGGGACCTGGGTGGCTCAGTCGGTTAAGTGTCCGACTTTGGCTCAGGTCATGATCTCACAGTTGGTGAGTTCCAGCCCTGCATCGGGCTCTGTGCCGACGGCTCAGAGCCTGGAGCCTGCTTTAGATTCTGTGTCTCCCTCTCAGTCTCTCTGCCCTTCCCCTGCTCATGCCATGTCTCACTTTCTCTCTCTCAAAAATAAATAAACTTTAAAAAATTAAAAAAAATTAATGTCCAGTAGCAAGCTAGTAACTTTGAATGGAAATACTCTAGTTCACTTTAGTAATCACTGAGAAGCACTCAGAGGCTTCTGCTGTAAGCTCCAGGACCTGCTGCGCATAGTGCTATTGGACAGAGTACGCCTTTGCACTGCACTCCAGCTTGTATTGTATGCTGTTTGAGCTTGGGCAGTCTTATTTTCACGTACCCTATCCGATTAGTATTGCTCATAGGGTGGATTGACATGCCTTCTGCTTTATAGTACTAGACAGAGAAGCGCTCCCCAGTCAGACATAATACCCATTCTCATGAAACATTCAGGCAAAGGAGACAGACTCTTCACTTAAAGATCATTTAAACATTCCAGTTCCCACCCAAACTTTCTACCTTCATCCTGTAATCTCTTATTTTTCTGTATTTTTCAATCTAATCATAGGCCACATTAGTGCATCTGGAACAGGTTATCGTGCCGCCTTTGCATGTGGCTCCTGTGTAATGGAGTCCTGGAGTCTTCTGCTCTCTATCCCCTGATCATTTTACCCACTCTTATGTACAAGGCTTTGGATCCCCAGCAAGGGGTCAGGTCAAACTACCTTACCTATCTTGTCAATCTTATCTCAGGTAATTTGCCTGACTGTTCCTGATCAGAGTTTTCATTGTGATCTATGCTTTCTTACTTTTTAAATTCTTCCAAACTGGGGTAAGTAGAGCCATCTTATTTGGGGCTTAAAAATATATATATATTTTAATGTTTACTTACTTATTTTGAGAGAAAGAGAGAGAGTGCACAAGTAGGGGAGGAGCAGAGAGTGAGGAAGAGAGAATCCTAAGCAGGCTCCACGCTGTCAGTGCAGAGCCCGATATGGGGCTTGAACTCACGAACTGTGAGATCATGACCTGAATTGAAATCAAGAGCCAGATGCTCAACCAACTGAGCCACCCAGGCGCCCCTTGTTTGGGGGCTTTTTAACGTTGGGGGACAAGCATGGGGTCTCTTTGGTTTACCCAACCTTCCATAGTGCTGTTTTAAGACCTGTATTTTAACCTCATCAATGTTTTATTTATCCCATTGCTTAATAGACATCTGTATTAGGATTCTCCCAGTCAATGGATAAAGAAATTGTGGTTTATATACACAATGGAGTACTATGTGGCAATGAGAAAGAACGAAATATGGCCCTTTGTAGAAACGCGGATGGAACTGGAGAGTGTTATGCTAAGTGAAATAAGCCATACAGAGAAAGACAGATACCATATGTTTTCACTCTTATGTGGATCCTGAGAAACTTAACAGAAACCCATGGGGGAGGGGAAGAAAAAAAAAAGAGGTTAGAGTGGGAGAGAGCCAAAGCATAAGAGACTCTTAAAAACAAACTGAGGGTTGATGGGGGGTGGGAGGGAGGGAAGGGTGGGTGATGGGTATTGAAGAGGGCACATTTTGGGATGAGCACTGGGTGTTGTATGGAAACCAATTTGACAGTAAATCTCATATATTGGAAAAAAAATGAAAAAAAAAAAAAGGATCCTCCCAGTCAAGTATCTTGGAACCATGTCACCCAATCAAGTTGACACATAAAATATACAAGTCCATACCTTGTCAACTTGCCACTGATAATGCATCTCCTTAAACCATACTTAATTTCCAAATAAAAGCAATACCAGGGTCATATGTTTATTTAAAATTATTCAACTATCTTGAATACAGCTGAAAACACACTAGTGTTACTGCCTTTCAGACCCAAAGACACACACTGACAGAACGTGAAGGGATGGAAAAACATTTACTATGCAAATGGAAATGAAAATTTAAAAAAGCAAGTGTAGCAATACATAGACAAAATACACTTTATTATTTTTTAATTTAATTTAATTTAAATTTGACTTTTTACTTAAATTTTAGTTAGTTAACATACAGTGCATACAGTCCTAAAACTATTGGTTTTAGGAATAGAATTCAGTGATTCCTCACTTACATATAACACCCAGTGCTCATCACTAGTGCCCTCTTTGATACCCATCCCTCATCTAGCCCATCTTCTCCCCACCTCCTTCCATCAGCCCTCAGTTTGTTCTCTATCATTAAGAGTCTCTTGTGTGGGAATGCAAGCTGGTGCAGCCACTCTGGAAAACAGTATGGAGGTTCCTTAAAAAACTAAAAATAGAGCTACCCTACACCCAGCAATTGCACTACTAGGCATTTAGCCACAGGATACAGGTGTGCTATTTCGAAGGGACACATGTCCCCCATGTTTATAGCAGCACTATCAACAACAGCCAAAGTATGGAAAGAGCCCAAATGTCCATCGATGGATGAATGGATAAAGAAGATGTGATATATATATACAATGGAGTATTACTTGGCAATGAAGAATGAAATCTTGCCATTTGCAGCTATGTGGATGGAACTGGAGGGTATTATTAGTGAAATTAGTCAGAGGAAGACAAAAATCATATGACTTCACTCATATGAGGACTTTAAGAGGCAAAACAGATGAACATAAGGGAAGGGAAACAAAAATAATATAAAAACAAGGAGGGGGACAAAACAGAAGAGACTCATAAATATGGAGAACAAACTGAGGGTTGCTGGAGGGGTTGTGGGGGGGATGGGCTAAATGAGTAAGGGGTGTTAAGGAATCTACTCCTGAAATCATTGTTTCACTATATGCTAATTTGGATGTAAATTTTAAAAAATAAATAAAATAAAAAAAGAGTCTCTTGTGGAAAAATAAGATAAAAACATAGAGGGAGGCAAACCATAGGAGACTCTTGAATACAGAGAACAAACTGAAGGGCGATCAGAGTGGGGGAGGTTAAATGGGTGACAGGCATTAAGGGAGGGCACTCTTCAGGATGAGTACTGGCTGTCATATGTAAGAGATGAATCACTGGGTTCTACTCCTGAGGCCAAGACTACACTGTATGTTAACTAATTTGAGAATAAAATAAAAAGTAAAACAAAAAATAAATGGATAAAGAACAAGGAGTGAGTGAAGTGAAAAAAAAGAGTCTCTCATCTTTTGTTTTCCTCTTTCCTCTTTTTTCCCCTTCTCATATGTTCATCTATTTTCTTTTTTTTTAAGTTTATTTATTTTGAGAGAGGGAGGGGCAGAGGGAAAGGGAGAGAGATTATCCCAAACAGACTCTGTGCTGCCAGTGCATAGCCTGATGCAGGGCTCGACTTCACGAACTGTGAGATCATGACCTTAGCCAAAATCAAGAGTTAGACACTCAACTGACAGCCAGTCATCTGGTTTGTTTCTTAAATTCCACATATAAGTTAAATCATATAGTATTTGTCTTTCTCGACCTGACTTATTTCACTTAACATAATACACTCTAGGTCCATTCACGTCATTGTAAATGAAAAAGAAAAAGATTTCATTTTTTGATGGCTGAGTAATATTCCATTGTATATATATGCCACCTCTTCTTTATCCATTTACAGTTGGGCATTTAGGCTCTCTCCATAGTTTGGCTATTGTAGATAATGCTGCTATAAACATCGGGGTGCACGTACCCCTTCGAATCTGTATTTTTGCATCCTTTATGTAAATACCTAATAGTGCCGTTGCAAAATTATAGGGTAGTTCTATTTTTAACTTTTTGAGGAAACTCCATACTGTTTTCCAGAGTAGGTACACCGGTTTGCATTTCCACAAGCAGAGTAAGAGGGCTCCTCTTTCTCCTATCCATGCCAACACCTGTTGTTTCTTTGTTATTAGTTCTAGCCATTCTGACAGGTGTGATGTGGTATCTCATGGTGGTTTTGATTTGTATTTCCCTGATGATGAGTGATATTGAGCATCTTTTCATGTGTCTGATGGCCATCTGTATGTCTTCTTTGGACAAGTGTCTATTCATGTCCTCTGCCCATTTCGTAACTGGATTGTCTTTTGGGTGTTGAGTCTGGTAAGTTCCTTATAGATTTTTGATGCTAACCCTTTATCCAATAGATCATTTGCAAATATCTTATCCCATTATGTAGGCTGCCTTTAATTTTTGTTGATTGTTTCCTTCACTATGCAGAAGCTTTTGATCTTGATGAAGTCCTAATAGTTCATGTTTGCTTTTGTTTCCCTTGCCTCTGTGTCTAGTTAGAAGTTGCTCTGTCTGAGGCCAAAGAGGTTGCTGCCTGTGTTCTCCTCTAGGATTTTGATGGTTTCCTGTCTCACATTCAGGTCTTTCATCCATTTTTAGTTTATTTTTGTGTATAGCATAAGAAAGTGGTCCAGTTATGTTCTGCATGTTGCTGTCCAGTTTTCTCAACACCGTCTGTTGAAAAGACTGTCTTTTTTCCATTGAATATTCTTTCCTGTTTTGCTGAAGATTAGTTGACCACATATTTGTGGGTCCATTTCTGGGTTCTCTATTCTGTTCCATTGATCTATAAGTTTGTTTTTGTGAGAGTACCATACTATCTTGATGATTACAGCTTTGTAATATAACTTGAAGTCTGGAATCATGATACCTCCAGCTTTGCTTTTCTTTTTCAGAATTTCTTTGGCTATTCAGGGTCTTTTTTTGTTCTATACAATTTTAGGATTGTTTTTTCTATTTCTGTGAATAATGCTGGTGATGTTTTGATAGGGATCACATTTAATGTGTAGATTGCTTTGGGTAGTATAGACATTTTAACAATGTTTGTACTTCTAATCCATGAGCATGGACTGTTTTTCCATTTCTTTATGTCCTCTTCAATTTCTTTCATAAGTGTTCTATAATTTAAGAGTTCAGATATTTTCCCTTTTGGGTTAGGTATCTTATGGTTTTTGGTGCAATTATAAATGGGATCAATTTCTTGATTTATCTTTCTGATGCTTCATTACTTGTGTATAGAAATACAACAGTGGGGTGCTGGGTGGCTCAGCCAGTTAAGCGTCCAACTCTTGATTTAGGCTCAGGTCATGATCTCATGGTTGTGAGATCAAACCCTGCGTTGGGTTCTGTACTGAGCATGTAGCCTTCTTGGGATTCTCTCTCCTCTCTCTCTCTCTCTCCCTCTGCTCCTCTCCCCTGCTAGCACTTTCTCTCCCTAAAAGAAAAAAAAAACCCAAAAAAACAAAAAAAGAAATGCATCATATTTCTATACATTGATTTTACATCTTTTGACTGCTGAATTCTAGCAATTTTTGGTGGAGTCTTTCAGGTTTTCTACATGGAGTATCATGTCATCTGTAAATAGTGAAAATTTGACTTCTTCCTTGCTGATTTGGATGCCTCTTTCTTTCTTTCTTTCTTTCTTTCTTTCTTTCTTTCTTTCTTTCTTTCTTTCTTTCTCTCTCTCCTTCCTTCCTTCCTTCCTTCCTTCCTTCCTTCCTTCCTTCCTTCCTTCCTTCTTTCTTTTTTGTCTTATTGCTGAGGCTAAGACTTCCAGTACTATGTTAAATAGTAATGGTGAAAGTGGGCATCCCTGTCTTATTCCTGACTGTAGAGGAAAAGCCCTGTTTATCCCCATTGAGGATGATATTATCTGTGGGTCTTTTGTATATGAACTTTATGATGTTGAGGTATGTTCCATCTATACTTTCTTTGTTGAGGGTTTTTTTTCTCAAGAATGGATGCTGTACAAGCGCCTGGGTGGCTCAGTCAGTTAAGCATCAACTTTGGCTCAGCTCATGATCTTGCAGTTTATGAGTTCAATCCCCGCATCAGGCTCTGTACTGACAGCGTGGAGCCTGGAGCCTGCTTCGGATTCTGTGTCTCCCTCTCTCTCTGCCCTTTCCCTGCTCACACTCTTTCTCTCTCTCTCTCTCAAAAATGAATAAACAGTAAAAAATATTTTAAAAAAGGGAATGGATACTGTATTTTGTCAAATGCTTTTTCTGAATCTATTGACAGCATCATATGGTTCTTATCCTTTCTTTTATTAATGTGGAGCATCACATTGATTGATTTGTGAATATTGAACCACCTCTGCACCCCAGGAGTAAATCCTACTTCATCATGGTGAGTAATTCTTTTAATGTTGGATTCAATTTGCTAGTATCTTGCTGAGAACTTTTGCATCCATGTTTATCATGGATATTGGTTTGAAATTCTCCTTTGTGGTGGGGTTTTTGTCGGTTTTGGAATCAATATAATGCTGTCCTTATAAAAGGTGTTTGGAAGTTTTCCTTCCATTTCTATTTTTTGGAACCATTTGAGAAGAATAGGTATTAACTCTTCTTTAAATGTCTGGTAGAATTCCCCCGGGAAGCCATGTGGTCTTGGACTTTTGTTTGTTGGGTAATTTGTGATTAATGATTCAATATCTTTGCTGGTTATGGGTTTGATAAAATTTTCTCTCTTCTTGTTTCAATTGTGGTAGTTTGTATGTTTCTAGGAATTTATCCATTTCTTCCAGATTGCCCAATTTGTTGGCACATAAATTTTCCTAGTATTCTCTTGTGATTGTATTTCTGTGGTGTTGGTTGTGACTCTCCTCTTTCATTCATGGTTTTGTTTATTTGGGTCCTTTCTCTCTCTCTCCCTCTCTCTCATAAGTCTGACTAGGGGTTTATCAATTTTATTAATTCTTTTAGCCCCTAGAGTGAAAGTTTCAGGACATGTGTTTATCTTACACCCAGTCACTCCTCAGGACACTCTTTAGAAGCTGGTCTGTGTTGCAATCTATTCACCTCCTGAACACTGCTGGTTCAGAGTTTCCTGGGTACCTGAAGGGTGTTACACTAGTATGGAACTCAGTATGGAAAACTTTAATCCTTAAATTTCTGTATGCTTTAACTTTCTTCTTTATAAGTCTTGGCTTTATAGTAATAAAATTGTTTTAATCAAAAAATAATTCTTCCAAAGAACCAGCTCTTAGTTTCATTGATCTGTTCTACTCTTTGTTTGCTTCTATATCACTTATTTTTCTCCTAATCTTTATTATTTCCTCTTTTTCTGCTGGCTCTACACTTTATTTGCTCTTCTTTTTCTAGCTCCTTTAGGTGTAAAGTTAGGTTGTGTTTTGCTTCTTGAGGTAGGCCTTATTGCAATATACTTCCCTCTTAAGACCACCTATGCTGCATCCCAAAGGTTTTGGACTGTAGTGTTTTCATTTTCACTTGCTTCCATGTATTTTTAAAATTTCTTTAATTTCTTGGTTAACCCATTCATTCTTTAGTAGGATGTTCTTTAACCTCTATGTATTTGTGGTCTTTCTAAATTTTTTCTTGTGGTTGACTTCAAGTTTCATAGTGTTGTGGTCTGAAAATGTGCATGGTATGATCTTAATCTTTTGTACTTGTTGAGGGCTGATTTGTGACCCAGTATGTGATCTATTCTGGAGAATGTTCTTTGTGCACTCGAAAAGAATGTATATTCTGCTGCTTTAGGATGGAATGTTCTGAATATATCTGTTAGGTCCATCCAGTCCAGGGTGTCATTCAACGCCATTGTTTCCTTGTTGATCTTCTACTTGGGTGATCTGTCCATTGTTGTAAGTGGGATGTTAAAGTCCCTTACTATTATTGTGTTATTATCAATGAGATTTTCAATGGTTAGTATTAATTGATTTATATATTTGGGTGTTCCAAGTTAGGGGGCATAATATTTATAATTATTAGATCTTCTTGATGGATAGACCCTTTAATTATGATATAGTGCCCTTCTTCATCTCTTGTTACAATTTTTGTTTTAAAATCTAGTTTGATATAAGTACAGCTACTCTGGCTTTCTTTTGTCTGTTAACATGTCTGTTCTCCATCTCCTCACTTTCAATTTGTAGGTGTCTTTAGGTACAAAATGAGTCTCTTGTAGGTAGCGTATAGATGGATCTTATATTTTTTATTTTTATTTTATTTTATTTTATTTTTTATCCATTATGATACCCTATGTCTTTTGATTGGTACATTTAGTCCATTTATTAAAAAAAAATTTTTTTTAACGTTTATTTTTGAGACAGAGAGAGACAGAGCACGAATGGAGGAGGGTCAGAGAGAGGGAGACACAGAATCTGAAACAGGCTCCAGGCTCTGAGCTGTCAGCACAGAGCCCAACGCGGGACTCGAACTCACGGACCATGAGACCATGACCCGAGCCGAAGTTGGCCGCCTAACCAACTGAGCCACCCAGGCGCCACACATTTAGTCCACTTATATTCAGAGTAATTATTGATAGATATGAACTTAGCCACTGCCATACGGTGTTTCTGGTGATGTTCTCTGTTCCTTTCTAGTCTTTGTTGCTTTTGGTCTTTCTTTCCCACTCAAAGCATCCCCTTTCCCCTTTAACATGTCTTGCAGAGCTGGTTTAGTGATCACAAACTCCTTTAGGTTTTGTTTGCCTGAGAATCTGTTTATCTCTCCTATTCTAAATGACAGCCTTGCTGGATAAAGTATTCTTGGCTGCATGTTTTCCCCATTCAGCACCTTGAATATATCATGGCACTCCCTTCTGGCCTGCCAAGTTTCTGTGAACAGACTTACTGCAAATCTGATTTGTCTTTTCTTGTAGGTTAAGGACTTTTTTTTTTTCCATTGCTGCTTTCAGGATTCTTTTCTTGTCTGTGTATTTTGTGAATTTGACTATGATATGTCTTGGTGTGGGCCAGCTTTTATTGATTTTGATGGGAGTTCTCTGTGCTTCTTGAATTTTGATGTCTGTTTTCTTCCCCAGATTAGGGAACTTTCAGCTATCATTGCTCAAATAAACCTTCTCCCCCCTTTCATTCTGTTCTTCTTCAGGGACTCCTATGATACCAATATTATTACATCTTAAGGAATCACTGAGTTCCCTAAGTCTACATTCATGATCTAATACTTGTCTTTACCTCTTCTTTTCAGCTTCATTATTTTCCATAATTTTTTCTTCTATATCACTGATTTTTTCCTCTGCTTTGTCCATCCTCGTTGTAATTGCGTCCAGTTTTGCATATCAGATATAGTACTTTTTATTTTGGCCTGAGTAGTTTTTAGTTATTTTATCTCTTTGGTAAGGGACTGTCTAGTGTTTTCTATGCTTTTTTCAAGGCCAGCTAGTATCTTTATGATTGTTGTTTTCAATTCTAGTTCAGGCATCTTATATCAGTTTTCATTAAACCCCTGGCCATTACTTCTCCCTGTTCTTTCTTTTGGGGTGAATCCCTCCATCTTGTCATTTTTTCTAGGTCACTTCTTTTTTGTGTGAATGTTAAGAAAGTCTGTTATATTCCTGCTCCTGAGAATAGTGGCTATATTAAGAAGAGGTCTTATACCGTCTTGGGCCTGGTGCTTCAGGAGGTGTTTCAGATTGTGCACTCTGCTGTTGTGTTTTGGCTGTTCCTTCCCTCAAGTCAGTCCTTTGCAGAGTTTCTTCTTGCCTGTGTGTGGGGTGTTTGGACCTTGTCCACTGTGTGGCAAATTTTAACCAGGTATGTTTTAGTCTGCTTGTTAGAAGAAGCTAGATCCTGTTTCCCCTAGAGCTGAAGCTTTGAAGCACTCTATGATCATAGACTTGGTGCATGCCAGGGGTTTGTGCTGGCATTCTGGGGGAGGGGCCTGCTGCACTGATTCTCTGGTGGACATGCCCTTTGTGGAAATGCACCTGCACGACACAGGGGGATGGGGCTTTGTGTAAGCCTTCACTGGGGGGTACTGTGTTGCTCACTGAAGTCAGTCAGTGCTGATGGGTGGGGGGGATGGCATCGTTCTGTTCTCTCCTCCAGGGAGCAGGGAGTTCATGTCTGCCACCCTTCAGGAAGCCCCCCCAGAAAAGCACACAATGACCCCTCTTGTGTCCCTGGTTTCCATCAGATCTCTGACTTCACCCTGTCTGTGTCTAAGCTGTCTGTCTACCAGGCTGCACAGTACTCCCATGTTTCATCTCAGGCATGCAGCTGGGTTTCAAAACTCCATATTTTAAGGATCTGTACAGCTCAGACTCATACTGAACCTCTGAGGGAGGATCTTGCCACACTGTGATCTGTGCTGGTTTGTCCCAGAAAACAGTTGCATGAATGCACACAGGTTTGCCATTTATGGTAAAGTGCAGCAAAAAGCTGGTACCAAGGTTTGCTGCCTTCAACCGGTGTCTTTGTTCCTATGCTAGTGAACAGGGCAGCACTTTGGTGGTGCTAGTTCTTTTGTTCTTGGAGATGCCATGCCACTACTCCCAAATACACTCCTAGAAAGGCAACTGTTTCAACCTGAGTGATCCAAGGGATCCTCAGACTACACTGTCTGCTCCTGGGTCTCCACCCTCCTTCCCTTCCAGAGCACTACTGAGCCTGCCAGGCAAGATCCCAGTGATGGTGCAGATTTCTAAAACTTCAGAATTTGAGCTCCACTGCTTATAAAAACTTGCAATAGTGAGCCCCTCTCCTTTGGTTTTGGGGAAGTGTTTTTCTTGTGCAATCCCCTGCGTGTGCTTTCTCTCTCTCTCTCTGTCTGGCTCCTCTCTCCATGACCAGGGCTCTCTCCCCTCTACAGCACCTGAAATTCTCCCCCCACCCCATCAACTTTCCATAGCTCCTATCTTCCATGATGTGCTGTTTTTCTGCCTCTAGTTGTGTAGTCTTTAGATTGATTTCTTGGGTATTCAGAATGATTTGATCCTTATCTAGCTGTGTTCAAGGGATAAGGTAAGCTTAGGGTTGCCCCTGCTCCTCTCCCATCTTAACTCCTTCTCTTGCAAATTATATATCTGATAAGGGGTTAATACCCCAAAGATATAATTAATGCATACTGTTTAACATCAAACCTCTCAAACAGTATGATTAAAAAATGGGCAGAAGATGGGGCACCTGAGTGGCTCAGTCAGTTAAGCATCCAACTTCAGTTCAGGTCATGATCTCATGGTTCAGGAGTTAGAGCCCCGCATTGAGTTCTGTGCTGACAGCTCAGAGCTTGGAGCCTGCTTCAGATTCTGTGTCTTCTTCTCTCTCTGCCCCTCCCCAACCTGCACTCTCTCTCTCTCTTTCTCTCTCTCTCTCTCAAAAGTAACTAAACATTAAGAAAATTTAAAAAAATGGGCAGAGGATTTGAATAGACATTTTCCCATTGAAGCAGGCAAATAGCCAACACACAAATGAAAAGATGTTCAAAATCACTACTCATCAGGGAAATGCAAATCAAAATCACAATGAGATACCACCTCACACCTGTCAGAATGGCCAACATTAACAACTCAGGCAACAACAGATGTTGGCAAAGATGCAGAGAAAGAGGATCTCTTTTGCACTGCTGGTGGGAATGCAAACTGGTGCAGCCACTCTGGAAAAGAGTATGGAGGTTCCTCAAAAAATCAAAAATAGTACTATCCTATGACTCAGAAATTGCACTACTAGGTATTTATCCAAGGGATACAGGTATGCTGTTTTGAAGGGGCACATGCTATAAACCAAAGTAGTCCTAAGAGGAAAGTATATTGCAACACAGGTCTTCCTCAAGAAGAAAGAAAAGCCTCAAATACACAACCTAACCTTATACCTAAAGGAGTTAGAAAAGGAACAGAAAGCAAGGCCTAAAGCCAGGAGAAGGGAAATAATAAAGACTGGAGCAGAAATAAACAATATAGAAACAAACAAAACAAAATAAAACAACAAATAACAGAAACAGATCAATGAAACTAAGCTGGTTATTAAAAAAAATTAATAAAATTGATAACCCCCAGCTAGACTTATCAAAAAGAAGAGAAATGACCCAAATAAATAAAATTGTGAATGAAAGAGGAGAGATAACAACTAACACCACGGAAATGCAAACAATTATAAGAGAATATTATGAACAATTATATGCCAACAAACTGGGAAATATGAAAGAAATGGATAAATTCCTGGAAACATACAACCTGCAAAAACTGAAACAAGGAGTAGAAAATTTGAACAGATGCATAATTAGCAAATAAATTGAATCAGTAATCAAAAATTTCCCAACAAACAACAGTCCAGAGCCAGATAGCTTCCCAGAGGAATTTTACCAAACATTTAAAGAAGAGTTAATACCTATTCTTCTCAAACTGTTCCAAAAAATAGAAATGAAAGGAAAACTTCCAAACTCATTCTACAAGCTTAGCATTACCTTAATTCCAAAACCAGACAAAGACCCCACTAAAAAGGAGAATTATAGACCAATATCCCTGATGAAACTGGATGCAAAAATTTTCAACAAAATACTAGCAAATTGAATTCAACAGTACATTAAAAGAATTATTCACAATGACCCAGTGGAACTTATTCCTGGGCTGCAGGGCTGGTTCAATATTTGCAAATCCATCAAGGTGATATACTCATTAGTAAAAGCAAAGAACAATATGATCTCAATAGATGCAGAAAAAGCATTTGACAAAATACACCATCCTTTCTTGATAAAAACCCTCAAGAAAACAGGGATAGGAGGAACATACTTCAACATCATAAAGGCCATATATGAAAGACCCATTTGGAATTCTCTCTCTCTCTCTCTGCCTCTCCCCCACTCACTTTCTCTCTCAAAATAAATAAACTTAAACAACAACAACAAAAATATTCTCTCTCTCCCTCTGCCCCCTCCCCAACTCGTGCAAGCACTGTCTCTAAAATTAAAATAAATCTTAAAAGTAAAATACAACTAAGGGGCACCTGGGTGGCTCAGTTGGTGAAGCATCTGACTTCAGCTCAGGTCATGATCTTGAGGTTCATGAGTTCTAGCCCTGAGTCAGGCTCTGTGCTGACACCTCAGAACCTGGAGCCTGCTTTGGATTCTGTGTTTCCCTCTCTCTCTGCCCCTCCGCTGCTTGCACCTCTGTCTCTGTCTCTGTCTCTGTCTCTCTGTCTCAAAAATAAATAAAACATTTTTTAAAATTTAATAAAAAATAAAAACACAATTGTGAATCCTCTCTTTTATTCCCCCTTTGCTTCTTTGTTTTGTTTTTTAAATTTCACATATGAGTGAAATCAATAAACAATGAGAAAAAGGGAGAGAGAGAGAAACAAAGAAATAGACTGTTAACAATACAGAACAGACTGATGGTTACCAGAGGGGAAGCCGGTGGGGGGATGGGTGAAATAGTTCGTGGGGATTAAGAATTACACTTGTGATGAGCACAGAGTGATGTATGGAACTGTTGAATCACTGTATTGTACACTTGAAACTAATATTACACAGTATATTAACTAAGTAGAATTTAAAACTTAAAAAATTTTTTTTAATGTTTATTTATTTTTGAGAGAGAGAGAGAGACAGAGTGTGAGATGGGGAGAGAAAGAGAAAGACACAGAATCCAAAGCAGGCTCCAGGCGCTGAGCTGTCAGCACTTAGCCAACGTGGGGCTTGAACTCACAAGCTACAAGATAATGACCTGAGCTGAAGTTGGATGCTTAACTGAGTGAGCTACACAGGCGCCCCTAAATTAAAACTTAAAAAAAAAAACCATAAAAGAGACACAAATTATATATATATATATATATATATATATATATATATATATATATATAAAGTGCAACAACTTAGGAGCTTTATGAGTCTGATTGCAATATTCTTAGACACATTTCTACACCAAGGGGCTAACTAAAATCACTACAACCAGAGCGAGGCCAGTGAATGAAGCTGAGTGGATCGCAGGTCACGAGTCTCCCTATCTCCCATGGGCAGGACAGCGTCTTCTCTAGACTCTGGTTTGGAGCTTCATCTAGAGGCCTCAGAATCCAACCCTGACCCTCCACCCAGGGAGACCCCGCAGGGATTCCTGCACTGTTGAATTGGAAACTGGTTGTGACCAATCACCCCCGCCCCCCCATCATTGAGGCAGGCAGGCACGGGGTGCTTCAAGGGAGTGGGACTAGTGCAGGGCTGACTTTGGGGGCATGGCCTGGGTCTCACCTTCCAGGTGACCTATGGTTGCCCGGTGGGTTCGTGGGTTCTTATGGACCCCTGCTCAGTAGACATTGACAGTTCGCCTACAACTGTGCCTGAATGAGGACCTGTGTTCCTGAACCGTGGCGGACACACACAGGTCACCTGCCACAAGTGGCAGGCGGCCAGTGTGGCGGAGCATCAGAGGAACTACCTGGAGGTCACGTGCATGCGTGGTATAGGTTCCGCAGGTACCTGGAGAAAGGGAAGGAGAGGTTGCAGCGCGCAGTTGGGAGGGTCACCTCAGCACTTCTGCGATCTCTCCAGAGACTAGGGCTGTGCTCCCTGGAAGAGGGGAGGAAAATGGAATAGATGCCCGAATACCATAGGTCAGGGGTCGAGGGATTAAGCCTTGGCTGTTCAGATCCTCTGCCAGAAGAGTGACTAACTAGCCTAGAGGTCCAGCTCTTCTCTCAGAAACAATGAAGGGATCCAGTCCCCCAGGGATGGAGCAATAACCAACTAGCAATACCCTCTGATTCTCTGTTAGCAGCTTTAAGAATTGTGGGGGACTTTCTCTCTCAGGCCTTGTTCTCTTCCCCATGTACTATGTGTTTGAACTTTTCTGAGTCACTCTGCTTCCACCCAGATCAGAACCAGAAATCCCTTTCTTCCCTCAGAGAGCTGTAGCCTCCTCATCTGTCCTGTCTTGTCTTCATCCTAGAACTTTTCAAGGAATAAGAAATGATCTCAGGTCCCTGTGTCCAGGCTGGCATCTGGGTTTTGTGCTCCCTTCCCCCACTTCAGTTGCCACATCCATTCTCAGGATAGTCACATGAATGCTGCTGGTGTGACCTATGACCAAAGCAAAATTTTTTTAATTTTCTGAGCCTTTTTCTCAGATTCCCCAAAGACACACATGACCTACCACCCCACCTCTGACATGAGGTGACCCTGAGGTTCTGGGCCTTGGGCTACCCTGCAGAGATCACTCTGACCTGGCAGCATGACAGGGAGGACCACATCCGGACACAGCGCTTGTGGACACCAGACTTTTGGGGGATGGGACCTTCCAGAAGGGGGCAGCTATGGTGGTGCCTTCTGGAGAGGAGCAGAGATACATGTGCCACAGGCAGCATGGTGGAACTGCCTAAGCCCCTCATGCTGAGACAGGATAAGGGGGGAGACCTGGACATAGACCCTCTTCTCAGAGGAATCAGGAGCTCTTGTGGAGAACTCCAGCAGGGTGGGGGCTGATGCCTGGGGTCAGGGCCCTCACCTTCCTTCCCCTTCCCAAAGTCACTTCTCAGCTCTCCATCCCCATCATGGGCATCATTGCTGGTCTGGTTCTCCTTGGAGCTGTGGTCTGGCATTGAGATCTGGAGGAAGAAGAGCCCAGGTAGGGAAGAGGTGGGAGGATCTGAGTTTTTTGACTCCACTGAAGGGTTTCAAGTCCCGGTGGCAGATTGTCCTGCTTTGTTAATAGGAAGTACCATCCACATGCATGTGCTTGCTCACTCTGGAGCTGACTGCTAACACTCACACTTTTAGTAAATCACATGTGAATGTGAAGGGCAAATTTTCACCCTAATGAATCTGATGATGGGGACCTGATTCCCAACAGTCATAGGACAGAAGGGAATTCCCCTGCTGAGGACAGACTCCAGAAGTGCAGTTGGTCTGGTCCACACACATGGACTTTTCTTATGTTTTCTGATCCTGCCTTGGGTATGGTTAAGAGTTCTGGAAACTTTCCTGGGATCCAGGACTAGGGAGATTCCTTTAGGACATCATGGCTTTCTCCCTGGCCTCTGTCATGATGTCTTCTTCCCACAGGAGGAAAAGGACTGAGCTACTCTCATGCTGCATGTAAGTATGGAGGGGGTGATCCCTGAAACCCTGGGATAGTGTAGACAGGACCCCATGGGGAGCTCACCCCCCACCATAGCTCCTCCTTTAGTCTCATCTCCCGTGGCTCTGATCAAGTCCTGTTTGTTCTACCCCAGGTGATGTCAGTGCCCAGGGCTCTGATGTGTCTCTCACAACTCCTAAAGGTAAGGCCCTGAGAGGCCTGAAGTGTGGGGTTAAACAGAGGGGACACGACTGGGTTATGGGGATTCTTTGAGTGGGACATTTTGAGCATATGGTGGGCTGCTCATAATGTCACCACTTAAAAGCGACTGACTTGAATTTGTTCATGATTATTTTCTTTCACAGTGTGAGCCAGCCACCTTGTGGGGGACTAAGTAATGCAAGGTTAGTTCTCAATCCCACTCCCCATTGTGACTTCAGGAATCTCTGACTACACTTTCTTTCTGCAAAGTGTGTCTGAATGTGACTTAGCATAATGAGAGGAGGTGGAGAGACTGGCCCAACACACTGCCCACCATGACACCTCCCCACATTGACCTTTGCCCTTTTCTAATCTACTTTCTTGTTCTAGCAGAGGCAGGACTAGATGTCTATCTCTGTCTTAACTTCATATTGCACTGAGTTGCAACATTTTTTATATTGAAAATAGGAATCTGAATATAAATTTGTTTTTTTTTTCCACATTCTTATCATGGGGGGTTGCTTGATGGGTTATTTAAAAGAGATGATTCCTTAAATTTGAGAACAGAAATAAATGGAAGCACTGAGAACCTTCCAGAATACACATGTTTGCTGTGCTTCGTCTATTGCATGTGGTTACAGGAGAGGCTGTGAGGCACCAGCATGGATGGGACTGTGACCAGTTCGTGCTCAGTGCATTTTGGGCTTTGACATGGTCACTCCTAAGCAAAGTCATTTTCTCTGCTCCTTTGTCCTTGTCTCTTCAGTGGAACTTTGTCCCACCAGGATCTGTGATGACAGGGACTGGGACATCACCCAGGCCTGTACTGTGTCCAGGACAGAGATAGTTTATGTGGCCAGGTCAGCCTAAGGTCAGGCTTGGGTTAGGCCCTCAGCCCCCATCTTTGAATTTTTGATTTTTTTTCTTTGTTTCCTTGAAGGATTGTGCCCATTCTTGCTCTTATTTTGAGCAATGGGGAACACTTATAAACTGTGTGGTTATGAGAGATCCAAACACCAAGAGCTCCTGAGGCTTTGGGTTTGTCACATATGCCACTGTGGAGAAGGTGGATGCAGCCATGAATGCAAGACCACACAAGTTGGATGTAAGAGTTGTAGAACCAAAGAGGGCTGTCTCCAGAGAAGATTCTCAAAGACCTGGTGCTCACTTAACTGTGAAAAAGATTTTTGTCAGTGGCATTAAAGAAGATACTGAAGGACATCATGTAAGAGATTATTTTGAACAGTATGGGAAAATTGAAGTGATTGAAATCATGACTGACCGAGGCAGTGGCAAAAAGAGAGACTTTGGTTTTGTAACGTTTGATGACCATGACTCAGTAGACAAGATTGTCTACAACACCATACTGCGAATGGTCACAACTGTGAAGTAAGGAAAGCTCTATCTAAGCAAGAGATGGCTGGTGCTTCATCCAGCAAGGAGATCGAAGTGGTTCTGGAAACTTTGGTGGTGGTCATGGAAGTGGTTTTGGTGGGAATGACAACCTGATAGTCTGTTATAGGATCCAGCTCTTGTCTACACCAGTTTATACTTACAAATAAGTGGAGTGGTATTGTAGGCCGGTGAAGTGACTACTCAAAATGTCTTTTCCCTGTGTTTGTTCTTACTAGATTTTAAAGATCCAGTCTGTGCACTGACATTTTATATTAATTTTTTATACTTCCTCATACTTGGATATATTTCTAAGGAAAGGATCCCTAACATTTATCCAGTTTTTTGTTGTTGTTGTTGTTTATTTATTTTTGAAAGAGAGAGAGAGAGAGAGAGAGAGAGAGCGCACAAGTGGGGGAGGGGCAGAGATAGAAGTGGGACAAGGTATCTGAATTGGGCTCTGCACTGACAGCAGTGAGCCCGAGGAGGGGCTCAAACCC
Organism: Panthera leo; assembly: GCF_018350215.1. NCBI lineage: Eukaryota > Metazoa > Chordata > Mammalia > Carnivora > Felidae > Panthera > Panthera leo. Next base: position 30,195,154 of record NC_056683.1, on the reverse strand, counting down.
ATAAGCCATGATACCATGACTTGAGCCAAAGTGGTACACTCAACCAACTGAGCCACCCAGGTGCCCCTAACATTTATCAGTTTTTACGTAACACCTCCAAAAAGCTTTTTTTTTTTTTTAAGTCTAGTTTCTTAGTTTAAAGATAGTTCTACTCAAATGTGGTCTACAAATAGCTGATCAGCAAATTGTTTAGTAGACTCAAGGGAATAATGTAAATCCTTATATTTTGCTTATAAGGAAACCTTTGTAGAGCTTTCCAGTTTACTCTCACTCTCCAGTTCTCATGGTGGGCTAGTAACAAAACACTGTAGACTGGTATAGACTAGCATTGGCTCACAGACTACAAGTAGCTTTAGTTTAGATGGACTTGCATCCTAGCACCTGTTCTGGTCAGGTAAATACTAGTTATTGCCATTATTTAAAAAATTTTTTTTAACGTTTATTTATTATTGAGAGACAGAGAGGCACAGAGCATGAGCAGGGGAGGGGCCGAGGGATGGAGAGATACAGAAGCTGAAGCAGGCTCCACGCTCTGAGTCGTCAGCACAGAGCCCGATGTGGGGCTCAAATTCACAAACCGCGAGATCATGACCTGAGCCAAAGTCGGACGCTTAACTGACTGAGCCACCCAGGCGCCCCAAATACTAGTTATTATTAAGAAGTTAATGGGGTTCCATTTTCAGTAATGTGGTCTTTTTTAACTGCAGTATAGTTGACACACAGTGTAACATTAGTTTCATGTGTACAACATAGTGATTTGACAACTCTATACGTGATGCTATGCTCACCACAATGTATAGCTACCATCTGTTATCATACAATGCTATAACAATACCATTGACTATATTCTTTATGCTGTAGCTTTTACCCCTGTGACTTAAATAAAAGCCTGTACCTCACAGTTCCCCTTCACCCATTTTGCCCTTCCCCCACTTACCTCCCCCTGACAACCATCAATTTGTTCTCTATGAGTCTGTTTCTACTTTTGTTTGTGTTTCTTCATTTGTTCTGTTTTTTAGATTTCACAGGTAAGTGAAATCATATGGTATTTTTCTTTTTCTGCCTGACTTATTTCACTTAACATAAGTCCATCCATGTTGCCAAAATGACAAGATTTCACACTTTTATGGCTAAGTAATATTCCACTGCATATATACTCCACATCTTCCTTATTCATTCATCCATTGATGGACACTTAGGCTGTTTCCATATCTTAGCTATTGTAAATAATGCTACAATAAATATAGGAGTGCATGTATCCCTTTGAATTAGCGTTTTTGCTTTTTCGGGTAAATACCCAGTAGTGGCATTATTGGATCATATGATATTCCTATTTTTAATTTTTCCACAATGGTTGTACCAGCTTACATTCCCACCAACAGTGTACAAGGGTTCCTTTTTCCCCACATCCTCACCAACACTTGTTATTTCCTGTCTTTTTTATTTGAGCCATTCTGACAGGTATGATATCTCACTGTGTTTTTGTTTCTTTTCTTTTTTAATTTATTTTTTTAATTTACATGCAAGTGAGTTAGCATATAGTGCAACAATGTTTTCAGGAGTATATTCCTTAATGCCCCTTACCCATTTAGCCCCCCCCCCACAATCCCTCCAGTAACCCTCTGTTTGTTCTCCATATTTAAGAGTCTTTTATGTTTTGTCTCCCTCCTTGTTTTTATATTATTTTTGCTTCCCTTCCCTTATGTTCATCTATTCTGTGTCTTAAAATTCTCATATGAGTGAAGTCATATGATATTTGTCTTTCCCTGACTAATTTCGCTTAGCATAATACCCTCTAGCTCCATCCACCCAGTTGCAAATGGCAATATTTCATTCTTTTTGATTGCCAAGTAATACTCCATTGTATATATATACACCACTCCATTGTGTATATATATATATGTGTGTGTGTGTGTGTGTGTGTGTGTGTGTGTGTGTGTGTATCATGTCTTCTTTATCCCTTCATCCATTGATGGACATTTAGGCTCTTTCCATACTTTGGCTATTGTTGATAGTGCTGTTATAAACCCATTTTTTCCTTGTTGATCTTCTGTTTAGGTTATCTGTCCATTGCTACAAGTGGGGTGTGAAAGTCCCCTACTATTATTATATTACTATTAGTGGGCTTCTTTAAGATTTTTATTAATTGAGGGTGCCTGGGTGGCTCAGTCAGTTGAGTGTCTGACTCTTGATTTAGGCTCAGGTTGTGATCTCATGGTTTGTGAGATCAAACCCTGCATTGGGTTCCATGCTGATGGTGTGGAGCCTGCTTGGGATTCTATCTCTCTCCTCTCTCTGCTTCTTCCCCCTTGCTTGTGCTTTCTCTCTCTCTTTATCTTAAAATAAAATAAACATTTAAATTTGTTATTAATTGATTTATATATTTGGTTGTTTTCACATTAGGGGCATAAATATTTGCAATCGTTAGATCTCAAAAAAATTTTTTTAATGTTTATTTTCGAGAGAGAGAGAGAGAGAGAGACAGAATGTGAGCAGGGAGGGGCAGAGAGAGAGGGAGACACAGAATTTGAAGCAGGCTCCAGGCTCTGGGCTCCGGGCTATAAGCACAGAGCTTGATGTGGAGCTTGAACCCACGAACTGTGATATCATGACCTCAGCTGAAGTCGGACACTCAACTGACTGAGCCTCCCAGGTACCTGGAAATTGTTAGATCTTCTTGTTGGATAGACCCTTAATTATGATATAATGCCCTTCTTCATCTCTTGTTACAGTCTTTGGTTTAAAATCTAGTTTGTCTGATATCAGTGTGGCTACTCTGGCTTTCTTTTGGAATCCATTAGTATGATAGATGGTTCATCATCTCCTCACTTTCAATCTGTAGGTGTCTTTAGGTCTAAAATGACTCTCTTGTAGGCAACATATAGATGGATCTTTTTAAAAATCCATTCTGATATCCTATGTCTTTTGACTGGAGCATTTAGTCCAGTTACATTCAGAGTAATCAGTGATAGATATGGATTTGGTGCCATTGTATTACCTGTAAAGTTGTTGTTCCTGTAGATTGTCTCTGTTCCTTTATAGTCTTTGTTGCTTTTGGTCTCTCTTTTCTTCTCAAAGAGTCCCCTTTAATATTTCTTGCAGAGCTGGTTTAGTGTTCATGAACTCCTTTAATTTTTGCTTGTCTTGTAAACTATTTATCTCTCCTTCTATTCTGAATGATAGCCTTGCTGGATAAAGTATTCTTGGCTGCATATTTTTCCCATTTAGCACGTTGAATATATCATTTCCCTTCTATCTGCCAAGTTAGTGGCCTGCTGCTAACCTTATGTGTCTACCCTTTTAGGTTAAGGACCTTTTGTCCCTACCTGCTTTCAGAATTCTCATTTTCTTTGTATTGTGCAAGTTTTACTTCTATATGTCTAGGTGTTGACCTGTTTTTGTTGATTTTGAAGGGGTTCTCTGTGCCTCTTGTCCTTGAATGCCTGTTTCATTCCCCAGATTAGGGAAATTCTCAGCTATAATTTGTTCAAATAAACCTTCTGTCCTTTCCCCTCACTTTTCTTCTGGAACTCCTATGATATCGATATTATTGTGCTTTAAGGAGTCAGTGAGTTACCTAAATATACATTTGAGATCTAACAGTTTCCTTCCCCTCTTCTTTTCAGTTTCATTATTTTCCATTTTTTTAAGAGAGGGAGAGAGAGCATGAGTGCGGGTGGGGCAGAGAGAGAGAGAGGGAGAGAGACAGAATCATAAACAGGCTGCATGCACCAGTGCAGAGGCCCACACGGGACTCCATCTCACGACGCTGAGATCATGACCTGAACTAAAATCAAGAGTCAGATGCTGAGATACCCAGGGGCCACCATAATTTTATCTTCTATGTCACCTATTAATTTTCTGTTTCTTCCATCCTTGTTGTGATTATATACAGTCAGTTTTGCATTTCAGTTATAGCATTTTTTCTTATTTTGGCTTGGCTAGTTGTTAGGTCTTTTGTCTCTGCAGCAAGGGCTTCTCTGGTGCCTTCTATGTTTCTTTCAAGCCCAGCTAGTATTCTTATGATTGTTGTTCTAAATTCTTGTTCAGATATATTGCTTGTATCTGTTTTGAGTAAATCCATAGTTGTGATTTCTTTTTTTTTTTTTAATTTTTTTTTAACATTTATTTATTTTTGAGACAGAGAGAGAGACAGAGTATGAATGGGGGAGGGGCAGAGAGAGAGGGAGACACAGAATCAGAAGCAGGCTCCAGGCTCTGAGCCATCAGCCCAGAGCCTGACGCGGGGCTCGAACTCACAGACCGCAAGATCGTGACCTGAGCTGAAGTCGGACGCTTAACCGACTAAGCCACCCAGGCGCCTCCAGTTGTGATTTCTTTTTGATGTTTCTTTTGGGGACAATTCCTCCATCTCATCATTTTGTATAGGTTTCTGTCTTTTGTGTGTTATGAAAGCTTGTTATGTTTCCTGCTCCTGAGAGTAATGCTATATTAAGAAGGGGTATTACACTGTCCAGGGGCTGGTGCTTCAGGAAGTGTTTCTGGTGTATGCTGGGTGCTCTTGTGTTTTGGCTGCTTTTTCCTCCAGGTTAGTTCTCTGTAGTGTTCTTCCTTGCTTGCAGTGGGGAGTTTTTGGACCTTTAACTAGGTGTGCTTTGATTTGTTAAAATAAACCTGATTAAAAAAAAAAAAAGAAAGAAACCTGAGCCATTGATGTTCTATTGTATTCTTCTGCCTGTAATCTCTTGTCCCAGGCATCCATGGGTCTGCATTTCACTTATAGCTTTCACAGGTTTTAGCACTTATCATTACCTTCTGCAGATGTTCCCAGCATGAGATCTATATTATACTAGGTTTTCCTATGTGAGTTCTGAGTCAGATGAGACAAAGAACAATTCCTTCCCTGCGTAGCCAAGAGGTTAGAATGTTGAAAGTAGGTTCTACTTTGTTCCTTCCAGCCTACAGAAAGAAAGTGGGAATTAAGCTCTTTGTCCCAAATGCCCCATGCCATCCTGGAGTGGGAGTCGGACAAAGATGAGTAAAATGTCACATTTCCTACCATTTTGAATGTTACTTTTCTTGACTGGATGTTTGCTTGGTGGCTATACCTCTTTGAGCAATTTCCAGAATTCCTATATAGTTATTTTTGTCAGTCTCTACTTATTGTTTCAAACATTTTTGTGGAGGAATAGGGCCTAGTCTACAATCTTACTGATGTCCTGAGCAAGATTCTTCCCTTTGTATTACAATATAATAATTCAGAGCTTGATATGTAGATGAACCTGAATACCAGAAATATCAATGTATCAGTCAAGTTACCTCGAAAAACTGAATAGTATCAGGGAAATACAAATCAAAACCATACTGAGATATCACCTCATGGCAGTCAGAGTGGCTAAAATGAACAAATCAGGAGACTACAGATGCTGGAGAGGATGTGGAGAAACGGGAACCCTCTTGCACTGTTGGTGGGAATGCAAACTGGTGCAGCCACTCTGGAAAAGTGTGGAGGTTCCTCAAAAAATTAAAAATAGATCTACCCTATGACCCAGCAATAGCACTGCTAGGAATTTACCCAAGGGATACAGGAGTGCTGATGCATAAGGGGCACTTGTACCCCAATGTTTATAGCAGTACTTTCAACAATAGCCAAATTATGGAAAGAGCCTAAATATCCATCAGCTGATCAATGGATAAAGAAATTGTGGTTTATATACACAATGGAATACTACTTGGCAATGAGAAAGAATGAAATATGGCCCTTTGTAGCAACGTGGATGGAACTGGAGAGTATTATGCTGAGTGAAATAAGTCATACAGAGAAAGACAGATAACATATGTTTTCACTCTTATGTGGATCCTGAGAAACTTAACAGAAGACCATGGGGGAGGGGAAGGAAAAAAAAAGTTAGAAAGGGAAGGAAGCAAACCACAAGAGACTCTTAAAAACTGAGAATAAATTGAGGGTTGATGGGGGATGGGAGGGAGGGGAAAGTGGGTGATGGGCATTGAGAAGGGCACCTTTTGGGATGAGCACTGGGTGTTGTATGGAAACCAATTTGACAATAAATTTCATATTAAAAAAAAGAAAAACTGAATAGTATATATATTTATCTTATAGAAATATATTTATATTATATATTTTATATATAGATATTGATAAACATAGATATAGATGATATAGATATAGATATAGATGATATAGATATAGATGTATCTCCCAAATCTTTATCCCTGAAAGGTCTGGGTCATTAATAGTCCTGCCTGAATAGTTTTCCATTGACTTTAATTAGAGGTCATGATAGTACTAAGTGATGCCCTAAGTTATCTTCTCTATTTTAGACATACTCTTTCTTAGCATCACTGTGTAGTAGCAGCTAAATTGCCCTTGATAATCATGATCAATCACTCCATTCAGTACAAAAATTACTGTCTTTGAGTGTTTAGAGGCATGATGAGCCAAAGTGGGTGGGTGGTAGTCTTAAATTCCATTTCAATGGAATCATTGCTGTGTCTTCTAGTGAAAGCATTCCTCTCTTTGGAACTGATACCTCTAAGCCACATAACATAAGGTCGTGTGGATAGGGAGCAAAAATGTTGCTAGTGGATCCCTAAATAGTGAGTGGTGTCACTTCCATTTCCACATCCTTGATTTCTGAACCTGTAAATCCTGGCTATGAGAGAAATGGCAGCATATATTGGACTCTGTTTAGAGCCCCCTGGAAAACATTGCCCCAAATCTGCAAGGGATTGGCACCTAGATGGCACTCTGAGTCTTCAAAAGGTCATTCTCCATTCTATCAAGCCAGCTCCTTCAGAATAATGAAGAACATGGTAAAACCAATGAATTGAATGCCCACGAACACCTTGCCATACTTTATTTGCTGGAAATGAGTTGCTTGATCAGGAGCAATGCTGTGTGGAATACCATAATAGTAGGTATTGCATTCTGTAGTCCATAGATGTTGTTTGGCAGAATCATTGGCAAAGGCAAGTACATATCCAGAGAAAATGTCTATTCTAGTTAGAGCAAAACATTGCATGTTCCATAATGGAAGCAAGTCCAATGTAATTAACGTGCCACAGGTATCTGGATGATTACCCCAGAGAATATTGTCATATCAGGGACTCAATGGTGGTCTCTGCTGTTGGCAAATTGGGAACTCATCAGTGGCTGTAGCTAGGTTGAGATTAGTGGGGAGAAATCTATGTTGCTGAGCCTATGTATAATCTCCACCCCTGTCATCATGGCCACTTTGTTCATGAGCCCATTAAGCAAAGAGGCTGACAGGTTTCCATAGGATGAGTCATCTTATCCACTTTGTTAAAATCATCCCTTTCTGAGGTCACCTTTTGATGGGCATTTGCATGGGACATAAATATCTTTACATTTTTGTCCCCAGAGAATTCTGTCCACACACCTATTCCCCAGTTCTTCTTGCCACCAACTTTTCAGTCATGTTCCTTTCAGTCATGTTCCTTTCAAGTCCATCCATCCAGTCCATCCAGTCAAAGCACTGGCCATAGCCTATGAATTGGTATACAATCATACCTCTGGTAATCTCTCCTTCCAAACAAAATGTACAACCAGCTGCATTACTGGGAAGATTTTCCCTCACAACTGTCCTTAGGAGATGACCTTGAAAGGGGCTTTCATGCTGCTATTCACTTTTGTAGTGCCTGTGTACTATGCAGAGCTATCTATAAACCAAGCCTGACTTTTCTCTTCCTTAGGCAACCATGTGCAGGGAATTCATAAATCCAGGCTGGGAGAGATTAGGTAAAAATGTAGAAGGAATTGGGGCAGTGAACATTTGATCCATTTCCTCACATAATTTACACATGTCTTCAGAGCCTGGTTGAACCCAATACCATTATATTTGGTGATGGAGTGCTGCTATATACAACCAACTTTATGGTTTGGTGAGTTGTACAAACCCAGTTCATGATGGGCAATTCAGATGGGGGACAAGTTATTCTCAATTGATGGCAGAACTTTGCCCCTAAATCCTGTGTGCACACTGTGATTCACACATAGGGGTCTCTGCCAAAAGCTCCAAAGAGTAGTTATATCTGTCACAATTCAAGCATGCGTGGACCTGCAAGATCATATAGTCCAAGTGGCAAAGCAGCTTGTAACCAGCCTGTACCTGTAGTTCTCTTGTTCTTGGCCCTGCTCAAAACTAATGGTTTTTCAGATCACTCAGTAAATGAGCTAGAGTACCACACATAAGTGAAGAATATGCTGACCCCCAAATCCAAAGTGGACAACTAGGCATTATGCCTCTTTTGTGGCTGTAGGAGGGGTCAGATATAATTACTTACCTTTCACATTAGAAAAAATATGTTAACATGCCCCAGAACACTGGACCCACTACAAATTTCATTTAGGTGGAAGGCTCCTGAACTTATCAGATTTATTTCCCACCCTCTAACACACAAATGTCCTACCAACAAGTCTGTAACAGTTGCTACTTCTTGATCATTAGATCCAATAAGCAAAATGTCATGAATGCAATCTACCATTGAATGTCTTGTCATGGGGAAAAGTGATCAAGATTTCTGCAAACTAAATTATGACATAAGGCTGGAGAGTTAATATACCCCTGAAGTATGACAGGGCAGGTATATTGCTGGTCTTGCTAGTTGAAATCAAACTGCTTCTTGTATTCTTTATCAACAAGTATGGAAGAAAAAAGCTTTTGCCAGATTGATAGCTGCACTCCAGGTAACAGGAAATATGTTAATTTTCTCAAGGAAACCACATCTGGCACAGCACCTCATTGGGGTCGCCCTCCTGATTAAACTTATGATACTCCACTGCTGTTCATCAAGACTTATCTGTTTTTTGCATATACCAAATAGGCAAGTTGAAAGGGGCTGTTGTGAGAAACACTACCTCTGCATCCTTATGTCTTTGATGGTGACACTAATCTCTTTATTCCCTCCAGGAAGGCACTATTGCTTTTGGTTAACTCTTTTCCTAGGTAAAGGCCTTTCTAGTGGCTTCCACTTAGCCTTTCCTACCACAATATCCCACACTCCACAGGTCAAGGAACCAATGTGAGGGTTCTTCCACTTGCTGAGTAGGTCTATTCAGATTATGTATTTTGGAGTTGGAGGAAGTGACTAAGTTCAAGACTCGCAAGGCCTGCTGTGAGATTGACCTGAGCTAAAACTTCATTCATCACCTAACCTCCAGACTGTGACTGGTAGCCCACAGTGCAGTTTTGGGTCTCCTGGAATCAGTATCAGCTCAGAGCCAGTGTCTAGTCTTCCTTCAAATATCTGATTATTTCCTTTTCCCCACTGCATAGGCACCCTAGTAATATGCCATAGGTTCCTTTAGGGAAAGCTGGGACAAAGATTAACAGTATAATTTTTTTGCAATATACCAGCGTCATTCATAAAGTGGATCCAGTCCCCATTTTGTTCATAGGGTCTTGGGTCTATAAACTGGCTCAAGTCTGGGAATTGACTGAGGAGGCTGTTTGGGTGATTCCATTTAGAACTCTGCTCACTAGATCTAGAACACTTCTGCTTATACAGATCAAATAAGGATTGAGTAGATTGCCCATTTGTTTAAATTTTAGGGACATCATCCATGGTCAACTAGCCAGTGCCAGTCAGACTATTGTGATTAATGCTTTAAGTATGCTGTCCATTATGGCAACCCTGCATTTGGTGATTAAGTGCCTCCTCTTGGACCCTGCCACCCCAGGTTACAATGATCTACATTGCCTTTAGGAGTCCCAGTTCAGGGGCCCCTGGGTGGCTCAGTTGGTTAAGCATCTGACTTTGGCTCAGGTCATGATCTTGAGGTTTGTGAGTTCCAGCCCTACATTGGGCTCTGTGCTGACAGCTCGGAGCCTGGAGCCTGCTTCAGATTCTGGGTCTCTCTCTCTCTCTGCTCTTCCTCCACTTGAGTTCTGTCTTTGTCTCTTTTTCTGAAAAATAAATAAACATTAAAAAAAAAAAGAGTCACAGTTCAGGGTAGTACTTCTCATGGTAATTCCTGAGCTACAGAGAAGAGTGATCACAGAGTTCTTCAAGGAAGCTGGGGTTCCCCTCACAAATTGATTTCTCACATTCATGGTGAAAGATGTGTCCTCTGGACCCTCTTAACATGAATGAGCATGTATTATAAGACAAATCTATTCTAACATTCTAATTTCCCTAAGCCTTTGGGTATCTTCCTCTACATTATATGAAGGCAATTCTGGCATTTCAAATTTCTTTAATGTAGGCCACATTTTGGTCCATGTTTCAGTCAACCAAAATACAACCTGTTAGATAGAACCCTGTCTATCTCCTTAAGCTACAATATTGAGTCCAGAATCTCTTCTAGTGGGCTCATGTCAATAAATATAGACTCACCCAACTTTACATTTCTTCTACCATAACTCCAGACCCCTAATGTTCATTCCCACACATATTGCCTGGATTTCTTTCTTCTTTCTTTCTTTCTTTTTTAAATTTTTAAAGGTTTATTTATTTTAGAGAGAGAGAGAGAGAAGCGGAGAGAGATAGAGACACAGAATCTGAAGCAGGCTTCAGGCTCTGAGCTGTTAGCACAGAGCTGGTCATGGGGCTTGAACTCACAGGTCATGAGATCATGACCTGAGCTGAAGTCAGATACTCAACTGACTGACTGAGCCACCCAGGCGCCCCACATGTTGCCTGAATTTCTGTCTGTATAAATTAGAAAAATCATGCAGTGCTTTTGGGGTGAAGCACACTCCTAATGGTTTACATTATCAATCTTACTTTTCAGGGCCTGCTGGGACTAGAGTGTAGTTATAGGTCTATAAGCAAATGAGGGAGGGGTGGGAATCAGTCCTGAGATGGGAATCAGCAGTGTCTTACAAGGTGACTACCTCAGGGGAGGCCATTACAGTGTCCACAGGCAAAGCAGGGTTAACTTCCTCAGATGGGGGTCAAAGGACTGATTCTACTGTTAAAGAAGACTGTGCAGAATTTGGGAGTTCAATGTCTTTAGTTATCAGGATCTGCCCATATGTTCCTATTCCAATTTTCAGGATCCCACTCCTTTCCAATAAATGCCCTCACTTTAACAGCAGACATAATATCAGGTTGGGAATTCAATTTGTAATTTATCCACTTGCGAGATGAGACTGCAGGTTTGGTGTTTGGAAAGTTAAGCTCTGGCAACAGAAGATGAATTTTTGTTTCAGAGCAGACAGAAATTTTCAGGCGATTTACGTGGCCCTTGAGCTGGGAAGTTGAATCCCTGAGCCCATCCTTTCCTTCCCTTAATTTGTCTAACACAATTAGCAGCAGTCAATCTTATTATGTTTGTTAGTTTGATGAAACTGTTCTAATATATCAAATACATGGTCACCTACGTACTTTGCCTTTTATAAGTATTTGATTAGAGTATCCAGTTGTGACATTCTGAGTATCTCTATTGCCATGGATTGTCAAGTGCCCTTTTTACTACTTAAAATAAAGTCATTAGTGCCTTTAAATCTGATCAGATTGAAGAACCAATTCCAGAAACCCCATAATCATTTCAGGCCTTAATAAATATTAAGGAATTAGCTTATACAATTGTAGAGAGTGGCAAGCACGAACCCTGTATATGTTATCAGAATGGAAATTCAGACAGGAGTTGGTGTGGTAGTCCTGAGGCAGAATTTCTTCTTCTCTGGAAACTTCAGTTTTTGCTCTTAGGGCCTTCAACTGAGTAGAATAGGCCCACTCACATTATCAAGGGTAACCTCAATTTACTTAAAGTCAAATGATTTCAGATGTTAACCATATGTGCAAACCCAATCCTAACATGTACAAAATGTCTTCACATTACCACTTAGATTAATGTTATTAAAAAACTGGGTGCTATAGCCTAGTCAAGATGACATAAGACTAATCAGCATACATAAGGTATCAAAAGGAAATAATTGTTCAGTGTGTGAGAAAATAATAAAAATTTAATTACTCCCTAAGCTCTAAGTAAGTTGTTTCATTGATTTGTGTTTAGCAAATGTGGGGATAAAAGAAATAGTAAACACAAATTTATGTCCCTTAAAATTTCAATAAATTACAAAAATCCCTTCATGGGTGGCACTGTGTATACCCATCACATCCATCTGGTTTCACATGTAGAGACATTAACATTGGTTAGTGGGTTCAGGTGGTGACCACCTTATATCCAACCACTATAAAGTCCCCTAATCACTCTTTCAACTAATAGTCAAATATCCACTGATGATCTTTACCTATACTCATTACTTCATTAGGGGCTATAAAAGGATGATTTTTCTCTCATTCATTCTGAATTTGTTAATTGGAATCCTGTTGGAAAGATGATGCTTCTCCATCATTAATTTGGGTCCACTGAAATAAATTTCTGACCAAAGGAAAAAAAAAAAAAGGATAATGTCTTGAATTTCCTATTTATTTATTAAAGTGAGTTTGTAAACAAAAACAAAAAAGAAAAAATATATAAAACAAAACAAAAGAAGAAAAAGGAGTTTGTGCCAAAAGTGATAAAAGATTCATTTATATTTTACTAATTCAAGTGTAAAACACACGGATCATCAGTAACAGCTTAATTTTCACAAAATTAACACACCTCTTTTACAACACATAGGTCAAGAAAGAGAACATGACCAGCACCACAGAAAGCCTTCTCACACACCCCTCAATCACTGAGCTCTTCTTCCTGCCCCCAAATAACCATTAATCTGAATTTTAGCAACAGATTACTTTTTTCTGTTTAAAACTTTATATAGATGGAATCATACATTGTGTGTTGTGTGCATGACAATATTATTTGTGAGATTCATCTGTGTAATTGTGGGTGGCTGTATTTTGTCCATTTTTGTTACTTGTGTAGCATCCTATTATGTGAACATGAGTCAGTTTATCCACTGTACTGCTAGTAAATTTTGGGATTGTTTCCATCTTTTGACTATCACAACCAAAACTGCTTTGAATAAATCAATGTTTCACATATTTTGTTGTTGTTGTTGTTGTTGTTGTTGTTATATACCTAAAAGTGGAACCACAAGTATAGGGAAGGTGAATCTTTATCTTTGGAAGATAAGGACAAGCCAATTTTCAAATTGGTTGAACCTATTTATTCTTTTCAACAGCAGTGCTCAGCTGTTTCACATCTTTGTCAACAGTTGACATTGACAGATTTTCTCATTTAGAACATTATGGTTGGTGCATAGTGGCTTTTAATTTTGGGGAAATTTTTTTTGACTCAAAGGACACTGAGTCTATATGCTCAATGTGGAAATAAAAGAATGTCACTGGATCATTTCACAAGGTCATGTACTGCTTATAGATTTGCTCTTAAGGTCAGTCACTAGACTGGAACTTACAGGCAAACCACAGACTGAAGATTCTAACTAAAGAAGGGAGTAAAAATATTAAAAAAAAAAAAAAAAAAAAAGAAGGGAGTAAAGACTATGCCTTACTTTGTCATGCACTATATTGCAGAGAGAGAGAGTTCTTTTGCTTCAGGTTAAGGAAAGTCAAGGTGAACTATCATGGCCCAGGGTAGTGATAAAGAGCTGATGGAAATGATTAAGGATGCTGCAATATGTAGAGTTACACACTGTCTAAATGCACCAGATAGTGTCAGTTCCCATGGTGAATTTCCTTCACTGAAAAAGCCTGGGGGAAGAGGCAGGCCTCAGAAAAAGGCTTAAGATGGTAATAATAAAACAACAGCCAAAATAATACTATCTAACAATTATATAGTGCTTTGCACATGTTAAGACATTTCACCCTTTTAATAAATGACTGGTGTCTTTTCCAGTTTTCAAGATGAGCACACAGGTACAGAGAGTTTAATTCACTTATCTAAGGCCACACAAAAAGTAAATGGTGGAGCCTGAATTAGAACCCAGGCAATCTGGCCTCAGGGCTCTGCTCCTGACTCTGTACTATCCATTGAATCAGGTTTGGGGGTTGGGGGATTCATGCAGAGAGATTCTGGGAAAGGAAGAAAAGGAAAAGGGGACAGGTAATCTTATTATCATCCAACAGACTTAAAAAAAAAAAAAAGCATGTCTGGACTAATGGGATACATCCTACCCTGTTGCTGAAAATAAAATAATGAAAGCCTGAACATGTCTAGGTTTGGATCTCAAAATCTTCAGTGCACATTGAGCATAATGGCTCGGTAGGGAAGCCCAACTTAGCAGAGATCCAAATGGTGGGGACTACAAATCATTCTGGGAATTACCCTTAGTTTTTACACACCTGTGTCAGGTATTTATGATTGCTTTAGCAAAGCACAGATGACACAGAATTATGTCTAGTTTCCCCTTGGTTTTGAGGTTGTAGAGAAGCCAGTCAGGTTAGTTAATAATCTACATTTATATTATCCACACCAGTGGGTAGGGACCTTGTATTTGGCCCCAAGTCCAAGGCATTCAGAGGCCAGACCATGAGGTTCCAAACCCTCCTTCTGCTCCACTCTGGAGCCCATTTACTGATTATGGTAAATCTGGAGTCATTTTACTGATTAAGCTCACTATGGGCTGGTGAGCATGGAGTCTGGAGAAACTGATAAAGAGGAAGGAGGAGCAAAGGAAGGCTATCTGAGTGGGTGGTTGGGCAAAGAGAATAGCCCATCTCTACTTCCTCCCAAAGCCCTGGACATCTCCTCTTCCCTACACCTTTCTATCCTTTCTGTCCTCGTCCCCTAGCTCTCTTTCTTCCCTACTTGCCTTGTCCATCAACAAAAATAAATTGCCTTTCCTTGGAGAAGCATTCACTCTATGAAGTAGGGAGAGCAAGAAGGATTGCCTGGGGCTGGAGCAGCCGGATGACCTTGATGGTTCACCTAGAGTGTCCCAGGATCAAGTGTCCAAGGTAGAATGGGCCAATGACTGCTCCATGGGTAAAGAGAAGCCTCAGGGAAGACACTTACAGAGCCATGTTTGCATTTGAGCATCTCCAGTTTAAGGAGGCAGATGTGAAGCAGAACCCTGCCCTCAGGGTTGCCCTCTCCCTAGGACTTTTTCCAGGCTTTTACTTTCCACCCCCCACCCCACCTCCTTCAGTTTCTTCTGATTGTTCTCATGACTCATATGCACTTTTGTTGGGATTAGATCTTAGGATTCTGGAAAAGCCCATCAAAGTTAGTGGAGGTTTGTGTTTATAGAAGTGGGTGGGAATTTCAGAGTTAGTTCTCCACAGATATTGAGATGTCTGGAGAAGCTGGTGCAAGCAGTTCCTAACCATCCTTCTACTCATTTGGGGATCCCTGACCCTGACTGAAACCCAGGCCGTCTCCCTAACTCTGGTCCCTTCTGTCCACCCTGTCCCTCTCCTGGCCTCTCTGTCTTTCTGTCCCTCTCATCTGTCCCAGCTGTACAAAGCAATAACAGGCCCCCAGGGATGCCTCTCTGGACAAAGGTGGGGTGCAGAAGGGAGCCCAGGGAGCAGCAGAGCCAGAAGGGGGGAGGGTGGGTTCCCAGCCCACTCCCTGTTGGGCCCCAAGGTAACTGTTTCCACCCCTGGCACTCACTGCCTGGTGTATTTCCACACCATGTCTGTCCACCTGGCATAAGCAAGCCTGGCTTCCTGCCACTGCCTTCATGGACCACAAACAGTTCCAGCACTTGGACAGGCCACTGTGCTCACCACAGCATGAGCTGTGGGCAATGTGGCTGGAGGACAGGAGACCTAACTATTGAGATCAGAAGGATAAGGATACAGAAATACTTCTGTAGTGTTAGCGGTGCCAGCAGAGTTTGGACTGTCCAGCAAGGCTTGTGAATGATGTCAAGATTCTTGTAAGGACAAGGTGGGCTTTCCCAACTTTAGACCAAAGGGTTTTCACCATGTTGTGTCCCGGGAATGCACTGACCACCCTTCCCCCTCCCAGCCTGGGAAATGTGTGTAGCATTTTGCTTCAGGTGTCATATTCAATCTGGTTTGTCACTGATTCTTGGTCCCTGGTCTCAGTCATATAGATGTTGGTGACCCCAATGGGAGCTTCTCCAGGGGACACTTTTAGTCCCTTAGAATGGTGAGGATTTCATCTCTCTGAAGGAGGACTAACAGTATGGACGATGGCAGGCAGGTTGGCTACTGAGGCCAAGGACGATGGAGGAAAGATAATGGAAAGATCTTTTGCAAAGATCCTGAGGTGCTACTTGACTCGTGTGTGGGCTCACAACTCCACTTGGAGGTCACAAATGAGCTGCTGCTGCCCTAAGATTCTGAGGGGAACCCACCACCTCCATGGTCACCCATTGGGGAAGGAAAGAGTCCTCTGTTGGCCTCACTCAAGGGAGGGTGGGGACAGGACTGACCCCTGCATCCACCTCTTGTCCCGACAGATAACTGGGCTATGTGAGATTTCAGACATATTTTCTGTGGGTAGCTTGCCTAGAATGACCCCAATTCCATTCATATCCTTTTTAATGAAAGATCCTGAGGTTTGAATAAGGTCAGAGAAAGGGCCAGTGAGAGAGAAGAAGGGAAAGTCAGTGACCGCAGAGGAACAGAAGGTCCCTTTGGGCCTCATAATTGAATATGGGACCAAGTATACATGGGAGACTCTTTGTCCTCCCCCTCTGTCCCCAGCGTTCCCCTCTTAGACCTGTGATCCTTACCCTGACCTTGTGAGCTGGTGCCCACTCTGATGTTGCCCCATCTGGATTAGCTTTCAACACTGTACTCTGACATTCAGCCTAGAGAGTAGTTTGTCTTCTGACTACTGGTTAGGGAGGTAATTTAGGAACTCATGATCCCACTGAGAACAACTGAGAAAGCCTGATGAAACATAGTTTATCTTATTAAAATTTTCAACATGTAGACACAGTGAAGAGGCCCAGCCAACATCTAGGAGAGGACTGGAGCCTGGAGAGGTGAGGTCAGGGAGCCCAGAGCTCCAGATTCACTTTTGTTCTGAGGACATCAGCCAAGACTGAGGAGATAAGCAAGAAATCCATCCAAGCTTTTGGCTGCTTTGAGGTGCTGAGCAGAGAAAGACGTGAAAGCCTGGTGCCCAACAGGAGTGAGACCCTGATAGACTAACCCCCACAGTAAGTGGTGATTCTAAAATGCTGCTTCCTGGGGCGCCTGGGAGGCTCAGTCAGTTGGGCGGCCGACTTCACCTCAGGTCATGATCTCACGGTTCACAAGTTCAAGCTCTGCATCGGGCTCCATGCTGACAGCTCAGAGCCTGGAACCTTCGTCAGATTCTATGTTTCTGTCTCTCTCTGCCCCTCACCTGCTCATGCTCTGTCTCTCTCTCTCTCAAAAATAAATTAAAAAAAAATTTAAATGATGCTTCCTCTAACCAGAAGAGACTCTTTAAAAAATTTTTTTTTTAATATGAAATTTATTGTCAGATTGGTTTCTGTACAACACCTAGTGCTCATCCCAACAGGTGCCCTCTTCAATGCCCATCACCCACTTTCCCCTCCCTCCCAGTCCCCATCAACCCTCAGTTTGTTCTCAGTTTTTAAGAGTCCAGAAGAGACTCTTTAAAAAAAATTTTTTTTAAGTTTATTTATTAATTTTGAGAGAGACAGAGACAGCGTGAGTGGGGCAGGGGGAGAGAGAGAGAGCACGAATCCCAGGCAGGCTTCGTGCTGCCAGTGCAGAGCTGACGAGGGGCTTGGACTCACGAAACTGTGAGAACATACCTGAGCCGAAACCAAGAGTTGGCCGCTTAATCAACTGAGCCACCCAAGTGCCCCAAGAGACTCTTAATGATGCAGAGAGCAAACTGAGGGTTGCTGGAGGAGAGGTTGGTGGGGGATGGGTTACATAGGTGATGGGTATTAAGGAGAGTACTTGGGATGAGCACTGGGTGTTATATACAAGTGATAAATCACTAAAATCCACAATAATATATGTTAACTAACTAGAATGCAAATAAAATTTTCAAACAAGCCATTTTTTTTTCTCAGTTGAGTTGTTGTTAACTAACAGTTCAGACTTTGAGGAACACTACGGCCACACTAGAAGACCAAGGTGGTGTTTTGGTTTTTTGGTTGGCTTGTTGGTTATTTAGTCCTCTGCGAGGGTCACATAAAAACTGATAAATGTTACAGACTCTCTCCCCAGAGTACTTCCATGCAGAGGGAAATAAAAACGTTAACATGACACGTCAGTGCACGCAGAGGCCCCCTGAAGTCTTACAGACCTAGGTGTTCTGTTGTCAGAGACAACGGGTGACGACATCTTGAATAATCATTTTAACACCCCCAATACCTTTCCGTATATTTGTCAGCATAAACTGGAGTAGACAAAAGCTGGATCTAATAGTATCAGGGGAATGAGAGGAGAGATGCCATCTATTAGCTTGTTCTTTCGGCCGAACCTGAGTGCCTGCAGGGCACCGGATCAAGCTGCAACCTCAGGTCTGTGCTCTGAGAATGGCAATCAGCCATCCTTTCTCCAGCCCTCGCCCCCAGCACCCGAACTGCCCTCCTGTTATTCGACTCTCACATTGAGAGTCTTCTTAGGAGGTAGAAGCCACCTCTCTGCATAGAAAAGGAAAATCTATTTTCCTACCATTTTTCCAGTTAGACAGCACGAGGCTCCACCAGGCAGCTGACCATGTGCTGGCCCTGACTCAGGAGGTGGTGTCAGCGAGGCTAACACTGTGCAGAAAGCATTTGCACAGGAGCCGTGTGGGCAGTTACTACCTCCTGTTGCCAGGAGCAGCAGCAACGTCAGTCCTAAACTCAGGGCCCAGTGTCCTGCATCGGGGGAGTTGGTGGTGTGACAGGTGATGTCTGTGCAGAGCAGTAGGGGCAGTGGGTTCCTGTGTGGGCTTCAACCTAGTGTGGGATTGTGTATTCCATTCCTGGCTCTGTAGCCCCAAGCCTGCACTGTGGCCTTCCCCAACATAATCTCATATTTAGAAAAAAGTTGGATTCCATTGTTTGCTCCAAAAAATTGATCAGGGGAGTAGTTGCAGAGAGCAAGCATTCAGAGGTGTTTGTCACACCGAACCGTGAACCACTCCCTAGTCCTCCCACTCAGTCTAGACCCCAGGATATAACAATGACATGTGTCTCACAACATCACGTCTGCTATTGACAAGGTATGTGCTCCCCTCTCTTTACAAGGGAAAAGAAAACGTATTTAAATGTGGTTTTAATGCCCCTCCCCAGGCTGGCTGCTCTGATCGCTGACCTCACTGGCTCCAGATCTGGCTGAGCGCCAGGCTTCTCACAAAATGCACAGGCCTCTCCCCAGACCCACAGACTCAGAGTCCTCGGCGCAAGATCAAGGAATCGCTTATTTAACGAGCCCTGCAAGTGAGGCTGACGCACAGCCGTGTGGGAATCCTCATCTCCATTCTTGCGACTGAAAGTGTGATGTAAAGACCAGCAGCAGCGCCTTGTCCTACACGCAGAATCTCATACTCTACTCCACATTTTGTGAACCTTAAGACAGTGTTTGGGGGAGTCCTGTGAACAGGGAAGTTTGGGACTCCCTGGTCTAGGTGCCTTTAAGGTGAAGCCAGGACTGTGCAGACTGCTCTGAGTGTGGGGTCTGATCAGATCTTTTAGAACTGGGGGTCCAGGGTTTGGTCCTTTTTCCTTTTTCTTCTATGGCCATCACCCCCTTGGTGACCTCATCTATCCTGAAGTTTCTAAACATCATCTACGTGGTGTCATCTCCAAAATCGGTTTCTCTAGCCCAGACATTTCTCCTAAATTCCATACTCATCCATGCTCATCTGACTGCCAAGTTGATTCTCTCACATTTCTAATAGACATCTCATCTTATCGTCTCTTCACTGACTGTCTGTGATGCCTCTCCCCAAATGTGCTCCTTCCAGAATTTTCCCCATCTCTGCTGACAGCAACTCCATCTTTCCACTTGCATAGTCCAGAATTTTGGGGTCCTCCCTGGCTCCTCTTTCTCATACTCAAGATCTAATTCATTAGATTGTGCTGTAAGGTCCATTTACAGATTGCTTCCAGAATCCCATCACTTCACACTCTTTCCACTGCTTACACCCCAGTGGAAGGAGCAGACATCCCCAACCTGGAACACTGAGCTGGTTTCCTAGATTCAGGAACACTGAGCTGGATTCAGATCACTCACTGTAAGTGGTGACAATCTCACCCCACTGCATCCTCAAAACGTCCCACTCAAAGAATTCTCATAACCCAGTCGTGTTCCCTCTGCCCAACCCCTCCCCACTTGAGGTCCTCCAGGATCTTACTTTAGGAGCCATGAGAGACACATCAGAGCCCTGGGTACGGTCACTGCCCGGGTTAATACAAACAGGATGTGGTCAGGAGATGAGACTAAAGGAGGAGCTATGTAGTGGGTGAGCTCCCCATGGGATCCTGTCTACACTATCCCAGGATCTCAGGGATCACCCCCTCCATACTTACTTGCAGGCTGAATGTAGCTGCCTCCTTTTCCACCTGTGGGAAGAAAACACCGTGTTTGAGGCCATTTAGGAGGCAGGGCCATGAGGTCCTAGACCTAGTTCTGAACCCCAGGGAAGCTTCCAGAACTGTGGCTACAGATTGAGGGCAGGATCAGGAAACATGAAGAAAGTACCTGTGTGGGGAATGGACAAACCGCCCTCCTATAGTCTGTCCTCAGCAGGGGCCTTCTTCTCTGTCCTATGACTGCTGTGAATCAGGTCCCCATCACCAGATTCATCAAGGTGAAACATTTGTCCTTCATTTTCACGTGTTTTACTAAAAAGAAATTGTTAGCATTCCACTCCACACTGGACTAGCACATGTGTGTGGGTGGTACTTCCTATTAAGGGGGATAGGAAAACTCAGAGTATAGCCTCTCCCTACCTGAGTGCTTCTTTCTCCAGATCACAGCTCTAACCAGCACAGTAACCACAGGAGAACCAGACCAGCAACGATGTCCATGATGAGAGGAGGAGGCTCTGGGAAGGGAAGGGAGGCACCCTGTACCCCAGGCATAAGCCCTTACCTTGCTGAAGTTCTTCAGAAGGGATATCTCCCCGAGAAGAGGCTCTGTGCCCAGGTTTCCCTCCTTACCCCATCTCAGGTCGACGGGCTCCTGTAGCCCCTCGTGCCGCACATGGCATGTGTATCTCTGCTCCTCTCCAGGGGGCACCACCACAGCCACCAACTTCTGGAAGGTCCAGTCCCCTGCAGGCCTGTGTCCAGAAGCTCTGAGTCCTGGGTCAGGTCCTCCCCATCATGCTGCCAGGGTAGAAGCCCAGGGCCCAGCACCTCAGGATGACATCACTGTCAGAGATGGGGTAGTGGGTTACATGTGTCTTTGGAGGGTCTGAGGAGAAGGGTCAGAAAATTAAAAAAAATTCATGTCTGTCTTGGGCCACTGCAGCAGCACTCATGTGACCATCCCGAGAAAGGACAGTTCAACTGGGGTGGGAGAAGGGAGCAATAACCCAGACACCAGCCTAGGCATAGACATCTGGGATGATCTCTTCTTGTCTGGAAAGTTCTTTAATTAGGACAAGATAGCCTAAGGTAGGAAGCAGATCTCCGGGGGTGGGGTGCGGGTGGAGAAAAGGTATTTCTGGTCCTGACCTGAGGCCCAGTGACTCAGAAAAGCTGGAGTCAGAACTCAAACACATTGGTTTTGGGGTAGAGAAAAAAACTAAGAAAGTCCCCATGGTTCCTAAAGCCGCTGCCAGAGTCGCTGATCAGTGACTTCAGAGATGGTTTCCCCCTCCATCCCCGAGGGACTGCATTCCTTAATTGTCCAGGGAGAAGCGTGGGTACTCTGGACAGGTTGCTCTTTGGTACCCAGTCTGAACACCAGAGCTGTTTCCTTCCTCTCTCCACCCCTGGAGTGGGGGGCGGGGGGCATTCTGGCATCAGTCCCATTTATCTCTCCTAATAGAGAGACACTGGCCCCAGGCTGAGGGAAGACTGGGGAAGTTCCTTGCCCCCTCGTCCCTGCGAGCTGCGGCATCTGCTCTCTGTTCTGCAGGTGCCTACGGAGCCCCTCCACCCACTCTCCGTCCAGGTGGTTCCTCCAGCCCTTGGCCACGCCGGCCACTTCCCACTTGAGGCGGGTGATCTGCCGGGTGAGGAGCGCAGGTCCTCGTTCAGGGCCCCGTAATCCGCGCCGTTCTTGGAGAATTGACTGTACCCGCGGGGGACCCGCCTGTCCCGCCCCACTTCTCATCCAGAAAGCCCCAGTCCCGGTGAGACCCTGGCCCCGCCCCCGCGAGAAATCCCTGGGTTGTCCTTGATCTGAGCCTGTTCAGCTTAAATCCGAAACAAAACCCGAGCACGCCACCTGGGCTCTTTCCCGGTCTAGGGGCTTGTCGGTGGACCTCGGGGTGACCTTCGGACCTGGAAATAAGGGCGGACATTGGGATGGGGGTCGTGACCTGGACTCGGGCCCGCTCACCGGACTCGCTCCGGTTGTAGTAGCCGCGCGTGTTCTGCAGGCTTACTCGGAAAATCTGTGCGTTGTCCTTGTAAATCCGCGTCTGCTCGTCCCAATGCTCCGGCTCCTCCTGCTCCATCCACGGCGCCCGCGGCTCCATCCTCGGATTCGGGGCGTCGCTGTCGAACCGCACGAACTGCGTGTCGTCCACGTAGCCCACGGAGATGAAGCGGGGCTCCCCGCGGCCGGGCGGGGACATCGCGGTGTGGAAATACCTCAGGGAGTGGGAGCCTGCGGGCGCGGAGGGGCTGAACCCTCCCCCCCCCCCCTCCGCCCCGCCCCGCCCCTCCTCCCCGCTCGGGGCCCGGGTCCCAGGGGGAGACTGCCGGGAGGGCAGGGGGAAGGGGATCTGAGTGGCGGAGAGCGGAGCCTAATCTGGGAGGGACGGGGGAGGACAGGTGGAGGGTGGGCAAGGGGCAGGTGCTGGTCTGGGGTCGGGGCGTCGGACAGTCGCCTTTCCCGGGGTCCTGCATCCCCGCGGGCGGTCCCCGCGCTCCTGCCCCGCAGAGGCCCTTTCCTCCTGACCCCGCAGTCACCCGCACAGGTCGCGGTAAGGAGTAGGCCTCCCGACAACAGGAGGAGGACGGGTTGTGGGGTCCATGCAGCAGACCCTCGGGGTCTTGGGAAAAGCTGAACGGAGCCTGTTCCCGAGAATTTTGTATGCGGTAACAGCGGTGACGCTAATTGTTTCTCTAAAACGGGAAACTCAATGGGAGTGCGAACTGGGCTTCCGTCATCAGTATCCAGGCCGGAGGACGTGACCCAGGCTGTGAGAAGGAGAAGTAAAACCAGGGGAGTTAAGGACTCCCTAACCTTGGCCTTCCCTGCGCCAGACACCGCCCTCGTGAGGGGCCCTCCCGGGAGTTCTGAGACTTTGCCCTGACCTCTCTCCGCATGCACGGTGGTCGGGTGACGTTGTCATCCTGTCTTCCTGAGTCCTGGCCCAGGGGCTGTCTGAGGAAAACAGGGAAAGACACACAGGCTGGGCTCAACTCCTTTTCCTGCACAGTCCTTTCCAGAATATTCGCTGAACTGGATTCTCTTACCTCCTATCCCTTACCTTTCTTCCTCTGGGTTATTCTAGAAAACTCACTCCCAGGGAATTCGATACAAGAGAATGAGCTCACCCTGGGGACAGAAAAGGAGGGACAGGGGTTTTCTCTTTAGACATGGAGAAGCTGTGCCTGATTCCAGTTTCCTTCTTGTTGATTAACGCTAGTGGTAGCACAATGTTGGTAACCCCTGAACATCAGGAATCTAAACTGTAAATGTGATTTTGGCCCCACCCTACAGAAAAGTGACCATCCAGCACAGCAGTCAGACTCACAAAGCTCTTAAGTTTTCCCAAACAATGTATCAGTGACTCCTGTGTTTTAACATTACCTTCATTCCATAGCCCCAAGATTATCTGTGTGAATGCTGGACATTTCCTCAGTCCATGGATGCACAACTGTTATGTATATTTCCTCTGGAAGAGTGGGCAAGCTGTAATCACCTCCCAGTTGCAAGTGTTCAGTGCAGCCAGATGCCCTTCACCAGTGTTCTCCCATTTCCTGTGTTTGAATTAATACTTAAATTATGTGCATATTGTTGGGGCACTTGGTATTGTTTTCTTTACCCTGAATATCATAAGGAGGCAATGGGTTTTCAGGGGCCCCCAGAGTATAGTAAATAGTAGATGCAAAGAATGTCTTGCTACATTCTGTAGATAGAGATTTATTAAAAATCTGTATAACAATGTATTTAAATCTGAGAATTCCACTGCTTAGAATTCTTTCCCTCTGCTTCTTTTCCTCACCCTGTGCCTGCAGCCCTTCTCTCTGTCTCTCTCATCCCTCAGGCCCTCTCCTCCCCTTAGTCTCCACCATCCTGTCCCTCCTGGATTGTGGCCCTGGTGCCACCTCATCACCTGCCACCTGGGGCTCTTCTCCTTGCAGGATCAGCGACCCTGCTAATGTAAGTCAGGTTGTGTCATGTGTTCACTGAAAATGCTCCAGTGACTGCGTCCCACTCTTGGGAAGCCTTTAGAATGTAGGGACCATGAGCACAGGGGCTTTGGGCTATTTTGGTGAAAGCTGTCTCCGCGGCATAGAAAGCCATTCCTGGTGTATCGTAGATTCTAAATTAATTGTTGTTGAATGAATGAATGAAATATGACTATTAGTATTTAATTGCATCACATAAAAATCATAAAATGAAAAATACATAAGCAAAAATAAGGAAAGTTAAAAAATTTTTTTAAGTTTTTATTTTTGAAGGAGAGAGAGAGACAGAGCAAGAGTGGGGGGGAGGAGCAGGGAGAGAGGGAGACACAGAATTTGAAGCAGGCTCCAGGCTCTAAGCTGTCAGCACAGAGAGCCTGATGCGGGGCTTGAACCCACGAACCGTGAGATCATGACCTGAGCTGAAGTTGGACGCCTAACTGACTGAGCCACCCAGGCACCCCAAGGAAAGATTTTATTTCATCCATCTAGTGTGCATGAAGTTTCATAGCTTCATTCCGGGGGCAAGACCTCTATGTACACTTGAGGCTGTGCAGTGGTTTCCTATTGCCGCAGAACAAATTCCCACAACCATAGTGACTTACGACAGCAGCCATCCATGTGTCCCAGTTCTGCAGGTCAGCAGTCCAGTGTGATGCTGAGGGTTCTCTCCGGTGTGTCACAGGCAGTGTTTGCACCTAGCGCTCAACATCCCCTCCAAGCTTGAACAGAGCTGTTGGCAGAATTCCATTTCCTGGAGCTGGAGGACTGTGGTCCTCCCCCTGCAAGGGTCCACTTCCTTGCACAATGTCAGTGGGATGCTGCTGTCAGCTCCTGTGGCCACCAGCACTGCTTGCCTGGTGGTCCCTTCCATGGTCAAGGCCTCCCTTAGGGGCCTGGGTGGCTCAGTCAGTTAAGCGACCGACTTCAGCTCAGGTCGTGTGATCTTGCTCAGGTTCATGAGTTCAAGCTCTGCATCAGACTCTGTGCTGACAGCTCAGAGCCTGGAGCCTTCTTTGGATGCTGTGTCTCTCTCTGTCTCTGCCCCTCCCTGCTCATGCTCTGTATTCTTTCTCCCAAAAATTAAAAACAAAAAAAAAAAACCTTTTTAAAATAAAATAAAAATTAAAAAAGGCCTCCCTCACCCTGAGTCCTGGTCATTCAGCCAGGCCTTCACTCAGGAAGAACTCCATCCTATTAAGGGCTCACCTGATGAGGTCAGGATTACCCACAATAACCCTCCAGTTTTAATTCACCTGATATGACCCTTAACTGCGCATGCAAAGTCCATTCACACTAGCACCTGGATTAATGTTTGATCCAACAACTGGGAGAATATGAACAACCTGAGGTTGGTTAGGGCAGCCATCTTGGAATCTGCCCGAGACAGCCTGGTTCTTCCTTTTTCTCTAATTGGATCACAGTCAGAGACCAAAGTCCAAATAAATAGATTGTTTGAATGTTAATAGTATGTATTCTGTCCCCTTAGATATAGATATTCTTCTTAAATCTTAAAACTAATGGATGATGTTTAACATCTCATAGTTAATTTAGAGCCAACAGAGAAAGAGAGAGAGAGAGAAACCCAGCTGGAAGCTGCCATGTGTTTTATGTCCTGGGACCCAGAGTCACACACCATTACATCAGCCTTTTCTGTCTGAAGTGAATCCTTCAAGGCAGCCCACACCCAAGAGAAGGACATTCAGATCCACCTCTGGAAGGGAGGCTCTCAAAGGATTTAGGTACACATTAAAACCAAGATTAAAATTAAATATTGTTTTTTGGATTTGGTAAGTCAAATGCTACTTTCACCCATTATTTTTATTGAATGCTTCAGAATTCTCTTTGGAAGGTAATAATGGAAGTTTATATAAATTGAACATCCATAATAAATTTAACATGTCTCAGTATGTTTTTCAGTGAGATTTGGTAGAAGAGATTTAGGCATCTACAAATTCTAAAAAGCACTGTTACTATGTACCATTTTTTTTTTAAAGCAGCTCTGTTGTCTTTCCATTCATTTTTTCTATTTCATCGGTGGTTATTCCTTTGTATGATTTCCAGCTTAATTTACATTGAGCAACAATGTACTTTTCGTTCTGTGAATGTACTGAATCTAGGTGAATGTGAGGTTAATGTGCCCCCTCAAATCCTTTACAAGACAGAATTGCATTGCACACTGTATGCAACATTGTATACCAGAAATCAGTCAAGATGCCAGTGAGCAAAAGATCAAATGCCCTATGTGTAGCCAAATCTATTGTTATAATAACATTCTGTATCCTCTCTCTAACATGGTGCAGAATAATTGACCGTGGTTTTGTTCCAAATGCAAATAGTTCTTTCGAAGTATCTTTGAAATGAACTTTGGTATTTAATTTTTAATTTCCTTAGAAACATTAACCTGGAATGGTTAACAAACTCCAATTTGAAAAATGCCAGTTTAAGGAGTTCTGATACAGTAAACCCCTGGGCACCTGCACTGGGACAAGAAACAGAAGGAATGAAGCCCCGTGGACCACTGTCCAGTCCCATCCTCCCATGTGTAACCTCTGTCCTGAGACTCCTGGTTACAATTCCTTTGAGTTGCCCTAAAGATATTACAATAAGTGTATATATTTCCAAACAAAATATTATTAGTTTTTGCCTGTTTCTAACCTTTCTGTAAGTGAACACATGCTGCACATATTTTTCTGTGACTCAGTGTCTTGTCTCGTTGACTTCTCTCTGATGTGTGAGGTGTAGTTCACTCATTTTTACTGCTGTAAAGTTTTACATTTTGTGACTCATTTCCTATTTATGTTTAGGTTGTCATTCCAGTTTTTTCCATAAACATTACTGAACGTGTCTTCTGGGACACACGGGCCAGGGATTCCCCAGAGTGTACGATCAGGGCTAGGATTGCTGGACTGTATGCAGGATGTGCTGTAACCAGACCAGCGCACGCGAACTTGATTTCCAAAGTGCTTGTGTCAGTGTAACCTTTCACCAGGCGTGTGCATGTGTCTCTGTTGCTGTTCCTATTGCTCTGAAAATGAAAACTGAGAGGCAGCTCTTTCACCTGAAGGGCAGGCAGTAAGTGTGAACATTACTGCTTGGTTGCAGGACCGCCCAGGTCTGACCCTATTAATAACTTGATTTCCTTTACTTGTATTCCATATACCTAGTTATTATACTTGCAGCCTCTAAGTCCAGATATGCTTCCTCTCTGCATCACCATATAGTATTATTTTATTCATTTGGAATCTTTTATCTTATATGTTTAGAATCATCCATAATAGAGACAGAGGAAGGGAAAAGTGGGGGCAGATGGACACAAGGAAAGACAAAAGACAATAGAGACTAAAAGCAAGAACAAGAAGAGAGGAATTGTAAACAGTGAGTAAAGACAACATTTTCAAAGTGCAAGGAAATAAAAGAGATGTAGAATAAAATAAGTTTTAGAGAGCTTTACTAGAAATCTATTGCTGTGTACCAGATGACCCCCCAAATTACTGACTTAAAACAACAAACACCTCTAAGCTCATGAGATACTACAAAGACAAATGCAATGGAGCAGAGGCTGATGGGAGGAACTGGACAAAGAGGACGAATTTATAGATGGAATAAGCAGTAGGTGGTTGGTTTACAGATGGAAATGATTTTGTTAGTGCTCCCGTAAGCAGATGCTAAAACAAGACAGGGTTAAATTCACCGTAATATTATCAGAGGAAACACCTATCAGAGGATAGGAGAGGGAGACAGAAAATGCTGGAAGAGCCAGCAGACCGAGATGCCAGTCTGACCCCACATTATGGTCTGCAGGAGAAAGTTGTGTTGCACTATCACAGATCGCCAGGCAACCTAAGTGAAGGTGAGCAAGGCTGGAGAGGAGTCCTCAGCTACAGTCCGCCCTCAGAGAGCCCCATGCCGCCTGGAAACCAGCCTGCCTTCATGTCCCCGCTGTGATCTGTTACTGTGTAACCCAGCCCATGGGAAGCAGGGCCTCTGCAGAAATACTGCCATGGATTGCAGAACACAGGTGTGGGGGCCCTTGTGGGCTACC
This sequence comes from Panthera leo, assembly GCF_018350215.1. Lineage (NCBI taxonomy): Eukaryota > Metazoa > Chordata > Mammalia > Carnivora > Felidae > Panthera > Panthera leo. The sequence goes on along the minus strand of NC_056683.1, from coordinate 30,166,783 downwards.
TGGGAGTGTGACCCAAATCTTCCTATCTGAGGGGTCTGGGCCCTTGGAAATCAAGCCATTTTCAGGCTGGGTTCCTGCACTTGTCCCTTCATAGTTACAATGGGGCGAGGGAGAACCAGGAGGCACCCACGTCTGTCACCCCGATTCCCCCTACATTGCTCTTATCCCAGTTGTGTAAGAGGAGTCCCACCCCCTCCTGAGGATCAGGGTGGATTACTTCTGCCTGGAGAAGAGCAGACTCCTGCCCTGGGCACAGGGAGTCCAAACATCCCTGGTGACAGCCATAATGTGTATGAGGTTCAATCGATCCTTATTCCAGGACCTCCAACCTGCCGTTCCCAGAACTGCAGAGAAGAGGAGCATAACCTCCCCCAGTGGGTGATTGGAAGCAATGGTACATGGATCAATACCTGCTTCCACCCCTTGGTTCCTGGACTCACATACTCTTCCTATTGAGACCACAGCACCATATAGAGATGTCTGATTCCATAAATATGTTGCATCATGGAAAATGGCAGGGTTTTCCCCCTAAAACTGACATCTTGTGCCTTAGAAGGCCATCCAGCATTTTGTGTGGCCGACTAGATCTGGACCATCTGAAATGTGACATGACAGGTAGATCCCATAGTCATGGCATATCCTGTACCTGCTTCACTGTGAGGGATCTCCCAGCCACATACCGTGTTAAGAGCAATTCTGAGCCCATGGATCAGGCCTTTTGATAGCCCCTAGACAGCGTCACTTTCCTCTGTGGAGGAAAGGAAAGCGCTCACATGGCATAGGTGTCTGTCCCTGTGAGGATGAATGTCTAGCCCTTCCAGGATGGAAGGGGCTCAATGCAGTCAACTTGTCACTTCATGGACAGTTGACCACCTGAAGAGATGGTGTTATAGCAGGGCCCAGTGTTGGTCTCTGTTTCTGACAGGGTGGACATTCAGAGGTAGTAGTAGACTAAATGGGAATCATTGCTGCTGGATTCCTATGTGGCTTTATCTCTGCCATGTGGTCACTCCATTCATACGCCCATTCCACCGGTCCTGGGCTGACCACTGATAAAGGCTTGCTAAGGTCAACTTGTCTGCTTAGTGTTTCAGTGTCTCTTCAGGGGTGGATGTTTTCTGATGAGTGCTAACATGTGATTCAGGCTTCAGTGCAGAGAAACCATTTCCATTTAGGATGGACTGCTGTGGACCTGGCTAATTTATGACTTAGTGTGTTATACAGAACCCAGCATATATGGTCATTTTTTAAAAGTTTATTTTGAGAGAGAGAGAGAGAGAGAGAGAGAGAGAGAGAGAATCCCAAGCAGGCTCCACACTCAGCATCACGAACTGTGAGATCATACCCTGAGCTGAAATCCAGAATTGGATGCTTAGCCGACTGAGCCACCAGGTGCCCTGCATATGATCATTTTCAATCATGTGCCTGCTTGGTGTCCCATGGACAAGCATTCTCTCTTCTCAGGTCCTGAAACACACCACTTGTTACCTCTAAAAGGGAATCTACTACTCTTTGTGGATGGCATGGGCTTTACTACAATACCTGAGGTGCCAGCATGTGATTCTCCTACTAGTGCTTTCCTTTAGCTCCACACTGCATCCTTTCCCAGCATTGACCCTTCTACCATCAAGAGGTCCAATAGATGGTATCTGAATGTAGGATGGCCTGGATATTTCTGTTCTGGTCCCACTCAAAGCTAGCATCCCTGTAGGTCATCCAGACGTGGGCCAAACGTAACCCCTAGGGGTGAAATGTGTGTTGCTGGAACCCCACGTGTCCCCTGGGCTATGTCCTTCCTTCTTTGCAGTGAGAGATGCAACTCGCAATAATCAGTGCCTTACCTTGGAGGGAATATCCCTGCATGCCCCTGACGTCTAGATCCATAAACCTTAATCAGGTGGCTATTCCCTGCACCTTTAAAAAAATTCATTTACTTCATTTTTAATGTTTAGAAAATGATGGTAGTTAGCATCAATGACCAAATTTACCATAATTTTAAAGCATAAAATGTAAAATTTACCATCTTAACCATTTTTAGGTGTACTGTTCAGCGTATTAAGTACATTTTTACTCCAAGGCAACTGTTAACACCATCTATCTTCAACTCTTTTCATATAGTCAAGACTGAAACTCTTTATCCATTTAACAAAACTCTGTCATTATCTCCTTCTCACATCCCCTGCAAACTATCATTCTATTTCCTGTCTGTATGGATTGGCCTATTCTAGGCCCCATATGTAAGTGGAATCATACAGTACCTGTGTTTTGGTGGCTGGTGTATTTCAGTTAGCACAATCCTCTCAAGGTTCATTTGTGTTGTAGCGTGTGTCAGGTTGTTCCTTCTTTTTAGGGTCGTATTGCATTCCATTGTATGTATATACCATATTTTGCTTATCCCTTCATCCCTTGCTTAATTCTTTTGGCTAATGTAAATAATACTGCTTCTAAGTATGGGCTTATAAATATCTGTTGATATCTCGTCTTTCAATTTTTTGGGCTATATACCCACAAATGGAATGGCTGGATCATATGATAATTCTATGTTTAATTTTTTGAGGAAGCTTCATACCGTTTTCCATAGTGGCTGCTCATTTTACATTCCCAACAGTGTACAAGGGTTCTAATCACTTTTCCTGTTCACTGGCACTTGTTATTTTGTTATTTTTAAAATAGTAGCGATTCTAGTGCGTGTGAAGTGGTATCCATGGACCCTCATTTGTCCCCTTGTACGAGGGCTGGAAGAAACCACTTCTTCCCTTAAGAATTGGTATCTCACTGTGGTGTTGATTTGCATTTCCCTAATGATTATTGATGTTGCATATGTTCTCAGATGCATTGGCCATTGTATATCTTCTTTGGAGAAATATCTGTTCAAGTCCTTGGACCACTTTTTAATCAGGTTGTCTTTTTTCATCTCAGGAGTTGTCTAATGTGTTCTGAATATTAATCCCTTATCAGATTTGTGATTTGGAAATATTTTCTCCCATTTTTGGATTGCATTCTTACTCTGTTGATACTGTCCTTTGATGCACAAAAGTTTTAAATTTTGATGAGGACCAATTTGTCTATTTTTTCTTTTGTTGCCTGTGCATTTCATGTCACATTCAAGAAATCTTTGTCAAATCTAATGTTGTGAAGCTTTGACCCATGCTTTTCTTCTAAGATTTTTAGTTTTGGCCTTTATGATGAGGTCTTTAATCCATTTTGAGATTATTTTGAATGTGGTATTAGGTATGGGTCACCTTTTTTCTTTTGGATATGGATATCCAGTTTTCCCAATCATTTGTTGAAATGATTGTCCTTTTCCAACAAATGGTTTTGGCATCCTAGTCAATAACCACTTGACCATATATACAAGTTATTTTCTGGACTCTGTTATTCCATAAGTATGTATTTCTATTTTTATGCCAGTACCACACTCTTTTGATTACTGTCACTTTATAGTAAGTTTCAAAATTATGAAATTCAAAACTAGGCCTTCAAATTTGTCCTTTTTCATGATTGTTTTGGCTTTTGGTGTCCCTTGACCCCAAATAAAATTCCATATGATTTTTCTATTTCTGCAAAATATATCATGAGATTCTGATAGGGATTGCATTGAATCTTTTGATTGTTGTGGGTAGTATTAGCAGCTTAATAATATTAAGTCTTTCAATCCAGAAAAGTCTTTCCATTTGTTAATGTCTTCACTTATTTCTTTCAGCAGGTTTCTTAGTTTTCCCTGTACAAGTTTTTGCCTCCTTGGTGAGGTCAGTTTTCCACATATTTTATTTTTATTCATGCTATTGTAAATAGAATTGTTTTCTTAATGTCCTTTTGAACTGTTCATTGTGAATGTATAAAAATACAAATGATTTTTTCATGTGATTTTGTATCCTGCAACTTTCCTGAATCCATTTATGAATTAAAAAAATTTTTTTGCAGAATTAAAAAAAATTTCTACATAGAAGGTTGTATAATGAAACAGGGATAGATTTACCCCTTCCTTTCCAATCTGGATGCCTTTTATATCTTTTTCTTGCCTAATTGTTCTGGCTGTAACTTCCAATACCATATTGACTAGAAATGGTGAAAGCAGGCATCCTTGCCTTGTTCCTGATCTTAAGGGAAAATCTCTTAGGCTTTCAACACTGATATTAACTGGGGCATTTATAATTGGATTTTATTATGTTGGGGTAATTTCCTTTTATTCCTTGTTGTATAAGTCCTTTTATAATGAAAGTGTGTTGAATTTTTTCTTTTTCTGCATTAATTGAGATTATCATGTGTTTTTTTTTTAACCTTAATTTTGGTAATGTGATGTATTACTTGATTTCCTATGTTGACACTTCCTTGAATTCCAGGAATAAAACTCACTTGGTCATGATGTATAATCCTTTTAATATGTTCTTAAATTCAATTTGCTAGTATTTTGTTGAGTTTTGCACCAATATTCATGGGGGATATTGATCTGTAGCTTTCTTCTCTTGTAGTATGTTTGTCTGGCTTTGGTATCAGGACCATGCTAGCTTTATAGAATGACTTCAGAAGAGTTTCCCTTTTCTTCAAATTTTTGGGAAGAGTTTGAAAAGGATTGGTGTTAGTTCTGTAAGTGTTTGGTAAAACTCACCAGTAAAGCCATGAGGTCCAAGGCTTTTCTTTGTCAGGTGTTTGATTACTAATTTAATATCCTTTCTGGTTATAGGTCTATTCAGATATTCTATTTTCTTATAATTGTGTCTTGGTAGGTTTTAGTTTCAGGGAATCTATCCATTTCATCTAGGTTTTCCAGTTTGTTGGCAAGCAATTGTTTACAGTGCTCTCTTATAATCCTTTTTATTTCTGTAGAATAGGTAATAATATCTACACTTTCCTTTCTGATTTTATTATTATTATTTTATTATTTTATTTTTTATTTATTTTTGAGAGACAGAGAGAGAGAGAGAGAGAGAGAGAGAAAGGCAGAGTGTGAGCGGGGAAGGGGCAGAGAGAGAGAGAGGGAGGCACAGAATCCAAAGCAGGCTCCAGGCTCTGAGCACAGAGTCTGATTAGGGCCTGAACTCAGGAACTGTGAGATCATGACCTGAGCCGAAGTTGGATGCTTAACCGATTGAGCCACCCAGGCCCCCCTCCTTTCTGATTTTAGTAGTGTGTTTTCTCTCTTTATGTCTTTAGTCAGTCTAGGTAAAGCTTTGTCAATGTTATTGATCTTTGCAAAGAATCAGTTTTTGGCTTCATTGATTTTCTTCATTGCTTTTCTATTCCCTGTTTTATTTATCTCTGATATAATATTGATTCTTTTTTTTTTTATTTTTTTTTATTTTTATTTTTTATTTTTTAATATATGAAATTTACTGTCAAATTGGTTTCCATACAACACCCAGTGCTCATCCCAAAAGGTGCCCTCCTCAATACCCATCACCCACCCTGCCCTCCCTCCCACCCTGCCCTCCCTCCCACCCCCCATCAACCCTCAGTTTGTTCTCAGTTTTTAACAGTCTCTTATGCTTTGGCTCTCTCCCACTCTAACCTCTTTTTTTTTTTTTTTTTTTTTTCCTTCCCCTCCCCCATGGGTTTCTGTTATGTTTCTCAGGATCCACATAAGAGTGAAACCATATGGTATCTGTCTTTCTCTGTATGGCTTATTTCACTTAGCATCACACTCTCCAGTTCCATCCATGTTGCTACAAAAGGCCATATTTCATTTTTTCTCATTGCCACGTAGTATTCCATTGTGTATATAAACCACAATTTCTTTATCCATTCATCAGTTGATGGACATTTAGGCTCTTTCCATAATTTGGCTATTGTTGAGAGTGCCGCTATAAACATTGGGGTACAGGTGCCCCTATGCATCAGTACTCCTGTATCCCTTGGATAAATTCCTAGCAGTGCTATTGCTGGGTCATAGGGTAGGTCTATTTTTAATTTTCTGAGGAACCTCCACACTGCTTTCCAGAGCGGCTGCACCAATTTGCATTCCCACCAACAGTGCAAGAGGGTTCCTGTTTCTCCACAACCTCTCCAGCATCTATAGTCTCCTGATTTCTTCATTTTGGCCACTCTGACTGGCGTGAGGTGGTATCTGAGTGTGGTTTTGATTTGTATTTCCCTGATAAGGAGCGACGTTGAACATCTTTTCATGTGCCTGTTGGCCATCCGGATGTCTTCTTTAGAGAAGTGTCTATTCATGTTTTCTGCCCATTTCTTCACTGGGTTATTTGTTTTTCGGGTGTGGAGTTTGATGAGCTCTTTATAGATTTTGTTTTTTTTTTTTTTTTTTTTTTTTTTTTATTTTTATTTTATTTTATTTTTTTAATATATGAAATTTACTGTCAAATTGGTTTCCATACAACACCCAGTGCTCATCCCAAAAGGTGCCCTCCTCAATACCCATCACCCACCCTGCCCTCCCTCCCACCCCCCATCAACCCTCAGTTTGTTCTCAGTTTTTAACAGTCTCTTATGCTTTGGCTCTCTCCCACTCTAACCTCTTTTTTTTTTTTTTTTTCCTTCCCCTCCCCCATGGGTTTCTGTTATGTTTCTCAGGATCCACATAAGAGTGAAACCATATGGTATCTGTCTTTCTCTGTATGGCTTATTTCACTTAGCATCACACTCTCCAGTTCCATCCATGTTGCTACAAAAGGCCATATTTCATTTTTTCTCATTGCCACGTAGTATTCCATTGTGTATATAAACCACAATTTCTTTATCCATTCATCAGTTGATGGACATTTAGGCTCTTTCCATAATTTGGCTATTGTTGAGAGTGCCGCTATAAACATTGGGGTACAGGTGCCCCTATGCATCAGTACTCCTGTATCCCTTGGATAAATTCCTAGCAGTGCTATTGCTGGGTCATAGGGTAGGTCTATTTTTAATTTTCTGAGGAACCTCCACACTGCTTTCCAGAGCGGCTGCACCAATTTGCATTCCCACCAACAGTGCAAGAGGGTTCCTGTTTCTCCACATCCTCTCCAGCATCTATAGTCTCCTGATTTCTTCATTTTGGCCACTCTGACTGGCGTGAGGTGGTATCTGAGTGTGGTTTTGATTTGTATTTCCCTGATAAGGAGCGACGTTGAACATCTTTTCATGTGCCTGTTGGCCATCCGGATGTCTTCTTTAGAGAAGTGTCTATTCATGTTTTCTGCCCATTTCTTCACTGGGTTATTTGTTTTTCGGGTGTGGAGTTTGATGAGCTCTTTATAGATTTTGGATACTAGCCCTTTGTCCGATGTGTCATTTGCAAATATCTTTTCCCATTCCGTTGGTTGCCTTTTAGTTTTGTTGGTTGTTTCCTTTGCTGTGCAGAAGCTTTTTATCTTCATAAGGTCCCAGTAATTCACTTTTGCTTTTAATTCCCTTGCCTTTGGCGATGTGCCGAGTAAGAGATTGCTACGGCTGAGGTCAGAGAGGTCTTTTCCTGCTTTCTCCTCTAAGGTTTTGATGGTTTCCTGTCTCACATTCAGGTCCTTTATCCATTTTGAGTTTATTTTTGTGAATGGTGTGAGAAAGTGGTCTAGTTTCAACCTTCTGCATGTTGCTGTCCAGTTCTCCCAGCACCATTTGTTAAAGAGACTGTCTTTTTTCCATTGGATGTTCTTTCCTGCTTTGTCAAAGATGAGTTGGCCATACGTTTGTGGGTCTAGTTCTGGGGTTTCTATTCTATTCCATTGGTCTATGTGTCTGTTTTTATGCCAATACCATGCTGTCTTGATGATGACAGCTTTGTAGTAGAGGCTAAAGTCTGGGATTGTGATGCCTCCTGCTTTGGTCTTCTTCTTCAAAATTACTTTGGCTATTCGGGGCCTTTTGTGGTTCCATATGAATTTTAGGATTGCTTGTTCTAGTTTCGAGAAGAATGCTGGTGCAATTTTGATTGGGATTGCATTGAATGTGTAGATAGCTTTGGGTAGTATTGACATTTTGACAATATTTATTCTTCCAATCCATGAGCAGGGAATGTCTTTCCATTTCTTTATATCTTCTTCAATTACCTGCATAAGCTTTCTATAGTTTTCAGCATACAGATCTTTTACATCTTTGGTTAGATTTATTCCTAGGTATTTTATGCTTCTTGGTGCAATTGTGAATGGGATCAGTTTCTTCATTTGTCTTTCTGTTGCTTCATTGTTAGTGTATAAGAATGCAACTGATTTCTGCACGTTGATTTTGTATCCTGCAACTTTGCTGAATTCATGTATCAGTTCTAGCAGACTTTTGGTGGAGTCTATCGGATTTTCCATGTATAATATCATGTCATCTGCAAAAAGCGAAAGCTTGACTTCATCTTTGCCAATTTTGATGCCTTTGATTTCCTTTTGTTGTCTGATTGCTGATGCTAGAACTTCCAGCACTATATTAAACAGCAGCGGTGACAGTGGGCATCCCTGTCGTGTTCCTGATCTCAGGGAAAAAGCTCTCAGTTTTTCCCCGTTGAGGATGATGTTAGCTGTGGGCTTTTCATAAATGGCCTTTATGATCTTTAAGTATGTTCCTTCTATCCCGACTTTCTCAAGGGTTTTTATTAAGAAAGGGTGCTGGATTTTGTCAAAGGCCTTTTCTGCATCGATTGACAGGATCATATGGTTCTTCTCTTTTTTTTTGTTAATGTGATGTATCACGTTGATCGATTTGCGAATGTTGAACCAGCCCTGCATCCCAGGAATGAATCCCACTTGATCATGGTGAATAATTCTTTTTATATGCCGTTGAATTCGATTTGCTAGTATCTTATTAAGAATTTTTGCATCCATATTCATCAGGGATATTGGCCTGTAGTTCTCTTTTTTTACTGGGTCTCTGTCTGGTTTAGGAATCAAAGTAATACTGGCTTCATAGAATGAGTCTGGAAGTTTTCCTTCCCTTTCTATTTCTTGGAATAGCTTGAGAAGGATAGGTATTATCTCTGCTTTAAATGTCTGGTAGAACTCCCCTGGGAAGCCATCTGGTCCTGGACTCTTATTTGTTGGGAGATTTTTGATAACCGATTCAATTTCTTCGCTGGTTATGGGTCTGTTCAAGCTTTCTATTTCCTCCTGATTGAGTTTTGGAAGAGTGTGGGTGTTTAGAAATTTGTCCATTTCTTCCAGGTTGTCCAATTTGCTGGCATATAATTTTTCATAGTATTCCCTGATAATTGTTTGTATCTCTGAGGGATTGGTTGTAATCATTCCATTTTCATTCATGATTTTATCTATTTGGGTCATCTCCCTTTTCTTTTTGAGAAGCCTGGCTAGAGGTTTGTCAATTTTGTTTATTTTTTCAAAAAACCAACTCTTGGTTTCGTTGATCTGCTCTACAGTTTTTTTAGATTCTATATTGTTTATTTCTGCCCTGATCTTTATTATTTCTCTTCTTCTGCTGGGTTTAGGCTGCCTTTGCTGTTCTGCTTCTATTTCCTTTAGGTGTGCTCTTAGATTTTGTATTTGGGATTTTTCTTGTTTCTTGAGATAGGCCTGGATTGCAATGTATTTTCCTCTCAGGACTGCCTTCGCTGCATCCCAAATCGTTTGGATTGTTGTATTTTCATTTTCGTTTGTTTCCATATATGTTTTAATTTCTTCTCTAATTGCCTGGTTGACCCACTCATTCGTTAGTAGGGTGTTCTTTAACCTCCATGCTTTTGGAGGTTTTCCAGACTTTTTCCTGTGGTTGATTTCAAGCTTCATAGCATTGTGGTCTGAAAGTATGCATGGTATAATTTCAATTCTTGTAAACTTATGAAGGGCTATTTTGTGACCCAGTATATGATCTATCTTGGAGAATGTTCCATGTGCACTCGAGAAGAAAGTATATTCTGTTGCTTTGGGATGCAGAGTTCTAAATATATCTGTCAAGTCCATCTGATCCAATGTATCATTCAGGGCCCTTGTTTCTTTATTGACTGTGTGTCTAGATGATCTATCCATTTCTGTAAGTGGGGTGTTAAAGTCCCCTGCAATGACCACATTCTTATCAATAAGGTTGCTTATGTTTATGAGTAATTGTTTTATATATCTGGGGGCTCGGGTATTTGGCGCATAGACATTTATAATAGTTAGCTCTTCCTGGTGGATAGACCCTGTGATTATTATATAATGCCCTTCTTCATCTCTTGTTACAGCCTTTAATTTAAAGTCTAGTTTGTCTGATATAAGTATGGCTACTCCAGCTTTCTTTTGGCTTCCAGGAGCATGATAAATAGTTCTCCATCCCCTCACTCTCAATCTAAAGGTGTCCTCAGATCTAAAATGAGTCTCTTGTAGACAGCAAATAGATGGGTCTTGTTTTTTTATCCATTCTGATACCCTATGTCTTTTAGTTGGCGCATTTAATCCATTTACATTCAGTGTTATAGAAAGATACGGGTTTAGAGTCATTGTGATGTCTGTATGTTTTATGCTTGTAGTGATGTCTCTGGTACTTTGTCTCACAGGATCCCCCTTGGGATCTCTTGTAGGGCTGGTTTCGTGGTGACAAATTCCTTCAGTTTTTGTTTGTTTGGGAAGACCTTTATCTCTCCTTCTATTCTAAATGACAGACTTGCTGGATAAAGGATTCTCGGCTGCATATTTTTCCTGTTTAGCACACTGTAGATATCGTGCCAAGCCTTTCTGGCCTGCCAAGTTTCAAAGGAGAGATCAGTCACGAGTCTTATAGGTCTCCCTTTATATGTGAGGGCACGTTTATCCCTTGCTGCTTTCAGAATTTTCTCTTTATCCTTGTATTTTGCCAGTTTCACTATGATATGTCGTGCAGAAGATCGATTCAAGTTACGTCTGAAGGGAGTTCTCTGTGCCTCTTGGATTTCAATGCCTTTTTCCTTCCCCAGTTCAGGGAAGTTCTCAGCTATAATTTGTTCAAGTACCCCTTCAGCACCCTTCCCTCTCTCTTCCTCCTCTGGGATACCAATTATGCGTATATTATTTTTTTTTAGTGTATCACTTAGTTCTCTAATTTTCCCCTCATACTCCTGGATTTTTTTATCTCTCTTTCTTTCGGCTTCCTCTTTCTCCATAACTTTATCTTCTAGTTCACCTATTCTCTCCTCTGCCTCTTCAAGCCGAGCCATCGTGGATTCCATTTTGTTTTGCAATTCGTTTAAAGCGTTTTTCAACTCCTCGTGACTGTTCCTTAGTCCCTCGATCTTTGTGGCAAGAGATTCTCTGCTGTCCTGTATACTGTTTTCAAGCCCAGCGATTAATTTTATGACTATTATTCTAAATTCACTTTCTGTTATATTATTTAAATCCTTTTTGATCAGTTCATTAGCTGTTGTTATTTCCTGGAGATTCTTCTGAGGGGAATTCTTCCGTTTGGTCATTTTGGAGAGTCCCTGGCGTGGTGAGGACCTGCAGTGCACTTCCCCTGTGCTGTGGTGTATAACTGGAGTTAGTGGGCGGGGCCGCAGTCCGACCCGATGTCTGCCCCCAGCCCACTGCTGGGGCCACAGTCAGACTGGTGTGTGCCTTCTCTTCCCCTCTCCTAGGGGCGGGATTCACTGTGGGGTGGCGTGTCCCGTCTGGGCTACTCGCACACTGCCAGGCTTGTGTTGCTGGGGATCTGGCGTATTAGCTGGGGTGGGTAGGCAAGGTGCACGGGGGCTGGAGGGGCAGGCTTAGCTCGCTTCTCCTTAGGTGATCCACTTCAGGAGGAGCCCTGTGGCAGCGGGAGGGAGTCAGATCCGCTGCCGGAGGTTTGGCTCCGCAGAAGCACAGAGTTGGGTGTTTGCGCGGAGCGAGCAAGTTCCCAGGCAGGAACTGGTTCCCTTTGGGATTTTGGCTGGGGGATGGGCGGGGGAGATGGCGCTGGCGCCTTTGTTCCCCGCCAAGCTGAGCTCTGCTGTCCGGGGGCTCAGCAGCTCTCCCTCCCTTTGTCCTCCAGCCTTCCCGCTTTCCGAGCAGAGCTGTTAACTTATGACCTCCCAGACGCTAAGTCGCGCTTGCTGTCGGAACACAGTCCGTCCGGCCCCTCCGCTTTTGCCAGCCAGACTCGGGGGCTCTGCTTGGCCGGCGAGCCGCCCCTCCGCCCCGGCTCCCTCCCGCCAGTCCGTGGAGCGCGCACCGCCTCGCCGCCCTTCCTAGCCTCTTCCGTGGGCCTCTGGTCTGCGCTTGACTCCGGAGACTCCCTTCTGCTAATCCTCTGGCGGTTTTCTGTGTTCTTTAGGCAGGGGTAGGTGGAATCTAAGTGATCGGCAGGACGCGCTGTGAGCCCCGCGTCCTCCTACGCCGCCATCTTCCGGAACCTCTCCAGAAAATCTATAATATTGATTCTTAACTTTCTTCTGCTTGCCGTGAGTTTATTTGTTGTTTGTTTACTAGTTCTTAAGTTGTAGAGTTTGGTTGTTGATTTGAGATATTTTTTGATATAAGCATTTGCAGCTATAAATTTCCCCATTAGCATTGTGTTCCCTGTATTCTATAAGTTTGGATATATTGAGTTTTGTTTTCAGGTGTCTCTAAATATTTTCTGATGATTTTTTTTGGTGGTATACTTGTTTTACTGTTAAATTGACACATCTGAACCAAAATATTCACAATACTTGATACACTTTAAAGAGAATCATGTACTATAGTCTTAGATGTAACCACAGAACAAGCAGAACAAAAGGCTTTAAAATATATCCATAGTGTGTATTATTTCAATATTCATTCATTTACAAGTTAGACTTTTTCTTTTTGTAATTCTTTAAAGTTATTTATTTATTTATTTATTTATTTATTTATAGCGTGTGTGGGTGAGTGGGGAGATGGGCAGAGGGAGAGAGAGAATCTTAAGCAAGCTCCATGCTCAGCATGGAGCCCAAAGCAGGGCTCGATCTCATGACCAGGAGTTCATGACCTGAGCTGAAATCAGAAGTCAGATGCTTAACCAACGGAGCCGCCCAGGTGCCCCCTCTTTTCCTTTTTCTTTCATTGTTTTATTTGTTTATTTATTTATTTACAAAAATTTAAAAATGTTTATTTATTTTTGAGAGACAGAGAGAGACATGGCATGAGTGGGGGAGGGGCAGAGAGAGAGGGAGACAGAATCAAAGCAGGCTCCAGGCTCGGAGTTGTCAGCACAGAGCCCGACATGGGGCTCGGACCCACAAGCTGGGAGATCATGAGCTGAGCCAAAGTCAGATGCTTAACCAACTGAGCCACCCAGGCGCCCCACTGTGAATTATTTTTAAACATCAAAATGAGTACTGTATGAAATTTTAATTCTATAAAATCAAATGCGGTAAAATTATTGCCGACTGCTTTTGCATGTCAGAAACAAATTTATATTTTTAAACATCTCAGGGCACATGGGTGGCTCAGTCGGTTAAGCATCTGACGCTTGGTTTCAGCTCGGGTCACGATCTCACGGTTCGTGAATTCGAGCCCCACATCAGGCTCTGTGCTGACAGTACAGAGCGTGCCTGGGATTCTGTATCTCCCTCTCTCTCTGCCCCTCCCCTGCCCTCTCTCTCTCTCTCTCAAATAAACTTAAAAAAATATTTTGAAAACAGCTCAATGTACTAAGTCTTATCCAGGTATACAACGTAATATTTGTTCAATAAAAAGCTGTATATCTAAAACAATTCAAGAACTCACAATAGAATAAACTGTTAAAAATGTGCAAGTTCACTAGAGATGACCTACACTCTGTTGTATACGGATAGAGGTTTAAATGGTTATCTTATTGTAAAATACATTGAGTTTTTTGTATTCCCTGGTTATTTTACATTGTCTCCTTTAAGAGGAGGTATGGTACTGTTATCTCCAGTTTCTAGTTCTGGTAATGAAAACCTCCATGAAGTCTGTTAACAATTCATTACCGGTACATTTATGAAGGCAGCTCACATGATTTGCAAACAAAACCTTCAGGCCTCGTGTTATTTACCAAAGAATTCAGTGCAGCAAGAAGAGAAAGCCCAGTATGCAAATTTACAGACTAATGTACAAATTAACCAGCTTCTGTGATCCAAACTGTGTCAAACTTTCAAGGTATTGTCCATAAAGTTCCATATCATTGTGACCTGCCCCTTCTACCCACAGAAGCTGCATTGGTCTTTGACAAGACTCAAACAATGTGAGGCCATGTGAAAAGTCAAGATGACTTCATCTTCAGTCCCGTGAATTATTAATACTGGAGAGGTTATCTTAGAGACTTTGTCAATGTTTGGGAATGCATCCAAACAGTAGGTCTTCATGGTATCAGGAAAAGTGACTGGCATTGCCGAGGTCAAAGGGGAATGAAGAATTATGCAAGCACTCTTAACACCAAGCAGCAAGATCCACAGATGGTACTGTCCCTCTCTAATTTGGCCATTATAGAATCACATTTTCAGGGCGTTATCCATATCTTGTCCTAAGAGCAAGCCAAGCAGCTCCTATATCTGCATAGAGGTTCTTGTCTGATGGTTTCCCAGAACTTGGGCCATACCCAGAATAATCCTATGAGGGCATATGACAATTACTCTGTGATCCTAGTCCTATGTAGAGTTGCTCATCTGACCAAGATCAACAGCACTTCCATGTGAGAAGAATAAAGTGTACTTGACATTGGGTGAACAACGTGCAAACATGCAGACAATTCTGTTGCCTTTACTGGTTCTAGTCATGAAACACTAATAACATCTCTTTGTTTAGAAGAGTGCTGCCAGTCTGCTGGTTGTGATTGGTGTAAAGTCCAGAGGCTTCCACGTTCATCATACATCAGCATATAAATTGAATCAGGTGGCAAAAATGCTAATTTTGAAGCCATTTTCCCAGGAAAGGCGGACAGCAGAAGAGGCCGCATAGTTCACTAAAGGAGAGGTTATTCTTCTATACCTGAGGTGTGGGGAGAAAAGGGCCAGGAGGGAGTCCCTGCCCATGCACTCTTCTCCACAAGATGAGACCCATGCTGCAGCCACTGTCGCCACCTCCCCTTCTGGCACAGCAGACACCTCTCCAGATGCAGCCAGGTCTTCTTCACCCTTACTTTCCTTTCTGTGCTCCTCTTCAGCCTCCTCTGCGGGGCCGGCTCTCCTGATGGGAGGAAGGTGGACATGGAACCGAGGGGTGGGTGGGTGAGCAGAACTCTCGCTAAGGAAGGAGTTGGTCACTGACTTAAATGTTTTTTAAATAGTTCACTTGGGATTCCTTTGGGCCCATTGGTTAAGAGTGTGTTTAATTTTCTCCAATTTGTATATTTTCCGGTATTCCTTTTGTTTTTGATTTCTAACTGCATCCCATTGTGGTTGGAAAAGATATTTTGTGTCATATCTCCTTTCAATACTGTTGAGTCTTAATTTGTAGTCTAACATATAGTGTATCCTGGACAATGTCCCATGTGCGCTGGAGAAGAACGTGTATTCTGTTATTCGTGGGTAGAGTACTGTGTATGTGTGTGTCAGATCTAGCTGTTTTCTTATGTTGCTCCAGACCTGTGTTTCCTCACTTTTCTTCTGTGGGTGCTCTATCCAGCTTTGAGAATGGGACAGTGAATTCTCCAGCTACTATTGTGGGTCCCTACTTCTCCTTTTCCTTCTATTAAACTTTGATTCATAGATTTTGTTGATCGGGCATTAATGCTAAAAGTTTATCATTGTCAGATATTCTTGCTCTATTGAAACTTTGTTGTTTTGTCTCTTCTAAATTTCTTTTATTTCAAACCTATTTGGTCTGATATCAGTAGAAAATACTCCAGTTCTCTCTTGATTACTGTGTGCAGGGGATACCTTTTTCTTCTTTTCACTGTCAAACTATTTGTGTTTTTCGATAAAGTGAGTCTCTTTTAGACAACATAGAGTTAGATCATCTTTCTGTCACCATTCTGCCAGCCTCTAGTTTTGACTGGAGTATTTAATTCATTTACATTCAAAGTAATTGCTGATAAGCAGGGACATGTCTCTGTTATTTGGCTATTTTCTACATGCCTTATAAATACATTGTTCCTCATTTCTGGATTTGTTGTTTTAGTTTTAGTTTAGTTTTTTTAGTGAAATGGTTTAATTCTCTCTCATTTCCTTTTGCATATATTACTCTATAGACATTTTCTTTATGTTTGCCATGGGGATCACATCACACATCCTAAAAGTATAGCCCTCTAATGTGTATTTCTACAAGCTTATCTTCAATAACAGACCAAAAGTCTCATTTTATGCAGCTCCATCTGATCCCCTTGCAGTAATTGATGTCAGAAAATTACATCTTTATACATCATCCCAAAACATAGACTAATAACTGTTTTCGTGTTATTTGTTAAATCAAGTCAAAAACAAAAAGTGGAGTTACAATTCAAAGTTACAATAATAGCGGCCTTTAAAAAAAAATCAGTCTTTTAAATCGTGTAGAAAACAAAAACTGGACTTATAAAAAGTCACACTAAAACTATGTTTATAATTGCCCATTTATTTACCTTCACTGAGATCTGTATTTCTTCACATAGCTTCAGTGACTGCCCAGTGTCCTTTCATCCCGAAGGATTCCCTTTAGCAGACCTTGCAGGGCAACTATGGGGAAATGAACTCTCTACCTTTGTTTACCAGAGAATGTCTTCATTTCTCCCTCACTTTGAAGACCCATTTTGCAGATATAGGATTCTTGATTGAATATTTTTCTTTCAGCACACAGCATATCAGCCCATTGCCTTCTGGTCCCTAGGGTTTCTGATGACAAATCTGTCAACTTTTTAAGGAACCATTGTACTTGATGAGTCACTTTTCTCTTAGTGCTTTCAAGACTCTTTGCCTTTGGTTTTCGTTTCATTATAATGTGTCTTGGTGTGGATGTCTTTGCGTTCATCCTAAATGGAATTTACTATTCTTCTTGGATGTTTATATTCATGTCTTTCATCAATTTGGATCAAGTTTTCAACCATTATTTCTTCAAATAATCTCTCTTACTTTATTCTCTATCTTCTGTCTGGGACTCCCAAAATGCATATGTTGGTCCCTTTTCTGGTGTCTCCGTGCTCCCTTAGACTGTTCACTTCTCTTCAATGTTTTTCATTTGGCTCCTCAGACTAGATCATTTCAACTGTTCTCTCATCAAGCTCAGTGATTCTTTGTTCTGCTTACTGTAGTCTGCTCTTGAATACCTCTAGCAAATTTTTCATTACAGTTGTTGTACATATCAGCACCAAACTTTCCTTTCAGTTTCTCTTCATGTTGTGTATCTCTTTGTTGATATTTTACTTTATTCATAGCTCAATGTTTTGACTTTTTGGGTCTTCCTTTAATTCTTTGAACATCTTACAGACTGTTGATTTAAAGTACTTGTCTAGGAGTGGCTGGGTGGCTCATTTGGTTAAGCATCTGACTTCAGCTCGGATCAGGATCTCATGGTTCATGGGTTCAAGCCTTGCATCGAGCTCCATGCTGTCAGCTCAGAGCCTGGAGTTTGCTTCAGATTCTGTATCTCTCTCTCTCTCTCTCTCTCTCTCTCTCTCTCTGCCTCTCCCGTGCTCACACTCTGTTTCTCTCCCCCACCTCTCAAAAATAAATAAACATTAAAGAAATTTTAAAAATTAAATAAAATACTTGTCTAGTAAGTCCACATTCTGATCTTTCATGGGGATATTTTCTGGGTTTTTTGTTTGTGGGTTTGTTTGAATGAATCTTATTTTCCTGTTTCTTTGTATAATTTTTGTTTTGTTGTTGAAAACTGGTCACCTCAATCTTATAATGTGGTAACTCTGAAAATCAGATTCTTCCCATTTTGATTTGTTTTGATTTTTGATTGTTGTAGTCTGTGTGCCAGAAATCAGCCTGAGGTGTAAATTTCAGCTCTTCTCATGTCATTTTTCAGCCTACACTTTTCCCTGAGCATGTGTGTGGTAATTTTCTACATCCCTGCCCACCTCCTCCACCAGTGATGTTCAGAGAGGATCTGAGAGCACAGTGGCAATGCCCCTGGGTGGCCAAGGGCTGACAACAAAAGCCCTTATACCTGCTTAGCCAGGACATCACCCAGGGACTCCCTGGGCTACTGGACCAGGACAGGGCTCTACATAGGGTTTGGCTTGTAAATTGTTTCCCCAAATATACTCTGACTTTGATGCTTCCTCCTCACTGAGTAACCAGGGACTTTGGCCTTACAGAAGAAAAGGTCTCTAGGCCATAAAAGTTGGTTCCCAGATCTGTAGCCAGACCCACAAACATGCTGGATGTTCCAATGCATAATCTGGCACTTTCCATGGAGAGGACATTGGACTAGGAGTCCCTGTCACTTGTTCTTGCTGCAGCATTTGATGCTGGAGGCTGGTATACTGGTTCTTTCTTTCAGTCATGTAAATGCCATAATCTTCACTCCTGACCACTTCAGGTCCCTCTGTCTGCTATCCATAACACTTGAGTCAGGAGCTCTGGTACCCAAGTTCAAATCTCATTTATACCCCGATGGCTAACCAAGGGATTTGAGAGTGGCTATCCAGGAGCTCCCAAGGGCCTCAATCTCTGTAGCTGAGCCAATGACCTACAACAGGAAAAGCCCCTTCCTGAGTCCCAGACATCTCAAAGGCATCTGGTGGTTAAGCACTGCTTGTCTACAGTGCCCAATGTGATTGAAATGTGTGTGCAGGAGGCACTGTGCATAGTCCTGGTTGCTTGCTCAGGCAACCAAGGCCAGCAGGCAGGCACTAAACTCACGTAGGAACATGTGCAGATGCATCCACATGTGTACAGGACCCACCACACCAAACACCCATAAACTTTCCTCTTTCCAGCCTTCAAGTAAACATTAAGGAATTCTGGTCACAGCGTTCATTCCCTCTTTCCTTCCCTTCCTTCCTTTCTTCCTTCCTTCCTTCTTTCCTTCCTTCCTATTTCCAAGTATATTAAGTGAATATCTCTGTGCCAATCTGTGTGTTAGGCTTGGTAATCATTTAATGAAACAGACACAACATATATTCTCTTAATTCTTACAATCTGATAGAAAAGAGACAATAAATAAAACATAATAATAGTAGTACCTTATATGGTACAGCTTGATTCGGGGCTGGACTCACGAACCATGAGATCATGACCTGAACTGAGGTTGGATGCTTAACCCACTGAGCCACCCAGTACCCTCACTTGTTTTCCTCTCTCATCCCTTTTCCCAGCCCTTGCTGGTCTCTACCCATGATCCTTCAGCATCCCTCTGCTTCCACCACTCACCAGACAGGAGCAGGAAAGGGCCCCATGATCAAGGACAACACCCTGGAGCAGAAACTCAATATCTTCCTTCCTCTCAAGCCTCGACCCATCCCCCAGCAGAGTACAGGCCCTCCCTGAAAGACATGTCCCTGTTGCGTGTTGGTCCCGGCTGAGTAGTGGCACAAACACAGCTCCTTCTATCCCTAGCTGTCCGGCTCCCCACCTGCATAAACACCCACGCACAAGTGTTTGCTTGCTGGCCCCTCTGCCACAGGCACTGACTCCACCTGCAGCTCAGCTTCCCCCCTCCTATAGCACTGAGCCAGCAGCTCCTAACTGGAAGGCACATCAGAAAGCCCAGGTGACCAGCAGGTCCCATATAGAAGAAGTGGGCTGCGGCGGGGTCTGCACTTGACCTGACTCAGGAGCACTCCACCTTCATAGAGGCCTGACCTTGCCCTCCAACCTCACCCCTGGCCCAGGTTTGCAGACTGCACTTGGCCTTCCCTCCTCCTTCCTGGCCCACATGCACCTGGAATCACAGCTTCTTCCCAGTGCTGCTTGATCCAGGCTGCCAGGGCCTTCCTGCCCCGATCCTAGCAGGGACTGGACAAGGCAATGCAGGCAATGCTGTAGCAACGTTCTTCTAAATGAGGTCTAGGTGGTAATTGAGACTTCCTAGGTGAGGCTGTCTGTCTACCCTCTGCATCCTGAGACTGCCACCACACCACCTCCCCCACTGCCCACATGGAACCCTCCCAGACAGGGGCCCCCTTGGAATTTCTGTTCCACTTTACATGCCTGGGAATCACTGTTCAAGGAAATTCTTCCTGTCAAAGTTAATTAGTGGAAATCACTTGTTTTGACACCAACATTTAAAGCAGGCATTTGAGAAATTAGCGCGTGACTTTCATGCTCTTTCTCCAGCAAGTGCACCAATGACGTATGAGGCAACCATTTTGATCCCAAGGAACTAGAACTGATGTTCCCTTGGGGAGGACCACCCCAAGAGACAGCAGGAACAACCACAGACCTGCATGGCCCTTACTCTGGTTGTGACATGGTCACAGTCCCTCAATGTGGGGCAGGATGACTAACCATCCCAGGCTGCCCCAGACTGGGCAATGTATAAACACATTAGGACCAATGTATAAACACATTAGGTTCACAAGTGAGAAGGCAGTCACCCTCCATGATGGTCACAAATAAATGGTGAAATCAACAGAAAGTCCCCAGGCCCTGCACTCTCCACCCTTTCTTGTTTCATGTGTCACCTTGTTCTTTGACCAAACACAAAACCTGTTTTCCTATTTCCCTCCCCTCAAGCAGCTTGATTATGGGGAAATCACGTTGACCACCCCTTCCTTCAAATCTACAGGGCAGAGACCACCACAAGGAAGCTCTGGCTCAGAGGTCAAGGTGCGGCCACATGGCACAGTCCACATGCTCTGCTCTAAATGGCCTTTTGGGCTGTGCCCTGAGAGGCTGGACGGGGAAAATCCTGGAGGCAGGATCAAAACAGAGGGCACAGGGGCACCTGGGTGGCGCAGTCGGTTAAGCGTCCGACTTCAGCCAGGTCACGATCTCGCGGTCCGTGAGTTCGAGCCCCGCGTCAGGCTCTGGGCTGATGGCTCGGAGCCTGGAGCCTGTTTCCAATTCTGTGTCTCCCTCTCTCTCTGCCCCTCCCCCGTTCATGCTCGGTCTCTCTCTGTCCCAAAAATAAATAAAGAAACGTTGAAAAAAAAAAAAACAGAGGGCACAGCTGCCCCGAGAATGACTTGCCCCCCTCTCCCCAAATGGTCAAGGGAGCCTGTATCTCCTTTTGCATATGTTCCACAGAGAAACTCCAACAAGAATGGGGGCAGGTGGAGGGAACCAGAAAAGAGTACAGGTGGGAGTGACCCAGAGGAACAATTCAGGACACAGGTCCTGGAGGAACAGTTTCAGGGGCTGCAGAGTGGACAGAGGTGACCATCTGTGCTTAGGACTCATCTATCTGCTATAAGTGGATCCTCCCAGTGGGACATCATAGGCAGGGCTCTGGCACCACATACTGATCCCTAGGTGTGGTCTTGTGGGTCCTTTTCTTGGATTCCTCATGATGGCTGGAGAGATTGGGGAAAGAGTGCACATAGGAAGGAAATAGGGTCATCAACTCTTGTCTGGATTCCTCCCCAGTGTTGAATCCCTCCCTGCTAGCTCTCTGACCCTTTCTTGCTTGTGCCCCTCTGATCCCATGATCTCCTGGGCCCTCTGCAGTCAGGACATAATTGCCACGCATCACCCCAGGGTGAGCCCTGCTGAGTCTGAGAGTAGAGAGAGGTAGGGTCAAGTGCTGAGTAGAGAGTGAAGCCCTCTCTGCCCAATCCTCAGCCAGAGCCAGGAGTGGCCATGCTCCACACTCAAGGCCCCAGTGACCCTGGCTGTGAGCAGCGCTAAGGGTGTGGATGCAGATGTGGCTCACAGGCCACCTCAGCACTCACACTTCCCACTCCTGTTACAGGAGCTTGTCAT
Source organism: Panthera leo (assembly GCF_018350215.1). Classification (NCBI taxonomy): domain Eukaryota; kingdom Metazoa; phylum Chordata; class Mammalia; order Carnivora; family Felidae; genus Panthera; species Panthera leo. The sequence goes on along the minus strand of NC_056683.1, from coordinate 30,145,212 downwards.
CCCCTCCAATCTGTGCAGATACAGATGAGGGATCCCATATCCCAGGAAAGCCCCTCCCATCCCACCATCTGCCCAGATTCTCACCTGGGCTTCTCTCAGCTGCTGGTGATTTCTTCTTATATGAAAGGACACACACAATAATGGCAATAACAAAAACAACAGAAGCAACCATAGCACCCCAATGGTTGGTCATCCATTCTGGTGTACCAGGGCATTTCTTGGAAAAAGGCTTCATATTAACCTGGGATCCCTAGTTTCCTCTCCCTACCCTGGCTCCTGACCTGATCAGGGCCAGAGCCTCCTCCATGATCACTGCAGTCTCACCTGAGGGTACACAGTGTGCAGTGTGGTTCCAGGAGCTTCCATGTAGCAAGAGAACCTCTGCTCCTTTCCCTGGGAAATCCTTATGACCACACACATCCAGTAGGTCCCCTTCCCATCAGGAAGGACTCCCTAAACTGCTGGGCATCCTGGCTCACAGGATCCTCATCCTGAAGCCAATGAGGAAGATATTCCTGGGAGGGAAACTGAAAGCCCAGCACGTCACGGTGACCATGCCCTCCAAGGCCTGGCTGCAGGTGACCTTTACTGTTGGGGACACTGGGGAAGAAAGCACAGAGCCAGCCATGCACATGGCAGAGCACTGCTGCTCTCTAAGTGAGACAGAGAGGACAGGTTTGCTTCTCTCATCTTTCCAGCTCTGGCTGAAGCCGTCATTGACCCCAGACCTTCTCCAAGTCTTTTCTGCACCCTACAACCCAATTCCTTTCAGCTGGCAGGAGGATGCACCTGGGATCCAGGCCTTGCTCTCACGGATTCTCATTTTGGGGCTGAGGAGGGGATATGGGGGGGTGGGCTCCTGGGCTGAGGGGACTATAAGGGAACTCTCTGTGACAGGATGGATGGGGCTTCCTCTCCTGCTTGACACCCACCTTCCTGGTTCAGTTTTCTGTCAGAGGGTCCATGGCTTTCCTGGACTACTGACACTGGGAGGGTGCGTTTCCATCCCCACCTGCTTGGTGTCTCTATCCAGAGGCTGTAACAGCACAGGTGGGTCACGGTACCAGGGGCCAACAGAACATACGTGCATCCCATAGGTCAAGGAGGGTTTCCTTGGACAGTGTTGTTGGGGGGAGGTCAATGGGTCTGGGGGAGGGGAAGGCCCTGCACCAGGGTTGAACCTGTTCTGCCCCAGAAGTCCATCCAGGATTCCAGATATTTCTGCAGGCTTCCACCAAGCTCTCCCTGCACATAGTCGTACCCCTGCCCCACACTGTCCTGTCTTCTCCCTCATGTGCTCTCCTGTTCCCGTGCAGAGGGGTCACGGGCCTCTCTGTCCCTGTCTGTGCCTCGTGTCCCATGGAGCTGTGGCTCTTACTCCCTCGTTGAAGGTAAAACATTAGATACAGGTATGTTTTCTTCTGTGCTTGCCTTGTGGGGTTGATGGATTAATTAAAAAAGAAGACTCCTTAAGTTTGAGAGAGTAAATCAATAGAAGCCCTGAGAACCATCCAGAGTCAGCATGTTTGCCTTACTTCCTCTGGGGCTTGGGGACAGGAGAGGCTGTGAGGAGCCAGCATGGTTGGGATTGTGCCCAGTAGGTGCTCAGTGCATCCTGAGCTTTAATATGGTCACTCCTCAGCTGCATCATCAGTGCTGCTCCCTTGTCCTTGTCCCTTCAGCAGAACCCTGTCCCATCAGGCTCTGAATCATAGGGACTCTGATCTCTCCTGTGTCCAGGACCTTGTGCAGCAAGGCCTTCCTGTGACCAGGAGAGCCTAGGTTCAAGCCTGGGTCAGGACTCAGCCCCCAAGTTTTGCTTGTTTCAGTTTGTTTATATGTTTCTATGGAGACTTAGTCTTGTCCTTATTCTTGTAGGATGATGGTCCCATTTTTCTCCTGTGTCCCTCAGTCTGGGGCAGCCTCAGGGGTCCCTGGGCCTTTCATTGTCCCCACAGGCTCAGTGAGCCCCAGCACACAGGAGTCTCTGTGGATCTGCAGGATGAATTTTCAGACTCATCCATCCCTTCTCCTCTTCCTAGCGCTGTTCTGGATCATTCTTTCCATCTTTTCCCCATCTTTTTAAAAAAGCAGATTCTGTATCTTGACACATCCCCAAAGGCAAGGGAATTAAAAGCAAAAATGAACTATTGGGACCTCATGAAGATAAAAAGCTTCTGCACTGCAAAGGAAACAATCAACCAAACTAAAAGGCAACCAATGGAATGGGAAAAGATATTTGCAAATGACATATCAGACAAAGGGCAAGTATCCAAAATCTATAAAGAGCTCATTAAACTACACACCCAAAAAACAAATAATCTGTTGAAGAAATGGGCAGAAAACATGAATAGACACTTCTCTAAAGAAGACATCCAGATGGCCAACAGGCACATGAAAAGATGCTCAACGTCGCTCCTCATCAGGGAAATACAAATCAAAACCACACTCAGATACCACCTCATGCCAGTCAGAGTGGCGAAAATGAACAAATCAGACTACAGATGCTGGCGAGGATGTGGAGAAACGGGAACCCTCTTGCACTGTTGGTGGGAATGCAAATTGGTGCAGCCACTCTGGAAAACAGTGTGGAGGTTCCTCAAAAATTAAAAATAGACCTACCCTATGACCCAGCAATAGCACTGCTAGGAATTTACCCAAGGGATACAGGAGTGCTGATGCATAGGGGCACTTGTACCCCAATGTTTATAACAGCACTTTCAACAATAGCCAAATTATGGAAAGAGCCTAAATGTCCATCAACAGATGAATGGATAAAGAAATTGTGGTTTATATACACAATGGAATACTACATGGCAATGAGAAAGAATGAAATATGGCCTTTTGTAGCAACGTGGATGGAACTGGAGGGTGTTATGCTAAGTGAAATAAGTCATACAGAGAAAGATACCATATGTTTTCACTCTTATGTGGATCCTGAGAAACTTAACAGAAGACCATGGGGGAGGGGAAGGAAAAAAAAAAGGTTAGAGAGGGAGGGAGCCAAAACATAAGAGACTCTTAAAAACTGAGAACAAACTGAGGGTTGATGGGGGGTGGGAGGGAGGGGAGGGTGGGTGAGGAGTTTCGAGGAGGGCACCTGTTGGGATGAGCACTGGGTGTTATATGGAAACCAATTTGACAATAAATTTCATATTAAAAAAAAGCAGATTCTGGAGTGAGAGACAGGATCTGATAGTTTCTCATACTTATTAAATTTCAGTTAGTTTGTGTCTTCTCTGCTCACCTGCTGACCTCCTGCCCTTAGCTCTAGAGCTCCTAGTCCTGGTTCCAACCCTTATTCCTAGAGGGAAAGCAGTGTCTAATCTGCATTCACATTTGTCCTCAATATATGACCCTTGGGCGTAGGTACACCTTTTGTGAAGGAGAACTGTCATTGTGTCCTGTGCTGTGCAGGAGGGACGGTGTGGGATGGAGGAGGTGAGGTGTAGGGGGGAGACCAGAACTGGTGAAAAAAGTGGTGGCTGCCATGAACAGGTGTGGCCTGCGACTGATCTGGAAGGGACAGGTGCACTATGCTGATCGTTTATCCAACTGATAATTGAGTGTCAGATACAGGAACACTATTGTAGCATCTAAGACACTTCAGTGATGTAAAAACAGGCAGAATTTTCTGGCCCCATGGGGATATGTTCTGGTAGTAAGGGACGGAATATGTGCTAGTAAATAAGGGAAGTGTGTGTGTGTTAGAAGTTGGGAAGGGCTTTGAAGGAAGCTGACCCAGAGTTACCTGTGTTGGGCCAGGGAAAGTGGCTACTTTACTATCAGAGGGAGCCTCACTGGGAAGGTGCCCTCTGAGAGATGTGCAGGACACAAGGAATTGTTGAAGAGCATGTCTCAGGGAGTTCTTTCCAGGCAGGGGAACCTCCAGGCACACGCACTAGGGCAGGAGTGTGTCCTGTGTTCAAGGAAGGGTGAGAGGCCACTGTGGCTGGACAGAGAGCATGTGAAATGCAGTCAGATGTCTAGACCTTAGGATTAGAAGGGTTTTGAGTTTTCTCTGAGATGTGGAGCCACCAGATGGTTTAGATCAGATGTTCCACCTGGTACTACTTCTCTTTTGAAGCATCTGTTTGCTGCTGTGCAGAATCAAGAGGTGCAGGGCGAGAAACCAGTAGGGAAACTGAGGGAAACTAGTGCAGTGTCCAGGAGGGGGATGTCGGCTGGAGCTCTGGGGTATGAGGAGGGAGAGTAATAGGAAGTGACTGTGTTCTGGATGTATTTAAAGATGGACTTTGCAGCATTTCCTAATGCATTAATTCTGAGGTGTGAGGAGGACGGCATCCAATATTTCAGACTGCAAGTAGAAATGTGGAGTGCCTTCTGTGAGAACCAGGAAGACTCTGGAAGTAGGACATTTGGGGAAGCAGCATCACAGGCACCCAATTTAGGAATGTGGAATCTGAGGTGCTTATTAGAAATGAAAGTGAAATTGGCAGCTGGATATAGAGTGCAGGGCGGGAGAAATATCTAGGTTGAAGAAATAGATGTAGGAGGTGACACCATACAAATGATGTTTAGAGCCTTCAGCATAGATGAGGTCACCAAGGGATGATGACAATAGAAGAGAAAGGAACAGGACCAAACCCTGGACTCCTCAGTGCTAAGCAAGCTGATCACAGCACACGCACATACTGAACAGTTCTGCTTCTGCACCTAGAAGGCACACACTCCAGGAAGACCCAGCCTTCAGTGTGCACTGGAATTTCCTGGACTTAGGAAGAGCTAGACAGTCTGGAGTAAAGCATGAGATTCTGGGTTTATAACAAGGTTGGTGCTGCTTCTGGTCTTCAGATCACACACTGAGCACCAAGCACATAAAGCAGGATTCCCACATGGCTGTGCCTCAGCCTCTCCTGTGGGGCTTATTAAGTAGTGTTTCCTGCCCTCCCCTCTCCCTGACACACACACACACACACACACAATCCGCTCTTTTTTTTTTTTTAATGTTTATTTACTTGTGTGTGTGAGAGAGAGAGAGACAGAGAGACAGACAGGCAGACAGAAAGAGTGTGAGCAGGGGAGGGGCAGAGAGAGAGAGGGAGAAACAGAATCTGAAGCTGGCTCCAGGCTCTGAGCTGTCAGCATAGAGCCTGATGTGGGGCTTGAACTCATGAACGGTGAGATCATGACCTGAGCCGAAGTCAGACGCTTAACCAACTGAGCCACCCAGGTGCCCCAACACACATACATACACTCTTAAGATTATGGGCCAGGGGAGATGCCTGGGTATTTTGTAACAAAACCACAAGCGATCCTGGGGTTCCACTAGGACCACTGAAGTCATTGATGAGAACCCTCATTGCGGGAAGGAGTCTTACATTCACATTTAAATGGTTTTGTTTTTTTTTTTTTTTTTTAGGAAGAAAAATGCAAGATATCTTGGGATATCTGGGAGAAACACAGTTTCTCTCCCATGGGACACATCAGGTGGCAGATAGAGGAAGTGGTTATAGGCTCAACATAAAACTCTGAGATACTAAGAGATAGATCTTAAATGTTTGCAACACACACACACACACACACACACACAGGTTACTGAGACATATGCAGGTGTAGCTGACTCTATGGTGGTAATCATTTGCAGTATACAAATGTATCCAATCAAAAGGTTGTGCCCTTAAACTTATAAGATGTTGTATATCAATTTTATCTCCATGAAAGTAGAAAAAAGTACTGAATCCTTGCTCTCTACAAGTATTCCTTCACAGATCCTCACTCTTTGTTTTAAACAACAGAGTCCAAGTTGTTTTAACTGAAACAATGTATATTTATAAGGAAATATATATATGTATATACATATAGTCAGGGAGAAATATAAATATAAAATTTAAATATGTAATATAAAATATAAATTATACGTAATACATACTAAAATGTCTTTTAAGATAAATATATGAAGTATAAAACAAATTATATTTGTATATTATGAGTATACATATTTATAGGGAAATATGTATTATGTATATATTTAGTTAGAGTATTATGCATCATTTATTTCAGGGAAGGCCACAGAACACCCTGAGGCCAAGGGCCAGGAGGAGAATCCATAGTCCCACCCTAGGTCAAGGCCCAAATAGGAACCACTGTCCGTGGTGCTGGTAACAGATGCCATTGTCCACACCACTAGACCATGAGGTGAGGACTGCTGTCGCTGCTGCTCCTGGCAGGAGCACATCGCCTGTCCCAAATGCAACAGCACTGTCCCAGCTTCCCTGTCTCCACATCCTGAGTCAGAGTCTGCTATGTGGTTACTTAAGTGGTGGAACCTTAGGCCGTATCCAGCTGCAACAACGTTGGCATCATGATTTTGATCTGGATTCCTGGGGAGTGAACACTAGCACCCTTGTACATGTTCATTTATACCAGTCTGCATTCCTGGCCATAGCCCTGTGAGAGGCCATGCATTCAGGTGTTTCCGAAAGTCACCCCTGTTGTAGGCAGACTCTAAGATGACTCCAAAGTGCCCATTCTCTTGTAGTCATGCCCTTGAGTGACAGCCACTGTGGGAACAGAAGCTGGTTATAGTGACTTGCTGGTAACAAATAGAATAAGGTGAAGTCATACAAAGTATATCTGGGATCACCAGGCACAAGACATGAGGGACCTGGAGTCAAGTGTGTCCAGGTGGGCCGTCAAGCCAGGCTGGGGAAGTAGGGGTTTCTGATGGAACCCAATGACAAATGACCCTGCATTCCTTTCCCTCCTGAAGGGTTCTTCTATAGACCTCAACCTCTACAGCCACTGCCATCAGATGGCATGAGGAGGAGGAAAAAGGTCACCAGCAGTGATGGTCATTGTGGCTGGAAGGACAGGTGAACTCTGTAAACAGGACAGGAAGAGAAGGGAAGAAACAAAGCCTCCCAAAGGTAACACCTGGGGAGCCAAACACGCCCCCAGGGCAGCCCCATGGCCACAAAATAAGGAGGAGTTTCCTTATAAGGAAACTCTAGTTTATAATAATAAAACTTATAATAATAAGTCTCTAGTTTCCCTGTGATGCCCCAGTCATCTGTGTGGCCCAGATCTCCCTTCCTCCAACCCAGGATACTGTCCCAAGGAGCCCACACTGGTGCACCCTGTTTGTATATCTCTGCTCATCTCCAGAACAGACCACCATGGCCACCCACTCTTGGAAGTCCTCCTCCCTCTGTATGTATTAGTTCAGTCGTGTGCAGCAGAAATCCAGCTCCCAGTAGGATGAACGGGACGCAGCTTCTATGTGTCTCCCATGAGTGAGTCAAGCCATCCAGGGCTGTGAGGGTATCTCTGCCCCACAAGGCTATCCAGGCATGCAGCTTCCTGTGACTTGGCAAGTTGCCCTTATTAGCATGAGCCAGAGTACCTAAGACCATGTCCATGGTCCATGTGCAGTGTAGAGAAAGCAGGAAAAGAGGAAGTTTCCTTCCTTTAAGGGCAAACACCTACTACTTCATTCTGCTTCACCACGATGGCCGGAATGTAGTCACACAGACAAACACAGCCTCAAGGGAAGCTGGTGAATCGATCTGTTTTTAATATGAGTGACCCTGTACTCCCATGAAACTCTATCACTATGGAATAAGGATGATTTTTGCTCTACTTAAATTTTTAAAAATGGATAGGATGGAGGAGGAAATTTACTGTTCACTCTGTACTCCTTTATGTTATATAAAGTTTTTAAATCTTGTGCATGTCTCAGTCAGGTGACATGAATTTTGAATTACCAAGAAAGCCTACCTCATTTAGCAGACAGATATTAGGCAGTAATAGATGGTCAGCTCTCCGCTAGGCTGAGTTACAGAAATAAAAAGGAATTCACAGTGGGGTGAATAACCTGGTAAATGCAACTGGTATAATGAGTTCTGGGACATAACCTCCAGACAGAAGCTTTTTGGTGCCTAATGTGGGCCTGGTGTTGTGCCACATGCTAGGGACAAAAAGAAGATGCAGGTACATACCTTGTGACATAAATGTCTCCTGCTGATGAGCTTCTGTGCCAATCCCTGACTTTCCAGGAACCCTACCTCTGTGTCTTGTCCCAGTGTGGGAATGAGCTGAGACTTGGAAAGAGAATCTGCCCATTTTGTCCAAAAATTAGTGAAAAGGTTTAGGTAGAGAATACTAACTTTCTTGTGTAACTGACTCATCAATACAAAAAAAAAAATTACTAAGAAAGAAAATGGATGAAGGGAAAGAAACCAATAAAGTGGAATCACAAGAAGTGACTTTGTGGGATCCTGTATGTGGCAAACTGGAAGAAATAGTGGGAGACCAGGATTTGCCTGGGAGCATGACACAGGAAAGCAAAAAGAAAAAGTTCAGTTTAGTGATGGTGCTTTCCTAGAGGTTTGGAAGGTCTGACAAGTCAAGGGGGATATGTTCAGAGAGGATGACCTCTTAGGCTCGACAAAGGTGAGACAGACCTTTCCAAATGATAATGTGAATCTTGTATCTAGCACTCTGCTTTGATAACACAGCTCAGCTGTACAGTTCTCTTCTCCAATGAGGCACTCAGAGTTATAATCATCTTGTTCAGTGATTGTGCACCTGTGTATGAATCCACCCAGTATAGAGAATGTGCTACCCTCCATTCCTGCCATCTGTCAACTGGAACACCCTCATACACACAGATTCTATAATAAAGCCCAATGGCTCCACCTTTTGGTCCACTGGCCTTGAGGAGTCTCCTCCCACTGAGTGTGGGTGGGACCTGGAAAATCCTCTAACCAATGAAATGTGGCAGTGGTGATGTTGGATCATATACCACCTTGCCAGTTTTCTACTATCTGCTCAAATTACAAGCTTTGCTGAGGCCAGCAGCTGCATTAGAAAGACCAGACACTGAGTTCAGCCTTCTGCCTACATCCAGCACCCCCAGCCCAACCAACAAGGGAACTCTCAGTCCTCCCCCTAAGGCAGGCTTTCCATTTCTTGAAGACAGACATCCCGTTTTCTCTTTACAACGTGAATGTCAAGTTCTTTGCTCTCCCTGCATCTGGGAGGCCTCATGAGTGAGGAAAGGCAGGATAGGAGGAAGTACCTTGAGGAGAGTGAGGCTAGACTTGGCCTCACCTCTCACCTTGGAGAGCAGGTATCACCAGGAGGTCACTTAGAAACAGAGAAGACAGGGACAGCAGGGATTAGAAGGACATGAATGGCCACCCTCGTGTCTCTCAGGCCTGCACAGGGCTGTGCTTTTGGGCTGTGAATAGAACAGTGATGAAGAAACTCTGCCCCCACCCCCTATAGCTGGTCTTTCCCCCTCAGCATTGTGGACAGCCCACCTCACAGCCCAGATGCACACACCATGGACTCCGTACAGCCCAGGTGTGACCCTCTCTCCCACCATCTGCAGCAAACAAACTCCATCAGCCAATGTAGAACCAACTCTTCTGTCACTTCAAACCCCATGGACTTACTTATAGGGACTGTGAGAAATGCATACCCTTCACAAGACTCAGTGCTGGAGGAGGAGAAGCTGTCAGAGCCACAGAATGAGGTGACTCTTAATGCAGCAGGTGAACAGTTCCAGGAATGAAAAACAAAACAAAACAAACAAAAAACGGTGGGCTCTTGGGCTCAGGAGTCTGACTGTTTTGTTAGAATCATCGTTCAGTAAATTGAGTCACTTAACTTCTAAGTGATCTTGATTTCTTTGCCTGTAAATTGGAATTGATAGCTTTCCCTATCTCATGGGACTATTATGAGGTTGAAATGATTCAATTCATGCAAATCCCTTAAACCAGAACTCTGGGGAGGAAGAGAGTCCCACCAATTAGCTCCTGTTTTCTTCCTCCTACATGACAAGTACCAGTTCTCCCTGTCACTCATCAGCCTGAGCCCCTCTCACTTCCTGCAGATGAAGAGCTGTTCTGTCACGTTATCCCATGGGGTGGTGGTGAGGCAACCATGAAATGGCCAGTGTGGAGGTACAGTTGAGGAATCCTCAGAGCAATGGGTGCTGTCTCTCTCTCTCTCTCTCTCTCTCTCTCTCTCTCTCTCTCTCTGTCTCTGTCTCTCTCTCCCATATATATGTTCAATTATACACATCTATACAAACCTCCACACATAAATACCCATACACATTTCTATGGGATTGTGAACCCACCCAGAGAGACAGACACACAATCACATAACGCACTCCCTTCACATTTGCCATTTCAACTGGGGTCTGGGTGACTCCCACTTCATCTTTTTAAAAGTTTTAGTATCTTGAGGGAGAAAAACCAGAGAATATTTGTCTCACTAGAAAGAATCCCACTCCCTAGGGACTCTGGTACTTTCTGGATCTCAGCATGCCTGCTCCTGGAGCTCTCCTAAGTGAGTGGGAGATGTGACCTTAGATTGAGATCCTGGAATCCAGCGGCCGCCATGTGCACTGCCCACCTGGTACTGGGACTCTGGGGGTCCAGCAGGTCTTCAGCCTCTCACCTTCTTCTAACTGCTCTCCCACCCTGGTGTGCCCCCCACCCCCCACCCCAGGATTTGCTACACAGAAGGATGTTGCCACATTACCTTCAGAATGAACAGGACACTGAGGTTAGGAAGTTCTAGATCAGAAGGAAGAAACCTGGACCTCTTCCCCACCCGAGTTCTTGTTGTTCTAGAACACACCTCCAGCAACTCTACTTCCGACCATCAGAACTGCTGCTCAAACAACCCCAGTGATGAGAGCTCCAAGGAGAACCTGGTCAGCAGATGCCCTCTCGATGAGCATAGTGGCTGGGAAAATGGATCTGAGGAGTAAAGGAAACGTGAGGGGTGTCTCTGTGCCTGGACTCTGCTGCAAGTCTCTAGAAGGGCTCCTGTTTCCCTGATATGTGGCTCCACTTCTCATCCCTCCCTAATCCTGTCTCATGGTGATGGGCTTACGCAGTTCTTCATGTTACACATGGCATGTGAATCTGTGCTCCTCTCAAGAAGACAGCACAATGGCCAAGCACTTCTGGATGGTTCCATCCTCTTCTGCCTGGTCTCCACAAGCTTCTTGTCCTGGGTCTGGTGCTCCTTGGCACACTGCTAGGTCATGGTGATATGTACGGGGTAGAAGCCCAGGGCACACCATACATCAGTGTGACCTGACAGTCAGAGAGGGGGTGGTGGGTCACATGTGTTCTGGTAGGGTCTGTGGTAGACAAAACAGGGAGGGCTAAGGCAAGGCCTTCTAAAGCATCTACTACAAACCATGATGCCTACTGGCCTCCCATCTGTGCCAGGATAGCGGGCAATGATGAGACGACCACAGATGGCAGAGGTCCATGTCCAAACTCAGGTGGTTGTCATTGTCCTAGCCATCCTGCCACCGCCCACCATCCTGTGTCCCCCTGGAGCCCCCAGTCACAGTGAACTGCAGGGTTGGGGGCCTGCCCAATCCTCTCCAGGACTAGGCAGTGTCAGTCAGGGCAGAGCATGCCAGCTGAGGCCCTCCAGCTTTTGTCCCTGCACCGCCCCACCGGGCTGCTCTGCAGGGAACATTCACCCTGTAGACTATGATCTTGTGATATAAAAGAAGGATATACGTTGGTCCTCCAACAGTTCCTGCACACAGCTCGTAAAATGTTTGTCATTTCTTACATGATGAGAATCATAGGAGCATCTCTTTTTAGATTCGTTCTCACTTTCTGAGAAAGCTTTACAAAAGATCCTGGTCCATTACTTACACACAGTACCAAACTTCACTGCACAATGTCTCTCTCCTCCTATGCTGTGAGCCCTTAGAAGGCAGGACTCTCGGTGCCTGTAACAAAACCATCTGGCAAACTGTTGAATTCACGATCCTGTACGGATCTCGTGGTAAAATCTGAGCAGCCTCCCTCTTCAGCTTTAGTTGTGCTTCTCACTGGTTTATGCCTTGACTCAACATGCAAGGCCCTTCACTAACTGTTTCATATGTTAAGTTCTCATGACACTAACTGGAAATTATTAAACTATAACCTATGCCCTGAAATCACTCTGTCCACTTTCACCCCACACCTTGCCCACCCTAACCTCTCCTTGTTGGAACCCCACCCCTCTCCCATCAACTCAAATCATACACACACATCAGACTCTACACAAAGTTCCACATCATTCATGGCACTTTCCCTTCTCAATAAGGTGTCTGGCCTATCGACTCTGTGACCATTTCTCTACTTTTCATTTGACATCTAAGGAGGTACCTGTCTTCAGGATCTCTCAGTGTGCCTCACAAGCTCAATAACGCGATCACAGAAGTATGGCTGCTTCCCCATCTTAATTGTAAGCTCTATGAGGTCAAACAGTAGGTCATCCTTTCTGGTGCCCAACCTACAGTGACCTAAAGAAGTGTTCCTGACCAACTGAGTTGGCTTAGTCAGTTAGCTAATCAATCAATGATACAAAGACCCTGCCCCTCTGACCAGACTGTAGCCGCCTTCACTCTCCAGTGACAGCTTGTGCACACCTGCCTGCCCCAGCTGCCACTAGGGGAATTCCTGAGGAGAGGGTCTCAGATCCCTGGGGGTTGGGCTGATGTCGTCTGCACGGCGCCTTCTGCTTTCTTCCTGGCACCAACCTGCCTGTTTTCTTGGGACTTTTTGTTCAGACTGTGCTCCGTGGTTTGGTTGTAGTATCGCTGCACATTTCTCAGATTTACGTGGTTACTCTTCCTCTGGCTTGTGAAGAACTTGGTCTTGTCGTCTAAATGCCTTGGCTCCTCCATCAACCCCTGGACTCAAGAGTTTGTCTTCATCTTCTCACTGTCATGGCAGATGAAGGGTTGGTCACCCATGGAGCCCAAGGCACTAAATGCAGGGACTCCTGGAGGTGACTGAGACACAGCTGAGGAGAAGTACTGAACACAGTGCATTCCTGAAGCAGGAACCAGTGCGTTCAGAGGAAGCTCCAGTACTTACTGAGGACCTAGTTATCCATGTGTGGGGAAGGAGTGTGAGCGTGTGTGCGTGTGTGTTGTGTAATAGGAGAGTAGGGCACACAACATAAAAGAATAGGAAGACAATTACACAACACTCTTCCAGACCCCCTCTCCTCACACAAGTGATTGTGATATTCAAATCCCACACCCATCGTGCACTGGTATAATTTAGAGAACTAAAAAGAAACCTTCCTCCATATCTGAAAAGTGCCCTGAAGAGGCTAATCTTGAGCAGGGCTTGAAGACGTGGAGGCATCAGGAGGAGTGGGGGACATTTAGAAATGTTCTTGTGGCTCAGAGTGAGTGTGAGGAGCCTGGAATGGGACCCTCCCCAGGTCCCCTGTGTGATCTTGTAGCATCTCAACCCCTGCTGGTCCCACCGCTCTCCTGACCAAGGTCCGCTTCCTTCACATCACCCTCCCTGTCACTGTGGAAAAGGCACTGGCCCCAGAGTCAGGGGCTTCCGGCCCCACCACACCCTCTGTTTCCTGGGGAAGCCACTCCCCTCTGTGGCCTCAGCTTCTTTATCTCTAGAACAAAGCCATGAGGCTACAAGGCCTGGGGCCTCCCAGCTCTGCTATGTGACAGTTGTAAGGCCCTGGAAGTCACCCAGGATCCAGGTGATGAGTGTGTAGGAGGAGGTGCAGGTGGAGGAGGGAGGCCCCGAGAGAAGGCACAGCCTTCAGCTCTTCTTGCCCCAGAGTCCCTGCTCCTGTTCTGTCCCCAGTCTAGTCTATCCCACCCCAGGACTTTTGATCCCTCCTTCTTCCTTCATGCGGCACATTCTCCCCACCTCCCTGCCACAACCTTTGGTCTGGCCTCCCTCTGGTGTCTGTGGACATGTTACTTCCTCAGGGACAGTTTGCCCCCCTACCCCCGCTGCACCCCAGGGAAGGTGAGTAGCTCCTGCTCACGTGCAGCCATGGCCAGTGAGCATCACATGATTGCATATTTACCACCTGCCACTGTACTTTCCATTGCAACCGTGAGTTTTCTTTTTTGTAGGTCCCTATCCTTCGTGCCCCTCACAGTACTGTGTTAGTCAGGGTGCTCAGAGAAACAGACACAATAACATACGTGCATCGAGAGAGAGGTGGGTGTATTTTAAGGAACAAGCTCATGGGACTGGGGTGGGGCTGGAGGTCCAAAATGTGCAGGGCAGGCGGGGGGGCTGGGTGTGCTAGAAGAGGTGACACGACAGACGTGATCCGAAGGCAGTTTGGACAAGGACCTGGGTTGTATTTTTTCCCTGTGAGATTAGGAGAGTCTTCAACTTATCATTACCCTCATGTTGCACAACTTTTCCTTTGTTTTCCGTGTCAGTCTGCCACAATTGTTGTGGAAATAATAGATACAGATTCAAGAACGTAAATACAATACTAAGAATAAACAGAATGAAGTGACAAAGCTTCAGTGCCTTTTAACATTGCTTGAAATATACTAATCATGAATCTTCTGGGTCTGAGAGGGAACAGGGAGCCATAGCACTAGAAATGCATCACAACCTGTCGTGTCACAGAGCATCTAATACTGTGCAAACCTTATAACACTTGGGAATGGCTTCCAGACTGTGTACGATTTAGTTCAAAGAAAACACTGTTTGACATTTCTAAAATTAAAAAAAGATTTCCGCTATTTTTGTCAAAACTCACTGATGTCTTACTCTTGCTAACCATGTAAATATTATGTGCAAATCATGCTCCAAACCTGTGTGAATGTGATTGTGCTAAGCGCTTGCTGTCAGTGCTCAGAATGTAATGAACAATTAGCAATAATCAGGAAGAAAAGTGTGAAGAACCTTATAAATGAACTTCACACAGTAAAGTCTTTGAAATAGAAAAACTTTGCATAATAGTCTTTACAGGTTGATATGAGCAACCAACATGGAAAAACTGCCATCAGAAGTCACACTATCTACTGTGCAGTGAAGCAGAGCATTTTACATGGTGAACGAAGGCTGTGACCGGACTGTGAGCAGCACATGTCCCTGTGGTCCCTGTCCCTGTGCTGCTGGCTGCAAACCGTGTGTCTGCCAGAATAAGAAAGTATTTGGACAACTTATAAATCAAGCAAAAAATCATTATCAGTGTCGTTTCAACTATGTCATGAGAATGTGTTTTCATCACTTCAATACTAAATTGAGGACGTGTAAGAAGGAGGGTTTTGTTGATCTGAGAATCCAGTGCATCAAAGGTAGTCATCAGTGCTCAAACAAGATGTGACACGGTTACACGTGTACCCATGGTGCCAGTGTGGCCACAAAGTTCAGGGTCTCACACAAAGTTTTAGAGAAATTTCTGGATATTCTAACTTGGTACTGCGTAAGTCATGTATTCAGTGATTTCAGGATGATACAGTGAAATGTGAATTCAAATAAATCACTTTAAATATTTACTTCAGGACACTTTGTATTCACATGTAATATACACAGTAAATGAACATCTGAGTTAGTTCCCAGAGAGGAGGGTGTGGGGGTTGGGACAGCAGGGGAGGGGGAGCGGGAACACAGGCTCCAGTTAGGGAATGAAGAAGTGACTGAATAGAAGGCACAGCATGAGGAACAGTCACTGATACTGTAACAGGATGTGTCGGGACAGCTACACCTGTGGTGGAGAGAGCACAATGTGTGAACTTGTCATACGTTACCTTGTACACCTGGAACCAATGTGACATTCTGTGTCAACTCTACTCAAATTTTAAAACTATTTAATTTTTTTCTATTTCAATTTTGGTAGCTTTTTGACTTTTTAAAAAAGTGTTTATTTATTTTGAGAGAGAATCTTAAGCAGGCTCCATGCTCAGCACAGAGCCAGAATTGGGGCTCGATCCCACGACCCTGAGATCATGACTCGACCGAAATCAAGAGTCTGATGCTTAAATGACTGAGTCACCCAGGTGACCCTCTTTTGGCATTATTTTAACGTTTACTTATTTTTAAGACAGAGAGAGAGACAGAGTGCTAGCAGCGGAGGGGCAGTGAGAGAGAGAGAGACATTGAGTCCAAAGCAAGCTCTAGATTTTGAGCTGTCAGCACAGAGCCCACAGGGGTTCGAACTCAGGAACCGCGAGATCATGACTTGAGCTAAAGTCGGACACTTAACCAACTGAGCCACCCATGCATCCCAACATTTTAAATGAAGTGAATGTGCATATCAAATTGTACTCTTGGGTATGAGAATTGATAAATAAAATGTATAATGATGGTATCTATCTTCCACAAAGTCAGCTATAAAAACAACAGGTAAATAAATAAACACTAAGAAGATTAAATACTATCTGAATATTTGGGTGGAAACTAGGACACTGGGCAGGTCTGGGCTCCTGCAGTGCTAAGATGACAACAGCAGCTGGAAATAGTATCAAACCTGTTAGGGTCACTTTATAAGCATCCATGCAATTGGAGTAGGTAAAGTTTTGGAAGATAAACTTTTTTTCAGAGAGTTGGCGTTAATAACTTGTCTATGAACAGTGAGGTCACTACTGTCTTTAGCCTTACCAGAGAGATTTGTTACTTATTACAGAAGCTGGATTAATCTGAGAAAGGAAGAAGTAATTAACTTACAAAATTAATAAAAGAATCAAAGGGGAAAAACTACATAATATTATGTTTCAAAAAAAGTAATAGGACATACCATTTTAAAGAAAAACCTGGGTGGCTCAGTCGGTTAAGCGTCTGACTTCGGCTCAGGTCATGATCTTGCAGTTCGTGGGTTCGAGCCCCGCATCGGGGTCTGCGCTGACAGTCAGAGCCTGGAGCTTGCTTCAGATTCTGTGTCTACCTCTCTCTCTGACCTTCCCCCGTTCATGCTCTCTCTCTGTCTCAAAAATAAGTAAATATTAAAAAAAAATTAAAAAAAAGAAAAATCCCATATCAAGAGAAAGACAATTATTTGATAATATATGTGATTTCACGTCTCATTTGAAAGAAATAAACACATACAGAAGTTTTAAGTTTAATTTAATTAACCCTGATTATTTACCAAACTATATAGATTTTATTTATTAAATGAATAAAATTAATCTCACTTAATCAAATATGTCATTATAACAAATGACAGTTGTGCCTCAGTTAACTACAGAGATATTAAATATGTAACAACTTCAGCCAATATTACAACAGAAAAAAAAATATTTAATGTAATAGTTAAAGTGAAAGAGAATCTAGTACTGTGAGCAATATAATGTTTATGTGCTGTTACATTAAAGACAATTGAATGGGAACACATTGAAAACTTTTTATGGGCTCGCTTGTCCAACCAGGGCTCACAATGGCATATCACTTTGCTAATGACAACTGTATAAAAAAATCAGTCCAAAATACTTTTATTTTTTTTAGTTATTTACCTATTTTGAGGGGGGGGGGAGGGGAGGTAGGAGAGAGGGAGAGACAGAATCCCAAGCAGGCTCCCTGCTGATAGCAGAGAGCCCTATGCAGGGCTCGAACCCTTTAACCATGATGAGACCATGACCTGAGCTGAAGTCAGACACTTAACCGACTGAGCCACCCAGGTGCCACCCCAAAATACTTTTAAATCTCAACAACTAACTTTTTATAATAGTTTAAGAAATAAAATAGACTATAACTTACATCATTTGTGAGCAGTTTTCTAATACATGGTTTATTTAGAACATAGACACAGTATAACTTACATCTTTTTATTTATACATTGTATTATTGTACTGGTGCTCAAATGTTTTTCAATAATATCCTTGCCTAACATATAGTTTGCTGGCAGTATTGTTGACTCATTGAATATCTGACATAAGAAATAAATGGAGATGACAAGATGGACACGCGAGACAACTCAGAGTGAAGAGATCAGGGAGTTCAGAGTTTGTAATCCGGACTGTTAGCAGGGACGTTTAGAACCAGAAAGAATACACACACGCAGGAACATAATAGCAGCAGTCCCCTGACTTTCTCGTGCTCACCTGCCCTGTGTTTGAACCCCGTTGACCCATCCACATGGGCATCTCCATGCTATCACAAGACTCGGAACACAGCACAACGATACTTCTCTCTGAATTCACGAAGCCAGGTCCTTGTTGGTTTGCTTTGGTGGTCCCCGCTCACTGTGCTGTAGGGCTGCACACGTGTGGGCAGGATTCATGAAAATCTAAGTTCCCCCGGAAGCTCCCAATGGAGGGAAGGGTGGCTGGGGATTCCCGAGTAACTGACTAACAAGGGCTGACTCAGGGTTACCAGGACTAGCCAGAACCAGTTAGGAAAGGAATCACTTCCTGACTGTCTGTGGGGGGAAAAGAAACTTTCACCTTCGGGTGGCATAGTCTGGACGGGCTCCCACATAGGAAGGGAGAGTGAGGTCAGAGCACTCCCCCAAAGAGGGGCAGACAGGGGCGCCATCCAATCCCACAGTCCAGCTGTCCTGCAGTCCTTGCAGGAGCCCCCTGACCCCCAGAATGTGCTCCTCTCCCTGCTGGCCCCACCCTGCTTGAAAGAGGTGAGGAGGATGGTGGGGACAGGAGGAGAGGGCGCCCTGGCTGACCTGCCCCCAGGGCTCAGCATGCACACAGGCAACACCAATCACTCCCTGAACCTCTAACCCTCTAGGGAGCGAGGGGGTGGGGCATGTCTGCTGCAGTTCCCTGAGGACAGTTTAAAGTCTGAGCTGGAAGAGGACTGTTTGCTTGTGCTTTCGGGTCCCCATCCCTCCCGGGCTGAGCACGGGACTTACACACGAATTTACACATGTTACGGAGTTTAAACCATTTGTGACTCTGCGAAGTCAGTGCCATATTACTGTCACAGCGTCACTATCCAATGTGAGGATAGGGGGTAGAAGTGCCAGATGACAGAGCTGCTGGAGCCCAAGCCTGTGACAACAGCCTCAGGGCTCTGTCTCCTGTGGCAACTTCATGAGGGAGGGGCTCAGAGGGCCTGCGCTTGTCACGTCATGATGCCACAGTTCCCTGTATAACGTCAACACCACAGAGTGGGACCCTTTCAATGTTGGAGGATTATAACCTAATCCTACTACAGAAGCGCATTCCTGTGTTATGTCTGATTTGAAAACAAAAGTAAAACAAATCTTATGATGATGCCCAATTCTGTCTCCCTGAAGATTCTACAGAAATGAATGATTTCTGGGGCACCTGAGTGGCTCTGTTGATTAAGGAGCTGACTCTTGATCTGAGCTCAGGTCTTGATTTCAGGGTTTGGAGATTAAGGTCCACTCTGGGCATCGAGCCTACTTAACAAAAAAATGAATGATTTCTGGGGTGCCTGGATGGCTCAGTTTTTAGAGCATATGACTCTTGGTCATGAGTTCAAGCTCCACGTTGGGGGTAGAGTTTACTTAATAAAATAAAATAATTTAGAAATGATCGATTTCTGAGGCACCTGGGTGGCTCAGTCAGTTAAGCCTCTGCCTCTGGATTTCAGCTCAGGTCATGATGTCAGGGTTCCTGATCACGAGTCCCACGTTGGACTCTGTTCTGAAGGCAAGTAGCCTGTTTGGGATTCTTTCTCTTTCTGTCTCTCTCACCCCGCCCCCATCCTCTCTCTCTCTCAATAAATAAACATTTTTAAAACTACTAAAAAAAAAGAGAAATGACAGATTTTTGAACCCTGTAAGTCAAAGAGAATAAATGTAAGTCTTCACATGACACCCTTCAAATACTTTAACTCATGTCACAGACAAGGTATATCGCATCAATATAAACAAAAATAAACAAAAGTGGGCTGTTTTCAGTAGGAGGGTGGATGCAATTATTCCAGCCCAACATTACTGGAAGCGTGAGGTTCTCCCTAAGTCTTTTTGATGAGGCTGATTAATTGATTAACTCTGATGATACATATTTGGGGCCTGATCTCTGCTGGGCACTGAGGATAGAGCAGTGAGCAGGTAAAACAGGCTTGTGTGTTTATATAGTAAATATTCGGCCTGAAGAGACAGTCATTTGGATTATGGAGCAGGGGCACCATCCTGGGAGCAGCTCAGGACATCCTCCCTGAGCAGGTGACATTAACCTGAGCCCCCAGGACGAACAGGAGCTGACACGGGAGGAATGGGTCACTAGGAGAGCAGCTGGGGAGAAGTCCTGGCTGGTGGCCGGTGTGGCAGGCTCTCGGGTCTGACCAAGTGCAGGGAAGCCGCCGGCGGCTGCAGCCTGGAGCTGAGGAGTGCGAGCCTGGACCCGGCCCACCTGGATCCCTGGATGTCCTCCACCGGCTACTTAGCTTGGGACCCAAAAAAGTTCCTCACCCAGGGACGCATCAGCCTCCTCCCTGTACCACAGCTAATGCTCTAGAGATGAGGTGACACCTGTGAAGGGCTCGGAACAGTGCCTGGCACACAGCTGATGCTCGAGCACTGTTTGCTCTCATGGCTGGAGGGAAACAAGGTGGAGAGAGGGGAGGCTGAGGAGAGAGGCCGGGCCCTGGAGCCCTCCCTGCCTGGTGTGGGAAACACAGTGAGGGTGACAGTCCATGTGGAGGAAGGCTACTCAGGTGCAGTGTAGGGAAGTGATGGAGAGGAGGAGAGGATATGTGGGGACCTGTCAGAAGGCCACTGTGGGGGCCACACTAGTGGCACATGTCAGCCCTGTGTCTCCTGAACCACCCCTGTGCCATCTCTACTCTTTTTCACACTCCTCACCTCATCATCCTCCCATCACAGGTCAGCCTCAGGTGAGAAGAATTATTGATCACACCTTGGGCAGCAGTCATGGTGACCGGGCCAACTATATGGAACCTTTTGGAAGAGGTGACCTGTAGTATCTACCTGGTGAACTGGAAGGACCCTGGGAGCATCTTTTGTGGACACAGCTTCTCCAGGCCCACATCACCACATGCTGTGTCACTCTCGGAGCCACCAAGGAGCCATGGGCTGTCCATCCTGAACAAAGCCATTTCAGGAGGGAACATCAGGCCCGACTGGACACTTGCCAGTGTGGTGTCAGCTTCCTAACCCTGGAGCCCAGGAGTGGGAATCCAGCACAGGAAGTTTTCTCACCAAACCCACCCACACCCCTCTGCCCAATGCACAGCAAAGCCAATGACTGAGACCCCAGGGTGCAGCAAGGAAAGGGTTTATTTGAGAAGCAGCCTAATGAAAGGTAGGAGGCCAAGGCTAAATATCCTCCCTGAAGGGGAAGGAACAAGTTTTTTTTTTTTTTTTATGTAATCATAAGGGATGAGATTATGTACATATTGATGGAAAGGGCGGGACATGTAACTGTTGATGAAGAAAGATGGAGCGTGCACATCAAAAAACCATATGTGTCACATACAGCCTGTGTTCCCGTTGGGGTGGAACCAGCTTCAGCAGGAGGATAAATGTAGCCCCTGATCTCCCGAGGTTGTCTTGGGACAAGGAGTGAGGCACTGGGCACGCTCTGAGAGCCGGTATAAAGGGGATGGGGTCTCTGGCTCATTATCTTGATAAAGAATGCAGGACCTCACTTGTTCACAGGCTGGAGCCACAGCACCTGACCTTGATCCCAGGCTCCTGCAGGGACAGGAATCTGAAAAGAAACCATAGCTGAGTGAGGAGAAACAGTCCTCTGAAAAATGAACTCTAAATGTTCTGCTAGCTTCAACCGCATGAATGCTGTGGGGTGTGGATTCAGTTTGCTTCTGTGAGCAGCATAAGCAAGGGGCCTTCTGCTCTTGCCAGAAGGATCCGCAATTCCTGCATGTGGTTTGCAATATCTCACAGAGCAGAATTCCCCTCGGTGCTGAGGAGGGAGGAGGTGCCCGGCCTCAGGAGGTAGAGAAACCCTGTGCTGTCTTGTGTAACTTGGGATGATCTTTGGACGCTTGCACAATTATTGACTTTAGAACTGATAAGGACATTTTCAGCTTTCGCTGTTTGTGGGACCTGCTCGTGGGCTCCCAGGGAAGCTAGACTTTAACACTTGCCAGGATCAGAATGACTTCCCCAAACTGGAAAGCATGGGCTCTACTTCTGCCCTGAGCACACATTGTGCCTCTGCTTCATTAGCAAGAACCTAAAAGACACATATCAAACTAAAAGAAGAGTACAATTCTTCCTAAGTTCTGCCCCCATATTTTGGAAGCCTGCAAACTTGCATGTACAGAAAGCACAATTGAAGTGTGTAATTTTCTGGAATGTCTTTCATTGTGATGGTTTCTGACTCTTTTCATAAAAGCACAAATACTCTGCACAAATATTCCTTCCTTCGAAGCACTATCTTCTTTGTGAGGATTGTGTATCCTGGGCAGCTGTCCTCACTATGGCTTGAATAAAACGCCCTTCCACTTTTTTCGAAATTCTGCAAGTTTTTTTCATTTCGCATGGACAGAACATTACAGAAAAGTAAATTGTTCAATTCTAAACATAATAGTAATGCACCAGGGCTTCCCTTTCAAGCCAAGGGCTGTCCTGTGCCTTGCTGCCACTATGGAGTGAGGGTGTGACTGATCCGGGTTTCCTTGTGAAGAAGCCATGTGGCTCTTGCACTCAGCTATGCCCGACAACTTCCATGCTCTTGGGCCAGAAAGGATCACTGGACCTCCGGCTGCCTTATTCTGCTCTCTCTAGTTGTTGGTGAGGAGAGAGGCCATTTATCGAGGCCCCTCACAGATGACTACAGTGCTGGTCTCTCTGGCTGGAGGAGCCTCTCACTCTCAGAGAGATGTCTGGGGTTTGGAACCACGGTCCTTTCCTTTCCTCCAGGAGGAAGTGGGTGCAGCTTCCAGCCCCCATAGCTGTGTCCCCAGCCCTTGAAAATAGACTTCCTGAAATCACAAGGAAGACGGACGTGCTGCAGAGTCTGGAGCATTTCAGAGTTCAGAAGGGAATCTGATGTAGACACTTGTTGTCCCGTCTACCTTGTAAGAGTGCAGAAGTTATAATGTAGTGTGAGATTATGGGTCTTTGCCCTACAGGGGAAGGAAGAGAGCAAGTTCTATACTGGGAATCCAACTCACAGACATGTCATTTACGGTCATTAAAATGTGGGAAAATTATAGAGAAACTAAAGGAGCACTGTTTTCTACTCACATCACTTATGATCAATTCTTTTAGTCATGATACAACCGAACCTAAAGAATTTCTATCATCTCTTCATGTTGCACAACTTGGACACAAAATCAGGATCAAACCCATGTCCCTTCATGTGAAATGTCTTGCTCATTGCTGCAGTTCACTTGACAGCTTCTCAAAATGACCCAACAAACAACACACATCCCTCAAATTCAAGGACCTCTGAGGAAGACATGCCCTGAATGAGTTCACCTCATGGCGGGACTGGCTGAAGGTCACATTTTGTGTCCTTCTTCCTCTTTTAAATGAACTTGACTCCATGGTGAACAAATTGTCTTCCATTTCTTCTTCCAGAGCCCGTGTCAGCTGATTTGGAGCAGCACGGCGATCTGGGACCCATCACAGCACTGGGAGGAAGCATATAGGACAAGCCAAGGTGAAGACCATTGTGGCACCGAAGAGAGGGAGTTTACACTGCGTATCATGAATGAGGAGGTGCTTATCCTTCCCACTCTGTGTAAGAGAGACGCCCAGCTCCTCAGCACCTTCTCCTCCTCCCCACTTTGTGGAAGGTCCTTGGCGCTTGCCCTGCCACAGTCTGGGGAGACAGGAGCTTTCCCGAGGTCCTAAGGACTCCTGAGAATCATGCTCAGGGTCCAGGGAGAGGGACTCATGGTTTTTGCACCAAAAGGCATCTTGGTTACTTCTCTGGAGTTTGATTAACTAGAGTTTGGAAAACTTTGTGAGAGATTAGAGATTTGGAAGATGTCGTCTCATTGAAACTCAGTTAGCACCTAACACCTTCTCCGTTATTTTCCAGCCAGAACATGAGGGACTCCAACCTGACAGACTGACAAAGAAACACATGGGCACAATCAGATCCAGGGACATTTCAAAGTCTAATAATGCGACCAAAGTCAAAGATGAACTGAAAGGAGAATATTTATTTATTTATTTATTTATTTATTTATTTATATGAGAGAGACAGAGTGAGAAGGAGGGACAGAGGAAAAGAGAGAAACTCAAGCAGGCTCCAAGCTCAGCGCAGAGCCTGACTTGGGGCTCAATCCCACCAACCTGGGATCGACCTGAGCTGAAATTAAGAGACTCAGCCAAATGAGCCACTCAGGGTCCCACAAATGGAGACTACATAGAGGCTTGTGGGAGGTTGCAAAGGTACTGAACTAAAGTAGTCCCCTTCTTTGCAGGAAGTATGTTCCAAGACCCCAGGGGCTGCCTGTGATGGCGGATAGTACCGGACCCTACGTGTCCTATGAGGTTTCCTGTACGTTCCCACCCATGATCAAGCTTCATTTATGAATTAGGCACAGTAATAAATTAACAATAACTACAAAAAAAGAGAACAAGCCTAAGAGTATACTGTAGTCAAACTTTTGCATAACTGCCCCCAACTAATCTGATGTACGGTGCTCATTCTGCTTCTTGTGGTGATGTGAGATGATAAGAGGCCTGCATGAGGAGATAAGGGAGGGAGTGAGGTTAGGCTTACTACTGACCTTCAACCCTATATCACAAGGAGGATCACGTGCTTCCAGGGTGCACTTGACCTGAGCAATAGACAGCACAGACAGCCACACCAGGGACAAGGAAGGACAGCTATAGTGACACTTCTATGTGGCCATGTGAGAGTGATGAGAATGTACCGAGAGACTCAGGGATCCAGGTCTTCCATGTATGATTGTGCATCCTCCTAATGATGATGCATCCAAGGACGATTCTAGCATACAGAACTCATGATGAGGCAGCAGATACTCAGGCAAAATCTTTCACATGTTCAGATCACACAGCATATAGGCTGTTTAGTCAGAATCCATCCGGGCTCTGGCTGCCCTTTGCTTTTGAGGTCTGCTCTCCCAGCCCACCCTGCTGCTTGTACAGCCCTCCAGCCTGGTGTCCAGGTGACGCATGGGCCCACAGATGCAGAGCAGGCACCACAGCACCAGGCTTGGGAGAGGGGACGTCCTGGGAGGGGGCGGGCCCAGACTGTGCCCTCCCTCCCTGAGGGCCCACGTCCACTGGCATTGTCCTGTGACAGAAGTCATACAGATGAGGCACAGGACAGGGATTGAGAGCCATCTCCACATGACTCTTCAGCAGGGACCAGGCAGGAGCACAATAACGACACCCCAGGGAGCCCAGGGTGTATCTTTTCAAGAGGTCACCATGTTACTGTTCAGGACTCCTTCACAGGGAAAATAGTCCCATTTTTTACCTTCAGTGGACCAAGGATCAGCAGACCCTGTATCCCTGAACTGGACATGCTTCCCCACGGCCTCTCATGACACCTTCACAGAAGTGTGTTCATTACCAGAACCACGTTGCACCCATACTGGGCATCCACGAGGAGACAAGTGTGATAGACTCCCTGCCATCACATCAGGTGACTCTCAAGGAGAGCATGACATCTGCGTTGTCCACGTATCAGACGTCTCTGCCGCACTGGCTGCTGGGAAAAGACTTGGTGGGTGTGTTCCAGGTGCCTCACATCATTGTCCCATCCATAGCCCACAGCCCACAGCCCACAGTCCACAGCCCAGGAGTGCCCAGGTTTCCTACCATCTACAGCGCAGTCCTGAAACTTCAAGTGCACAAGAACCTAGGTGCTTGTTGACAAGGCACCTTCCTGGGTGCATCTACCGACAGAGAAGCAGACCCACCACCTATGGGACAGAGTTTGTGAATGTGCTCTTGAGCAGTGCCCCAGGTGCTTGGAGACCACACCCTGCGGAACATGGTCCTGGAATTGTGCTTCTGACGTTCCAGCACGTAGCAAATTCTGTGAGGATCTTGTTAAAAATGCAGATCCTGATCCTGTAAGTGGGTGCTTGAGCTTGGCTCTCAAGAAATTGTGCCATGTCCACTTCCCAGGGAGGATTCCATACACTTTTCATACCTTGGTGACGTGAGAAGACCCCTAGTGAGATGAGAAATCCTCTGTTGTTCTTTGGGGGGATAACACTTGTTACTCAGAAGGATCTGATGACGCCAATGCACTTACAGCTCTGAGGGCTGGTGCCCTTCTCTGGAGAGAAGCCTCCAGCTCAAATGCCCAGAGCACAGGGAGGAATACGGGCGTCTCCCTGATGAAGGCTACAAGCAGCTGTCAGATGGCGAGAGTCATGGTCATTGCAGCTTCTGAGGACGATGGAGGACAAGGCGGAGCTTGTTTCAGATTTAACTCAACCCCTTCCAAGGCCTCCATTCAAACTTTGCTGCCTTTCTGGTGACTCATTGCAGATAATGTAAGAAACTTCTCATGTACAGAGCGTATTTTTGCTAATACTATAGAAGTAGTGGATGAGAGGTGGCACGGCGGCATCCTTCTATGTCACTATGGGTTATATGTAGTCAGCTTGTGCCCAGATCCCGGGCCTCCCTGTATTTCAGTTGGAGAAGCCTGAACACGGAACCTCAGGTGCCTGAATCCACCTTGTTCTCACAAGATCAGATCATGGGCTGGGACCTTTTCACCCCAAATCCTCTCTCAGGTGAGACTTTGGGAATGGCAGGAGGAGGAGGAGGTGAGTTAATTCAAATACTTGAAGTCCATGAAAAGTAAATGCAGGCAGGCAGAAACATGAGAACTTTAATCTTGAAAAACCATCACTACAATGGACGAGAACCACAAGTTCAGAGCTTTCTCCCCTCTGGCTGCTCCCCTCCCCACCGTAACTGCAGCCCAGTGGCTCACGGGGCAGATGACAGCAGTCACAGTGCCAAGGAGCTGGACATTTAAAGGGGAAATTTGAAAGTGAGGGAGCAGCAGAGGGTCAAGTTCTGAAATCTGAATAGAATCTTGGACTAAATACCTAGATGAGCACTGCACTCTTCATGGCTTGGGGACACTCAGGGGACAGTGCTGATAATGCAGGAGGAACCAGAGGGAGGTCTCGTTTTATTTTTTATTTTATTTTTTATAACAAGATATAGAAGTTTATCTAATAATTGCCATTATTTTTTTTAATATGAAATTTATTGTTAAATTGGTTTCCATACAACACCCAGTGCTCATCCCAACAGGTGCCCTCCTCAATGCCCATCACCCACTTTCCACCCCCCCATCCCCCCATCAACCCTCAGTTTGTTCTCAGTATTTAAGAGTCTCTTATAAAGCGTCCAACTCTTGATCTTGGGACCATGAGTTCAAGCCCCACATAGGGCACAGAGTTGACTTAAAAGATAAGACCATAATGGTTGAAGGATGGACAGACTTTGTGGCTGGAGGACATTTAGAAGTTTGGGGGAAATACCAGGAACAAGACGACCACAGAGGAGGTGAGGACCAAACTCTGAGGAAAACCTGCACAAACCTTGACTGACCCCCAAACCACACACTGGAGGGAGGCTCGCTCAAGACCCGGGATAAAATGCAAGCCCTGGAGGTGGGAAAAACTGGGTACAGATAACACCAGTCAACAATGTTCATGTCATATTGGGGTCCATGCTAGTGAAACACTTTTAGGAAAAACACAATTGTCAAAAAAAAAAATAAAAAAGAGAGAGACAATAGTTTTCAGATTTGCTAAACTAAAATGCACAATCCACTTTTAAAGGACATATTTTAAAGGACATGCAGAGAAACAGAAATGTGTGACTATGCATAAGTCAACACAACAGTGTTCCCTGTATGACGATTCCCAGATATTGCAATCACACCAAACTGGCCACGAGCATCAAAGAATGAGCAAACATATCTTGAAAGAATTTAAGAAAATCGAGTAATCAAAGGGTGAACAGAAAGGAAATCTGAATGAAGAAGTAGACTGTACAAAGAAGACCAAATTGACATTCTAGAACTGAACGGGGAAAAAAATGTAATGACAGTTCAATGGGTAAACTTCACGGAAGGCCTGGGAAGGCAGAGTAAAGAATCAATGAGGTTTAATATAAATCAATAGAAATTACCCAATCCAAAACATCAAAAAAAAAAAAAAGATTGAAAAGAAACTTATAAAACTTCAGAAATCCACAAAGAATAAAAAAAAGCAAACAGATGATCAGACTCCAAAAATGGGAAGGAGGAAAAGGGCAGAAAAATATTTGAAGAAATCTTGTTTGAAAAGTCCTCTAATTTAGTGCAAAAAGCTTGAGCATATAGATCTGAGAAGCTCATCACTCACCAGTGAAGAGAAGCAAAAAAAAACTGCACTGAGGCTCTTCATGTCCACAGGAGAGAATCAAAAAGAAGACAGGGGCGCCTGGGTGGCTCAGTCTGTTAAGTGTCTTGACTCTTGATTTCGGCTCAGGTCATGATCTCTGGGTCATGTGATGGAGCCTGGGTTGGATCTCCCTGCTGAGCATGAAGCCTACTTGGGATTCTCTCTCCCTCTCTCTTTGCCCCTTCCCTGCTCATGCACTCTCTCTCTCTGTCTTAAGATAAATATACATTTAAAAACAAAGCAAAAAAAAAAAAAGAAAGAAAGAAAAAAAAAGAAAAACCAAAGGCAAATCTTCAAAGTTGACAATACCTTCCACACAGGACGTGTGGTATTAAAATGTTCACAGATTCACTGATACTCCCCCCATGAAGAGGTAGAACTAATTCTCCTAAGCCTCCTAAGTCAGGTGTCCCCAATCTTCCCTGCGCACCCCACATCCTGAATCTCAGAGATTCATAATCTTACCATCTTCACCACTGCTAATGGCTCTGTTGTTTGGCACAGTGGGGGATTTTCTGCGCCCAGTCCTCATTTACAACCAGGACCCTTACAAAAGCATCTATGGAAATTAACTGCTGTCCCCCACCCTTTCCATTACTGGAAGGGCACATAGTATAAAAAAGCTCCAGCAACATTTTCTACTTTATCTTTCACGGTCAATAGTACCTGGTACATACGGGCTTGTGTCCGTTTGCCATGCATACTATTAAAAGGAATGATTCTGAGGCCCTTATAATCTGTGTTAACTGCGCATTATACAGTTGTCTTAACAATTCTATACCCTTTACTTCCTCATCCAAAGGCTTATGTTTACTGAGAGCACGCCCTGGCCTGTGGCTGCTGATTCGCATGTCTCCACCATGGCAATATTGTTCAGAAATGTATCTGATGGACCCTGCTCTATGAGTTCTTCACGGAAACCAAGGGTTTGCTGGAATGCTTGTTGCAGCTCTCATAGGCATTATTGCTGTGACTGTGGCCGCAGCTACTGCGGCTGTCTCTTTGCACCAATCTGTGCAGACAGTACAATTTGTGCAACAATGGCATGAGAAATCGCTCCAACATTGGAAGACACAACGGGATCTTGACAGTCGACTGTGCAATGAGATTGCAGGCCTACAACAGGGTGTGTGATGCTGCTGGGAGATCAATTACTGAGCTACAAAGACAAATATTACAATGTGATTGGAACACTACATCAATATGTGTAGCCACATTACTGTTTAATAACACTAAATTTCCATGGAATGATGTTAGAGACACTTGCTCCGACAATCTAATGTGTCTATGGACATTCAACATCTGCAAGCACAGATATATGAGATTTTCAAAACCAATCTGGACATGTTATCCTGTTCTAAGGTCTTAGAAAGTATAACAGAGGGATGAGGAAAACTAAGCCCTGTAGAGCACGTTAAGATTTTTAGCTTCTCTACTGCTATTCTGTTTGCATTAACATGCGATGTATTTATCTTTGCATGTACAATCTGTGCCAGAGACGACGAGCCCGTCAACATATCGACCGATGACAGTTCGGGTTATGCCATGTCCTCCTACAGTCGTAAACAAAGAGAAAGGGAAAGATGCTGGAGAACAGCAGGCCGGATGCACTGTAAGAATGTCCTGAATGAAAGGGACAGAGCAGCAAGAAACTGAAAGAATTTTCATTCCCAGGACAGAAAGCCACTGGGAGTTATGGTTCTCTCCAGAAGGACATCATCCGGGGGCCACTGTGGGGATAAGAATGTTTTATCTGGTGCCAGATGTACTCATGACCCAGTATGGAAAACACTGCAGGTACATGACCTGTCAAGATGCCAAATACTATGTTGTATGTGCTTGCTGTTGTCAACAATTTGCAAAAATAAAAGTGGCTTGAGCCAGGGGACCGAGGCTTTGGCTCCTGGAGAGTCTTAGCCCCCTGCTTTGCAATCCTCTCATCACCACACCTCTAGGACCAGTCTCTCTACATATTCCACACTCTCATTTTCTTTGTGTTTATTTATTACCAATATAGGTAACATTTGTGTGTTTTCTGTGTGACATTTCGTGTCTTCCTTTCCAAAGCGTTCTCTAATATTTCTAATAATCTTTTTTTTTTTCTTAGTATTTGAATGCAGCTTACACACACTATTCCATTCCTTTCAGGTTTACAACATAGTGACTCGTCATATAATCCAATAATTGCACTCTTGGGTGTTTATACCCCAAAGTGAAAACACCAATTCTTTTATTTTTAAGGTTTATTTATTTTTATTGAGAGATGGAGAGAGAGTACAGAAGCAGGGGAAGGGCAGAGAGAGAGGGAAAGGGAGGGAGAGAGAGAGAATCCCTAGCAGACTCAGTGCTGTCAGCCCAGCGCCTGATGTGGGGTCAACTCACAAACTGTGAGTGCACATGTCCACACTATGGAGCATTGTATAGACATTGAGATGCTATTTCCACATCAGAAATGATTTTCGTTTCACTGAGTTTTGAAACATTTAGAAGTAGGAGTCCAAGGAAGTGTTTCTACTTTTCGGTTTTCCCTGTATCATCATCACGGGGCTGGAGGACAAGGTGCACAGGGACACAGACACCTCAGCAATGGCACGGGCTCCTGAGCTCTCCTCTCCTGCAATCCCTCCTCACCCCTGAGCCTGACCCCTGTGGACTCCAGGGCTGCTCAGAAACTTCTTCCTCTCCCCACTGACACCCAGGCTTCTGCTCAGACATCTCTACCTGGGTTACAGTCCAGACCCCACTAAAGCTTCTCAGTTTCCACCCAAGAGCAGAGCAGTGGGGGATGTCCCCTGACCTTTCATCCCACGTGCGGCCACAGGACTAAGGAGAGAAGACCCAGCTGCCTTTCTCCTCCTCAGCCAGGCCCTCCCTAGGGTCTCCTTCAGGTCCAGCACCTGGACAGGGGCCCGGACACCAGGGGGCGCCCTCATCCCAAATGATGTTCAGTGAGTGACATTGTTTTCAAAAGCAACAGGGATACAACCTGTGTTCCTGCCACAGACAAATGGCTAAGGAAGATGTGTGGTATATACACACACATATATACACACACACTAGAATATTATGCGGCCACAAAAAGGATGAGATCTTGCCACTTGTGACAACATGGATGGACAAACAGGGCAGTGTGTCTGCTACGTGAAAGAAATCAGACTGAGAAAGACAAATACCACATGATCTCACTCCTATGTGGAACTTACAAAACAAGACAAATGAATAAATAGACAAGCAAACAGCAGAATCAGACCTATAAATACAGAGAACTCACGGATGACTTCCAGAGGGAAGGAGGTTGGGAGGATGGGCACAGTGGGTGAGGGGAGTGGGAGACACAGGCTCCAGGTATGGAAGGAACAGGTCATAGGAACAAAAGGCACAGCACAGGGAATATCATCAGTGATACTGCAACATCACTGTCTGGTGACAGGTGGCAGCTACACTCTGGTGAGCACAGCATGGTGTAGACAGAGGGTGAAGTCCCTGGGTGGCAGTGGGTTCTCCGCTCATGGTCCCAGGGTCATGGGATCCAGCCCCACAGGAATCAGCCTGCTTGAGATTCTCTTATTCCCCCCCCCCCCCTCCCTCTTTGCCTCTCTTCCCTGCTCTGGCTGTCTCTCTCTCAAAAACAGAGAATGTATTCAGAATTTGAGTCACTGTGTTGTGCACCTGCAACTAATGTAATCGTGTCTTTCAACTATATTCACAGTTAAAATATTTTTAAAAAGAAATTAATTAGGAAGTATAAACTGTAGGGGTGGCTGGGTAGGTAAGTTGGTTGGGCATCTGACTCT
Source organism: Panthera leo (assembly GCF_018350215.1). Classification (NCBI taxonomy): domain Eukaryota; kingdom Metazoa; phylum Chordata; class Mammalia; order Carnivora; family Felidae; genus Panthera; species Panthera leo. The sequence continues at coordinate 30,113,372 of NC_056683.1, read as the reverse complement.
TGATTTCAGCTCAAGTCATGTATGATCTCCTGGTTCCTGGGTGTGAGACCTGCATCCGGCTCTGTGAATGGGTGCGTCCTCTCCCATGACTGCAACTGCAGAGAAAACATGTACAGTTACAATAAGGCATGGGAAGGCTAAGTGAGACTGGCAGAAACACAGACCCCTATACACGCAGGTGTTGGTGTGGGGTGTGGGGTCAGAGGAGACACTGGGATGCAAAAACAACTAACTGGATGAGAGAGAAAAGGGACTGGACATAGAAATGAACAAAACATCCCAACATGGCATCAAGGTCGGGGGACATAAACTTGTCAGGCACCCATTAGGCCTCAGGCACCATTCTCTGCACGACATGGTTCAAGACAAAGTCTCTAAGGAACAAGGGGACTGTGAAGGGTTGGAGGAACCAATTTCATACTCAATCAATACTCACTGGAGGAGGAAATGTCCATCTCATCAGGCAGTTCAGTACCATCGACCTCAGTTTGACCCTGCACGTCACTGAGGGTCTTGGCATTGTTTTCACTTGACATAAATGTGATGGACAATCCCCTCGGGCAACTGGCCTGCACAGGCCTCCTGGAAGGGGACAGAGGGTAGCACTGGAAGACCCCAAAGTAGGAAGACACCCAAAAGGAGGGACGAGGGTGTAATGTATGAATACATAGGAAATCAGGGGCTGGGAGAGGACACTGGGAGGTCCGTGTGGGTGTGCAGCTTACAGGTAGGTGTTGGAATCACCAGGCCGGTGGTAGTTGATGGCAGAGTTCACCTGCTTAATGTCCATGCCTTGGCTACATAGGTTGCTGGCCACAAGAATTCGTTATTGAAGACCTTTAAACTACTGATACCAAGAAAGCCTTTGTCAGAAAGACAATCATAAAAATGTTCACAGTCCTTTATCTCAGGGGTCTCATTTCCTCCCAAGGACACAAGACATCTTTCCATCTCTCCCTCACCTCTCCTCTCGGGGCATCCTACAGTGGATGGCAATGGCTGGCAAGTTCTGCTCCACCAAGAGCTGGGCCAGGGCAATGCAACGCTGCACAGACGTCACAAAGATCTTGCCTGTGTGTGGAGAGTGGGGGGATGTGGGCCCATGGGTGTGTGTATGGGGGGGAGAATGACAATGTACCAGAGTGGGAGATTTCTGGAAGTACACCCTCCTCATGAAACCACTAAGTCCCTCTTATTCCCCACTACATGATTCCTTTATTCCTCTAAGGATAATTACTCTTCCTTTCTCTCCTTTGCTTCGGATTTTCCTCAGCAAATCGGTCTCTGAGGAGATACAGAGAACAGTAACCAAATCTGGCAGACATGTTAGGAGACAGGAATGAGATACTCCATGACAAAGGGATAAGTATTGGAACTAGGGTCTGGAACGACCATGAACCATATTCCTGCTTATGAAATATTAAACCTAAGACCTACCCTAATTGTGGGAGTAGTTTTAGTGTGAAAAAGTTGCACAATCCGTAATCTGAAAAAAAGCTTCTCCTCAGGGTGTGATACAAGAAGAAATAAACATATTTAAGAACCCTAACAGGGCCAATGTATGTGGGAATATTTAAGGATTTAAAAGTCCTCCAGATTTTTTTGAAAGTTTATTTACTTATTTTAAGACAGAGAGAGACAGACTGAGTATGAGCAGGGGAGGGGCAGAGACAGAGACAGAGAGGTCAAGAGAGAGAATCCCAAGCAGGGTCCCCACTGTTAGCACAGAGCCTGACACAGGGCTCCATCTCACAAACCATGAGATCAGGAGTCTGACCCTTAACCGACTGAGCCGCCCAGGCTCCCCAAAACACCAAGTCTTTAATTATTATTGATGGGTTGTACGTATTTTAAAATATGCAATTGAAGACAGAAGAAACAGCAGCCCCCACGTTGGGAACTGGTCTGACACTGACAGCTGGGCCTCAGTGTGGACAGAAGCTGACTGATGCCACCACTGGGCCATATTATTCCTGTGGGACAGGAGCCAGTCATCTCACCGAACATCGACAGCACACAAGGACACTCTGAAACCATGACAAAACTTTGTCCAATTACAGACAAAAACAAGGCACCGTATGATCCACCAAATACCAAACATCTCCCCGTGCTGGTTACTGAGCAATCGCTGCTTTTACCATTACTTTGTTTATCTCAAGTTTTTATTTAAATTCCAGTTAGTTAACATACAGTTTAATATTAGTTCAAGAAGAATTGAGTGATTCATCACTTACAAACAACACCAAGTGCTCATCACAACAAGTGTCCTCCTTAGAACCCATCACCCATGAAGCCCATCCCATAAACCTGTGACCCACCCAGAAGCTTGACAGTTTCTCCGTACTAACCACCTTTTCTGTTGGGATTTGTGGTAATATTAAAACAAATGGCTTTCTTTAAAAAATTTTTTTAACGTTTATTTATTTTTGAGAGAAAGAGAGACAGTGCAAGCAGGGGTAGGACAGAGAGACAGGGAGACACAGAATCCTAGTCAGGCTCCAGATTCTGAGCTGTTAGCACGGAGCCCCACGCGGGGCTTGAACTCATGGACCCTGAGATCATGACCTGAGCCCAAGCCGGATGCTTAACCAACTGAGCCACCCAGGTGCCCCAAAACAAATGACTTTTTGATAATTCGATTCCACTCTAATCAATGCTGGAACACCTACATTACTTAGTGAAACAACACACAACACGTTACTTAAAAACATTCATGCATTAGTACAGATCCATTCCATGTGCAGATGGGCCTATGGATTTAATGTAACAGTAAAACACAGTTAATGATACTGTTTCAAGCCCAGTTTGCAAAGAACCTCAGAGAAATTACACATTGTGTAGTTTTAATATAGTATCAAAGATGAATATCCATAATTATCTGAAACGGTTATAATACATACTATTCTCCTACATTTGGTCAAGGACATACATTTTTTCATATACTTCAGCCAAAACAACACAATAGATGCAGAGGCAAATCTGAACATCCAGTGGTCTTCCAACGAGACAGACAAGAAAGAGACTTGCAAAAATGTACAATGGAACAAAACCACTATTCTCACTGCCCCTTTTATTTGGGAACATTGGTACTTTCCATACAAACAATATTTCTGTTTTCATATGATTGAAAATGAATTAATAAGTATTTGAACCTGTTTTATTCCTACTGCGGTAAATAAAGATCGATATAATCCACAGACACACAATTATCCCTGGGATCCTCACTAATTTGTAAGACTGTAGAGATATCCTGAGAACAAAATGCTGGAGAATCAGTGACTCACACAGCTCCCGGTCCACGGCTCAGGGACACAGTGGGACTAAGAGCGCTCTGTGCAGTAGGTGAGGCGTCCAGGCCAAGTCCCAGGTCCCCAGGCCCGCCTCTCAGGGACTCTGGCCCCAGGGCGGCGTCGGGGGCAGGCAAGCCCAGTGTTGGGGAGTCCCCATCTGCCCTGGTTTCACTTCTCCCTGTCACAACCTGTGTCAGGTCCTTCTGCCTGGATACTGATGACGCGGCCTCGGTTCACACTCCTATTAGTGTCCGGTTTCCGGAGAAGCCAATGAGCGGCACCGCGGTTCCGGGGTATCAAGTTTCCGCACCCGCCTCCTGAGACTCACATTTGTTCCCAGACCCCGAGGATGCGGTTCGTGATGTCCGAAACTGTGCTCCTGCTGCTGTTGGGGGCCCTGGCCGTGACCCAGACCTGGGCGGGTGAGTGCGGGGTCGGGAGGAAAGGGACTCTGCGGGGCAGGAGGGAGAGGACCGCCCGGCGGGGACGCGGAACCTCCGGGGGAGGCGACTGTCCTCCGCCCCGACCCCAGACCCCCACCCGCCTCCGAGCCCGCCCTGGCCTGCCGTCCCCCGACCCTCCCGGACTCAGCCCTGCTCTCCCCAACTCGGGTCCCCCTCCCCCTGCCCTCCCGTCCCCCTCCCCCTGGGACCCGGGCCCCGCGCGGGGAGGAGGGTCGGGCGGGGTCTCAGCCCCTCCGCGCCCGCAGGCTCCCACTCCCTGAGGTATTTCTACACCGCGGTGTCCCGGCCCGGCCTCGGGGAGCCCCGGTTCATATCCGTGGGCTACGTGGACGACACGCAGTTCGTGCGGTTCGACAGCGACGCCCCAAATCCGAGAGAAGAGCCGCGGGCGCCGTGGATGGAGCAGGTGGGGCCGGAGTATTGGGACCGGAACACGCGGATCGGGAAGAACGACGCACAGATTTTCCGAGTGGACCTGAACACGATGCTCCGCTACTACAACCAGAGCGAGTCCGGTGAGCGACGCGGGCCCGGGTCCAGGTCACGACGGGCCGGGGTCGCCCCGATTCTCCGGGTCAGAGTGCAAACCCGAGGCCTCGTGACCCCCGTCCCAAGACCCTGGAAGAGCCGAGGGAGGTTTTAGGCGGGTTTACTTTCGGTTTCACCTTAATCACTGCTGCTCTGGGGGCGGGGACAGGGTCGCACAACATCCAGAGAATGTATGGCTGTGACGTCGGACCGGACGGCCGCCTCCTCCGCGGGTACAGTCAGGACTCCTATGACGGCAAGGATTACATCTCCCTGAACGAGGACCTGCGCTCCTGGACCGCGGCGGACACAGCGGCGCAGATCACCCGCCGCAAGTGGGAGGAGGCCGGTGTGGCGGAGCGCTTGAGGAACTACCTGGAGGGCACATGCGTGGAGTGGCTCGCCAAATACCTGGACATGGGGAAGGAGACGCTGCTGCGCGCAGGTACCGGGACCACCGGGCCTCCTCGATCTCCCCTCCACTGGGGCTGGCTGCCCACGAGAAAGGGAAAATGGCCTCAGTGTCAGAACAGCGCCCCTCCCCGAGTGGGAAGAGGGAGATCCGCCTGGAAGTTCATATTCCTACTAGAGACTGACTCACCTTGAGGGTGCTTTTCTCTAAAAGAGAGACAGGAATCCAGTCTCTCCCTGGGGTGCAGGTTGAGATCATCCCAGAAATAACCCATCAGCAGTTCCCTCGGACCCTGGCAGCCACCTTGTGAACCATGACCTTCCCTCTCAAGGCCTTGATCTCCCTGAGAACATCTTTGGAGATCTGACTCCGGGTTTTCTGAATCATTCACCCTCCACCACAGTCAGGACCACAGTGTGTTCCCCCTTTAGACCAGCAGCTCCCTACCCGGGCTTCTCTCCCTGATTCCAGAACTTAACAAGAATCAGGAGATCCCAAAGGCTAGACTGCTGTCTGGGTTTTGTGCTTCTTCCATCCAGACCAGTTGTCCTGTCCACCTCAGGATGGTCACGTGGATGCAGTTTCAGTGGCCCATAAAGCTAAACCACAGTGTGGATTCTCTGTTTCTTCTTCCTCAGAGTCTCCCAACACACGGGTGACCCGCCACCCCATCTCTGACCGTGAGGTGACCCTGAGGTGCTGGGCCCTGGGCTTCTACCCTGCGGAGATCACCCTGACCTGGCAGCGTGATGGGCGGGACCACACCCAGGACGCAGATCTTGTGGAGACCAGGCCTGCGGGAGATGGAACCTTCCAGAAGTGGGCAGCTGTGGTGGTGCCTTCTGGAGAGGAGCAGAGATACACGTGCCATGTGCAGCACGAGGGGCTGCCCCAGCCCATCACCCTGAGATGGGGTAAGGAGGGTTTGGGGTAGAGCCCCATGTCAGGGAAAGCAGGGCCCTTCTGGAAATTTCAGAGTCAGAACTGAAGCCGGGGGTCTGGGCCCCTCACCTTCCTTCCCTTTCCAGAGCCATCCTCTCTGCCCTCCATCACCATTCTGGGAATCATTGCTGGTGTGGTTGTCCTTGTGGTCACTGTGGTGGTTGGAGCTGTGATCTGGAGGAAGAAGTTCTCAGGTAGGAACAGAGTGGGGGGATGTGAGTTCTCTTGTCCCGCTGGGGGGTTTCCTAGGTAGCACATTGTCCTGCCTGGTTCCTGGGAATTTCCATCCACACACATGGACCTGCCCACTCTGGAGCCGTTACTAACATTCACTCTGTAGCAAAGCACATGTGAAAATGAAGAACAGATTTTCACTTGGTAATTCTGGTCACGGGGACCTGATTCCCAGCACTGACAGGACAGAGAGGAAGGTCCCTGCTGAGGCCAGACCTCCAGCAAGTCAGGGGGTCCTGTGACCCCACACCTCTTTCTTCATGTGTCCCAATCCTGTCCTGGGTGTTCAGTCAGAACTCTGGAAATGTCATTGTGGACCAGGACTAGGAGGTTACTCTAGGATCACATGGCCCACCTGTCCCAGGTCTCTAACATGCTATTTTCTTCCACAGGAGGAAAGGGACCAAGCTATTCTCACGCTGCACGTAAGTGTGGAGGGGGTGATCCCTGAAACCTGGGATAGTGTAGACAGGATCCCATGGGTCACCCCCCTTCCCCCTTGGCTGCTCCTTTAGTCTCAACTCCTATGGCTCTGATCATGTCCTGTTTGTTCTACCCAGGCGACGACAGTACCCAGGGCTCTGATTCATCTCTAATGGCTCCTAAAGGTAAGACTCTGGAGGGTGAAGTGGGGAGGAGTGGGGGCACTAGGGACACTTTGAGCATGCGTGGGGCTGTTGAGTGTGTGGCACTTATGTGACTGACCTAAATGTGTTCATGATGATTTTTTTTCACAGTGTGAGACCCGCTGCCTGTGGAGAAGTGGGATCCGTTCACACTCCCACTTGGTGACATCAAGATCCCCTGACTTTCTGAGGATGGTGTCAGAATGTGTCTGTGTTCCTATTAGCATATTGTGAGGACGCAGGAGACTGGCCCCCATGCCCACCATGACCCCTCCCGTACTGATTCGTGTTCCGTCTCCATCCCTGTCTTTAGTTCATGTTGGGCTGAGTACTGACGCCTTACTTCCCTACTGAAAATGAGAATCCAGATAGGAATTTGTGTTTTGTAATTCTTGGCATGTGGGGATGATGAGGTAATAAAAGAGAAGGTTTGTAAAATTGCAAGAGAAAACAAATGAAAGCCCTGAGAACCTCCCAGAACCCGCTGTTTCCTGTGCCGTGTCTGTTGCAGGTGGGGACAGGAGAGGGCTGGAGGAGCCGAGCGTGGACGGGGCCTGGGTCCAGTCGGTGCTCAGTGCGTCCTTGGTGTGTCGTGCTCCCTCCTCAGCTGGGTCATTGTCTCTGCTCCTTGTCCTTGTCCTTTCTGTGGAACCTCATCTCACCAGGACCTGAGATCATAAGGGCTTGGACATCACCTGTCACCAGGACCTTGTGCAACAAGAGCTTCCTGTGACTGGGTCAGCCCAGGCTCCATCCTGGGTCATGACCTCAGCCCCATCTTTTGGGTGTATTTTCTTCTTTGTTTCTGTGGAGCCTCAGGCCTGTTCTTGCTCTTGTGTCCGAGTTCCTGTCTCCTTCTCCCCAGATGACCCCGGTGGTTACAGCACCAGGAGTCCTTTGGACTGTCGTTCCCACCGGCCTAGATGGGCCCTGCACACAGGAGTCTCTGTGGTTTGGAGACATGAATTTTCAGATTCATCCATGTCCTCCCTCTAGAGTTGTCTTCTGGATATTCTTTACATCCTGAGGTAGACAGAGAGGAATCTGGGAGTTTCTCATCCTTGTTCAACTTCAGTTAGTTTCTACCTTCCCTGCCTCTCTTCCCCCTCTTCTTGCCCTTAGTTCTGGTAATGCTGGTTCTGGCTCCCATCCACGTTCATGGATTTATAAATCAGGGTCTAATGTAGATTTCTATTTGGTTGGAGAAAGAGTCCCATAGAGCCTGAGTACATTGATTCTGAAGACAGGACTATAACTGTGTGCTGTGCTGTGCAGGGAAAACACTGTGGGAGGGGGGAGCTGAGCAGAGAGGGTGGAGGGGGGAGCAGCCCTGGGGGAAAGTAGAGGCGGCACTGATGGTGAGGTGGGGGCACTTTGTGCGGGAGCTGCCACGGACCAGCTGTGCCTGAGGCTCTTCCAGAAGACAGAGGTCCTCTCCGCTGACCACCTGTTCCACTGACAATGTTGTGTGCCACGTGCAGGACCCGCTATTTTTCTTATCTGGGACACCTCAGTAAGTAAGAAGAGGCAAATGTGCTGGTCTTGTGGAGAATATGTCCTAGGGGTGAGGGACAGACTCTACTTGGCCTTGGAGCAATGTGGGGACTGAGGGCATTGACCCCATTGAGCAGTCAGAAATCCAAGTATAACTTTTGACTCCCCCGAAACTTAAATACTGCCACTAATAATGTACTGTTCATAAGAAGCCTTACTGAAAACAGGAACAGTCGTTCAACACATGTTTTGTACATTACATAGATAGGTACATGTATTCTTACAATAAATTAAGCTGGGGAAAATAGTAAGAAACCCTAAGAGAAACTGCATTGACAGCACTTATTGTAGAAAAGACCACATATCGGTGGATGTGCACAGTTCAAACCAGTGTTAATTCAGAGTCAACCGTATACTGTATAAATGTGGTAAATAAGGGAAGTGTTTAAATGGAAATTGGTAGGTGCTTTGAGGAAGGTGACCCAGAGAATTACCTGTGTGGGGACACTCAAGGTGGCTACTTTACTACGGTGGTAAGTGTGAGCCTCCCTGGGAAGCTGACCTCAGGAGAGATGTGCAGGACACAAGGAACTGTTGAAGAACATGTCTCAGGGAGTTCTTTCCACGCAGGGGAACCTCCAGGCACATGCACTAGGGCAGGAGCATGTCCTTGTTCGAGGAAGGGTGAGAGGCCACTGTGGCTGGTGCAGAGAGCATGTCTCAGGTGCTCAAATGCGCTCAGATGTCTAGGTTAGGATTTGAAGGCTTTTGAGTTTTCTCTGAGTGACATGTGGAGTCCCCGGATGGTTTAGATCAGATGGTTCACTTCGTACTACTTGTCTTAGCAGCATCTGTTTGCTGCTGTGCAGAATCGAGAGGTGAAGGGCGGGACACCAGTAGGGAAAGTGTAGGAAGCCAGTGCCGTTTCAGGAGGGGGGATGTTGGATTTATTTTGGGGTTTGAAGAGAGACAATAAGAGGGAGTGACTGTACTCTGGTTAGTGTCTGCGTGTGTGTGTGTGTGTGAGTGTATGTTCTGGGTACATTTAAAGATGAATACATTAGCAGCATGTCCTAATGTATTATTTCTGTGTTGTGAGAAGGAGGAATCAAGGACAGCATCCAATACTTCAGACTGCAAGAAGAAAGGGGGGTTGTCTTCCAATGAAACAGGGAAGATTTGGAAGTAGGACATTTGGGGAAGCAGCATCACAGGCATCCCATTAGGAGTGTGGAAACTGAGATTATTAGAAATACAAGTGCGGTTGGCTGTTGGATACAGATCACAGGGTAGGAGAAATATCTAGGTTGGAAAAATAGATATGGATGTTGACATCATATAAATGATGTTTAGAGCCTTTAGCATAGATGAGGTCACCAAGGGGATGACGGCCATAGAAGAGAAAGGAACAGGACCAAACCATGGACTCACCAGCACTAAGCAAGCTGATCAGAGCACACCCAGAGCACACTGCACAGTTCTGGTTCTGCGCCTAGAAGGCACACACTCCAGGGAGACCCAGCCTTCAGTGTGCACAGGAATTTCCTGAACTTAGGAAGAGGTAGACATTCTGCAATAGAGTATGAGATTCTGGGTTTATAACAAGTTTGGTGCTGCTTCTGGTCTTCAGATCACACACTGAGCACCAAGCACATAAAGCACGATTCCCACATGGCTGTGCCTCACCCTCTTCTGTGGGGCTTATTAAGTAGTGATTCCTGGGTCCACGCCCAACACTCTAACATGGTCGGTGGGGAGAGGACTGAGCATTTTGTAACAAACCCACAAGCAACCCCGGGGTTCCACCAGATAGAGATGCAGTGAAGTCATTGATGAGAGCCCTCATTGTGGGAAGGGGTCTTACATCCACATTTAAATGTTGTTTTTTCTAGCAAGAAAAATGCAAGACCTGCTGGGAGATACATATTTTCTCTCCCAGGGTGCAGAGCCGGGAGGCAGATTGAGGAAGTGGTTATCAGCTCAACATAAAATCTCTGAGATAACAAGAGTGTAGATTTTAAATGTTTGCACCACACAAAAGGAAATGGTAACTATGTGACAAGGTGCAGGTCTAGGCTAATGCTCTGGTTGTAAGCATTTTGCAGCATAGAAATGTATCAAGTCAAGAAACTGTAGCCTTAAACTGACATAATGGTGTTTGTCAGTTATATCTCAGTACAACTGGTGAAAAGAAATCTGAAATCATGCTCTCTAACGCTATTCCCTACATCGACTTCTGCCTCTTTATGATACATGTGCACAGTTACAGACTGGGATGAGAGAAAGAGAATGTGGGGCCTTGTTCTATTTCAAGGAATGTCACAAACCAGGCGTGAGGCTACACAGATGGGAACAGAATCCACAATGGACCGGAGGGGGAGGCTCACATATAGCCAGGGCCCTGCTCCTGGGTATAGATGTCACCCTCACGACAGAGTCCCCTGACATAGGACACTGGATCCGGAGGCTAGGACTGCTGTTGCTGCTGCCCCTTGCAACTGCATGACACCACTGTCATTCAAACACCTGTGCCAAATGCCATGTAGTGCGGTCCCAGCCTATCTGTCCCATGTCCTGAGAGAGATTCTGGCAGGTGGTCACGTGACTGTGAAGTTTCATGTCACGTCCCATGCAAAGTGGGTTCTCCTCTCCATGGTCTCTGCTCTCTGTCAACATTTTTAAATGTGGAAATTTTTCATATGGGAAGAGGATACTAGTTCTGGGCATGGAAACCGGGGGCCAAGAATGGAAAAAGAATGACAAATTGCAACATTTGGAGCAGTGATTTGAGACTACAACTTGATATGATACATTGTAGGCACTCAGGTCAGATTGGAGGAAGGAGTGACTAAATATGGTGTCTTTCACCTTTTTCCCTTGATAGTTGTTATGGGGTCCAGCTTTTGTCTACTCCAGTTGTACTGACAAGTAAGTGGAGTAGCACTTTCGGATGATGAAGTGATTGTTCAAAATGTCTTCTCCAGCCTTTGTCTCTTTCTAGGATTAAGTAACCCAGATCTGTAACACTTCAGATGATCCTTATACATACACTGACACTTCATATTTCTTTGTCCGTGCAGAGTATCCAAAATTTACCAGGTTTTATGTGACCCTCACAAAAGTCTGCAAAATCATTCCAGGTTAGACATTGTGCTCCTCCACGTCTGGTCCACGAACAGCTAGTAACCAAACTGTTTTTAGCAGATCCAATGACTTGATATACAGGCTTATTATTGTGTTGATTACCAGTCTGAGACAGGATAAGGTTTCACTTTCTTTTCTGTCTCTATCTGTTTGTGGGCTGATGCACATTCACAGACCAGTGCTGGCTCACACAAGACACAGATCACCATTGGCTTAGGTAGACTTGTATTCTACCACCTCGTCTGGTGCTGGATAAATCTCAGAAATGAAACAATTGTGAATGGGGATCCTCTTCCAGTAACACAGTAGACTAAGTTTTAAGGCTGCCTCTTCCTATAAAAGCAACTAATCATGATTTATACATATATGTATAAAATAATATGTATAAAATATGTATTATATATTGTATATATTTCACCCACAAGAAAAATCAGGAGAATAATAATCATTTAGGCCAAAATATAATAATGGGCAAAAAGCTAGGGATGATCGTTGCTCTGATACTCAAGGTGTATTTCAAATCTAGAAAATCTTAGCTTGACTTCTCAGGCTCAGGAACTTACTAGACAGGAAATAATGCCCAAGCTTATTCTATTTTATGAGAAACATCTCTCCCTGAAAATATGGGAGTTAAGATTCATAGATTCATATCCTCAGGAAAGGGTGACATGAATCACATCAACTCTATCTTCAAGAACAAGAAGAAATTATTCTAAGGAGGTTTGCTTGGAGCTAACACAAAGTGAGCAAAACAGCTACTTCAAAGAATTTGCAACGACAGACTAACCCTTCTGTGATTTGTAATCCAAATTTGCTTTGCTATTTTGGGTCAAAGTACCTTCAAGTCACTAGTTTAGTTTATTATTGTCCTGGATTGATATTGACTCAAATTTATAAGAAAGAAACAAATTTCTCTAGAGAAATCTACATTTAAGCTATGTGTCAAAAAATTTGCAGAAAGAATTGCACAAAGAAAAAGAGAAACTCGCAGCATGAAATGTAAAGTCCAAACGGGAGAAAGACTGTGATTGAGTAGCTTTAGAAAGAATAGGTAGTAAAAAGAAGGTCATAAAACTTCAATATTGCACTCATAGGACATAAAATATAACATGACCAGGATATGATATAAATATATAAATATATGTTATTTGAATAAATATTAGTATATGACATAAAGAAAAAATGCTAGTAAAGACAAACAGCAACATTTTATAATGATAAAAGTATCAAACTATCAGAAGGATGGAACAATTCTGCATATACAGTCACCTAATAACTCAGTGCCAAATACCTGAAAACAAAGCAGACAGAAATTGAGAAACAGACAATACAACAGTAATAGTCAGAAACTGCAATATATCACTTTCCACAATGGATAGAACATCTATGCAGAGATCAATAAACATAAAGAAGATTTGAGCCGTACTGCAAACCAATAGTACAAATCTGACATTTATTGAACATTCCAGCCATCCACAGAATACACATTCTTTCAAATGCACTTGGAGATTTCTTGAAGATAAATCATATATATTCCATTATACGTGTGTGTGTGTCTGCATGTTAATGTGTGTGTGTGTGTGTGTGTGTGTGTGTGTGTGTGTGTGCACGCGCGCGCGCGCACGTGCGTGTATACCACCTCTTTTTTATCCATTCATCACTAGATGGACATTTGGGCTCTCTTCATCGTTTAGCTCTTGTTGATAATGCTGCTATAAACGTTGGGGTGCATGTACCCCTACAAATATGTATTTTTGTACCCTTTGCGTAAATACCTGGTATTGCCATTGCTGGATCATAGGGTATTTCTATTATTAGTTTTCTGAGGAACCTCCACACTGTTCTCCAGAGTGGCTACACCAGTTTACATTCCCACCAACACTGCAAGAGGGTTCCCGTTTCTCCACATACTTGACAACATCTGTTATGTCCTGTGCTGTTCATTTTAGACATCCTGGCAGCAAAATGTGAGCATATTTTCTTCCATTTTTTTTAAACATTTGTGTTTATTTATTTATTTATTTTTAATATAATTTGTTGTCAAGTTGGCTAACATACAGTGTATACCGTGTGCTCTTGGTTTTGGGGGTAGATTCCCACGGTTCATCACTTACATACATCACCCACTGCTCATCCCAACAAGTCCCCTCCTCAAAGCCCATCACCATTTCCCCCTCTCCCCTACCCCCTATAAACCCGCAGCTTGTTCTCTGTATTTAAGAATCACTTATGGTTTGCCTCCCTCCATCTCTGTGACTATATTTTCCCCTTCCCTTCCCCCATGGTCTTCTGTTAAGTTTCTGAAGTTCCACATATCAGTGAAAACATATATCTGTCTCTCTCTGACTGACTTATTTCACTTAGCATAATATCTTCCAGTTCCATCCACGTTGCTGCAGATGGCAGGATTTCATTCTTTCTCATGACGTTAGCATATTTTCACATGTCTGTTAGCCATCTGGATGTCTTCTTTAGAAAAGTGTTTTCTAAAGTCATGTCTTCTGCCCATTTATTAACTGGGTTATTTGCTTTCTGGGTGTGGAGTTTGCTAAGTTCTTTATAGATTTGGGAAACTAATCCTTTATCAGATATGTCATTTGCAAATATCTTCTCCCATTCTGTAGATTGTCTTTTACTTTGGTTGGTTGTTTCCTTCCCTGTGCAGAAGGTTTTTATCTTGATAAACTCCCAGTGGTTCATGTTTGCTTTTGTTTCCCTTGCCTCCAGCAATTTGTACAGTAAGAAGCTGTTATGGATTTTGATGGGTTCCTATCTCAAATTTAGGTCTTTCATCCATTTTGAATTTCCTGTTGTGTATGGTGTAAGAAAGTTGTCCCATTACTTTCTTCTTCCTGTTGCTGTTCAGTGTTCCCAACACCATTTGTTACAGAGACTATTTTCTTTCCATTGGATATTCATTGCTGCTTTGTCAAAAATTAGTTGACCATATAGTTGTGGGTCCATTTCTGAATTTTCTATTCTGTTCCATTGATATGTGTCTGCTTTTGTGCCAGTACCATACTGTCTTGATGACTACAGCTTTGTAATACAGCTTGAAATCTGGAATTGTGATGCCTTCAGTTTTTTTGTTTTTCAGAGTTTCTTTGGCTATTTGGGGTCTTCTGTGGCCCCATACAAATTTTAGGATTGTTTGTTTTAGCTCTGTGAAAAATGCTGGTGGTATTTTGATAGGGACTGTATTAAATTATAGATTGCTTTGGGTAGTATTGACATTTGAACAATATTTGTTCTTCCAATCCATGAGCATGGAATGCTTTCCCATTTCTTTGTATCCTCAATTTCTTTGTAGGTGTTCTATAGTTATCAATGAGAGTGCAGAACTTTTTCCTCTTTAGTTAGGTTTATTCCTAGGTATCTTATTGGTTTTGGTGCAATTCCAAACAGGGTTGATTCCTCGTTTCTTTTTTTGTTTCCTGCCTCGTTATTGGTGTATACAAATGCAACAGATTTCTCTACATTGATTTAACAATCTGTAACTTTTCTGAATTCATGTGTTAGTTCTAGCAATTTTTGGGTGGAATCTTTCAGGTTTCTACACAGAGTATTACGATTTCTGTGAAGAGTGAAAGTTTGAGTACTTCCTTGCCAGTTTGAATGCCTTTTCTTTCATTTTGTTATCTGATTGCTGAAGCTAAGACTTCCAGTAGTATGTTAAATAGTAATGGTGAGACTGGACATTCTTGTCTTGTTCCTGACCATAGGGGAAAGTTTCTCAGTTTTTCTCCATTGAGGATGATTTTATCTATGGGTTTTTCATAAATGCCCTTTATGATGTTGAGGCATATTCCATCTATCCCTATTTGTAGAAGGTATTTATCAAGCTTGGATGCTGTATTTTGTCAAATGCTTTTTCTGCATGTATTGACAGGGTCATATGGTCCTTGTTTTTCTTTTATTAATGTGGGGTATCATGTTGATTGATTTGCAACATTGAACCAAACCCACAGCCCAGGAATAATCCCACTTGATTATGGTAATACTTCTTTTAATGTATTGTTGAATTCATTTTCCTAGTATTTTGTTGAGCATTTTTGCATCCTTGTTCATCAGGGGTTTTCACCTGTAATTCTCCTTTTTGATGGGGTCTTTCTCTGGTTTTGGAATCAAGGTAATGCTGGCTTTGTAGAATCAGTTTGGACATTTTCCTTCCATTCCTATTTATTGGAACAGTTTGAGAAGAATAGGAACACTTTGAGAAGAATTCTTTAAATATCTGGCAGAATTCCCCTGGGAAGCCATCAGGCCCAGGACATTTGTTTGTTGGGAGTTTTTTGAATACATTTCAATCTCTTTGCTTGTTATATATCTGTTCAAATTTTCTATTTCTTCCTGTTTCAGTTTTTTTAGTTTGTAAGTTTCTAGGAATTTTCCATTTCTCCCAGATTCCCCAGTTTTCTGGAATATAATTTTCATAGTATTCTTTCATAATTGTTTGTATTTCTGTGGTGTTGGTTGTGATCTCTCCTCTTTCATTTATAATTTTATCTTTTGTGGGTCCTTTCTCTTTTCTTTTTGACATGTGAGGCCAGAGGGTTATCAGTTTTATTCTTTCAAAAAACCAGACTTAGTTTTGTTGATCTGTTCTACTAGGGTTTTGTTTGTTTGTTTGTTTCTATATGGTTTCTTTTTGCTCTAATCTTTATTATTTCCCTTCTCTGCTGGCTTTAGGCTGTATTTGCTGTTCCTTTTCTAGCTCCTTTAGGTGTAAGATTATGTTGTGCATGTGAGACCTTTCTTGCTTCTTGAGATAGGCCTCTATCGCAATATACTTTCCTATTAGGACTGCCTTTGCTTCATCCCACAGGTTTTGAACCGTCGTGTTTTCATTTTCATTTGCATCTGGGTAATTTATAATTTCCCGGTTAACCCTCTCATTCTTTTGTAGGATGTTCTTTAACCTCTGTGTATTTGATGGCTTTCCAAATTTTTTCTTGTGGTTAACTTCAAATCTCATGGTGTTGTGGTCTAAAAATGTGCATGGTATGACCTCAATCTGTTTGTTCTTGTTGAGGGTTGATTTGTGACCCCATGTGTGATCTCTTCTGGAGAATGTCCCATGTGCTCTCAAAAAGAATGTGTATTCTTCTGCTTTAGGAAGAAATGTTCTGAATATATATTTTAGGTCCATCCAGTTCAGTGTGTCATTTAAAGCTATTGTTTCCTTGTTGGTTTTCTGCTTAGATGGTCAGTCCAATGATGTAAATGGGGTGTTAAAGTCCTCTACTATGATTGTATTATTATCAAGGACTTCCTTTATATTTGTGATTAGTTGATTTATATATTTGTGTTCTGTCAATTTGGGGGCATAAATGTTTACAATTGTTTTATATTCTTTCTGGATTGACCCCTTAATGATGATGTAATGTCCTTCTTCATCTCTTGGTACAGTCTTTGGTTTAAAATATAGTTCATCTGATATAAGTATGGCTATTCTGGCTTTCTTTTGACGTCCATTAGCATGGTAGTCGGTCCTCCAACCCGTCACTTTCAATCTGCAGGTGTCATTAGGTCTAAAATGAACCCTTTGTAGGAAGCATATAGATGGATCTTGTTGTTTTGTCCATTCTGATACCATAAATCTTTTGATTAGAGCATTTAGTACATTTACAGTCAGAATAATTATTGAAATATATGGCTTTAGTGCCCTATGTTACCTGTAGAGTTGGTGTTCTGGTGATGTTCTCTGGTCCTTTCTAGTTTTTTGTGCTTTTGTTCTTTTTTTTTTCCACTCAAAGACTCCCCCTTACAATTTCTTTCAAGGGGAGCCATGGTGGCTAAGTCGGGTAAGCATGTGATTTCAGCTCAGGTCATGATCTTACAGTTTGAGTTTGAGTCCTGCATAGGGTGAGCTGGGGCCTTGGTTCAGCTGAGCCTGGCCTCTCTCTCTCTCTCTCTGTCTGTCTCTCTGTGCCTCATGGGATTCTCTCTCTCTCTCTCTTGCTCCCTTGCACCCTCTCTCTCTCACAAAAACATTTTTTCCTTCAGGACTGGTCTTAAACTCCTTTAGTTTTTGTTTCTCTTGGAAACTATTTATCTCTCCTTCTGTTCTGAATGACAACCTTGCCGGGTAAAGAATTCTTGGCTGCATATTTTTCCCATTCATCACATTGTATGTGTCCTGCCACTCCTTTGTGGCCTGCCAAGTTTCTGTGGACAGGGCTGCTGAGAACCTGTTCTGTCTTCCCTTGTATGATAAGGACTTTTTTTCCCCTTGCTGCTTTCAGGATTCTTTCCTAGTCTGTGTGTTTTGTGAATTTCACTATGATATGCCTTGGTGATGATCAGCTTTTGTTGAATTTAATGGGAGTTTTCTGTGCTTTTGGATTTTGATGTCTGTGTCCTTACACAGATTAGGGAAACTTTCAAATATAATTTGTTTGAATAAACCTTGATATTGATTCATTCCTCTAATTCATCCATCCTCATTTTTATGAACTCTAATTGGGTTTGCATTTCAGTTACAGCATTTTTTTAAACTATTTTTTAAATTTACATCCAAATTAGTAAGCATATACTGCAACAAAGATTTCAGGAGTAGATTCCCTAATGCCCCCTACCCATTTAGCCCATCCCCCTTCCTCAACCCCTCCAGTAACCCTCAGTTTGTTCTCCATACTTATGATTCTTTTCTGTTTTGTCCCTCTCACTGTTTTTATATTATTTTTGCTTCCCTTCCCTTATGTTCATCTGTTTTGTCTCTTAAGGTCTTCATATGAGTGAAGTCATATGATTTTTGTCTTTCTCGGACTGACTAATTTCACTCAGCATAATACCCTCCAGTTCCATCCACATAGTTGCAAATGGCAAGATTTCATTCTTTTTGATTGCCGAGTCATACTCCATTGTATATACTTACCACTTCTTCTTTATCCATTCATCCATCAATGAACATTTGGGCTCTTTCCATACTTCGGCTATTGTTAGTGCTGCTATAAACATGGGGATGCATGTGTCCCTTCGAATCAGCATACCTGTATCCATTGGATAAATACCTAAGAGTGCAATTGCTGATTCATAGTAGTTCTATTTTTAATTTTTTGAGGAACCTCCATACTGTTTTCCAGAGTGGCCGCACCAGCTTGCATTCTCACCAGCAATGCAAAAGAGATCCTTCTTTCCCTGCATCCTTGCCAACATCTGTTGTTGCCTGAGTTGTTAATGTGAGCCATTCTGACAGGCGTCAGGTGGTATCTCATGGTGGTTTTGATTTGCATTTCCCTGATGATGAGTGATGTTGAGCATTTTTTCATGTGTCAGTTGGCCATCTGGATGCCTTCTTTGGAGAAGTGTCTATTCATGTCTTTTGCCCATTTCTTCACTGGATTATTTGATTTGGGGTGTTAAGTTTGGCAAGTTCTTTATAGATTTTGGATACTAACCCTTTATCTGATATGTCGTTTGCAAATATCTTCTCCCATTCTGTCAGTTGCCTTTGAGTTTTGCTGATTGTTTCCTTCTCTGTACAGAAGATTTTTATGTTGATGAGGTCCCAGTAGTTCATTTTTGCTTTTGTTTGCCTTGCCTCTGGAGACGTGTTGAGTAAGATGTTGCTGTGGCCAAGATCAAAGAGGTTTTTTCCTGCTTTCTCCTTGAGGATTTTGATGGCTTCCTGTCTTACATTGGGGTCTTTCATCCATTTTGAGTTGATTTTTGTGTATGGTGTAAGAAAGTGGTCCAGGGTCGTTCTTCTGCATGTCGCTGTCCAGTTTCCTCAGCACCACTTGCTGAAGAGACTGTCTTTATTCCATTGGATGTTCTTTCCTGCTTTGTCAAAGATTAGTTGGTCATACGTTTGTGGGTCTATTTCTGGATTCTCTATTCTGTTCCTTCGATCTGAGTGTCTATTTTTGTGCCATCGGTTACAACATTTTTAATTTTGACCTGACTAGATTTTAGTTCTTTTATTACTGCAGAAAAGATTCTGTAGTGTCTTCTATGTATATTTCAAGACCAGCTAGTATTCTTATAATTGTTGTTTTATATTCTAGTACAAACATCTTACTTATATCTGTATTGATTAAATCACTGACTGAGAGATCTATTTCTTGCTCTTTCTTTTGGTGTGAATTCCTCTCTCTTGTCATTTTTCCCAGAACAGAAAAGAAAGAAAAAAACAAAGCAAAACAGAGACTATCAAAAAAGTGAGATCCTGGGTGTGTTTTTGTCTGTTTGTTAAAATAATCTATATCCAAAAAACAAAAATTATAATCATAATAAAAATAAAATAAAATGAAAATACACAAATACACAAAATAAAATATATATAAATTAAGAAAATGAAAATAAAACATAAAAAAGGAATTTTTAAAACTAAGAAAATAAATGAAAAAATAATGTAAAAAACAAAGAATAAAAGTAAAAGAGGAGCTCGATCCTATTTTCCCCAGAGCTGAAGCTTTGCTGTGTTTTATGATCAGCAGAGGTGGTGGGAGCAAGTGCTGGCCATCTGGAGGAGGGGCCTGTTGTGCTGATTCTCAGGTAGAAATGTGACTTCATAGCACAGTGGTCAGGGCTTGGGGTAAGCAGTTCTCGCGTCCGCTAGATGGCGCTGTTTTGCTTCCCGAAGCCTTTCAGGGCTGATGGGCTGATGAATGCGGAAGCTCCCACTCTCCAGCCTTGGAGCTGAAAGATTGCGCCCCCAATTTTTCAGAAATCCCTCACAGAAAAGCAAGCAATTACTTCGCTTATGTCCCGTTTCCCTTCTCTTGCATGTGGCTATCCAGTTTTCCCAATATCATTTGTTAAAACGACTGTCCTTTCCCATGAATTGTTTTGGCACCCTTGTCTTTAATCACTTGGCCATATACCCAAAGGTTATTTTCTGGACCCTGTTTTTCCATAAGTCTGTATATCTGTTTTTATGCCAGTACCATAACGCTTTGATTTCTGTAGCTTTATAGTAAAGCTTGATAGCTCTAGGTCTGACCTTTTTTACCACAAGCATGTGATTGAGTTTCAAAACTCCAAGTTTTAGGGCCTCCCCTGGCCCAGACCAGCGCTGTTCCCTAGGAGAGGATCTCGCGTCACTTTTGCTGTTTGCGGGCGATGCCCGGAAAGTGGTGGCACAACCATGCAGTTGTTCCGAGTTTCTGGCAAAACAGAGCAGAATGCGGCACCACAGCTCTCTCCCCTGAGCTCAAGGCCCTGCTCCTACACTTGGGAGCAATGGAGCACGTGGGTGCCCCTGTCCTTCTTGTGACCCAGGGATCCTCAGAGCAGACTGTCACTCCTGCGACTCCTCCCATTTTGCCACCTGAGCACCTGTAAGCCAGGCACACCCCCACAGCAGCGGGCTAACGTTCAGGTTGTGCGCTGCTTATAATTCTTGTGGTATCTCTGTAAGCAGGCTCCCTGCCTGCTGCCCTAACTGCAGCCTTGGCTCCCCCAAATCAAATCTCCTGCCTCTTACCTTCCAGAAGGTGGTCACTTTTCCACTTGTAGACTTAGAGTTTTTGTTCTCTCCAAACTCCAATTGATTTCTCGAGTGTTCAAAGTGATTTGATAACTATCTGGCCGAGTTCCAGGGATGAGACAAACTTAGGGTCCCCCTCCTCCTCTGCCACCCGAACTCCTCCCCAAGAACCCACTCTTACAAGGCCTGTGTCCGGCCTCACACCCCTCAGGACTCAGCTAAACAGCAGTTTGAAAAGTGCCCAGGACCTACGTGAAGGGCACCCACTTACTAATCTTGTTTTTGTTTTCTCCTGTTTTTGTTTTACTTCCAGCGTAGTTAATGAGCAGTGTTATATGAGTGTTGGATGCGCAATATAGGGAGTCCACAATTCTATACATTGCTCTGTGCCTGTCGGGATAAGTGTATTCTTAATCCACTTTACCCCTTTCACCCCCTCCCCCCACCCACCTGCCCTCTGGTAACCATCCATACGTCTCTATAGTTCTGAGTTTGGTTTTCGGTTTATCTCTTTTTCGCTCTGTTCATTTGTTTTATTTCTTATGTTCCAATATGACTGAAATCATACTGTATTTGTCTTTCTCTGACTGACTTATTTCGCTTAGCATTATACTCTCGTGATGCATTCATTTTGCTGCAAATGGCAAGATTTCATTCTTTTTTGTGGCTGAGTAACAGTCCGTTGCATAAATATAACCGCATCTTGGGGGCACCTGAGTGTCTCATTTGGTTCAGCCTATGACTCTTGATTTTGATTCAGGTCATGGGATCGAGCCCCGTATGAGGCTCAGTGCTGACAGTGGGGAGCCAGCCTGCAGTTTTCTGCCTCCTTCTCTCTCTGACCTCCCTCGCTTGTGCTCTCTATCAAAATAAATAAATAAACTTTAAAACATAATATACCACAGGCTCTTAATCCATCTCTGGAAGGACGCATGGACTACCTTCATAATTTGGCTATTGTAAAGAATGATGCAATAAACATCAGGGTGTATATCCTTTTAAATTAGTGTTTTCATATTCTTTGGAAAAATACCCAGTAGTGGAATTACTGGATCATCTGGTAATTGTATTTTTAATTTTCTGAGGAACCTCTGACTGTTTTCCACTGTGGCTGTACCCATTTGCATTCCCACTAACAGTGCACAGGCCTCCTTTTCCACCACATCCACACCAAGACCTGTTTCTTGTGTTTTGATTTTAGCCATTCGGACAAGTATGAAGTGATATCTCAGTGTGGTTTTGATTTGTATTTCTCTGATGATGAGTGATGCGGAGTTCTCAGTTTGTCCCCTATTCAGGATGATGTTAGCTGTGGGTTGTCATATATGACCTTTATTACGTTGAGGTGTGTTCCCTCTAAACCTACTTTATTGAGGGGTTTTACCGCAAATTTATATTGTACTTTGTCAAGTGCTTTTTTCTGCATCCATTGAAATGATCATATGGTTATTATCCTTTCTCTTATTGATGTTATGCATCATGTTGATTGATTTGGAAACACTGAATCACCCTTGCAACCCGGGAATAAATCCCACTTGATTGTGGTGAATCATTATTTTCATAACACTGTTGAATTTGGTTTCTACAGGAGTGAGGGGAGGTCTGTGCTGCTCTGGGCAGCAGTGGTCTGGAGCTCCTGAGGTTGGGGCCCTGACACCCACCTGCTCAGAGTCTGTCCCTGCACCAGTTGGCTGCACTGCCCTGCAGCCTAACCGTGCTTGGGATCCCGAACCGCAGGCTTTCTAGCTTCTCCGGGTTTCCCTGTGCCACCAGCCCTAGCCTGCTGAGGTCTTCTGGTGGTCTTGGTGTGTGTTCCCTCAGCCCTGGACTTAGGGGACTTCCGTGGTCACCTGCGAGGCTCACGTCCTGCTCCTGACTGGTAGTCTATTCTAGGCGTGGGGGGGTAGTGGCCTAGGGCTTCCTTTGGACTGTACTTTTCTCCGAGGATTCTCGACTGCTCTGCTGAGCCCGGTGCCCATCACCCACCTGGAGGTGGGCACGATTGCAGACATGGGACAGCTTGTCCCACTGCTCTGAGCCCTGCTGTGACTTTTGCCTTTCTGCTGGGGAGCGCCACTGCTGCCTGGGGTTCACTGTGGTCGTTGGAGGGGCAGAAGCCTCAGTGAATGTTGTGGGGGCCCCATCATCCGTCAGACCGCCCAGGGTAGGAAGGGGTCTGTTGCCCTCAAAGCTCAAGCCACTTCTCCAATCTCTTCACCTCTCATCGGGTCCCCCATGTCCCTCACCCCCTCCCTGACATTCTCCTTGGTTTCTTTCTCTGAACCGCTTCTGGGTCCCTCACCTCACCCCTCCTCACCCCTGCCAGTTTCACTCCTCCCATGGGCCATTGCCTGCAAGGAAACTTCTGGCCTACTTCCCTCTCCCTAACTTTCCTCCACTCTAATTTTCTAATTTTGCCCAGAGCGTCTCCCTCCAACTGCCCTCCTGCCATCACTAAGGGGAGCACTGCGGCATGGGGTGCAGCTTCTTGGCCAGACTTGTCCCCTGTTTTGGTTCCCCTCCTCCTCCCTCCCCTCCATTGCAGGCAGCTGCTCTTGGCCATTCTCCATCCTGGGCCAGCACCCACACCTCCCTGTCCCCTCTCCTTCATCCCACCCTCACACTCTTGAGGCTTCCACTCTCCCTGTGGATTGGACTCTGTCTCCCTGGTCTCTCTGCACCCCTCCCCCATGGCCCCATGGCTGCTCACACCCCTTGCCCACATGCTGGGCCCTCACCAAGCTCTCCTCTCTCAAGAGCTCCTCCCATGGGGCCCTGCCATCCACACCCCTCCTCCTGGCTCTTGGCCCAAGTCCCCTCCTCTCTTGTCAGCCTCTGACTCAAGTTTGTTCTGAGATATTCAGTCCCCCCTTCCCAGACCCTCAGCACTAGTCTCCCCTGCTGCCTGCTGCCTTGCCTTCTCCCTCACTGACCAGAAAACTTCTTGAGGTCCAGCTGCCCAGATCCTTGGCCCTCACCCGCTCCTTTGGTTCCTTGACCCCAGTGGACCCCACTCCTGACACGTGGTCTCCAAACTTGTTGTTTCTGCCAGGTGGTCAGCACCAGCCTTTCCACACAGCCAGCCTTCTCCCAGCCTGCCAGTCCTGGGCTGGAAGTCCTTCCTTGGAGGGATGACCCACCCCCCCTCCCAGAACTACGCCCACCATGCAGGTCCTTCCCCAAGGTGTGCACCGAGGTGTGTCGGGTCTATTTTCTCTTCCACTGACCCTCCTTTCTAATATAGACTATACTTGGGCTCGCTGCCCTGTCTCTCAGAGACCCTCTGATTGTCTCTCCCCAGGGACACTGGCAGGTCCATCCCGTTCTCCACCTGGGGGCCTCACCTTGCCACCCTTCCACTCTGGGCCTAGGCTTACAACTTCCCCCCCTTTCCCCCAGGGCACTGGGCCACCCTAAACTCCCTTGTGGTCACAATCCACCCCACAGGCCCTCTGTGTCACTGCCTCCACCCTGCCTCTGGCTCCCAACTCATTCTTGAAGTGTCTTTACCACAGGAAGCAGCTCCTAACCCACCTGTGCACCATGCAGCTCTGGATCCCTCAGTCTTGCCCCCCCCCCCCCCCCCCGCCCTTCCCTCCCTGCTGACAAGACCTCTCCTTCAGCATGGTCTTCCTGCCCCTCCCTTGCTCCCTGCAGGCCAATGTCTGCCTTTGACCTCCTACCCACACCACCTACAGGAGCCCATGCCTCCCTCTCCTGGCTCCTGTCCTGCACCCCCACCCCCCACGGACATTCCTTCTTCCCTCTCCTTCACGCCCCTTGCCTATCTTCCTGTACTGGAAAGCCTCCTTCCTGTCCCTTGTACATGTGCATTTTCTGCATCTTCAAGACTTCAAGCAGCTCAGGACAGCAGAGCTTTTCTGAAAAATATTTGATGAACAGTTACGTCCAGGAGGCAGTTTCATTTGTAGTCTCCTCCTTGCCAGGATCCCTCAGTCTTCGTTATAACCTCACGGTGCTGTCCCAGGATGGATCTGTGTATCAGAGATTTTTCACTGAGGGACGCGTGGATGGTCAGGCCTTCCTGCAGATGACAGTGAGATAGACATGGCAGAGGCACAGGGACTGTGGGCAGAAGTCCTGGTACCGCAGACATGGGATACAGAGACCAAGGACTTGAGAGAGAGCAGGACGGGCCTCAGAATGACTCTGGCAGACCCCCTGGCCCTGTGGGTGCAGAAAGTAGGAGATAGTGGAGTGGGGGCAAGAGTGATGAGAGGCCTTTCCCAGGGAAGTTCACGACCAAGAGCAGAGACCTGTTCTCCTTCCACTGGATTTACCTGGGAGTGGAGGTGAGGACTGAGCGTCTGTGGACTTCAGCCCAGAGGCGGCCATTACTCAGCACAGGGAAGTCGTGGAGGAGAGGAGGGAGGGGCCCTTCTGGCTGGAGTCTGTCACTGGTGTGGGGAAGGCAGAGGAACACAGGATGGGATTTGTCACTGCTGGCTGGGGGCAGGCTCCTATTCACTCCAGGAGATCTGGGGCTGGGAGATCCGAGAGGACAACAGCACCAGGGGCTTCAGTCATTTCCACTATGATGGGAGCTCTTTCCTCCCCTATGACCCGAAGACCCATGGATGGCCAGTTCCCTGGTCCTCAGCGCAGACCTTGGCTAAGGAAATCACGATGCAGATGGCTTTCAAACCAGGCTGCCTCAGCCTATGTGCAGGGAGAGCTTTGTGGAAGCCTGCAGAAATATCTAAAATCCTGGATGGACTTCTGGGCAGAACAGATTTAACCCTGGTGCGGGGCCTTCCCCTCCCCCAGGCCCATTGACCTCCCCCCAACAACCCTGTCCAAGGCAATCTTCCCTGTCCTATGGGATGCACATATGTTCTGTTGGCCCCTGGTACCATGACCCACTTGTGCTGTTACAGCCTCTGGATAGAGTCACCAAGCAGGTGGGGATGGAAATGCACCCCCCTAGTGTCAATAGTCCAGGAAGGCCATGGACCCTCTGACAGAAAACTGAACGAGGAAGGTGGGTGTCAGGCAGCAGAGGAAGCCCCCAGCCTCCCCATCACAGAGAATTCCCTTATTGTCCCCTCAGCCCAGGAGTCCTCAGGGACAGTTTGCCCCCTCCCCTCACCCCAGCTGCACCCCAGGGAAGGTGAGTAGCTCCTGCTCACGTGCAGCCATGGCCAGTGAGCATCACATGATTGCATGTTCACCACCTGCCACTGTACTTTCATGACAATGGCGAGTTTTCTTTTTTGTAGGTCCCTATCCTTAGTGCCTGTCACAGTACTGTGTTAGTCAGGGTGCTCAGAGAAACAGACACAATAAGATACGTGCATCAAGGAAGAGGTGGGTGTATTTTAAGGAACCGGCTCATGGGACTGGGGCGAGGCTGGAGGTCCAAAATGTGCAGGGCAGGCGGGCCGGCCGGGTGTGTGAGCAGAGCTAATGTGGCAGACGTGATCCGAAGGCAGTTTGGACAACGATCTGTGTTGTATTTCTTCCTTGTGAGATTAGGAGAGTTTTCAATTTATCATTACCCTCATGCTGCACAACTTTTCCTTTGTTTTCAACGTCAGTCTGCCACAACTGTTGTGGAAATAATAGATACAGATTCAAGAACATAAATACAATACTAAGAATAAACAGAATGAAGTGACAAAGCTTCAGTGCCTTTTAACATTGTTTGAAATATACTAATCGTGAATCTTCTGGGTCTGAGAGGGAACAGGGAGCCATAGCACTAACAATGCATCACAACCTG
Organism: Panthera leo; assembly: GCF_018350215.1. Classification (NCBI taxonomy): domain Eukaryota; kingdom Metazoa; phylum Chordata; class Mammalia; order Carnivora; family Felidae; genus Panthera; species Panthera leo. The sequence continues at coordinate 30,087,062 of NC_056683.1, read as the reverse complement.
TCGTGTCACAGAGCATCTAATACTGTACAAACCTTATAACGCTTGGGAATGGCTTCCAGACTGTGTACGATTTAGTTCAAAGAAAACACTGTTTGACATTTCTAAAATTAAAAAAAGATCTCTGCTATTTTTGTCAAAACTCACTGATGTCTTACTCTTGCTAACCATGTAAATATTATGTGCAAATCATGCTCCAAAACTGTGTGAATGTGATTGTGCTAAGCGCTTGCTGTCAGTGCTCAGAATGCAATGAACAATTAGCAATAATCAGGAAGAAAAGTGTGAAGAACCTTATAAATGAACTTCACACAGTAAAGTCTTTGAAATAGAAAAACTTTGCATAATAGTCTTTACAGGTTTGGTAAGAGCAACCAACATGGGAAAAGTGCCATCAGAAGTCACACTATCTACTGTGCAGTGAAGCAGAGCATTTTACATGGTGAACGAAGGCTGTGACCGGACTGTGAGCAGCACATGTCCCTGTGGTCCCTGTCACTGTGCTGCTGGCTGCAAACCGTGTGTCTGCCAGAATAAGAAAGTATTTGGACAACTTATAAATCAAGCAAAAAATCATTATCAGTGTCGTTTCAACTATGTCATGAGAATGTGTTTTAATCACTTCAATACTAAATTGAAGACTTGTAAGAAGGAGGGTTTTGTTGATCTGAGAATCCAGTGCATCAAAGGTAGTCATCAGTGCTCAAACAAGATGTGACACGGTTACACGTGTACCCATGGTGCCAGTGTGGCCACAAAGTTCAGGGTCTCACACAAAGTTTTAGAGAAATTTCTGGATATTCTAACTTGGTACTGCATAAGTCATGTATTCAGTGATTTCAGGATGTTACAGTGAAATGTGAATTCAAATAAATCACTTTAAATATTTACTTCAGGACACTTTTTATTCACACGTATTATATACAGTAAATGAACATCTGAGTTAGTTCCCAGAGAGGAGGGTGTGGGGGTTGGGACAGCGGGTGGGGGGGGGCGGGAACACAGACTCCAGTTAGGGAATAAAGAAGTGACTGAATAGAAGGCACAGCATGAGGAACAGTCACTGATACCGTAACAGGATGTGTCGGGGCAGCTACACCTGTGGTGGAGAGAGCACAATGTGTGAACTTGTCATACGTTACCTTGTACACCTGGAACCAATGTGACATTCTGTGTCAACTCTACTCAAATTTTAAAAACGATTTAAAATGACTCTATTTCAATTTTGGTAGCTTTTTGACTTTTTAAAAAGTGTTTATTTATTTGGAGAGAGAATCTTAAGCAGGCTCCATGCTCAGCACAGAGCCAGAATTGGGGCTCGATCCCACGACCCTGAGATCACGACACGACCGAAATCAAGAGTCCGATGCTTAAATGACTGAGTCACCCAGGTGACCCTCTTTTGGCATTATTTTAACGTTTACTTATTTTAAGACAGAGAGAGAGACAGAGTGCTAGCAGGCGAGGGGCAGAGAGAGAGGGAGACAGAGTCCAAAGCAAGCTCTAGATTCTGAGCTGTGAGCACAGAGCCCAAAGGGGGCTCGAACTCAGGAACAGCGAGATCATGACTTGAGCTGAAGTCAGACACTTAACCAACTGAGCCACCAACATTTTAAATGAAGTGAATGTGCATAACAAATTCTAATCTTGGGTATGAGAATTGATAAATAAAATGTATAATGATGGTATCTATCTTCCACAAAGTCAGCTATGAAAACAATAGGTAAATAAATAAACACTAAGAAGATTAAATACTATCTGAATATTTGGGTGGAAACCAGGACACTGGGCAGGTCTGGGCTCCTGCAGTGCTAAGATGGCAACAGCAGGTGGAAATAGTATAAAACCTGTTAGGGTCACTTTATAAGCATCCATGCAATTGGAGTAGGTAAAGGTTTGGAAGATAAACTTTTTTTCAGAGAGTTGGCGTTAATAACTTGTCTGTGAACAGTGAGGTCACTACTGTCTTTAGCCTTACCAGAGAGATTTGTTACTTATTACAGAAGCTGGATTAATCTGAGAAAGGAAGAAGTAATTAACTTACAAAATTAGTAACGGAATCAAAGGGGAAAACTAGATAATATTATGTTTCGAAAAAAGTAATAGGACATACCATTTGAAAGAAAAATCCCATATCAAGAGAAAGACAATTATTTAATAATATGTTATTTACTTGTCATTTGAAAGAAATAAACACATTCAGAAGTTTTAAGTTTAATTTAATGAACCCTGATTATTTACCAAACTATATAGATTTTATTTATTAAATGAATAAAATTAATCTCGCTTAATCAAATATGTCATTATAACAAATGACAGTTGTGCCTCAGTTAACTACAGAGATATTAAATATGTAAGAACTTCAGACAGTATTACAATGGAAAAAATATTTAATGTAATAGTTAAAGTGAGAGAGAATCTAGTACCGTGAGCAGCATAATGTTTATGTGCTGTTACATTAAAGACAATTCAATGGGAACACATTGAAAACTTTTTATGGGCTCACTTGTCCAACCAGGGCTCACAATGGCATATCACTTTGCTAATGACAACAGTATAAAAAAAATCAGTCCAAAATACTTTTATTTTTTTTAGTTATTTACTTATTTTGAGAGAGAGAGAGAGGGAGGGAGGTAGGAGAGAAGGAGAGACAGAATCCCAAGCAGGCTCCCTGCTGACAGCAGAGAGCCTTATGAAGGGCTCGAACCCTCTAACCATGATGAGACCATGACCTGAGCTGAAGTCAGACACTTAACCGACTGAGCCACCCAGGTGCCACCCCAAAATACTTTCAAATCTCAACAACTTTTTATAATAGTTTAAGAAATAAAATAGATTATAACTTACATCATTTGTGAGCAGTTTTCTAATACATGGTTTATTTAGAACATAGACACAGTATAACTTACATCTTTTTATTTATACATTGTATTATTGTACTGGTGCTCAAATGTTTTTCAATAATATCCTTGCCTAACATATAGTTTGCTGGCAGCATTGTTGACTCATTGAATATCTGACATAAGAAATAAATGGAGATGACAAGGTGGACACGCGAGACAACTCAGAGTGAAGAGATCAGGGAGTTCAGAGTTTGTAATCCGGACTGTTAGCGGGGACGTTTAGAACCAGAAAGAATACACACACGCAGGAACATAATAGCAGCAGTCCCCTGACTTTCTCCTGCTCACCTGCCCTGTGTTTGAACCCCGTTGACCCGTCCACATGGGCATCTCCATGCGATCACAAGACTCGGAACACAGCACAAGGATACTTCTCTCTGAATTCACAAAGCCAGGACCTTGTTGGTTTCTTTGGTGGCCCCCGCTCACTGTGCTGTAGGGCTGCACACGTGTGGGCAGGATTCATGAAAATCTAAGTTCCCCCAGCAGCTCCCAATGGAGGGAAGGGTGGCTGGGGATTCCCGAGTAACTGACTAACAAGGGCTGACTCAGGGTTACCAGGACTAGCCAGAACCAGTTAGGAAAGGAATCACTTCCTGACTGTCTGTGGGGGGAAAAGAAACTTTCACCTTCGGGTGGCATAGTCTGGACGGGCTCCCACATAGGAAGGGAGAGTGAGGGCAGAGCACTCCCCCAAAGAGGGGCAGACAGGGGCGCCATCCATTCCCACAGCCCAGCAGGCCTGCAGTCCTTGCAGGAGCCCCCTGGCCCCCAGAATGTGCTCCTCGCCCTGTGGCCCCACCCTGCTTGAAAGAAGTGAGGAGGATGGTGGGGACAGGAGGAGAGGGCGCCTGGATGACCTGCCCCCAGGGCTCAGCATGCACACAGGCAACACCAATCACTCCCTGAACCTCTAACCCTCTAGGGAGCGAGGGGTGGGGCATGTCTGCTGCAGTTCCCTGAGGACAGTTTAAAGTCAGAGCTGGAAGAGGACTGTTTGCTTGTGCTTTCGGGTCCCCATCTCTCCCGGGCTGCGCACTCTGTGGCAGCAGGTGGAGGATCCCAGACAAATGCCAGGATTTTCCTCCACCCTCCTCCCTCCCATCTTCACCGTGTGCTGTGTTTGGGAGAATTCCCTGGTATGATGTTTGCAGGGGAAAGTGCAGATGGCAGTGGCTTGGATCTCGACCACGAATCTGCATGCAGCCCCTGAGGAGACAGAGGAGCATGGAGGGGACTGAACAGGTCATGTTGCTCAGTGCACTTGAGAAGGGAGAAAACCATGTGCATTTGTGGCCTCTCATCCCCATACACCTCCTCTTCGCTTTGCCCTCCAACCCTCCAGAGCAGAGCACTTTTAATGTTCTGTCCCATGGAGCTGGGGCAGGGCAGGGGTCAGGGGACAGTGGGCCTTCCTGCACAGTTCCCTCTGTGGTTCCCAGTTAGAGCCACAGCCATCCTTCCATCCTGGCTCACAGCAGAATGCAGCAGACACAGGGCTGCTGTCCCATGAGGTAGAGGGACTGCAGCTGAGGGGCTGGCTTTTCTCCCATTTTAAAATTCTTTCCTGTTGTTGCTGCAGGATGTTGTACATACAGAAACAGGAAATGGGAGAAGGAAAGAGTTGACTTGGGTTCTCAGAAGGCAAAGAGAAATGAACACAAAATAAGAAACCAACAAACAAGAATTTACATGTGTTACGGAGATAAAACCATTTATAACTCTGCAAAGTCAGTGCCATATTACTGTCACAGTGTCACTATGCAATGTGAGGACAGCGGGTAGAAGTGCCAGATGACAGAGCTGGTGGAACCCAAGCCTGTGACAGGCACCTCAGGGCTCCATCTCCCGGGGCAACTTCAGTGAGGGAGCGGCTCAGAGGGCCTGCCCTTGACCCCTCATGATGCCACAGGTCCCTTTACAACGAAAGCACCACAGAGTGGGACCCTTTCAGTGACGGAGGAGCACAACCTAATCCTACTACAGAAGCGCATTCCTGTGTTATGTCTGATTTGAAAACAAAAATAAAACAAACCTTGTGATGATGCCCAATTCTGTCTCCCTCAAGCTTCTATAGAAGTGGATGATTTCTGAGGCACCTGAATGTCTCAGTCCATAGAGCACATGACTCTTGATCTTGGGGCTGTGAATTCAAGCCCCACGCTGGATGTAGAGTTTACAGAAAAAAATACAATAATTTAGAAATGACCAATTTCTGGGGTGACTGGGTGTCTCATTCAGTTTAGCATCCAACTCTGGATTTCAGCTCCTGTCACGATCTCACAGTTTGAGAGATCGAGTCCCATATCAGGCTCTGAGCCAACAGGAAGGAGTCAGCTTAGGATTCTCTCTCTCTCTCTCTCTCTCTCTCTCTCTTACTCTCTCTCTCTCAAAATAAATAAATAATCATTAGAAAGAACTGTTAAAGAAATGACCACTTTCTGACCCCTATAAGTCAAAGAGAATAAGTGTAAGTCTTCACATGACACCCTTCAAATACTTTAACTCATGTCACAGACAAGGTATATCACATCAATATAAAAACAAATAAACAAAAGTGGGCTGCTTTCAGTAGGAAGGTGGATGCAATTTTTCCAGCCCACCATTACTAGAAGCATGAGGTTCTCCCTAAGTCTTTTTGATGAGGCTGATTAATTGATTAACTCTGATGATACATATTTGGGGCCTGATCTCTGCTGGGCACTGAGGATAGAGCAGTGAGCAGGTAAAACAGGCTTGTGTGTTTATATATTAAATATTCGGCCTGAAGAGACAGTCATTTGGATCATGGAGCAGGGGCACCATCCTGGGAGCAGCTCAGGGCATCCTCCCTGAGCAGGTGACATTAACCTGAGCCCCCAGGATGAACAGGAGCTGACACGGGAGGAATGGGTCACTAGGAGAGCAGCTGGGGAGAAGTCCTGGCTGGTGGCCGGTGTGGCAGGCTCTCGGGTCTGACCAAGTGCAGGGAAGCTGCTGGCGGCTGCAGCCTGGAGCTGAGGAGTGCGAGCCTGGACCCGGCCCACCTGGATCCCTGGATGTCCTCCACCGGCCACTTAGCTTGGGACCCGAACAAGTTCCTCATCCAGGGACACATCAACCTCTTCCCCTGTACCATGGCTGATGCTCTAGGGATGAGGTGACACCTGTGAAGTGCTCGGAACAGTGTCTGGCATTGGCTGATGCTCGAGTACTGTTTGCTTTCATGGCCGGAGGGAAACAAGGTGGAGGGAGGGGAGGCTGAGGACAGAGGCCGGGCCCTGGAGCCCTCCCTGCCTGGTGTGGGAAACACAGTGAGGGTGAAAGTCCATGTGGAGGAAGGCTACTCAGGTGCAGTGTAGGGAAGTGATGGAGAGGAGGAGAGGATATGTGGGGACTTGACAGGAGGCCACTGCGGGGGCCACTCTAGTGGCACATGTCAGCCCTGTGTCTCCTAAACCACCCCTGTGCCATCTGTACTCCTTTTCACACTCCTCACTTCATCATCTTCCCATCACAGGTCAGCCTCAGGTGAGAATTATTGAGCACACCTTGGGCAGCAGTCATGGTGACCGGGCCAACTATATGGAACCTTTTGGAAGAGGTGACCTGTAGTGTCTACCTGGTGAACTGGAAGGACCCTGGGAGCATCTTTTGTGGACACAGCTTCTCCAGGACCACATCACCACATGCTGTGTCATTCTCGGAGCCACCAAGGAGCCGTGGGCTGTCCATCCTGAACAAAGCCATTCCAGGAGGGGACATCAGGCCCGACTGGACACTTGCCAGTGTGGTGTCAGCCTCCTAACCCTGGAGCCCAGGAGTGGGAATCCAGCACAGGAAGTTTTCTCACCAAACTCACCCACACCCCTCTGCCCAATGCACAGCAAAGCCAATGACTGAGACCCCAGGGTCAGCAAGGAAAGGGTTTATTTGAGCGGTAGCCTAATGAGAGGTAGGAGGCCAAGGCTAAATATCCTCCCTGAAGGGGAAGGAACAAGTTTTTTTTTTTTTTTTTTATGTAATCATAAGGGATGAGATTATGTACATATTGATGGAAAGGGCGGGACACGTAACTATTGATGAGGAAAGATGGAGCGTGCGCATCAAACAACCATACGTGTCACATACAGCCTGTGTTCCCGTTGGGGTGGAACCAGCTTCAGCAGGAGGATAAATGTAGCCCCTGATCTTCTGAGGTTGTCTTGGGACAAGGAGGGGGGCACTGGGCATGCTCCGGGAGCCGGTATAAAGGGGACGGGGTTTCTGGCTCATTATCCTGATAAAGAATGCAGGACCTCACTTGTTCACAGGCTGGAGCCACAGCACCTGACCTTGAACCCAGGCTCCTGCAGGGACAGGAATCTGAAAAGAAACGATAGCTGAGTGGGGAGAAACAGTCCTCTGAAAAATAAGCTCTAAATGTTCTGCTAGCTTCAACCGCATGAATGCTGTGGGGTGTGGATTCAGTTTGCTTCTGTGACCAGCACAACCAAGGGTCCTTCTGCTCTTTCTAGAAGGATCCGCAATTCCTGCGTGTGGTTTGCAGTATCTCACAGAGCAGAATGCCCCTCGGTGCTGCGGAGGGAGGAGGTGCCCAGCCTCAGGAGGTAGGGAAACCCTGTGCTGTCTTGTGTAACTTGGGACAGATCTTTGGACGATTGCACAATTATTGACTTTAGAACTGATAAAGGACATTTTCAGCTTTCGCTGTTTGTGGGCCCTGCTCGTGGGCTCCCAGGGAAGCTAGACTTGCCAGGATCAGAATGACTTCCCAACTGGAAAGCATGGGCTCTACTTCTGCCCTGAGCACACATTGTGCCTCTGCTTCAAGAGCAAGGAACCTAAAAGACACATATCAAACTAAAATAAGAGTAAAATTCTTCCTAAGTTCTGCCCCCATATCTTGGAAGCCTGCAAACTTGCACGTACAGAAAACACAGTTGAAGTTTGTAATTTTCTGGAATGTCTTTCATTGTGATGGTGTCTGACTCTTTTCATAAAAACGCAAATACTCTGCACAAATATTCCTTCCTTTGAAGCACTATCTTCTTTGTGATGATTGTGTATCCCGGGCAGCTGTCCTCACTATGGCTTGAATAAAACGCCCTTCCACTTTTTTAGAAATTCTGAAAGTTTTTTTCATTTCGCATGGACAGAACATTACAGAAAAGTAAACTGTTCAATTCTAAACATAATAGTAATGCACCAGGGCTTCCCTTTCAAACCAAGGGCTGTCCTGTGCCCTTGCTGCCACCATGGCGTGAGGGTGTGACTGATCCAGGTTTCCCTGTGAAGAAGCCATGTGGCTCTCACACTCAGCCTTGCCCGTCAACTTCCACGCTCTTGGGCCAGAAAGGATCACTGGACCTCCGGCTGCCTTATTCTGCTCTCTCTAGTTGGTTGGTGAGGAGAGAGGCCATTTATCGAGGCCCCTCACAGATGACTACAGTGCTGGTCTCTCAGGCTGGAGGAGCCTCTCACTCTCAGAGAGATGTCTGGGGTCATGGAACCACGGTCCTTTCCTTTCCTCCAGGAGGAAGTGGGTGCACATTGCAGCTGTGTCCCCAGCCCTTGAAAACAGACTTCCTGAAATCACAAGGAAGACGGACGTGCTGCAGAGTCTGGAGCATTTCAGAGTTCAGAGGGGAATTTGCTGTAGACGCTTGTTGCCCTGTCTACCTTGTAAGAGTGCAGAGGTTATAATGTAGTGTGAGATTGTGGGTCATTGTCATACAGGGGAAGGAAGAGAGCAAGTTCTGTACTGGGAATGCAACTCACAGACATGTCATTTATGGTCATGACTGTATGAAAATTATAGAGAAACTAAAGGGGCACTGTTTTCTACTCACATCACTTATGATCAATTCTTTTAGTCATGATAAAACCGAACCTAAAGAATTTCTATCATCTCTTCATGTTGCACAAATTGGACAGAAGATCAGGGTCAAACCCAATGTCCCTTCATTTGAACGGTCTTGCTCTTTGCTGCAGTTCACTTGACAGCTTTTCTTTTTTTTTTTTTTTTTTTTTTTTTTTCAACGTTTTTTATTTATTTTTGGGACAGAGAGAGACAGAGCATGAACGGGGGAGGGGCAGAGAGAGAGGGAGACACAGAATCGGAAGCAGGCTCCAGGCTCCGAGCCATCAGCCCAGAGCCTGCTCGAACTCACGGACCGCGAGATCGTGACCTGGCCGAAGTCGGACGCTTAACCGACTGCGCCACCCAGGCGCCCCTCACTTGACAGCTTTTCAAAGTGACCCCACAAACAACACACATCCACCAAGTTCATGAACCTCTGAGGAAGACATGCCCTGAATGAGTTCATCTCATGTTGGGACCAGCTCAAGGCAAGATTTGTTCCTTGTTCCTCTTTTAAATGAACTTGACTCCACGGTGAACAAATTGTCTTTCATTTCTTCTTCCAGAGCCCGTGTCAGCTGATTTGGAGCAGCACCGGGGATCTGGGACCCATCACAGCATCGGGAGGAAGCATATAGGACAAGCCAAGGTGAAGCCCGTTGTGGCACCGAAGAGAGGGATACACTGCGTATCATGAATGGGAGGTGCTTTTCCTTCCCACTCTGTGTAAGAGAGACGGCCAGCTCTTCAGCACCTTTTCCTCCTCCCCACTTTGTGGAAGGTCCTTGGCGCTTGCCCTGTGCACAGGCCTGAGAGACAGGAGATTTCCTGAAGTCCTAAGGATTCCTGAGAATCATGCTCAGGGTCCAGATAGAGGGACTCATGGTTCTTGCACCAAAAGCACCTTTGTTCCTTCTCTGGAGTTTGATTAACCAGTTTTTGGGAAACCATGTGAGAGATTAGAGATTTGGAAGATGTCATCTCATTGAAACTCAGTTAGCACATAGCACCTTCTCCATTATTTTCCAGCCAGAACATGAGGGACTCCAACCTGACAGACTAACAAAGAAACACATGGGCACAAGCAGATCCAGGGACATTTCAAAGTCTAATAATGCGACCAAAGTGAACTGAAAGGAGAATATTTATTTATTTATTTATTTATTTATTTACGTATTTATGTATTTATATGAGAGAGACAGAGTGAGAAAGAGGGACAGAGGAAAAGAGAGAAACTCAAGCAGGCTCCAAGCTCAGTGCAGAACCTGACTTGGGGCTCAATCCCACCAACCTGGGATCGTGACCTGAGCTGAAATTAAGAGACTCAGCCAAATGAGCCACTCAGGGGCCCCAAGAATGGAGAATACATAGACGCTTAGGGAGATCACAAAGGTACTGAACTAAAGTAGTCCCCTTATTTGCAGGAAATATGTTCCTAGACCCAGGGGCTGCCTGTGGTGTGTGATGGCGGATAGTACCGGACCCTACGTGTCCTATGAGGTTTCCTGTACGTTCCCACCCATGATCAAGCTTCATTTATGAATTAGGCACAGTAATAAATTAAGAACAATAACTACAAAAGAAGATAAGAATCCTAAGAGTATACTGTAGTCAAACTTATGCATAACTGCCCCCAACGAATCTGATGTACTGCGCCCATCCTGCTTGTTGTGATGATGTGAGATGTTAAGAGACCTACGTGAGGAGATAAGGGAGGTGAGTGAGGTCAGCATTGGGATGCAGCGTGAGGCTACTATTGACCTTCAACCTTATGTCAGAAGGAGGATCACGTGCTTCCAGGGCGCACTGGACCTGAGCAATAGATAGCACAGACAGCCACACCAGGGACAAGGAAGGACAGCTATAGTGACCATTTTATGTGGCCACGTGAGAGTGATGAGAATGTACCAGGAGACTTGGGACCCAGGTCACTCCGTGCATGATTGTACATCCTCTTAATGATGATGCATCCAAGGAAGATTCTAGCACACAGAACTCATGATGAAGAAGCAGATACTCAGGCAAAATCATTCACATGTTCAGATCACACAGCCTGTAGGCTGTTTATCCAGAACCCAGCTGGGCTCCAGCTGTCCTTTGCTTATGGAGTCTGCTCTCCCAGCCCACCTTGCTGCCTGTCCAGCACTCTAGCCTGGTACCAAGTGACACATGGGTCCCCCAGATGCAGGGCAGTCACCACAGCAACAAGCCTGGGGAGAGCGGACATCCAGGAAGGGGGCGGACCCAGACTGTGCCCTCCCTCCCTGAGGGCCAACGTCCACTGGCATTGTCCTGTGCCAGAAGTCATACAGATGAGGCACAGGACAGGGATTGAGAGCCATCTCCACATGACTCTTCAGCAGGGACCAGGCAGGTGCACAATAACGACACCCCAGGGAAACCAGGGTGTATCTTTTCAAGAGGTCACCATGTTACTGTTCAGGACTCCTTCACAGGGAAAATAGTCCCATTCTTTATCTTCAGTGGACCAAGGATCAGCTGACCCTGTATCCCTGAACTGGACATGCTTCCCCACGGCCTCTCATGACACCTGCTCAGAAGTGTGTTCATTACCAGAGCCACGTTGCACCCATACTGGGCATCCACGAGGAGACAAATGTGACAGACTCCCTGCCATCACATCAGGTGACTCTCAAGGAGAGCATGACATCTGCGTTGTCCATGGATCAGACGTCTCTGCCGCACTGGCTGCTGGGAGAAGACTCGGCGGGTGTGTTCCAGGTGCCTCACATCATCGTCCCATCCACAGCCCACAGCCCAGCCCTGCCCAGACTTCCCACCCTCTACAGCGCAGTCCTGAAGCTTTGAGTGCATGAGAACCTAGGTGCTTGTTGACAAGGCACCTTCCTGGGTGCATCTATCCACAGAGAACCAGCTGCACCACCTCTGGGACAGAGCTTGTGAATGTGCTCTTGAGCGGTGCCCCAGCGGTGCTTGGAGACCACACCTTGAGGAACATGGTCCTGGAACCATGCTGCTGACGTCCCAGCATGTAAGCAAATTCTGTGAGGATCTTGTTAAAAATGCAGATCCTGATCCTGTAAATCTGGTGCTGTTCCTGAAATCCATTCTCCTGGGCATGTAATGTGGAACGTAAAGATTCAATGTTAGTCTAGATTCCTTCACCTTCTTTATAAGGGGTTTCACCCCTTCAAACTCAGTGTTCAAAAGTCACATGGCCTGACAATCAACAGTTCCATTCAGAAAAGCTGATGAATCTATGAGCTTCAGTCAAGGTCATCTGTGTGACCTTTGGGCAATCCTGTCACCGTAACTGCACCGAGTCTCCATTGCTGTGTGGTGGTAGCAGCTTCCCATCATTGGCGGATGGCCGCAGTACTTTTTTGCATTTGCCACATGGGAACACTGAGCTGTCCCATCAGTGAAACATGCTTCAGTAGCAGGTGGCAGATCTGTGGACAAGTCCCTTAGAGCCCGGAGGTTCAGGTAGAACAGCTGAGGAGCTGTCTTCTCCCGACCCATGATTTGGCAGTTGGCTGAGGCCTCCGGGTACGAGCTTGGCACTCAAGAAATTGTGCCATGTCCACTTCCCAGGGAGGATTCCGTACACTTTTCATACCTTGGTGATGTGAGAAGACCCCTTGTGAGGTGAGAAATCCTCCGTTGTTCTTTGGGAGGAAAACAATTGTTACTCAGGAGGATCTGATGATGCCGATGCACTTACATCTCTGAGGGCTGGTGTTCCTCAGAACTGGAGAGAAGCCTCCAGCTCAAATGCCCAGAGCACAGGGAGGAATACGGGCGTCTCCCTGATGAAGGCTACAAGCAACAGTCAGATGGGGAGAGTCACGGTCATTGCAGCTTTTGAGGACGATGGAGGACAAGGCGGAGCTTGTTTCAGATTTAACCCCCCAAGGCCTCCATTGAAACTTTGCTGCCTTTTGGTGACTCAGTGCAGATAATGTAAGAAAATGTTCATGTACAGAGAGATTTTTGGCTAATACTATAGAGGCAGTGGATGAGAGGTGGCATGGCGGTGTCCTTCTATGTCAGTATGGGTTATATGTAGTCAGCTTGTGCCCAGATCCCGGGCCTCCCTGTACTTCAGTTGGAGAAGCCTGAACACGGAACTGCAGGTGCCTGAATCCACCTTGTTCTCACAAGATCAGATCACGGGCTGGGACCTTTTCACCCCAAATCCTCTCTCAGGCGAGACTTCTCTGGTAATGACAGGAGGATGGGGTGGAGTCAGTTCCTCCCCAGAAGACAATTACCAAAACTGAAGAAAAACATTAAAATAAATACTTGAAATCCATGAAAAGTAAATGCAGGCAGGAAGAAACAAGAGAACTTTAATCTTGAATAACCACCACTACAATGGACGAGAACCACAAGTTCAGAGCTTTCTCCCCTCTGGCTGCTCCCCTCCCCACTGTAACTGCAGCCCAGTGGCTCACAGGGCAGATGACAGCAGTCACAGTGCCAAGAAGCTGAACATTTAAAGGGGAAATTTGAAAGTGAGGGAGCAACAGAGAGTTGAGATCTGAAATCTGAATAGAATCTCGGTCAAAATCCCTAGATGAGCACCACACTCTGCATGGCTGGGGGACACTCAGGAGACACTGCTGATAATGCAGGAGGCACCAGAGGGAGGTCTCATTTTATTTTTAATTTTATTTTTTATAACAAGATATAGAAGTTTATCTAATAATTCCCATCATTTTCTTTTTTTTTAATATGAAATTTATTTTCAAATTGGTTTCCATACAACACCCAGTGCTCATCCGAACAGGTGCCCTCCTCAATGCCCTTCACCCACTTTCCCCTCCCACTGCCCCCCCTGCCCCCCTGCCCCCCATCAACCCTCAGTTTGTTCTCAGTATTTAAGAATCTCTTATAAAGCATCCAACTCTTGATCTTGGGACCATGAGTTCAAGCCCCACATAGGGCACAGAGTTTACTTGAAAGATAAGACTACAATGGGTGAAGGATGGTCAGACTTTGTGGCTGGGAGGACATTTAGAAGTTTGGGGGAAATACTAGGAACAAGACAACCACTGAAGAGGTAAGAACCAAACTCTGAGGAGAACCTGCACAAACCCTTGACTGACCCCAAACCACACAGCTGGAGGGAGGCTCACTCAAGACCCGGGATAAAATGCAGACCCTGGAGGTGGGAGAAACTGGGTATAGATAACACCAGTCAACAATGTTCACGTCATAGTGGAGTCCATGCTAGTGAAACACTTTTAGGAAAAACACAATCGTCAAAAAAAAAAAAAAAAAAAGACAATAGATTTCAGATTTGCTAAAACTAAAATGCACAATCCACTTTTGAAGGACATATTTTATGGGGCACATGGGTGGCTCAGTCGGTTAGCGTCCGACTTCGGCTCAGGTCATGATCTCATAGTCCGTGAGTAGAGCCCCGCGTCGGGCTCTGTGCTGACAGCTCAGAGCCTGTTTCAGATTCTGTGTCTCCCTCTCTCTGACCCTCCCCCGTTCATACTCTGTCTCTCTCTGTCTCAAAAATAAATAAACATTTAAAAAAATTAAAAATAAATAAATAAAGGACATGCAGAGAAACAGAAATGTGTGACTATGCAAAAATCAACACAAGCATGTTCCCTGTGTGACGATTCCCAGATGTTGCAATCCACACCAAACTTGGCCACGAGCATCAAAAAATGAATAAATATATGTTGAAAGAATTTAAGAAAATCGAGTTATCAAAGGGTGAACAGAAAGGATACCTGAATGAAGAAGTAGAATGTACAGAGAAGACCAAAATGACATTCTAGAACTGAAAGGGGAAAAAATGCAGTGACAGTTCAATGGGTAAACTTCACAGAAGGCCTGGGAAGGCAGAGTAAAGAATCAATGAGGTTGAATATAAATCAATAGAAATTATCCAATCCAAACATCAGAGAAAAAAGATTGAAGAGAAACTTACACAACCTCAGAAATCCACAGACAATAAAAAAAGGCAAACAGATGATCAGACTCCAAAAACGGGAAGGAGGAAAAGGGCAGAAAAATATTTGAAGAAATCCCGTTTGAAAACTCCTCTAATTTAGTGCAAAAAGCTTGAGCATATAGATCTGAGAAGCTCATCACTCACCAGAGAAGAGAAGCAAAAGAAAACCACACTGAGGCTCTTCCATTTCCACATGAGAGAATCAAAAAGAAGACAGGGGCGCCTGGGTGGCTTAGTCAGTTAGGCGTCTTGGCTCTTGATTTCGGCTCAGGTCATGATCTCTGGCTCGTGTGATGGAGCCCCGGTTGGATCTCCCTGCTGAGCATGAAGCCTATTTGGGATTCTCTCTCCCTGTCTTTTTGCCCCTCCCCTGCTCATGCACTCTCTCTCTCTCTCTCTCTCTCTCTCTCTTAAGATAAATATATATTTAAAAACAAAACAAAAAAAAACCCCAAAAAAACCAAAGACAAATCTTCACAGTTGACAACACCTTCCACACAGGACGTGTGGTATTAAAATGTTCACAGATTCACTGATATTCCCCTCATGAAAAGGTGGAACTAATTCTCCTCCTCTTGTGTGCAGACTGGACTCAGTGACTCACTTCTCATGGACAGAATAAGGGGGACGTGATAGTGTGTGACTTCAGAGATCAGGTCTCAAAGGGACTGTGGTTTTCTTCTCCCCCTTCTTCTCTTTCTTTCCCTCTCTCAGATCCTGGATTTGGAAGAAGGCAGGTGCCCTGCCAGAAAGATCCTCACTTGCGGACGGGCCCACGAGTGAGGAGCTGAGGCTTCCCCCTGAGAGCCCGCGGACACTGAAGCTCCCTGCCAGCAGCCACACGGGGGGCGTGACCTTGACCCTCCAGCCCATGTCACGCCTTCGCATCACTGCGATTCTAGTTGCATCTTGGCTGCAACCTAATGAGACAGCTTAGCTGGAGCTGTCCTCATCCCCTGTCTTTACACTTTAACTATTATTATGTTTATATTATTTTATTATTATTGTTATTGCTGTAATGATGTCATATGAAGCTGCAGAATCATGTTATAATCTGTGGCATCGCAATGGATAATGACACAGACCTTGGAAACTGGACTTGGGTGCTGGCATCACAGACACTTTACACGAGGCAGGTGCTGAGGAGGGGGGCAGGGTGGAGTCGGAAGGACTGTGATGTGAGAGTTTAGGAGGAAGAGATGAGCAGAAATGCTGGAAATGTTCAAGGAAAGGAGCAGAGACGTAGAAAAGGAACAGAGTCCTCTGGAGCCCTACAATTCTTCTGGGGAGAAGTAGGCTGAAGATGTTACGCCCTGTAGACACAGCCACATGTCCCACTGCGTGCTGTGTACAAACGTGCACTTTCAGGGCACCTGGGTGGCTAGGTTGGTTAAGCATCTGACTTCAGCTCAGGTCATGACCTCATGGTTTGTGAGTTTGAGCCTCAGTTCAGTCTCTGTGCTGACAGCATGGAGCCTGCTTCGGATTCTCTGTCTCCCTCCTCTCCACACCCCGCTCTCTCCCTCTCAAAAAGAAAGATAGAAACATTAAAAAAAATACGTGCACTTTCAGTATGAGAACACAGGCGGAATGTAAGTTGATGGAACAGCTGTGCCAGGCAAACTGACACGAGGAGGCTGATATGTTAACATCAGGGGCAAAAGAGATTTGAAAAGGGAACACATTGCTGGAGATAAGGAGAGCCTCCTGGTGAGAAATGTAATAGAATGAGAAATGTCACAAGTGCAGACAGAAAGGAGACCAGTGGCCGCCCAGGGCTGGGGGCTAGGACGAGGACCAGATGGAAAGGGGCATCAGGAAACTCAGGATAAAGGACCTGTTCTCTATCGTCCTCGTCGTACTAGTTCCATGGGTCTAAACCATTGGTGACATTCCTCTAACTGTGCATTCACACCTGGGGCATTTTATCTCATCTGGAAACCTCCAAAAATAAAACAATAGGGAGGAAATGACACAGGAAAGATAAATTTAAACTAGTAAATAAAAGTGAGGAAGTAAGTTTTAGGTCAATGTATTATAGATAAATAGAAGCTAGGAGAATTCATTGCAAGCTCCCCGCCATGAACTCATTTTGAAGGAAGTCCTGCAGGCCACAAAGAAATGACACCAGATGTTAACTCATAAACAGAGTGGAGTAATTAACACCAGGAATGGTGTTATTCTGTATATGTACATTTTCTTCCTAACTTCTTTAAAAGACATACGACTGTTGCAAACACTAAGAGGTACATGATATTATCTGACTGACAATGTATGCTGGTGACACATGTAACAATACTAGCACTGAGAAGGCTAAGTGAAACTCTATCCCTGTATGTACTGGATGGAGTTCAATGTTGCCTTAAGTAGATTGTGAAAAGTGAAAGATGCAGGTTTCAATCCCTACAACTTCAATAAAAATTAACGGAAATAAGTGTGGCTGAAGAGCCACCAGAGGAATCGAAGCATAAACAAAAACTAATTGCTTGAAACAAAGGAAGGTAGAAAAGAGGCACAAGAATGGAAAAGACATGACACACTTCAGAAACAAAGAGCAAAATGATAGACCCAAGTCCTACCATGTCAGGAATCATATTCAATATAAACCAAGTAAAATTCCAATCAAAAGATTGATGTTATCCGAGTGCATAATTATCAAGAGGACTATACACTGTGTAGAATAGAAACACTTGAGCTACAAACCCAAAGATAAGTTAAAACTTAAAGGGTTAAGGAATGAATATCCCATGGGAGTAAAAAGTATAAGAAGTCTGGACTGTTGCATTAACCTGAAGCAAAATAGGCTGTCACATAGGGAGCGTCGCTAGAGACAAAGAAGGACTTTCTGTAAGGACAAAAGGTCAGCATTGCAGCAAAACAAAGCAATGAATGGAGAAGACCCTCAGTACAGAGCTCTAAAACAGGTGACACATAAAGTGGAAGTCAGGTAAAGAAATGGAGAAATTGGCTATTATATTTGAAGATCAATACTCTTCTCTCATTAATAGAACAGGTAGGGATTACATGACTTCAACCATTTCATGGGCCAAAATAGACCACAGACTGGCCCTAAATAAACGTGAAGGCATGGAAATTATAGAGTACACTCTGTAACCATAGTGACACTAAATTGGTAACATGAGTATCTCTGGAAAATCCCCAAATATTTGGAAGTTAGAACACGCCTCAAACCCCTGGGTCGTCATGGCTTAGAGAGACAATCACAGGGAGGTCAGAATTGTCTGTACCTGAGTGACAATGTACAGAAATGACAATGTGAGGTCTGTAGATGCAACAGAAACAGAGGTTGTGATTTCACAGTTTGCAGGAACAGGAAGCCAAGCCTGAGGGACCCAGACAGCAGTCTGGGTTTCGAGGGTGCACCAAGACCCTGTTTCGAGGGTGCACCAAGGGGAGGAAGAGGCAGCACGCCAGGGTCCTGCGCTCTCCAGGTGGGGGAGGGGGCCACCCTCCAGGTTCCAAATGTGGGGGTGTGACCCCCTGGCACAGGGGCTTCCCCCTTGTCAATCTTGGGCATGGTGTTGAGATGCCTGGGTCCTGCAGGCCTGGGGAGCAGGGAGGGGACACATTTGGGTCCTGGGGGAAATGGTAGGCAGAAGCCTGGGCCTGACTCATGGCTCATGTCCTTGTAGCCCCTGCAGTGTCCAGCCTCCACCCCATGTCCTGTCTCTGAGCTCCAGGAACGCAGCCTCCAGGGCCCCAGCTGTTGGGAACCTCCCTGTGGAGGCCCTGGGGCTGCTCCTCTTGGAGGAGTGTTTCCGGTGTTCACAAAGAGAGAATGTCTCCAGGTGACACAGGGGTGGACTGCAGGTGGCTGTGAAATCTTAGCCCAGGGAGTGGGATCCGGAAACTCCAGAATTAGAACCAGTTCCCTTCAGGGTGCACACACCTTGCTGTCCCTCCTCTCAGTTCCTTGCCTCCTTCTGCCTCCCCAGCAAAAGGGGGTCTTGCTCTGGAAGAAAGGGAGCCCCTTAACCACCTCCCCTCTCTCTTCTTTCTCCTTCATTCCGGGATTTTGGAACTATTTGTATTGTAAGTATGGAAAAAGGCCTAAACCTAAGTACAGTTTCCTGACCAATTACAGAACTGACTCCTGTGAATAACCATCAGGTCCAAACAGGGACATCCACCAGGGCCCCACCCAGATACCCCTGTGCCCCTTCCAGAACCACTCGTCTCCCCACGAGGGTCCCCTAAGATGACCCTTCCCCTACTTCTGGCCCCTGGTTCCTCCTCCTGTTCTCTTGTTGGCCTTCATCCCCTAATGTCACAATTTCCTACCTCTGCTCACTTCTCCAGGAGCCTCCTCAGATTCCAGGTCATTACCCACCTCCTCCTCCTCCCCTTCTTCGACCACATCTTAGGAGTGGACAATCCAGACTTGGTTCCCTGGAGGAGGATCCTGTAGCCCTGGAAGCAGAAGCAGGAACACCTGACAGGGACTCCAGGGTCAAGGTCCCAGTGGGAACCTGGGGAGAAGCCCAAAGGGCACTCGGGTTTTCTGTCGTCATCCTTGTGGCCACACGGGGGCGCTGTCGCTCTCCGGTTCTGCAAGGCCAGGGGAGAGGACTGGGCTGACCTCAGTCAGGCTGAGCAAGCAGGGAAAGGGGGAATGAAGGTGCCTTCTTGGCAGCCCTGGGGGCAGGTGCAGGGGTGGGGCAGGGAGCAGAGGAGAGGAGATCCTTGAGCCCTGTCCTGTGTCTGTAGTTTCCCTCTGTCCTCCCCACAACCCCTCTCTCCAGGCCCTTGAACAACCCCAGGAAAACTGAAAAGTAGACAGTTTTTCCTCCTGGACCTAGTAATTGTTTGAGGGCTACTGTAAAAAAGAAACGGTTTTATTTTAGAATAGTTTGAGATTTACAGAGAATTACACAGTTAGCGCTGAGTCCCTGTACGCCCCACACTTGGTTGCCCTGTTGTTAACACCACCCTCACTCAGCCTCATGCATTTACCACAGATGATGACGCAATAGTCATCATTCCTACTACTGAACCCCACACGGGATTTGTTTCATTGGTTTTGTTTTCTCTTCCAGGATCCCATCCAAGATAGTCCACTCATATCCTTCAGGCCCCTCAGGCTGTGACCATTTCTCAGACTTTCCCCCTTTTTTTTTTTTTTTTTTTTTTTTGATGTTTGAGGAGGACTTTCAGGTACATTGTAGACTATCCCTCATTGTGAATTAGGCTGCCACAGGCTGTGGGTTTGGGAAGACCACAACTGGACGGGCCATTCTCAACACAACATATCAAGAGCATACAGTGATCACTTGGTCATCACTGATGAAGTGACCCTTCACCCCCCGGCTAAGGCCGTCTTGCCCAGATTCTCCCCGTGAAGTTCTTCTTTATGCTTTGTCCCTTTCCACGAAGTAGTGTTAGAAGGAAGTCAGGACGTGCAGCCCAGAGATATGGGCTGTCCCACTATGAGAATGTGCATGCAGGTTGTTGTGCAGACAGGAGTTCTCTAATGAGTTGGGTAAACACCTCAGAGAGGGATCAGCAGCTCCCATGCTTAGTCTGTGTTTGGCTTTATAAGAAGCTGCTGACTGACGCCCACAGTGACTGTGTTACTTTGTATTCCTGCCATTAGTGACTGAGGCTTTCTGTTGCTCCAAGTCCTGGTCAGCAGTTGATATTATCAGTGTTTGGATTCCCGCCATTGATAGGAGTGCGATGGCAGATCACTGTTGTTCCCTTTGCATTTCCCTAATGACACCTTCTGTGAGCACCTGCTCATGTGCTTATTTGCCAGGAGTATATCTACGTGGTGAGCTGTCTGATCAGGCATTTGCTCATTTTTTAAAATGAGTTTGGCTTATTGTTGCTTTTTAAGGGTTTTATGGGTGTTCTAAAACAAGTCCTTTATCACACATGTGATTTGCAAATATCTTCTCCCAGTCTCTGCCCTGAACTTCTTTATGAACTAACAGTAGACATATATGCATGGATGTATTTTTGGGGGGGTAGGAGAAAGGAGAAATGACTCATTGTGATGTATTTTGGGGAGAGAACTTGGGTGACTGGGGGATGAGGGATTACCAGATGACATCTTTCGTTTTGGATATCTGTGGTTATCTGCTGGATTCCCTCGTATGTGCTGGAGTGATGTTTTCAAAACATAAACTAGTTTAAAATCCCTAACACATGACAGATCATCCTCAGACCATTAATTAAGACTCGGGTTCTGATCTTCTACTTTAGGACCAATCATCTTTTCCCTGAACTATTTTGCCTTTGAATTTTCATTTCTGAAGCAGGTGGGCTTAATTGTATGGACAAGTACTCCCATGAGAATAGCTTAATATGCCATGTAACATACAAAATCCATCATCTAGAAAGTATTTAAACTGACAAGATAGTAATAAATGAATAAAGGAGCACACCCCAGAAGCACGAGAAAGATCGTGCTTGCCCCCGCCCTCCCACCCCCAGAGAACAGGGTCCTGAGAAATGGAGCAAAGTCTCTGTGAGTCCCCTGCCCAGGGCGCAGACAGGCAGGCCCAGTCCCCTCCCCCACCCCCAGCTCAGTGGCCTGAGCTGCTGACTTTCCTACCATCTCCTTCCTTTCTAAAGTGTAAAGAAACATGTATAAACTGGTTATGATGTGTACGTATGATGTACAATATATATGAGGTGATGTATATTCCCTGTAGAAAAATTATAAAATGAGAAAAGCGAATGAGGACAAAGTAGAAAGGATGGTAATTCTCACACCTGAGCTACTTTGTTGCATTTTCTCCTAGTCTATGATAGATGCTCCTGCTGCTGGAGCTCTCTCTGTCTCTAAGGTGATGAGGACAGAGCTCAGGGGTCCCAGCCCTGCTCTCTCCAGATGCCATTTCCCCAGTCAGCTCACTGTCCCCCTCCTGAGAGGGCTGCTTCTCACTTCCTCCCCCCTCCTCAGTCTCCTGCACCCCTCCCTGCTCCCCTCCCTGAGGTGATGAGCTCCTTTGTTTCTCACTCAGATGAGAAGTACACCTCCTCCCTATCCTCTTGCCCATCTGCACCTGTGTCCTCACCTCCTAAGTGATAGTTGAGGCACCCCTCCTGTCTCAGGCTGCCCCTCCATTTGGGCACCTGCATCATCCATTTCCCCCTCTCTGCTGCCTCAGCTGGTCCCCATACAAACACGCTGTCCTGACTCCTATGCAAAAACATGAAACACAACTAAATACATGCAAACAAAATCCTCCCCTAAAAATCCAACATGTTGACATGACTCCGCCAACTCCTGCCCCATCTCTATTGCCTCCGTGCAGAACTTTCCTCACTCTGTTTCTCACCCACCATGTTGTCTTTAGCAAATGATAGAGGCACAGAGTTTTAAAAATTCTAATACTCCTGCAGTACTTGAGGTCAAGTCAGGTGTCCCCAATCTTCCCTGCGCACCCCACATCCTGAATCTCAGAGATTCATAATCTTACCGTCTTCACCACTGCTAATGGCTCTGTTGTTTGGCACAGTGGGGGATTTTCTGCGCCCAGTCCTCATTTACAACCAGGACCCTTACAAAAGCATCTATGGAAATTAACTGCTGCCCCCCACCCTTTCCATACCTGGAAGGGCACATAGTATAAAAACAGCTCCAGCAACATTTCTACTTTATCTTTCAAGGTCAATAGTACCTGGTACATACGGGCTTGTGTCCGTTTGCCATGCGTACTATTAAAGGGACAGAGAGTTTGGAATGATTCTGAGGCCCTTATAATCTGTGTTAACTGCGCATTATACAGTTGTCTTAACAATTCTATACCCTTTACTTCCTCATCCAAAGGCTTATATTTACTGAGAGCACGCCCTGGCCTGTGGCTGCTGATTCGCATGTCTCCACCATGGCAACATTGTTCAGAAATGTATCTGATGGACCCCGCTTTATGAGTTCTTCACTGAAACCAAGGGTTTGCTGGAATGCTTGTTGCAGCTCTCATAGGCATTATTGCTGTGACTGTGGCCGCAGCTACTGCGGCTGTCTCGTTGCACCAATCTGTGCAGACAGTACAATTTGTGCAACAATGGCATGAGAAATCGCTCCAACATTGGAAGACACAACGGGATCTTGACAGTCGACTGTGCAGTGAGATTGCAGGCCTACAACAGGCTGTGTGATGCTGCTGGGAGATCAATTACTGAGCTACAAAGACAAATATTATAATGTGATTGGAACACTACATCAATATGTGTAGCCGCATTACCGTTTAATAACACTAAATTTCCATGGAATGATGTTAGAGACACTTGCTCCGACAATCTAATGTGTCTATGGACATTCAACATCTGCAAGCACAGATATATGAGATTTTCAAAACCAATCTGGACATGTTATCCTGTTCTAAGGTCTTAGAAAGTATAACAGAGGGATGAGGAAAACTAAGCCCTGTAGAGCACGTTAAGATTTTTAGCTTCTCTACTGCTATTCTGTTTGCATTAACTTGCGATGTATTTATCTTTGCATGTACAGTCTGTGCCAGAGACGACGAGCCTGTCAACATATCGACCGATGACAGTTCGGGTTATGCCATGTCCTCCTACAGTCCATCGTATACAAAGAGAAAGGGAAAGATGCTGGAGAACAGCAGGCCGGATGCACTGTAAGAATGTCCTGAACGAAAGGGACAGAGCAGCAAGAAACTGAAAGAATTTTCATTCCCAGGACAGAAAGCCACTGGGAGTTATGGTTCTCTCCAGAAGGACATCATCCGGGCGCCACCCTGGGGATAAGAATGTTTTATCTGGTGCCAGATGTACTCATGACCCAGTATGGAAAACACTGCAGGTACATGACCCGTCAAGATGCCAAATACTATGTTGTATGTGCTTGCTGTTGTCAACAATTTGCAAAAATAAAAGTGGCTTGAGCCAGGGGACCGAGGCTTTGGCTCCTGGAGAGTCTTAGCCCCCTGCTTTGCAATCCTCTCATCACCACACCTCTAGGACCAGTCTCTCTACATATTCCACACTCTCATTTTCTTTGTGTTTATTTATTACCAATATAGGTACCATTTGTGTGTTTTCTGTGTGACATTTCGTGTCTTCCTTTCCAAAGCGTTCTCTAATATTTCTAATAATCTTTTTTTTTTCTTAGTATTTGAATGCAGCTTACACACACTATTCCATTCCTTTCAGGTTTACAACATAGTGACTCGTCATATAATCCAATAATTGCACTCTTGGGTGTTTATACCCCAAAGTGAAAACACCAATTCTTTTATTTTTAAGGTTTATTTATTTTTATTGAGAGATGGAGAGAGAGTACACAAGCAGGGGAAGGGCAGAGAGAGAGGGAAAGGGAGGGAGAGAGAGAGAATCCCTAGCAGACTCAGTGCCGTCAGCCCAGCACCTGATGTGGGGTCAACTCACAAACTGTGAGTGCACATGTCCACACTAAGGAGCATTGTATAGACATTGAGATGCTATTTCCACATCAGAAATGATTTTCGTTTCACTGAGTTTTGAAACATTTAGAAGTAGGAGTCCAAGGAAGTGTTTCTACTTTTCGGTTTTCCCTGTATCATCATCACGGGGCTGGAGGACAAGGTGCACAGGGACACAGACACCTCAGCAATGGCACGGGCTCCTGAGCTCTCCTCTCCTGCAATCCCTCCTCACCCCTGAGCCTGACCCCTGTGGACTCCAGGGCTGCTCAGAAACTTCTTCCTCTCCCCACTGACACCCAGGCTTCTGCTCAGACATCTCTACCTGGGTTACAGTCCAGACCCCACTAAAGCTTCTCAGTCAGTATCCACCCAAGAGCAGAGCAGTGGGGGATGTCCCCTTACCTTTCACCCCACGTACGGCCACAGGACTAAGGAGAGAAGACCCAGCAGCCTTTCTCCTCCTCAGCCAGGCCCTCCCTAGGGTCTCCTTCAGGTCCAGCACCTGGACAGGGGCCCGGACACCAGGGGGCGCCCTCATCCCAAATGATGTTCAGTGAGTGACATTGTTTTCAAAAGCAACAGGGATACAACCTGTGTTCCCCACACAGACAAATGGCTAAGGAAGATGTGTGGTATATACACACACATATATACACACACACTAGAATATTATGCGGCCACAAAAAGGATGAGATCTTGCCACTTGTGACAACATGGATGGACAAACAGGGCAGTGTGTCTGCTACGTGAAAGAAATCAGACTGAGAAAGACAAATACCACATGATCTCACTCCTATGTGGAACTTACAAAACAAGACAAATGAATAAATAGACAAGCAAACAGCAGAATCAGACCTATAAATACAGAGAACTCGCGGATGACTTCCAGAGGGAAGGAGGTTGGGAGGATGGGCACAGTGGGTGAGGGGAGTGGGAGACACAGGCTCCAGGTATGGAAGGAACAGGTCATAGGAACAAAAGGCACAGCACAGGGAATATCATCAGTGATACTGCAACATCACTGTCTGGTGACAGGTGGCAGCTACACTCTGGTGAGCACAGCATGGTGTAGACAGAGGGTGAAGTCCCTGGGTGGCAGTGGGTTCTCCGCTCATGGTCCCAGGGTCATGGGATCCAGCCCCACAGGAATCAGCCTGCTTGAGATTCTCTTATTCCCCCCCCCCCTCCCTCCCTCTTTGCCTCTCTTCCCTGCTCTGGCTGTCTCTCTCTCAAAAACAGAGAATGTATTCAGAATTTGAGTCACTGTGTTGTGCACCTGCAACTAATGTAATCGTGTCTTTCAACTATATTCACAGTTAAAATATTTTTAAAAAGAAATTAATTAGGAAGTATAAACTGTAGGGGTGGCTGGGTAGGTAAGTTGGTTGGGCATCTGACTCTTGATTTCAGCTCAAGTCATGTATGATCTCCTGGTTCCTGGGTGTGAGACCTGCATCAGGCTCTGTGAATGGGTGCGTCCTCTCCCATGACTGCAACTGCAGAGAAAACATGCACAGTTACAATAAGGCATGGGAAGGCTAAGTGAGACTGGCAGAAACACAGACCCCTATACATGCAGGTGTTCGTGTGGGGTGTGGGGTCAGAGGAGACACTGGGATGCAAAAACAACTAACTGGATGAGAGAGGAAAGGGACTGGACATAGAAATGAACAAAACATCCCAACATGGCATCAAGGTTGGGGGACATAAACTTGTCAGGCACCCATTAGGCATCAGGCACCATTCTCTGCACGACATGGTTCAAGACAAAGTCTCTAAGGAACAAGGGGACTGTGAAGGGTTGGAGGAACCAATTTCATACTCAATCAATACTCACTGGAGGAGGAAATGTCCATCTCATCAGGCAGTTCAGTACCATCGACCTCAGTTTGACCCTGCACGTCACTGAGGATCTTGGCATTGTTTTCACTTGACATAAATGTGATGGACAATCCCCTCGGGCAACTGGCCTGCACAGGCCTCCTGGAAGGGGACAGAGGGTAGCACTGGAAGACCCCAAAGTAGGAAGACACCCAAAAGGAGGGACGAGGGTGTAATGTATGAATACATAGGAAATCAGGGGCTGGGAGAGGACACTGGGAGGTCCGTGTGGGTGTGCAGCTTACAGGTAGGTGTGGGAATCACCAGGCCGGTGGTAGTTGATGGCAGAGTTCACCTGCTTAATGTCCATGCCTTGGCCACATAGGTTGCTGGCCACAAGAATTCGTTATTGAAGACCTTTAAACTACTGATACCAAGAAAGCCTTTGTCAGAAAGACAATCATAAAAATGTTCACAGTCCTTTATCTCAGGGGTCTCATTTCCTCCCAAGGACACAAGACATCTTTCCATCTCTCCCTCACCTCTCCTCTCGGGGCATCCTACAGTGGATGGCAATGGCTGGCAAGTTCTGCTCCACCAAGAGCTGGGCCAGGGCAATGCAACGCTGCACAGACGTCACAAAGATCTTGCCTGTGTGTGGAGAGTGGGGGGATGTGGGCCCATGGGTGTGTGTATGGGGGGAGAATGACAATGTACCAGAGTGGGAGATTTCTGGAAGTACACCCTCCACATGAAACCACTAAGTCCCTCTTATTCCCCACTACATGATTCCTTTATTCCTCTAAGGATAATTACTCTTCCTTTCTCTCCTTTGCTTCGGATTTTCCTCAGCAAATCGGTCTCTGAGGAGATACAGAGAACAGTAACCAAATCTGGCAGACATGTTAGGAGACAGGAATGAGATACTCCATGACAAAGGGATAAGTATTGGAACTAGGGTCTGGAACGACCATGAACCATATTCCTGCTTATGAAATATTAAACCTAAGACCTACCCTAATTGTGGGAGTAGTTTTAGTGTGAAAAAGTTGCACAATCCGTAATCTGAAAAAAAGCTTCTCCTCAGGGTGTGATACAAGAAGAAATAAACATATTTAAGAACCCTAACAGGGCCAATGTATGTGGGAATATTTAAGGATTTAAAAGTCCTCCAGATTTTTTTGAAAGTTTATTTACTTATTTTAAGACAGAGAGAGACAGACTGAGTATGAGCAGGGGAGGGGCAGAGACAGAGACAGAGAGGTCAAGAGAGAGAATCCCAAGCAGGGTCCCCACTGTTAGCACAGAGCCTGACACAGGGCTCCATCTCACAAACCATGAGATCAGGAGTCTGACCCTTAACCGACTGAGCCGCCCAGGCTCCCCAAAACACCAAGTCTTTAATTATTATTGATGGGTTGTACGTATTTTAAAATATGCAATTGAAGACAGAAGAAACAGCAGCCCCCACGTTGGGAACTGGTCTGACACTGACAGCTGGGCCTCAGTGTGGACAGAAGCTGACTGATGCCACCACTGGGCCATATTATTCCTGTGGGACAGGAGCCAGTCATCTCACCGAACATCGACAGCACACAAGGACACTCTGAAACCATGACAAAACTTTGTCCAATTACAGACAAAAACAAGGCACCGTATGATCCACCAAATACCAAACATCTCCCCGTGCTGGTTACTGAGCAATCGCTGCTTTTACCATTACTTTGTTTATCTCAAGTTTTTATTTAAATTCCAGTTAGTTAACATACAGTTTAATATTAGTTCAAGAAGAATTGAGTGATTCATCACTTACAAACAACACCAAGTGCTCATCACAACAAGTGTCCTCCTTAGAACCCATCACCCATGAAGCCCATCCCATAAACCTGTGACCCACCCAGAAGCTTGACAGTTTCTCAGTACTAACCACCTTTTCTGTTGGGATTTGTGGTAATATTAAAACAAATGGCTTTCTTTAAAAAATTTTTTTAACGTTTATTTATTTTTGAGAGAAAGAGAGACAGTGCAAGCAGGGGTAGGACAGAGAGACAGGGAGACACAGAATCCTAGTCAGGCTCCAGATTCTGAGCTGTTAGCACGGAGCCCCACGCGGGGCTTGAACTCATGGACCCTGAGATCATGACCTGAGCCCAAGCCGGATGCTTAACCAACTGAGCCACCCAGGTGCCCCAAATCAAATGACTTTTTGATAATTCGATTCCACTCTAATCAATGCTGGAACACCTACATTACTTAGTGAAACAACACACAACACGTTACTTAAAAACATTCATGCATTAGTACAGATCCATTCCATGTGCAGATGGGCCTATGGATTTAATGTAACAGTAAAACACAGTTAATGATACTGTTTCAAGCCCAGTTTGCAAAGAACCTCAGAGAAATTACACATTGTGTAGTTTTAATATAGTATCAAAGATGAATATCCATAATTATCTGAAACGGTTATAATACATACTATTCTCCTACATTTGGTCAAGGACATACATTTTTTCATATACTTCAGCCAAAACAACACAATAGATGCAGAGGCAAATCTGAACATCCAGTGGTCTTCCAACGAGACAGACAAGAAAGAGACTTGCAAAAATGTACAATGGAACAAAACCACTATTCTCACTGCCCCTTTTATTTGGGAACATTGGTACTTTCCATACAAACAATATTTATGTTTTCATATGATTGAAAATGAATTAATAAGTATTTGAACCTGTTTTATTCCTACTGCGGTAAATAAAGATCGATATAATCCACAGACACACAATTATCCCTGGGATCCTCACTAATTTGTAAGACTGTAGAGATATCCTGAGAACAAAATGCTGGAGAATCAGTGACTCACACAGCTCCCGGTCCACGGCTCAGGGACACAGTGGGACTAAGAGCGCTCTGTGCAGTAGGTGAGGCGTCCAGGCCAAGTCCCAGGTCCCCAGGCCCGCCTCTCAGGGACTCTGGCCCCAGGGCGGCGTCGGGGGCAGGCAAGCCCAGTGTTGGGGAGTCCCCATCTGCCCTGGTTTCACTTCTCCCTGTCACAACCTGTGTCAGGTCTTTCTGCCTGGATACTGATGACGCGGCCTCGGTTCACACTCCTATTAGTGTCCGGTTTCCGGAGAAGCCAATGAGCGGCACCGCGGTTCCGGGGTATCAAGTTTCCGCACCCGCCTCCTGAGACTCACATTTGTCCCCAGACCCCGAGGATGCGGTTCGTGATGTCCGAAACTGTGCTCCTGCTGCTGTTGGGGGCCCTGGCCGTGACCCAGACCTGGGCGGGTGAGTGCGGGGTCGGGAGGAAAGGGACTCTGCGGGGCAGGAGGGAGAGGACCGCCCGGCGGGGACGCGGAACCTCCGGGGAGGCGACTGTCCTCCGCCCCGACCCCAGACCCCCACCCGCCTCCGAGCCCGGCCTGGCCTGCCCTCCCCCGACCCTCCCGGACTCAGCCCTGCTCTCCCCAACTCGGGTCCCCCTCGCCCTGCCCTCCCGTCCCCCTCCCCCTGGGACCCGGGCCCCGCGCGGGGAGGAGGGTCGGGCGGGGTCTCAGCCCCTCCGCGCCCGCAGGCTCCCACTCCCTGAGGTATTTCTACACCGCGGTGTCCCGGCCCGGCCTCGGGGAGCCCCGCTTCATCTCCGTGGGCTACGTGGACGACACGCAGTTCGTGCGGTTCGACAGCGACGCCCCGAATCCGAGGATGGAGCCGCGGGCGCCGTGGATGGAGCAGGTGGGGCCGGAGTATTGGGACCGGGAGACGCGGAACGAGAAGAACAACGCACAGATTTTCCGAGTGGACCTGAACACGATGCTCCGCTACTACAACCAGAGCGAGTCCGGTGAGCGACGCGGGCCCGGGTCCAGGTCACGACGGGCCGCGGTCGCCCCGATTCTCCGGGTCAGAGTGCAAACCCGAGGCCTCGTGACCCCCGTCCAAAGACCCTGGAAGAGCCCGAGGGAGGTTTTAGGCGGGTTTACTTTCGGTTTCACCTTAATCACTGCTGCTCTGGGGGCGGGGACAGGGTCGCACAACATCCAGTGGACATATGGCTGTGACGTCGGACCGGACGGCCGCCTCCTCCGCGGGTACAGGCAGGTGTCCTATGACGGCAAGGATTACATCTCCCTGAACGAGGACCTGCGCTCCTGGACCGCGGCGGACACAGCGGCGCAGATCACCCGCCGCAAGTGGGAGGAGGCCGGTGTGGCGGAAGACTTGAGGAACTACCTGGAGGGCACGTGCGTGGAGTGGCTCGCCAAATACCTGGACATGGGGAAGGAGACGCTGCTGCGCGCAGGTACCGGGACCACCGGGCCTCCTCGATCTCCCCTCCACTGGGCATGGCTTCCCACGAGAAAGGGAAAATGGCCTCAGTGTCAGAACAGCGCCCCTCCCCGAGTGGGAAGAGGGAGATCCGCCTGGAAGTTCATATTCCTACTAGAGACTGACTCACCTTGAGGGTGCTTTTCTCTAAAAGAGAGACAGGAATCCAGTCTCTCCCTGGGATGCAGGTTGAGATCATCCCAGAAATAACCCATCAGCAGTTCCCTCTGACCCTGGCAGCCACCTTGTGAACCCTGACCTTCCCTCTCAAGGCCTTGTCTACATCTGAGAACATGTTTGGAGATCTGACTCCGGGTTTTCTGAGTCACTCATCCTCCACCACAGTCAGGACCACAGTGTGTTCCCCCTTTAGACCAGCAGCTCCCTACCCGGGCTTCTCTCCCTGATTCCAGAACTTAACAAGAATCAGGAGATCCCAAAGGCTAGACTGCTGTCTGGGTTTTGTGCTTCTTCCATCCAGACCAGTTGTCCTGTCCACCTCAGGATGGTCACGTGGATGCAGTTTCAGTGGCCCATAAAGCTAAACCACAGTGTGGATTCTCTGTTTCTTCTTCCTCAGAGTCTCCCAACACACGGGTGACCCGCCACCCCATCTCTGACCGTGAGGTGACCCTGAGGTGCTGGGCCCTGGGCTTCTACCCTGCGGAGATCACCCTGACCTGGCAGCGTGATGGGCAGGACCACACCCAGGACGCAGAACTTGTGGAGACCAGGCCTGCGGGAGATGGAACCTTCCAGAAGTGGGCGGCTGTGGTGGTGCCTTCTGGAGAGGAGCAGAGATACACGTGCCATGTGCAGCATGAGGGGCTGCCCCAGCCCATCACCCTGAGATGGGGTAAGGAGGGTTTGGGGTAGAGCCCCATGTCAGGGAAAGCAGGGCCCTTCTGGAAATTTCAGAGTCAGAACTGAAGCCGGGGTCTGGGCCCCTCACCTTCCTTCCCTTTCCAGAGCCATCCTCTCTGCCCTCCATCACCATTCTGGGCATCATTGCTGGTGTGGTTGTCCTTGTGGTCACTGTGGTGGTTGGAGCTGTGATCTGGAGGAAGAAGTTCTCAGGTAGGAACAGAGTGGGGGGATGTGAGTTCTCTTGTCCCGCTGGGGGGTTTCCTAGGTAGCACATTGTCCTGCCTGGTTCCTGGGAGGTTCCATCCACACACATGGACCTGCCCACTCTGGAGCCGTTACTAACATTCACTCTGTAGCAAAGCACATGTGAAAATGAAGAACAGATTTTCACTTGGTAATTCTGGTGACGGGGACCTGATTCCCAGCAGTGACAGGACAGAGAGGAAGGTCCCTGCTGAGGCCAGACCTCCAGCAAGTCAGGTGGTCCTGTGACCCCACACCTCTTTCTTCATGTGTCCCAATCCTGTCCTGGGTGTTCAGTCAGAACTCTGGAAATGTCATTGTGGACCAGGACTAGGAGGTTACTCTAGGATCACATGGCCCACCTGTCCCAGGTCTCTAACATGCTATTTTCTTCCACAGGAGGAAAGGGACCAAGCTATTCTCACGCTGCACGTAAGTGTGGAGGGGGGTGATCCCTGAAACCTGGGATAGTGTAGACAGGATCCCATGGGTCACCCCCCTTCCCCCTTGGCTGCTCCTTTAGTCTCAACTCCTATGGCTCTGATCATGTCCTGTTTGTTCTACCCCAGGCGACGACAGTACCCAGGGCTCTGATTCATCTCTAATGGCTCCTAAAGGTAAGACACTGGAGGGTGAAGTGGGGAGGAGTGGGGGCACTAGGGACACTTTGAGCATGCGTGGGGCTGTTGAGTGTGTGGCACTTATGTGACTGACCTAAATGTGTTCATGATGATTTTTTTTCACAGTGTGAGACCCGCTGCCTGTGGAGAAGTGGGATCCGTTCACACTCCCACTTGGTGACATCAAGATCCCCTGACTTTCTGAGGATGGTGTCAGAATGTGTCTGTGTTCCTATTAGCATATTGTGAGGACGCAGGAGACTGGCCCCCATGCCCACCATGACCCCTCCCGTACTGATTCGTGTTCCGTCTCCATCCCTGTCTTTAGTTCATGTTGGGCTGAGTACTGACGCCTTACTTCCCTACTGAAAATGAGAATCCAGATAGGAATTTGTGTTTTGTAATTCTGGGTATGTGGGCATGATGAGGTAATAAAAGAGAGGATTTGTATGGTTGGAACAGAAAACAAATGAAAGCCCTGAGAACCTCCCAGAACCCGCCGTTTCCTGTGCCGTGTCTGTTGCAGGTGGGGACAGGAGAGGGCTGGAGGAGCCGAGCGTGGACGGGGCCTGGGTCCAGTCGGTGCTCAGTGCGTCCTTGGTGTGTCGTGCTCCCTCCTCAGCTGGGTCATTGTCTCTGCTCCTTGTCCTTGTCCTTTCTGTGGAACCTCATCTCACCAGGACCTGAGATCATAGGGGCTTGGACATCACCTGTCACCAGGACCTTGTGCAACAAGAGCTTCCTGTGACTGGGTCAGCCCAGGCTCCATCCTGGGTCATGACCTCAGCCCCATCTTTTGGGTGTATTTTCTTCTTTGTTTCTGTGGAGCATCAGGCCTGTTCTTGCTCTTGTGTCGGAGTTCCTGTCTCCTTCTCCCCAGATGACCCTGGTGGTTACAGCACCAGGAGTCCTTTGGACTGTCGTTCCCACCGGCCTAGATGGGCCCTGCACACAGGAGTCTCTGTGGTTTGGAGACATGAATTTTCAGATTCATCCATCTCCTCCCTCTAGAGTTGTCTTCTGGATATTCTTTACATCCTGAGGTAGACAGAGAGGAATCTGGGAGTTTCTCATCCTTGTTCAACTTCAGTTAGTTTCTACCTTCCCTGCCTCTCTTCCCCCTCTTCTTGCCCTTAGTTCTGGTAATGCTGGTTCTGGCTCCCATCCACGTTCATGGATTTATAAATCAGGGTCTAATGTAGATTTCTATTTGGTTGGAGAAAGAGTCCCATAGAGCCTGAGTACATTGATTCTGAAGACAGGACTATAACTGTGTGCTGTGCTGTGCAGGGAAAACACTGTGGGAGGGGGGAGCTGAGCAGAGAGGGTGGAGGGGGGAGCAGCCCTGGGGGAAAGTAGAGGCGGCACTGATGGTGAGGTGGGGGCACTTTGTGCGGGAGCTGCCACGGACCGGCTGTGCCTGAGGCTCTTCCAGAAGACAGAGGTCCTCTCCGCTGACCACCTGTTCCACTGACAATGTTGTGTGCCACGTGCAGGACCCGCTATTTTTCTTATCTGGGACACCTCAGTAAGTAAGAAGAGGCAAATGTGCTGGTCTTGTGGAGAATATGTCCTAGGGGTGAGGGACAGACTCTACTTGGCCTTGGAGCAATGTGGGGACTGAGGGCATTGACCCCATTGAGCAGTCAGAAATCCAAGTATAACTTTTGACTCCCCCGAAACTTAAATACTGCCACTAATAATGTACTGTTCATAAGAAGCCTTACTGAAAACAGGAACAGTCGTTCAACACATGTTTTGTACATTACATAGATAGGTACATGTATTCTTACAATAAATTAAGCTGGGGAAAATAGTAAGAAACCCTAAGAGAAACTGCATTGACAGCACTTATTGTAGAAAAGACCACATATCGGTGGATGTGCACAGTTCAAACCAGTGTTAATTCAGAGTCAACCGTATACTGTATAAATGTGGTAAATAAGGGAAGTGTTTAAATGGAAATTGGTAGGTGCTTTGAGGAAGGTGACCCAGAGAATTACCTGTGTGGGGACACTCAAGGTGGCTACTTTACTACGGTGGTAAGTGTGAGCCTCCCTGGGAAGCTGACCTCAGGAGAGATGTGCAGGACACAAGGAATTGTTGAAGAGCATGTCTCAGGGAGTTCTTTCCACGCAGGGGAACCTCCAGGCACATGCACTAGGGCAGGAGCATGTCCTTGTTCGAGGAAGGGTGAGAGGCCACTGTGGCTGGTGCAGAGAGCATGTCTCAGGTGCTCAAATGCGCTCAGATGTCTAGGTTAGGATTTGAAGGCTTTTGAGTTTTCTCTGAGTGACATGTGGAGTCACCGGATGGTTTAGATCAGATGGTTCACGTCGTACTACTTGTCTTAGCAGCATCTGTTTGCTGCTGTGCAGAATCGAGAGGTGAAGGGCGGGACACCAGTAGGGAAAGTGTAGGAAGCCAGTGCCGTTTCAGGAGGGGGGATGTTGGATTTATTTTGGGGTTTGAAGAGAGACAATAAGAGGGAGTGACTGTACTCTGGTTAGTGTCTGCGTGTGTGTGTGTGTGTGTGAGTGTATGTTCTGGGTACATTTAAAGATGAATACATTAGCAGCATGTCCTAATGTATTATTTCTGTGTTGTGAGAAGGAGGAATCAAGGACAGCATCCAATACTTCAGACTGCAAGAAGAAAGGGGGGTTGTCTTCCAATGAAACAGGGAAGATTTGGAAGTAGGACATTTGGGGAAGCAGCATCACAGGCATCCCATTAGGAGTGTGGAAACTGAGATTATTAGAAATACAAGTGCGGTTGGCTGTTGGATACAGATCACAGGGTAGGAGAAATATCTAGGTTGGAAAAATAGATATGGATGTTGACATCATATAAATGATGTTTAGAGCCTTTAGCATAGATGAGGTCACCAAGGGGATGACGGCCATAGAAGAGAAAGGAACAGGACCAAACCATGGACTCACCAGCACTAAGCAAGCTGATCAGAGCACACCCAGAGCACACTGCACAGTTCTGGTTCTGCACCTAGAAGGCACACACTCCAGGGAGACCCAGCCTTCAGTGTGCACAGGAATTTCCTGAACTTAGGAAGAGGTAGACATTCTGCAATAGAGTATGAGATTCTGGGTTTATAACAAGTTTGGTGCTGCTTCTGGTCTTCAGATCACACACTGAGCACCAAGCACATAAAGCACGATTCCCACATGGCTGTGCCTCACCCTCTTCTGTGGGGCTTATTAAGTAGTGATTCCTGGGTCCACGCCCAACACTCTAACATGGTCGGTGGGGAGAGGACTGAGCATTTTGTAACAAACCCACAAGCAACCCCGGGGTTCCACCAGATAGAGATGCAGTGAAGTCATTGATGAGAGCCCTCATTGTGGGAAGGGGTCTTACATCCACATTTAAATGTTGTTTTTTCTAGCAAGAAAAATGCAAGACCTGCTGGGAGATACATATTTTCTCTCCCAGGGTGCAGAGCCGGGAGGCAGATTGAGGAAGTGGTTATCAGCTCAACATAAAATCTCTGAGATAACAAGAGTGTAGATTTTAAATGTTTGCACCACACAAAAGGAAATGGTAACTATGTGACAAGGTGCAGGTCTAGGCTAATGCTCTGGTTGTAAGCATTTTGCAGCATAGAAATGTATCAAGTCAAGAAACTGTAGCCTTAAACTGACATAATGGTGTTTGTCAGTTATATCTCAGTACAACTGGTGAAAAGAAATCTGAAATCATGCTCTCTAACGCTATTCCCTACATCGACTTCTGCCTCTTTATGATACATGTGCACAGTTACAGACTGGGATGAGAGAAAGAGAATGTGGGGCCTTGTTCTATTTCAAGGAATGTCACAAACCAGGCATGAGGCTACACAGATGGGAACAGAATCCACAATGGACCCCAGGGGGAGGCTCACATATAGCCAGGGCCCTGCTCCTGGGTATAGATGTCACCCTCACGACAGAGTCCCCTGACATAGGACACTGGATCCGGAGGCTAGGACTGCTGTTGCTGCTGCCCCTTGCAACTGCATGACACCACTGTCATTCAAACACCTGTGCCAAATGCCATGTAGTGCGGTCCCAGCCTATCTGTCCCATGTCCTGAGAGAGATTCTGGCAGGTGGTCACGTGACTGTGAAGTTTCATGTCACGTCCCATGCAAAGTGGGTTCTCCTCTCCATGGTCTCTGCTCTCTGTCAACATTTTTAAATGTGGAAATTTTTCATATGGGAAGAGGATACTAGTTCTGGGCATGGAAACCGGGGGCCAGGAATGGAAAAAGAATGACAAATTGCAACATTTGGAGCAGTGATTTGAGACTACAACTTGATATGATACATTGTAGGCACTCAGGTCAGATTGGAGGAAGGAGTGACTAAATATGGTGTCTTTCAACTTTTTCCCTTGATAGTTGTTATGGGGTCCAGCTTTTGTCTACTCCAGTTGTACTGACAAGTAAGTGGAGTAGCACTGTCGGATGATGAAGTGATTGTTCAAAATGTCTTCTCCAGCCTTTGTCTCTTTCTAGGATTAAGTAACCCAGATCTGTAACACTTCAGATGATCCTTATACATACACTGACACTTCATATTTCTTTGTCCGTGCAGAGTATCCAAAATTTACCAGGTTTTATGTGACCCTCACAAAAGTCTGCAAAATCATTCCAGGTTAGACATTGTGCTCCTCCACGTCTGGTCCACGAACAGCTAGTAACCAAACTGTTTTTAGCAGATCCAATGACTTGATATACAGGCTTATTATTGTGTTGATTACCAGTCTGAGACAGGATAAGGTTTCACTTTCTTTTCTGTCTCTATCTGTTTGTGGGCTGATGCACATTCACAGACCAGTGCTGGCTCACACAAGACACAGATCACCATTGGCTTAGGTAGACTTGTATTCTACCACCTCGTCTGGTGCTGGATAAATCTCAGAAATGAAACAATTGTGAATGGGGATCCTCTTCCAGTAACACAGTAGACTAAGTTTTAAGGCTGCCTCTTCCTATAAAAGCAACTAATCATGATTTATACATATATGTATAAAATAATATGTATAAAATATGTATTATATATTGTATATATTTCACCCACAAGAAAAATCAGGAGAATAATAATCATTTAGGCCAAAATATAATAATGGGCAAAAAGCTAGGGATGATCGTTGCTCTGATACTCAAGGTGTATTTCAAATCTAGAAAATCTTAGCTTGACTTCTCAGGCTCAGGAACTTACTAGACAGGAAATAATGCCCAAGCTTATTCTATTTTATGAGAAACATCTCTCCCTGAAAATATGGGAGTTAAGATTCATAGATTCATATCCTCAGGAAAGGGTGACATGAATCACATCAACTCTATCTTCAAGAACAAGAAGAAATTATTCTAAGGAGGTTTGCTTGGAGCTAACACAAAGTGAGCAAAACAGCTACTTCAAAGAATTTGCAACGACAGACTAACCCTTCTGTGATTTGTAATCCAAATTTGCTTTGCTATTTTGGGTCAAAGTACCTTCAAGTCACTAGTTTAGTTTATTATTGTCCTGGATTGATATTGACTCAAATTTATAAGAAAGAAACAAATTTCTCTAGAGAAATCTACATTTAAGCTATGTGTCAAAAAATTTGCAGAAAGAATTGCACAAAGAAAAAGAGAAACTCGCAGCATGAAATGTAAAGTCCAAACGGGAGAAAGACTGTGATTGAGTAGCTTTAGAAAGAATAGGTAGTGAAAAGAAGGTCATAAAACTTCAATATTGCACTCATAGGACATAAAATATAACATGACCAGGATATGATATAAATATATAAATATATGTTATTTGAATAAATATTAGTATATGACATAAAGAAAAAATGCTAGTAAAGACAAACAGCAACATTTTATAATGATAAAAGTATCAAACTATCAGAAGGATGGAACAATTCTGCATATACAGTCACCTAATAACTCAGTGCCAAATACCTGAAAACAAAGCAGACAGAAATTGAGAAACAGACAATACAACAGTAATAGTCAGAAACTGCAATATATCACTTTCCACAATGGATAGAACATCTATGCAGAGATCAATAAACATAAAGAAGATTTGAGCCGTACTGCAAACCAATAGTACAAATCTGACATTTATTGAACATTCCAGCCATCCACAGAATACACATTCTTTTCAAATGCACTTGGAGATTTCTTGAAGATAAATCATATATATTCCATTATACGTGTGTGTGTGTCTGCATGTTAATGTGTGTGTGTGTGTGTGTGTGTGTGTGCACGCGCGCGCGCGCACGTGCGTGTATACCACCTCTTGTTTATCCATTCATCACTAGATGGACATTTGGGCTCTCTTCATCGTTTAGCTCTTGTTGATAATGCTGCTATAAACGTTGGGGTGCATGTACCCCTACAAATATGTATTTTTGTACCCTTTGCGTAAATACCTGGTATTGCCATTGCTGGATCATAGGGTATTTCTATTATTAGTTTTCTGAGGAACCTCCACACTGTTCTCCAGAGTGGCTACACCAGTTTACATTCCCACCAACACTGCAAGAGGGTTCCCGTTTCTCCACATACTTGACAACATCTGTTATGTCCTGTGCTGTTCATTTTAGACATCCTGGCAGCAAAATGTGAGCATATTTTCTTCCATTTTTTTTAAACATTTGTGTTTATTTATTTATTTATTTTTAATATAATTTGTTGTCAAGTTGGCTAACATACAGTGTATACCGTGTGCTCTTGGTTTTGGGGGTAGATTCCCACGGTTCATCACTTACATACATCACCCACTGCTCATCCCAACAAGTCCCCTCCTCAAAGCCCATCACCATTTCCCCCTCTCCCCTACCCCCTATAAACCCGCAGCTTGTTCTCTGTATTTAAGAATCACTTATGGTTTGCCTCCCTCCATCTCTGTTTGTAACTATATTTTCCCCTTCCCTTCCCCATGGTCTTCTGTTAAGTTTCTGAAGTTCCACATATCAGTGAAAACATATGATAACCTGTCTCTCTCTGACTGACTTATTTCACTTAGCATAATATCTTCCAGTTCCATCCACGTTGCTGCAGATGGCAGGATTTCATTCTTTCTCATGACGTTAGCATATTTTCACATGTCTGTTAGCCATCTGGATGTCTTCTTTAGAAAAGTGTTTTCTAAAGTCATGTCTTCTGCCCATTTATTAACTGGGTTATTTGCATTTCTGGGTGTGGAGTTTGCTAAGTTCTTTATAGATTTGGGAAACTAATCCTTTATCAGATATGTCATTCGCAAATATCTTCTCCCATTCTGTAGATTGTCTTTTACTTTGGTTGGTTGTTTCCTTCCCTGTGCAGAAGGTTTTTATCTTGATAAACTCCCAGTGGTTCATGTTTGCTTTTGTTTCCCTTGCCTCCAGCAATTTGTACAGTAAGAAGCTGTTATGGATTTTGATGGGTTCCTATCTCAAATTTAGGTCTTTCATCCATTTTGAATTTCCTGTTGTGTATGGTGTAAGAAAAGGGTTGTCCCAGTTACTTTCTTCTTCCTGTTGCTGTTCAGTGTTCCCAACACCATTTGTTACAGAGACTATTTTCTTTCCATTGGATATTCATTGCTGCTTTGTCAAAACTTAGTTGACCATATAGTTGTGGGTCCATTTCTGAATTTTCTATTCTGTTCCATTGTCCTATGTGTCTGCTTTTGTGCCAGGACCATACTGTCTTGATGACTACAGCTTTGTAATACAGCTTGAAATCTGGAATCGTGATGCCTCCAGTTTTTTTTTTTTTTCAGAGTTTCTTTGGCTATTTGGGGTCTTTTGTGGTTCCATACAAATTTTAGGATTATTTGTTCTAACTCTGTGAAAAATGCTGGTGGTATTTTGATAGGGATGGCATTAAATGTATAGATTGCTTTGGGTAGGATAGACATTTTAACAATGTTTGTTCTTCTAATCCATGAGCATGGAATGCTTTTCCATTTCTTTGTGTCTTCTTCAATTTCTTTCATAAGTGTTCTATAGTTATCAGAGTCCAGAACTTTTTCGTCTTTAGTTAGGTTTATTCCTAGGTATCTTATTGTTTTTGGTGCAACCCCAAATAGGATTGATTCTTTGTTTCTTTTTTTTGTTTCCTGCCTCGTTATTCGCATATACAAATGCAACATATTTCTGTACATTGATTTGACAATCTGTTATTTTGCTGAATTCATGTGTTTGTTCTAGCAATTTTTTGGTGGAATCTTTTGAATTTTCTACACACAGTACTATGTCTTCTGAGAAGAGTGAAAGTTTGAGCACTTCCTTGCCAATTTGGATGCCTTTTGTTTCATTTTGTTGTCTCATTGCTGAAGCTAAGACTTCCAGTAGTATGTTAAATAGTAATGGTGAGACTGGACATTCTTGTCTTGTTCCTGACCATAGGGGAAAGTTTCTCAGTTTTTCTCCATTGAGGATGATTTTATCTATGGGTTTTTCATAAATGCCCTTTATGATGTTGAGGCATATTCCATCTATCCCTATTTGTAGAAGGTATTTATCAAGCTTGGATGCTGTATTTTGTCAAATGCTTTTTCTGCATGTATTGACAGGGTCATATGGTCCTTGTTTTTTTTTATTAATGTGGGGTATCATGTTGATTGATTTGCAACATTGAACCAAACCCACAGCCCAGGAATAATCCCACTTGATTATGGTAATACTTCTTTTAATGTATTGTTGAATTCATTTTCCTAGTATTTTGTTGAGCATTTTTGCATCCTTGTTCATCAAGGGTTTTCACCTGTAATTCTCCTTTTTGATGGGGTCTTTCTCTGGTTTTGGAATCAAGTAATGCTGGCTTTGTAGAATCAGTTTGGACATTTTCCTTCCATTCCTATTTATTGGAACAGTTTGAGAAGAATAGGAACACTTTGAGAAGAATTCTTTAAATATCTGGCAGAATTCCCCTGGGAAGCCATCAGGCCCAGGACATTTGTTTGTTGGGAGTTTTTTGAATACATTTCAATCTCTTTGCTTGTTATATATCTGTTCAAATTTTCTATTTCTTCCTGTTTCAGTTTTTTTGAGTTGTAAGTTTCTAGTAATTTTCCATTTCTCCCAGATTCCCCAGTTTTCTGGAATATAATTTTCATAGTATTCTTTCATAATTGTTTGTATTTCTGTGGTGTTGGTTGTGATCTCTCCTCTTTCATTTATAATTTTATCTTTTGGGGGTCCTTTCTCTTTTCTTTTTGACATGTGAGGCCAGAGGGTTATCAGTTTTATTCTTTCAAAAAACCAGACTTAGTTTTGTTGATCTGTTCTACTAGGGTTTTGTTTGTTTGTTTGTTTCTATATGGTTTCTTTTTGCTCTAATCTTTATTATTTCCCTTCTCTGCTGGCTTTAGGCTGTATTTGCTGTTCCTTTTCTAGCTCCTTTAGGTGTAAGATTATGTTGTGCATTTGAGACCTTTCTTGCTTCTTGAGATAGGCCTCTATCGCAATATACTTTCCTATTAGGACTGCCTTTGCTTCATCCCACAGGTTTTGAACCGTCGTGTTTTCATTTTCATTTGCATCTGGGTAATTTATAATTTCCCGGTTAACCCTCTCATTCTTTTGTAGGATGTTCTTTAACCTCTGTGTATTTGATGGCTTTCCAAATTTTTTCTTGTGGTTAACTTCAAATCTCATGGTGTTGTGGTCTAAAAATGTGCATGGTATGACCTCAATCTGTTTGTTCTTGTTGAGGGTTGATTTGTGACCCCATGTGTGATCTCTTCTGGAGAATGTCCCATGTGCTCTCAAAAAGAATGTGTATTCTGCTGCTTTAGGAAGAAATGTTCTGAATATATATTTTAGGTCCATCCAGTTCAGTGTGTCATTTAAAGCTATTGTTTCCTTGTTGGTTTTCTGCTTAGATGGTCAGTCCAATGATGTAAATGGGGTGTTAAAGTCCTCTACTATGATTGTATTATTATCAAGGACTTCCTTTATATTTGTGGTTAGTTGATTTATATATTTGTGTTCTGTCAATTTGGGGGCATAAATGTTTACAATTGTTTTATATTCTTTCTGGATTGACCCCTTAATGATGATGTAATGTCCTTCTTCATCTCTTGGTACAGTCTTTGGTTTAAAATATAGTTCATCTGATATAAGTATGGCTATTCTGGCTTTCTTTTGACGTCCATTAGCATGGTAGTCGGTCCTCCAACCCGTCACTTTCAATCTGCAGGTGTCATTAGGTCTAAAATGAACCCTTTGTAGGAAGCATATAGATGGATCTTGTTGTTTTGTCCATTCTGATACCATAAATCTTTTGATTAGAGCATTTAGTACATTTACAGTCAGAAT